>NC_138867.1:56727301-57948134 GCF_965194805.1 Balaenoptera borealis
TTCTTTATTTCCTTTCAGCAAGGTATAGATGGTCCCCCAAATAACCCTTATATGTATTTAATGTTGGCAGCACACAGCTATTTCCGCTATGGTCTTTAGGGTCCCGCCACCCTTCATCTGCTACAAGACAGCACATTGAAATCTTTCCAAGGGGCCTTTTAGAACCGGGCCACCCTGTTTCTCTCCACAGAGGATACTGAAAGCCTATTTGTCAGGAGCAATAAGGTGCCTATCAAGGTCTGCTGACAGGCCCAGATGAGGCCCACCTACTCCATTCCTAACCCAAGGATTATAAGAAGTTTCTGTTGGCCCTGGTCTTTGCAACAATTTTGCAATCAACACATTTCACACCTTATCCTCAATAATCAATTCCAGGAGCAAGTAGAAAGCCATTTAATAGCAAGAGAGTTGTCAATATGACACAAATTCACATCCGTTCATAGTGATATCCTACAGAACCTCTGTCATTAGCTCAATACCATTGCATCCTGTAGACAAGTCAGGAGTTAGAGCTGGTGTCCTTTCCATTGATCGAGCTCCATGGGTTCCTAAGACTTAAGCAGCAGGTAGAGAAAGCAGATGTTCCCTCTAAGCCGTCTCCTCCTGCTTCCTCTCTCACTCCCAGCCAGTCCTGCACATCCAGGCTCCTTTCCTGATTGCAGTGGTTCTCCTTACATCCACTGCTGTTCCTCCACAGCCTTGCAATTTCCCTCACAAATTAAGATCTCTGAGAATGAGTCCACACCCAACTACCGGAGCTAGGTCATTTTCCCTAAATAAAGGCTCTTGAATACCTTTTCTCAATAAGTCATGAACTCTTTGACAGTGGAGACTAGGTCTATTTCATCTCTCTATCACTAGAGCCTGGAATTAGTATATAGTAAGTTTTCAGTAAGTATTAATCATAGCAACTGTAAATAATAATAAAGAGAACAGTAAACATTTCTCAAGTCCTTCTTTTGCACCAAGAACTCAATCGAACATCTTATTTGCATCATCTCATTTAGTCTTCACAAATGCACTGCAAGAGAAGGAGTAAAATTATCCCCACTTTAAAGATGAAGACACTGAGGTTTAGGGAAGTCATTTGCTCAAGATCATACACACATAATAAGTGGGAGAAAAGAGACTGAAATCCAGGTTGGTCTGACTCCAGAGCCCAAGCTCTTCAGTTTCTCTGATAAATGAATTTAATTATGCACTCAATTATATTAACCCTTAGCTGCTGCAAATAGGAATTCTGCAGCCAGAATGAGATAAAAGAGTCTACCCATCGGAAAATTTTCTGGCTATTGGGATTTCTGTCACTGACAACTTTTGGTACCAGAGAACAACACTGCCAGCAGATGATGTTGTTTATGAGATCAGCACTTGTCTATTTTGGTGCCACGTAGGAGTGTACCAAACACTGCACTTGCAATTTTACACTTTGTTCTTCCTCCTGGTGGCCTCCAATTTAACCAGTGCTTAACGGAGGAGAACTGAACAAGACCCAGGCAAGGAACACGAAGTTGCAACTTGGTTCTAATTCATTCAACAATCATAATGCCTTTCACGTGCTATTTATTCTGCTCCCATATCCCTCTCTTGCATAATCACTATCAATTCAATTTCCAGGGGTTCTGCACACTGAGCAGACGATAAACAATTTCCAGGCGCTAACTTCAACCTGCAAATGGCCCCATCAGCACCTCCCCCCCCACACACTGTCTTCTGTTCCCAGGTGTTATGTAAAGCTCAGTTACTAAGCTTTCGGGGCTGGGAGCTGCCTGTCTTCCGGGAACTCTGTAAGCAAGAGGAGAAAACTGTAAGCCATTAGCTTGCTTCGAAGACTTGGAGACATGAGGCTTAACTGAGGTTTACTGGCAATTGGGTTTGTCTTTATTCCAAATCCTTCCAGCTCTGGCCCCTGTTAAGTTTCTTTGAGTACACCGTCTTCTTTTCCCATTTCCCAATACACTAAAGGTCCTTTTCTGGGACTGAATCATAAACTACAAGGTGTAATCTAAAGAAAAACATTTATTTTGGAGTCTCATTAACAACTCAGAGGAGAGCGATAGTGTTTATTCCCCGCATGATGGAGTGGACTCCTGCAGACGTGAAAAAGGCCAAGCCCTCTTCCTAATCCTTAAACACACACACACACACACACACACACACACACACACACACACACAGTCAATATTCACAACAGGGAAGGTACCACAGAAGGGCAGAGGAAACACTGCACTAAAGACAGTCTTTCTAAACACCATGTATGAAGCTCCTTGTCGTTAGTGATTTACTGGCAACCATACATAATTATCCATCCCATGTGTCAGTTTTTACAATAGTGTCTCTCAGTGCCAAAATTCAGCCCTTTATACTCTGCTCCATGATGTTGGGACTGGGGCTCTGCAAGCCACGTTTCTCCTTTGTCAGTTGGCTCCATATTCAACTCTGCCAATAGCGGATATTAGAGGGAAACTTCAAGGGAGAAGCCAGGAGAAGCAACATTCTTCTTCCTGTTTGCCTCTGTTCCTATGAGCATCACCCCAACAATGGTCCTTCATCCTGGAGGTGACAGCTCATTCCAATCTCCTGCTTCCTTTTGCCCCATTCAGAACTAGCCTTATCACCCACTGGCCTCTCCCCTGAGCTGCTGAGGTATCTGGACCTGGGTGGTACCCCCTCCTCAGAAGTCTGAGTCCCAATTCTGTGAGACCCTCCTCTGAGCCTCTGGGTTCTGATCGACCCCACCTCTTCCCTTTGTTCCCCAACCCTGGGGGATGGCAATGGCTTCATGTAATTATTACCTCTGTGTTACCTCAGGGTTCACTTTTTGTTTTTTCTGAAACATGTTGAACCAATCTCCTATATTCAATCTTCTATGCTGGAAGCCCCTGTGTTTTCTACTTTTCTGACTGGCCCCAATGGCTCCTCCTTGTATTAACCATACCCTGCTCCCTGCCTGATCCCTGAGCAAAATCCTAATCATTTTGCTCCTACAAAACTTGTCTTCTAACTGCCCTATCTTCTGATTCTCCCAGTGTAATACCTGGAGGGTGATTAACAGTAGTGGACAGGGGTGGAGGAGAGGGCAAGGCATGAAGGATCCTGCGCCCCAGAAACTAGAAGCAGTGTTCCTGCATAAAGTCTCAGTTGGTCCACTTATGGAATAAAGAACAGGGGGTCAAATGAGAGCAAACCTCCCTGTCAGTCTGCCCTCAAGAGGAAAGGAGACTTCTTGCTAAAATACATGGAAAGGAGGCTCAGAAACTAATGAGCTATACTCACATTTTAATAATTCAGGAATCCTGAATGACATAATAAATAGGCAAACTGCAAACACTACCACTGAGTAGTGTTTGCAAAATCCCACCTTCTGGGCTTCCCTCTTAGCCTTCTCTAAGGTCCTCTTCTAGGACTGCCGTGAAAGGAATGACTTAGTGATTTTCAGTCTTTACTGAAAGAATTAGCCTGTCAGCCACCTTTTCCTCAGGACTGCTAGCTGAATTCAGAGAGTTGAGAAAATGGGACTCTTTCATGAAAAGAAATGAGCAAGGATAATATCGGAGCATCAGAAGGGCAAAAGCACACAGGTTTCATCAGACACTTGAGTGTAAAGCCTGAATCTGCCACTTTCTAGTCTGAGCCTCAGTTTCAGCTGCAAAATGGGAGTGATAATGACCTTGCAGGACCTTTATGAGGATGAGATCTATCATATGGAATACCCTTGGCATAGGGTCCTGGCAATGAGTGACTTGGCCATGGACGTTTTTGATTAAACCTGGCTTTAGGGGTCACATGCCAAGGACATTCCTGAGGTTGTCTCAGACTCCAGCAAGCTTCCATCTTTTCTTTCACTTTTTGAAGCAGGCCCCAAACCCAGGCCTCAGCTCTGCACTCCTTCTCAAGGCCTCCACTACCCATGCTGCTTCTCAGGGTTCCTCTCCCCCCTTCTCCAAGATCAGCTGTAAAGGAAGCATTCACCCCTGTTCTCTCACTTTCTTGTAGCCCCCAAAAATGATCATGTGGTATTTGTTTTCCTTTTAGAGGTCTACTACTAATCTCTGCAGGGAAACAGAGATGGGAAGAAATGAAATTAACATCATGGGGAAGGTTCGAAGACCACAGAGTCCTCACTGTGGCCATCTGTAGCCTCTGACTCACCAAGAAGGGTAACCTTGGACCTCGGTCTATCATACCTTTGGGTGAAAGAGGGGCTTCCTCAGGATAAGGGGAAGAGCAACTATATCTCTTTGACCTCTAGAAGGCAACTTGCAGAAGGCCTTGTGCCTGGGTGGCAAGAAGTCCATTCACCAGGCCTCTGCCTTGCCTGGGACAGACCCTATGGGCCATCACCTCACTGTGGTGCCATTTGTGTGGCTCCAGTAGCCTGAAGGAGAGGACTCTGTATTGGGGGGAAGAGAGCAAGTGTGGCAGACAAAGGAGAGAGAGACCCTCGAAAGATCCACTCGGGCTACTCCCCAACTTCACTCAGGGCTACTACCTACAAATGGTCTGATCACCCCCACCTCTCCCTGCTTTCTCATAATTTATGAATAATTATATAACTATTATGAATTATATAATTATTTAATTTTTAACAACTGCAATAGTAAGGGTATAGTAAGTCCAACACTTACTGTGTTCCAACACTTACAGTAAGTTCCAAACATTTACTTCCATTAATTCTCACACCACCACCAGGAGGTATTTCGTATTACCCATCATACAGTGGAAGGAATTTAGGCCACAAAAAGGCAAGTGACATAACTTGTCTGTAATCCCACCCTAAGTAAGGGGCAGACTGGGATTTGAACCCAGGCCTGTCTGACTCCAAAGTTCATATTCTTTTCCATTATATGACGCTTTCCCAACAAATCTTCCCCCCAAGAAGACCCTTCCTAATCCACTGCAGGATCCTCTAATCCTCGGCAGGACCTCCTAGAATTTGTGCTATTCAGTGGGAAAGGATGAAGACTCCCAAACAAATTCCCCAGCTATCTTCTTCTCCTTCTAACTGGAGTACTATTTCAGTAGATATACCTAAATTTTAAATGGGGCTCTTGGATCTCACCAATGAAATATGATATGTAAGGACCCCTGTTCTTCGGAACAGAAATCAAAACTGGCCTGGAGAGAGGCAGGCAGAAGGCAAGCAAAGGCCAGCTAATTGTCTCATGGACTCCCAGCCCTGCCTTGATGCCTGGTGGGTTCAGACCACTGGACTGGTCCTCCTTTCTCCTGCAAGGGCATGGGCTTCATGGGAATCTGGGTTCCTTTAGACAGAGAAGCAGTACTGGGAGGTTGGAAAGAAGGGGGGTGAAATTTTTTTTTCTTGATACTTTTGTTTTGTCCTTTCCCCACACACTTTTTTTGTCTGTTTGTTGTTTATTTGTGTTTGCTGTCTTTGGTATTTTTAATGGATAACTGTGTTATTTGGTTTTAATTCCCTTCAAAACTGTGTCACTTCTGAGCAAGTGATTAAAAGCCTTCTTAAACTCCTCACAATCCCTGACCTCGGGGAAGAAAAAGGTTTTCCACACTAGTTGATGTGTTGTTTCTTCCCCTCCCTTAAACCATGTCAAAGTAACACTGGGGAGAAGGTTCAAAGAGGTGGGGCACAGTGATGCCAGCCACCAGACCCCTGCATGCCAGCACCATTTTAACCTGTCTTTGTTTTCCCCTCTACCTACACCCAACCAACACAGGCCACAAGCTGAAGCTGGGAAGGCAAGCCTTGCCAGCTCCTCGCATGGAAATAAGAGGCCCTGCTGAGACCATTCTGGCATCCCAGCCAGGTCACAAACATCTCCTGGCCACATCTTGCCTAATGTCCTTCTCTCCCAGCTGGCTGCTTGGATAGGTCACCTCTCAGCTGACTGTTTACCCAACTCCACTTCAAAAAGAAAATGCCCATTCCTATTGGTCTAATAAAATTTCATATGGTTTTCCAAGCTACAAGGCAAAGGAATTTTGGTACAATTTGCCCAATAGCACTAATTTAATGGAGGAAAAAAAAACAAACTTTTTTAACATTCTGGATTTTTCTTAGACTTTCCTCGGTCTATTTAATTAACATTATTACCAGTTCTTTTCTCTACTTGATTCCAGAAACACGTATGGAGCAGCTGCTACAAACTGGGTACCTGGTAGGCACTGAGAGGGCACCAGTGAACAAGTACAGAACCTCCCCTTAGTGGAGAAATCAACTCAAAGTGGAAAAAACCCACATGGTTAAACAATCTTCACCATGTATAGCTTGCCTGCATTGGTAATAGAGTCACCAGGCATTTTCCACTAAAATACTAAAAGATTCCTATGGTAAGACGTTAATCTCATATCCAGTCAGACCTGATCCTGGCAGGTGATTTCCTCACATGTACAGAATGTGAGCAGAGCTGATAACAATGTCTACCAAGACATAACATGGCAGAGTGTTTTCTTTCTCCTATCAGGCAAGCAAGAATCCATGCCATCATCCATCACGCACACTGACAGTTCTTCTGATCCAAAACAGCTGTGGCCCTGAAAAGACAGAGGGCTGGGTGTCCATTCTGCTTTGGTGCCAATTAAGAGCCTAGCCTTTGTGATTCCAGCGTTGGCACCTTCCTCTGTGTCCTTCACCGGCACCTTCTCACATGGCCTTTTTCTGTTTGTTTATGTACATCCTCTTGACAACAGAAGGGGCCTGAAGGCACAAACGGACTCCAGATGGTCTGGGGAAGCAAATCCTAGCACCGAGGCTCCCCAATCCTTGGGCCTCCCTAAAGTGGGTGCCCCACAGGGCCTTCAGATCAACCCTCTGTTTCCTTCATGCACAGATAATTCGAGGGACTGTTACAGGTGGAGGCTTCTCAACAACTGGCAAGACACTCGGCTTAATACAGCAAAGGCTTGGCCCCAACCACTTGGGGAACCTGCCGACTCATGGCC
The DNA here is from genome assembly GCF_965194805.1 of Balaenoptera borealis. NCBI lineage: Eukaryota > Metazoa > Chordata > Mammalia > Artiodactyla > Balaenopteridae > Balaenoptera > Balaenoptera borealis. The sequence goes on from NC_138867.1 coordinate 56,734,223, forward strand.
AAAGGCAAGTACATGAATTTATTCCAACTCTAGGTGAGAGAAAGAGGGAATTGCATTTCGAGGAGGTAAATGGAAAATTATGCTTTAAGGATACTGATCCCCTACCCCCTCCCACTTAATGAGCTAAATACACAGCAGTACACACAAATTACATTGAAAACGACATAGTAGGATTTTTTAAAGAACTAACCTTTGAATAGAACTTTACAACATGCCCTCGACTTGCATTATTTATTTACATCTCCTCTCCCGTGCTCAGTGGGCCTTTTATCATGCCCATTGTTTTCGATGAGAAAACTGAGTCAGAAAGCGTAACTTGCCAGACAATCCACAACAAAGAAGTGACAACGTTTGGGCATGACTTGCACAGCCCTCCAAGGTGCCATGCTGCCCCGTCAATCCCTGTCAGAAACCCCTGAGGCACCTCCAGGGGATACCATCATTCCACAAGGAGAACACTGTAGATGTCACTGGATTCTGGCTCCCTCAGATCTTTCCCTACTCTAGTTCCCTTTGGGTTTAAATGGCAGCAAGCAAGGAAGCAAGCTGGGCAGCAGTGATGAACCCCAAAGACCCTGCTGATGAACAGAGTAAAATGACTAAGGAATCAATGACCCAAAGTCTCCTTTAAGGTTCAAAGTCTAAAGAAAACAAACCCAGAAGAGATGTGTGTGAGAACAGAAATAAGAAAGTTGACATTCAATCACTCTGTCGCTCTCCCTTCATCATCATCATCATCATCTATATCTCTATCTCTCCCACCTTCCCCCTTAATCTCCTCTCCCCTCTTCCTCCCTCTTCCTTTCCCTCTTCTTCACACTCCCCAGACCAAGACCCAGTGAGGACTCAAAGGCCAGGGCAGTTGCCTGAAGCCATGCCTCATGGGCTATAACCCAGGGAAATAATGTATAGGAACTGGGGCCAGGTAAGCCAGGACTCAGAAAGGGGGCCATAGGGAGTCCCTAAACCAAGCACAGAGGACCAACCAGGGGGGAGTTCCCTGGGGTTTGGGTGCCTCCAGCCTCAGGTGTAAACATGCTGGGAAGAGGAGGGGGCCTGGGGCAATCCAGAGCAGAGAAATCTGAAGGCCTCCCCAAAAGCTCCCCCAGTGGTTTAGGCTGACTTCACAGGAAAAGGGACCACTCTTCAACCAGTCACCTGGCTTCAAGATGAAACCCTTACATGCAGTTGTTGGGTATGTCCCACTCATCAGAGGGCAGTTGCGTGGTACCTATCAACACTTAAAATGCCATTTGACGTAGCCATTCCACTACAGGTCTGTCTTACAGAGAGACTTGCCTGTGTGCACAAAAATATCTCTGCAAAGATGTTCACTGCAGCATATTGCAATCACAAAAGACTGGAAACTACCTAAATAGTGAATGATTGGAATGGGATAAATATAATTAGGTTTGCTCATACAATGGAATACTCTGTAACCATTAAAAAGAATGAGTCGACTCTATATTAAAGACAAGGAGGTGGGGATTGGCCCCTAACAAGAAGTTCAAGGTAGAGAGCTGGGAGAGTAGATTTCTTTGGAAGTAGTTATCAGTGGGCCATGCTTTCCCCACCCCACCCAACCCCTATGGAAGACGCCTGAAGGGGACCATTTGAGAGCGTGGCCTGAATTCCCTGGAGTTTGAAGGCCACAGAGACTGGTCTGTGACTCACACTTGCGCCTGACAGAATCTATCTCAAGCACATGTTAGGCGTCCAATAAATGTCTGTTGAACAATGGAAGAGACGAGTGAATGAATGAATGAATAACTGCAAAGTATCAAAGTGAGAGGCTGTGACTACACCTGATGAGGTGATGGGCACATTAGCTACACAATGGTTACAGACAGCATATCCACACACACTTGCACAAAAGTTGATGGCATGAATACATTGAGGAAACTAAGGCTATTTGACTAAACTTAATTTTGTCATATTAGACATTTTGTCAGAAAAGCCCATGGTGGCCCAGGAATCTTCCATGTCTTCCTTAAACAGCTCTGGCCTCAAGTTAATCCCTAGGATGAAGACTATAGAAAACCCAGGGAACATTCTAGATGAAAAAAATCTCTGCAGTTAAAAGTAGTTATCTCTGGCTGACAAGAGATTCTGGTTCCCAGGTCTTCATTTATTTTCTTCTGTCCTCATGCCATTCGTTCTTCTACCCTTTAACCGTAATCAGTCCTTGACTACATAATACCTGACAGTAGAAGGGAAAGGATTCAATCTCACTCCCCTCTCTCATCAGCACACTGAGAACCTTTGGCGGCATCTCAGCCCAGAGACCCAGGTAAAGTGTCCCCACTGCTGCTCCAGCAATAAGCATCAGTTGTCTGTACACATCAACTCTTTTAACAACAGGCTTTGCTTACTCGTGATGAAAATCCTCCATTTTAATTAAGTAGTGGAACTGCATTTGTAATCTAGTTTAATGCCCCAGAACAAGTTCCTGAACTACAGAGCCTGTATCTGTGCTCCACTAACTCTCCTTAAACACACTTACTACAGCTACAGCCATAAGAGGGAAGTATGGATGTCCGTGCAAACATACACTTGAAAGACTGAATCCAAACGGGAATCATCGTGGTGTGCACGTGCACTTGGGCTTTGAACACCCTTCACCAGAATTGATTCACTAGTCCTCCTGATGCTCCTGTGAAGCAGAAAGATGAAACCAGGCTCCAAGAGTGAGCCCCACCAAATCCCACCATACTTCCAATAACCAAGTGATGGGATGAAAGCGGCCAGGGTAAACAAGCATGGGCTATGTGATTTTCAAGATCTATTTATCCAGTCCTATTTGGAATAGGGAGGGATTCCAAGGCAAGGAAATTCCAGAAGGCCCCATAAGAGGAGCCAAGCCTTTGATATAACTTTCTGTCGCTCCTTGCTTCCCCATGCAAATCTCTCATTACCCCATCCAAATAACTTCCAAAACCACAGCTTCCTCTGTGTCTTGCAATGAGAAAATCTGTGCACTTGTACTGGGAACATACCTGCCCTCACTCCCCATCACCCATCATCTGGAGGGAAGGAGGCCTGAGCCCATCAATAGCTCAGTTCAGCTGGTTCCTGAACGGAGAGGGGAGGATCAAAGGGCCAGAAATATTCATTTATGGGGAAAAGTAAAAGAATTAAACATGCAGAACCTGACCAAATGACGCCTGAAGGGGGAAGTAAATGCCCACGAGCATTTGAAGGGTGTAACCAAACACCACAAAGAGAGACTTATTTTTAAAAGATGGTTCAAGTGGTTGTAACAGGGAGAGACTGAAGGAAAGCAAAGGAAAATCTCAACTATTAAGTAAATTCTACCTTCAGCCAGGGCTATAATACAGAGGGAATTGGTATCAATAGAACCTCTAGACTGAAACTTATATTCTCTAGAATTTGTATGTTTCCATTTCCGATCCATTTCCCAGATGTGTTTGTTTGGACTTAGAAATATATGTTTGAATACTGCCTCTTGTATCTATATGTTCTGTGTATCTTTTGCATGTACTTTGTGCTCTCGTATCTTTGATTTCTATGTACTTCTTGCATGTACTCCCTACGGTGTAATTTGCAAATGGCCTGTTCTCATGGCAGCAAAGGCCGGCAGGTGTGCATGATTTGTCGGAACAAACAAATAAGCTCAGTAATGGTGATTTTAGAAATAAAATACCTAAGAATCCCTCCATATTAGTGACTTCAGTGCCTCACATGGATTTGAAGTTCTGCCACTCAGTTTTCTCCAAGCTCTCTGGAGAAGAAATGGGTGATGTCATAAGAATATAGCCAGAAAATAGATCTTAACAGTTTTCTCCTGAGATACACTATGTGGCAAGTCCTTCTGGAATTTCTAGATGGGAAGAAATAGGCACAGTGAGAACAGCTTTTCTGAGAGTCTTTCAACACATTTATTCCCAGATGGGTTCAGTGCAAGAGTGAAAATTATTTTTTTAAGGAGCGTAGAAATTTCAACAACGGTTTGGTTTGAGTTTTAACTAGAGACTTAGGCCTCTCCATCAACTGGGGCGTTGATGAGGGGGTCTACATTTCAGTTACAAGCTCTTACGTGACTCATGTTCTACAGCAGAAGGGGCACTGAACTAGAAGTCTGTAGAGTTTAAATCCCCCCTCCATCATTTAAATATCTGGATGATCTTAGATAAGTCAGCTTTCCTTCCCAGACCACTTTCCTTACATCCAAATGAGGGAATTGGACTAAACTGGTGGGGGTTTTTTAAAACACTTTTTTTCTTAGACAGCAGAGTTCCTTTTTAAATATAATACTACACAAAAGTCCAATAATATGAACAGGATCAAAATCTTTCCGGTTAAAGCAAAACTGAGTGGTCCAGAGTTTGACCACCAACATCCTCCATTACAGGTCATGACCCTCAGTCCCCCCTCAGAAACCCCTGAGGCACCTCCTTGGGACACCATTGCTCCCTAAGGAGAACATCGTGGATGTCACTGGATTCTGGCTCCCTCAGATCTTTCCCTACTCTAGCTCCCTTTGGGTTTAAATGGCAGCAAGCAAGGAAGCAAGCTGGGCAGCAGTGATGAACCCCAAAGACCCTGCTGATGAACAGAGTAAAATGACTAAGGAATCAGTGACCCAAAGTCTCCTTTAAGGTTCAAAGTCTAAAGAAAACAAACCCAGAAGATATGTATGTGAGAAGAGAAATAAGAAAGTTGACATTCAATCACTCTGCCGCTCACCCTCTCTCTCTCATCTTTATCACCATCATCATCATCTCTCTCTCTCTCCCACCTTCCTTCTCTCTCTCTCCCCTCCCCCCTTCCTCCCTCTTCCTCTTCCTCTTCCTCACACTCCCCAGACCAAGGCCTAGCAAGGTCCCAAAGGCCAGGGCAGTTGCCTGAAGCCATGCCTTATGGGTTATAACCCAGGGAAATAATGTATAGGAACTGGGGCCAGGTAAGCCAGGACTCAAAGAAGGGGCCATAGGGAGGCTCTAAACCAAGCACAGAGGACCAACCAGGAAGGAATTCCCTGGGGTTTGGGTGCCTCCAGCCTCAGGTATAAACATGCTGGGAAAAGGAGGGGGCCTGGGGCAATGCAGAGCAGAGAAATCTGAAGGCCTCCCCAAAAGCTCCCCCAGTGGTTTAGGCTGACTTCACAGGAAAAGAGACCACTCTTCAACCAGTCACCTGGCTTGAAGATGAAACTCTTACATGCAGTTGTTGGGTATGTCCCACTCATCAGAGGGCAGTTGCGTGGTACCTATCAACACTTAAAATCTGCATGCCATTTGACGTAGCCATTCCACTACAGGTCTGTCTTACAGAGAGACTTGCCTGTGTGCACAAAAATATCTCTGCAAAGATGTTCACTGCAGCATATTGCAATCACAAAAGACTGGAAACTACCTAAATAGTGATTGATTGCAATGGGATAAATATATTTAGTTTTGCTCATACAGTGGAATACTGTAGCCATTAACAAGAATGAGTCAATTCTATAATAAGAATAAGGAAAGAGCTCTAACATCTAATGCTAAGTGAAAAAAGCAAGGTACAGATATTGTGTGCAATAAGGTATGTCTTATGTGAAAAGGATGTGTACATATATGCTTGCATATTCACAGAATATTTCTAGAAAGGTACACAAAAAGTGCTCATAATGGTTACTTTAGGGAGAAAAATCTAGGGGGATGGAGAGATATCTCTGAGAGGAAAAATCTTTTTTTAAATGCCCTTTCATACACTGATTCAACTTCTTTTTATAACGTGCATATATGCATTTAAAGAAAGGAAAAATAAGAATTGTGTTAGAACAAAACCTGTCAAGTTGATTTAGCTTTCAAAAACAATTGTACACTTTAGGAGTCCAAAAATCAGCCAACTGTTATCTTTATCAGAAACTAGAATCAAACAGAGAAACTGACTGGGTCACTAAGACCTTTACTGCAAACCCACTTGACAATGGGGAGCACTGAGAAAAGTACTGGATGTGAGAGCAGGAGGCCAGGTTTCTGGCCGTGTCCTCACCACCTCAAGCAAGTCACATGGGCTTTCTCGGCCCGTCATGCTTCATTCATAACATGACTGTGTGAGCTAGGTGGTCTCCAAGCTTCTTCCCTCCTCTAAGATGCACCCCTGACATGCTGTGGCCACAAACTTGAGCTTTGGAATTCTAATCCCAGCCCCGCTGACCTATTACTTGTGTGACCTTGGGCAACGTATTCAATTTTGTAAACCTCAATTTCCTTATCTGAAAAAAACAGATGCTAATTCTATCGGCCACACAGGGTTTTGTGAGAATTAAATAGGAGCCTGCCCTAAAGCACACAGCACAAGTGGCACCCTCTAGCTGGTATGCTCATCCCCAGATATTCTCAGACTTAGTTCCTACCTCATAGGTCGCCAACCAATCTAAATTGACCTCTCTGCTCTGATTACTGTTTATCACATTAGGTTGTTTCTTTCCTTTACAGCATGCATCACAATTTGTAATTACCTTGAATATTAATTTGTTTACTGTCCATTTCACCCCAACTAGAAGGTAAGCTCTATGAGGTTAATGACTTAATTTTTCAGGCTCACCACTCCATCTCTAGCCTCTAGCACAGAGGCTGCTCATATACATTCCTTGAGTGAATAAATGAATAAAGCAATGCTAGCTGCTAGTTGCTATTGACCCTCACAACAGCCCCTTGCCAGGGAAGATTAATGAGCTCTTTCTCAAAGAGTGGTTGTGAGAATTGCTAACATTACTTTACAGAGCCTCAGAGCAGTTCAGTAACATGCCCAGAGTTACCGGGCTAATAAGTGGCAGAGCCAAGACCGAAACCCATCCCTTTGTTGACTCCAAACTCTGTTCCCGCAACCGCCGGACTATTCTAGGGCAGAGAATTCCCTTGCCTGGAGTTACATACATACAACTCGTGCCCGGCTCCTGAGGACATGGCTCCAACAATAATCATGTCTGATCTTTCAACTCTGCACTGCCTGAAACACCACTAATGGGAAATCGCACTAATCTATGCTTTAGCACATTTATCCCGTGCAGTTCCCTCCTGCTGACCCTTTAAAGGTCTTTGCTGGGGGCAGAAAACAGAAGATATTCTTGAGTCACACAACAACACTTTGAAACTTCCCAGCTGAAGCTCAGAATTATTCACAATCACCGAATAGCAAAAGTGACTAGTTGTCATTTGAATATCACCAAAGTCATGAGAAGTAATCACTTGGAAAGTCTTATTACATCTGGAGAAGGAAACAGAAGCAACTGAGGAAAAAGACTGAAATCTCAGAAGCTGATGAATGGCTCACTATGTTGTCATTTTTGAGGTGATGTCAAGTTTATGAGTGTTGCTTGCCTTCATGCTGTTGTTGTTATCGAGCAATTGTAAAGTTCCTGGCTAGAAAGCCCACAAACTATAAAAAGCTGGGAATCATCCCTCTGTTTTTAGATGTAAGTTCTACCATCGGCAAGCAGGAAAAACCTTTTAGACACAAAGCTTCGGAGGGAGAGAGATGTAAACAGTGTCTTGGCTAGGATACCAGCCATAGGTAGCACCGGCCTCAGAAGAGCAAACCACAGAATGAGCAAGCTGTTATTGATTAACCCATCACATGCATGTTCTGAGGAAGCTGCTTTTGAAGTCAGGTTGAAAAACATTCAGCAAGAAAAAGTTGCCACATTTCCGTTATTCTCTTCTACAATGGAATGGGAAGATAATAGTTCACCTGCACTCAAAACCCAAGCAGCATATTCAGTCACCTGCAAAAAAATTGCTCCATTCTCCCAGTGGACAAGTTAAGAACTATGGCTTTGTCTTTACAAGTCAATACATATAATATCTGTCATTCATTCCATCTTCGAAGAAGTCAAACTGGGTATCCTATAAGAAAACACAGCTCAGTGGGATGCTAATTTGGACACATGACCTTCCTGTATAAATCTTACAGAATCAAGCCCCCAAGTTCACTGGCATATCAATTAAATAGGACTTTCAGTGACGGAGATCTTTAATAGCTAAAACAAATGGCAAATTGGCAGCTCCAATATACTAGAATAGTGTTTCTAAAAATGTGGTCTGTGAATTACGTTTATCACAAATACCCGGGACGCTTCTGAAAGGACAGATTTCTAAGCCCCACCTTAGTCCTATAGTTTCGTGGATAGTGTCCATCACCTTACAAAAACAAACAAAAAACCCTTCTCGGGTGAATATTTTACATTTTAACATTTGAGAACCACTGGAGTATAGAAATAACAACATCTGCTCAGACCAAGCAACCTGCGCTTCTCACACCTAAACAATGTAGAACAGGATGCAGACAACAGCAAAGACAAACTCCCACTGTTGTGAAAGCAAGAAGGGAGACATCTCTGTAGAATAATGCAGACTAGAGCTTACAGTCATTCCATTTCACCTTTTCCTCTTCTTCCTTCAGTAAAGCAGAGGGGGACTTTTTCGGGCACAAAAAATCTCATTTCCTATTGCTATAAAGAAATAAATGGTCATTTCACGTACAAAAAAATAATAAACAGGAAGAAAAACAGACTTGGAGACAGAAATGATGAATTGAGTTCTGGACATTGATTCATAAAACAATTATTAATTAAGTACCATATCTAGTTTGAGCCTTGTAGGGTCATCCAAGTGGAGTTTTCCTATGGGCAGCTGGCTATTGTGGTCTCAAACTCAAGAAGAGTTCTAGAGTCAACAACATATAAGTGACACCGGAAGCCTTGAGTGTAAAGTGTGTAGAATGGCCAAATAAGAATAAGCATAGAATCTTTGGGAGCATCTGAAAGAAAATTCCTCAGAGTAGAGTAATGGATGATAATGATCCAGAAAGAACAAGGAGAGCTGACAGAGTGATGTGACGGAAACCAGAGAAAAAAATGTCAAGAAAAGGGGATGATCAACAATGTCAAATACAAAAGAGAGAAAATGTAATATAAGTGCAAAGAGTACCTACTGAATTTGATAAATGGATTATTGGTAATCTCTGTAAGAGATGCTTTCGTAGATTACTCTGTGGTGGGAGGTCAGATTGCAGAGAATTGAGGAGCAGCCAGGAAATGAGGAAGTCACGAGAGCAGGTAGGGATAATACTTTGAAGGAGTTTGGCTGGGAAGGAAGAAGGGGCAGCATTCAGAGAGGGATTTTTAAGAAGGAAGAGACAGGTACTTATTTATGTACCAAGTGAAAGAATCAGTGGAGAAAGAAAGAATAAGAATACAGAATGGTGTGAGAATAATGTATGGAGAAGCTCCCAAGGGAAAGAATAGGATGTGATTTAAAGCACCAAGCAGAGAATTACCTTTAAACAGGAGACGAACATTTTACTTGGATACTAGAGTGAAGGACAGAGGAAAGTCAGATGCAGATGAGTTTGCAAGTAAGGAGCGAAGGAGAGAAATGAGTGAAGTCACAACTAATGACCTCAGTGTCTCCTACGAGATAGAAAGAAAGGGCATCTCTTTACAGAAGGTAGTGGGATTTGAACAGACAGCTTGAGAAGATCAGAGGACTTGGAATGGCTATTATAGGACATGGGAAAGAAAACTCTCTTGACCATGGGCAAGAGATAGGAATAATGAGCTGAGTTAAGGTTCAGTTAAAGTCAGACCATCAACTATTAGTGACACCAAGCGCAAGGTTGTGCAGTTTTCTCCAGTAGCACTCAGAATCCTGGTGATGGAAGTAGAGAAGGCCCTGACAGTGGGTGCCTCAAGTACGTGAAGGTCATGGGAGTCAAAGAGGCTAAATAATTGTAGGTGGAAATGTTAGATGGAAATTGAAGTCAATCAAGAAGTGGAATGAAAAATAAACCTATAATCTAGGTTCCAAAGCCCTCATAAATGTTGGGTAAGCCAATATTTATGTCAAGGATCAGGGGAAGTGGCAGAGCCAGACCACATAAATTTCAAAGGAAAAGAGACTTTTGCATGAGGATCCAAGAGAAATGGTTTAGTGGGACATGAAGAAATACAAACGCCTCCCTTGGCCCAGGGATGTGTGGAATATGAAAGAATGGCCTTCCTTTCCTCCAAAGGGCTACTGAGGAAGCAGATTCTAGGCAGGAATACATTTCAGTTAAAGCAAGGGGTGAAGAGAAGGTTTTGCAAGAAGTCTAAGCTAGAGAAGAGTTAATTTAAAATGAAATGAGGTGCAGAGGGTGCAGTAGAGGGTAAGGAAGGAGTAAGCAACACGGATGAGTCAGTGAGCAAGGTGTCCCTAGCAGTGGTGTGGCGGGGTGGGGGATGGAAAGGAGGCTCTTGTTCTTGGTCCCACTCCCTTCAGTTCTAGCCCACTTTTAACTCTACTGTGTTCCCCTCCCTTTTCAGCATCCCCCTGCCATTTCCCCTTCTATAGGACTGACCTTGCCCTCCTTAGATGGGAAGATGGTTTTTTTTTTTTCCATTCATTCCTGCCTGCTTAGAGGAATAGACCTAGCCTCACCTTAGCCCACCAGGTGCCCTGTTTCTAACAGTCTCGGGACCTGAGTCCTTTTCTTTGTCCTCCATCCTTCCTCGACTAACTTTTCATCACGATCTAAGGTCCACACTCTACCGCTGTCCTCCCCTCTGGATTGAGATCCTGATCTCTGTCTGATCAGATGTCCCTGGAGCACAACACCAGGGACAACTTGACAGAGGCATGCCTCAGCTGGCTTTCCACAAATGCTTAAGATTGTTTACAAGATCCCACACACACCCAAAGGATCACAGATGATGCCCTTTCCTGTGTTCTGCTGAGGCACAGCTCACTGCCCTACACCCAACCCCCTTCAAGGATTTCTCCTCCCCCTCCTTCATTCAGTTTTCTGGCATCACTGAAGCAATGATGTCAACCCCATACTAATTGTGATATTGAGGGAGCAAGGTAAGCCACTCTGATATGATCAGTCAGGTATCGGAGGCAAATAAAATTCAAGACAAGTGACCAGGCCACTTAATTGTGATTGTCACAGAGGTAGGAGCTAGATACAGTCAGAAACATTCTGTAGGCTTAAGGAAGGCAGATTTCCAAATCCTGAGATAAGAGATCAGCATGATCACAGTGTCTGAGACTCTTGACAGAGAAGAGGGAGCAAGAGGATTAGGAGACATCTGAAAAATTAAATTCCAACAAGACCATTAAAAATGCATGACAAGGCACAAACACGCAACTCATGAAAGAAAAATACAATAGCCATAAACATGAAAAATCTTCAGTCTCATTAACAATGAAAGGAATGCAAATTATAACAATAACACTCCATTTTTTACCTAGACAATTAGCAGAAATTTTTTAAATTGTTGTGTTAATAAGAATGCAGGGAATGCAGTTAAAAAAAAAAAAAAAAAGAATGCAAGGAATCCAGCAATGGTGCTCGTAAATACTGCTGGTGAAAGTGCATTATCATCTCCTTTTCAGAAAGCAAATTAGCCAGATGAATCAAAAGCTTTAAAATATTTTTGTAATCATTTAGAATAATGGTTTTGGAAGAATAAATGACATGGAGAAAGGATCACTGTATACTGATAGATGAAAAAGTTTGCAAAATGTCATGTGTGGTATGACCCCAGTTTTGTAACTACAGGTATTTACATACATACATTCATACACACATACACACATAATGTTTGTGTAGATATGCATGGGAATATGACTGGAAAGACATCAAAGTGTTAATATTAACTCTGGGTCATGAAGTTATCGTAATTTTTCCTTACTGCTGATCCAACTTTCCTTACTACTACCTTCAACTTTCTATAATGTAAAGTTAATATTTTTGTTTTCAGAGTAAAACATTTTAAAAGTTGGTTCTTTAAAAAGACAGAGCAAGAAAGGCAAGTACATAATCTAAGGGGTGGGGGAGGTGGAGAAAAGTGACCTACCAAGGACAACAGGGATGCAAAGGGAACTTGCAATACACTCATACCTATAAAAATAATTCAAAAGATGAAGAGGACACACCCAGAGACGAATATGAAAGACTAGTAAAGAGGCTGAGACACCGGGTCAGAAAGTGGAAGCTCAAAGTGAGCTGAAGCTTGCACCATATGGAAAAACAATGAAAAGGACCATTTTCCTTGTGTTTAGATTGAGGAGGACAAGAAAGGTATAAGTGCTATTTGGAGCAAATGGAGTAAAACTAATATAACTTGCATTTCCCAGCCCACACAAACATGGTAATAATAATAGGATAATAATAATGGACACAAAACACTATTTCTCTGGCTTCAACTCTACCTATTCTGCAGGACTTCTAACATACAGATACACACACACACACACACACACACACACACACACACACACACACACACACACACAAAGTTCCTTTCCTATGGCTTTTGGAAGCCCCAAGGGGAAATAGAGATAATACCAAGTCATCCAGTTTGCCTTGCTGTAATTGCCATTTTTCTCCTTTCCTACTCTGATTCTCTGTGGAGAATTCTCAAGTCATGGTCAGCAAAAAGGGTGGCAGCTACTGCTTGGGCTTTAACAGCCACCACCACCCCTGTCAACGTTTCTACTGCTGACAGCACCACTGTTCACAGCTTACACTCTCAAAGTCACCCAAAAGCTACTAAGAAATGACCCTTTCAGCTTTCCTTGCTTTTGTAAAAGCCTCCACACCTGGATGCAGACTTGATTTCGTGGGGACTGGGCTGGGAGACAACTATAGTGACACATGCCGGGCTGTGCTCAGAATGGTCCCTCCTTTTGATAGCTGGTCCATTCTCCTTGGACCAACTTCTTGGCCTCCACTCTCATTACCCTCTGTTATTTCTGGTAATTCTACCCTTGGAGGATCCTCAGATCTTTAAGTAAAGAAGCACTGTCAAGCTGGCTCCACAATACTCTGGGCACACAAGCTTACATCTAACTTCCAGGATGACCACTCCTTAGGCTAAAGCTGAGATTCTTGCTAGGCTAATGGAGGACAGTCAGAAACCATGACTCTTCAGCTCCAATTTTGCTTTCTGAAAATGGTGGGATAAATCAACTGAGAGGGAATTAACAACCCAAGGTAGATGAAGAGTTCATGAAATAAAACCTAGGTATTCAGAATCAATTATATACTCTGGCTCTGACACATCACATATTTCTTTTGTGAAAATTGCACATGAAATGGCTAAAACATGGCCAGTAATTAGTGAGGAACCACAGAGAACCATAGAAGACATGGTGGAGACAGCCAGTCCCCTTTTTAAGTTCAGAAAATAAAGAGAATTCACAAATGAGAGAATGATGAATTTGATCACCACATGGGCAATATTTTAGATTTTTTTTAATGTAGTAGCTATTCATCTCAGTCCACAGACTCAATAAATTTAACTTTTTTGATTTTCTATAACAATATAATTTCTCAGTCCAAGCCCTCATTTCCAGACTAAAAGAAAAATTTAACATGAGTGCTTCTTGAGAATGATCCACAATTCCTGGGTCCTATATAGAGCCAAGATGTGAGACAGGCAGAGGAGGGCATAGTGGTGGAGGTAGGGAATCTGCTCCTCTGGGTTCCTCTGAGACGTCCCTTGGCCCTGTTCTTATGGCCATTTTGGAGTCCAAAAGTGCTAATCCCTCATGAGAAGACAAACAAAAAAAGTAATCATTGATAATTAGCCCTCCTGTACCAGCTTTATTGAATGTTTTTATAAATACCATTATGATCATGGTATCTACGAAGTATCACGATTTCAGTAGAATAGTTAAAAAGGCTTTGATGATGTTTTTGACAAAATGGATAAATGTGGCTGGATGCCAGCCTAGGTCAACATATTCACAGTCTAGCTAATCATGATGAAAGATGAGAGACAGTCTAGTGTAGTTCCTAAGAGCACAGATTGTGAAATATGACTGTCTATGTTCAAATCCCATCTACTTTACTGCGGTAGATGTGACCAATGAAAAGTACTTAAATTTTCCCCACTTCAATTTTCTCATCTATAAAAATGGGGATGATAATGATTCTAACTTTGTTACAGGGACTATTAATGTTCATCAAATATCTAGTGCTCTACTTATTTATCAGCCCTCATGCAGCTAGGTGATGTCCTGTGACTAATATAGGCTAATGGGATATGGGTGGAAGAGATGTGATCCGATTCCCATCTTGGCCCTCAAAAACATCAGGTTCCTCCATATCTACCTCTCTCTCCCTCTCTCTCTCTCTCTCTCTCTCTCTCTCTCTCCCCTTCTCTCTCACCTTGCAATGGAGCCTTAAAGGTCACATGTTCCAAATGGCCTAGTTAAAAGATAGGAACAGTCCAGATTCCCAAGTCACCACTTAGGAAAGAGCTACTCCTGAAGAGTCACCTGGTCCACATGGGAATATGATATGAAAGAGAAATAATACTTTTATTGTGTTAAGACATTGGGATTTTTAGATAGCCTCATCCACCAGAGGGCAGACTGCAGAAGCAAGAAGAACTACAATCCTGCAGCCTGTGGAACAAAAACCACATTCACAGAAAGATAGACAAGATGAAAAGGAAGAAGGCTATGTACCAGATGAAGGAACAAGATAAAACCCCAGAAAAACAACTAAATGAAGTGGAGATAGGCAACCTTCCAGAAAAATAATTCAAAATAATGATAGTGAACATGATCCAGGACCTCGGAAAAAGAATGGAGGCAAAGATCGAGAAGATGCAAGAAATGTTTAACAAAGACCTAGAAAAATTAAAGAACAAACACCTAGAAGAATTAAAGAACAAACAAACAGAGATGACCAATACAATAACTGAATTGAAAAATACACTAGAAGGAATCAATAGCAGAATAACTGAGGCAGAAGAACGGATAAGTAACCTGTAATGGTGGAATTCTCTGCCACGGAACAGAATAAAGAAAAAAGTATGAAAAGAATGAAGACAGCCTAAGAGACCTCTGGGACAACATTAAATGCAACAACATTCGCATTATAGGGGTCCCAGAAGGAGAAAAGAGAGAGAAAGGACCTGAGAAAATATTTGAAGAGATTATAGCTGAAAACTTCCCTAACATGGGAAAGGAAATAGCCACACAAGTCCAGGAAGCACAGAGAGTCCCAGGCAGGATAAACCCAAGAAGAAACACGCTGAGACACATAGTAATCAAACTGACAAAAATTAAAGACAAAGAAAAATTATTGAAAGCAACAAGGGAAAAATGACAAATAACATACAAGGGAACTCCCATAAGGTTAACAGCTGATTTCTCAGCAGAAACTCTACAGGCCAGAAGGGAGTGACATTATAGATTTAAAGTGATGAAAGGGAAGAACCTACAACCAAGATTACTCTACCCAGCAAGGATCTCATTCAGATTCGATGGAGAAATCAAAAGCTTTACAGACAAGCAAAAGCTAAGAGAATTCAGCAACACCAAACCAGCTCTACAACAAATGCTAAAGGAACTTCTCTAAGTGGGAAACACAAGACAAGAAAAGGACCTACAAAAACAAACCCATAACAATGAAGAAAATGATCATAGGAACATACATACTGATAATTACCTTAAACGTGAATGGATTAAATGCTCCAACCAAAAGACACAGGCTTGCTGAATGGATACAGAAAAAAGACCCATATATATGCTGTCTACAAGAGACCCACTTCAGACCTAGGGACACATGCAGACTGAAAGTGAGGGGATGGAAAACGATATTCCATGCAAATGGAAATCAAAACAAAGCTAGAGTACCAATACTCATATTGCTACTCCAGATAAAATAGACATTAAAATAAATAATGTTATAGAGAAAAGGAAGAACACTACATAATGACCAAGGGCTCAATCCAAGAAGAAGATATAACAATTATAAATATATATGCACCCAACATAGGAGCATCTCAATACATGAGGCAACGGCTAACAGCTATAAAAGAGGAAATCGACAGTAACACAATAATAGTGGGGGACTTTAACACCTCACTTACACCAATGGACAGATCATCCAAACAGAAAATTAATAAGGAAACAGAAGCTTTAAATGACACAAGAGACCAGATAGATTTAATTGATATTTATAGGACATTCCATCCAAAAACAGCAGATTACACTTTCTTCTCAAGTGCACACAGAACATTCTCCAGGATAGATCACATCTTGAGTCACAGATCAAGCCTCAGTAAATTTAAGAAAACTGAAATCATATCAAGCATCTTTTCTGACCACAACGCTATGAGATTAGAAATCAATTACAGGGAAAAAACTGTAAAAAACACAAACACGTGGAGGCTAAACAATATGCTACTAAAGAACCAAGAGATCACTGAAGAAATCAAAGAGGAAATCAAAAAATACCTGGAGCCAAATTACAACGAAAACACGATGATCCAAAACCTATGGGATGCAGCAAAAGCAGTTCTAAGAGGGAAGTTTATAGCTATACAAGCCTACCTAAAAAACAAGAAAAATCTCAAATAAACAATCCAACCTTACACCTAAAGGAACTAGAGAAAGAAGAACAAACAAAACCCAAAGTTAGCAGAAGGAAAGAAATCATAAAGATCAGAGCGGAAATAAATGAAATAGAAACAAAGAAAACAATGGCAAAGATCATAAAACTAAAAGCTGGTTCTTTGAGAAGATAAACAAAATTGATAAGCCATTAGCCAGACTCATCAAGAAAAAGAGGGAGAGGACTCAAATCAATAAAATCAGAAACGAAAAAAGGAGCGTTACAACAGACACCGCAGAAATACAAAGCATCCTAAGAGACTACTACAAGCAACTCTATGCCCATAAAATGGACAACCTGGAAGAAATGGACACATTCTTAGAAAGGTATAACCTTCCAAGACTGAACCAGGAAGAAACAGAAAATATGAACAGACCAATCAAAAGTAATGAAATTGAAACTGTGATTAAAAATCTTCCAATGAACAAAAGTCCAGGACCAGATGGCTTCACAGGTGAATTCTATCAAACATTTAGAGAAGAGCTAACACCCATCCTTCTCAAACTCTTCCAAAAAATTGCAGAGGAAGGAACACTCCCAAACTCATCCTATGCGGCTACCATCACCCTGATACCAAAACCAGACAAAGATACTACAAAAAAGAAAATTACAGGCCAATATCACTCATGAATACAGATGCAAGAATCCTCAACAAAATACTAGCAAACAGAATCCAACAACACATTAAAAGGATCATACACCATGATCAAGTGGGATTTATCCCAGGGATGCAAGGATTCTTCAATATATGCAAATCAATCAATGTGATACACCATATTAACAAATTGAAGAAGAAAAGGCATATGATCAGCTCAATAGATGCAGAAAAAGCTTCTGACAAAATTCAACACCCATTTATGATAAAAACTCTCCAGAAAGTGGGCATAGAGGGAACCTACGTCAACGTAATAAAGGCCATATATGACAAACCCACAGCAAACATCATTCTCAATGGTGAAACACTGAAAGCATTTCCTCTAAGATCAGGAACAAGACAAGGATGTCCACTCTCACCACTATTATTCAACATAGTTTTGGAAGTCCTAGCCACAGCAATCAGAGAAGAAAAAGAAATAAAAGGAATACAAATGGGAAAAGAAGAAGTAAAACTGTCACTGTTTGCAGATGACATGATACTATACATAGAGAATCCTAAAGGTGCCAGCAGAAAACTACTAGAGCTAATCAATGAATTTGGTAAAGTTGCAGGATACAAAATTAATGCACAGAAATCTCTTGCATTCCTATACACTAATGATGAAAAATCTGAAAGAAATTAAGGAAACACTCCCATTTACCATTGCAACAAAAAGAATAAAATACCTAGGAATAAACCTACCTAAGGAGACAAAAGACCTGTATGCAGAAAACTATAAGACACTGATGAAAGAAATTAAAGATGATACAAACAGATGGAGAGATATACCATGTTCTTGGATTGGAAGAATCAATATTGTGAAAATGACTATACTACCCAAAGCAATCTACAGATTCAATGCAATCCCTATCAAATTACCAATGGCATTTTTTACAGAACTAGAACAAAAAGTCTTAAAACTTGTATGGAGACACAAAAGACCCCAAATAGCCAAAGCAGTCTTGAGGGAAAAAAACGGAGCTGGAGGAATCAGACTCCCTGACTTCAGACTATACTACAAAGCTACAGAAATCAAGACAATATGATACTGGCACAAAAACAGAAATATAGATCAATGGAACAGGATAGAAAGCCCAGAGATAAACCCATGCACCTATGGTCAACTAATGTATGACAAAGGAGGCAAGGATATACAATGGAGAAAAGACAGTCTCTTCAATAAGTGGTGCTGGGAAAACTGGACAGCTACATGTAAAAGAATGAAATTAGAACATTCCCTAATACCACACACAAAAATAAACTCAAAATGGATTAGAGAACTAAATGTAAGACTGGACACTATCAAACTCTTAGAGGAAAACATAGGAAGAACACTCTTTGACATAAATCACAGCAAGATCTTTTTTGATCCACCTCCTAGAGTAATGGAAATAAAAACAAAAATTTTTTTAATTTTAAAAGTTTTTTAAAAAGACGTTGGGATTTTGAGGTTCATCTACTGAGACAGCTAGAGTTAATTACCCTGCCCAACAGGAAAATAAAACACTCACGACAGTGCCTGCCAGGTAAAGTGCCTCGATAAATGTAAGTAATATTTGTCATCTTTGTCATCATCATCATCATCATCAGTATTAAGAAGGACATTGTAGGCTTCAGAATATTTGAGATTAAGTCCTAACTTGCCAATTACTATCTGTAACAAGACACTACCTCTCAGAACCTCATCTGATAGAGATAACAATGCTAGCCTCGCAGAGTTGTTGTGGAAATTAACACGGCGATCTGAAAACATTTTGGAACTGGTACACAAATGTTAAATAGTTTTACCAAATGATTGTTTCATTATTTCTAATTGTTCACTGTCACTCATTGCCATACTTCTAGAACATCCTATGGAAGGAGTATGCACCCATGTCCCACTGATGTTGGGCTTGGTCATGTGACTTGCTTTGACCAACAATGTGTGAAGGGATGTGGCACATCCACATTCAAGCAGAAGCTTTAAGAACCATTGTGTGTGTATTAGCAATATCTCTTTTTCTCTCTTTGACATGAAAAAAGGATATCACAGATTGGGATTTCTCCTTCTTCCTGCCCCTGCACAGAAGACAAAGGGAGCAGAGCCGAAGCTGACCAACAGTCAGCATAAACTATGAGTGAGAAATAAACTCTTGTTGTTGGAAGCCACTAGGATTTGGGGATTGTTTATTACTGCACCATAAATTAACTAAGCTTTAGCTAAATTATATATTAACCAAAGGGTATTGACTAATAAGAGTAACGTCAATGTAGACAAAGGTGTCTGGCAGTTCTCCTTCCTTAACACTTTTCTAAACAACTTTTATTTTAATCAGTGATTTGAAGGAGGAAATAGTGATTACGTGTGCATATGACAAGATCTTGAGGTTAAATGCTAATAGTTTGCAGGACAGAATCAAGATCCGGAAAGATAAAAACTGGAACAATGGGCTAGGTCTAGCAAGATGTCATCTAACTAGAAGAAACATAAGATCCTCCACACAACTGCAGCATAAGGAAAGTGGTAGTTCTCATGAAAATAATATGAAGTTTTATTTGATAGCCAACAGAATATAAGGCAAGAGTATAAAGTGGTTGCCAAAAAAAATATTGGATCTCTGGCTATCTTCATAGAAATGTGGTGCCCCAAAGTGTTAAGAGTTTCAAGTATCTTCACAAGTGTAATCACTTTAATTTATTAAATTCCCTCTTAAAGTGTAGAAACTAAACTGAAAAGACTTATATTTGGCTTAACTCCAAAAAGACAGTGACTAAGTTGTATCTGTCACAAGTAAATCTTGTAGGAGGGGAGAGTAGGGAAATTTAAGGGAGGAAGGAGAGGAAAAATAGGAGGCCACCACGATAGGGGAGTTCAAATATTTGAATTTAAATATTTAAAAGTCCATCTTTTGGAAGAGGCATTAGAATTATTCTGCATGACTGAAGTACAAAACAAAGGCATAGGCAGTATCCAATCAAAGGATTTTCAATAAATAAACCCCTCCAAAAACTGAATGGATGCTTAGGATTTGAGAGGATATTCATGCATTAATACAAATAAGGAATTGTCTCAGTGATGGCAAAATCTCTTCTAAATGAGAAGAATCAAAACCAATTTATACAGGGCAGGATAAGATTAGGCCCGTGGAATACCTTGGGGAGGATATTAATAATTCACAATTTGCAGTTGATGTTGGAAAGTAAATTTCACTAACCAAGGAGAAGTGCAAAAATGGTATTATTGAAGCTGATTCTACTCTCACCGCGGGGGGGGGGGGGGAACCACCCTCCCTCCCCCACAGCCAGGACAGCCAATGTGCATTTAGATTTAGAAATGTGCTGATCTGGCATAGGTGGGCTTTCTTTCCCTTGTCAGCAAAAGAAAGACACAACTTTGGCAAACTCTCTGTTTTAAACCTGCCATTTCCATTTTTATTTCTCTAAAACAGAGTGCAGGGAATGGTTATGGGGATACAACCAGTCCCAACTGGTAAAAGAAAGGCAAGTGGCCAACATAAATATTATAGCATAAGCTGAACCAGAGTAGAAACAAGAAGAAAAGATCAGTCCCTCCAAGAAGGTTCTCTCAAAATAGAAGGTCATGCCAAGGAAAGCCACAGATGCAACACCACAAGCCCAGGGAGAGTTTTAATCAGGAAAACCTGGCCTCAGGCACGCACTCGCGTGCAACTTCCCACCCGCCTTTCTGTGTGCCATTTTCTGAAAGTTAGAAGACAGGGGTTTCATTCATGGCTGGATGAAAAAGCAATACACACTTTAAATGGCAGCCCTGGGAGGATTCACATTTCTACAGCTGTCTTCCGCTTCCTCTCATAAATCTCATTCTATCTACTCTCCGGGGGCCATCTTGTTTGATCTTACGGTTTCAACTACTGTCTTTAGGCTGACCACCCCTAAATCTAAATCTGCAGATTGGACCTATCAACGGAACTAAAGACCCTTCTATCCTCCCCCTAGGATAAGTATCTCCCTTTTGGATCTCCCCCTGACACCTCAAACTCAAAATGTCCCAAACTCCTACTGTATTCCCAGCTCAAGGAATGATGGAGACCCAAGTCAGGAACTTGGAAGTCATGCCCTTATTGTCCTCTCTCCCTCTTCATCCTCTCCATTCATACTCTGCCTTCCCCTACATCCCACCTCTCCATTCCCGCCCAAGTCCTGTTAGTTACATCTCCCAAGCACTTCTCTCCATCCCGGCTAGCACCACCTCAGTTCAGCCACCATCATTTCTCACCTGGCTACTGCAACACCCTCCCAGCTGGTTTTCATGATTTTAATCTTACCACCCTCTAATCTATTTTCTGCACAGCATTCAGAATAATCTTTCTAAAAATATAAACCTGGGCATATCACTCTCCGATTTAAAATCCTTTAAATATTCCCTTTTGCCATCAGAATGAAGTTCAAAATGGCTAATGTGGAACATAAGGCCCTTGTATTCTGGCCCGTGACTCCTCCCTAACCTCTCTCCAGACATTCTCCTCCTTGCACTCTCCCCCCCACACACCCCCCCTTTATACTCAAAAAAGCTTCATCATAAGTTACTGGATTCACATTACTTTCTTTTTATCTCTTTTGTATGTTCTGTTCCTTTTGTCTGGAGAGTCCTATACCTCTTTGCTGCCACTTCCACTCATGACCTCTTACTCAACCTTCAGGACCCCTGGGAAGCCTAGAAGACCTTGTAAGTGCTCTCACAATATGCCCTCTGTCTTCTGCCCTCTGTCCCCAAACACAGCAATAGTTTCCTGCACATCTCACCGACTAAAGGCCTGTGCTGGCCAGGGGATGTGCTCTGCCCACCTGTCAGGGAGTTATCACCCAGGAGTGACTCTCAACCAGTGAGGGTTAGGAGTAGCTGGGTAACTTGCTTGCACCACAGTAGGACAGTTCTGAAATATAGTTCATACTTTTGTGAGCATGCATGAAACTTTTGGTAAAACTCTGCTCAAATTTCTTGTCCATTTTTGCTTAATAAAATGTCAGCATAAATTAGGCCACAAAGACTAATTCTATAAAATCTAGAAAGAAGTAAAGCTCAAAATGAGTGAAAAAAAACAACAAAAAATGCTCCTAAGTAATATGGAGTCAAAATGGGGAAGCACAGGGGCTATATCAAAAATAATAAGAATACTTAAATATCAAAAATTATTATAGCCAAAGTTG
Source organism: Balaenoptera borealis (assembly GCF_965194805.1). Lineage (NCBI taxonomy): Eukaryota > Metazoa > Chordata > Mammalia > Artiodactyla > Balaenopteridae > Balaenoptera > Balaenoptera borealis. Next base: position 56,756,433 of record NC_138867.1, read on the forward strand.
TGCTCAAAGGCAAATCCATAGCCTCAAGTATAATACTAATTAAACAAAAAGCTTAAAAATAAATGAATTAGCATTTAGCTGAGTAATATTTTTTTAATTTTAATGTCATAACTACCTAAGAAACAAATAAAAATGAAGGTAAAGAGCAGAAATAAATGAACCAAAAAAAGAGAAGATCAATAAAATTTTAAAATTCAGGATCTGGTTCTTGGAGTAAGGAGGACAATAGATATTTTCTGACAAAACAAATCACAAAGAGCAAAGTCTTAGTAATATATGTACATCATTTTTTAAAAGTTTAGAATTCTGCAGAAGTATCTTAATGAAATTTGTGGTTGGCTTAATGGCTTCCAGACCCCCATGTCTTCTACAACATGACAATTTTGCTAAAGCTGCAAAAACTACAATGTCCTTTCACATGTGTTTAAAAAAGAAAAAGAAATAAAACTGATTGTTTTTTAAGGGTATACCCCATATCAGATTTTAATTTTGATAAAAATTTGTCTATATTTAGTAAATATCCTCAAGGATCTATACCTCAAAGCCCTGAGGTTGGGCTTCCCTGGTGGCGCAGTGGTTGAGAATCTGCCTGCCAATGCAGGGGACATGGGTTCGAGCCCTGGTCTGGGAAGATCCCACATGCCGCGGAGCAACTAGGCCCGTGAGCCACAACTACTGAGCCTGTGCGTCTGGAGCCTGTGCTCCGCAACAAGAGAGGCCATGACAGTGAGAGGCCCAGGCACCGCGATGAAGAGTGGCTCCCACTTGCTGCAACTAGAGAAAGCCCTCGCACAGAAACGAAGACCCAACACAGCCAAAAATAAGTAAATAAATAAATAAAATTTAAAAAAAAAAAAGAATTCTATTGAATGTAATGGGTGGAGGGGAGTGATGAGGATAATGGTGATCCAGTGTCATCCTCAATCTTTAAAAAAAAAAAAAAAAAGCCCTGAGGTTTATAGCTGTAAGTGATGGACTGCCTGTGACAATGGGTACAAATGCCAGTGAAGGTTTAACTATGCTAAAATTTTTATGACAATTGTAGTAATTTTGTTATGAAGTAGGCTAGGTTTTTAGCGGCTAACCTCTAAACCTGTTTTCCTCATAATTCCTGTTATTTTTTAGTGCACCATTTTGCAGAATGAGAGATTTTTCAGGAACACACATATTGCATTAAATCAAAAATGTGTGTATGTGTGTGTGTGTGTACATATATATATATGAATTCAGTAGATAATAAAGAAATTATATAAACCAACAGAAAAAAATATGGACTGTAAAAAAAATAATAATAATGTTAAAAGTAGCTAGCAAGTTTTGGTGGAAAAACAAGTTAAATACTTATCTTAGATCAAAGAAATTTCTAAATAATTAAGTATAAAAAATTAAAATACAAGAAAATTTAAAAATAGATAAATAATACTGGAGTGGGGTGGAATTTCTAAACACAGAAGCAATAAAAGAAGTCACGAAGGAAAAAATTAAGACACTAGATCAAATAAAATTTCTAAATTTTTGTTGGTCAAAAACATTTTTTAAAGTAACAATGACAAAAACCCTGAGAAATATTTACAAAGGGTTGATATCCTTTATTAATGCAAGAATAAGAGAGAACAAAAACTCTACCAAAATAAATTTTAAAGGTAATGAAAAAAGGGCTATATAACAGCAGAGAGAAGAATGTTTTTAAGGGACAAGAAATTAATATGTACTAACACATCTGAAAATCTTAACGAAGTGGACCTTTTCCAAACAAAAATCATCTCAAGAAAAAGTAGAAAACTTGAATAGACTAATATCCATGGAATACATTGTTTTTTCAATATGCATGTTGAATGATTTCATTTCTAAAAGGGTTTATTGGGCTTCCCTGGTGGCGCAGTGGTTGAGAGTCTGCCTGCCAATGCCGGGGACACGGGTTCGAGCCCTGGTCTGGGAGGATCCCACATGCCGCGGAGCAGCTAGGCCCATGAGCCACAATTACTGAGCCTGCGCGTCTGGAGCCTGTGCTCCGCAACAAGAGAGGCTGCGACAGTGAAAGGCCCGCGCACCACGATGAAGAGTGGCCCCCGCTTGCCGCAACTAGAGAAAGCCCTCGCACAGAAACGAAGACCCAACACAAGCCATAAATAAACAAATAAATAAAAATTAAAAGGTTTTATTAGTAAATTCTCTCGAACTTTCAAGAAACAGATACTAACTTTTGCAGAAAATATGAAAAGATGAAAAGAGATCTAACTTAGTTCTCGATACCAGCTAACTGATACCAAAACTTGGCCAATTAGCCTCAGGGAACCTTGTTTCTAAGGGACTCTCCCTCATAAGGGACCACACTGTGCTCTCCAAAATACTCACGCGCACGTGGTTGGTTCCCAGGCAGCCTCAGGCTCTGATGGACACACGTGCCAGGGAGCCTGGTGCTTGACTTTCTGTCAAGTCCTCTCTTGCCAACAGAAAGAAACACTCAGCCTCACGTACTAAGGCTGAATGCATTCTCAAAACAACTTTGGAAGGAAAGGCTGGTACATGGAAGGGAAAACAAAAGCCCCCTGGCCCTACACTCAAGCCTTCCATCAGAAAGTTGTCTGTACGCAAATGAACACATCTACGAAACAGAAACAGACTCACAGATACAGAGAACAGGCTTATGGTTGCCAAGGCCGGGGTTGTCGGGGGGTAGACGCAGGGGGAGGGAAGGATAGGGAGTTTGGGATTAGCAGATGCAAACTATTATATATAGGATGGATAAACAAGGTCCTACTGTATAGCACAGGGAACTATATTCAATACCCTGTGATAAACCATAATGGAAAAAGAATATATATGTGTGTAAATTTTGCCGTACAGCAGAAATTAACACAACATTGTAAATCGACTATACTTCAATAAAAAAATTTTTTTTAATTTGTCTACAGAAATTTCACTCCTAGGTATATACTTACAGAAATGCATACCTATGTTCACCATGAAACATGTACAGCAATGTTCAGAGCAACACTACCTATACTTGCCAAAAACTGTATAAAATTCATGTGTCCATCTCTAGCAGACAGGGCTGGAACCAGAGTGAGGTAAGTGAAGCACTCACCTCAGGAGCAAAATTTAAATGGTGCCCAAAAATCTAATACTCAAGAGAAATAATATTTTAATGCAATGGCTTTTTTCAATCAAAAGTAATGCAAAAACTCCATGATGAACAAAATCTCAAATTTTTAAATAAAAGCAGGATCAGTATTACTGATTTTTCCTCAGGCTCCAGGATGGCTTGGCACAGAAATGACAGTAGAATGGACAAATAAATTATGCTATACGCAATGAGAATAAATGAACTACAACAATAGCATAGATGAATCTCACAGATATAATGTTAAGCAAAACAAGCCAGACACTAAAGTGTATGCACTGGTGATTCAAAAACAGGCAAAGTTCTTGTTCAAAAGTAGGTGAAACTAATCTAAGATATTAAAAATCAGGATAGTGATTTCCCTTGGAAGGGGGCATGGGAGGAGGAGGAGGGTTCTGTAACTCTAGGAATATTCTATTTCTTGATCTGTATGTTCCATGGGTTTTAAACTTTGGGAGAATCCATCAACCAGCTTATTTATGATTTGTGTACTTTTTATATGTGCTAAAAAAATTTTAGGAGTTGTCTTACTCTAGACCTAGAGATTATCATACTAAGTAAAGTAAGTCAAAGACAAATATCATATGATATCACTTATATGTGAAATCTTAAAAAATGATACAAATGAACTTATTTACAAAACAGAAGCAGACTCACAGACATAGAAAACAAACTTAGGGTTGGTTACCAAAGGGTAAACAGGGGGAGAGATAAATTAGGAGTTTGAGATTAATTTATACACACTACTATATTTGGGATTAACAGATACATACTATTAGAGATAAACAACGAGGACCGCCTGTGTAGCACAGGGAACTGTATTCAATATCTTGTAATAACTTATAATGGAAAAGAATCTGAAAAAGAATATAGATATACATATATGTGTGTGTGTATATATATATATATATATACACACACACATATATATGTATAACTGAATCACTTTGCTGTACACCTGAAACACTGTAAATCACCTATAATTCAATTTTTTTTTTTTTTTTATGGCTGTGTTGGGTCTTCGTTGCTGCACGGGCTTTCTCTAGTTGCGGCGAGCAGGGGCGACTCTTTGTTGCAGTGCGCGGGCTTCTCATTGTGGTGGCTTCTCTTGTTGCGGAGCACAGGCTCTTGGCACGCGGGCTTCAGTAGCTGTGGCACGTGGGCTCTAGAGCGCAGGCCCAGTAGTTGTGGCGCACAGGCTTAGTTGCTCTGCGGCAATGTGGGACCTTCCCGGACCAGGGCTCGAACCCGTGTCCCCTGCCTTGGCAGAAGGCTTCTTAACCACTGCGCCACCAGGGAAGTCTCTATAATTCAATTTTTTAAATGTGTGGGAAAAAGAAAAGTATTACAGAAGTAAAAAATAAAATAGAAAAAAGAATTCCCCTACTTAGAAGTGAAAATATATACCGGCGACTTCAAGATGAGATGAGCCCCCGGAGGGGGAGAAAGCAAAGCCAGCAGCACTGTGGGAGGTGGCCATCAAGGCACTGCTTTATTTCTGGGCCTCTAACCTTGACTAACCTTACGGCCAAAAGAAGCAAAGTGAATTCTTCATTAGCAAGCATGGCTAGCACCAAACCAACACCATGTGTTCTAACCATTCAGAACATTCGGCTGACGAGAGTTAACCCTCCCGTGGGCACGATTCACCGAGGATTAATTACGATTGCTGCTTGCTCAGATTTTCCTGGGGATAGGACAGGACAGCCCAGATTTCATCCAAATCCCAGAGGAACCTTTCCTCTAGAAACCGGACCCTGCCACATCAGACATGACAAGACTTCCAAGCAGGGACCAAGGCAATCGTCCAGGAGACTGGCGGCCACTGGCCAGCTCTGCCAATATCCCCATGGGGCTGTCAGCATGACCAGCACAGAAGTGACAAGCTTTCTACAGCCTACCACAGAAGCCACACATTGTATGGGGGGCAGAAGTCACCAGACGCTTGGGAGGGCTATTTCAGAACACGAAGTGGAACCAAACATAGTCAATTGTGGCCTAATTCCTAAACGGGAGCAGAGTCTGTCCTGGTTACCAATGGTAGCCAGCCTCACTGCCAAGCCTGCAAAGGCTTTTCAGTGGGAAGAATAGGCCACTTTGGATTTGGACGGCCCCTGAGAAGGCGAAGGCAATGAACAAACAGAACGGTCAGCTGCTCTTTTCCTGGGTGTCCAGGAAATGCTAACAATGCCACCACCAAGCTCCTTGAAAGGCAAGTGATCACCCAGGCACCTCCTTCTTGAATTCAGGCCTGGGGCTGAGGCCTACTAGACAGTGGTCAACTTGCTCATTCCTGCTTCCAAGGCAGTTCCAAAAGCAGCTGGGGGCTACAACATGGATAGACCTTGAAGACATTATGCTAAGTGAAATAAGACAGTCACAACAGGACATATACTGTATGATTCCACTTATATGAGGTACCTAGAGTAGTCAGAATCATAGGGACAGAAAGTAGAATGGTGATTGCCAGGGTCTGGGTTTGGAGGGATGGGGGATTATTGTTTAATGGGTATGGATTTTCAGTTTGGGAAGATGAAGAAAGTTCTGGAGATGGATGGTGTTGATGGTTGAACACCAGTGTAAAAGTACTTAATGCCACTGAACCATATGCTTAAAAATGGTTATCTCTTACATTATGTATATTTTACCACATTAAAATAAAAGCTGCTGGGGAAACTGAAGTTCTCAACCATATCCCCATGCTGTGAACTCATCATGTCCTCCATCAGCTCTGCCCCTTGGGCTGTGTCCTAACCTTACTGTGTCCTTACCAGTAAGCTCAGCTCTAGGATTTCCAGAATGTATATTGGGCTAATAAGGTACTTTCTCCCTCACACTTCCCCCAGCATACCTCCTCATCACATACTTCCCAGAGAAGTAAATTTCAATAGAATTCTATCAAAGGATTGCTGTAAAATATTAAAGAAATAGTTCAAGAGACAATCCTGCACAAGATGGCAGGAAGAACGAAGGAAGGTAGATGGCCAATCCTGGATAATACAGCCAATGTAGTTTTCTGCAGAATTCCTTATTCCACTACTTCCTTCCTTCAGCCTTTTCCTCACCAGATACTTCTTCCACAAACTTAGCCCCAGGTCTCCTGCTCAAATAAAAATCCTTTCTCAGGAAAGGAACCCACAACTCAATCTCATGGAGGTATAAAGTAAAAGTTTTAACTTCTTAACTCTAGCAAGGGTATCAGATTTTATCTATCTATGAACATGGGCTTGGGTGAAATCTGACTGTGAGATTTCATGGAGTAAGTAAGAGAGGTGGTAGAGCAGAAAGTGCATGGAGGTCTTCAGACACTCCTGAAGGAGTACTAAAAGCTGTCTTCTTCTCATCAATTACAGACAGCTGAGCTTTCCGTCTGCAAAGATTTATCTCTATTAGGGCCCACTCACAGATTCTCAAGCACGTGGAAAAATAGAAAGTCAGGAATTCTAGGAAAATAAATATAATTGCTACATTTTTAGCATTTGCTATATAAGATATCTTATTCTATTTAATCCTTCCTTATAACTGTCTTATGAGGAAGAATATTATTATTCACATTTGACAAATATGGAAAGTGAGACACTAAAAGAGAAAGCAATTGCCTATTTTTTAATGTCTATTTAAACACAAGTAGTCATGGAGGATTTTTTTTGTTTTTTCTGTTATTCCTTTTTCCACATTTCCCTTTCTCTCCATTTACAGCTCCTTCTCTTGGAGCCTGAATACCAGCACCCCCAGGCATTAGAGTAAAGAAGACAAAAGCACAGTCTAAAGTCACAGTCCTGTGTTTGAATTCACCACTTACTAGTTGAACGTGTGTGTGTGTGTGTGTGTGTTTGCAACATCAAATCATGTGTCTAAGAGAGCATGTGTGAAAATCAACTCTAATAAACATCCCTTATGTAACATAATTAGTGGTCTTTAGAATAAAAATCTTTGAAAAATGTCTGAAAATATAAATCAGAACTAGGCACTGGGAACACATTCTATCTGGTTAGATCTGCATCAAAGAAAATATTTTTGCAGTCCAGATTGTATCAACTCCTCTAACATTCAGCAACAAATATACGTCAAGCACTGCTATGGGAGAGGAGATACGAAAATGAACAAGACTCAGTCCTCATCCTCAAGTAATTCACAGTCCAGTAAGGATACACACAAGCAGACAAGCAAATGAGCAGCGTGATAAGTTATAATACAAAGATGGACATAATGCAATGGGGTCACAACAAAGAGGGTGCCTGGATATGAAGAGGAACACTCCAAGGAACAAAAGGGGGAAATCATCCCAGGCAGAAGGGAAGAGCGTGTGCTAGGACGCAGGGGGCTGAGTGAATGTGTCACTCTCTGGTAGCTACAGGCGGCGCACAGCTGGACAACAGGTGTGGGTGAGGCTGGGGACAGGACTGGTCAGGTAGGCCAGGCAGCTTAGAAGCCTTGTCAGTCGCTAAGGAGTTTGGATTTCACCCTATAGGCAACAAGAAGCCACTGAGGGTTTTCAAGGGGCAGTCATGTAATGCAAAGTTCACATCACAAAGATCCCTTAGGTTGTCGTGTGGGACCAGGACTCAGGGAGCCAGGTGACTCATGAGAGCTCCTGCAGTTCTTCAAGTGAGAGAGGATTAGGCATTGGACACAGATTCAAGAGACTTTGTCAGCAAGACTGGACAGAATTTGGTGAAGGGGAGGGGTGTCAAGGAAGAAAGTACTAAAAATCATTCCAATATTTTAGGCTTATATACCAGAAGAGTAGCCTACCATCCAGCAAAGGGAAGGACTCACTTCCTGCAGTGAGCACAAGAGCACATCCTGGATGCACATGGATAATCTAAAGCCCCATGAATGCCGGTCTACAAAGTTAGGGAGCCCCACGAATGCAACCCTTAATTCCTGCGATCAGCTCCATCTCCTTGCTACAGCTCCCATTCTGCTCACAGAGGCTCAGTGTATGGAAAGGCCTTCACGAAAGCTGGTCCTTCTAAACACCCTGCTGTCTGTGCCCAACCCTCAATGTACCAGAGCAGACTGTCCCCAACTCACTCATGTGTGCTGCACAGAATCCTTTTCTTTGGTTGGCAAAGATATAATTTCAAGTAGCTTATCATCATGGAGCAGCTTACCTCTATTTTTTAAACCACAATGAAAGCAAATGGGCCTCTAAAGACCCTTGAAACCCATATCTGTCCTTAATTGATCCACAGGTCTCAGTGCTGCCAGGCAGTCCACCTGGGTCAGCTGAAGCACATCCACACGTGGCTTGCCTGCCCCAACCCAAGCCACGCAGTCAGCCAGCTCTGTCACTGATACCCTCCGAGCTCAAGGGTCTGCAACTAATTGCCTGCAGGTCACAACCAGAGAGTACACATTTATTCCCGCTACCAGAGGGAACATTTAGTTTTATTAATTTTCCATTACAGCCTTTACTCTAATAAAGATGTACACACATATTAGCCACCAAAATGTTCATCAAATCATCGTTCGTAACAGGGAAAAGTTGCAACGCATCTGAATTTCCAACAACAGGATACAAAGAAATTATTGTCCATCTATATCATGGAATAGTATGTAGCTCCTAAAAACGCTCCTCCATAAGAGGATCTATGGGTATGACAAGGTGCTCACTACAGAATGCTTTCTAGAACGTCAGCTCCAGGAGGGCAAGAGATTTGTTTTGTTCATCAATGTACCCCCAGTGCCTGGGACAGGACCAGGCATGTGACAGTAATTCTTTATCTGTTGAGTGAATCAATATAAGAAGTAGGAAAAGAGGATGAGAGAGTCTGGTTCTATTTCTGTAAAAAGAAACACACACACAACACACACACACACACACACACACACACACACACAGAAAAGGATCTGGAAGGGTATACATCAAAATGTCACCAGTAGCTTTCCCTGGAAGGGTGGGCTTTTTTATAGTCTTGTTTTATCTCTTTTTTTCTGCTCACAGTTCAAGATGCTATTGTAACAAGAGCCAAAACAAAAAAAGAAATTATTTTGGTGGCAGGGGTGGGGGGCCAGAATCCCATAACAAACTCAGCTCTTGTTCCTCAGGTTCACATATGAACTCACTGTCCTTTACATGCCAGAATAACCTTACACTAACCTCAATCGTATGTGTAACCCAGAGCACTAATTTGCACAAACACAGAACAGTCCCCTCTGGCTCACATCTGACTTGACCCCTTGGCTTCAACCTTATTATCAGCCTGGGTTCCATGCAGGGCCCTCAGGATCCCATCACTCCTGACAGAGCCTCATCCAAGTCCCCCATGACTGAGCTCGGTGAGAGTTTTTCCAATTCCTCCCAAACTGAGAAAGGACATTTTACTAATCTCTTCATATAAACAGACTGCCCATGTTTGCAGGGTAATTCTCCTCTCCTTGCTACACCAAACATGAGAGTATGAACACTTTTCACCCAGTTTCTCCAAAGGCAGTTAAAAAAACCACCCAAAGGTATCACCTGCTGGGGCCTCATCCCAGTTAAAATTACGACTGCCCTGGAGAAAAACAGGGCAAGCAAAAACAGTAAAACTTTGTAAAATCAGCTTGCATGAAGTTGCCCTGGTACCAGAGCTGGTGTGTATAATCCTCTCCTGGCTGAGCTAATTGGCTTAGCTCACTGATGACGTTATAGCCTCAGAAGCCATTCTCTGATTACAAGAATGAGAGCTGCCAAATGATCTTCAACCACAGCACCGACGGGCCCAGGGCCACCAGAAGAATATTTGGGGAAAGAGCTATTTTAAACAAATGCTCCTGTGGGTATAAGGATACTTTTCTGTCTAGACTCCTGGTAACACCTGTTGCTCACTCATCCTGCCCCCCTGTCCACCGTCCCCTTGACAGCGATGTGGCCAAGGCAAACCATGGCCACCTGGCAGAGCCCAGAGATGCAGCCACGTGAACAGCAGTCCCTGGCAGCCCAGGCATCGCATGCTCTGGTGCAGCCTGTCAGGCCCAGACAGCTCTGCTGCCAGGTTTCAAGAAGACACCTTCCCTTCTTCTTGCGGGAAGAGAGCAGCCTGGTTAAGCCAATAGTTTAAACGTTCAGATGGCCAGGGAAAGGAGTCTTCTTCCTGAGTGTATTACAGATTTGGTTCTGGCATGCAGATCAGCATCAAGCAAGTAGAGGGAGAGGATGGCAGAATCCTTGTCCACTCCAATCCAATCCTCTATACCTAATCATCCCCCATAAGTGGTTGTCTAGCTTATTCTTAAATCCTTACGGTGACAGGAAACTCACTACCTTATGAAATAGCTCATTTTATTGGGAAGAGTCTTCCTTATACTGAGCTGATCCCTTCCTATAACTTCTGTTCCCTTCATTACATGTTAGAAAGTTACATACAAAGAATCTCATATCTCTCTCATGCAATTCAAATCAACATAGATTTCTGTGTTAGGCATATAAAATGATTCAGATACATAGGGGTAAGTGAGTGCTGGAACCCTGGGGGAATTTGCCAGTTCCTGGCAGATTAGCGCCCTAGAAACAACAGACTAAGCCTGGGCTTGGGCAGGGTTGGAGGTCAGATAGGAGACCACTGCATAAAGCTAGGATTCCCAAAGGACCATCCTCAGAGGAAAGAAGAAATAGTGCCATACCAAAAGTCTATAAAGACACTGTCTGAGTCAAAATAGATTCCGGATGGAACAGGAAAAAAAAATATTTCCCTATAAATCCCTAAACACAAGTTCACATTCTCTGAGGTAAAATTCACACTATATATGTAAACTTAAAAACTCAAGCTGAAATCTTCATTTTAAATGGTCCTGTGTTGGTCATGCAAAAGCAAAGTAAACTTTCTCTACAGGAAAACACTTAAAACTCAAGCCTCAGGAATTCTCACAGATGAAGTTTCCAGTAACATCAGCTCAAAATTCTAAAATTACCAGGCACACAGGGAAACAAGCTACCATGATCAAGACTGAGAAGCAAGAAGAAATTGCTGAATCAGCACAATAGACTACAGATATTATCATTATCAGATACAGAATGTGAAATAAGTGCATTTAATATGTTTAAAGAAATTATTTAACCTTAGAGTATTTAATTTTTGAGAGGTTTTTCCTATTTAAAGGGAAAAAAAGCTTATCAAAATTAACAATTCAGATTGGAAAAAATGCCAAAATAGAACTCCTAGAAATAAAAAAAACACAAGAATTGAAAGTGTAAACTCAGCTGATGAGTTTAACCATATAAAACTGGAGAGAGTGAGTAAACTGAAAAATAGGTTTGAAAAAAATACACAAAATACAGTATGGCAAAATCCACAGATTCAGGAAGCAATATAAACCCCAAAAAAGATAAGAAAGAAAAAAGAAAAAAAAACAGCCTAGACCCATTATAGTGAAACTACAAACATCAAAAGCAAACAGACCTTTAAATCAACCAGAGAGAAAAAAAGATTACCAATAAATAATTTAAATTAGACTGACAGTAAAGTTAGACTGACAGCAGATTTCTCAATCACAGCAAGGTAAGCTGGAACCCAATAAGATGGTAAGCTTAGAGTGCTAAGAGAAAATAAATCTCAACCTACTACTCTCCACCTAATGAAATTTACTTTTAAGACTGAGAGTGACATATACACACTACTATACACAAAACAGACAATAAGGACTTACTGTATAGCACAGGGAACTGTACTCAATACTCTGGAATGACCTATATGGGAAAAGAGTCTAAAAAAGAGTGGATATGTGTATATGTATAACTGATTCACTTTGCTGTACAGCAGAAACTAACACAACATTGTAAATCAACTATACTTCAATAAAAATTTTTTTAAAAAGACTGAAAGTGAAAGATAATTTTAAATAAATCAAAGCTAAGAGAATATGTTACTAACAGAAACTCATTAAAGAAACTTACTAAAGGACTTCCCTGGTGGCACAGTGGTTAAGAGTCCGCCTGCACGGGGTTAAGAATGCAGGAGACACGGGTTTGAGCCCTGGTCCAGGAAGATCCCACATGCCGGGGAGCAACTAAACCCATGAGCCACAACTGCTGACCCTGCGTGCCACAACTACTGAAGCCCATGCACCTAGAGCCTGTCCAGGCTCTGCAACAAAGAGAAGCAACCGCAATGAGAAGCCCACGCACCGCAACAAAGAGTAGCCCCCGCTCCCCACAACTAGAGAAAGTCTGCACACAGCAACAAAGACCCAATGCAGCCAAAAACAAACAAACAAATAAATAAATAAAACTCTCTAAAGAACTAAAGAAATATTCAAAAAAGGATGTATTTAAGAAAGAAAATGATCCTAGAAAGTAGATCTTAGATGCAAGAAGGACTAGAGAACAAAGTAAATGGGTAACAGGGTAAACATAAATAAACATTGACTATATAAATAGTAACAATTATGATCATTTGAGGGGCTAAAAGATCAATGTAGAATTAAACCAATAAGTCATGACAACAGTAATTTCTAACTAAAGGAAAAAAAAGAAGACTGAAGCTAAGGCATTTGATTTCTTGTACAGAAGGAGAATAAAATATTAACTATCTTTAGACATTGCTAAATTAAATGTATCTATTAAAATTTTGGGTAACCATTAAAACAATTTAAATAGAGTATATCATGTCCAAACTACTATAGAAAAACTGGGCAACTGGTGTTAATCAATAAAAAACAAAAGGCAAACAGCAATCAGAGAAGAAAAAGAAATAAAAGGAATACAAATCAGAAAACAAGAAGTAAAGCTGTCACTGTTTGCAGATGACATGATACTATACATAGAGAATCCTAAAGATGCTACCAGAAAACTACTAGAGCTAATCAATGAATTTGGTAAAGTAGCAGGATACAAAATTAATGCACAGAAATCTCTTGCATTCCTATACACTAAGGATGAAAAATCTGAAAGTGGAATTAAGGAAACACTCCCATTTACATTGCAACAAAAAGAATAAAATATCTAGGAATAAACCTACCTAAGGAGACAAAAGACCTGTATGAAGAAAATTATAAGATACTGATGAAAGAAATTAAAGATGATACAAATAGATGGAGAGATATATCATGTTCTTGGATTGGAAGAATCAACACTGTGAAAATGACTATACTACCCAAAGCAATCTACAGATTCAATGCAATCCCTATCAAACTACCAATGGCATTTTTCACAGAACTAGAACAAAAAATTTCACAATTTGTATGGAAACACAAAAGACCCCGAATAGCCAAAGCAATCTTGAGAAAGAAAAATGGAGCTGGAGGAATCAGGCTCCCTGACTTCAGACTATATTACAAAGCTACAGTAATCAAGACAGTATGGTACTGGCACAAAAACAGAAATATAGATCAATGGAACAGGATAGAAAGCCCAGAGATAAACCCACGCACATATGGTCACCTTATCTTTGATAAAGGAGGCAAGAATGTACAGTGGAGAAAAGACAGCCTCTTCAATAAGTGGTGCTGGGAAAACTGGACAGCTACATGTAAAAGAATGAAATTAGAACACTCCCTAACACCATACACAAAAATAAACTCAAAATGGATTAAAGACCTAAATGTAAGGCCAGACACTATCAAATTCTTAGAGGAAAACATAGGCAGAGCACTCTATGACATAAATCACAGCAAGATCCTTTTTGACCCATCTCCTAGAGAAATGGAAATAAAAACAAAAATAAACAAATGGGACCCTAATTAAACTTAAAAGCTTTTGCACAGCAAAGGAAACTATAAACAAGACCAAAAGACAACCCTCAGAATGGGAGAAAATATTTGCAAATGAAGCAACGGACAAAGGATTAATCTCCAAAATTGACAAGCAGCTCATGCAGCTCAATATCAAAAAAACAAACAACCCAATCCAAAAATGGGCAGAAGACCTAAATAGACATTTCTCCAAAGAAGATATACAGATTGTCAACAAACACATGAAAGAATGCTCAACATCATTAATCATTAGAGAAATGCAAATCAAAACTACAATGAGATATCATCTCACATCAGTCAGAATGGCCATCGTCAAAAAATCTACAAACAATAAATGCTGGAGAGGGTGTGAAGAAAAGGGAACCCTCTTGCACTGTTGGTGGGAATGTAAATTGATACAGCCACTATGGAGAACAGTATGGAGATTCCTTAAAAAACTAAAAATAGAACTACCATACGACCCAGCAATCCCACTACTGGGCATATACCCTGAGAAAACCATAATTCAAAAAGAGTCATGTACCAAAATGTTCATTGCAGCTCTATTTACAATAGCCAGGACATGGAAGCAACCTAAGTGTCCATCATCGGATGAATGGATAAAGAAGATGTGGCACATATATACAATGGAATATTGCTCAGCCATAAGAAGAAATGAAATGGAGTTATTTGTAGTGAGGTGGATGTAGTTAGAGTCTGTCATACAGAGTGAAGTAAGTCAGAAAGAGAAAAACAAATACAGTATGCTAACATATATATATGGAATCTAAGGAAAAAAAAAACAAAAAGGTCATGAAGAACCTAGTGGCAAGACGGGAATAAAGACACAGACCTACTAGAGAATGGACTTGAGGATATGGGGAGGGGGAAGGGGAAGATGTGACAAAGAGACAGAGTGGCATGGACATATATACACTACCAAACGTAAAATAGATAGCTGTTGGGAAGTAGCCGCAAAGCACAGGGAGATCAGCTCGGTGCTTTGTGACCACCTAGAGGTGTGGGATTGGGAGGGTGGGAGGGAGGGAGACGCAAGAGGGAAGAGATATGGGGACATATGTATATGTATAACTGCTTCACTTTGTTATAAAGCAGAAAGTAACACAGCATTGTAAAGCAATTATACTCCAATAAAGATGTTTAAAAATAAATAAATAAATAAAAATAAAATTTAAAAAAAACAGAAGGCAATAAAAGGGAAATAAACATTGAAAACGTGAGGGGAAAAACCATGAAATAAGATAAAAATAAATCCAAATCAAGGAGCAACCATGATTTAGCGTAAATAGATTAAATTCTCAGTTAAAAGCGAAGGCTGTCATTTTTTAATCCAAGTATATGCTAACCACAAAAAAACAGAAAACCATAAGAATGCAGAAACATTGAAAGTAAAAGGATGAAGTCAGCCAAGTAAATACTAAATTAAAAGAGACATTTACAAAACAGAAATAAAGTCACAGATGTAGAAAACAATCTTATGGTTACCGGGGGCGGGATAAATTGGGAGATTGGGATTGACATATACACACTACTATATATAAAATAGATAACTAATAAGGACCTACTGTATAGCATAGGGAACTCTACTCAATACTCTATAATGACCTACATGAGAAAAGAATCTAAAAGAGAGTGGATATATGTATATGTATAACTGATTCACTGCTGTACAGCAGAAAGTAACACAACATTGTAAATCAACTATATTCCAATAAAAATTTTTTAAAAAAAGAAAAAAGTCACAGAAAAAGAAAGGGAGCTATCATATCAGGGAAAATACATTTTTAGGCAAAAAAGTATTACTTAGACATTAAAAGGACCATTGCATATTGATACAAACTTCTATTCACTAGGATATTATAACACTTATGAACTGTATGCTGCTAAGAAGTAGGACTTCAAAAATATTGATAGAAGGCAAAAGGTGAAGGAACCGTGGGAAAACTGGCAAACCCACCATCATAGAGGGAAATTTTACACACCTCTCTCAGTAACTGATAGATAAACAGATAAAGCATCACCAAGGATTGGTGGATTTTCCCGCTCAACATTCATTCTAATCCCTCTGTGGTATATCTTCCTGGACTGTGGGGCTAGAAACCTAAAACTACATTTCCCAGGTTCCCTTGTATGACCCACTTTTCCTGGGACAATCATGTCTATGCCCATTTTCCTGGTAATTATTAACAGCACCTCCTTTTTACACTCAAAAGTGTCTGGTGTGGATAATAAATTATATAGTTACTCTATTTATATATAAAACACCATAAAAGCAAAAGCTTTTTTCAAGCGTGCTATATTGGTGACTCAAATATCAAAAGCCACATTACTTTCAATGGTATGATTTTTCCAAAAAGGTGAACTCTTCTGAACGAAGTAAATTACAATCTTCTCTTGGATTTACATGATGGTGACATTTCTGGAAAATTCAGTGCGTACTAAAAGCATGCAAAATATCTTTAGTGCTTACATATAAAACAGAGATTGAGTCTGGGCTTAGATCATTTTCAACAGGTTTTCCACCTAAACAGAAGTTCAGAGACAATCATGCAGGATGTGAGACAATTCTTCACTGCAGGAAGCTATTCTATACATCGCAGGATATTAAGCATTTACTGTTTCTCACCCACTAAGTGCCAGTTGTGCATTCCCCAATTATTGTGACAAAATCAAAACACCCTCAACATGGTGGCTTCACCCCAGTTTAGTACCACTGAATGTAGATGATGGAGGCTATTTCAAATTACAAGTGAACATCCATCCAGAACTTGGATCATGTCAGGGGCTCTGAGGCCTTTCCGTACATCCTGTTTTCCTGCAAGTAAAATGCCTCCCCTTAGACTCTGAAATAGTGGCTGGACTTACTATATCTCTATCCCAGAAGGCATTTCTAAAAATTATCTTTTTATAAAAAAATAAACTGTTCTAGAGCAGTTTTAGATTGACAGGAAAAAAAAAAAAAGGAAAGATAGTACAGAGTTCCCATATACCCCATACCCAGTTTCTTCTATTATTAATAACTTACATTAGTATGGTACATTTGTTACAATTAATGAATCAATGTTGATACATCATTATTAACTAAAGTCCATACTTTATTCAGATTTCCTTATTTTTTACCTAATGTCCTCTTTCTGTTCCAGGACACCTCATTACATTTAACGGTCATGTCTCCTCAGACTCCTCTAGGCTGTGATAGTTTCTCAGACTTTCCTTGGTTGTGATGACTTTGACAGCTTTGCAGAATCCCAGTCAGGTATTTTGTAGAATGTTCCACAGTTAAAATTTGTCTCCTAATTAGACTGGAGTTATATGTTTTTTGGGAGGAAGATCCAGAATTAAAGTACCATTTTCATCACATCATATCAAGGGTAGCTGCTATCAACATGACTTATCACTGTTGATGTTAATCACCTGGCTCCAGGAAGTGTCGGTCAGATTTCTCCACTGTGAAATTACTCCTTATTCCCCTTTTCCATGCTGTGCTTTTTGGAATGCACAGCTCACACTGAAGTGTGGGGAGCTATGCTCCCCTTCCTTGAGGGCAGAGTATCTGCATAAGTTACACGGAATCCTTCTACATGGAAGTTTTCAACTCTCTCCCAGTTATTTATTAATCAATTGTTTATATCAGTATGAACTCATGTTATTTATTTTATATTTTTGGTTATGATCCAATATTATTTCATTTATCTTGTTTTTCAGATTGTTCCAGCTTTTGCCATCGGTTCCTATGTCCCTTTGACATACCTCGATTATTGGCACTGGGGTGAGGGGGGTGGTTTTGGTTTTGGTTTCGGTTTTCTTGGCTGTGCCTCGGGACTTGTGGGATCTTAGTTCGCCTACCAGGGATTGAACCTGGGCCCTCAACAATGAAAGCGTGGAATCTTAACCACTGGACCGCCAGGGAATTCCCCGGGGTTTGTTGTTGTTGTTGTTGTTGTTTTAGAGCTTCCTTACTTTCTGGCACTAGAAGATGCTCCAAGATCAACTTGTAAATATCCTGTCTCTGTGCTAGAATTAGCTATTTCTTTATTTCTTATACTGGAGAATGGTGTTAGAACCAAGATGCAGGTGCTAAGTGTACTGGTTGCTACAGGGGTAACATTGCTTCTCGGCCCTCTCAGCTGGCAGAGCAAGGGAATACACGTGTGTACACTAACCCATGAATATAATCACATATATAAATAAATATTACTACATGTAATCATCTATATTAGGCTAAACACGAGTTCATACTGATTATCTCCGACTCTCTTACTGTGAGAATCATTTTAACCTGCTCCCCTTGCTTATCTGTAATCCCACTCCAACAGTTAAAAAACCTGGTTCCCACCATGCACCATCCACTTACTTAATCATTTAGTTCCAGTATACATTATAGCAGTATCGGGATTGTTAATCCAGGCTCCCATGGGAAACAACTTTTTAACTAGAGTATATACAATGCTTACGGACACTTTGCCTTTAGCTCTACAGACTCTGCTCATTTCCAAACTTACTTAGGTCAGCACCTTTTTCCTCCACCCCATTCAGTGAGTTGTTTCATACATTTGTAATACAGCTAGATTGTTCTGTCATATTTGTCACATTTTCCATTCCATCCTGGAATCCCCTGACTTCCTAAACCATTCTTTAATTTGGATACATTAAGATTCACACTTTGCACTCTAAAGTTCTATAGGTTTTGACAAATGCATTTTTTTTCATATACTCACCATTACAGTGTCCTACAGAATAGCTTGATCACCCTAAAAAATGCCTCATGCTTCATCCTTAAATCCCTACCCCTAAATCCCTGGCAACCACTGATCTTCTTGCCATCTTTATAATTTTGCCTTTTCCAGAATGTCACATAATTGGGATCATACAGTAGGTAGCCTTTTCAGACTGACTTCTCTCATTTAGCAATATACATTTAAGATTCATGCATGTCTCTTCATAACTGGATAGCTCATTTCTTTTTATCACTGAATAATATTCCATGGTATGGATGTAACATAGTCTTTACATCCATTCACCTATTGAAGGACATTTTGGTTATTTCCATTTTTTGGTGCTTATGAAGAAAACAGTTATAAACCTTCATGTGCAGGTTTGGGTAAGGGAGTAAGTTTTTTAATCAGTTGGATAAATACCTACAAGCATGCTTGTGAGATCATATGAAAAACTGTAATTAAACGTGTAAGAAACTGTTATTCTAGCTTCCAAAGTGGCTGAATAATTTTGCAGTGAGTAAGAGTTCCTACTGCTCTGCATCTTTGTCATCAATTGGTATTGTTAGGTTTTTGGGTTTTGGCCATTCTAATAGGTATGGCGTGGTATCTCACTGTTGTTTTAATTGACAATTTGCTAAAAACAAATGATGTTTAGCATCTTTTCATAGGCTTATTTGACCTCTATACATCTTTTTTGGTGAAGTGTCTGTTCAGATCTTCCCTCCATTTTTTTAATTGGGTTGTTTTCTTATTGTTGGGTTTTAAAGTTTTGTTTTGTTTTTTTTTTAGCTGTGTTGGGTCTTTGTTTCTGTGCGAGGGCTTTCTCTAGTTGCGGCAAGCGGGGGCCACTCTTCATCGCGATGCGCGGGCCTCTCACTATCGCAGCCTCTCTTATTGGGAGCACAGGCTCCAGACGCGCAGGCTCAGTAGTTGTGGCTCACGGGCCTAGTTGCTCCGCAGTATGTGGGATCCTCCCAGACCAGGCCTCAAACCCGTGTCCCCTGCATTGGCAGACAGATTCTCAACCACTGCGCCACCAGGGAAGCCCAAGGTTTTTGTATATATTTTATACAAGTCCTTTATAAGATACGTGTTTTGCAAATATTTTCTGCCAGTCTATGGCTTGTCTTTTCATTCTTCTTAATAGAATTTTTCACAGAACAGAATTACTGATTTTAATAAAGTTCAATTTATCAATTTTTCATGGATTAGGCTTTTGGTGTTAGATCTAAAAACTCATAACCAAACACAAGGCCATCCAGATTTGTCTCCCATTTTTCTTCTAGAAGTTTTATAGCTTTGTACTTTACACTTAGGTCTACGATACATTGAGTTAATTTTTGTGAATGGTTAAAGATCTGTGTCTAGGCTCATGTTTTTCAATATAGATATACAATTGTTCCAACACCATCTGCTGAAAACATTATCCTTTCTCCATTAAATGGCCTTTGTTCTTTTGTTAAAGGTCACTTGACTATACTTGTGTGAGTCAATTTCTGGGCTCTCGCCTGTTCCAATGATCTATGTGTCTATTCTTCAGTATTGTGTTGGTTATGCCATATAAATTTTAGAATCAGTTTGTCAATGTTTACAAAATAACTTGCTGGGATTTTGAGATTTTTTTTGAATCTATAGATAAAGGTGGGAAAAACTATGTCTTAACAATATTAAATCTTCCAATCCATGAATACAGAATCTCTCTCCATTTATTTAGATCTTGTTTTTTTTTAATCAGTTTTAAATACTGATTTTTATATTTTCTGAATACAGCTCCTGTACATATTTTGTTGGAGTTACACCAAGTGTTTACTTTTGTGCTACTGTAAATAGTATTTTTAATTTCTAATTCAAATTATTCCTATGTATATAGGAATGCAGGTAACTCATAACAGAGTATTCCTAATTCCTCCTTCCCATCTCTTATGAAAGTGCTGTCATTCATTTCACTTATCCATATGCTTTAATCACCCAAAACACAGTTGTTGTTTTTTTTAACTTTTTTTTTTATTAGTTTTGTTTGTTTTTTTGTTTATACTGCAGGTTCTTATTAGTCATCAATTTTATACACATCAGTGTATACATGTCAATCCCAATCGTCCAATTCAGCACACCACCATGCCCACCCCACCGCGGTTTTCCCCCCTTGGTGTTCATATGTCTGTTCTCTACATCTGTGTCTCAACTTCTGCCCTGCAAACCGGCTCATCTGTACCATTTTTCTAGGTTCCACATACATGCGTTAATACACGATATTTGTTTTTCTCTTTCTAACTTACTTCACTCTGTATGACAGTCGCTAGATCCATCCACGTCTCAACAAATGACTCAATTTCGTTCCTTTTTCTGGCTGAGTAATATTCCATTGTATATATGTACCACAACTTCTTTATCCATTCGTCTGTAGATGGGCATTTAGGTTGCTTCCGTAACCTGGCTATTGTAAATAGTGCTGCAATGAACATTCGGATGCATGTGTCTTTTTGAATTACGGTTTTCTCTGGGTATATGCCCAGTAGTGGGATTGCTGGATCATATGGTAATTCTATTTTTAGTTTTTGAAGGAACCTCCATATTGTTCTCCATAGTGGCTGTATCAATTTACATTCCCACCAACAGTGCAAGAGGGTTCCTTTTTCTCCACACCCTCTCCAGCATTTGTTATTTGTAGATTTTCTTATGATGCCCATTCTAACTGGTGTGAGGTGATACCTCATTGTAGTTTTGATTTGCATTTCTCTAATAATTAGTGATGTTGAGCATCTTTTCATGTGCTTCGTGGCTGTCTGTATGTCTTCTTTGGAGAAATGTCTATTTAGGTCTTCTGCCCATTTTTGGATTGGGTTGTTTGTTTCTTTAATATTGAGCTGCATGAGCTGTTTAGATAATTTGGAGACTAATCCTTTGTACGTTGATTCATTTGCAAATATTTTCTCCCATTCTGAGGGTTGTCTTTTCGTCTTGTTTATGGTTTCCTTTGCTGTGCAAAAGCTTTGAAGTTTCATTAGGTCCCATTTGTTTATTTTTGTTTTTATTTCCATTACTCTAGGAGGTGGATCAAAAAAGATCTTGCTGTGATTTATGTCAAAGAGTGTTCTTCCTATGTTTTCCTCTAAGAGTTTGATAGTGTCCAGTCTTACATTTAGGTCTCTAATCCATTTTGAGTTTATTTTTGTGTATGGTGTGAGGGAGTATTCTAATTTCATTCTTTTACATGTAGCTGTCCAGTTTTCCAAGGACCACTTATTGAAGAGACTGGCTTTTCTCCATTGTATATCTTTGCCTCCTTTGTCATAGATTAGTTGACCATAGGTGCGGGGGTTTATCTCTGGGCTTTCTATCTTGTTCCATTAATCTATGTTTCTGTTTTTGTGCCAGTACCATATTGTCTTGATTACTGTAGCTTTATAGTATAGTCTGAAGTCAGGGAGTCTGATTCCTCCAGCTCCGTTTTTTTCCCTCAAGACTGCTTTGGCTATTCGGGGTCTTTTGTGTTTCCATACAAATTGTGAAATTTTTTGTTCTAGTTCTGTGAAAAATGCCATTGGTAGTTTGATAGGGATTGCATTGAATCTGTAGATTGCTTTGGGTAGTATAGTCATTTTCACAATGTTGATTCTTCCAATCCAAGAACATGGTATATCTCTCCATCTGTTGGTATCATCTTTAATTTCTTTCATCAGTGTCTTATAGTTTTCTGCATACAGGTCTTTTGTCTCCCTAGGTACGTTTATTCCTAGGTATTTTATTCTTTTTGTTGCAATGGTAAATGGGAGTGTTTCCGTAATCTCTCTTTCAGATTTTTCATCATTAGTGTATAGGAATGCAAGAGATTTCTGTGCATTAATTTTGTATCCTGCAACTTTACCATATTCATTAATTAGCTCTAGCAGTTTTCTGGTGGCAGTTTTAGGATTCTCTATGTATAGTATCATGTCATCTGCAAACAGTGACAGTTTTACTTCTTCTTTTCCCATTTGTATTCCTTTTATTTCTTTTTCTTCTCTGATTGCCGTGGCTAGGACTTCCAGAACTATGTTGAATAATAGTGGTGAGAGTGGACATCCTTGTCTCGTTCCTGATCTTAGAGGAAATGCTTTCAGTTTTTCACCGTTGAGAATGATGTTTGCTGTGGGTTTGTCATATATGGCCTTTATTATGTTGACGTAGGTTCCCTCTATGCCCACTTTCTGGAGAGTTTTTATCAGAAATGGGTGTTGAATTTTGTCAGAAGCTTTTTCTGCATCTATTGAGATGATCATATGGTTTTTATTCTTCAATTTGTTAATATGGTGTATCACATTGATTGATTTGTGTATACTGAAGAATCCTTGCATCCCTGGGATAAATCCCACTTGATCGTGGTGTATGATCCTTTTAATGTGTTGTTGGATTCTGTTTGCTAGTATTTTGTTGAGGATTTTTGCATCTATATTCATGAGTGATATTGGTCTGTAATTTTCTTTTTTTGTAGTGTCTTTGTCTGGTTTTGGTATCAGGGTGATGGTGGCCTCATAGAATGAGTTTGGGAGTGTTCCTTCCTCTGCAGTTTTTTGGAAGAGTTTGAGAAGGATGGGTGTTAGCTCTTCTCTAAATGTTTGATAGACTTCACCTGTGAAGCCATCTGGTCCTGGACTTTTGTTTGTTGGAAGATTTTTAATCACAGTTTCAATTTCATTACTTGTGATTGGTCTGTTCATATTTTCTGCTTCTTCCTGGTTCAGTCTTGGAAGGTTATACCTTTCTAAGAATTTGTCCATTTCTTCCACGTTGTCCATTTTATTGGCATAAAGTTGCTTGTAGTAGTCTCTTAGGATGCTCTGTATTTCTGCGGTGTCTGTTGTAACTTCTCCTTTTTCATTTCTGATTTTATTGATTTGAGTCCTCTCCCTCTTTTTCTTGATGAGTCTGGCTAATGGCTTATCAATTTTGTTTATCTTCTCAAAGAACCAGCTTTTAGTTTTATTGATCTTTGCTATTGTTTTCTTTGTTTCTATTTCATTTATTTCCGCTCTGATCTTTATGATTTCTTTCCTTCTGCTAACTTTGGGTTTTGTTTGTTCTTCTTTCTCTAGTTTCTGTAGGTGTAAGGTTAGATTGTTTACTTGAGATTTTTCTTGTTTCTTGAGGTAGGCTTGTATAGCTATAAACTTCCCTCTTAGAACTGCTTTTGCTGCATCCCATAGGTTTTGGATCGTCGTGTTTTCATTGTCATTTGTCTCTAGGTAGTTTTTGATTTCCTCTTTGATTTCTTCAGTGATCTCTTGGTTATTTAGTAACGTATTGCTTAGCCTCCATGTGTTTGTCTTTTTTACGTTTTTTTCCCTGTAATTCATTTCTAATCTCATAGCGTTGTGCTCAGAAAAGATGCTTGATATGATTTCAGTTTTCTTAAATTTACTGAGGCTTGATTTGTGACCCAAGATGTGATCTATCCTGGAGAATGTTCCGTGCGCACTTGAGAAGAACGTGTAATCTGCTGTTTTTGGATGGAATGTCCTATAAATATCAATTAAATCTATCTGGTCTATTGTGTCATTTAAAGCTTCTGTTTCCTTATTTATTTTCATTTTGGATGATCTGTCCATTGGTGTAAGTGAGGTGTTAAAGTCCCCCACGATTATTGTGTTACTGTCGATTTCCTCTTTTATAGCTGTTAGCCGTTGCCTTATGTATTGAGGTGCTCCTATGTTGGGTGCATATATATTTATAATTGTTATATCTTCTTCTTGGATTGATCCCTGGATCATTATGTAGTGTCCTTCCTTGTCTCTTGTAACATTCTTTATTTTAAAGTCTATTTTATCTGATATGAGTATAGCTACTCCAGCTTTCTTTTGATTTCCATTTGCATGGAATATCTTTTTCCATCCCCTCACTTTCAGTCTGTATGTGTCCCTAGGTCTAAAGTGGGTCTCTTGTAGACAGCATATATATGGGTCTCTTTTTTGTATCCATTCAGCAAGCCTGTGTCTTTTAGCTCGAGCATTTAATCCATTCATGTTTAAGGTAATTATCGATATGTATGTTCCTATGACCATTTTCTTAATTGTTTTGGGTTTGTTTCTGTAGGTCCTTTTCTTCTTTTGTGTTTCCCACTTAGAGAAGTTCCTTTAGCATTTGTTGTAGAGCTGGTTTGGTGTTGCTGAATTCTCTTAGCTTTTGCTTGTCTGTAAAGCTTTTGAATTCTCCATCGAATCTGAATGAGATCCTTGCCAGGTAGAGTAATCTTGGTTGTAGGTTCTTCCCTTTCATCACTTTAAGTATATCATGCCACTCCCTTCTGGCTTGTAGAGTTTCTGCTGAGAAATCAGCTGTTAACCTCATGGGAGTTCCCTTGTATGTTATTTGTCGTTTTTCCCTTGCTGCTTTCAATAATTTTTCTTTGTCTTTAATTTTTGCCACTTTGATTACTATGTGTCTCGGCATGCTTCTCCTTGGGTTTATCCTGTATGGGACTCTCTGTGCTTCCTGGACTTGGGTGGCTATTTCCTTTCCCATGTTAGGGAAGTTTTCTACTATAATCTCTTCAAATATTTTCTCGGGTACTTTCTCTCTCTCTTCTCCTTCTGGGACCCCTATAATGCGAATGTTGTTGCATTTAATGTTGTCCCAGAGGCCTCTTAGGCTGTCTTCATTTCTTTTCATTCTTTTTTCTTTAGTCTGTTCCGCAGCAGTGAATTCCACCTTTCTGTCTTCCAGGTCACTTATCCGTTCTTCTGCCTCAGTTATTCTACTATTGATTCCTTCTAGTGTAGTTTTCATTTCAGTTATTGTATTGGTCATCTCTGTTTGTTTGTTCTTTAATTCTTCTAGGTCTTTGTTAATCATTTCTTGCATCTTCTCAATCTTTGCCTCCATTCTTATTCCGAGGTCCTGGATCATCTTCACTATCATTATTCTGAATTCTTTTTCTGAAAGGTTGCCTATCTCCACTTCATTTAGTTGTTTTTCTGGGGTTTTATCTTGTTCCTTCATCTGGTACATAGCCCTCTACCTTTTCATCTTGTCTATCTTTCTGTGAATGTGGTTTTTGTTCCACAGGCTGCATGATTGTAGTTCTTGCTTCTGCTGTCTGCCCTCTGGTGGATGAGGCTATCTAAGAGGCTTGTGCAAGTTTCCTGATGGGAGGGACTGGTGGTGGGTAGAGCTGGCTGTTGCTGTGGTGGGCAAAGCTCAGCAAAACTTTAATCTGCTTGACTGCTGATGGGTGGGGCTGGGTTACCTGCCTGTTGGTTGTTTTGCCTGAGGCAACCCAACACTGGAGCCTATCCGGGCTCTTTGGTGGGGCTAATGGCAGACTCTGGGAGGGCTCACGCCAAGGAGCACTTCCCAGAACCTCCGCTGCCAGTGTCCTTGTCCCCACAGTGAAACAGAGCCAGCCCCCGCCTCTGCAGGAAACCCCCCAACACCAGCAGGTATGTCTGGTTCAGTCTCCCCCAGGGTCACTGCTCCTTCCCCTGGGTCCCGATGCACACACTATTTTGTGTGCGCCCTCCAAGAGTGGGGTCTCTGTTTCCCCCAGTCCTGTCGAAGTCCTGCAATCAATTCCCACTAGGCTTCAAAGTCTGATTTTCTAGGAATTCTTCCTTCCGTTGCCGGACCCCCAGGTTGGGAAGCCTGACGTGGGGCTCAGAACGTTCACTCCAGTGGGTGGACTTCTGTGGTATAAGTGCTCGCCAGTCTGTGAGTCACCCACCCAGCAGTTATGGGATTTGATTTTACTCTGATTGCGCCCCTCCTACCGTCTCAGTGTGGCTTCTCCTCTGTCCTTGGACGTGGGGTATCCTCCTTGGTGAAGTCCAGTGTCTTCCTGTCGATGATTGTCCAGCAGCCAGTTGTGATTCTGGTGCTCTCACAAGAGGGAGTCCATAGTTATTATTAATGCTTTAAATAAATGGGTATCTTTCAGATCAATTAAGAATAAGATAAATGAAAGATATTATCTTTATTCCTTTTCTAACACTTTCTTTATACAGATCTGAGTTTCTGACCTATATCATTTTCTTTCTGCCTGAAGAACTTCTTTTAACATTTCCTGAAAAGAAGATCTGGTGGTCATAAATTCCTTCACGTTTTGTTTATCAGAAAATGCCTGTATTTCTTCTTCACCTTAGAAGGAAGTTTTCAGCATATATAAAATTCTAGGTTGGTTGGGTTTTTCTCTCAATACTTTATACATTTCATTCTACCTTCTTCTTGCTTATGAGGTTACTGATGAGAAGTTCACTGTAATTCTTATCCTTGTTCCTCTACAAGTATGGTGTTCTTTCTTCTAGCTTCTTTCAAAATTTTCTCTGTCTTTGGTGTTCTGCAGTTTGAATATGATATGTCAAGCAGGTATTTATTCTGCATAGTGTTTTCTGAGCTTCTTGGATCTGTTCTTTGGTGTCTGTCATTAATTTAGAAAGTCCCTGGCCATTATACATCAAATATTTCTTCTGTTCTGGTCTCTCCTTCTTCTGCTTGTATTCCAATTAAACATATGTTACACCTTTGAAATAGTACCTATGGTTCTTGGGTGATGAGTTCTGGTCTTTGTGGGAGTTTTTTCCCATTCTTTTCTCTACTTGAATTTTAGTTGGGGAAATTTCTATTGACCTATCTTCAAGCTCAGTGATTCTTTCTTTGATTGTGTCCAGTCTACTGATGAGACATCAAAGACATCTTTGATTCCTCCCTAGAATTTCCTCCCTAGAATTTCCATTTCTCTGCTTACATTATCCACATGTTCTTGTATACTGTCTACTTTTTCTACTTTTTTCACTAGAGCTCTTAACTTATAAATCATTGCTATTATTTTAAATTCTGTATCTGATAATTACAACATCTGTGTCATATCTAAGTCTGGGCCTGATGCTTAGTCTCTTCAGACTATTTTATTCTTGCCTTTGGTAAGCCTTGTGGTGAGGTATGGGAGAGAGGAAGCATTCTATAAACATATGATTATATCTCAGTTTTAGTGGACTTTAGTCTCTGGACTGTGACCTTCACAAGTGCTTCCTGTAGCTTTCCCGTGACTTAAATGAGAATGGAAGGCTAAAGGGGGCTGGAGTGGGAGGAATGTTCTTTCCCCAGTGAGATAAGGTTCTGGCATTTTCCCCTTGGAGAGTAGGCCTTGGTTAGGGAAGATGCTCATGGCATATCACAATGATTACTCTTCCCCTCCCCTGCCAAAGCCACAGGGAATCCCTCTTGAACCTTCACCATGAGAACCTGGTAGTGTTCCTGGAGGTGAAACCCACAGAAGTGTGAGGACCCCCTAAGACTATAGTACCAGGAGTTTCTCACTTTCAGGCTAGCTCACACTCAGCTTCCAGCAATTCATCAAAATTATCACTTTTACTACCAAAATTACCAGCAGCTTCTACTTCAGATAAGCAGATCTAAGCTGTGGCTCTTTGGATTCACTTTTCTCTCCAGATTTCAGGGTGGTGATTTGTCCTGCAACTTCATTTCTCTGATAGGTCTCAGAAAAGTCATTGGTATATAGTTTATTCCAATGTTTCTTGCAAAAACGGAAGTGATGACTTTCAATCCGAAGATGTTTCAGAGCTGACACTGAAAGTCTAAAAATTATCTATTTTAATTAGAAAAAAACTTATACAAGATTGGCAGGATGTAGTCATTGTTAAAGCTGAGTGACAGACTCATAGCTGTTCTTTATAAAATCTCTACTTTTAGAACATTTGAAAATTTTCTTAACAAAAAAAGTTTATTTTTAATAAAAATTATTGTTAAGTATCTGAAACAGGGTAGCTTTAATTAATAGGCACAGAGCAGGAAAAAATAGTCAGAGTCAACAGTATTTATTGAATATCCAATATGTGCCAAGGACTGTGCTAAGATAATTAGGATACAAGGATGAAGACTACTGTTTCCTGCCCTCATGGAACTGATTGCCTTTTGGGAACAGCTAGCATTATGTAAGTAATTATGAATTAATTATTGTGCTAAGGGCTACAAAGGAGGCTTTTTTCATGGTGCTATGGAAGCAGATAATAGAGAATAAAGAATCTAACCTGGTCTGGAGGGTAAAAGGAGGTCATCTCAAAAACAATCAGAAGAGACATTGTAAGAGGAGCCCCCATGCTGGGCCTATCTTCAGGAGACCCAGCAGCCTGGATGGAAGGTATAACCTGAAGTTAGTCAGGCTGGACCTGAGGGCTGGCCTCCAAAGGTTGAACATAATAAAGATAATGTTGAAGGTAAAAAGAGTGAGACTGTTTCAGAAGAAAGCAAAATTTCCATAAATTGGAATCCCAAGTAACCTCCTACCCCTCCTCACCACCTGAATCTAGACTGGACAACCAAGTGAGATTTTCACAATTCATTCTTGTTTCCTATAATATTAACTTTTCAATGAACCCTCCTTCCTTACCCATTCAAATTCTCTCTGGGTACCAGTAAGCTCTGGATTAACTTGTTCCTGGAGTAATCCCATAGAAGAAGGGTTGAGACTTCATGTTGTACAGAGATAAAGACAGGGGAGCTAGGCAATTAGAAAAAAAAATTGAAATTTTGGAGTTCTGCACACAGGTGTGCCATGGTCGCAACATATAAACTAATGCAAGATACATGTCTCTTGTGTGTAACATTTTTTTCCCATCTGGAAAACAAAAATTATGCCACTTACCAGCTCTAGTGTGGACTATTGCTAAGCAAGTTGAACAATTATGTCTATGAAAATATTTTCTATCGATTTATTACATAGCTTAATGATAACTTATAATGGTAATTATTAAAATATAGATTGATATCAACATTTAGAGCAACGTCTAAACTTCCCAAGTTATCAATTCATAATTTTTCAAATAATAGCAATTAATCATCTTTATTATTATGGCTAAATGATAATGATTTGTAATATAGTATCATATGTTTGCTCTAAATAATAAGAGAAACACTAATCAATTATGGTGAAGATAATAACACTAATAATGGAAGACTGATGATTGCTAATCACTTCATATTATCGGTATTAAAATATCCAATCATCAAAAATCGGGGACTTCCCTGTTGGTCTGGGGTTAAGACTCCACACTCCCAATGCAGGAGGCGCAGGTTTGATCCCTGGTGGGGAACTAAGATCCCACACGCCACACAGCGTGGCCAAAAAAAAAAAAATTGGGTGAAATAAAACCTAGTGAAGGCGTATGGCAAAATAAGTGATCCATATTTGCCAAGTATTTCAAATCAGGATTCTAGGCCAGTGGTTTGCCACACTGGCTGCCCATTAGGAAAGACAAGACTGGGGACCTTTTTAAAAATACCAATGCCCAGTACCCCCCACCTCCCCACCTCCCCACCCCCAAGAAACTGATTTAATCAGACCAGGTGTGGCCAATTTTTTTCAAGTTCCCCAAGTGACTCTAACATGCAGCCAGACTTGAAAACCACTGCTCTTGATGTTTGATTTTTACACCTGAGAATAAAGATCTATTTGCTCCTAGGGGCAAAATGGAATTCAGAAACCCACTTGCCCAGCCTCTGTCAATCAGTTCTGTGTATAGCAGAGGAACGAGTTGTTAGTTTTAGTTGTCAAAGCATTTTCTTCATGGAAAAGAAGTACATTAAAATACCAAATTACAGTATTTACATATTGCATGTTTTTTTCCAACTGCGTTCCCATAGCAACTAAATCCATTTGCTCCCTACTTTCTCCTGAGTTATTTTCCATCATGAGCCATGCTTTATTAGTGAGGCAAACAGTTTGCCCTCTGAAATGACTGTTTTGCTGTTTACTATTTCTTTGCCAAGGAATTCAACTCTACTTGGCATCTTCCTCCCTCCTGTGCTACCAGAATTTGATAAAGTTGGCTGCTGGTTTGGGCAGAGATAGTGTCCCTGCCCACTTTCCTCAATCTGGAGCAGTCCCTGGGTTTTTTCTGATGAGCTACTCAAGAAAAGTCAAGTGGAGAGGGAAGCTTCCCTCAGGGAACCTGGAACTGGAAAAGGATGCAAGAAAGGGGATCCATCGAATCCCAAACAGTAACCAAGTTGCTTAAATTGACAGTGGACAGAGGGTAACCCAGCTCCCAGGGACCTCACTAGGCTTGGTCAGGCAGGGTCACTGGTAGAAAGGAGTCACAGCTTTGGAGCTGGACACCCTCGAGCAAGCAGGGAGAAAGTGAGTCCTGCTCCTGTCATGAAAGCATTACTCAACCCCCTGAGAGGAGGCCCCAACGAGGCGTAGGACACTGAGATTTCTTTGTGATTTCACCCAGACGACTTGGCAGACCGCAGGGCCTGTTTGTTTGTTTGAAACTATGACATTTCACTTGCTAATGGGGCTCTGCTTTGCAAGGGGACAGGGATGCCAAAGAAGACTGCAGGAGGGAGGCACCAGGCCCGGTGCTTCAGCGCAGCTCCCCTTGCTGACACCTGCCACCAGGGTGGACCTGGGCCACCAGCACCAGAGGACTGATGAGGGCCACCAGAGACCTGGTGATGCTTCAAAGTCTCTTCTCACTTGCTGATTCAGAAGCCTCCTCTATCCAACAGCACTAATGGAGAAGACTTGTTTCCTCCTTTCTCCCAGGCTCCAAATAAAAGTCAGAGCTGTGGTGTAGCTGCCCCGGGGCAAGGAGGCTGGTAACCCAGGCAGCCTCAGATGGCAGCAACAGAAATCACAGGCGATTAGAGTTTCCCTCTCACGGGCAGCATCCAGGGGCAACTTACAGATGTGCATCAGTTGCATTGCTTACTGCCAGGTTCTGGGGGTCACTGATACAGTCCTTCAGGACTCTTCCACCAACATCATTTATTCAAGAATAACTCCCTGTATCAGTTGGGGTCCCAGAGGAAACAGATGCCATACTTGAATTGGGTAATTTGAGGAGAGTTTAATTAAGGGACTATTTACAAAGGTATGGGCAGGGATACCCATAACATAACATAACACAAGAGATGGTGTGTTACCTCAGAGCTAGTACTAGAAGGGCACTGCTAACATCTGAGGCCCAAACAGCAGAATCCAGAGGCAAAGCTGTATGGAGCTGACAGGAGCTGAGGCCTTCAGCTGAGGGAGGCGGCCAGCATGCCATTAGCACACAGGCATAGAGGCAAGGAAATGAATACCTGGACCTCATCTCATTCTCCTCTCTCCCTTCCATCTGCCACCAGAGCTCACACTGCCAAACCTAACTGGAAGTTGAGGGCAAGGCAGCTCACTGATCTGGTCCACACAGGTCAGCCTCCTGGGGCACAAAACAAGGTGAAGTGGGGCGAAAGTGTCTGGGAGGGCAGATAAAGACATCAAGCATCCTGTCTTATGCACCAGAGCCACCGTGATACCCCATTACAGGAATAGATTTGTTCCACCATTGTCAGAGCCCTCCCAAATGCCAGCAAATCCCAAGACAACTGTGTCCAGGGGGTCGAAAGGGAACACCGAGAGTTTGTAATATGTTCAACCACAAAGAAGGCAAGCGGAAGCCTGATTTACACAAGGACATAAAGGTGATACTGAGAATACAGACTCTGCATCCCAGCCCTATTCAGTGGTACATCACAGACCTGAATCACATTGCTGCTCATGTTTTACACTTTTCCTGCTCAAAAGGAAATCACGAGGACCCTGATATGCCCACTTCACGTGGAACACCTGCCTGGTTACTTATTTAGAAAAAAAAATGTAAAGGGAAGCCCAGTTATTCTGAAGTTTGGTTTCATCTGCAGCATTAATTATGAACGGGCTTTTAGAGTCTGATAAGATGATACTTGATTAGGGAATATTACTCAGCCAAGAAAAGAATGAAATCTTGCCATTTTTGACAACATGATTCTAGAGGGTATTACGCTAAGTGAAATAAGTCAGACAGAGAAAGATAGATACCATATGATTTCACTTATATGTAGAATCTAAAAACCAAATGAACAAACAGAACAGAAACAGAGTCATAAAAATAGAGAACAAACAGGTGATTGCCAGAGGGGAGGGATGTGGGGGCAGGCGGTGAGGAAACAGGTGAGGGAGATTAAGAGGTACAACTTCCAGATACAAAATTAATGAGTCACAGGGATGAAACGTACAGCAAGGAGAATATAGTCAGTAATATTGTAATAACTTTGTGTGGTGACAGATGGCAACTAGACTTCTTGTGCTGATCATTTAATGCACAGAAGTATCGAACTAACATAGTGTTGTAGGTCAGTAAGTAAAATAAATAAATAAAAATTAAAAATTAAAAAAAAAGATGATATTTGATTATTGAAACTCCGATGTCTAAGGAAAATCTAAGGATGAGTGATCCACATTCTGGTGGAGCTCGGATAAGAGCAGATATTTGAAACGATGCACAGAGTATACGGAGGTAAGAGCAAGGTGCTCTTCTGCTACCTTCGAGTGGGGTGAGGGGAGGCAATAATGGTTACAACATCTGTCCTACCTGATTTAAGCAACCTGTCTGACGTTCTACGTTTTGCCTGTTTGTATTACAAGGAACCTGCAGAGTGCCTATATATGGCTCAAAAAAAGATGCTCTGACCAAATGCTAATGGTGATTGTGGGAAGTAGCACAGCTTTTTTTAAATTCAAGGTCACATGCAAACTTGGCGGTACGTTCGTTCTCTACTGCAATTTATTCATAAAAATTCATAATTTCCTGGATTTCAAAACCAGGTCAAAGATGTGTGCTTATTAATCAGTTTAACTCTAGAATTGGCCCACTTTAAGGTTAAAGAAGACAAAATTTACCAAACTGGTCAGAAGAAGGTAACATAGGGTGGTAGAAATCAGATTCTAATTAATTTGGACTCTCCATACTTTATACTGTTTTATTTAATACGTTCAATTTTTCCTAGTTGTTTGCTGACTGGGCGTATCATGCACTGGTCATCTAAGAATCATTCTTCTTTGTAGTCCATAGCTATGGTGATCATATTTTCCCAAGTAAATATTAAAATTTACCACCTTGACTCATGCTAACCTGGAAACATATGGTCACCATGGTTATGATACATACGGAGGCACACTGTGGTTAATACCAACCACAATAATAGCCAAAAATACCCTCTCAAAAGCCTCTCTTTAACCCATGAACCTGTTCTCCAGGAAACTTGATACCTGTGATTAGAGTGGTTCACAGTAAGTTCAGACAAATGGAGGCATTTGTCACTTCCCTTGTACTTTCATCCTTTTGCCTTCCCATATCCAACAACTACCCCTCTCCCATCCAAAACAATAGAGCAAATACACTGAATACAAACCAATACACTCCACTCTGCTCTTAAGCCATAGAATTTCTCCACTGAGGTCTTTAGTAAACCACTTTGCCCAGACAGCTGAGGTCACCACTGTTCAGACAAGCCCCTTGGTTTTCAAT
Source organism: Balaenoptera borealis (assembly GCF_965194805.1). Lineage (NCBI taxonomy): Eukaryota > Metazoa > Chordata > Mammalia > Artiodactyla > Balaenopteridae > Balaenoptera > Balaenoptera borealis. The sequence goes on from NC_138867.1 coordinate 56,790,275, forward strand.
CTTTCCTCTCTTCTCCACTGTAATTGAGGTTCAGGTCTCCACAGCTATGGTCCCCTTCTAAGACCCAGGTTAGTCATAGGAGGCACTTGGAGAGCCACATGTCTTGTGTGGCTGCAGAGTAGGTTCTGGGGAGAACAAGGAAGACTGGGCCCAGTGGAGAGGGGGAAACTGATTATCCTCCATCCACTGGGACTGGAGTTAGACACAAGGCCAAAGATTTTTGTAATTTTTCCTATAGCATCCACAATAATAGCCTACAATAGCATCCACCAGTGAGGAGCTATCACTGGTTTCTAAGCAGGGATGTGAATTAATCAAAGACAATTTCGATGGCAATGGGAAGGATGAAATGGGAGGGATGGGGAGAGAAAACTGCAGGTGGGACACCAGGTGACAGATGAGAGCCCAACTCTAGCAGTGTCAGTAGAGAAGAAAAAAAAAGAGAATATCTAGAAAGAAAATTTCTCAACAGAGTCAAATGCTGTAGAAAAGTTAAAGAGAATAAAATTTTTTGAATTTAGCTATTTGACCTTGTGGTTGGTGTCAAGAAAACTAAAAGGACATAATCCTGTTCCTCAGAAAACTGTCACTCTAATTGAGGAGCCCAAAATGTTAATGAAACGCTAAAGTATCTAGAACACAATTTGGTGTCTATGAAATATTTCTTAAATGACGAAGATGTTCTTCCATCTTTTTTTTTCCTTCCCACCTCTTCACACTTCTTTTTTCTTCCTAGAGACCTGCCTTTTCCCAGATGACAAAAGGTTGCTGCAAAAGTCGATATTTTAGTTTATAAGTCCCCTTAACTTACAGATATTTTTCTTTCTTTGGGTTAGTTTAAACCTCACTTACGATGTTAAATGGTGAGTTTTATTTTATTTTATTTTAAAGATCATTTCACTAGGGAAAAAAAAAAGAAGATGAGCTGGAGGCAGAAAGGTAAGTTATGAGATTCTTGTACTACTTTTCTGGTTATTTTAAGATGCTATACCATCTTCCAGGTGCCAAAGGATGAGTATTTACTCCTTACAAGGTAAATTCTAACTCCACTGGAACAAAAACACAAATATGCAGCTACAAATCAAATCTTTTCCCCAGGGGCTTCCCTGGTGGCGCAGTAGTTGAGAATCTGCCTGCCAATGCAGGGGACACGGGTTCGAGCCCTGGTCTGGGAAGATCCCACATGCCGCGGAGCAACTAGGCCCGTGAGCCACAACTACTGAGTCTGCGCGTCTGGAGCCTGTGCTCCGCAACAAGAGAGGCCGCGACAGTGAGAGGCCCGCGCACCGCGATGAAGAGTGGCCCCCGCTCGCCACAACTAGAGAAAGCCCTCGCACAGAAACGAAGACCCAACACAGCCATAAATAAATTAATTAATTAATTAATTTTTTAAAAAAAAATCTTTTCCCCAAAACTCTAGGCTTAGGACTATGTGGTCAGCTGAATTCTTGGAAGACATAGTTCCTCAAAGGGGATCCCAAGCTGATCCAGGAAGAAATAATAAATCTGTTGCTTAAAGTATTTGCAACTAAGCACAAAATACAAAGGTGCTCAAGGTGTAAGGTTATTAAGCCATGAGATTGATTCTGTAAAGCACACAGGAACAACCAAAAAAAAAACAAATCTTTTTTTATATTATAAAGCAACTATTAAATATAAAATCCTCTCGTAGTCTTCTGTTTTCTACCATGAGCCCGGTTTCACTTTAATACCCCCCAAACCACTCTGTGGAAATGTTTTACATGTCAACAAAGAAGCAAACAGTAACCAGAGTAGACAAAGAGAAATTTAGCTCAGACTTACAGGTTTATATATAGAGTGGCCAGACATTCTTTTCCTATTCTGCCCTTTGCACTTGCATTCTCTAGATCATGTGTCTAAATGCTACGCTGTATGCTCAAATGCCTTTGCATACAATATATTACCTCCTGTTGAGACCCACATTGTTCTCCCCTGATTTTTTGGTAGTCTTCCCACCCTCTATTACTAGTGTAGTGGTGGGTTTTGTTTTCATTCCTCAGCTACATACACTAGATTCCATCCAGAGCACTTATTCGCCTGGCTTTTTTTGGCATCTTTCCACGTGCGTCTGCATTCCTGTTAAGGGTAACATCTTCATCCCTTTCCATTTCCCCTCTTTTCCATTTCCTATGGTTTTCTCTGTTTCTGTTCTTTGGCCAACCCTCCCTGCAGCTACATGTGTTTTCAAATCTTCCCTGTATTTTTAAATTATCTTGGTATTCTCAGCCTTTGGGCTTTCAGGACTTATTCAAACTCTCTCATCTTTCCTCTGCCGCCTTTCCAATTATTTCTGGGTCTCATTTTGCACGGTCTACCCATAGCTTCTTTTTAAGTAAAATTTACTTTCTAAATAGTGAAATGCTTTACCACGAGAGATGCTTTCTGCAACCTCTCCTTGCAGCACAAATTCAAAGTCTTCAAGATGAGTGATCCACCCATCCATTTGCTTCCATCTGAACTATCCAGAGTTCTAGTATCTCCCCTTGTCATTAGTGATATAGACCACATTTCCCTATTAGAAAATGTTCCCAGAATTGGGAAACTTAGGCTAAGAGTGAGCCTGTGCCAATGGCAAGTTACTGGCGTCTCTTCTCTTAGCATCCTACATTGCTTGCCTTCCCCATAATCTCATCATCCTTCCCCAAAGGACTTTCTGAACTTTGCACAAGGCACATACACACACCACATAGACTCACTTGGAAGCCTGTTAATGAAAATTTACCAGCAATTATCCTACAATTCATGGGGTACTCACTGTCTTCTTATTGATCTTGATGATCAGTAGTCAGATATCTGAGTTCTGTTATTTAAGATTCATCTTCCATCTCTCCTCTGTGAGCTAACATATCTTGATGAAGCCCTCATTTAGTAGGGACAGTATTGGCATCTCTATGAGAATAGTATAAAATAATATTTAGCTCCCATTTAGTTTTGGTTCAAAACACAAAGTTTAAATGCCACAAAAAACAGATTTATGGATCATTCTGTTTAAAGCTCTACTTATAACAACACTATGGACATATTCTAAGATATTTCTACCTCAAAAAAAGGACTATAAGAACATTCATAAGATGCCAGTTTGAACCCATGCATTAAATTGCCTTCCTTGTGCTCGCTTCGGCAGCACATGTGCTAAAATTGGAACGATACAGAGATTAGCATGGCCCCTGTGCAAGGATGACACACAAATTTGTGAAGTGTTCCATGTTTTTATATACAATGGAATATCACTCAGCCATAAAAAGGAACAAAATTGGGTCATTTGTAGAGACATGGATGGAGATAGAGACTGTCATACAGAGTGAAATAAGTCAGAAAGGGAAAAACAAATATCGTACATTAATGCATATTTGTGAAATCTAGAAAAAAGGTACAGATGAACTGGTTTGCAAGACAGAAACAGAGACACAGATGTAGAGAACAAACGTATGCACACCAAGCAGGGAAAGAGGGGATGGAATGAAATGGGAGATTGGAACTAACATATATACACTAATATGTATAAAATAGATAACTAATGAGAACCTGCTGTATAGCACAGGGAACTCCACTTTGCTGTACAGTAGAAACTAACACAACATTGTAAAACAACTCTACCCCAATAAAAAAAATTTTTTTAATCCAATTGGACATTTATATCAAATATTAAACATTTTCTTTTTTTTTTTTTGGAAGTTTTGAACTCTACTTTTTAATGGTTGGCTTTGTTCATCACTGAATTTTTGTCTTGTCTTTTGTTTTTCCCTCCAGTTTCAGAAAATTACAGGTGATGCTGGGATTCCTCTGTAAACATTTTCTATCTCTTGGTTACTATTATGTACTTTAAGATTCTGTTAGCAACTTAAATGTGGTACATTTTTCATGGACCTCACCATCTCTCTTGGGAGACTGGTAGATATTAACTAAATATGCTTAATGAATTAATCGACATGAGGGACAAAAGTCACAACTGATGACATGAAACACATTATAGATGTAATTCCTGCTTTCCATCTGATTCAACAAAGAGTATTTGATGACTCTGAACTTAAATTAATAATTCTTTGTAATGAACTTATAGTAGGTGACTTGTGTTATAAAACATAAACTCATTTGTATAAAAAGAGTAATTTTTGTTATCTCACAGGGTATTCATTCCTATTAAATGACATAAGGTATAAATAATGTGTAATACCTTACAACACAGCTATGACAATTAGAGCATTACATCTCTGTATTAAAGTTTGGCAAATCAAAAAAACTTGCCTTCCTTCCTACATTCCCATTGAAATAGACAAAAAAAATTAAAATGAAGGAGAAGACATCTATATCAGTCCTGGAAAACATCAAAAGTTGTGACAAATACTTGTCAAAAATTGTTGTGACTTCTTTTACTAGGAAAATATAAAATAAGAAAATTGACTCAAGAAGAAGTAAGAAATATAAATAAGATCAAAGATACTATAATAAAAATACCATCGAAGAATTGTCAAATTATAAAGGACATTTGGCCTGGGAGGTTTTATACATCTTCAAGATGCAAGAAATTCTGGACTTCCTTGGTGGCAGTGGTTAGGAATCCGCCTGCCAATGCAGGGGACACGGGTTCGAGCCCTGGTCCAGGAAGATACCACATGCCGCGGAGAAACTGAGCCCATGCGCCACAACTACTGAGCCTGTGAGCCACAACTACTGAAGCCCGCGTGCCTAGAGCCCATGCTCCGCAACAAGAGAAGCCACCACAGTGAGAAGCCCGCACACCACAACAAAGAGTAGCCCCCGCTCGCTGCAACTAGGGAAAGCCCGCATGCAGCAACAAAGACCCAGTGCAGCCCAAAATAAATTAATTAATTAATTAATTTTTTTAAAAAAAGAAGCAAGAAATTCTAATGTTATTTAATGTGTTAAAGAGACTACGAAAAAGATCAAAATTTTCCAATTCAATTTTAAAAACCAAATGCCATAACCCTGTTACCAAAAGCCTGGTAAATACAGCACAGAAATCTCTAGGCCAACATAATTTAGGAATGTTTACACAAATATATTGAGAAATATTAGCAAATCACACCAGCAACAATTTTAAAAATAATAAGCCATTAAAGATTCCAAATTCTTTGCTATTCCTCCCATTGGAAGGTGGAGCCTAATTCCCTTCCACTTGAATCTGAACTGACCTTAGCAACTGGCTTGACCAATAAAATCCAGCAGAAGTGACACTCTGAAACTTCTGTGGTTAGGTCATCAGGCATCTTCCAGCTTCCGTGTCTGGGATCATTGCTTTTTCAAGCCAGATAAGGTGTAAGAAATGTGACAACTCAGAAGTCACTAAACCCTGAGAAGTTCAAGTGAGAAGGAAAGTGGCTATACAACAAGAGACCATGTGGAACAGGAGAAAGAAGCCAAGGGGTACCCAGGAAGTTGACATGTAAATGAAGAACCCATCTTGGAAGTGGATCCTTTGGCTCCAACTGCCCCAGCTAGTACCGAGAGAATCAGAGATGGACCATTCAACCAAGCCCTTCCTCAGTTTCTGATCCATAAGATTGTGAGCAAAATGAAATTTTTGAGGCAGGTTGTCATGAAGCAATAGATTACCAGGACAGTAACAAAATAGGAATCCATTCCAGGAATACGAGTACTTTCAACACTAGTAAATCATTCACATCAATAAGTCAAAGAAGAAAAATTATATGATCATGCAAAAGTTGCTAAAACGATATTTTAAAAAATCAAAATATACTCTTGATTTTAAAAGAGCTCAGTAGAATATGAATATGTTAATACTCTCTTAATGTAACTTGCAAAAGAAAAGTTCTCAATCTAATTACTAATTTTACACCTAAAGATATAACAATAAAAGCACTCCATTAAAATGAGAAACAAGACAGGCATACACCTGTTATTTAACATCATTCTAGAAGTGCTTGGCAATTAAAATGGATACAAAAGCAAAATAAAAGTATAAATATTGAAAAAGAGGAGGCAAAAATATAATTATTCATTGATGATTTGATCATCTAACTGGAAGACCTAAGAAAACAACTAGAAAATAACTAAAACTACTAAGTTTGGCGGGGAAGCCACTTGAACAATAAAATATTTTAAAAGCAATAGTTTTCTTATATATCCTAAATTAACCACTAGAATAATGGAAGAAACCACTCACAATAGGAGTAAAAGGTAATCATAATGCTGAGGACCTAAGAATCAAGTTAATAAGAATGTACAGGACCAATATGAAGAAAATTATTAAAATTTTACTGAAAGATATAAAAGAAAACAAGAATAAATTAAAAGATATATTGTGTTTCCAGATAAAATTACCCAGTACCGTAAAGATTCCCACAAAATTTATCTGTAAACTCAATGCAATTGCATTTAAAATCCAATAGGACATTTTTAAGTTGACAAAAGTATCATAAACCTAGAAGATAAACATGTAGGAAATCTCAGAATACATTTAGCAATATGGAATTGGTTAAGATAATTATAGTAAATCCATCCAAAGCAACACCTTGTACTTCGAAACGTTTGTGTAGCTATAAAGCTACTGACATGGAAAGATGGTCACAAAATATTATGTTGAAAAAAACTGCAATATGCTTAGTTGGAGCCCATTTGGGTAAAATAAACAAACAAATAGAAAAATAAAGTATTTATACAGCAAAATATCAAGTTATTATCTCTAAGAGATTACAGATTTTTTAATTTTTAAAAATTTTGCTTATATGATTTTTCTAATTCTTCTCCAATGAACATGTTATTTTTGTAACTTAAAACCAAAAATGTGGGCGTATTTCTTAAGTATATCCACTGCCAACTTTGCATCCTTGAGTTTATCTCAGCCTTTGCTTAAATCCCATCATATCTTGACCTAACTGCTTCTTGGAATAATGAATGACTTTACTATAAACATGTAAAGCTGCACTTTCTTTTGTCTTCAAACTACCGTCAGCATATGTTCCTTACTCTTATTTTTCCGAGTTGTTACTCACCTGATTCATTCCCTTCATGACTAAATTTTTTATCACATCCCACTCTACCTTCATCTTTCCAGATTGAGAGCATTAAGTAGTCAGCCCATCCTCATAAAGAAACACTCTCTTGCTCCATCTCTGTTTTTACAGCATCATTAAAATGACCACACGGCCAGAACTGAGCAGTATATTCCCAATTTATTTTTCCCTTACTTCCACTGCATAAGAATTATTCCCCCAAACGTAAAAATATCATCCTCCATATAATTTATAAGAATATTTATTGAGCCAAATATGTGTATGGATTTCTTCTGCACTAACCACTGGGAAAACAGAATCTCTCTTTAGGTCAAGTTCACTGACAACATCTATAATACTGTAGCTTTTTACCACCCCCCCCCCCAAATAGACATAGATTTGTCTAGAGTGCACAGGTGGATCTGTATTCAAATTCACAGGGAAGGTCTTTTGTGAATCAATAAGTGCTCTGCCAGTGTCATTTTTCTTGCTGTCAAAACGCCATAGTACAGGAAAAAAGGTCCCAACTCAGCCTGTGTAAGTTGTTAGTTTTAGGCTCTTTTCAAATTACTCTCTGTTGCGTGAGGTGGGGGAGGGGTGCGCTGCTCAGGCACAAACACACAGAATGTCTGAAATGGTCTAATCAATGTGCAGAGCTACCAAGAAGAAATGGAAACTCTACCGTCTGAATTTGGATGAAAGAGCCTGGGAGCGGGGAGGAAACAGGACAAGACCAGGTGGCAGGCAAACACGTGGAGGGTTGAGGAAAGGAGTCAAAGGGCACAGCTAGCTAGCCTGGCTGCTACTGGAGCAGGCTTATAAATGTAACAGCTCCTGCACGAAGAGGGCGAGCTGGTGGGACACCTGTGAGTCACTCTGATTGTCAGCAGGAGACTGCTTGCACAGACCAGTGACAAGTCCGCTCTTCCGCGTGCACTATTTAATGTCACACGGGAGGGGGGTGTTGATGCCTCGCTTCCCTTTCATTTCTTCTCACCCAGACTGCCACAGCCTCCCAATACAGTTCCCTTCCTCTCCACTTCCTCTTGCACATTTGTGTCAGAGTGATATGTTTAAGCAATTTCTTATGTGATTGCCTTTATTTATTTTTTTCTTTTTTAAGTCATCTTCTGGTGCCTCCTGCTTCCTCTGCAAGCCTTTCAGGATAGAGCAAAAATCCCATCATGTGATATATATAAGGTCCTTCCAAACCAGGCTCAGCCTCCGGCCGGAGCCTCACATTATCCCAGCTCCCAAACCCTCCCCTCGCCTTTGCTGAGCATCCTTCTGCACTGAAGCCTTTGGCTTCCTACCTCCGCTTGTCGAGTATCACCCACCCTTCTTTAAGACCCTCCCCAAGCAGCCCAACTGGGGACCAAATAATCAACTTTTTTCTCTTTTCCTTTCTATTCTCAAAGTACTTTCGGTGAACCTCAATAAATCCCTTAATACAATAATAAAACAATAAGCACTTACAGAGCATTCATTAAATATTGGGTATCTTGCTGAGCACTTGTCTTAATTAGAGATCCTTAGGTTGTGGGAAATAGAAACTTGTTTAAACCAAGAAAAAGGGGATTTATTATAACAACTCAAGAAACCCAGGGCAAGACATATAATCAGGCTTCCAGAGGGACTGGAAAGTGATCAGAAAACAAGGAAGCTCCTCCCTCTCTCTCTCTCTCTCTCTCTCTCCCCCTCTCTCTCCCCCTCTCTCTCTCCCTCTCTCTCTCCCTCTCTCCCTCTCTCTCCCTCTCTCTCTCTCCCTCTCTCTCTCATTTTACAATGCCTCTTCCTGGTTGCTGCCTACTGCAATGGAGAGAGTTGCAAAGATCTTCCTTCCTCCCCTCCACCAACTACTACAAAACTATACATATGACTCCATTCTATTCCAGAGTGTTGAGTGAATATTGCTTATTTGTGCAGATCATTATGTATGAAAATAATTCTTGGGAAAAGAGCAAAAGTAGATTATCTGTATTAGGTAAGCATATCCTATTTAATCAAGTCTAAGATTCCGTTGATCGTGAGACACACCTCCATTTTATGTATCATCAACAAAGAAAAAAATGCTACCTTTTATCACTGTTAAGAAGCTGTCAACTGTAAGATACATTTTTATTTTTAGAGATGCTAAAATGTAAAACAATGATTCTTGATGAAATAATATGTAGAGAAAATAAAGGATAAGCTGCCTTTGTATAGCACCTAAGATCTCAAAAGGAGAGGTTGTTTACACCATCTTCTTGGGAGATGGCCAAAATCACGAGTTAACTAATACATAAGCCCCAAGTGGAGGACCCAGCAGCTGGAGATCAAACCACAAGCTGTCAGAAACACATCCCAAAGATGTCATCAATGGTAGTCCATCAGTAATTAAAGGCCTGTTGGGTCAGGCCTTAGAGACCACCCAGATAAGACCTGCAGAGAGCTTGTCACAGGTTTTTGACCCTGAGCAGAAGAAAGATTCCTCAGTGTCTACTTCTTGGTCCCTGAAGCAACTCCACTCAGGAATCCAGATGTTCAGGCAAAGGGTGACCCTGCACCTCACCACCAAGGTAGACATTGCCCCTCTCCACTACGTTCCTCCCCTGGGGTGACCAGTGTGGTGGGTCAGAACAACAATGACTACTGCCCATCCGAGCCTCTGCTGCCCGCTTCTACCGCAGCCCAAAAATAGGATGTCAAGACCAGTTGTCTAACTGGGGACTAGGAGGACAGCTACAGAACTCTTCACAGAACCCAACTGTCTCCTTAAAATGGTTTTACTCACATTCAGTATTTCTTCTAAGATCCATCCATGTTGTTGCATGCACCTGCGGTTCATTCATATTCACTCTTGCATACTATTCTGCCATGTGAATGTACCACAATGCATTCACCTACTCTCCCATAAATGGCCATTTGGTTTACTTCCTTTTTTGTTTTCTGTTATGTATGGAGGTTCTATAAGTCATCATATCTGTCTGCTGGAACACATGTGCAAATGTTTCTCTAGAGTATATACCTAGATGTGATTGCAGGGTTTAGACTACATTCGTATTCAGCTCCACAAGATAATGCCAGGTTGTTCCAGTTTATATTCCTATGGGAGATATATGAGTTCCCATTACTTCAAACTCTACCAACAACTTGAAATTGTCAGACTTCTCAATTTTTGCCCATCTAGTAGAATGATGGAAACATACATCATTTATCATCATTTTATAAAGTTTAAACAATACTGAATAATAAATTGCTTAGGTATATATATTCTTGTGCTAAACACACAAAAAAAGTATGTATATATATATATATACACATACACACACATATATACATACTTGTGCTAAACACAAAACTCAGGATAGTAATTACATCTAAAAAGAGCCAAGAGAATTGGATTATGTTTATATGATACAGGGACTTCCCTGGCGGTCCAGTGGTTAAGACTCTGCACTGCACTTCCACTGCAGGGGGCACAGGTTCAATCCCTGGTCAGGGAACTAAGATCCCACATGCTGCACAGTGCAGCCAAAAACAAAAACGAATACATATATAATGTACATACAATATATGTACAGTATACCTATTTTTACTATTCAAATAACATAATAAAATAATATTTTTGATTGCTTTATTCTCTGTTCCCACAACACTGAAATAATGGCTGCAAATACCTTTGAAATTACATTCTTACTGCCTCATCATCAGGTTAAAAAAAAAAAAAAAAGTTCTTCTCTTCTTGCTCCAGATAGAAAAAAAATCTCAGAAAAGGACTCTAATTGGCCCAGATTAGATCATGTGTTCATCTCTGAGCCAATCACTGTGGTCAGGAGTGATAAACACTGTGATTGGTCTATCTTGTGTCCACCTCTGTGGCCAAAGAGGTAGAATCTGTTGCCATAAAGGATGGGGTGGCGGTGAAGGGGTATGAAAATGCAAAGCATGACACAAACCTTAAGAATTAATATCATCAACTTCTAAAGACCATACAAATAATAGGTGGCAGAGCTGGCATTCAAACCCAGATCTGCATGACTCTGGGGTGTGCGCATTAACCATTTCAATTCCAGTTTCTGCTGGATTAAAATATTTGAGTTTTCTCTAGTATTATGCCAGGATTTTCTTATCTTTGTCCCTCCATCTCTTAGAAATACTACCTGGTACTTTTTAGGTGTCTTGTGAAATTAATTAAATCTCCAAACTATAGATTGCTTATTTGAACATATTCTTATATTAACCTGGATGTGACCATTTCTGAGACCAGCTCTGTGGGTCTTGTGCTCAGAAGAGAACAGATGGGGATTTGAAGAGTGGGAGGGGGTGGAACATTTTAATTTCAAGAACATTTTAGCACCACAAAAATCAAAAGGGAAATAGAAATACTAGAATTTTTATACTCAGAGTTGCCTGATGATCAAAAGTGAGCATAAGAAGAGTAGCAAGAACCAGCTAACATACATTTTTCTTATTGAGAAAACGATAACCATCTACATTTGTTATTTCTATTACATTTTTTTTTGATAAACACTTTGGGAAGAAAAGTGGGTTTGGGTGGGGCCAATGGGGACATTTTCTTTGACTGTATTATTACAATTATTATAACAAAAATGTGTCCATGAGATTACTTGCAAATTTAAAAATAAATAATCACTGCCTAAATGCATGGTTTAAGTCTCTTGGCAATAATTACCAGTTTTCTGTCTCTTTCCACTTTCCCCAGCTGTGGTGATATGAAGGTATTGTTCAAAAAATGGTCTTTACCTTCTTTATTTTCATTTGGTCATGTTGGTTTTCATCTTGTTTCTTCCAGAGAATCATGTCTTTTCCTGGTACTTGTCTTTTACATTCCTTTGTGAAGCCTAAAATAAAGCAAACAAAAAAATCATTTCTGGGCTTCCCTGGTGGCGCAGTGGTTGAGAATCTGCCTGCCGATGCAGGGCACACGGGTTCGGGCCCTGGCCTGGGAGGATCCCACGTGCCGCGGAGCGACTGGGCCCGTGAGCCACAATTGCTGAGCCTGCGCGTCTGGAGCCTGTGCTCCGCAACAAGAGAGGCCGCGATAGTGAGAGGTCCACGCACCGCGATGAAGAGTGGCCCCCACGTGCCGCAACTAGAGAAAGCCCTCGCACAGAGACGAAGACCCAACACAGCCATAAACAAATAAATAAATACATAAATATTTAAAAAAAAATCATTTCTTTGTTAAGTGTAATCTTCTTATTTCTCACTATTCATTTTGTCTTGCTTTGGAATGTTTCTAGTCTCCTCTGGACTTTGGATCTACATATTTAAACTTTTATTTTCATTTCACTCTTTCAGTGCTTTTGTTCTCCTTTCTCTGTTTCACACACAAAAAAATACATTTCATTTTAAATGACTCACCATTGTATTGCTTCCCTGGCTTTCATAGCCATTAAGTTGAATATAGTCTATTAATTTAGAGTTATGTTATGCTGTCTTCGTTCAGGCTGCTTCTAGTTTTGCTAAAGGATCTGTATGTGGCTGCAATTAATTTATTTTTAAATATTTTCTTTCTTTCCCTCTGTCCTATTTTCTGTATTAGCCAATCTATTACCCACCAGAGCATTATACTCTGATCCAAATTGTGCCTCATTCCAAATTTCAACTTTTTCTTTTTTCCTCTCCTATTAGACTCATTTTGTTTCTAATTCCAATCCAACTACCCACAGTCTTGCTTCACCAGAGGGTATAATACTGGTGTTTATTCAGGTGATTTTGAAGTGAGTTTTGTCCTGCATTTACTAGGAAAAAGGAGAAGGGAGGGGAGTAGAGAAATTGAAAATAATAATTGTTTCAGTCTTGAAATTAAATATTCCCTTTTGGCTATGTACACTGCTTGGATTTTTCTGGGCCCTTATTTAATCTTCCCATTGCTTTGCCTGTATTGACTTGTGCAGAGAGTAGGCTCAAAATAGCAGTAGAAGAACTAAGAACCCTGACTCAAGACCTCCTAGCCCTTTGCCCTAATCCTTTTCCCTTACCTCTTATTTAGCAAACATTAGATCCAAATCTATCCTTGTTCTTTGAGCAAAAGAAAGAAGTTTGCTTTCACCCTCTTCTTCTCTAGTCAGATTGATGTAAGCAAAAAAAGAATATGGTCTAGCTGGGTTCTGGAACTTTTTCCCGGATGGCATTACAGCCACGCCACAGGTGCAAGGTCTTTTTAACACACTTAACACATGGAAAGCCTTGGCGCAAGGAGCTAAGGCTAGAGGTTTCATGGAATTCATTAAATCTCCAAACTACAGATTGCTTATTCAAACATATTCTTATATCAACATGGATGTGACCATGTCTGAGACCAGCTGTGTGGGTCTGGTACTCACAAGAGAACAGATGGGGAAGAGAGCCCATCCCTTGGACTATCAGAGGGGTAGATCCTAGAGCATTCACCCACCCCTGCCATGGTCCTCTCTGGGTTGCCCACGAGGTGTGAGATTCACATGACTACAGCTATGGGCATAATGAGTCTGCCTCCCAAAATGAGATCTGTGGCCTCAGCTCTAAAGATCTGAAGCATTACACTGCTAATTATAGTACGGTGCAATGCATTCTCGGCTTCGGGTATCAGACTCATAGCAAATTTGAGATTAAAATCTTCAACAAACTGGTTTCCCACGTGCCTTGTGGAGAGATATGAAGGCCTGTGGAAAAACAAAAGACTTGACATCACAGAGAAGTTGGGTCCTGACTCAAGAGCTCTGGCTCTGTGGCCCTGGTAGACTGGCAGAGCCTATCTCGATGGCCATCAGACTTCAGTAGAGGTTGAATTAGGCTCTTACACACAAAGTCTGTCCCTTCGTCACAAGAGTTTCCACTGTCACCCCCACCATGATTCACTGACCCAAGTCTGGAAATCCTAGGGGCAGGACCAAATCTCACAGAAAACCGTGAATGTGTCCCTAAGTCTTTTCCAGGCAAAGCTAGTGCTTCCTGTTGGTTAAAGCAGATGCCAATGAGTCCAAAGCTTGTGCAATACATGAGCCAGTTTCCCACAGGGGAAAATTCTACTCCGTGGTCAGAAACTAAACCTGTGAGTCTAGCCAGACATTTTGCAACTAAGAACGTAATGAAGTTAGTCAATTTTCTATTCAATTTTCTACTGTGTTAGAAGGAATAGTGTCACTTTAAATTCTGTGTCAGAACCAGTCTTTAAAGAAGTCAGTGGCTGGAACAAAGTAGCCAGGGGTTATCAATGAAGAACAAGACAGAAAGATTTCATCTGAAAAAGCAGGAAAACTAAAAGTAACAAAATCCGAAAAGGCTCCTATGATTAGAGCAAGCCAGACACAGGTTTATGTGTCTCTATGTTCTATGGACGCAAAGGAAAATTGATGTGCTTATTGGGAGCTTCTAAACTTAGGGAGGAGAAACTGAATTAAAGAAATATCAAAAGCAATTGCTAGTGGTGACACTAAAGACGGTAAGAAAAGCTAAATTTCATGTCTTCTCACTGAAAAACATCTCCCCTGAAGTAAGTTCAGGACATCCTCACACTAATAAAGGAAGTGGGATACATGAGAGCAACTACCAATGAGTCGAGACTAAGATAAGAAGGGGCAGTCTAAGAAAAGAAAATTATCTCATTCACTGTGATGGAAATGTAAATTAGTACATTTCTGAAAAGCAGTTAGGCAACATACTTATCAAAATCCTTCAAATATGTGTTACCTTTGACTTAATAACCTTACTTCCAGGCTTCTACCCTAAGAAAATAATTTAAAAGGTGGAGAAATAGGCATGTCACAGAATTATTTATGATTAGACATCTAAGTGTATAACAGGACAATCCATACTATAGAAAATTATGCATTTATTTAAATTGCACCTTTAAGATTAGTCAGTAATATGAGATCATGCTCATAATATATTAATTAAAAGAATAGATGCAATATAAGTAGAATTATCTTAGGTTTGTTTATATATTTTTTGCAAAGAAATACAATATTAATTGTGGTTATTGCTCAATTGTAGAATCAGAGTTCATATTACCAAATTTTCCAAAACAAACCAGTATTATTTTTATGATCACAACAGAAGTTATTTTTAAAGAGAATTTTAAAGTTTATGCCACAGTGTTGGGAAGAGGGGAGAGCAGAATACAAAACTGTATAAGAAAAAAAAGTCTAAAAGGAAATACATAAAATTTCTAAGTATTAATTTTTGTTATTTTAGGACTGTAGGTTGCTGTATAATAATAGTTTTCTACTTTTTGATATTTTTCTGTAGAGAAAATATATCTTTTTTATACTGGAAGTAATATTTTAAAATTTTCTCATTAAGGATAATGAAACCACCTAAGAAATATATAAGGGACTTCTTTTTATTTGGTCTTTTATTGAAAGATGTAATAAGATGAGAGGGACTTTTCACATTTTTCTAAAATTGGCCACCAAACTCAAAGCGAGTGACAAAAACCAAAAAGATACCATGTGAAAGACAAAAAGCAAGAGGAGGGGCAGCCCTTAAGAGAGAGGACTAAACCGGCTCAGCTACCCTGCCGAGCCCTGCCACCCCTCTCCAGCTTCTACCACGCAGACAGCTGTGGGATGCAGAAAACTTAAGGAGAATCTTTGTAATCATGAGTCACTGGTCTGGCCTAAGGGAAGAGCGCTACTGTTTGCAACTGGGGAGGCCATGAAAATGCACCTCTCAGATGTCCTACTGCAGGGAGCGCAAACAACTGCACCAGCAGCTGCACACTGGAATCTACCATCACATTTGAGCCAAGATCAGGCTTTCCATTGGCTGCTCCCAGACTAAAGACTGAGGCAGCAGGGATGCTAAGGCAGTATCCTTAGTGGTAAGGATACCAACTGTAAGGGATACCATTCCAAGAGCCTTGATAAAACTTCCTTAGAACTGCACTGAAGTCTAAGGCCTTCCTTTCTTCCCTTTCTCCTATGCAGAGGTCAGAGCAGCATCACCATCTGGTGGGTCTCCCTGCTTTCTCCAGCTCCTGCCCCTTTCCTCTTAAAGCATTTCCCCCAATAAATCACTTACACATCTAATCCCATCTTGGCATCTGCTTCTCTGAGGACCTGGGTAACACAGGGCACTCCTCTATCCATTCAACCACCTATAGAACCCAACAATAGAACCATACCAACCACTGGGAGAGTAGACTATCACACGGCTCCCCATTTTTTTGGGTTTCCCATCTCTTTGCAATTTCTCTTCTCCTGATGCTAATATAGGTACTTAATCCCAATCAGCAAGTCTGGTTCGTATGCATTTTCCATGGGTCAAATGAATACTGTAGCATGTAGATGGATTTGAATGGTGTTGCTTGTACCCATCCAATAGATTTAAACTACTCAGATTTGAAGTTTCATGAGGATTCAGAGTAAGGGCCTGTGGAAAGCCTTTGAGAAGGCCCCTGGCAAGGAACTGGGAGCAGCCTCTAGGACATCAGCAGTCCTGGGCCAACAGCCAGGGAACTGGAACCTCAGTCCTACAACCACAAAGATGTCCTGCCAACAGCCTGAATGGGCTTGAAAGTGGGCTCTTCCAAGATGCTCCAGATAATGCCTCATTAGCTGACTCCTTGAGTGCAAGAACCTAAGCAGAGAACACAGTTGGGCCATGCCTGACTTCTGACCTACAGAAACTATGATGTAATAAATGAGTGTTGTTTTAAGCCAATAAGATTGTGATCATTTGTAATGCTGCAATAGAAAACTAATACAATGAGATTCAACAGCATGTATTTGATAGCAGTAATGGAGAAAAGTCAACCACTTTGTTTGTGCCTCTACCAAGTTCAGAATACTTAATAAATTAATTACAAATGTTTTATTATCAAGTTTGCCTCGTATTACTAAGTGAATACATTCAAGTGTTTCATAAGCAAATTATATCTACTGTACAATGCAGTGGCTTAAAAATGTAATCTGTTACCTCAAATTATAACTATTTATAACCAATAATCATTCCCTATGGTCTACTTTTTAAATTACCACATATATGTCTCATACCTAAATTAATGGCACAATATTTAAAATAATCAACAATCTCCATAGTTCCTGAAGGAGGCAGGAAAGGAAGGAAAGCAAATATAAGGTACAGTCAGGGTACAGTCATTCCTCAGTATCCACAGGAAATTGGTTCCAGGACCCCTCTCAGATACCAAACCCCTGGATGCTCAAGTCCTTTACATAAAATGGTGTATTATTTGCTTATAAACTATGCACATTCTCCCATATAATTTAAATCATCTCTAGATTACTTATAATACCTAATAAGTTTAAATGCAATGTAAATACTATTGTAGATACGATGTAAATGCTATGTGAATAGTTGCCAGTGTGCGGCAAATTCAGGTTTTGCCTTTTGAAACTTTCTGGTATTCCTTTTTTTTTCTATTTTTGATCTGCGGTTGGTTGAATCCATGGATGTGGAACCTATGGATACAGAGAGCCGACTACATTCTATCACTGTCTCTTATTGAGTGAGCTGACCACAGCCTCACCAAAAAATGCAGCTGGTTTCTTCTTTATGCAGGACATCTCCAGAGAGGTCACTTGGAAGCCCTGCATCTATGAACAGTCCATCGAGGGAAAGAGGGAGAGAATTTATCTGCCAGGTTCTTCCTGTCTACTATCTCCACTGGTCTAAGGATCCCTCTACACTTCTGGGTGGGTTAACTCCCTTAAACGTCTGGTGTGTTAGTGTTACCCAACCTCTCCAATTAGCCCCTTGCATGCCACTTTCCAACAATTCTTCTGAGCTTGGACATGGTAGAAAGGCAGGGGTGGGGTTGCTGCAATTCCTGCCCAATGAGCATGATAGAGTCATGCACAAGCAGGGCTCTCACCCTGGAAAGACTGGAACAGCTGACAGTGTTTTAGGGGAAGGTGATGGCCAAGGGTTCTCCACTGAGCAAGTGGCCAGGGCCCAGAAGGTGGAGCCAAGCATATCTGAAGATGTCCATAAACTTGGACTTCACAGCCCCAAATCTACTGTTTGCACTGCACCACCCTTCCCATTATCTTGACAACTAGGTAACAGAGAATTGACCCATTCCCCCCACTGCGTCTAAGAAACAGCTACTTCTTTCTTTTTACCACCATCCTTAATTCTGGGTTCCTCCATCTGGTTTACATTTCTTCCCAGAAAGCTCTTGATGCCCTTATTTCCAAACTCTTCTCTGTACATGAAGCTATTTCTTTCCCACCAATTTTTGTAATCCATGCTGGAAAACACACCCAGAGCCCCTGGCCTCCTGCCCATTCTGCTTTTCATTATTGCAATTGCAATGTGGTTAAACCAGTAATGTGGAAACCATGTGTGTGCGTTTGCAGTGTATTCTACTCCAACATTTGATAAGAGTGGGCTTAATACACACATAGGCACACACAACACACACTTCTCTTCTGGGTAGTGCAGTGTTTGAATGAAGTGTTTGATGACATCTCTGGGAAAGGAGGAACAGAGAGGAAACGTCTGTGTCTGAAGTATAAGCCTTCCAGTTTCAAAATGGGAAATATTTCAAAACTAGTTGCACTAAACCCTTATGTGCAGTGGACAAAAACCTTATGAGAAACATGAAAAATTTAAAAATAGGCCATTAATAAATAAAAACATTTTTCCCACAGATAAACCAAGCTTTCAGTGCTTTAGCAAAGGCCTTCTTTTGACATTTACAAGATTCTTGCATTTATATTCAAACTCATCAAAAATTGTCCCTAAGTGACCACACAATCACTTTCTGTGGTTTTTCTTCTTTCCTCTTGATTAGTTTTTCTCTTCAGACCTTCAGCTATTTTGCTACTGTTACCATGAATGAAGTTCCTACCACCGTTAAAAGAAAGAACGATGAATAGCACTGCTGTATTCTCAAGTTTTTTCACCGTGAGCAGGAAAGGACCATTTAGAGATTGATCTCCCCATCAGAGAACCATGTCACCCTATCTCCCTGCTCTGCAACTTGCCACAAGGTTGATTGTAAATATAATATATATGAAAATGAAGGAGGAAAATATATGCAAAACTTCAGTGGTGGTGCAGGGGGCTGGAAACAATGTTGTGTGGTACATCATTTCATCGGAATTTCTCATTTTCAGGACATTGGCTCTAAAATTACTGTAGTCATAGTGTTTAATGTTCCTGCATTGGGATTCCAGAGTTTTTTTAAAAATGATTTGAAGTCAGAAAAGCAAGACTGACTTATTTGGACCAATGCTGTAGTGTGACAAAAAATTTGCAAGAAAATAAGAAATGCTATAAACACACACACACACACACACACACACACACACACACACACACACACAGACTTACAGTGAGCTTAATACTCTATCAGTAGAACACTGAGGAGGGTGTCAGTAAAAGAAGAAACATAATAGTAACTAGTGAAGCTTAAGTTTGAAGGCCCTGGGAGGGGATCTAGCAACATGGTCAGAGGTTTTTGTGCAATTTGCAAAAATAAGCTATTTTAACCAAAATGGTTAAGACTGCTGTCTCTCTACTCCAATTTCCCCTCTGTGTTGAAGGGGAAAAAAAAGAGAGGACCCAAATAAACAAAATGAGACATGAATAAGGAGAAATAATAACCAATACCACAGAAATACAAAAAATCTCAAGAGATTATTATGAAGTTATATGCTAACAAATTAGACAACCTAGAAGAAATGGACAAATTTCTAGAAAATACAACCTGCCAAAACTGAGTCAAGAAGAAAGAGACAATTTGAACAGCCCAATCACTAGGAGTGAAATTGAATTTGTAATTAAAAAAAAAAAACAACTCCCAGCAAACAAAAGTCCAGGACCAGACAGCTTCAAAGGGAAATTCTACCAAATATATAAAAAAAAGAACTAATACCTCTCCTTCTCAAACTATTCAAAAAAATTAAACAGGAGGAAACACTCTAAAATTCATCTTATGAGGTCAGAATTACCCTGATTCTAAAACCAGACCAAAACAGTACAAAGAAAGAAAATCACAGGCCAATAGCTTTGATGAATATAGATGCAAAAATCCTCAACCAAATAGTAGCAAACTGAATCCAACAATATACAAAAAGTATCATACATCATGATCAAGTTGGATTTACTCCAGGGTCACAAGGATGGTTCAACATATGCAAATAAATCAATGTGATACACCACATTAACAAAAGGAAAGGGACTTCCCTGGTGGCACAGTGGTTAAGAATCCGCCTGCCAATGCAGGGGACACGGGTTCGATCCCTAGTCTGGGAAGATCCCACATGCCGCGGAGCAACTAAGCCTGTGCACCACAACTACTGAGCCTGTGCTCTAGAGCCCGCATGCCACAACTACTGAGCCCACATGCCACAACTACTGAGCCTGCACGCCTAGACCCCATGCTCTGCAACAAGAGAAGCCACCACAATGAGGAGCCCGTGCACTGCAAGGAAGAGTAGCCCCTGCTCGCCGCAACTAGAGAAAGCCCGCACAGCAACAAAGACCCAACGCAGCCAAAAATAAATGTAAAAAAATAAATTTTTTAAAAAAAGGAAAGACCAAAAAATCACATGATCAACTCAATAGATGCAGAAAAAGCATTTGACAAAATTCACCATCCACTCCTGATAAAAACTCTCATCAAAGTGAGTACAGAGGGAACATGTCAACATAAAGGCCACTTACAACAAACCCACAGTCAACATCATACTTGAAGGTGAAAAGCTGAAAGCTTTCCCACTAAATTCAGGAATAAAACAAGAATGCCTACTCTCACTACTTCCGTTTAACATAGTATTAGAAGTCCTAGCCACAGCAATCAAACAAGAAAAAGAAATTAAAAGTATTTAAATTGGAAGAGAAGAGGTAAAACTGTCACTATTTAAAGATAACATGATACTTTATATAGAAAACCCTAAAATCTCAACCCAAAAACTATTAGAACTAATAAATGAATTCAGCAAGGTTGCAGGATACAAGATTAATATACAGAAATCTGTTGCGTGTCTATACACTAACCCTGAAATATCAGAAAGAGAAACTAAAAAAAAAAAAATCCCATTTAAAATTGCATCAGAAACAATAAAATACCTAGGAATAAACTTAACCAAGGAGGTAGAAGACCTATACTCTGAAAACTACAAAACACTGATGAAGGAAATTGAAGATGATAGAAAGAAATGGAAAAATATCCTGTGTTCTTGGATTAGAAGACTTAATATTATTAAAATGAACATACTACTGAAGGCAATCTACAGATTCAACACAATCCCTATCAAAACACCAATGGCATTTTTCACAGAACTAGAACAGATAATTTTAAAATTTGTATGGAAATACAAAAGACCCCATAGAGCCAAAACAATCTTAAGAAAGAAGACTGGAGCTAGAGGAATCATGCTCCCTAACTTCAGACTATACTACAAAGATATACTCATCAAAACAGTATGGTACTTGCACAAAAACAGATACATAGATCAACTGAACAGACTAGAGAGCCCAGAGATAAACCTATGCACTTATGGTCAATCAATCTATGACAAAGGAGGCAAGAATATACAATGGAGAAAAGACAGTCTCTTCAATAAGTCATGCTGGGAAAACTGGACAGCTACATATAAAAGAATGAAATTAGAACATTCTCTAACACCATATACAAAAATAAACTCAAAATGGATTAAAGGCCTAAATGTAAGACTGGAAACCATAAGACTACTGGAGGAAAACATAGTCAGAACACTCTTTGACACAAATTGTAGAATATTTTTTTGGATCTGTCTCCTAAATTAAATAAAAGTAAAAATAAACAAATGGGACCTAATTAAACTTAAAAACTTTTGCACAGCAAAGGAAACCATTGACAAAACAAAAAGATAACCTATGGACTGGGAGAAAATATTTGTAAATGATGTGACCGACAAGGGATTAATATCCAAAAATATATAAACAGCTCATACAACTCAATATCAAAAAAAACAAACCCAATCAAAAAATGGGCAGAAGAAATAAATAGACATTTTTCCAAAGGAAACATACAGATGCCTAACAGGCACATGAAAAGATGCTCAACATCACTAATTATTAGAGAAATGCAAATCAAAGCAATGAGATATCACCTCACACCTGTCAGAATGACAATCATCCAAAAGTCTACAAATAACAAATGTTGGTGAGAATGTGGAGAAAAGGGAACACCTGTACACTGTTGGTGGGAATGTAAATTGGTACAGCCACTGTGGAAAACAGCATGGAGGTTCCTCAAAAAACTAAACTTAGAACTACCATATGACCCAGCAATTCCACACCTGGGCATATATCTAGAAAAGATGAAAACTCTAATTTGAAAAGATACATTCACCCCAATGTTCATAGCAGCACTATTCACAATAGCCAAGACATGGAAGCAACCCCAGTGCCCTTTAACAGAGGAATGGATACAGAAGATGTGGTATATATCAATATATATGCAATGGAATATTACTCAACTATAAAAAGGAATGAAATTCTGTCATTTGCAGGAACATGGATGGACCTAGAGATTATTATGCTTAGTGAAATAAGCCAGATAGAACAAGACAAATACTGTATGATATCACTTATAAGTGGAATCTAAATAATAATACAAATGAATGTATATGCAAAAAAGAAAGAGACTCACAGACATAGAAAACAAAATAGTGGTTACCAAAGGGGAGTGGGAAGGGGGAGGGACAAATTAGGGGTAAGGGATTAACAGATACAAACTACTATGTATAGAATAGATAAGCAACAAGGATATCTTATATAGCACAGGGAATTATAGACATTATCTTGTAATAAATTATAATGGAATATAGTCTTCCAAAATACTGAATCACTACAGTATACTCCTGAAACTAATATAATATTGTAAATAACCATATTTCAATTAAAAAATACTAAATAAAAAATTGCAAAAGTAAGCTATTTTACCCAAAATGATTTAAGATTGCTCTCTCTCTCTCTCTCTCTATTCCAGTTTTATTGGATGGCATTATACAGGCCAGGAGCATGTGGGGGATCCAACTAAGAGAAAGTTGAGTTGAGGATATGTTTCATTTGGGTTTAACAGAAAAGTAAAATGTATTTCAGTGATTCTCAGTCACTCCTGTGTTAGTTGTGTGACTGTTAGTGTCCTGGTAGAGCAATGACTTCCAGGAGCTCTCAGATGATCCCTGAGAGACACAGAGGTATAGAGGAAGAGATTGCATCTCAATATAAACATGTACCTCAGGGCTCTTTCAGAAGTGTATTGGGTAGTCAAAAGAAACCAGTTTGAAATGTAACAAAATCAGAAGCTAATATACGTAAAACTCTTCTAATCATCAGATCTACTAAAAGATAAGTAGAGGATTCAGACTGTATTGATACCTCATCAAAACAGAAGTTTTCTCCTCGACAGAGATTTTTTGAAATGTGATAACAATCCTAAAAATGTACGCAATACCTTTCTAAACTATCAATAATTTTTTTAAAAACGTCAACAGTTACATTTCTATTTTCTCTATGAAAAACATATTACAACACTGTTGTCATATGAAGAGGTGATCAAAGATTATGAAGCCAAAGAATGTATTTTTGATGTTGGTGGTATTTGTCAGCTTTTTCAAATTTTTAATTCATTATGATTCTTTCCACGTTCCAAATAAATGTTCTTTTCTATCTAATTTAGTAGTCATGATTTCGATTCTCTTGAAGAACTGTGTAAGCTTCTGGCCCCTCACAACCTGTACTTCCCCCTCTGTCTGACTCACAATCTCAATGATGACTCTCTTTGCTTGAGCTACTTCTAACAGCCACACAGATCATAAGCCTCAGTGTCTTTCTTCACCTCCTGGGATCCGAGGGCTTTCACTTCTGCTTCTTTTTAGTCAACATGGACCATGGCCACATCTTGTTCCTTGTCCTCATGTAGAACCCACTTCATCTCCAAAGTCTTAAATTCTAAAGTGCCTATAAGTCAGTTTATGTAGCTCAAACTCTTTTTTTTTTCCAATTTCTTTTATACATATACCTACAGACACACATGCACGTGCACATGCACACCTCTTCCTCACTTTCCATCCTCATCCCACCATTCACTCCAAATATCCCATATTATGTATACTTCTCTAAACCTTGTCCTTCCTATTCCATACTTCATAGCAATCCCTTTCAAAATCAACCCGGTTAGCTCTAATTATTTTAACAGCTGTGTAATGTTTCACAGTAGAGATACATGATTATGAATTCAATATTTCCCTTTTGATGTCCATTTAATTTGTTTCCTGTTTCATTTGTTGCGACGTGAACTGCAATAAATATTCTTTTACCTGTATCTTGATGCTATTATAGCTACAGGATGTCCAGTACTTGGGCTGTTGGCTTTAAAGGTATCACTTTTTTTATTTTCATAGATGCTGCCTAGCTGCTTCCAAAAAGACTAACAGTTCACATTTCCATCAGAAAAGTATGAGAAACTCCTTCTCCTTGTCTACTTTGCAGCAATAGGTATTATTGCTCTTTCTAACTCTTGCCAATCTGAAGCATATAATAATGACACCAAACTGTTACCTTAATTTTCTTTTCTCTGACCACTAGTAAATTTGAACATCTTTTATTTATTGCTCTTTTAGATTAACTCTTTTGTGAGTTGTCTGTTCATATTCTTGGCCAAATGTTGTGGGGAGGGGGATGGTCATTTGAGTTTTTTGTCATTCTTTCTTAACCCCACCCCACCTGTATATTATAAAAAATTACTCTCTGCTATGCTTGTTGCTAATATTTCTTGCAAATTTACCATATTTCTCCTGACTTTTTGTGGTTTTTACATCATTAAATAATCTGTAATAGTATCTATAATAGTGTCAGTCTTTAATTAATTAATTATAAAGTTAAACTATAAGTTAATTATAAAGTTAAATTATAAATTAATTATAAAGTTCTCTCCTACTCCTTGGTTGCATATAATCTCTTAGATTCTCTTCTAAAATGTTATTTTATTGTTCACTGAAATCTTCAGGCAATGTGGAATCGCTGTTTGCATATTTTTTGTGATAGGGTCCAACTTTTTTTTTTTCCTAGAAGGGTAGCCATATATCAGCACTATTTATTAAGTAAATCAGTCATTTCTTACTGAATTGAAATGCTACCTTTATCATATGGTGATTTTTCACATATGCTGGGATATATGCTTGAGTCTATCTACTATTCTATTAGTTCTAGTCTACTTATTTTACTCTTTGCCAGTACCATATTGATTTTTAATATAGTGGTTTTGCTGAATTTCTATTTTTTTCATACTTTTCTTAGCATTTCT
The DNA here is from genome assembly GCF_965194805.1 of Balaenoptera borealis. Taxonomy (NCBI): domain Eukaryota; kingdom Metazoa; phylum Chordata; class Mammalia; order Artiodactyla; family Balaenopteridae; genus Balaenoptera; species Balaenoptera borealis. The sequence goes on from NC_138867.1 coordinate 56,815,523, forward strand.
TGGGTATTTACTTTTATATTTGAAACTTGACTTCTTTTTATCCAATGAAAAGTTGTTTGAGAGTTTATTGGAATTATACTAAATTCACATAATCATTTTGGATGATTTGACATTTTATGATATAATGTCTCCCTATCCAAGAACATGGTATGCCCTTCTATTTGTTCAGATTTATTTCATGTTTTTCTATATACGTCCTTTATTTTTCTTGCCAAATTTATTTTTTAATATTTTATAATTTCTTTAATATTTTGTAATTTTATATCACTATTTTGAATGAAATACTTTGCCCACTTCCTTTTCTAGGTGTCATTATTAGCATAGAGAAAAAAGGCTTTTTTGTTTTCAATTATTTATTGAATCCGGTCACTTACAGAAATTTTATTAATTCTTGTGTTACTGAAGCCTACTGGGTTTTCTGAGTATACTATTATATCATCAGCCAAAAAAACATAGTGTCATTTATCTCAATTTCCCTAGCACCAAGTTGTATCTAGTACTTAGCAAGCACTCCATAAATGTTTTACGAATGAATGAACCAATGAATTAATGGATGAACAAATGAAGTGGGCCAGAGATTATTCATATGGTGGATTAAGGTTCCTTCTATTGTAGCACCACTCCAATGTATTACAGATCTTCCTTTTGAATGCCACAGCCATTTCTTACCTAGAAACCACTTAAGTTTCCAAATTTACAAAAGGAGAAGATGAATAAATATGATGACTGCAGGGAATATGTTCCTGAATAGTGAAGGATCTTCCTGAGTGAGTTGTAGTGTGTGTCCCTTGAGTTCCTCTTTTCATTTGCGCTCAGAGAGACTGTAAAGGGAGGCTTTGTTATTCTGACCAAGAAAGCAGTAGCAAGCTGTCCCTGTACTTTAGAATAAGTTAGAAGGCTTAAGGAGGCAAACTAATGCTTTTATTGAGTGAGGGCAGGCAGTTAGTCAAATGTCCACTTGCAGGAGCATTTCAGTGAAAGGTCCAGAAGCACAGACAAAAAAATAAAGGCAGTTTGGGAAGCTTTCTAAATTTAGGAAGAGAGTCAAGGAAAAAAAGTGCACAGAAAGCCAAAGAGTTGCCAATTTATGTATACGTGTTCGTGTACATTTTAGTGGTCATCCATATATTACCTCCATGGCTATGCCTCACAAATATCGCATAACAGAATTGAAAGCATATGCTCACCTATCTAACCTCTGTAAGTCAACTATACTTAAGGAGAGTCAAGCCACTAGGTCTATAATCTCAACCACAGCCATTCACCTTATGGCAGCGATTAGAGTTGTAGGTATAATTTATTACTGAGGAAATTAACCATTATCAATGTTGCAATCTTGATAGTCCAACTCAAGTAAGTGTCAATCTGCATCATAATAAATAATAAATAGGCCCCAAATGCTAGAAGCTTCTGACTTGATGTTATAAGAATATCACTTAATCCTGGAAGAGGTTTTCCAACAAACCACAGTAGCTCCCTGCTCTTTCACAAAATTAAAATATACATATACATATACATGTATGAAAGCACATGAAAAATTTTCCATTGCAAGAAACACCTTTGCTTTCAAAAACAGAAATGATGATAACCAGGCTGGAGAGCATGATGCAAAGTGCTCCCCATAAACTACCAGCAAGAACTCCAAGTACTAAGACAACGAGGAGAAAAGAGTATGTTCAAGCTGCAGAAATAAATACAAACACAGATTACAAGACACGGTTACCAAAAGGGTGACCAAACTGTTCTTCAAGGGAAGACAAAATGTTTCTCTTAGAGAATCTAAAGGAAAATCCCTTGAGAGGCAGACAGAGTACCAACGTAGTAATTGGCTAAATAGTCCCAAATACTGCATCTGAGCTAACAGCACAAAGCCAAATGAGGAGCATCAGCTTCTACACACACACACCAGGCTACTGGGGAGGTCTGATGCTTTGAAACATCTCTTCACATTTTTAGCTAGTGAAAGGTTTATAAAGAAAATGTATCCCTCTACATAAGCCTAGCCCGGTACACACATGAGTGCATTGGAGATGTGGCTCAGGTCTCCAATTTGCTTTGTGTTAGCAGCTGGCACCCTGATGTTTGACCTTTGCTCACAAGGCTAGTCCTGATTGAAGTGCTGTTGCCCTTCCTCTCTGAGAACCTGCATCCTTCTCATCTATTGTGTATCTGCCAGACTTAGAATCACTTTCTTCCTGGGCCGGACCATGCTTCAATTCTTTTGATCACCATGACACAGAATTTGAAAACACTAAGAGAAAGACCTCTCAAAATGGGTCATATGACCTTAATTCCCTATCAAAGGCAAAGCTAGGAAGAGCCTGGACATTACCTGTATTGCTGCCTGGCCTCTGCCCAGCAGTAAGAATGTTCAATCATACAAATGATCCTGAGTCCTTGAGCTGGGCTTCTTCACTCAGCAATTAGGATAGGCAACAAAGGGTCTTCCCTACAGCCCAGAACAGGGCCTCTGAAGATGACCAAGAGAGTCACTCCAACAAACAGAAGGGGTGCTCTTTGCTTTCTCTGGGGCAGAATTGTGATTTCAGATTAATGTAAGGCAATTAGAACATCTCTTTATCTGTAGACTGACCATTTCGAACATCCTGGTTTACACCTATTGTCCCTGAATAATTATTTATAGTGCACCTTTGCACTCTCAAGAAGTTCCACTGTGGAAAATGAATTATATTGTCAACCTACTTATTCAGGATTCCAAGACAAATACCTCCTTGATCCACCCAAGGTAGCATAAGCATCAACAAGGACAAACAGTGTTCCTAGGTGACTTGAAAGAGCAGGTTGGGGACTTAGAAATGGTACTCATTCTTCTCTGATGCAGATATCAACCCTATCTTTCTGTGAGGTTGCATATCACTGAAAAAAATTAATCTGGAGATCTTATCTATCCCCACTGAAAGAAAAATTTATTATAAGACAGTAACGGTCAGGGTCCCAACAGGAAACAGACAACCCACCTAAACTAGGACCATTCAAAGAGAGTATATTTATGACAATGTGGTTATAGGGGGACCACAAAGGATAGTATGTAAGCCTAATGTTTCATGCTAACCAAGCTGTCATCATGATAGGCCCCAGGAAGGAGGGGAGGGAGCATCTTGCACAACTGGCTTCTTGAGAGGAGGAGAGACCCCTCAAGACACAGCTCAAGCCTCCCTTCTCTTATGAACCAATCCCACAAACAATCTGGCCCATGAGGATGCCACCCTGAAGGACAAACTGCACCACACATCCAGCTCTTACACACGCTGTGTTCTTACACACCCTTGCACAGTACAAATATGTCCTGTCTTTTCATCTAGACCATAAACTCTATGAAGGCAGAGACCACATCTCTTATCTCTGTATCACAAGTGTTGTAACACCAGTGGCTCTAAACCTTTTATTTTTCCAACATAGCACATAAAATCAATGACATTCATAGACAAGACATTCCCCAAATGTATTCCCTGGGTTACACATAATTCCCACTGTGCTCCACCATTTCTCTCCCACTCAAGCAAGCAGAGCAAAATGACGATGAGCGAGGTCAGGTCACTTTACAGATAGTCTTGAATCCACTCTGTCTTTTTTTTCCAATGTAATATTTTTTCTTTTTTAATTAATTAATTTTTATTGAAGTATAGTTGATTTAACACTCTGACTTTTAATGTAAATTATATACAGACTTTGATGATCTGATACTATTAAGTGATGTCTGGCAACACATCTCACAACTGCTCCTGCACACTGTGTCTTAATGGCACAAGTACATAATGTGTTTGATGGTGAGAAGCAGGAAGGGGTCACCAAGTGGATAGGAAGTGTGGAAGAAAAGCCTGTCTCCATCACTTCAAACACAGGTGCAGGACCATAGGCGAGACCCCAACCCTGGGATGCTATTGTTGGATCGAAGAAGAGATCCCACATTTACAAAACCAGAAGGGAGGAGCTAAAACATGCCTTACACACTACCTACTCCACCCCTGAATTTCAAAGATGAGGAAATTGGGTTATGAGATCTTCCTGTGATCACACAAGTTACTAATCAAGGCACTATTGGAACCCTGAACTCAACTGAAGACAATTTAAGAAAAAACAACAACAAAACTCTTTCTTGCCTGGGAATGAATGAATTCATTCGTACTTACCGAATGCAGATATTTACTGAGTGTCTGCCTTGTGCCAGGTAATGGGGATACACAGTAAACAAAAACAAAGAAGGGCCTGCTCTCAAATGGGGGTAGCATTTTATCTAGGTCAGCAAAGACTTTCTGATAAAGCGATGTAGGAGCAGAGAGGTAAAGGGAGGGAGGGAGTCACGTGGGTTCCTAGGGCAAGAGTGTTCTAAGAAGCAGAGCAGTGTGTGCTTGGCATGTTCCAGGTGAGAAGGCCATTGTTATTTGTCTGGAGGGGGAACAAGGGACAAGTGACTAGAGATGAGATGAGAGATTGGGGTGGGGGGTGGCCAGATGATGCAGGGTCTTGCATTTTATGGTAAGTGAGATGGGAAGTCACTGAGGAATTTTCAGCAGTAATGGAGTATAATCTATGTCTTTAAAATATCAGTCTAGAGAGTATGTGGGGAAGAGACTTGTCAGATCAAGGGGAGAAGCAAGGAGGGAGCTAATGCAATGATCTAGGAAAGAGATGGGGGCAGTTTGGACTAGGGTGATAGACATGAGGTGATGAAAAGTGGCAAGATTCTGAACATATTGTTACAAGATTGCTGACAGAATTTGAGAATTGATTGAATGTGAAATGTGAGGGGAAGAAGGGAGTGACAGATGAGGTCCAGGTTTTTGGCCTGAGTAACTGAAAGACTGAAGTGGACACTTACCAAGAAAGAAGAATGAGAGAAAGCAAGTTTGAAGAGGAAGGTCAAGAATCTTTCTGAACATGCTAGTTAGATCTGCCTTTTAGAAATCGAAGCAGGTCATCCAGCAGGCCAGTGGATACACATGTGTGGAGTTCAGAAGAGAGGCTGGGGGGCATCTGCACAGAGGTGGCATACTGAGTCATCCGACACCATGTGAGGGTAGACAGAGAAGAGCCCAGGACCGAGCCCAAGTTTAGGTACTAGGTTGCCTTTCCCAAACATCGCATGTGCACTTTAACTGAGACTTTCTGCAGACAGTGGCTCTTCTTTCTCCTTCACCATCAGCTGAATGACAATTCCCTGGTAGAATGTCAATGAGCCTCTCCTTTCTACTTCGGGAAGCAGCACTCCCCTTTCAGCCTGCTTACCACTCCAGCAGGAAGAATGGTGAAGGGACAAAGGAACCAGCCCAGGGAACAGGTGCACTGCCACTGTGGGATGGTGAGTACGAGAGAGAAGTGACACCTCCCAGACCTCTCCTAGACATCAATGACTAAGCCATCCCCAAATAGAATGGACAATGAGAGAAGCAGAGGCAAACCAAGTCAGCAAGTGAGCAAACTTCTTGATAAGGGGCACATCCTGATGAGGGAGAGAGTCTGATCACAGCCCAGAGTGGCGATGGTCATGTCCTTCACGCTATAAGGGATGACTGGCTATAAGGCCGAGAGTTACAGATACTGCAAGTTGAACCATTTTTGTTGCCAAGGACAGAGTAACAGCAGCAGGTCCTGACACTCAGCTGAGGCAGGGGCTTCGACTGGGCTCTGGGAAACCCCTTTTGGATTATTTAACTTCTCCAAGAATTGGCTTTCTCTCTACTATGAGTTGGAAATGGTTAAATGAAGATCCTTTATGGAGAAAATTTTTCAGAAATAACTTATGAAGAATTAGCTTCTGAGTAAAAATAGCATCACCACATTAAGTTTTAGACAGTTAAAAATAGGTAAACTCCCACTGTGATGAACTCAAGGAACTTGCCAATTATTTTAATGAACTAAAATGGTGCAATATTAACACATTGCTAGAAACCAGGTTCCAGGTTAAGGGATCTGGAGGAGAAAGAATGCCAACATCCGGCTTCTGTTAATAAATCCACAAGCAAAGGGAATTGAACCCAGCAGGGGAAAGAAATATCAGGAATACACAAATACATATATTCCCCCTTTCTTTCACTGGATGCTGGGCTTTTGTTGTATGTGCTTTTTTTTAATTAATTCTTTGGAATATGATATGGCACCTAATTAGATGGCTAGTCTTTCTAAGTGTAGAATAAGAGTTACTGAAGAAAAATCACTTCTATTAGAACAAACCTGCTAGGAAAAGCTCAGCTATCCTGTCATCCACAATGCAGGTAGCACACAATCAATTTCTCTTAGTGTTGGAGTGACTATTATGGGCAGTAACTCTATCAGATGATTATTGCACATGATTGACTAAAGACAGAGCAAGAAAGCACTGTTTGCAGAGTATAACAAAACAGCCATAAGTTATCATTCTGAAGTCAGAGAGGAGATATGTCCATATCCTAGCTCTACAAATTTCTAGCTGTGTGACCTTGAGCAAGTTGCTTTACCTCTCTGTGTCTTGTTTCCCTCTTCCATAAAATGAAGAAGTAGCACTTATCTCATAGGGTTATGAGAACTGAATATGATGATAAAATGTACAGTACTTAGTACATACCTGAAAGCAGCTATTAACCATTCATATAATGAATCATGCAAAATTTTTTACTGTCTAGAAAATTTTCTTATAATGATATTTATTGTGTTGGGATTTAAATGAGAAAGACATCAAGAGACATCTGAAATGCAATGCAGCTACCCAGGGGTTCTCTGGTAAACTCAGATCTCTAACGGGTATTTATAAAAGAAGGAAAGAAGGATACAGAACCAGAGCAAGCTGTTTTTAGTAGCATAAACTGAGTGCTTGGCAATATAACATACAAAATGAATGAAGGTTTGCCTCATAGAAAAAAAGATCAGATTTGTGGCTACCAGGGGTCGGGGGGTGGGGGCACGGAGAGAGGATTGGATGAAGGTGGTCAAAAGGTATAAACTTCCAATTATAAGATAAATAAGTAATAGTGACAAAGACAAAAAAATTTTTAATTATCTCTTTAAGGAAAATGTATATGATATTGATGAAGTACTGTAAGACACCATCAGTGTTCTAACTAAAACTTGCCACTTACAATTTCAAAGATGAAATGATACCTAACAAAAAACAAGAATTGGGAAAATCGGTTCAATGACAGAATTTGGATTAATTTGTCTTCAACGTCCTGCGGAGAGGGAGGCCCTTCTGGAGTAAAAAGGCACTGACAACACTGTTCACTTACCCACATTCCAGCAAGGATGGACGGCTGGCTGCTGGAAAGCTGTGCACAACAGGCCAAGGGATTAATATAGTATGATGCACATAGCCACGATGCGAGAATTTTTTGGTCAATGTTTAGCAAAATCATTATGTTGGAGAACCCATTTACTATTTTGTTATGAATTATACATTGATTAGGGTTGCCAGATTTAGAAAATAAAAATACAGGGCATCTGGACTTCCCTGGTGGCGCAGTGGCTAAGAATCCGCCTGCCAATGCAGGGGACACAGGTTCAAGCCCTGGTCTGGGAAGATCCCATGGGCTGCGGAGCAACTAAGCCCGTGCGCCACAACTACTCAGCCTGCGCTCTAGAGCCCGCAAGCCACAACTACTGAGCCCACATGCCACAACTACTGAAGCTCGTGAGCCTGGAGCCCATGCTCCACAGCAAGAGAAGCCACCGCAATGAGAAGCCCACGCACCACAACGAAGAGTAGCCCCCGCTCAACGCAACTAGAGAAAGCCCACGCGCAGCAATGAAGACCCAACACAGCCATAAATAAATAAATAAATAATTTTTTTAAAAAGTACACGGTATCCAGTTAAATTTAAATTTCAGATAATAATAATAATTTTTAGCATAAGTATGTTCCATGCAATATGTGGCTACCCATCACTGGGCCACCAGTAACTTGTCACTTAAGTAGGACCGGATGTAGGGAAGGAAGCAACTTCCTTCAGTTCTGGCAGACAGCACAAGTTCTGCGTGACACTGCTCCTTGTTTCTGAGGAAGACATTCAGCATTGATCACTTCCACTGAACTAGTCCAGTCGTTTCTGAACACACACACACACACACACACACAGAGTTATTTAGAAAACAACTTTTGATGTGAAATCCTAACATGTTAAACAGATTTTTTTCTAAAAGGAGGGTAAGGACCTCTGGTTGAATGGAGAAGTTAGGGGTAGGATGGAGGAAGACGGACGGTCTAGATCTCTGCCCACTTACCAACATCTCTGCCCTCATAGTAGCCCCAAAGGATCTCCTTGGAACAAAGGGACTCTACAGAACAGATGTAGAACATCAATCATTTATTTCATCAGGCCCACCAAGTCTTACTTAAAACTGAATGGCCAGATCCACTTAATGTAAGCCTTACTTGTACATGTCCTTGTCTATGCCAGAGTTTCTTCTTACTGCAGACAATATCATCAAACTCCCACAAGAGAGCCACTGGAGTCCTATTTGACTCATCTCAGTCCTTCTTCTGCCATAACCATTCTGTTGCCATAGTCTGCTGTTTTTTACTTTGCAACTACTGTGCCTCTGTGACATGAAAGAAGCAGCTAAAAACAGAAAAAGTCTCCCCAACAATTCATCTTATCCACATGGTAACAATTATCTAGGAATTGAAATAAACTTCCAGACGCTCTAAGTAAATTTTCTAGTCATCCTCTAGATATTTACTAGCACAAAGACATAGCCAACACTCTCCACTCAGCCCTTCCTCTCAGAGTTGGTGTAGAAGAATGTTCTCAACATGGGTACAAGAAACACTGCTATCACACAGAAGTCTTTTCCCTCACCCATTGCTACAACTATCTGCAAGGCTGCCATGCCATCTCCTGCAGACCTACCTCCATTTGGTACGTGAGGAATGTCCTTGAGCACACTTTTCAGGTTTATTCGAATTCTTGTTATTCTTGTCCTCCATAATGTATTTTTTTTTAAATTGTATTTTTTTAATATATATACTTATTTATTTATTTATTTATTATTTATTTTTGGTTGCGTTGGGTCTTCATTTCTGTGCGAGGGCTTTCTCTAGTTGTGGCAAGCGGGGGCCACTCTTCATCGCTGTGCACGGGCCTCTCACTATCGCGGCCTCTCTTGTTGCGGAGAACAGGCTCCAGACGCGCAGGCTCAGTAGTTGCGGCTCACGGGCCTAGCTGCTCCGCAGCATGTGGGATCTTCCCAGACCAGGGCTTGAACCCGTGTCCCCTGCATTGGCAGGCAGATTCTCAACCACTGCGCCACCAGGGAAGCCCCATAATGTATTTTTAATGTACTTCTCCCTGGCCCCTCTCTGGGAGTAATCATCCACTATGATTTCACCCCAACCCATTCTCCACAAAAGACCTTATATTTTTGAAAGAAGCACCACAGAGCCATTCCCAGAGCACACGGAGAACATCCCTGACCAGCTTAAAAAGCCAACTTCAAACCAATGGACAGCTACTTTTCCTTTAAGGATATATGTCCATGCAGTTTGCTCATTTAAAGTTATGTGCCTACAAAAAAGCTACTAAAACTAATTAGTGAATTTAGCAAAGTTATAAGATTCAAGATCAATACACAAAAATCAATTGTATTTCTATATACTAGCAACAGAGAATCACAAATTGAAAAATAATAGTACCATTTGCAAGACCATCCCAAAAAAGTAAAATAGGTAGGGATAACTCTGACAAAAGTTTATGCAATACCTGTACTGAAAACGACAAAACAATGCTGAGACCAATTTTTAAGGACCTAAATAAAACCATGTTCATGAATTAGAAAACTCAATAATGTTAAGATACTAATTTTCTGCAAATTGATCTAGACAGTCAATGCAACTCCAATCAAATCCCAAAAAATCAGCATACTAATTCTAAAATTCACATGAAAATTCAAAGGACGGAATAGCGAAAACAACTCTGACCAAAAAAGAACAAAGTTGGAGGACTAACAGCACCTAATTTCAAGACTTATTATAAAGTTACGGTAATCAAGACACATGGTATTGGTGGAAAGACAGACAAACAGATCAATGAAACAGAATAAAGAATTCAGAAATGGAATCATAAACATAGGCATTTCTGAAAAAGGTGAAAAGGCAATTAGTGGAAAAAGGATAATCTTTTCAACAAACGGTGCTGAAACAACTGGACTGTCATATGCAAAAGAGAAGGAGGAGAAGAAGAAGGTGGAGAACTTTAATCCATATTTCTACACATGTAATAATTAATTCAGAATGGTTCATTGACCTAAAACTATATGAGACTAAACCTAAAACTATAAAACTTCTAGAAGAAAACATATGATAAAAGCTTTGTGATCTTGCATTAGACAAAATTTTCTTAGATAATGACACCAAAATCCATAATCCACAAAGGAAAAATAAATCAATAAATTGGATTTCATCAAAATTAAAAACATACACTCTTCAAAAGACACTGCTAGGGTAATTAAAAGACAAACCACAGACTGCAAAAAAATATTGACAAATCAAATATTTGATAAAGGACTTATATCCAGAATATATAAAATCTCTTAAAATCAATAACAATAAAAGCAACCCAATAAAAAATGATCAAAAGGTTTGAACAGACACATCACCAAAAAAGATATATGGATGGCAAATAAGCACATAAAGAGATGTTTAACATTATTAATCATTACAGAAATAAAAATTAAAACCATAATGGAATGTCACTACATACCTATTTGAATAGCTGAAATTAAAAAGAGTGAGTACACCAAGGGTTAGTGAGGATGTACAGAACACAGAACATTTATATACTTCCTATACGAATGTAAAATGCTAAAATTGTTTTGGAAAACTGTTTGACAGTTTCTTAAATAAACATATACGTACCATATATCCAGCCATTACATTCCTAAGTATTTGCCCAACAGAGCTTAAAGCACATGTTAATACAAAGACATGAACATGAACGTTCATAGTAGCTTTATTGCAATAGCCAAGAACTGGAAACAATTCAAACATCCATCAACAGATGAATACATAAGCAATCTGTGATATATCCATCCAATGGAATACTATTCAGCAGTGAAAAAGGAATGACCTATTGAAACATGCAATAACATGAATAAATTTCAAAATAATTATTCTGAGTGAAAGGAGTCAGACTCCCCCCCCAAAAAAGAGTAGGTGCTGTATGATTTCATTTACATTAAGTTCAAAACAATGCTAACTAATCCATAATGACAGAAAGAAGATCAGTGGCTGCCTAGGGACAATGGAATAGGAGGCATTACAAAAGGTTACAAGAAAACTTTTGGAAGTGATGCGTGTACATATCTTGATTATGGTGATGGTTTCAAACGTGTATACATGTCAAAACACATCAAACTGTATACTTTAAAGATGTGCAATTTATTGTGTCAATTAAACTTTGACAAAGCTGTTTAAATAATTTTTTAGTGAAGTACAGTTGATTTACAATGTTGTGTTAGTTTCTGGTGTATAGCAAAGTGATTCAGTTTTATATATATATGTATATATGTGTGTGTGTATATATAAAGAGTATATATATTTATTCTCTTTCATATTCTTTTTCATTATAGGTTATTACAAGATATTCAATATAGTTCCCTGTGCTTGTCTTGTATCTATTTTTGAATTTTTGAATTTTATTTTTTTATACAGCAGGTTCTTATTAGTCATCAATTTTATACACATCAGTGTATACATGTCAACCCCAATCACCCAATTCATCATACCACCACCCGCACACCCACCCCCCTGTGGCTTTACCCCCTTGGTGTCCATATGTTTGTCTCTACATCTGTGTCTCTATTTCTGCCCTGCAAACCGGTTCATCTGTACCATTTTTCTAGGTTCCATGTATACACGTTAATATACGATATTTTTCTCTTTCTGACGTACTTCACTCAGTATGACAGTCTCTAGATCCATCACGTCTCAACAAATGACCCAATTTCGTTCCTTTTTATGGCTGAGTAATATTCCAATGTATATATGTACCAGATTTCTTTATCCATTCGTCTGTGGATGGGCATTTAGGTTGCTTCCATAACCTGGCTATTGTAAAAACTGCTGCAGTGACCATTGCGGTGCATGTGCCTTTTTGAATTATGGTTTTCTCTGGGTATATGCCCAGTAGTGGGATTGCTGGATCATATGGTAATTCTATTTTTAGTTTTTAAGGAACCTCCATACTGCTCTCCATAGTGGCTGTATCAACTTACATTCCCACCAACAGTGAAAGAGGGTTCCCTTTTCTCCACACCCTCTCCAGCCTTTGATGTTTGTAGATATTCTGATGATGCCCATTCTAACTGGTGTGAGGTGATACCTCATTGTAGTTTTGATTTGCATTTCTCTAATAATTAGTGATGTTGAGCAGCTTTTCATGTGCTTCTTGGCCATCTGTATGTCGTCTTTGGAGAAATGTCTATTTAGGTCTTCTGTCCATTTTTGGACTGGGTTGTTTGTTTTTTTAATATTTAGCTGCATGAGCTGTTTATATATTTTGCAGATTAATCCTTCGTCCCTTGATTTGTTTGCAAATATTTTCTCCCATTCTGAGGGTTGTCTTTTTGTCTTCTTTATGGTTTCCTTTGCTGTGTAAAAGCTTTGAAGTTTCATTAGGTCCCATTTGTTTATTTTTGTTTTTATTTCCATTACTCTACGAGGTGGATCAAAAAAGATCTTGCGGTGATTTACATCAAAGCGTGTTCTGCCTATGTTTTCTTCTAAGAGTTTGATAGTGTCCAGTCTTACATTTAGGTCTCTAATCCATTTTGAGTTTATTTTTGTGTACGGTGTTAGGGAGTGTTCTAATTTCATTCTTTGACATGTAGCTGTCCAGTTTTCCCAGCACCACTTATTGAAGAGGCTGTCTTTTCGCCATTGTATATCCTTATCTCCTTTGTCATACATTAGTTGACCATAGGTGCGTGGGTTTACCTCTGGGCTTTCTATCTTTTTCCATTGATCTATGTTTCTGTTTTTGTGCCAGTACCATATTGTCTTGATTACTGTAGCTTTGTAGTAGAGTCTGAAGTCAGGGAGTCTGATTCCTCCAGCTCCATTTCTTTCCCTCAAGACTGCTTTGGCTATTCGGGGTCTTTTGTGTCTCCATACAAATTTTAAGATTTTTTGTTCTAGTTCCGTAAAACATGTCATTGGTAATGTGATAGGGGTTGCACTGGATCTGTAGATTGCTTTCGGTAGTATAGTCATTTTCACAATACTGATTTTTCCAATCCAAGAACATGGTATACCCCTCCATCTGTTGGTATCATCTTTAATTTCTTTCATCAGTGTCTTATAGTTTTCTGCATACAGGTCTTTTGTCTCCTTAGGTAGGTTTATTCCTAGGTATTTTATTCTTTTTGTTGCAATGGTAAATGGGAGTGTTTCCTTAATTTCTTTCAGATGTTTCATCATTAGTGTATAGGAATACAAGAGATTTCTGTGCATTAATTTTGTATCCTGCAACTTTACCAAATTCATTGATTAGCTCTAGTAGTTTTCTGGTGGCATCTTTAGGATTCTCTATGTATAGTATCATGTCATCTGCAAACAGTGACAGTTTTACTTCTTCTTTTCCCATTTGTATTTCTTTTATTTCTTTTTCTTCTCTGATTGCTGTGGCTAAAAATTCCAAAACTATGTTGAATAATAGCGGTGAGAGCGGACATCCTTGTCTCGTTCCTGATCTTAGAGGAAATGCTTTCAGTTTTTCACCGCTGAGAATGATGTTTGCTGTGGGTTTGTCGTATATGGCCTTTATTATGTTGAGGTAGGTTCCCTCTATGCCCACGTTCTTCAGAGTTTTTATCATAAATGGGTGTTGAATTTTGTCAAAAGCTTTTTCTGCATCTATTGAGATGATCATATGGTTTTTATTCTTCAATTTGTTAATATGGTGTATCACATTGATTGATTTGAGTATATTGAAGAATCCTTGCATCCCTGGGATAAATCCCACTTGATCATGGTGTATGATCCTTTTAATGTGTTGTTGGATTCTCTTTGCTGGTATTTTGTTGAGGATTTTTGCATCTATATTCATCAGTGATATTGGTCTGTAATTTTCTTTTTTTGTAGTGTCTTTGTCTGGTTTTGGTATCAGGGTGATGGTGGCCTCATAGAATGAGTTTGGGAGTGTTCCTTCCTCTGCAATTTTTTGGAAGAGTTTGAGAAGGATGGGTGTTAGCTCTTCTCTAAATGTTTGATAGACTCCACCTGTGAAGCCATCTGGTCCTGGACTTTTGTTTGTTGGAAGATTTTTAATCACAGTTTCAATTTCATTACTTGTGATTGGTCTGTTCATATTTTCTGTTTCTTCCTGGTTCAGTCTTGGAAGGTTATACCTTTCTAAGAATGTGTCCATTTCTTCCAGGTTGTCCATTTTATTGGCATAGAGTTGCTTGTATTAGTCTCTTAGGATGCTTTGTATTTCTGCGGTGTCTGTTGTAAGTTCTCCTTTTTCATTTCTAATTTTATTGATTTGAGTCCTCTCCCTCTTTTTCTTGATGAGTCTGGCTAATGGCTTATCAATTTTGTTTATCTTCTCAAAGAACCAGCTTTTAATTTTATTGATCTTTGCTATTGTTTTCTTGGTTTCTATTTCATTTATTTCTGCTCTGATCTTTATGATTTCTTTCCTTCTGCTAACTTTGGGTTTTGTTTGTTCTTCTTTCTCTAGTTTCTGTAGGTGTAAGGTTAGATTGTTTACTTGAGATTTTTCTTGTTTCTTGAGGTAGGCTTGTATAGCTATAAACTTCCCTCTTAGAACTGCTTTTGCTGCATCCCATAGGTTTTGGATTTTCTTGTTTTCATTGTCATTTGTCTCTAGGTGTTTTTTGATTTCCTCTTTGATTTCTTCAGTGATCTCTTGGTTATTTAGTAACGTATTGTTTAGCCTCCATGTGTTTGTGCTTTTCACTTTTCTTTCCCTGTAATTCATTTCTAATCTCATAGCGTTGTGGTCAGAAAAGATGCTTGATATGATTTCAGTTTTCTTAAATTTACTGAGGCTTGATTTGTGACCCAAGATGTGATCTATCCTGGAGAATGTTCCGTGCGCACTTGAGAAGAAACTGCTGTTTTTGGATGGAATGTCCTATAAATATCAATTAAATCTATCTGGTCTATTGTGTCATTTAAAGCTTCTGTTTCCTTATTTATTTTCATTTTGGATGATCTGTTCATTGGTGTAAGTGAGGTGTTAAAGTCCCCCACGATTATTGTGTTACTGTCGATTTCCTCTTTTATAGCTGTTAGCCATTGCCTTATGTATTGAGGTGCTCCTATGTTGGGTGCATATATATTTATAATTGTTATATCTTCTTCTTGGATTGATCCCTTGATCATTATGTAGTGTCCTTCCTTGTCTCTTGTAACATTCTTTACTTTAAAGTCTATTTTATCTGATATGAGTATAGCTACTCCAGCTTTCTTTTGATTTCCATTTGCATGGAGTATCTTTTTCCATCCCCTCACTTTCAGTCTGTATGTGTCCCTAGGTCTGAAGTGGGTCTCTTGTAGACAGCATATATGTGGATCTTGTTTCTGTATCCATTCAGCAAGCCTGTGTCTTTTGGTTGGAGCATTTAATCCATTCACGTTTAAGGTAATTACTGATATGCATGTTCCTATGACCATTTTCTTAATTGTTTTGGGTTTGTTTTTGTAGGTCCTTTTCTTCTCTTGTGTTTCCAACTTAGAGAACTTCCTTTAGCATTTGCTGTAGAGCTGGTTTGGTGGTGCTGAGTTCTCTTAGCTTTTGCTTGTCTGTAAAGCTTTTGAATTCTCCATCGAATCTGAATGAGATCCTTGCCAGGTAGAGTAATCTTGGTTGTAGGTTCTTCCCTTTCATCACTTTAAGTATATCATGCCACTCCCTTCTGGCTTGTAGAGTTTCTGCAGAGAAATCAGCTGTTAACCTTATGGGAGTTCCCTTGTATGTTATTTGTCGTTTTTCCCTTGCTGTTTTCAATAATTTTTCTTTGTCTTTAATTTTTGCCAATTTGATTACGTGTCTCGACGTGTTTCTCCTTGGGTTTATCCTGTATGGGAATCGCTGTGCTTCCTGGACTTGGGTGGCTATATCCTTTCCCATGTTAGGGAAGTTTTTGACCATAATCTCTTCAAATATTTTCTCTGGTCCTTTCTCTCTCTTCTCCTTCTGGGACCCCTATAATGTGAATGTTGTTGCATTTAATGTTGTCCCAGAGGTCTCTTAGGCTGTCTTCATTTCTTTTCATTCTTTTATCTTTACTCTGTTCCATAGCAGTAAATTCCACCATTCTGTCTTCCAGGTCTCTTATCCATTCTTCTGCCTCAGTTATTCTGCTATTGATTCCTTCTAGTGTAGTTTTCATTTCAGTTATTGTATTGTTCATCTCTGTTTGTTTGTTCTTTAATTCTTCTAGGTCTTTGTTAAACATTTCTTGCATCTTCTAGATCTTTGCCTCCATTCTTTTTCCGAGGTCCTGGATCATCTTCACTATCATTATTCTGAATTCTTTTTCTGAAAGGTTGCCTATCTCCACTTCATTTAGTTGTTTTTCTGGGGTTTTATCTTGTTCCTTCATCTGGTACATAGCCCTCTGCCTTTTCATCTTGTCTATCTTTCTGTGAATGTGGTTTTTGTTCCACAGGCTGCAGGATTGTAGTTCTTGCTTCTGCTGTCTGCCCTCTGGTGGATGAGGCTATCTAAGAGGCTTGTGCAAGTTTCCTGATGGGAGGGACTGGTGGTGGGTAGAGCTGGCTGTTGCTCTGGTGGGCAAAGCTCAGTAAAAATTTAATCCGCTTGACTGCTGATGGGTGGGGCTGGGTTCCCTGCCTGTTGGTTGTTTGGCCTGTGGCAACCCAACACTGGAGCCTACCTGGGCTCTTTGGTGGGGCTAATGGCAGACTCTGGGAGGGCTCACGCCAAGGAATACTTCCCAGAACTTCTGCTGCCAGTTTCCTTGTCCCCATGGTGAGCCACAGACACCCCCCGCCTCTGCAGGAGACCCTCCAACAGAGCAGGTAGGTCTTGTTCAGTCTCCCCTAGGGTCACTGCTCCTTCCCCTGGTTCCTGATGCACACACTACTTTGTGTGTGCCCTCCAAGAGTGGAGTCTCTGCTTCTCCCAGTCCTGTCAAAGTCCTGCAATCAAATCCCACTAGCCTTCAAAGTCTGATTCTCTAGGAATTCCTCCTCCCATTGCCGGACCACCAGGTTGGGAAGCCTGATGTGGGGCTCAGAACCTTCACTCCAGTGGGTGGACTTCTGTGGTATAAGTGTTCTCCAGTCTGTGAGTCACCCACCCAGCAGTTATGGGATTTGATTTTACTGTGATTGCAACCCTCCTACCATCTCATTGTGGCTTCTCCTTTGTCTTTGGATGTGGGGTATCTTTTTTGGTGAGTTCCAGTGTCTTTCTGTCGATGCCTGTCCAGCAACTAGTTGTGATTCTGGTGTTCTCGCAAGAGGGAGTGAGAGCATGTCCTTCTACTCCACCATCTTGGTTCAGGGCTGTTGTATCTATTTTATATATAGTAGTTTTTATCTGGTAATCCCAAACTCCTAATTTATCACTCTCCCCCCTTCCCCTTTGGTAACCATAAGTTTGTTTTTTATGTCTGTAAGTCTGTTTCTGTTTTGTAAATAAGTTCATTTGCATCAGTTTTTAGATTCCACATATAAGTGATATCATATGATATTTGTCTCTCTCTGTCTGACTTACTTCATTTAGTATGAAAATCTCTAGGTCCGTGCATGTTGCTGCAAATGGCATTATTTTGTCCTTTTTTATGGCTGAGTAATATTCCATTGCATATATTTGCCACACCTTTTTTCTCTATTATCATTCATGTTGATGGACATTTAGGTTGCTTCCATGTCTTGGCTACTGTAAATAGTGCTGCTATGAACATTGGGGTATAAAAAAATTTTAAGAAGTATTTAGGAAAGAGAATTAATTGTTATTTGGTCTGGTCTCTGCAATGTCCTATTTCAACAACTATTTGGCAGCCAAGAATTAAATGACAACAGTCTTAATCTTTAGTGAGGCTGCTGAAAAACATCAAATGGAACCCAATTCATAACTGATAGAAAAACACCTTCAATTCACCATCCCCACTGTCTTATTTACCTTACCCAGATGCCCAGAGCTGCCTACAAAGATTTTTTCCTTCTCTCTCTAAACTCCCCCACATCCCCTCTTCCTTAGCCTTGCCCAAGAAACTGACTGTGGTCTTTTCCCCATGTTTCCCTACCTGCCTGGGTGTATTCTCCAGTCACTCTGCCATAGCTTACACCAGTACTTTTTTTTTTTTCTTCAACATCTTTACTGGAGTATAATTGCTCTACAATGGTGTGTTAGCTTCTGCTGTATAACAAAGTGAATCAGCTACACGTATACACATATCCCCATAACCCCTCCCTCTTGCATCTCCCTCCCACCCTCCCTATCCCACCCCTCTAGGTGGTCACAAAGCACCGAGCTGATCTCCCTGTGCTATGCAGCTGCTTCCCACTGGCCATCCATTCTACATTTGGTAGTGTATATATGTCCATGCTACTCTCTCACTTCATCCCAGCTTACCCTTCCTCCACCCCGTGTCCTCAAGTCAATTCTCTATGTCTGCGTCTTTATTCCTGTCCTGCCCCTAGGTTCTTCAGAACATTTTTTTTTTTTGGTTTCCATATATATATGTGTTAGCATACGGTATTTGTTCTTCTCTTTCTGACTTACTTCACTCTGTTTGACAGACTCTACGTCCATCCACCTCACTACAAATATCTCAATTTCATTTCTTTTTATGGCTGAGTAATATTCCATTGTATATATGTGCCACATCTTCTTTATCCATTCATCTATCAATGGACACTTAGGTTGGTTCCACGTCCTGGCTATTGTACATAGTGCTGCAATGAACATTGTGGTACATGACTCTTTTTGAATTATGGTTTTCTCAGGGTATATGCCCAGTAGTGGGATTGCTGGGTCATATGGTAGTTCTATTTTTAGTTTTTTAAGGAACCCCCATACTGTTCTCCATAGTGGCTGTATCAATTTACATTCCCACCAACAGTGCAAGAGGGTTCCCTTTTCTCCACACCCTCTCCAGCATTTATTGTTTGTAGACTTTTTGATGATGCCCATTCTTACTGGTGTGAGGTGATACCTCATTGTAGTTCTGATTTGCATTTCTCTAATGATTAGTGATGTTGAGCACCCTTTCATGTGTTTGTTGGCCATCTGTATATCTTTGGAAAAATGTCTATTCAGATCTTCTGCCCATTTTTGGATTGGGTTGCTTTTTGATATTGAGCTGCATGAGCTGCTTGTAAATTTTGGAGATTAACCCTTTGTCAGTTGTTTCATTTGCAAATATTTTCTCCCATTCTGAGGGTTGTCTTTTCGTCTTGTTTATGATTTCCCTTGCTGTGCAAAAAAGGTTTTAAGTTTCATTAGGTCCCATTTCTTTATTTTTGCTTTTATTTCCCTTTCTCTAGGACGTGGGTCAAAAAGGATCTTGCTGTGATTTATGTCATAGAGTGTTCTGCCTATGTTTTCCCCTAAGAGTTTTATACTGTCTGGCCTTACATTTAGGTCTTTAATCCATTTTGAGTTTATTTTTGTGTATTCCACCAGTACTTTTATTTCTTCTCAATTCTTATCTCCTAGTCCTTCTAGTTCAGTATTTTTCTATTACCCTAAGCAGGATAACTAAAATCCCAGAAGCCAAAAAGTAAAAATCATCTTTATTGGAAGCAGAATAAGTAGGGACAGAGAGGAATGCTCATTAATAAATATATATATTTTTTAATTCTAACAGCTGGGGAGTAGAGGGGAATATCTTATTTAAAAAAGAAAAGATTGATCCCAGGATCTGCTCTCCTCTCAGCATAGAGCCCCTCCCCCATCCTGGCATACCCTCCTCATTCATTCTCTCAGGCAGAGACTCAAGTTCACTTCATTTGGTCTTCCCATTCCGACTCTAAATTGCATCCCTATGCCAGAAACAAATTTCCCCTTCCTAATTCACCTTTCCCATTCCCTTTCCACAGCTGCTGTTAAAATAGCAAAATGCCTCTTCTCTGAACCCCTCCCCAAGCCACTTGAAGAGAAATGACCAATTTCATCCTTTCAAAGCATGTTACTGTCACAACTCCTTCTTCTCTCTGTGTCTTTTGATTTGAATATAATGATGCAAATTCTTTATGAATTTAAAGGCTCTATTTGTTAAATGTTTGTCCATTTGTGTTCATACAATTAATATAATTAACCTGTCCGCCTGCACCACTGCTCTCTGAAGAAGACTATAAAGTTTTAGAGAACCAGGGGTCCATCTGTTTAATCACCACCTGCCTCCTGCTTCATGTCCCAACATTATCAAACCAATTATAGTGCCCAGCCCACATCGCCAGCCCACATCCTCTTTCATCCCCCTGAGCATTACCTCTCCCTAAAGCAGAGGTTGGCAACTTTTTCCTGTAAAGGACAAAAGAGTAAATATTTTAGGCTTTGGGAGCCATATGGTCTCTGTCACAACTACTCAACTCTGCCATTATAGCGCAAATGCATACACAATACATAAACGAGTAAGTGTGGCTGTGCTCCAATAAATTCTTATTTTGAAAAACAGACAACAGGCCAGATTTGGCCTGCAGGCTGCAGTCTGCCAAACCCTGGTCTAAAGCATCCTGCCTTCCAACCTCCATCTGGCTAGCTCCTGGTTTTCCAACAAGACTCATCACAAGTTATCTTCTTGAGAGTGCTTTCTCCTATTCCTGGGTAGGTGCATCCTTTCTTTGTAGTCTTGTAGCATATATACCAAAGTATTTTGCAGGGGGAGGAAAAGCTTTTTCCCCAGGCCTGATGTTTCCTTCCACATGGAGGGAGTTCCACATCCATGACACTGATGGCCCTTCTCTACTCTCACAAACTCTTCCCATGGGAGCAACTTGGAGTGGGCTTACTCTTCTTGTTGGTGGGAGCAAAACGCCCACAGAGAACACATATTCTTCCCACCTCCCGATGCCATGAGGGGGCACTTCTAGGAAAGCCCTGTCTATCCAGTGCTGCCTGTGCCTGGGTGCGTAAATCTCTTTCCAGATTTCTCCATTATCAGTTATCAGTAATGGTAATATTTTTATCACTATGTGACTTTTGGATTATCTCTTAATTGCTTCAGAATTCTAGAGGGAGTCAGGGCAGCTATTTACTAAGCCCCACTGACTGCAACATAGACCACTCGCCACAGCACTCAGCATGTTACTTAGAAGTATTCTTTGTATATCTTCTTTTATGTTAGTCAATGATTCTCAGGGTAGACCTTAGTCCCCTGGAGGGCCCTTCCAGTGGCCGTGAGCAGATCCAGAAATGCAAATCTTCTTTCATACTTATAGCACATGACACACTTTCTATTAGCTTTTATTTTTACCTACAACCTAATGTTCCTTACTAATAACCTACCAGTGAGTTAGCTGTACTTTCTAAGTTGAAGCTATGAATAGAGTTTACTGAATCTTTAATTCAGTATTGGGTTAAGTCTGGCAGCCACTCATTTGGAAATACTGCAAAACTTTTGCATGAGCACACAGGACAGAATCACAGTAGTTTTCAGGAAACACAATTTGTGAATCATGTGTCACTGATGCTGTCTACAATTGGTCATGGTTTCCAACTATTGCTATTCGCTTTTGGCTTTTGCATTATACATTACAGTAAGTATAACATCTTTATGAGTTTATTGTGTGTCATTTGGGTAACCTTACAATGTATATTAACGCATATTGGTCCATCTGGAGGACAGAATAGGGTAATAATTAGAGTACAGGCTCTAAAGTCAGACTGCCTGGTTTTCATCCCAATATCACTACATACTAGCTGTGTGACTTTGGGTAAGTTATTCAACCCCTTGTACTTCAGTTTCTTCACCATTAAAATGGGAGACTAGTACCTACATCATAAGGATACTGGGAAGATTAAATGAGATAATCCATGGCTTAGACCACATAGTTAGCTATTATTATTACTGTTTCAGTATATGCACAGGAATAGGACATTTGGCCTCTAATTTTCCAGTAACTAGACTTTAAGCTATGTATAGATGCAGTTCAAATACAAATCATTCATAAATCTATTGCTAAAGCAGATATATCTATAATCCTCCCAAAATTTGTTTACATTGCATGTTTCATTGGTGATATGTTTTATAGTACATATTTGTTTGGTACCTATTGTCTATCTCTCTACTAGAACCTCATAAGGCCAGTGACTTTTCCTTACCTGTGGGTTCTCTACTAGAGCCCCACTGCCCAGAGCAGTGCCTGCCTGGCACATAGTAGGCTCTCAGTAGCTTTTTTAATAAACTACTATGCTAACTATGAATCTACACCACATAATTTGCAGTATAATATTGAGTTTGGTGTAATAAAATTACTAGATGATCAAACTTTTGGTATTGTTTTTTACCTTAAAACCACATGTTTGGGCTTCCCTGGTGGTGCAGTGGTTGAGAATCTGCCTGCCAAGGCAGGGGACACGGGTTCGAGCCCTGGTCTGGGAAGATCCCACATGCTGCAGAGCAACTAGGCCCGTGAGCCACAACTACTGAGCCTGCGCGTCTGGAGCTCGTGCTCCGCAACAAAAGAAGCTGCGACAGTGAGAGGCCCGCACACCGCGATGAAGAGTGGCCCCCGCTCGCCGCAACTAGTGAAAGCCCTCACACAGAAACTAAGACCCAACACAGCCAAAAATTAATTAATTAATTAATTAATTTAAAAGAAAAAAAAACCACATGTTTAAGCCCATATTGTCACTGTAGTAAATAATGAGTGATTTGTACATATTCTGCTGTAATTCTTTGCTATAACTGAATTATTTTCCACTAAGAACATGTAGGATAGGTGACCAGGGTTCTTTTGCAAGGTCTGAGTGGGCCACAGCGAAACAAAGAACTGTGTTTTTCAACTCAACAATTCAAAAATATTTTAAATGACCCAGCAGTTCCAGTTCTACACAATATGCCCAAAAGAAATAAGTGGAAAAGTCCATCTGTACAAGAATGTTCACAATGGCTTTGTTTATAATAGCTAAAAATTGGAAACAACCCAAATATCCATTATAGAAGAATAAATTCATGGCAGAATACTTATGCAATGGAATATTATGCAGCAATTTTTTTAAAAATCCAATATAAAATAAAAATTAAATTAAAAAATAGAAAAACAAACTATGTAGTCTTACATGTAGTAACATGGATGAATTTCACGGAAATAAAGATGAGCAAAAGAAGCCAGATAGCAAAGATAACACAGAGTATGATTCCTTTTTTTTTTTTGGTTGCACCACACAGCATGCAGGATCTTAGTTCCGCGACCAGGGATCGAACCCGTGCCCCCTGCTGTGGAAGTGCGGGGCCTCAACCACTGGATTGCCAGGGAAGCCCAGTGTATGAATCCTTTTATATGAAGATTCAACTTATATGAATTTATATGAAATATATTCATTATAGACAAAATCAATCTGTGGAGAAAGAAGTCAAAATAGTGGTTATCTCTGTTGGGGGAATGTGAGGGGGCAAGACAAAGCCTTTTAGGATATGGAAAATGTTCTATATTTTAATTTGGGGCCAATTTCAAAGGTGTGCATGTGTGTTGCTGTGTGTACATGTATAAATTTATTGAGTTGTACAGTTAAGATCTATTCAAATCTTTATAGTATGTATGTTATACGTGGATGTGTGTGTGTATGTGTTATTTTTTTTAAGACAGAGAATAATTTCTGTATGCCTGACGTTTAGCTGGGCCCTGGAGACATCCTGATGGAAAACACAAAACTGGCCTTCCCCTCAGTAAGTGTATCTCTGGTGCTAGCTCAGTATCTATGCTCAGTGAATTGGTGGTGACCTGAACTGAGCACTTTTTTGTACACTAACCACTTAAACTTTTAAAAAATACTATTGCTGATGCTAATGGCAACCACGTTGCTTCATATTTATTTGACAAACATATTTTGTTTCATTTTAGGCTTTTTCAGTCTGAGGTCATCACGATGCCTCATTATGGAAAAATCCCACAACATTCTCCTCCCTCCAGCAAAAGAACTCCATGCACTTTCACCTGCAGACTTCATAAGTGATTCTCTGTACTGCTAGCATTCTCCATATCCCACAGAGCTGTGAGCTAAAATCCAGAGCAATGAACACACCTATGAGAAATGACGCTTTTGAGCCTACCCCATGGTGCAGTAAATTTGAAAGTACTCTTAATAATAATCAGGATCAACATTGACTTTAATGGTCCTCAAATCCATCACGTAATTTCATTAGCCACCCAGCACAGATGCAAGCAGGGGTGATGTCATACTTTTTCCTCTTGCTCTGAAACCCGAGTCAGGCGCCAGAGATGGAAACTAGTTTTAGAGACTCTAATCGGATTAAAGCTTCTGGCAGCCACTGATCAATAGGTGGGAGCCAGAGGAATCCCAAAATGTGCAAAGCCCTCTCAGGCCCCTTCACGGGCACAGCCTCACTCAAGCAGAAGGGAGGTTCAGGTCTGCAAATGGGGAAAGTCAAGATGCTGTGTCCTAAGGCACTGTGCTATTTCCAGTTTTTCCCAGGACCCAGGTCCACATGGGAGAGCGGGGTCATCACTGAAGCAGCAGCCTCAAATACTACTCCCTGATCTAACTTCTCACACGCCATCATATAGGAAACCAGCAGTTCGAAGCCTGGGCTTTGGGGTCAGCCACAGCTTGATCCAAAACCTAGCTCTTCCATTGACTACTTAACCCTGAGACAGCAACCCTACCTCTCTGAGATGCAGCTTCCTCATCGCAAGGTGCAAATAATAACACCTACCTCACAGAGGTGTAGTGACAACAAAGAGCTCGTGTGTGTTAAATGCTCATGACAGTCCCTGGACCTATGTATTTACTTGCTCAATAAACGAGAGCTAAGAATGAAAAGAAATGATCACCTGTGATGAAGAGCTACCAATAATCATTCTAATTCATAAAAGTCTGAAATTCCCCCTCACAACAAGAGAGGAAAATTTTTTAGCCTCTATCATTTTACTTATCTCAACTTTCCCATCTCTCAAAACTTAGCAGGAGCAAGAAGCCAGTGCCTGGATATGCTTCTAACCTCCAGGTTGCTTTAACAAGAACTTCAGTAACATGGCAAAATACAATGACCTCATCATCCCAGTGTTGCAGCAGTAAAAAAAATCAATGCTACTTAAAAAGCCTGACAATCAATCAAGGTCTAGCCAGATACCTGTGGAAGTCAAACAGGCCCGTATAAAAACTGATTCACCTAGGGATCTCATTAAAGGTCTGCAGCAGTATTTCCCTGATGTAAGCTGGGAGTTTTCATTTGGGTTGCTTTTTCTTTTTTCAACTATGGAATCCCTGTGAGATCAGGGCTATACTTCTCCCCTGCAGCTGGCTTCGGAGCACTTCTATTAGATGAATGTCCTCACTTGCATTACCAGTGCAAATGGTCATTCATATGTTAGTGTCATTCCACCCTCCCTTGGTGACTGGTACCTTCTCCTACTGAAAGCACACTCTGCTTTAGTCTGCAGGAAGCTCTTGAAAAAGTAATAAACACGCTTTATTTTTATTGTATTATACAAAGTAGTGTAGAAGTTATAAAGAGCATAATTTTAAGAGAATGCATTTCTATTCTATGGGCCTTTTTCTAAAACCTCATAATTCAAATATTAATGTAAAACAACTTTCCCTCTTCTGAGCTCAGGTCATTTTAAGAAATAGCACCTATTATGGGTCAGGCATTCTTCTAGGCACTAGAGATTCAAAGATGGATAAAGCACAAGCCTTCTCCTCTCCGGGATTGTGTGAGACTAATAAGCACAGATACCACTAACTCCAGACCCAGTCCCTGAAAAACAAAAACAAAAACAAAAAACAGGATGAAAGACAGGGTGTGGCACACACCACATTTTTTCCCCTCTAGGAGTTAAAAGGCTACTAGACTCTGGATTATCCACTCCAGAACAATCAACCTAGAGTGAAAACTTAAACTAGTGTGAAAAATGGGTGAACTGGAATGAGTTGCCCCACTGTTTCCAGCAGCATTAGCAACCTACTCATTGAGAAATTAATAAAACTAAATTCAGGACCCAATTCTTAGCCTACTCCACATCCCATGAATACATGGTGAGAAAGGGAATTAGCTTACACATTACAAATAATATATTCTCCAGCTCCTCAAGACCAGGCCTTAATTTCTTTAATTAGTTTCCCTATCTATAAGTATAATAATACCTATCTGGTAAGGTGGTTGTGAGACTGAAGTGCAACAATATATATAAGGTGTATAGAAAAGCACCCAGCTTATATTAGGTACTCACTGAATGATAGTTATAAGAAAACTCAGTTCCAAGATACCAAAAGGAGTGTGACCACAGATGCTATGCCTCCTGGCTAGCTTCTGCTTTTTCTTATTTTGAAGCAGGAAAAGCCAACTTTTCTCTAGCCACACTAGCCTAGAAGGATCTAACCTTAGCTACTAGCACAAGAAGGTCACTGGGACAACAACACAACCTTGAAAAGAGATGTAGAAACATATCCAACAAAAAACATAAAGTTGATTAGAATATCAGTAATATCAGTAATCCCAACAATTACAAATAGGTTAAGTTCTCTAATTAAAAGGTAAGAACTTTCAATAGCCAAGATATAGAAGCAACCTAAGTGTCCATCATCGGATGAATGGATAAAGAAGATGTGGCACATATATACAATGGAATATTACTCAGCCATAAAAAGAAATGAAATGGAGGTATTTGTAGTGAGGTGGATGGAGTTAGAGTCTGTCATACAGAGTGAAGTAAGTCATAAAGAGAAAAACAAATACAGTATGCTAACACATATATATGGAATCTAAGGGAAAATAAAGGTCATGAAGAACCTAGTGGCAAGACGGGAATAAAGACACAGACCTACTAGAGAATGGACTTGAGGATATGGTGAGGGGGAGGGGTAAGATATGACAGGATGAGAGAGTGGCATAGACATATATACACTAACAAATGTAAAATAGATAGCTAGTGGGAAGCAGCCACATAGCACAGGGAGATCAGCTCGGTGCTTTGTGACCACCTGGGGGGGGGGCTAGGGAGGGTGGGAGGGAGGGAGACGCAAGAAGGAAGAGATATGGGAACATATGTATATGTATAACTGATTCACTTTGTTATAAAGCAGAAACTAACACACCATTGTAAAGCAATTATACTCCAATAAAGATGTTTAAAAAAAAAACAAAAAAACAAACTAACTAAATAAATAAATAAATAAAAATAAAAAATATATATATATTGAAATCTTGCCATTCTCAACAACATGGATGGACCTAGAAGGTATTATGCTAAGTGAAATAAGTCAGACAGACAAAGACAAATACTGTATGACTTGACTTGTATGTGGAATCTAAAACACAAAACAAATGAACAAACAAAACAAAACAGGAACAGAGTGATAGATACAGAGAACAAACTAGTCGTGGTTGCCAGAGAAAAGAGGGGTGGGACTTGGGGGGAAATAGTTGAAGGGGATTAAGTGGTACAAAATTCCAGTTATAAATTAAATAAGTCACAGGGATGTAACGTACAGCATAGGGAATATAGTCAACAATATTGTAATAACTTTCTATGGTGACAGAAGGTAACTAGGCTTATTGTGGTGATCATTTTGTAATGTATATAAATATCAAATCACTATGTTGTATACGTGAATCTAACATAACATTGTATATCAATTACACTTCAAATAAAAAAAATAAGACGTTTCAGACTGATTCTTTTTTTGGGGGGGGGGGGCGCAGGGGGACGTACCATGCCGCCTGCAGGATCTTAGTTCCCCGACCAGGGATCAAACCCCGGCCCCGGCAGTGAGAGCACCAAGTCCTAACCACTGGACCTCCAGGGAATTCCCCAGACTGATTAAAAAAAAGAAAAAGGCAAGCTCCAACTGCATGCAATTTAAGAGAGATTTATCTAACACAAGATAATACAAAAAGGTTGCAAATACACAGATGCCCAAAGACAGACCAAGCAAATATTGTAGAAATGCAAAGAAAGCACTACAGTAATATTAACATTAGCTCATACAGAATTCAAGGCAAAAACTCTATACTGAACAAAAAGTCATTTCATATGGATAAACAATAGATTCATCAAAATATATAGCAACCATGAACCTTTTCACTCCCAATCATGGCAGAAGATACATAATGAGTAACAGAGTGCTCACAATATGTCAGATGCAGTTCTAAGCTCTTTACACACAGCAACTCATGTTATCTTCCCAAGAGCCCTATAAAGTAGATGATGTGGTTTTACAGGTGAGGAAACTTGTCAAGGCCTGTAGGCTCGTGAGGGTGGAGCTCCTATCCAAACCAGGCAGATGGACTGGCATCAGTGCTCTTAACTTTCTACTATGCTCTCTCCAAAAAGTAAAAAGAAGTATTAGAAATAGAAAGAAACAAAAAAAAAAAAACTCAAATGCATAGGTATAGTGAGAAAGGTTAACAAACCATTCCCAAAATTTGTCATGTCAAGATAACAAAAAATAAATATGGAAAAGATGTGAATAACACAAACTACAAGCTTGACTTCATAGCAAATCATTCTCTCTCTCAAAAGGGGAGAGAAAACATACTTTTCAAATGTCCGTGGAACATTTATTTAAAATAAAGAGAGAAAGATCATTTAATAGTCCATAAAAAATTTCTCAGTAAATTTCTAAAAGTAGAACTCTTATAGGATCCCCCTTACTGATTAAAATGGAATTAAATCTAAAACCTCACTTTTCTAAATAACCCTTGTGTCAATGAGTATATAAAAACGTAACTTATAAATTATTTGGAAATTAAAATATTTGAAACACTAAATGGAAAATTCTATGGGATGGAGCCAAAATCTTACTCAGGAGAAAATCATATCCTTAAATAAGTTTTTTCCTAAAACAAGAAATGTCTAGAATAAATATTTTTGGAACATTAGACTCAGAAGCTAGAAAAAGAACAACAAAATAAACAAAGGAAACCAATGAATTAGAAAGTTTAAAACAACTAGAATTGCTGAGTAAAACTAAAACTAGTTCTTTTTTAAAAAGCATTAAGGGATGTTTGACAATCTAACAAAAGGGAAAAAGTTTGAGAACACATATACATTGGCAATGAAAAATTAAATATAACTACAGATAGAAAAGAGACTATTCTTATTAAAATAATACTACTTATAACCTTATGCCAATAATGCAAAAGCCAAAAAATAAACAATTTTCTGAGAAATTACCTGATTTTTTTAAGAAAGAACAGAAATTGAAAGAATTAGCAAACTCAACTCCCCAGAAAAGTTCCAGATGTTGGCTTCCTAAGAACGTTCTATAAAGCTTTCAAGAACTCAACTCACGAGCAACAGTCAGCTGTACCCACCACCAGAGCCTCCCATCAAGCCTCTTAGATAGCCTCAACCACCAGAGGGCAGACAGCAGAAGCAAGAAAAACTACAATCCTGCAGCCTGTGGAACAAAAACCACATTCACAGAAAGATAGGCAAGATGAAAAGGCAGAGGGCTATGTAGCAGATGAAGGAA
The DNA here is from genome assembly GCF_965194805.1 of Balaenoptera borealis. Taxonomy (NCBI): domain Eukaryota; kingdom Metazoa; phylum Chordata; class Mammalia; order Artiodactyla; family Balaenopteridae; genus Balaenoptera; species Balaenoptera borealis. The sequence continues at coordinate 56,845,114 of NC_138867.1, forward strand.
CAAGATAAAACCCCAGAAAAACAACTAAATGAAGTGGAGATAGGCAACCTTCCAGAAAAAGAATTCAGAATAATGATAGTGAAGATGATCCAGGACCTCGGAAAAAGAATGGAGGCAAAGATCGAGAAGATGCTAGAAATGTTTAACAAAGACCTAGAAGAATTAAAGAACAAACAAACAGAGAGGAACAATACAATAACTGAAATGAAAACTACACTAGAAGGAATCAATAGCAGAATAACTGAGGCAGAAGAACGGATAAGTGACCTGGAAGACAGAATGGTGGAATTCACTGCTGCGGAACAGACTAAAGAAAAAAGAATGAAAAGAAATGAAGACAGCCTAAGAGACCTCTGGGACAACACTAAATGCAGCAACATTTGCACTATAGGGGTCCCAGAAGGAGAAGAGAGAGAGAAAGGGCCAGAGAAAATATTTGAAGAGATTATAGTCGAAAACTTCCCTAACATGGGAAAGGATATAGCCACCCAAGTCCAGGAAGCGCAGAGAGTTCCATACAGGATAAACCCAAGGGGAAACATGCCGAGACACATATTAATCAAATTGGCAAAAATTAAAGATACAAAAAATTATTGAAAGCAGCAAGGGAAAAACGACAAATAACATACAAGGGAACTCCCATAAGGTTAACAGCTGATTTCTCTGCAGAAACTCTACAAGCCAGAAGGGAGTGGCATGATATACTTAAAGTGATGAAAGGCAAGAACCTACAACCAAGATTACTCTACCCGGCAAGGATCTCATTTAGATTTGATGGAGAAATCAAAAGCTTTACAGACAAGCAAAAGTTAATAAGAGAATTCAGCACCACCAAACCAGCTCTACAACAAATGCTAAAGGAACTTCTCTAAGTGGGAAACACAAGAGAAGAAAAGGACCTACAAAAACAAACCCAAAACAATTAAGAAAATGGTCATAGGAACATGCATATCAGTAATTACCTTAAACGTGAATGGATTAAATGCTCCAACCAAAAGACACAGGCTTGCTGAATGGATACAGAAACAAGATCCACATATATGCTATCTACAAGAGACCCACTTCAGACCTAGGGACACATACAGACTGAAAGTGAGGGGATGGAAAAAGATACTCCATGCAAATGGAAATCAAAAGAAAGCTGGAGTAGCTATACTCATATCAGATAAAATAGACTTTAAAATAAAGAATGTTACAAGAGACAAGGAAGGACACTACATAATGATCAAGGGATCAATCCAAGAAGAAGATATAACAATTATAAATATATATGCACCCAACATAGGAGCACCTCAATACATAAGGCAATGGCTAACAGCTATAAAAGAGGAAATCGACAGTAACACAATAATCGTGGGGGACTTTAACACCTCACTTACACCAATGGACAGATCATCCAAAATGAAAATAAATAAGGAAACAGAAGCTTTAAATGACACAATAGACCAGATAGATTTAATTGATATTTATAGGACATTCCATCCAAAAACAGCAGTTTCTTCTCAAGTGCGCACGGAACATTCTCCAGGATAGATCACATCTTGGGTCACAAATCAAGCCTCAGTAAATTTAAGAAAACTGAAATCATATCAAGCATCTTTTCTGACCACAACGCTATGAGATTAGAAATGAATTACAAGGAAAGAAAAGTGAAAAGCACAAACACATGGAGGCTAAACAATACGTTACTAAATAACCAAGAGATCACTGAAGAAATCAAAGAGGAAATCAAAAAACACCTAGAGACAAATGACAATGAAAACAAGAAAATCCAAAACCTATGGGATGCAGCAAAAGCAGTTCTAAGAGGGAAGTTTATAGCTATACAGGCCTACCTCAAGAAACAAGAAAAATCTCAAGTAAACAATCTAACCTTACACCTACAGAAACTAGAGAAAGAAGAACAAACAAAACCCAAAGTTAGCAGAAGGAAAGAAATCATAAAGATCAGAGCAGAAATAAATGAAATAGAAACCAAGAAAACAATAGCAAAGATCAATAAAATTAAAAGCTGGTTCTTTGAGAAGATAAACAAAATTGATAAGCCATTAGCCAGACTCATCAAGAAAAAGAGGGAGAGGACTCAAATCAATAAAATTAGAAATGAAAAAGGAGAACTTACAACAGACACCGCAGAAATACAAAGCATCCTAAGAGACTAATACAAGCAACTCTATGCCAATAAAATGGACAACCTGGAAGAAATGGACACATTCTTAGAAAGGTATAACCTTCCAAGACTGAACCAGGAAGAAACAGAAAATATGAACAGACCAATCACAAGTAATGAAATTGAAACTGTGATTAAAAATCTTCCAACAAACAAAAGTCCAGGACCAGATGGCTTCACAGGTGGAGTCTATCAAACATTTAGAGAAGAGCTAACACCCATCCTTCTCAAACTCTTCCAAAAAATTGCAGAGGAAGGAACACTCCCAAACTCATTCTATGAGGCCACCATCACCCTGATACCAAAACCAGACAAAGATACTACAAAAAAAGAAAATTACAGACCAATATCACTCATGAATATAGATGCAAAAATCCTCAACAAAATACCAGCAAAGAGAATCCAACAACACATTAAAAGGATCATACACCATGATCAAGTGGGATTTATCCCAGGGATGCAAGGATTCTTCAATATACTCAAATCAATCAATGTGATACACCATATTAACAAATTGAAGAATAAAAACCATATGATCATCTCAATAGATGCAGAAAAAGCTTTTGACAAAATTCAACACCCATTTATGATAAAAACTCTGAAGAACGTGGGCATAGAGGGAACCTACCTCAACATAATAAAGGCCATATACGACAAACCCACAGCAAACATCATTCTCAGCGGTGAAAAACTGAAAGCATTTCCTCTAAGATCAGGAACAAGACAAGGATGTCCGCTCTCACCGCTATTATTCAACATAGTTTTGGAATTTTTAGCCACAGCAATCAGAGAAGAAAAAGAAATAAAAGGAATACAAATGGGAAAAGAAGAAGTAAAACTGTCACTGTTTGCAGATGACATGATACTATACATAGAGAATCTGAAAGATGCCACCAGATAACTACTAGAGCTAATCAGTGAATTTGGTAAAGCTGCAGGATACAAAATTAATGCACAGAAATCTCTTGCATTCCTATACACCAATGATGAAAAATCTGAAAGAGAAGTTATGGAAACACTACCATTTACCATTGCAACAAAAAGAATAAAATACCTAGGAATAAACCTACCTAGGGAGACAAAAGACCTGTACGCAGAAAACTGTAAGACACTGATGAAAGAAATTAAAGATGATACCAACAGATGGAGAGATATACCATGTTCTTGGATTGGAAGAATCAATATTGTGAAAATGACTCTACTACCCAAAGCAATCTACAGATTCAATGCAATCCCTATCAAATTACCAATGGCATTTTTTACGGAACCAGAACAAATCATCTTAAAATTTGTATGGAGACACAAAAGACCCCGAATAGCCAAAGCAGTCTTGAGGGAAAAAAACGGAGCTGGAGGAATCAGACTCCCTGTCTTCAGACTATACTATAAAGCTACAGTAATCAAGACAATATGGTACTGGCTCAAAAACAGAAACATAGATCAATGGAACAAGATAGAAAGCCCAGAGATAAACCCATGCACCTATGGTCAATTAATCTATGACAAAGGAGGCAAAGATATACAATGGAGAAAAGACAGTCTCTTCAATAAGTGGTGCTGGGAAAACTGGACAGCTACATGTAAAAGAGTGATATTAGAATACTCCCTAACACGATACACAAAAATAATCTCAAAATGGATTAGAGACCTAAATGTAAGACTGGCCACTATAAAACTCTTAGAGGAAAACATAGGAAGAACACTCTTTGACATAAATCACAGCAAGACCTTTTTTGATCCACCTCCTAGAGTAATGGAAATAAAAACAAAACTAAACAAATGGGACCTAATGAAACTTAAAAGCTTTTGCACAGCAAAGGAAACCATAAACAAGACGAAAAGACAACCCTCAGAATGGGAGAAAATATTTGCAAATGAATCAACAAACAAAGGATTAATCTCCAAAATATCTAAACAGCTCATGCAGCTCAATATTAAAGAAACAAACAACCCAATCCAAAAATGGGCAGAAGACCTAAATAGACAATTCTCCAAAGAAGACATACAGATGGCCAAGAAGCACATGAAAAGCTTCTCAACATCACTAATTATTAGAGAAATGCAAATCAAAACTACAATGAGGTATCTCCTCACACCAGTTAGAATGGGCATCATCAGAAAATCTATAAACAACAAATGCTGGAGAGGGTGTGGAGAAAAAAGGGAACCCTCTTGCATTGTTAGTGGGAATTTAAATTGATACAGCCACTATGGAGAACAGTATGGAGGTTCCTTAAAAAACTAAAAATAGATTTACCATATGATCCAGCAATCCCACTACTGGGCATATACGCAGAGAAAACCATAATTCAAAAAGACACATGCACCCCAATGTTCATTGCAGCACTATTTACAATAGCCAGGTCATGGAAGCAACCTAAATGCCCATCGACAGATGAATGGGTAAAGAAGTTGTGGTACATATATACAATGGAATATTACTCAGTCATAAAAAGGAACGAAATTGAGTCATTTGTTGAGACGTGGATGGATCTAGAGACTGTCATACAGAGTGAATTAAGTCAGAAAGAGAAAAACAAATACTGTATGCTAACACATATATATGGAGAGTATGCTCTTACGCATTGGAAAAGAACAACAACCACAAAAAAAAATCTATATGTATTAGCATAGGAAGATGTCCATGAAATATTTTAGGTTAAAAAATTTTATAGAAGAGTAGGTTTAATGTGATTTTATTTATCTAAAAGATATATCTGTGCTGATACATGTGTTTATTAGGTGCATTGAAAAACTTCTGGAAAAGGATACAACAAATTATCGCAATGGTCATGTCATGTCTGTGGGGTAAAATTAAGGGGAATTTCACTTTCTGCTTTATTTATGTCTAAAATGTTTAGTATTTTATAATCAGCACATATTGTGTTTATAATCAGAAAAATAATACTAGTACATTGTGGGGAGAGAGAAAGAGGGACCCTGCGTCCCCTCCTCCTTAATGAAGGAGAGTCCATACCCCATCTTACTGGCTCCTCAAGAAGCACCGAGACAAAGCCACTGAGCAAAAACCAGATAGTTCTGTGCAAACCTTGCTTTGTAAAGCTCCACACGCCTGAGCCTTGAGTCACAGCAGAGATTGGACCCTCTTTAAGGTCACTCTTATTGCCTCTGAAATAACTACTCCACATCTGGGAACAAGTAATACGTTCCCCCAAGGAAGCCCCTGTTTCCCAATCTCCACCCTAGTTTACCATCAGTTTCGGCTCTTGGCCTCTGATGGACCATCTGCTCAGCATGTCTCTTTCTCCTGTTAACAGCCTTCATCATTTTTAAACTGTCTTTAAGCCCAGATTCAGAGGCAAGGGCAACATGATGTCCCCTAAGTCTCTGAAATAAATCAGTTCCTGTAATCTTCTTCCTGTGTCCCCTCTGTGAACATAAGCATCATTGGGGGTGTCATAATCATCGTAACATCTTTGCCCTGAGAATCAATACTTTAAAGCAGGTACTTAGCTGAGGGTGTCTGGCAGGTCAATACAAGCAGAGGCTAAGGGGGACTTTGACAAAATGATTCCAAGGGGCACAGAGTACGTCTGGGGCTTCACACACCCGAGGGTGATTCAGGAAACAGGTCTAAGATGCTGGGCTAGCAAGGAAAGACAGACTCTGCGTAATTACATTCATAGCTTGAATACTGTGTGTGTGGGTAATTAATAATCTATAAATGTCCCAAATGAGTGCACATATTGAGTTATTCCATCATTAAAAACAGTGGCAGTATTAATGTGGTTCCTCTGTAGGTTTCATTAACTGGACAGAGCGTCAAGTTAGGGTGGATTTATTTTCATTTCCTCCATTTACTCTTTATTTGGTTCTCTTCCATTGTTCATAAATAGAAGTGGTAATTATTGGAAGGAAAAAAAAGCATTTCTCAATTCTTTTGCTGGATAGGTGGAAATTATTTACCTACAATCATCTTGCCTAGTCTGCAGAGAACTAAGTGGAAAGAAACAATTAGGTGGAACATTTTGGATTTTAAAACACTTTGAAAAGTATCAAGGTCTAAATATTAGTGAGCTGTGGTTTTTCATCTTGCATTGTGTATATCTGACCTCAAAGTGATCTTCAGGCTAGAGAAATCACTGTGTACGGCAACTCAAAACTCCTAGCTTGCCCAGCTGTACGTAACTTGAGAAAAGTTCTCCATACCTAGGTCCCACCTCAGAATACTACAGACTTCCCCAGCATCCGTGGGACAAGCACTCAGAAGGACCCAGGAAATGAGGCTGGGTTCTAAGGAAAATGGAATATTCGATAGATGGATAGATAGGTGAAAGGACAGATGGATGAACAGATGAATGAATGAGTAGAAAGAGATAGAGATAGACAGGTAGGTAGGTAGGTAGGTAGGTAGGTAGGTAGGTAGGTAGGTAGGTAGGTAGATAGATAGATAGATAGATAGATAGATAGATAGATAGATAGATAGATAGATAGACAGACAGACAGACAGACAGACAGACAGACAGATCAGTCGTTTCCTCCCTGCCTCACTCCACAGCTGTGTATCCAAGCCAGGAACAGTGATATCTCCTGCTTCAGGAAAGAACCTTACTTCTCCCCAGACCTGGGTCTTCTCTTGTCCTTTTGATTCTGTTTCCTCCTGTCCCCTCCCAAATCTGCTCCAATATCTATCCCCTCTCTACTGAATTTTAATCTCTCTCTCCACAAGATCTTCAGCCTACAAACATCTTCAATTCTCCCGTGTGCTAATATACACACAAAATTCCCCCAACCAACTTCCCCTCGGGCTGAATTCCATTTCATCCCCTCACAAGCTTCTTCTGGACAGAGTCCTCCACGTCTTGCAGCCTCTTCTCAGTCACCTCCACCTCACCCCTCATCCCACTGCAAACTGTCATGCACCCTCCCCTCCACCACCCCTCTAAGGTCCACAGCCCCTTCCCCATCCCAAACTCCATGGCTTCCTCTCCCTTTAATATATGACCGCTTTACTTTGCCTTGAAACTTTCTCCTCCCCGATCTTCTATAATAGTTTACTCCTCCACTGCCACCTCTCCAACAATCTTTCTTGATTCATTCATTCTTTAATTTATTCAATAAATATTTATTGAGAACTTATTCTGTGCTAGGCACTGAACGAGATATGAAAGGAACACAAAATGACCCAGATCTTAACCTTACTCTCAAGAGCCTACAAAGACATATGGTTGTATGAACAGATAAATTACAATAAAACATGGTAAATATCATCAATCATCTACTCATTGATGCAAAAATAATATGGAGCACTTACTATATGCCAAGCACTGTTCTATGTCCCAGGGATACAACTGTGAACAAAACTTTATTAAGTTTATTCTAAGAAAGGAAAAAAAAACTAAGTATATGAGTAAGAAATATATAGTAGGTCAAAAAATCATGTTATGGAGAAAAATAAAGCAGGGGAGGAAAACAGGGGGAGTGCTGGTGGAAAGGCAGTTTTGCAGTTTTCAATGGAATGTTCAGGGAAAAGCTTACTAAGAAAGAGACATTTGCACAAAGATTTAAGTAGATGAGGGAGGGAGATACGTGTATATCTGAGGGAAATTATCCTAAGTAGTGAGAACAGCAAGCGCAAAGGCCCTGAGGTAGAAAATGAGGTCAGGAAAGTATGGCTGAGGAAGGGTAAACCATATAGCTTGTAGTCCATTCAAGGACTTTTGAGTGAGATAGGAAACAACCAGACAGGTTGAACAAAGGAATAACATGATTTGAACTAGATGTTAAAAGGATTCCTCTAGCTACCATATATAAAAAAGGAACAGGGAAATCAGTTAGGAGGAGGCCACTGCAGTAATCTAGGGGAGAGTTGATAGTGGCTTGGAGCATGGGGAGCAGTGGAACAGATATGAAATGGTTAGATTTGGGGTATTTTTTGAAGGCAGAACAGATCTAATGATGGATTGCAAGAAAGAGCTTCTCAGAGGTGGGGCTACTCAGAGAATCCACAAAGTGTGCTACTATCAGGTGGGCTCATCTGTGGAGTCAGCTGTCTTCTGATGACAGCACTAGTCAAGTAAGACCTTTCTTGGCTCCATCCCTCCTTTCCCTAGCCCCTCTCACCTTCTACCTTGAAATTGACCTGAAATTTTCATCTCAAAATAAGGAAGGAGGGGCATGATGCACATTGGAGAGAAAGAAAAAAAGCCAATCAGATCCCCTTTTGCCCAATGCCTGCAGCCAGCCTTGAGCAGGCCTGAGCTGGGGGAGGAGGAAAAGCACTAACCTTTAGTGAAATATACTGATTCTATTACTGGCCTGAGCTTCTGTTGACTGAAAGTGGCCAGAAAGCTACTAGAATTTGCCCTAAATTTTATCTTTCATTCAGGGGCAAAGAAAAATTAGCACAGAATAAATGTAAAGGGGCAATTGAAGAAAAACAATAAAGTTATTTCATTGTTAAAAGTCATGTATGTGCCATGGAATACTGCTTTGGGAGATTAAGACTTAAATGGTCAACAACTGCCCTTTATGGCACAGGTCAGTTAAAGAAGTAAACTTGTGTCCAGTTGATGATCTATACCTCCAGCCCCAAGCAGAGCTTTCAGGAGACCTTCCTTTAGGGTTAAATCTGCCATGAAAGGCAGGCCACTGAAAAAGCCCATCTCTTAGATACAAAACTGTTAGAAGCTGGTAGGCAAACAAAGGGTTTTGTGGCTGTTTTGTTTTGTTGTTGCTGCTTAAGGCTTTCAGAAGCGGAAATCCTGCACTAAATTTATGATTTAAATAGATTCTTCACAAGTGAAGATAATCCTTCATTTGACGTTTCTTCACTTGGTTGTTTTTTTCCATACTGTTCATATTAAGCCTTGCCAGTTGATTTAGTCTTACCATAATGCACTTGTACATTTGCTGTTTTGATTATTATCTCCTGTTTAAAGCTGACTTGGCACTTTCTTCCTGGGCCCTGACTTCCCACAGCTTATAAATTTTATGAACAAATTACTTTTTATTTATCAACCTCTTTCTCTGCCCAGCAGTGAATTTTTTGGAAGGTTGGCAAACAAAGCACTAATACTACTTTTTAAATGAGGCATTCTAATGAAGAAAGCTATTGTCTTTGGGGGGAAATATAAGCCAAGATGGTGCTTTCTTTTAAATTATCGCATTACTTATAAATAAATAAATAAATACAATTTCAGAAATATAACATAAAGCAAAATATATGTAGTAGTCCTCCAAAAAAACAGAATTAATTCCTTGGAAGAGGTATCTTGCCAGAATTTCATTTCTTCTGGTATATAGATTCTATGCTAGAATGTTTCCAGAATAGTCATAATTTCCTAACCCCATCAAGTTATACCAAAAAAAATAAGTTGGAAAGTTCATTATGATTTCAGGAGTGACATTTGACTTAAATCAGAGTGAGAGGCTGTCAAACTCAATTGACACCATCCTCCACCAGCAATGCTATGCAAAGATATTAAGGTCACAAGGGGGACAGGGTCAGTGTACATAAATGAACTCCATGCAAGAAGTGATCCAACATTTAGTGAGTACTTTCTCTATGAGTGGCAATTTACATTTTATCTCATTTAATCTTCACTGGCTATACAAAACAAGCACTGTTATCCCTACTTTGAGGAGAAAGACATTGGAGATCAGAGAAGTTGAGTAACTTGCCTGAGTTCACACAGTCAGTGTAGAGTCTGGATCTGAACCAAATCTATCTCTCTAAAATATAGCATTTTAATTTTAGATAATGCTTCTGAATGTCTCTTCCTTCCCATCAAAAATCTACTACCAATGCTTCTAAAAATCATTAAAATAGCTGATGGGCAGGTACAATAAATTCTAAAAGGCTGGAAGTCAAGACCTTAGGTAGTTGGATTTCTGGATGGTGGTTCTGGAGATAAGAAGCATGGCCACAGTGTCAGGAGACTCTGGGTTCCTCCTCCATTTCTGCTTCTCCTGTTTACTCATCATCTCAACCACTCTCCTAAGCACCCAGGAGTCCGACCCAAGCAGGATCACTTCCGCTCACAGAAAAGTAAACTGAGACATTCAATGGTCCAGATTTACACAGTGAATTCTATCCCAACTTCTTCATCACTAGACAATGATAAACCTGAACTAACCCATATCCAGAACTCCAAACTTCATGATTATTGGTGACACTTGAACAACACCGGGGGTAGGGGGGCGGTTGTTGTTAGGGGCGCCGACCCTCCGCTCGGTCAAAAATCCACTTATAGGGGCTTCCCTGGTGGCGCAGTGGTTAAGAATCCGCCTGCCAATGCAGGGGACACGGGTTCGAGCCCTGGTCCGGGTAGATCCCACATGCCGTGGAGCAACTAAGCCTGTGCACCACAACTACCGAGACTGCGCTCTAGAGCCCGCGAGCCACAACTGCTGAGCCCGTGTGCCTAGAGCCCATGCTCCGCAACAAGAGAAGCCACCACAATGAGAAGCCTGCACACCTCAATGAAGAGTAGCCCCCGCTCACCGCGACTAGAGAAAGCCCGCAGCAATGAAGACACAATGCAGCCAAAAATAAATTAATTTTTTTTTAAATCCACATATACAACCCTCCATGTCTGCAGTTCCTGCATATGCATGGTTCAGCATCCATGAATCCAACCCACCACTGATCATGTAGTACTGCAGTAGTATCTAGTGAAAAAATCCACATATAAGTAGACCCACGCCATTTCAAACTTGTGTTGTTCCAGGGTCAACTGTATCTGGAACTAAAGAAATCCAGAATACAGAATGACCAATTACGTGTGTGGTCACAAAAATGCCATCTGTCTTCAATAGACTAGGGGTAAAAATCCTGAAATTCTCAAAGATTACCAAAAAAAAAAAAAAAAAAAAAAAAAAAATTCCCATGAAGCTAAAACAGTAGCTCTGGATGCTAAAATAATATAATGTTTTTAATAGTGCTGAAATAACACCCCAATGTTCATTGCAGCACTATTTACAATAGCCAGGACATGGAAGCAACATAAGTGTCCATCAACAGATGAATGGATCAAGAAGATGTGGTGCATATATACAATGGAATACTACTCAGCCATAAAAAAGAATAAATAATGCTGTTTGCAGCAACATGGATAGACTGAAGGTTATTATGCTAAGCAAAATAAGTCAGACAGAGAAAGATAAATACCATATGATATCACTATATGTGGAATCTACAACAGAAGCAGACTCACAGATTTAGAGAACAAACCAGTGGTTACCAATGTTGGGGGGAAGCAATATAGGGGTGGAGGAGTGGGATGTACAAACTATTGGGTGTAAGATAGGCTACAAGGATGTATTGTACAACACAGGGAATATAGCCTATATTTTGTAATAACTGTAAATGGAGTGTAACCTTTAAAAACTGTATAAAAATAAAATTAAATTCAAAATTTTAACAAAAGACTGGGTGTCTTCAGCCCTCTATACAATTGTTTGAGTGCCCTCTATCCTTAATAAGCCAAAGTCCATTTCTGTTGCTTCCAACCAAGAATTCTGACTGAATCAAAACCCAACTCCTAAAACACTTGCCTATACAACCCACCAACTTTCTTTAATGGATGGCCTACATCATAAAGAAAAGGTTCAATTATATTTCATATACGCCAATGACTAGGATATAGAGTATAGAATTTATTTTAGAAAATTTCCATTTAAAACAAAAAGTTGAGGGAAAAGGTTTTGTGACTTAAATCAAGTTATCCAAAACAACAATCATCCAAACACTTTATGCCAAGCTAGGCCAGGGTCTTGAGGTTTTACTGTGATGTGATGCATAATACAGTGTATAAGACATATTCCATATGAAAGAAATGCTCAGAAGTGACCAGAGAGCATATATGTGGCATGTGTTTTGTGTGTCCGTGCTGTGTGGGAAGCAGGAGAAGAGGTAGCAGAGGGAAAGGTATAAGAAGCAGAAGCAGGAAATGGTTATAAACACCTCCACTTTTGATTTGAGTCATTTGAAGAATTTCCAGTATTTCCAAATTCAAAACTCTGAAGTTTTGAATGTGACTGGTAATTACTGATAACTAATATTAGGGCCAGACTAGGCTGAGGGTTGGGAAAACGATTATGAAATGTCTCTTATTATAGTTTATACACAGTTTATAAAAAGAAAGAAAAAAGTTTACCAACAGTAAATCATGTAGGACTAACTGAACCATTTACCCCAATTTGATTATGTCAAAACACCTGGAGTTCAAGGGTACCAAAAAAAACAAACAAACGAAAAAAACATAAGTTTTATGAACCTGTTTGTCTATAGCATATATAAACACACACACACTTTTTTCCTTGTTTTACTACATTCAATTCTACTAGGCAGAGATCTAGAAACAAGAAAACCCTTGCTGTCTCTTCAAGCAATAGGAGTCTATAATATAATCTAGGGCATATAAGCTGCTCCAGTATTCAAGAAAAGTCCATACCTCAAAAGGACCTCCGAGATCAGTTTGAAACAAAAGGAAAGGGAAGGCATTGAATAAAAAGGAAATGAAGGAAAGGTTGGAGAAAAAGGTAAATTTCTTTGAGACAGAAAGCAAATCATAGTTGATGGCTGTTAAGACTGTTTCGACTGAATTCATTAATCGAATTGTTCAGAGTTCAATGTTGTTTTTCAAACAAAGGATTTAATGTTTTTGATGAAACTGACCAGAAAATTGATTAAATGGATGGTCAAGTCAAACAAAACAGTCCAAGCACATGGGCTACATGCAGCAAGAAAGCTCAAAGGAAAAGATCCTAAAAGTAGCAGAAAAACCAAATGAATTCAGAATGAAAAACAATGCGGAGAAAAAAGAAGGCGGCAAGTGATGGAACAATTGCTCCTGGAGGGATGTGAATTGTGTTGGGCAAATGAAGACTTCTGATTAGCTTCTGGCTGTGCTGTTAATAAGGTAGAATTCTGCAGATCACCTATGATTGCAGCAATTTTCAAAGCATCAGAATGTACACATGACGAGTGAATGATGGGTTTGAGGGAGTGAATGAAGAAAAAGAGTCTATATTTTTAATGAAAAATGAAGGTGAAAACCAGTCATGAAACAATGTCACTAAATTTAAAAATGGGGCGACACAAGGGGCATCCTGCAGCCCCAAAAGGAAACACTCGAGGCAGCAATACATAGGCTGCCTGAAACAGAAAAGCACTCCCACACCCTTTTCCAGCTATGTTTCAAAACAAACGCTTTGAAATAGTTAATTCTACCTTTTTTAATGAAATGTGTCACACAGAGATATTTTCTGGGGTGATGTCAAATTATGTGACATGGAGAGATCGTGGTATGACTGCTACTGCTTTCCACTACCTGGCCCTATACATTGCACGTTCCCCTATGCAGAGCCATGCAAAATTTACCAGTTAACAGTCAATCAGCAAATATATATGGAGCACCTACTATGTGTCAAGCACTCTGGTGCTGGGATTACAGCAGTAAACAGAACAAACAAAAATCTCTGCTCTGGTGGAACAAATATTCTAGTTAAGCGGGAAGAGAGACAGGCAACTAACACATGCAGGAGGTCAGATGGTCATAAATGCCATGGGGAAGGAGACAGCAGGAGTGGCATGGCTCTCCTGGAGCCGTGGAGAGCCTTACTCCTTGGAGTAAGGAGTAAATTTAAAGTCATACACTTGAATGCGGGTGAGTGACAGGGGCTGAAAGAGGACCTTGGGTCATAGGCTTCCTTAATTTTTTAATTGTGGTAAATACACAGAACATAAAACTTATCATCTTCACCAGTTTTAAGTGTACAGGTCAGTAGTGTTAAGCACATTCAGTGTTGTGCAACCAATCTCCAAAACTCTTCACCCTGCAGAACTAAAACTCTCTTTCCATTAAACAATTCCCCAGACCTCCATCCTCCCAGGCCCTGGTGACCACCATTCTACGTTCTGTCGCTATGAATCTGATTACTCTAGGTACCTCGAACAAGAGGAATCATACAGTATTAGTCTGGTTCTGGGCTTCTTGTAGTGACTAAGGGAAACCACGAGAGAGTACGTGATGAGACTAGTTCTGAGGATCTCAAGATAAAAAGTGGTGAGGTTCTGTGTGTTGGAGGGACAGGTGACTAGGTGTCTGCCAGGACCACACAGAATTCTGGGGCCCCTCTTCATGCCCACCCACGTGCTGTTACCTGGAGCACTCACAGACCCTGGGCGCTCTTGGCTCCTGCAGATGGAGATGTGGAAAGTCCAGGGAGCATCTTCTAACCAGAAGTAAGTGGGACTCTCAGGCTCCCTCTTGACTGCCCAGAAATGCAGCACGGAGAGGGCAGGCAAACTCTCACAGTACCCGGCACATGGACTGCCCTCCTCCAATATGTTATACAGAGCACTTGGTTTGGTGTGCTGGCAAATAATGCTGCACTAGCAAGCAGATCAGGTTCAAGTTCTGACTCCTACAATAGATTCCTTGTGTTGTTGGGCATACCCCTTCATTTCTCAAGGCCGAATTTTCCTCATCGTGAAAATGAGTTCTTTGTTCTTTGTCTATCTTCTCCACTAAAATGTAAGCTCCTGGAAATCAGGACCTCTGTTTTGTTGATTGCTCTCTCCCCAGAAAGTAGAAAAGTACCTGGTGCATAATATGGCGCTCAATAAATATTCCTAGAATGAATTAATGAACAAATGAGCCTCTGTTATCTGCTTAGCAAGGTGCTGAGCAACGTGGTGAAAATACCTAGGACACCTGAAACATTTAGAAAACAATACAATTCCAAACTAAATGGTACTAACCACAGGCCTTACTGAGGACCACCCTGAGTTGCTATAGCAGATAAACAATTGGTCGTTTAGATAACACTGAGAGAAATGTGGCTAGTCCATAATAAGTCACCACAGAAAGATGAGATTTAAGCTGGGCTCTAAAGGGCAGGTACGTTTGAGGAAGAAAGAAGAGGGAGAAAGTTCTCTTGGGTTGTTAAAAAATACATTCTAGGGACTTCCCTGGGGGTCCAGCAGTTAAGACTCCACGCTCCCAATGCAGGGGGACCGGGTTCCATCCCTGTCAGGGAACTAGATCCCGCATGCCTGATGCAACTAAAGATCCCGCGTGCCACAACAAAGATCCCACAGGCAGCAACTAAAGACCCGGGCACAGCCAAATAAATAAATAATTTTTTTTTTTTTTTAAAGTACATTCAAGCAATGCATCAACAAATGACAGTGAGAAATCCTTCCCAAAGGTCTTCTTTTATCTCTCTACACTCTCTTCCTAGGAGTTCTATTTGGTACATGTTGGATTTGAGGTGCCTGCGGGAGATGTCTAACTTGCATTTGGAAATGTGAGTTTGGAGCTTGGCCTAGAGATCTAGAATTGGAAGTCATCCACTGAGAGGTAACAACTGCCATGGATGCCATCCAAGAAATCACAACCCTCCTTAAAACTTATCCCTACAGCTCTGGATCTTTCAAACAGAAGATGGTATTCATGTTGAGAAACAATCCACATATTCAATCTCAAACCCAGCCATGTAGCCATATTGCAAAACCAAGCAGATCCAGAGTGTCCCTCAGGCCTGTGCATGCCCCATCTTACTTAAACACAGGCACCAGAGACCAGTTTGGACCAGGAAACAGGGAAGCAGGGTGACCTTACATCTCAGTTTGCCCAGCACTGTTCTAGTTTATACCTGTTGTCCCGGCATAATTAGCAACAGTACCCCTTTCACTCTCAAAAGCATCCCAGTTTAGATGATAAATTACACAATCTACTAATTTTCCAAATAACCAATTTCTTGAATGACCCGTTCCCCAAATGACCAATTTGCCTAATGTAATTATGTGTTTTAACTTTCTAGTTTAGTTGATTGATTTTCATTTTACTTTCATAATACCACTTTAAGAAATGTTTAGACTGTCTCTTCCCCAGCTCTGTTAACACTTGAACTGGAAACTTAAGTCTCTTCGTCTTCCTCTCTATCTGTGCCTCGGTTTCCCCTCTCTCCTTCTAATTCTGTCCCCTTCTCCAGCAGCAACAGCAGGGAGCAGGGGCAGAGAAAATTGGATGTATTCTTCTTATGAATATATTCCCCTCATGAATATATTGTTTTAGGAATATATTCAAGGAAAATATTCTTTTATGAATATATTCTTTATAAATAGTGCCTTCTTGCTTAAATTCTTCAATGTGAAGAGTTCACATTAATGTATCATCCCTATGAATAATAATAACAATGAAAAATATATTTATAACAATTCTTCCTTTGAAGAATGTATCCTCACTAATGTATTTTATTCTGGCCCGCAGTACCGCCCACCCACACGTCTCAATTTCCCCTGCTTTCTGTCCCTCAAGCTGTTGAATAACTCTTGAAAAGTCCTTAAAATGCTGTTAGAAAATCAAAATGAAAACCAAAACTAAATAGTATAGATGACATAAATAAGCTTGGTGAATTAGTCCTTCAGTGAAATTGGCCATGCAACAAATTAGCTTTCAGCAAATTGGCTTTCAATTAATTGACTTTTAGCAACCTGACCTATGACCTTCCTGACCAGCCCACCTAAAATAGGTTGGCCATTACCCTTCCCATCACCTTGACCCTACCAAAATTCTCTCTCAGATTATTTGTTTCATTTCTTAATGTTTTAGCAAGGCCAAATATAATTGTTTGCTTATGATTTTTCATCATCCCCACTTAGAATATTCTCAGGAGGGCCGAGGCCTCTTTGATTTTGTTCACTAGTGATTCCGTAGCCCTATCCCAATCTCTTGCACATACGTAGATGCTCAATGAACATCTGCTGAATAAACCGACAACAAATGAATGAATGAATATACAAGAGATGCCAAGAGACTCTCTAGATTCATGATAGGAACAAGAAGGAATATAAAGTGTATATTAATCCCTATCTCAGTTCTTAACTACCATCATCCCAAGCACCCTCCTTTTCCATTGAACACTAAAGAGAAGCTATTAAGCAAAACTTTTTTTTAATTGGGTGTGAAAAGAAGGGGGAGGGGAAGTGATTCAAGAGATGAGCAAACTGTAAACTGTTTTTCCATCAGACAGAACCTCTCTGACCATCTGAAATCAGAATGCACTGAAGAAAATCTCTACCCCAGATGTTACAACATTGCCCATTTAGTACAGTGCTACTTGAGAGCAGCTGGCGATGACTCAGGACTCAACAAAGACCTTAATGGCTCTCCTGCCAGCCCTTGGGCCATCATTTGCATAGGACGCAGATCTGGCTTGGGTGCTGATGGTGATGCCCCTCACCCACTTGGACATGACCTCATTTTCACGTCTCCATTTTCCATCTTTGCCATATGCAGTCATAACCTACTGGGAAATACTGTGCCACAAAAATATAAAATGAAAGCAAATCCTGATCATTTGAAGCACTATTTTAATTACAATTTTACTGACATACCTCCTCATCAGAAACTCATTTTTAATCAGTCTAACACGTTTGAATTAGTGTGACGTGGTTTCCTTTTCACCCATTTAATATCTCAAGTCAGAAGTTTATAGCATTGCACCAGGACAATTATATGAAAGGAGGCTATTTTTTAAAGATGCATATAATTTTACTGTAGATTCATACTGTTTATGAATTAGGTTTATAGGTCTCACCTCGCCTCTAGATGCACTTATAATCATCAGAAGGAAAGAAGAAAGACATTTCACAAATGAAAGCATAACCTCTTTCCCATTTGGAAACGAATCACCAAGTCCTAACAAACACAAAGACATTTATTTGCACTTAGACGATTTACCTGGGGGGTGGGGGTGAGGGTAGGGAACAACGTCTTCATTTATCTGCCAGTTCAACCCACTGAGGTCCCGCCAACAACATATCTCCTCAGGAAAGGACAGGAGACAGAGGGGCTGGACAGTGATATTATTAACTGTACTTTCTGAGAGCAGAAGTTCAAGGGACACAGCAGGAATCTTGGAAAGTCTCACTTTCTTCCCCTGAAGTCCCTCGGAATTACCCAACCCAAAGTTCCAATAACCGAGTCCCATCGTTTTCCAACTTTCAAATACCCAGTGTTCCAAGCCAAACCCTAAGCTTTAGCCTGTCTCCTTCTTTGATTCTAGAAGTCTTAATAGTTAATTTATCAAAGGAGGGAAAGTAAATTATATCATAAACATTTGAACAAAGTCTCCGATTTCATAGCCTTGCTGCCTAGACAGATGCTGACAGCTATACACGAGACACTGTTTTTGAAAGTGTAATTCAAAACCCATTAGAGGATGTTGAATTATACGTTTTTAATGAAATAAACTAGAATAGTATAAAATAGAAAATACTAAATTGTGTTATACATAATCCATTTCTATTTCATACATTATGTGTGTGGAAGTATATGCTAATAATAATAAACTTATTATTAGTAAACACTCATATAATGCTTGATTTGTACCAGGGACTCTGCCAGGGGCATTTGCAGGCATTAACTCATTTAATCTTTAAGATCATCCTATGAGATGGGACTATTTTTTACCCCAGTTTTACAGTTGAATGAACTAAGACACAGAGAATTTAGGTAATGTACCCATCATGGTCCAGCTAGCAAGTAGCAGACAGGATTTGGACCTAAGTAACCCTGCCCTAGAGTCTTTGACCTTAACACTGCACCAGCCTGCCTCTCCTAAATCTATTTTTTGCTATAGGTTTTAGGTTTTTGGTTTTTTTTTTTTTTTGATAAATAACAATGTAAGGGGATTATATATGATGTATATCCTAGGTTAGTTCCAATTTCAAATATTCTATGCAATTGTCCTTATACCGTCAGGCCATATGATCTAATGCTTTGCTCAGGAAATTGGTCCCTGTGTCATATATTCCAGTATCACTAATGACACCACCCTTGCCACCAAACATAAACCAGAGATCTTCTGCCTTCATTACCCAGTCCCTGGGACAGTTCTTACGTTCAATGGTCCCAAACACCATGGTGCCAGAGTTAATAAAAAATAAAAAAATAAAAAAACAAAAACAAACAAAAAACACAGCCGTCTATATTCCGGCAAAAGTATTACACCATAAGTAGTGAAACCTAAAGCTTTTGAGAGGCGACTTAGTCTTGGGTTGGGAGAAGCTACAGAATTAAGTCATAAGGTAACCACTGCAATGTTTATTATCCTTATCCTAGTTTACAAAGAACTGAGCTAACTACAAAGGGACCATATAACCCAAGGAAAACATCCTTAAATTTCCAGTCACAAATTCTGACCTCTGCTCTGCCAAAATTATGTAATTCAGGCAAATCACTGATTCACAACAGCTTACCTTATTTAGGATTTCATACTCTCCAGAGCACACTAAGCTAACAACCACTCCCTGAGGAAGGCAGAGATGGCTGTTAGAGAGGGCCATTTCCAGCCTCCTTCCTGATGCTTCTACCCTCTGCCCACCTCCTGTCTTTCCCTCCCATGCATAGACCTCCCTCCTCCAGAAGAGGAGAAATAGCTAATCACAGAGGTCAGAGGGCAGAGCAGTCACCAGGTGCGTTTCACTAGCAGGCAGCGGAAGGTCAGCGCCCCGTGAGATTCACTCTTTCACTTCCTGCACCCGTGTGGGCAGCCCACCTAAGGTATCCTCTTCTCTCTTGCTCTTCGAGGACAATGCTGTGAGAGCTCCATCCAGATTCCCCAGAATCCCCTGTACCAGTTCTGTGCACCGTCCTTGAGCTTCTGGGTGCTGCTTTGCTCCCAACGGCCCAGTCTGTGACCTTCTTCAGAGGATTAACCTGGAGCCACTTCACCTGGATGTGCTTAGAGCCATGGGTGCCCAGGAGCTCCTGTCGCACCCCACCCCCACCCCAGGGGACTCCTAACCAGTGACCAGATGTGCAGCAGTGGGAAAGCCCAGCTCCCTCCCCTCGGACGAAACAAATTCTGAGGTGTCATTTATACTCAGAGTCCCCCCTTAACATCTGGAGTCCGGGAGTCCTCCCGGAACGTACCCTTGCTGGGCTCCACCTTCCCAGGACCCTCCACCCGCTCCCTTGCAGTTTCCCCCGAGGGCGCTTCCTGAAGTAATCACTGGCATCTGTCTCACAGACTCAGGGTCTGCTTCTGGGAACCTGACCTAAACTCTCTCCCTGTTGCAGATCTAGGCCTGTCTGAGGAGGTAAGTCTCACCAGATTTTCTCTCTCTCTTTCTACTTGGCCTCCTCTTCACCTGCAACTGGGTTAGGTCAGGCCCTGCTCCACAGAGGGGCTGGCCATCTTAGATTCAAGGAGGGCCTAGAAGCTTCACGTAAATCTTCAGGCCTTCGCTGAATTCTCCAACTCAGCTCCCACCCAGAGTCATGCTTTGGTGGTCAGTATCCATTGGTCAACTATTAATACAGCAGGGCTTTAATGTCCATTTAGCTACTGTTCTTAAACATCTCCCTCAGCTAGAAAACTGAGGGGAGGAGTGGTAAGTGATTTAGGTATTCCTGGTTCCCTGGCCCTAAAACTATCATAATGGCAACAGAAACCTCACCTCCAGATTCCTACAACTATGTTAGCAGCCTTTAGACAGTAAAAGAATCAACCTATATAGCTTAAGAGCTAGAAGAGACCTTTGAGTTCTATCCCTTAGTAAACAGATGAAGGAACTGAAGCCAAGACCAGGCATTTTTCCAAGGTCATATCATTTGACAGTAAAGCTTTCCACTGAATCTATGTCTCTGGACTCAGAATAAGGTGGTGGGTGCTGAACCAGGCTGCAGAGTGAGAAAAAGCGCAGGTTAGTCGAGTTGACTGCTGTCCTCCCAAATCCCGCCCCCTGAAAGCATCACTGGGTATCTCTAAACACATTCACGACAATCAATTGGTTTGAACTGCTTGATCTTTCCCCCATTAAGATAAACAGCATGAAATGTAGATTAACTCTCCCCACCTGCCTTGAAGAAAACATAATCAATACTGTAGTCAGTTCCTTAAGGAGATTCTTAGCCACATCACGCTCCATCTACCCGGATCGAGCACAGTTCCTGGCCTATAGGAAGCACTCAAATCATTTTTTTAGGAAATTCATTGGACAAAAATTCATACTGAGCACTCGACTATGATTGCAATGATCCTCAAATTTATTCATGGGGAGACCTGTGATAGAGTTACAGCAATATATCATGAAATATTGATATATTTAATTCTACCACACAAATTATAAATAATTTTACTAGCAGTAAAATGTGGCTATAAGATATGTATTTATATTTCTGCATTTAAGAAACAATAACACACTAAAATTTTAAGGAATTACTTTTCAGGTGTGTGTTTTCTACTCTATTTATGCATACTTTACTCACAACTGGTCCTCACTACCAGTGAAGCAATATAATCCAATACAAGAAATTTTAAAATTGAAAAAATAATCCATTCATTAATTCACTTTTTCTTAAAAGTAGAAAAGCAATCACTATTATTTTTCTCCGTGAACCAGTGGTCCAGCTTATATAACAACACTGTTCCTTGAGAACATTAGTTTGAGATCACTACAATAATGCAATCTTCACAGGAATAAATTCCAGCACAAGTTAGTATTAAGCAATCTTAAGACAAACAACTGAATCAGGATCTGGCCCATACACATTTAACTGCTATTGATTGCAAAGTAGGGAATACTTCTACAGTCATGAACACGTGAAAATGTTGAAATAAGAGTTTAGGTATAAACCCACAAAACACTAAAGACCCAAGCAATGTTTATAAATTGGGAAACTGTAGATTAGACTGAGTTCTTCTCTGCAGACAATAAACTTGTGAAACTTCTAAAAAGGGACCTATGTAGTATATTCATGAATAGGGTGAGTGATTACTCTTTAAGTGTTTTCAAATTTTAGATGTAATTCTATATAAAATGTGTCAGACGGAGAGCAAAGTGTCTAATAGCACAAGCGGAGAGTTTAGAGAGAAGGAATTCTGGCATCTAGACCTTTCCCTTCACTGAGATGGTGCCCAAGGTCAGGCATAGGAGATTAGGAAGGGAAGTAGTAGTCTAAGCTATGATACAATGGGAAGGTAACCGAGCCCTGAGGGCAAGCTGTGTAGGACCAAGGACAGTCAATTCAATTGAGTTCAATAGGCAATAACTGTCCCCCTCATGTCAAGCTCCATGCTATGTGCTAAAGCTAAAGAGATGAATAAAACACCACCCCTTCCCTGACATGAAACCAAATTGAATAATCGTTAAGAGGACACTTAGAGGAGAGAAGGAGAGTAGTTTTAGTGTGGAGTCTTTAGGGTTTCCTATATAGAGTATCATGTCATCTGCATATAATGATAATTTTACCTCTTCCTTTCCAATTTGGATACCTTTTATTTCTTTTTCTTTTCTGAGTGCCGTGGCTAGGAGTTCCAATACTATGCTGAATAGAAGTGGTAAGAGTGGGCATCCTTGTCTTCTTCCAGATTTTAGCAGGAAGGCTTTCAGCTTTTCAGCACTGAGTATTATACTGGCTGTGGGTTTGTCATAAATAGCTTTTATTTGTTGAGATATGTTCCCTCTATATCCGTTTTGGTTAAGAGTTTTGTTATGAATGGATGTTGAATTTTATCAAATGCTTTTTTGCATCTATTGAGATGATCATGTGCTTTTTTTTGTCTTTCCTTTTGTTAATGCGGTGTATCACACTGATTGATTTGCATATGTTGAACCATCCTTGTGACCCTGCGATGAATCAAATTTGACCATGGTGTATGATTCTTCTTATGTGCTTTTGGATCACTTTGCTAATATTTTGTTGAGAATTTTTGCATCTATATCCATCAAAGATATTGGCCTGTGATTTTCCTTTTTGGTAGAGTCTTTGTCTGGTTTTGGTATCATGGTGATGGTGGCTTCATAGAATGACTTTGAGAGTGTTCCCTCCTCTTCAAACTTTTGGAATCTTTGGAACGCTATCCCATGCTCTTGGATTGGAAGAACTAATATTGTTTAAATGGCCATACTACCCAAAACAATCCATATATTTAATGAGATCCCTATCAAATTACCTATAACATTTTTCACAGAACTAGAACAAATAATTCTAAAATTTATATGGAACCACAAAAGACCTAGAGTTACCAAAGCAATCCTGAGGAAAAAGAACAAAACTGGAGGTATTACCTTTCCAGACTTCAGACAATACTATAAAGCTACAGTAATCAAAACAGCATGGTATTGGCACAAAAACAGACACATGGATCAGTGGAACAGAATAGAGAGCGCAGAAATAAACCCATACACCTACGGTCAGTTAATCTTCAACAAAGGAGGCAAGAATATACAATGGAAAAAGACAGTCTCTTTAGCAAGTGGTGTTGGGAAAGCTGGACAGCTGCAAGTAAATCAATGAAGTTAGAACACACCCTCACACCCTACACAAAAATAAACTCAAAATGGCTTGAAGACTTAAAGACATGACACCATAAAATTCCTAGAACAGAACATAGGCAAAATATTCTCTGACATAAATTGTAGCAACGTTTTCTTACATCAGTCTCTCAAGGCAATAGGAATAAAAGCAAAAATAAACAAATGGGACAAAAGCTTATAATCAAACTTATAAGCTTTTCCACAACAAAGGAAACCATAACAAAATGAAAAGACAACCTATGGCCTGACAGAAAATATTTGCAAACAATGTGACTAACAAGGGCTTAATTTCTAAAATATACAAACAGCTCATATAACTCAATAACAACAAAAAACAAACAACTCAATCAAAAAATGGGCAGAAGGGACTTCCCTGGCAGTCCAGTGGTTAAGACTCCATGCTTCCAATGCTAGGGGTGCAGGTTCGATCTCTGTTCGGGGAACTAAGATTGTACATACTGCGTGGCGTGGCCAAAAAAAAAATGGGCAGAAGACCTAATGAGACATCTCTCCAAAGACAACATACAGATGGTCAATGGCATGTGAAAAGATGCTCAGCTTCACTAATTATTAGAGAAATGCAAATCAGAACTACAATGAGGTACCACCTCACATCAGTCAGAATGACCATCATTAAAAAGTCTAAAAATAATAAATGCTGGAGAGGATGTGGAGAAAAGGGAACCCTCCTACACTGTTGGTGGGAATGTAAATTGGTGCCACTATGTAAAACAATAGGAAGGTTCCTCAAAAGACTAAAAATAGAGTTACCACATGATCCAGCAATCCCTCTTCTGGGCATATATCCAGAGAAAACTGTAACTCGAAAAGATACACGCACCCTAATGTTCACTGCAGCACTATTTACAATAGCCAAGACATGGAAACAACCTAAATGTCCATCAGCAGATGAATGGATAAAGAAGATGTGGTATATATAAACAATAGAATACTACTCAGCCATAAAAAAGAATGAAATAATGTCATTTGCAGCAACATGGATGGACCTAGAGATTATCATACTAAATGAAGTAAGTCAGAAAGAGAAAGACAAATGTCATATGATATCACTTATATGTGGAATCTAAAAAATGATGCAAATGAACTTATTTACAAAACAGAAACAGACTTACAGACATAAAAAACAAACTTACGGTTACCAAAGGGGAAAGGGGGGATGGATAAATTAGGAACTTGGGATTAGCAGATACAAACTACTATATATAAAATAGATAAACAACAAGATCCTACTGTATAGCACAGGGAACTATATTCAATATACTGTAATAAACCATAATGGAAAAGAATATATGTATACACATATGTGTGTGTGTGTGTATAACTGAATCACTTTGCTCTACGAAACCTACACAACATTGTAAATGAACTATAGTTGAAGTATATTTCAAAAAAAATTTTTAAATATTTACCTCAAATTTACTGCAGGTATTATTATCTCCATTTGACAGATGATAAAATTGAGACTTAGAAGAGGTAATACCTTGAGTACTTTTCAAAGTTATCAAATGAAAGAACTAGCATTCATATCATCACCCACCAACACCAAAGTGTAATATCTTCTACTGCTCATTGTCTCTTTACGTAGTAATATGCCTGACTATACGATGCTTTTGCCCCATTAGATCCCCCAGATGACAATATGGAGACTACATCATTCTGTCTGACTTATGATCAAAGTCTAGATTGAGAAAAGGGGTCATGAAAACACAAACATGACTTAGTACCTCTGGTCAGAAGATGGAGACCCCTAAACACCATCATCCTAGATGTCCCTCAAAGGAAGGAACATGCCTTAAAGCCTACGGTTCCCTGCAGGAGGCATATTTCAGGTGGCTCTCATGCTGACTTCAGCTGGGTGATGTGGAGATTCCAAAGAGCAAAGAAGAAACATGCTATAGGCTACAGTCATGCTTTAGAATTAGGCTCAGGATCTCTTAAGGTGCTCCATGGGTTTCACCTCATTTTATGAAATTAGTCTTTCCATTTGTACTTATAAACTTCTCTCTGCTTAGGATACACACTTAAGTCCATGAGGTGGGGTCAGGGAAGAAGCGGAGACAGCTCCTTCACTGTACAACATCCATTCTCTCATTGCACACCTGCTCTGTGGTGGGCCCACCTCTAGGCCCCGGGGCCTGCAGTAGAAATAAAGAAGGAAAAATCCCTGACATCATGAAACTTCCTTTCTAGTCAATGAGGAGAAAGATGGTAAATAAGCAACCAAAGCAATGAGAAAGATCAATGTAGATGACAATTAGCCCCATGAAGACAAATTGTAAAGAGTGGAGGAATAGAAGAGAGATGGTCAGAGTAGCAGTTTAGACAGTGCAAAATAAAAACTGTCAATTGCCATCTGCCTCTACAAGGAGTAACTCACTAGCCCCTGCAGTCGTTGACCTTCAACGCCCCCTGAAAGGAGTTCAGTGTAGAGATCAGGAATGAGGCACTCTGTGCTCTGGGAAAAACTGGCAGGACAGGCCTTCAGATAGACAATTTCAGGATTAGATTTTATGAATCCAAATTCTTGCATCTTCTCATCTCTAGAAAAGCACTAAAATCATTAACAGAGACGTCTGCTCCTCATGACTAGCAGCAAGCCTCTGCCAAAATGTATGTTTGACTGCACCTCCCCCCCTCACTAAAGTCACATATATACTGACCTTCCCCCTACCTCTTCAGAGCAGTTCCTCAGAGCTCTCTGAGAGCCTGTCTCTGAAGCCATAGTCCTCGTTTGGTCCCACATAAAACTTAACTCACAACTCTCATGTTGTGCATTATTTTTCAGTCGACAATAGGATGATCTGAGAAGGAACATTTGATTAGAGGCATAATTCATCACCCCCTTTTGAGACCTAAGATTGGTTATTAGGCCAAGCTTATTGTGCCCAGATCTTCCTGTCTTCCTGAAGAATCCCCTTCCCAAAGAATCCTTAATCCTCACACACACAGTCTTCTGACAGTCCTGCCCTACCAGCTCAACAGAGAAGCCCACGCATGTCTAGACTTCCCTTGGGCAAAAGCTGGCATCTCTGTTACATCGGCAGCAGCATCAGTATTATTTCACCACTGTTACTGCAGGACTGCACATCTGCTTACCAGATGCAACTAAGAAAGAAACAGAAACCAGGAAAGAGCAGGTGGGTGTGGGCTTCCAGAAACAAAGTAAAGTGGATTTGATCACGGGCCGCAAGAGGATACTTTTTTTTTTTTTTGCGCATAACAGCCAAGTTCTAGGCTAGCAGGTGAAATGACTCTAAGTAGATCCAATAAGAAAATTAATTCTCACAGTATGAAATCTGATTTTTTTTTTTTAGATCTCTGGAGGCAATATAAAAGAAAAACAGAAAAGGGAAATTAAAAAGGAAGTCAAGACCACCCAATATCCTTCCTCTCCCTTCTATCCCATGTCTTGGAGCTTCAGCAAAAGAGAGTCTGGGGAAAGACTAGCTGGGATTCATAACTATGATAAAGGAATAAGGATGCTTGAGGCATCAGAGGAGGGACGACAAGGAGAAATGGAGACGTCTGGAGGAAAGGAGGAAAGAGAGGGGTCTGGGCTGAAGAGTCTATCAACCAAGAGAATACGCACGAGGGAACATCCCCAGGGTCTGCTCAGGAAAGCGCCTGCTGTTGTACAGAGCACGGAGATGAGTCAGCCAAACTCAGGCTGCAGCTCCTCATATTTCACCCTCACCCCCACTGCACCCTTACAATTTACATCACAAACTTGAAGTAAGGAATTGAAAGACATTTCTTTGGGGTATATGTGCTTGTGTTAACTCATCAGAGAGAGGGAAGTATATGACTCTCAACTACCCCCTCACCCCATCCCAGCCTCCAATCCCCAGTGACACCTGAGACATCTTCAGTGGCAAAGAAAACCCTTTGCCGCCATCACTTGGCCAGGGTAAATTTGATTTCATGATCTTCTTCTTCCACCGCAGATTACCACCTCTCCCCACCCCACTCACATCCACCCCTTCCCATCCCCTCCACCAGCCCAAAATAGACTTGGCGACAGGTAGCATCAACTTCATCATCGTAATCATTGGCATCATAATTTTTTTCCCTTTCTCTTCTCATTTTACAGATTCAAAGTGATTAGAGGATTTCTTTTGTTTTCTTTTGCTGGGAATCAGTCCATATTTTATTTTATAGTACATTCTTATAAGTTCCTGCATTTCCAAGGGCAACCAGATCACATTTAAGTTAGCACTGTTGGTAACAAAATTATATGACTACGCTGGCTTCAAAAGCAAGAGAGGATGATACACACTAACATTCTTTCCCTTTCATACTGCTGAAGACAAAACTAAAGACCCGGTATGCTGCAGCTAAAGATCCCGCATGCCTCAACGAAGATCCCGCACGCCACAACTAAGACCCAGCGCAGGCAAATAAATAAATAAATAAATAAATGGTTTTTTAAAAAAATAGAA
Source organism: Balaenoptera borealis (assembly GCF_965194805.1). NCBI lineage: Eukaryota > Metazoa > Chordata > Mammalia > Artiodactyla > Balaenopteridae > Balaenoptera > Balaenoptera borealis. The sequence goes on from NC_138867.1 coordinate 56,873,045, forward strand.
TCACATGCCTTTTACAATCCAGTATGAAGGCATATTATTCATGTTAAAATTAAACCACTTGGGACATGGGGAGAACAAGGAGAGTTTCAAAGCTTAAGATGTCTAAACTTTCCCCCAAGGCCATTTTTCTCTTCTAATTGCTAGTTGGCATTCAGTATCAAGGCCTTGGGAAGACGGACAGAGGAAAGAAGGGGATCATTTAACTCTAAAATTCATGGCTTCTAAGGCTACATCTGTAAAAACTACTTGACCTAAAATTCTATAAAGAATTAATATAAAAAGGGATGGCAATTAGGAAGCCCCTGTAGAAAATCCATCCCTCCAGTCACTGACGGGAAACTTAAGCCACAGACAATTCACAGTGCTGACAAATAGCTGAGCTAAAACATAAACTACAATGCTCTAAATTCAAATCCTGTTCATCTTTCCACAACACCACAAAGGCACGCCTGACTCCAGTGCAGGAACTTGGCAGTGATGCTGGAGAAACTGTGGCCTCACGTCACTTAACTGTTTATACCAACAGCTTGCCAAAGAGCTGAGCAAAAATATTCTGCTCTCCAAACACCTTCCACTCCATTAGCCATCAGATCTTAAATGTGGTTTAAAGCTGGTTCTCTTCCAATATTAAATCATGAAATCGGGAGACTTAAGAGAAGGGCTTGTTCCCCACCCCTACCCATGCCAATCTCAGTGCCAATCCAAATTTTGTTCTCTTTTCAACCACCCTCTCGGCCCACCCCTGATTTTTATCACTCCCGGCTTAGTTTGATTTCTAAATGTACCTGGGTGGGATAGTCCAATCCTGACTGCAATCAAGTGAAGAAAATTTTTACTAGTTCCTGCCTAGAACAAGCTCAAAGGATGTGGCCACGCCAGGGCTGACCGTGGCTCCTAGAAATACCAGCTCCTCTGCCTTGGAGTTCCACCGCCTCGGAGAGCCTGCATTGCAGCCAGGAGTGCACAGAGAGGCCCAGCAGGAACGAACACCTAAAACTCCTGCTATGAGGTCATCCCGGGACTTCGGGATGGTTGACACAACCTTTCCCACTTGAATCTCAACAGACGCCCACAGGATGCCAGAACTGCCTTCACTTTGTATATTGTATTTCTGAAATCCCATTGAAGACTCAACCTCCAACAATTAACAACCCAATTCAGACCAGCAGCATGAACCTCAAACACATAGAGACTGGCCCAATGCTATCTGTAACAGTTGTTTGTTCACTGAGAGGCTGGTTGTACTTGCTTCTTTCATGCCCCCCAAACTAGCCTTTCAATTTATTGATTTAATTTCACTTTCAGAGGTTCTCCCCACTGCCCTCATAAAACAGCAGGTACCTCCTGAACCAAAGTACCCACCTCAACAGATTCACACTACTGTATATAAAATAGGTAAACAACAAGGGCCTACTGTAGAGCGCAGGGAACTCTACTCAATATCTTGTAATAATCTATAATGGAAAAAAATCTGAAAAAGAATATTCATACATATACATATATCTATCTATATATATAAAACCAAATCACTTTGCTGTACACCTTAAATTAACAACATGACATTGTAAGTTAACTATACCTCAATCTTTAAAAAATGTTTTTTAAAAAACCAGTTTTAGGCAGTTAGAAGACAGTGTACAGGCCACACAGAGATCTTCCTGGGGAATCTACCACAGTGTAGTGGTTCTTTCTGACTGAAGAGAACTCAAATGTCCCCTCAGTCCAGGCCGGACAAGTTTAAAAGACCAGAGGGAACACGTGCAGACAAGGTCGAGGCAGCGCTGCTCAGGGGACACCTGCACTGTTACATCTGGCTCAAGCCTTCTCACTTGTTGTCTGGACTGCATAGGACAGGACTCAAAATGCTACCCAAGTGGCTGGGACAGGACAGGAGTTAGAGGGAGCGCACATCACTCCACCGGGTGCTGATGGAGAGCCTGCTTCCTCAGGGTGAAAAGTGCAATCATTTAGCCAGAGAATATTCCTCGCCCTCGGAAGCTGGGGTGCTTACCATCATGGCACACTGGTGCCCTTAGGGGAAGTTGAAGTCAAGAGGTTTAGAGCTCTTTGGAAGTGCCCCCTGCCCACGTAGAGCACTGCACTGTCATTCACTTTTCTCTACCAACAGGAGGGCTGCTGTTCTTTGCCTCCTTCTCTGCTTCACACCCATCGCCACTGGCACAGCTGGAGTGAAAGCCTGTTTCTGGTCCTTTCTTTTTTTTTTTTTTTTTTTTAATTATTTATTTATTTTTATTTATTTATTTATGGCTGTGCTGGGTCTTCGTTTCTGTGCGAGGGCTTTCCCTAGTTGTGGCAAGTGGGGGCCACTCTTCATCGCGGTTCTGGTCCTTTCTTTAGGATAAAGTTCCAATACTGGAGTGCTACACAGAGATATGTATGTTTCAAAGACTTTGGATACATATTGCCAAGTTCCCCTTGGTGTGGACACTCATTTACCTTCCCAACTCTCCTGCCTTTGGAGAACTGCTTCCCATTCCATAGGGATCCTGCCCAAAGCATGTGGCTCAGATGTGGCTGATCTCACTCCCTGGCCCTGGAGCTGAGATGGTGACCTGGCCTGACCATTAAGAGGACTCCATCCACTTGATGCAGTCAGTGGTCCAGGAATGGACACATAACCCAAGCCAGGCTAACTGGAGTTTCCTCAGGACTTTTGCTGGAGGGACTTAAAAAAACGCTCATACTCAGGCCAATCTATAGAGACAGAAGTAGATTAGTGGTTACCTAGGGCTAAGGTGTTGGGGAGCATGGGGGCAGGAAATGGAGTATGGGCGATTGGTATGAGGTTTCTTTTCGGGGTGATGAAATTGCCCTAAGCTTGACCATGGTGATGTTTGCACAACTCTGTGAATATACTAAAAATAATGTGATTGTATGGTTTAAACGGGTGAATTGGGATGGTATATGAATTATACCTCAATAAAGCTGCTTTTTTTTTTAAGAGATTCCTGCTCTCACTCTCTTGCTTCCTCTAGGACAGCAAGCAGTAAGAATAATGTAAACATGGGTCTGCCAGCCGCTCTCTTCACCATGTAGAGAATATAGCCCTGCAGAGGCAAGCAAATGAGAGAGACAGAAACAGGCACTGAGACAGAATGAAAGACTTGAACGACTCGATCCAACTTTGCATAAAGTCAGTTCCATTCCTTGAACTTCTCAGTTGCATAAGCCAAAAAACTTCCCTTTTTGTTTAAACTAGCTTAAGCTTAGTTTCTGTCGCAACCAACAAAGTCCTGCTGCACCTTTCCTGAAAGGCTGTCCAAATGTGTTCCCTCCCCACCTGTGAATCAAGTGCTTAATCCCCACCCCAAACCCTCTACCACACTGAGAACTATCTTTAATAACAGTTTTGTTCAAACAGAAGTACACTCACAGACATAGAAAACAAACTTACAGTTACCAAAGGGGAAAGTAGGGAGAAGGGAGAAATTAGGAGTTTCAGATTAACATATACACACAACTATATATAAAATAGAGAAACAATAAGGACCTACTCTACAACACAAGGAATGATATTCAATATCTTGTAATAACCTATAATGGAAAAGAATCTGAAAAAGAAAACATATATATGTGTGTGTATGTATATATGTGTGTGTGGGTGTGTGTATATAACTGAATCACTTTGCTGTACTCCTGAAACTAACACAACATTGTACATCAACTATACTTCAATTTTTAAAAAAGCACAGCATTGTTCATAGATAGTCAAAAAACATTACAAATCTTAAATTTCTAGCAAGACCGAACATTTGTATCAACCCTTATCTTTTTCTTCTTTAAACTGTCTATTTTTGCATTAACTGTGCACAGGATAATGTTAGTAAAGCTTTTGTCTATGAATATTTTTTCTGGTTATCACTGGCCTTTTGTTAGTTTATAAGTGTTTTTATATGCAGAAGTAATTTAATGCATGAAACCTATCAAATTTTTCTTTGCAATGCTCTTATTTTTATTTTTAAAAAGTCTTTACCCATCCTGAGATTACACACAGTCTCATGTTTTCATTTTTTTAACTGAACACTTTGATCCAGCTGGTATTTTAGATTATAAGAGCTTAGTGTGTATTTTTACCCAAAATAGTTCACTAATTGTCCCAGTATTCATTATTCTTTTTTTTCCAATTTATTACGATGGCTATTTATATCATATATTAAATTCATTAACACTGTAGAGTTTCTTTCTTGATTATGCATGTGATCATATTGAACTGAGTACCAATCTTGAGCAATTACTCTGCTACTATAACTTTATGATACAGCTTTTGGATATTTTTTATTATGGTAAAATATGTGTAACATTATGAAATTTACCATTGTAACCATTTTTAAGTGCAGTTCAGTGGCATTCAGTACATTCACAATGTTGTACAACCATCACCACCAACCATCTCCAGAAGTTTTTCATCTTCCCAAACTGAAACTCTGTCCCCATGAAACTCCCCACTTCCTCTCCCTCTGGCTCCTGGCAATCACTGTTCTACTTTCTGCCTCTATGAATTTGACTATTCTAGGTACCTCATATAAGTGGAATCATACAATATTTATCCCTTTATGTCTGGCTTATTTACTTAGCATAATGTCTTCAAGGTTCATCCATGTTGTAGCATGAGTCAGAATTTCATTCCTCTTTTTTAAAGCTGAATGATATTCCCTTGGATGTATATTTTGTTTATTCATTCATCTGTCAATAAACGTTTGGGTTGTTTTGACCTTTTGGCTATTGTGAATAATGCTGCTATGAACACTGGTGTATAAATATCTGCCTGAATCCCTGCCTTCAGTCCTTTTGTGTATATACCAAGAAGTGGAATTGCTGGATCAAATGGTTATTCTATGTTTAATTTTTGAGGAACTGCCACATTGTTTTCCACAGCAGCTGCACCATCTGATATTCCCACCAGCAATCCACAAGGATTCCAATTTCTCTACATCCACACCAACACTTGTTTTCTTTTTTGATAACAGCCACCCTCATTGGTGTGAAATAGTGTATTACATTTTAATACATGATAGTACAAGTGTTCTCTCATTACGACTCTTTGTCAAAAAAAATTTTGGCCATTCTGTATTTTTCCTCCAGAACAATTTTGGGATTATTTTTATGTCCCCATAATATCTTACATGAATAATAATTAGAATTCTATTAAACTCATTTCAAAAAAACATAATTCTTATCTTTAAGACATTTAACCCCACCCTCCACAAAGGAATAAAATCTTCTCTTCCCTTAAAAATTTTAGTTTTCTTCATATTGAGACTAAACATTTCTTGTTAAGATTATCCCTATGTATTTCATATTTTTGTGCTCTTGTGAATGGAATAATCAGCTTCTTTTTAGAAGATAATTTTTGGAGGAAGAAGAAGCCCCATAATTGACAATAATCCTCATTTATGAAACACCTGCTATTTTAAGATCAGTGATAAAGGTCAACAGTGCCTGTCTTCTACACGGAAATTTACTGTAACAGAAAAGGAAACATTGGTTAAAGCTTCATTGGATTGCCTCTTTTAAAGCACCCAGAAGATCATTCCCAAGGAGGCAAGTAAATCAGTCCTAAGTAGGCAAGTAAAACTATGGGTAATTTAATGTTTAATCAATGTTCGTTATAGCTATCATTAATTTTGGGTCAAATTCATGATGCATGAGTTTTCCTGTGTTGTACATGCGCCTTACATTACATTGGCCGCTCCTTGTGGATTTATACCCATTTTATTACTTCATTAATTTACCATTTAAATTATAACTGAAGTTACACCTGTATCTCTCCTCTACGGTATACTTATATATCTGTGATTTATTTACTATCAACCCTTCAGTCAGAAAGATAATCTTTAATTTTACTATGGCTCCTAGGAAGAAGTACGATTCACTTTACAGCAATTTAAGACATTCCACTCTGCTATGCAGTTTCCTGGCTCATTGCATAGAAAAGCTTCTATTGGTAAAATTCTTCCCTTGTTGGGGAGGCGGAAACGTCAACTCTGCTCTAGGTGCTGAGTGCAGAGTGCCTATACAATAATACACATCAAGAATACATGATTTATGAAATTGAATATATATAGCCTAGTCCCCTGGATATGTATGAAAGTTTTCCTGTCCCCTTTCAAAAATGGCCTAAGAACGTCAAGAAAGAACAAAGACACCACCTAATACATCTTCCTCCCTGAAATTTTTCCCTTGACAAGGGAAGAATGTCGTCAATAGAAGCAAACAGTCCCATCATTTGGAGTCCTGATGAAGGAGCACATCAGCCCTGTCTGCCCTCATCTTTCCCTCAGCACCACCATTTCATGGTCCATGAAGAGTACATGGCTTGTGGCTTCTCTGTTTTTTAAGATTCATACTTTGGGCCAATAAAGAGCAACAAAGGGTATTTCTGTACTACAGGAAATAAGAAAAGGAAACAGAAACCTATCCAGGAGAACAGTAGACTTCAGTCAAGTCATTATAAACCCTCCACCTCATGATACCTATTTTAATATACCTGCTCTCCTCCCCCCACCAGTAATTCCACTCTCTTTCCAAGCCTTTATTTATACACATAAAAAGGTCAAGTAACAATAATATAAACTGCTCAAAGTTGGACCAAAAAAGTGACATAACTACTGTGGGTGATTAATCGCATTTTTTTCCATGCTGCTACTGGGTCTATTCTAACTATTAAAATCTCTATCTTGGGATATACATTCCAATTTTGGACTCTGGCATATAATATATTTTATTTACCAGATGTAATAGTACTATTATTTATTGCTCTGAGGAAACAGATAGTATCAGTTATTACTGATTAGGGCAAGGAAAAAAGATCCAAGTCAACCATTAACTTGCTTTTAGCGCTCAACCCTTTATAAAAATAGCTACCAAAATTGTATCTATTTTTGGCTTTGAGGTTGGAAGGTCAATCTCAAACCAAGGACTACTCAATGTAGTAAACCAGGGAGGAAAGTCATCTGAAATATATAAACCCATCTCCTCAATTTCCAACAATTCTAGTTAACAGAAAAATCTTATGTCTTCAGTAAATTGTTTCAACGCTTTCTTTTTGCAACCTAAATCCAATCAGAGAGTATTCTCATGAAGTGATCTTAGCACTATGTATATAATTTGATTTCTCTAAAGCATAAATTAGGGAATTCCCTGGGGGTCCAGTGGTTAGGACTCCGTGCTTCCACTGCAGGGGGCATGGGTGCGATCCCTGGTCAGGGAACTAAGATCCCGCAAGCCAAGCAGCATGGTCAAAAATAAATAAAAATAAAGCATAAATTAAATAGTAAAAATAACCTTAACTTGAAATCTAAAGAGAGGATGGCTGTTGTATAAGGACAAGCAAACAGCATAAATAAAGCTTAAGGCTTATGATCACCTGTGAGCTGTAACCATTTTTAAGTCAACATATCTCTTAATTAACCTTTTATACAGCCAAGGCCTCTGTCCAAATATCTTGCACCATCTCTGTATCAATCATGATAGGCTAAGATCTGCTGAGGTAACAAAATAACCACACAATCTCAATGGCTGACAAAAATATAAATTAATTTCTTACACTGTTTGCCCATCATGGGTCAGCTGCAGCTCTGCTCCACCTTGTCTTCATTCTGGGATCAAGGTTGATGGAGCAGCCTTCATCTGAAACATTATTTGTTGCTGGGGGAGAAAGTATTACAAAGAGGGAAAGGAGAGTAACATGAAGCAGGAACTGGCTTTCAAAGTTTCTGCCCCAAAGTGACATGTGTCACTCTGGATCATATTTCATTGGCCAAAGCAAGTCACATAATGTTACCTGAGTTAAAGAGGGCAAGAATATATAATCATCTTCTTATGGATGGTTGGTCTCCTTATCTCTAGTCTACTTCCCATCAAAACTGTCTCCCCCATTGCTCCCTGGGGCCCTCTTCCAATTTGCCATATTCCTCCTGTGCCCAGAAATTTCTACAGCTGGGCTCCTCCTGTTGGTATATGTATCAGCACTGGAGTGTAGGGCAAAAGGCCAAGGGAGTTCTGGAATAAACATGGTGACTTTTCCAGAACGCTGGTTGTACTTATAGATTTAGAAATATAGTTTTAATTAAAATAAACTTGAATAAATTATTGACAAAATAAAAATTCGTAAGAGTCTCTTAAAAATATTGGTGTTTGACCCAATCAAAAAATAGGCAGAAGACCCAAATAGACATTTCTCCAAAGAAAACATACAGATGGCCAATAAGCACATGAAAAGATGCTCAACTTCACTACTTATTAGAGAAATGTATATCAAAACTACAATGAGGTATATCACCTCACACCAATCAGAATGGCCGTCATTAAAAAGTCTACAAATAAAAAAAGCTGGAGAGGATATGAAGAAAAGGGAACCCTCCTACACTGTTGGTGGGAATGTAAGCTGGTACAGCTACTGTGGAAAACAGTAGAGAGGTTCCTCAAAAAACTAAAATTAGAGTTACCATATGATCCAGCAATTCTACTCTTAAGCATATATCCAGAGAAAACTGTAATTCAAAAAGATACATGCACCCCAATGTTCACTGCAGCATTATTTACAGTAGACAAAACATGGAAGCAACCTAAATGTCAATCGACAGTTGAATGGATAAAGAAGATGTGGTATATAGGAACAATGGAATATTACTCAGCCATAAAAAAGAATGAAATAATGCTATTTGCAGCAACATGGATGGACCTAGAGATTATCATTCTAAGTGAAGACAGAGAAAGACAAATATCATATATCACTTATATGTGGAATCTAAAAACTGATGCAAATGAACTTATTTACAAAATAGAAAAAGACTCAGAGACACTAGTTTGGGATTAGCAGATACAAACTACTACATATAAAATAGATAAATAACAAGGACCTACTATATAGCACAGGGAACTATATTCAATATCTTGTAATAAACTGTAATGGAAAGGAATATGAAAAAGAACATATATACATATTTGAATCATTTTGCTATATACCAGAAATTAATACAACATTGTAAATTAACTATACTTCAATCAATAAATAAAATGAGAATAATATTTTTTTTAAATGTTGGTATTTGAATTGGGTCTCATTGGGCTACTCCACATCTCCTGTTGCCATGGGTGCAGGTTCATCCACTCTCAAGTGTCCTTTAGTGGAAGAGGTTGGGAAACACCAGGGCCTACATTTTCTGGCACTTCCTGCCACTCTAGAGTGGCACTGTCCATTGTGCTAACCAATAACCACATATGGCTACTGAGCACTTGCATTGTGACTAATGTGACTGAGGAACTGGACATTTAATTTTCTTTACATTTAAATAGCCACATGTGGCTAGTGGCTACTGTATTAGACAGCACTGATGTAGAACATTTCCATCTTTGGTAAGCAGAATAATAGCCTTTCAAAGATGTCCATGTCTGCATCCCCAGAACATGTGCCTATGTTATGTTACATGGCAAAGAATTAAGTTTGCTAATCAGTTGACCTTAAAATAAGGAGATAGTCCTGGATTACCGATATGGGCCCATTCTTCTCTGGGTCCAAGTCCAGAACTAATATCCTTTTCTTGTTTTCCCTTAGTGCAACAGAGGTAAACAGTTGAATTCAAGCAGCATTTACTAAAAAAAAACAAAGAGCTGGGAAAATAAGTAAAGAAAATGCACACAGGATCAATCAGAGACACAAAGGAATCTCACCCCAAGAATCTTAGCAAAAGTAGGAAAGCACTTGCTGAGCCCACATCTCCTCTCCTCCAGTAACTGCTCATGAACCACAGACCACTTAGTGCAGTGCACCCCCATATTACTTACTTAGGGTGCTTCTCTATGGGTTTCCCTGCCCCTAGTCAAAATTGCAGCTTATTATTATTCCTCAAAATCTGAGGGCTCTCTGTGCAGGTACTCCATCCACATACATCTTCCGGATGACAGCCACGGGAACAAACCCAGTTCCTAGTTTCTCCCCCAGGATCTTTGCACCGTAAGAAATGATCCTACACCCTCTGGCCAGTTATCACCTCCACCCACTCACTCATCTGGCCCTGTGACTCACCTCTCAGGTCCTCACTCCCCCTTCGCCACATTACCCCCCCTTTCAGGGAAGTGGTTTTTTATAATTAGAGTTCAGTATTTAAAATTAGCTCACTCATTCAGTGACCATAACACAAACAGAATGCAGTAGGTTATGCTCTCACAAGGCCTTTTCTGGGTATTTATACAAGTCTGCCTAATATAGCAGCCTACTTAACAAGAGTGATCCAAATATGTTTTAACTCTTTAGGACCTACAAGCGTGTCTCATACAAAGTCAAACACACACTCTTACCCTTTATCTATAGAGGTCCCCAACTGGCATTACTCCAAATGGAAAAAAAAAAAAAAAATCTTTAGCAAAAGCCAATAGCAAAATATCATTAAGCACTATTCTTATTTTTGCATATAAAAATATGTTCATTTAGCTTTTTTTATTCCAAATTGACTACTTTTCCTCCATAATAAAAAACATCAGACTATTAGATCATACAGATCTGACATGACTAGATTTAGAAAACAACATAATTTTTAAAGGAACTGATAATATGCACTAACCCTTAATGTCAAAGCCAAAGACTGAAATTCCCTATGAATGCATGAATCTATTAAGCAGGAGTCATTTTCGATTATTAAGAAGCAAAGATCTGTATTCTTTATAGAAATTAGAAATGGCAGAAAATAACATCAACATTCATAACTGCTGCAGTTAGGACCAATAAAATTTTTAAATCAAATTAAAATCAGAGTGATGATAATAAGAGTAATGAAATTTATGTAGCACCCTGTGGCTCTATTTCCTCAAAGAAACCCGAGTCCATTATTTTACAGGATGAAGAAATCAGTAGGCACCGCTTGCATCTTCCAGGACCACTGGACTAAGGATTCACCTGCACCAACAGGGAAACAGATCAAGTGTCACAGAATGTCATGCCCTTGGCTGCTGCCCCTCTGACTCCACCACAGCATCCGGTCCCTCAGCTTCACCCCGACGGTCCGGTTCTGCTCGAGGCCAGGACAGGTTGAGCCTGGGAAATGTCTCCCTTGCTACTGGTTCCTTGTTTCCCCTGCATTCATTTGGTTCTGTTGGGTCCCTATTCTGGGTAACCTGACACCCAAGGAAACAAGAGTCAGAGAGGGCTTTGGAACCGAGGAGTCAATTTTCTATAGTTTAGCACATCTGTGGTGGCTGAAAATATTTGTTTGTAAAGGCGTATGTGAAGATCCCACCCTGTCCACATAACACACCTTTCTCAGAATCCTAAATTCCAAAATCAGTGGTGGTTATTCACCCATTTAAGGCCAAAACCACCATGAAAATCTAGTAGATGTCTCAAATCTTCTACCCAAAAAATGCATTCAAAATTTGCTCTAATTTTTTTCATTCAATTTCAAGAGCTGTGCAAACCTATCAAAGCCCAGCCGCACCCTTAGGGGGATCTATGAACTAATTCCACACTAAGAAACCTGCTTTAAGGTCTTTTTGCTTTTCCTTGATACACAGGATTAACATTAACTGGCTTCTCAGAGAGACAAATACTGTATGATCTCACTTATATGTAGAATCTTAAATAGTCGGACTCAGGGAAGCGGTAGATAGAATGGTGGTTGCCAGGGGCTGGGGGAGGGGCAACAGGGAGGTAACGGTCAAGGGTACAAGTTTCAGTTATGCAAGATAACTCAGTTCTGGAGATCTACTGTTCAGCACAGTGCCTCTAGCTAACAATTCTGTATTGTATATTTCAAATTTGCCAAGAGATAGATTTTATGTTGAGCGTTCTTACTGCCAAAAAATTAATAAAAGGAGTGGGAGGAAACATTGGGAGGAGATGGATATGTTTATGACCTTGATGGTGGTGATGGTTTCACGGGTATACGCTTATCCGCAAGCTCAAGAAGCTGGATCCACTGAATACGTGCGGCTTCTTACATGTCATACATCGATAAAGTGGTTTTTGATTAAATTAACTAGCTTCCCTCCCAGAAGTTTAAGTGCTAAATTAATGTAGGGTGTTGCTTATTAATGTTCCCATGTATATTGGGTTTTGTCAGGACAGCTGGACACCTGGACCCTAGTCTGAGTATCACTCTTGGGCAATTATGAGCTTGATGAGAAAAAATATAGCTCCATGGAATTATCACCAGACTGGGCATCTAAGTCTTACTCCGATGAACCAGTCTGTGCTGTGCTGATACATCTTGTCTTAAGCACCCTTGGCAGGTAGACGAGAACACATATACCAAGAGCCCGGGCTTTGGGCTGCCCCTCCCCCAAGAACAGGGTGCACAGTAAGGGTACCTCCCAAAGGGTGGAGATGCCATAGGCACTTAAGAAACAAATGTCTTAAGCCATATCTAATTTGATATTTTAAACAAAAGGGAATATGTTTTTAATTGCACCTGAGTATCATGGAGTCAATTTGTACTCTTCACACAAGATGGAACTTCTCACCTGGAACATCTTTCAGAACCAAGAGACACTGGAAATCCATGAAAGGATTCTCCCTTTTCTTTGTGGGCCTTTGTTTCAGGTGCATCTTTCAGCAGTCGACTTAGGTACTCCTCCTCTTCCTGACACGGATTTAAGTCAAATATGAAGAAATTGTGGGTGATGAGATCAGAAAGGCATAGAGTGAGAAGATGGGACTGTGGTGCCCACTCCCTACAGCAATTTCTCAGTCCAGGATAAAACTATGACAAGAGAAGGATGAGAGGCTCCTCAGGGAAGCTATCAGGAAAAGCACAGCTATCACCAACAAGATTCTTTAATATATCCGTACTGACTTCTCCCTACCTCTCTTTTTAGCTGTCAGATCTCTCTAAATGACTCTGACTATTTACATTACACTTTTGTGGCATTTCAAGCCATTTGCAAGGAAACATTGAATATATAGGCAAGAAATAAGATCTAAGCATAGAACAGAGAAAAAGGGCAATAAGGGAGCTCAAAGGTGACAAGCAGGTGAAACCAACAGGTGTTCTGAAAGCAGCCTGTCCTCCTAAGTCCATAAAGCATCAGAAAGCCCTGCTGTGAATGTTGCTTTGAGGGTGGAATTTAAAGTGAAGCCACTTGTGAAAGAGTAAGGCTTATGCTCATGTTAATGATGCGTCCCTGCCCAGAACTGATAACTTTTACACATGGGCTCCAATTGTTTCAAGGCCTTATACTAAATTCCACTCCAAATTCTCAAAACAAATTTCATTTTATTTAACTTTAATTTTGAGAATTAATTTTAAAAGCTTCACATACACTCAGTTAGGTGGTATCATAAAAAATAAACAAAAAGGCCGTCGCCACACCAAAAGGTTTGAGAGTTCCTGGTCTGGAAAGCATTGAGAGCAGCAGTTCTCAACCCTGCCTGAAACTGGACCCTCCTGGGATCCACTCCTAGAAAGTTTTATTTAATTTTGATGCCTGATACTCAGGCATCAGTATTGTTAAGTTTGAGAAACTCAGTTCGGGAAGCTTTTGATAACAAATGTGTACATAAGTATGCTCTTTTTTAATTTCTCAGGAACTGTTCCCACATGGATGAGATGCAAGATTTGGTCCCTCCGCATCAATATCCCTGCTCACACCTGCCCACAGTCTCAAAAAAAAGGATGTGGTGACTGAAACTCATTAACATCCCTATTATTCCTGCATTATCATTGTTTGTAAATGCATTTTTTCTTTAATTACCCCTGCCTAAAAAGAGATGAAGACAAGAGGAGACAAAAAGGCTAATGCAACATCCCAGAAGAATCACCGGAGGGGGGCATGGGGCAGTCTTAGTAACTTCATTGTGGTGATGTGTTATAAAATGCAAATTGCAGAAAGGGGGCAGTAATCTGTTAATAAATATGTTAATTAGGCAGAGTAAATGCCGTACTGCATCGAACAGGGGGAAAAAAATTCACTGAATGTAAACTCCATGCACAGTAGATTTCAGAGGGCGAAATGTAGTTAGTAAAACTACCTTTGTTTTACACTGCTGCTCTTTAGCATAGATAGCTAAATAACCAATTTACATTAATGGTGAGGGCACAAATGTAAATTAGCCCCTTTTTGGTTTATATTACTGCAATGGAATCCTAATGCTAAAGTGTTGCATTTGGCGATTTCTTTAAGGGAAAGATCTCAGAACCTGATACAGTCCTAGGGCCTGCTTCAAGGAATTTTAATATGAAACCAAAATTACACTGCACATCCTTGTTCACCACGTGGGAGTTTCCAGAAAGGGCTCTGCTATCAAATATTTTCCCCATCCATGGCTATGTCCACAACCCCGAGCTCCTGTGGGTGTTCAAAGTGTCCTGCTTGCCAAAAAATGCCTCCCAAGCCCGGGCCTGCAACAATATGGTCTTGTGCCATGGCAGCCTGGACTTCTGCTTGACTTTGCTTGACGACCGGTAGCAGCCCTGACTTGACTCCAAACAAAGAGACCTTTGTATCAGATGGACTTTCACGGGTCCAGGTGGCTAGAGGAAGGAAGAAAGAGGGACCTTCAGGGCCTTCTGAGTCTGTGTTCCTACTAGCCACAAAGACGGAATGCAAATGCTAACAACAAGCATTTGTGCTGCCTACACCAGTGGAAGTTTTCCATTTCTGGCCTCGTTCATCTGCGACCTCTCCTGCTCACAGGGTCTTTCTTTAGTCATGCTGCGCAAGCAGCTACTGTATAGACCCAAAGTTAATTTTACTACACACTTCAGTGTGTCACCGGAGGTACAATAAATCACGAGCCAATTTCCAATTTTGTTATGCCCCACTTGATAAGGATGTAAAGCATTCTTTCCCCCGATATACATGTTTTCAAACATGAGGATTAGAAGCAGGAACACGTCTCTTGATGCGCCGTGAAATTTTAACCTTCCTTTTGGAGAGAAGTTGACCCCCGCAGGTCCTATTAGAATAAAATATCAACTCATGCTTTTTTGAGTTTGGATCTTGGGTCCAGAAGATGCCTACAGGCCTTTCTGCTGCCGAACACCTCTTAAGATAAGTTGTTTTTTGAACAACTTCAGCAAATACATTTTTTCAGATGAAGTACAAGTTGTTGGGGCAGAGTTTTATTCTGAATTATGCTGCGTTTTTTTTTTTTTTTAAGGTACAGAATAAGATGCATACATATTTAAATTCTCATAATATCATATTCTTAAAGATGGATAAAGAGCCATTAGTACCCCTTCTACAACTTTTAATCTTAATTTGAGTATTTCCAGCATTAGCCCATTGCAATGGTGGATTAATCTAATTCTAATAGGTTGGATCGTTTGGTTTTGGTTGGGGGTTTTTTGTATATTGAGTCAGGATTCAGAAGTGACAATAACAACTAGCCCTTCGTGCTCATTAATTCCCTTGCTGCTTTGTCTATACTCACAATGATAATAATACAGTATATTTCTTGAGGTCATTTTGAGTTCTAAATAAGAGTTTACATCACTAACTGGCAACCACCACAGTAATAACTGTTTTAGGCAGTAATCATCGACGGAGACTAAAACTAGTAGGTGAAAGTTGGGTGAGAAACAGGGTATGACATAGTCTCCAGGAATGTCCCCACAGGAAACGGAAGGATAGCCACCCAAAGTTGGTGGTAGTTAGTCTGATGAGCAAAATGGGAATGGGGTGGGAAGATTTGGATGGGGACCTGTATTACTTGAGTCTCCAAAAAAATGGTGTTAGCGTTTAGAAGAAGGAGGAGGAAAAGGAGGACGAGAAGAAGGAACACGCCATTGGAGCAAAGACCAAAAGAAGCCAAAGAACTAGGTTCTCCACTATGGTCCCATAAACAAAGTACAGCCCAAGCTACACGCGGACTCACATTTTCATGTAGGCTCAAATTTCTGCCTTCGCAAGACACACACATGCAAGGAGGTTGGATGCCTTCAGGTAAAGAGAAGACAGAACATAAAGCAACAGGAAGTGCAGAGGTTTGAGGTACAAGTCCTAGGTTTAAACCCCAGCCCCACCTCTTGCTGGAAACACACCTTCTGAAAGAAATGGATGTCGATAAGTAAATCAATACAGTTCCAAAACCTTGATTGCCTATTGCACATATATAGCACCCTGGGACAAGTTCTTTTCATTATTTAGAAATAAATGTTAAAAGGATACATACAGTCACTTTGGAGAACGATTTGTCAATATCTAGAAAAGTTTAAAATGTGCATTTCCCATGACTGAGCAGTTTCATGCCAGGATATATACCTTAGAGAAACTCACACACTTACATGAGGAGACACATACAAGATTGCTCGTGACAGTATTGTCTGTGGTAGCAAAAACTGAAAACAATCTAATTATCCATCAGAAAGAGATTTAATGTACACATTGTGATATATTCATATAATGGAATATCAGACAGCTATGAGAATGAATAAACTATAGCTACATGCATCCATATGAATGACTTTTACAAAACTGAGTGAAAAATCATATGACAGAAAAACAAATATGATATGATTTCACAAACATATTGTTTAAAAGCGTTACTATATCTTGCCGAGGATACATAAATATATTATAAAAAGTGGGCATGGGAACCAAATTCAGAAGAGCAGTTACCTCTTGGAAGGAGATGCAATCAGGAAGAGACACTAAAATGCTTGAGTGACAAGAGAAGTAAGGGTAGGGACTTCCCTGGAGGTCCAGTGGTTAGGACTCTGCGCTTCCACTGCAGGGGGCACAGGTTCGATCCCTGATTGGGGAACTAAGATCCCACAAGCCACGTGGCACAGCCCCAAAAAAAAAAAAAAAAAACTAGGAAAAAAAAAGTAGTAAGGGTAAAGATGTACAAGTATACAGGGCCTTTATACTTATTTTTATTTATTAAATCAAAGTGTAGGAACACATGTTTGTGGCATTATTCTTCATAAATGACATACCTTTTTGTTTGTCTTAAATATTACCTAATTATTAATTGCCTAATTTTCAAACAAAACTATCTACATATATACAAATATATGCATAGAAAATTTCTGGACAGAATCAGTGGAAACTATTGACAGTATCTGCCTTCGGAGAGTGGAACTGGGGGTCTGAGGAGGGGGGGCAAGGTTCACCTTTCACAATTGTACAATTTCATTATTGCACAGTTTGAATTGTACTGTTTGAACTTGTACCACGTGAAAATGCTGCTCTCATAACAATTTTTCTAACAACTTAGCAAACATGAGTTATTTGATACTATCTACACACAGCTTTTGCATTACCGCTTGTCTAACTCATTGCCACGTTTATTTAAGCAGTAGACGAGCTCAGCTCCCCTTCTCAGGAAATGTGACCTTAACTCTGTAGCGTGATAAGGGCCACAGGTGTCATGAATTCAAGCCACACCATTACGGATTTCATTCTATGGGTAATGTTTTGTAATCCCTCCATAAAACCCCATGTGTGTGATCTTATGAACCTTCAGGATAGTGGAAAAAATAGTCTCAGTATATTACTTTGTGATAATGACAGTTGATACTTTGGGCCATGAAATAGAGCCTAGTGCCATTTCAAATTCAATTCAACTCAATTCAACAAATGTTTATTGAATTCCTACCATGTCAGAGGCTACGGCAGAAATAGGAAGAACACATAAGTTAACACTGTTGAGGATAGAAACTTATATTCTAATGAAGTACAATTGGCCTTACTTTATCTTTAAAAACTAATCATCTAGATTTCTTGGGTTTGGGAGCAGATACTAATCATCATTGCTTACTTTCTCTCTTCCCTCAACCCATCAGAATAGCAAGTGTCTTACAGTGTTACCGCCATTGTTCTCAAGGTGTGAGGAAATGTCCATACTATGCAAGCAACTCACAAAGACTAAGCAGATGTGTGCAATGATTAGTACTGCAATCAAATAAATCTTACAACCAAGTTGATCTGGCACATGTTTGATGATATGCATAATCATCATGCAGCCTGGTAATTAAGGATAATTGGTAAATAATTCACGTAAAGTATTGTAATTGATACAGCTCTGCAGTTAAGCCAAGATTTCTAGGGTCAGCTAAGTGGAGTAAGAAGAAGTTAGTTGGCCCAACTGAAAACCCCTAATCAGCTAACACAGAGGAACCCAAGCCTTTTCTTGCCCTCTCAGGATCGCCCACTGTCTTGTGTTTCCCAGGAGCCCCAAGCAGACAGCCAAGCCCACCCCATCCCCCGCAAGGATTCCAGCTCTGACATTGCTGAGGTTTATAGTTGTACTTGGTTTCCTTCACGGAGTGGGGTTTTCTGCCATTTGCAGAGGAAAAAAAAAAAAGTCAACAAAATTAGCTCAGACCTCAGGCTTTGGACCAGAGCTTGGAAAAGAAGAGGAAGGAAGCAGGACTAACTCTTCCCTCCAGCACTGAAGGGGCCACAAGTGGGTTTGCGAAGGGCTGTGGCTTCAGCTTTCCTTTACCACTCCCTTCTTAAGGCCAGACCCACATTGAGGGAAAAGATCAAGGGATGTGATTCCAAAAAAAGCCTCCTGCCTAAAGTTTCTCCCCTAAAATTCTCCCAATTAGAGAGGCACACAGACTAGCACCCTGAGAGGGCAATGGGGGCCCTGAATCCTTGTCATCTCCCATCTCTGCATGGTTTTGTTTACTCAGCTTGGTTTCCCTTACACAGCTGAGGGTACAACAGCAGTGGAAACTGATGGGGTGAGAATCATATGTGAGAAATCATAAGTGGAGCAAAAGAATATGGCAGAAAACAGGACCCACAATAGGGCAATTAGCCACTGGGTACCTTAGCAGCACAGAAGCAGAGAACACAAAAGAGAGAAGAGGAACTAAAACACACAAGCCCTCTTAAAAGAATATACTGGAACACACAGGCAGTAATAGAGCATGACTTCTGTCTTAATCTTGTGGCCCAAGCTTGTCTCCCTTCTCAGCTCATTGCATACATAATGAAAAGTCCCATGACTATCCTGTTTACTGAACTTAGAGCCTCAGGCCTTGTGTTCCAGCACTGCTGAGGCTATTGTAGGTCTTTCAGGCCTATCTTAGTACTCATCTGCTAATCTTGGTCATTATCCCAGACCTGGTCAATCTCTCTGTACAGGTATAACGTCCATGTGCTTAGACATGGTGTGTATTCTAGGAATAGACTTCAAGTGCCTAGCGCCTCTGGGCTCGTTGCATTGATAATGCCAAGTAATTTGCCTGTGTTCTTGATGCCTAATGGAAGTGCCAGTCACCTAGAAGTCCATGGGAAGCACTACGGAAAGGATAACCATTCCAGGAATGTTGGAAGGCACAGTGCTAGAACAGTAGAAAGGCAGTGGGGAGTGGACCCAGAAGAGTTAAGTTCTATAGGACAGAAATCAAGAATCGTCCCTCTGTGAGAAGTCACCAGAACTTGCTCC
Organism: Balaenoptera borealis; assembly: GCF_965194805.1. Taxonomy (NCBI): domain Eukaryota; kingdom Metazoa; phylum Chordata; class Mammalia; order Artiodactyla; family Balaenopteridae; genus Balaenoptera; species Balaenoptera borealis. The sequence goes on from NC_138867.1 coordinate 56,892,405, forward strand.
TATGGTCTCCTAGGCATAGACAATAATGGGTCCACACAGAGCTACTAAAGATTTCCTCAAGACCATCGCCAGAACACGAGCTCTGCGGGATGTTCAGAGTCAGTATAAATTTTGGAGCCTTTGGTTTAAATAGATGTAAACACATTTTCCTATTACAGGACTTCTCAGAGCCTTTGATATGTTACTATAAACTGTGGAAACCCAAGAAAGGAACAGGATATTCAATGTTTCCCAAACTTATAATTTTGTAAAATGCAAGTTCATATTTTCTCCCTGTCTTTTCTCTTTTCCCTTCCACGTTAGAGGGAAAAGCAGAGTCTACTCTTTCCTGCCTCAGGAGAGAGGCATGGCAAGGTTTCTTGATTTCTATTTTCAGATCCAACAAGGTTAGAGGAAAGAGAGGTTTGGGGATCCCAAGAGCAGGGACGCATGCTCACTATTCTCTCCCAGCTCCCAGCGTCAGGTATTTGAGTTTCCGACCTCACCAAAGACCCTGTGTCCCAAGCACAGTTCAGCAGCAGGAGGGACCCCATCTGAAGGGACTGTGCAGGTTAGGATGGTGGACACCTTCGCATAAAGCAGTGTGGATAGACATCACCCCAATGCCTAGGCATCTGTAAGATCAAAGAATCCTGATACAACTCCTTGAAGGGAAAAAAAAAAAACCTCCAAGTATGTCCAAGTTAAAATTTCCCATCAATCTGGAGGGATGCCAGATAAGAGTTAAAATCAAATTGATTCACAGAAAATACGGAATTGCAATATTTCCCCGCACAACTAAGTTTACATACTGAGATTCCTATCTGCAACATGCATTTGCCCATGGAGCCCCTTTTTTGTTGAGTATCTCAGAGGACTAGTTTTTGCAGAACACACGTAAGAAAATACTGGGGTAGATTATCCCATTTTAGAAGAGACAAGCCCTGATCAATATTCCTGACTCAAGAACTGTTGCCTCTGTTGAAAATCTGTGGTCTTCGAATACCTCTGGAAGAGAATCTCCAGATTGCTTCAGTTAACATCCAGAATGCTCAGAGAGAGCTGTAAGCCCTTCCGAGAAATATATTTGCTAGAATGGTGATGTTCGAAACTCCATTCTTTAAAAAAAAATAAGTCTGAATGTCTAGTGAACAGTTAGAATTTTTAACAAAAGTCCTAGGGAACACCAAAAAGGTGCACACTGGAAGAGAAGGAAACCTTCAAGGGCAAAAGCTGTTTTTCCTAACAGCCTGCTGAGCCAGTTTCCCTTAAGTCAACGAACGCCAGCACACGGAACAGAACTCGCTCCCTGCATGCACTGGGGGCCTTGGCTTTGGCTGCTCCCTCACTCGTGAGCATGAAAAGATTAAAGGAGATGAATCTCAGAAGGCATTTAGCAGAGGACCTGGCCTGCGGTAAACACATCTGGCAGTGGTGGTCATAGTGGTGATAGTGGAACCATATAAAACCAAAAGGTAGATGAACTTTCTCTTGCAGCAAAGTCCCTGGGGGAGCCCAGTTGTAGTTTAGGTATGTTGAAATTGCAGTGTTGTTAAAGTTATAGGAAGAGAAGCAAGGCGTATCTGGGCTGGCAGCCCACCGGCCCAGTTCAGTCCTTAACTATAGAAGGGAGAGCATCTAATTAAATTTCTATCTTCCAAGGAGTGTTTCAGGGTGTTAGACTATCATTGCTAATGACTTTAGATATTATCACTCATTTGTCAGAAATAAATCTTCTCGAGCACCTAGAAACTGCAAATGGAGAAGAGATTCTACTAAGATGAATTCCTATGTTTTTGGATGACCTCTCAAGCCTGCATGAGATATGAGAGCATAAACATCTCTGACCCAGTGGCTACAGAGCTGATACTTTTTTTAAATTAATTCCTTGATCTTTGGAATCTCTCAGAAGTACAGCAACGCCTTTCCCTTTTCCAGATTCAAATTACTCCTAGAAAATAACCCTTCTATGACTATAGAACCACTGACTATAGAACCACTGACTAATATTATTTTTTAATAGACATGATCCTCTTTTTTCCACCTTCAGTTATTCCCCCCAACTTTTATTGTGTGTTTGTTTTTTTGCCGGAATGGGCCACCATTACCTGCTCATTTCCATACAATGCAGCCATCTGGAATGAAGTAGTGAAGAAAGATATTGTTCTTTCAGAAATCTCCCTCCCACACGAGGTACGTGAAATGCAGAATTGGTATTTTTAGCTTTTAAGTCTTTTTATCAGAAATCTCTCATTATCTAACTCATCTGTTCTGAGGAACAGGCAGCCACATCAATAATTTTATGGCTTCCCTTGAAATTCAAAATTAGTTTAAAACCCATACATTTTCTTCTACGACCACCTCTCCTCAAAGTTGACAGCCTAGGAGTCCCACACAAATTGTCTACAAAGTAGTTCAACTAGTGACTCTTTCTTTGTGCAGAATCTCAGCTACAGTACTGGCTTTAATATTATCTAGTATTTGTTGCCTTGAACGGTGGTTAACTTGGTTGAAAATCAAACATGTAAGTAGGTATTAGATGATCCTTTACCAAGAGGATGTAAAACATTGTGGTCAAGAAATCAGACCAAGTCTGGTCATATCCCAGCTCTCCCACCTACAAACTGGAAGATCTGATCAAGTTACCTTATTTCTCTGTGCTTTACTTTCCTTATCTATAAAATAGGAATATCAAAGGACTCATCTCAAAGAATTGTTAAGTAGATTAAACGTGTGCTAAGTAAAACACTTAGCACAGTGCCGGGCACGTATCAAGCACTCAAATTTTAGCTCAAGTAACATTAATATTAATAATATTGATTGCAGCTATAATATTAATCATAATATTAGTATTATTCCTGAATGCATATAGCCAAAGTTATTCTGTGGATGATTGTGTAAATTACTGTTCTTTATACAAACAGTTGCTAATTTTCATTATTTGGATTGTTGCTGCACCACTGCAATGATTCTGCCTGAGAAATGCCAGCACTTCAAATCTCTCCATCTTTACCTATTTGCTTCTTGGTTTCCATCCACACAAACATGCATGTGTGAACAGCAAATGCCAAAAACACACACCTAGTACTGAGAATGCAGCTTTACAATCATTCAGCACAGGTTTTGGAGAGAGGATTCTACCTGTCATTGGCTTTAGGAACTATTCCCTGAGGATGCATTGCCCCTCATAGCAGAGTTACTGTGTTTATTATTAATACAATATAGCAATCCATGTAATGGATGCACCTCTGCAATATTCTTTCACTCTGAGGCTGTCTAGTAGATTGCTTAGCATAATACAAAGGAAACCAAGCTCAGTACAGCTGACCCACTAATCCTACTCCTGAGAATAAGAAAATAATTCAAATTGGGGGAGGGGGGTAAATATATATATATATATATATATATACACACACATATATATACATATATATATATATATATATATATATATGTATATATATATATATATATAAAATAAACATTTGTTGCCTATGCAACCAGCAATAGGGAGATGATTAGATAAATGATGATACATCAACTTAATAGAACAGTATGGTGCAATTTTAAAATAATTATGACTGTGCAACAACATAGAGTTCAGTGACAAAAAACAGAACACAAAATTTTATCTAGTTCATTACTGCCTGGTTTGTGAAAGAAACAATGCAAAATCTAAATGTCATTGATAGTTAAATACATTATGATACATACATGCTAGCAAAATTGTGCGGCCCCATTAAAAAGAATAAGGAAGTTCTAAATGTACTGACATGAGAAGGTCTCCAAGATATATTGTTAGGTAGCAAATACAAGTCCTAGAGCCAATATGTGAAATAATACCCCATTAAATCCAGCTGGAGTACGTGCGTATGTGTGCACGTGTGAGTCTATACGGAGTGTGTGTATGGAGTCAAAGGTCTGTAAGGTTACATACTTAATGGGGATAGCGGTCCTGTCTGGGCAGGAGAAGAACATGAAGGCTAAGGAAAACTAATGTCCATTCTATATTCTTCTATGCTGTTGGAACTTTTCATAATTAGCACTATTACTTTTATATTTTCAATAATTTTAAGACTTTATACTATTATTATACCTAGGTTAAAAAAATGGTCACACATGGATCAGAGAAAGGCAATTTGTATGTTGGAGTGTGAGACTGTAAACAATTTTGGTATTCTGGTTTATTTCCTTTATAGTTAGTATATTTTGGGGTGGGAAATAAATCAAAATTTGAGAATAGCAATGGCTGCTAGTTATTAATTGCCTACTGCAGGGGATGCTCTTGACGCACCAATGCTCCCATCCCCTGGTCGCTGTGAGTGTCAGCAGATAACTCACAGCTGCCCCCTTCTCCAGGGAGCTACTTCACTGTCCCCACACCACCCTAGGAGCAGAGCTCATGAACTGACTAATGGGAATATAAAGGCCAGCCCCCGGCCTCAAGGTGGGGCAACGCTGTGGTATAATTATGCTCCCAGGTTCCCTATGGGATCAGGCTGAACCGACATCCACTGAGACTACATCCTTGCTTAGCTTTCCCCCCTGCTGTATTAGTCAGGGTTCTCCAGGGAGCAGAGAGAGAGAGACTTTTTTATTATAAGGACTTGGCTTACACAATTGTGAAGGCTGAGAAGTCCCAAGCTCTGCAGTCACCAAGCTGCAAACCCAGGAGATCCAATGGTACAGGTCCATTCCAAGTTTGAGTCTGAAGGCAGAAGACTGGTGTCCCAACTCAAAGACAGTAAGGCAGAAAAAGCAAATTCTCCCTTACTCAGTTTTTTTATTCTATTTAGGCCTTCAACAGATCGAATGAGGCCCACCCCCATTGGGGAGGGCAATCTGCTTTAACTCAATTACCCGTTCAGATGTTAATCTCATCCAGAAACACCCTCACAGACACACTCAGAATAATGATGAACCAAATATCTGGTCGCCCTGTGGCCTTCTCAAGTTGACACATACAATTCACCATTACACCTGCCTTATTCTTTCTTCTCTCATATGCCTTCTCCTGAGAACACTCCCCCAATAAATCCCTTAAACAAGAATCCCCATCTCAGGTTCTACTTCTAGGGAATGTCACTTAAATTACCTACTATGTGCCAAGAACTTGAAGCACCAGTCTTCATTCCTCAATCTTCATCGCATAAAGCAGTAAGGTGGGAGGTTAGCTATCATAACAATTAGTTGAATGGACTTTGAAATGAGATATACTTTATCTCAACTTGTGGGTTTAAAAAATATATATTAGGGCTTCCCTGGTGGCGCAGTGGTTGAGAATCTGCCTGCCAATGCAGGGGACACGGGTTCGAGCCCTAGTCTGGGAGGAGCTGGGCCCGTGAGCCACAATTACTGAGCCTGCGCATCTGGAGCCTGTGCTCCACAACAAGAGAGGCCGCGACAGTGAGAGGCCCGCGCACCGTGATGAAGAGTGGCCCCCGCTTGCCACAACTAGAGAAAGCCCTCGCACAGAAACGAAGACCCAACACAGCCATAAATAAATAAATAAATACTTTAAAAAAAAAATAATAAATGTGTATATATATATATATATATATATTAGCAGGATAACTTTAGGCCAGTTACATAACCTCCCTCGAGCTCAGTTTCTTCATCTATAAAATGGAGCTAATTATGGTCCTCCAAGACTTAATTGACTTGTTGGGAGGACTCAACTGGCCCCTCCATAAGTGTCTGTTGAGTGAATGGATGGAGATAATGCACCACAATGTTCATATATCAGCCTCGGGTACAGAGTAAAATCTTAATAAATATTGTCTACCAATACTCAGGTACCAGTTAAAGCCTATCCCCTTGAAGTCTAGGTCAGCTTGGATAGAACCACCAAGACCTATGAAAATCCAAAGTTCTCACCAGCTTTCTGCAAATTCCCAAGGGCTCCCATTCTCATCTGTCTCCTGGGCACCTGTGTCATCTCACTGATCCAGACCCCCTCCACTTGTATAATATACCCACACCCTAACTTCCATGAAACATTAGTGAGCATAACCAACTTTATCAAAAATTGAGCCAGGAGCAGCGGAAGGCAAGAAGACCAGCTGAGGACATGGAAAACGGAGACCATCACAGCCACACACACACACAACTTTAATAAATCAGGGAGCATCGTGGTTCTTAACACACCCTCTGGCCCTCCACCACCAGCACCCGCACCATCTTGCCATTTCCCCAGCCTCATTTCCTTTCTCCCTCCTCCTTATTGGCTCCTCTCACCTCTCTCCTCCCTTCTCTCCTTGCCCCATTCTTTTCCCTCTTCTGAAATCAATGCCATTCTCCCAGTACCCACCTACTCCCCCCAACTCTCGTTCCCAGACTTTGACAACCCAAGGCACTAGCAAAACAGGGGCCTTCCCTTTAACCAGACCCACCCTCCTTGGAAAGGAGCGTTCGTTTTAAAAATGAAATTTTGGTTCCTATAACATTATGTGTATAAATCCCAATGAGGGTGAATTTTAGCTTCATTTTACATAGGAAGGAATTGAGACTGAAAGAGCCTGGATCCCTTGCCCAAGCCAAAGGGTAAAGCAAGGATTTGAACCCAGGTCTGCTTAATTCCACGGCCAGTCCTCTCAAATGCTGCACTACCAAAAATATTCCAGGAGGCTACTTGGCGATATTCAAGCCTGTGACAACAGTCTGTACCTTAACTTTAGCCAGCTGTCCCTTGAAGATATGCCAGTGCTTTCAAGGGGCTTGGGCAAAATAGCATGAATTATTCAGCACAATCTATCAGTCCCATTACAGAAACAGCACAATAAACGTAATCCACCATCTTCTATGAAGAGTGATTTCCATATTCATTTGAGATGCCCTATTCTTTTCATTTCACTTCTTCAGACAAGTTGTTTGTGCATATAAGCTCTTAAAGTCTCTTTTACTTGGAATTATAGAATGTAATAACCCAGTGCATAACAAAATATGTGTTCATTGCGTATTTGATGATTAAATGAATGGCAATGACAATGTTTCAAGTGTGCAGTAGAGGCTGGGATGCTGAAGGGATTTTAATCCCAATTTCTGAGCCCCAAAAAAGTGAATTCATTCTTCATTACTTAATAATGGTCCTATAGACCCAAAGTCAAGCTCATCTCACCATACCTCTGCAAGGATTAATTTATTCCAACAGACAAAATATTTTCCTTTCCTTTTTTTTTTTTCTCAGTGAAAATTCTTAGTCACTGACTTATTTCATGCCCTAACCAAAAAAAAAAAAAACAAAACAAAAAAGGATTGTTCAAATGGCAGCAAGCTGAAGGCTTCAACAGTGTTAATCTAAAATAAGATCTGAAAAAATGAGATCTGAGGGTCGACATCAATTTTTACTTCACATCTGTGTTGTGTTTCAAAGCAAACACCACAATTCTGCAAACATTTGCAAAGGGAGAAATACTCAGTGGCCAAATTTTTAGTTTCGAAACTCCACAGTGAAAATTTGCAAAGGGACTAACCCATAAGGCCACTGCCCCCTAAAATGTCCTCACAGCCCATCAGTCCCTTTGGCTAATTTCCTGCAAATTACAAGAATCTTTCAGATAGTTACTGGCTTTAAAGAATTTTCCCATGACATTCAGCCAATCTTCATCTCAAACGTGCCACAGATCAGCACTGTGGCTTTGAATAAGTCGTTAAATGGCTGTAAGCCTTAGTCTCCTCCTGGGTAAAATGAGAGGCTGGCACTCGTGCTCTCTAGAGCTCCGAATGCTGATACTTCATGATCCAATCAAGCTCAAAGAGAAGGAGATGCAAACTGCAACACCTAGGATTGGCATTAGGTATAAAGGCACATTTCTGGAAGCTAGAACTGCTGGTGGTGGGGTCACCAGACCCCCATCTCTAGACTCGGGTTTCCTCCTGAGCTGTAGAGGGTGGGTCCCCTACAGGAAGGGCCGAGACTGCCATCCAGGCCCTGTGCGTGCACAGATGGTGCAGCCTCCCCCCAGAAGGGTGGCCTCTTCTTAATGCACTCAAAGGAACGTTCTGGGTTCCTTTGAAAGGAAAAGCAAAGTTTAATAAAAATGTACTTTTGGGCACTAGCCTATCTGCTAAGAGAATGTCAAGCCCAGATGCAAGAGGGTCTATAAATTCCTATTCATCTCTCACACTTAAATGGTCACAGCAAAGCCAACTTCAGAAAAATGAAAGAACTGCCCCCTTAGAAAGATTTTGTGAGAAAAATCAGTGTAGGATATAAAGGACATTTATTGGTGAACAGGACTCAGAAGATACTGAGAAGTGGATTCAGATATACATCCATAATTTCAAAGGTTTTTCTGATGCGTGTCAGGCCTCCTGAATACCCAGCCTCCACAGTCTCTCCCACCAGCCAGGCTATCACTCTTTTCTCCTGTTTTAAGCCTCTTTCTTAACCCTGGTGCCTCAGATAAACCCAGCAACACTGAGGAGAAGTCCACACCACACAGTGAATGATCCGAGCCTGACACACCTTAGACTGGGGTTGTGGAGAAGCCAGGTGACCAAAGAGAGACGATGAGTGGGGGCAGGACGTGGCCATCACATCCACCACTCACACCGTTGTGCATCTCACGCTGTTTGGGGCCACGTCCAGGAGAGCCCCGAACCCTGTTCCGGGAGCTCCAGCTCCTTTCTGGGATATCAGGGAAGACTTCTTGAGGAGGTAACATTGAAGCTGAAGTCTAAGCAATGAAGAACCAGGCCTAGGAAATGTAGGACTGCACACACAAAGAAGGTCAGAATGTTTAGGAAACGTAAAGAAGAGCCATGTGGCTAGAAAACGGTTCATGAGGTATAGTGGCTCTAGATGAAGTTGGAGAGGTGGGCAGAGGCCAGATCAAACAAGACTTTGGCTTATGTTGGGTTCCCCTGAATCAGGCCATGAGCAAGGATTTGAAATGCAAGTCATTTATTGGAGGAATCATATTCAGGGAGCAGGAAAGTGAGATAGGAAGGGAAGAGAAGCAGTATGGGCGCATGAGTGAGCTGTGGGCAACGGGGCTCAATCCCGGGGTTGGGGGACGGGGGGAAGATCCTCTGAAGACTGCAGAGCACACCTCAGATTTCCATCAGCAGAGGGCCAGGAGAGTCGGGGTATTTATCCACCAACTCTTGTTCACTGGTTGGGACCTGCTCCTGGGGCATTAACTCCCAGGGGCGTTCTGCCTAGCCAGCTGCAGTCAGAAACCTCAAGCACAGAGTTGCAGGTGACTGCAGGAGAAAACTGCCCCAGTACACAGGTACAATGAGTCCCAAGGAGGTGTGGGCATGGCACCAACAGCACCTGCTACAGCCTTGCTGACAACGGTGAGGACTTTGGATTTTATTCTTTTTTTAAAATAATTTTTATTGGAGTATAGTCGCTTTACAATGTTGTGTTAGTTTCTACTGTACAGCAAGATGAATCAGCTACACGTATACATATAACCCCTCTTTCTTGGATTTCCTTCCCGTTTAGGTCACCACAGAGCATTAAGTAGAGTTCCCTGTGCTACACAGTATGTTCTCATTAGTTATCTATTTTATACATAGTATCAATAGTTGCACTGTTGGTGGGAATGTAAATTGATACAGCCACTATGGAGAACAGTACGGAGCTTCCTTAAAAAACTAAAAATAGAACTACCATATGACCCAGCAATCCCACTACTGGGCATATACCCTGAGAAAATCACAATTCAAAAATAGACATGTAGGGCTTCCCTGGTGGCGCAGTGGTTGAGAGTCTGCCTGCCAATGCAGGGGACACGGGTTCGAGCCCTGGTCTGGGAAGATCCCACATGCCGCGGAGCAACTGGGCCCATGAGCCACAACTACTGAGCCTGCGCGTCTGGAGCCCGTGCTCCGCAACAAGAGAGGCCGCAATAGTGAGTGGCCCCCGCTTGCCGCAACTAGAGAAAGCCCTCGCACAGAAACGAAGACCCAACACGCCATAAATTAATTAATTAATTAATTAATTTTTTAAAAAAATAGACATGTACCACAATGTTCACTGCAGCTCTATTTACAATCGCCAGGACATGGAAACAACCTAAGTGTCCATCGACAGATGAATGGATAAAGAAGATGTGGCACATATACACAATGGAATATTACTCAGCCATAAAAATAAACGAAATTGAATTATTTGTAGTGGGGTGGATGGACCTAGAGTCTGTCATACAGTCAAGTAAGTCAGAAAGAGAAAAACAAATACTGTATGCTAACACATATATATGGAATCTAAAAAAAAAAAAAAAAATGGTTCTGAAGAACCTAGGGGCAGGACAGGAATAAAGACGCAGACGTAGAGAATGGACTTGAGGACACGGGGAGGGGGGAAGGGTAAGCTGGGACGAAGTGAGAGAGTGGCATGGACATATATACACTACCAAATGTAAAAGAGCTAGCCAGTGGAAAGCAGCCGCATAGCACAGGGAGATCAGCTCGGTGCTTTGTGACCACCTAGAGGGGTGGGATAGGGAGGGTGGGAGGGAGACGCAAGAGGGAGGAGATATGGGGATATATGTATATGTATAGTTGATTCACTTTGTTATAAAGCAGAAACTAACACACCATTGTAAAGCAATAATACTCCAATAAAGATGTTAAAAAAAAAAAATAGTGTATATATGTCAATCCCAATCTCCCAATTCCTCCCACCAACCCCCCTTTCCCCCTTGGATTTTATTCTAAGTGTAATAGGAAGCCACTGGAAGGGGTTAGAGCCAGGCATCGCCACTTTCCAGGGTACACTGAAGATGGTTGTTCTTGCTGCTGTGGAAAACCGTGGGAGGGAGGGTGCAGCAGTGTGGAGGAGTCATTGGTTCTAAAGGCCAGTGTAGTTCAAGGTCAAGTAGTTCTCTCACAGCTTTCTCATAGAGGCTGACCCCAAGCATCTCCTGACCTTACCCACCCTTTCAGCTGTCCCTTCCTAAAATCTCCCTCCTATTTTCTTTCCCATAGATGCTTAATCTCCTCACCTCTGACCATTCAAATTTAGGCTCTTCCAGAAAGACACTTGGCCCAAGCTTTTTCCTCACTTAACTGACCCACAATTTGTCACTTACACAAGGATTAGGTCCTACCTTACCTCGTGGCAACACTCTACATCCACTAGCATATGAGAACAGAGGGCAAAAATTCGACTTTCAAAAAGCAGGTGGAACAGTATTAAGCCAGACAGTCTGGGCTCGAAGTCTGTCTCTCCCACTTACTGCCCACATGACCTGTGACAAACTACTTAACTTCACTGAGGCTGTAAAATGGGGATAAAATGTCTTCCACCGAAAGCGGTGAGAAATACATGAGATATTACAGGCACAAGTACCTGGCCTGGTATGTAATAAGTGATCAATAAGTAAGTGTCCATTACTATCATTATGTTACCGTGTAATGAACATTCAAGTGTGTCCTTACCACAGTGTCAGAAAGAAAATAAAGGTGAAATACACACACACACACACACACACACACACACGCATGCACACACCTTTTTTATTCTGATGATCTGTCTGGTTTGGAGGAATCCAGGCCAAGGTTTTCACCCATTATCCTGAAAAAGTATGCACGGGCTGTATGCACTGTTCCCTGAACATCTAAGAAATCACTTGACTTATTGCCTGGGCACTTCAGAATGTCAGCACGAAGAACGCCAAGCAAAATTTAAGGAATATTAAGTAAACACCTGATATTCCTAGTGCTGAAGGAAAAAAGAAGCAATTTGTTCCTATTTTAAAACTATTTCAGAGGGAGAAAATACTGATTGAGCCTGGAAATTCAAGTTTTATGAGCAAAAACTATTAATATGATGTGAAGGATTGGGTCCCACCCACTCTTCCCCCATGGAAGTGAAGAGCATGACTTTGGCAGCAATTAAAATCTAAGGGCTTTTGCCAATGATGAGTTCTTCCATCAAAAAGCTAAATTAGAGACTATTTGAGACTTGTTTGGTTTTGACTTCCACCCATTCCCCAGTGAAAACAATTAAAAATGGGCCAAACATCATGTTCCTCAATTATACAAATGAAGGTTGAAAATTACGTATAAGTTGACCATTTTAACAGGTATGCTATTTGAAAAACTAGGAGTGCGGACAGAACTTCTTACTCAACGACTCCCCTTTTCCCTGCTACACCCCATGACTACTAAGCTTGCAGACTGTGTGGAGACACTTCCATTAGGGAGTAGTTTAAAGAGCCTTGAACTTGGAGCCAGGGGATTCCATCTTTGGACCTCAGTTTTGTCATCTGTAAAATGAAAATGTTGCATTACGAGTGGTAAGAGGTCTTTAGGTGCTGCTAAGAGAACTCAACCAATGTTTCCCTCCTAAAAGGTAAGGAGGGCTTCTAAACTTTTCCAGAAAGGAATAAAAGTGATGGAGAAGGAGGAGAGGCAGGGCACGGAGGGAGACGGGCACAGTAGCCATTCTTACTACGAGGCTCTCTGGAAGCCACTATGAAGGAACTATACTCAACATTTTGTAATAACCTATAAGGAAAAAGAAGAATCTGAATCACTTTGCTGTACACCTGAAACTAACACAACACTGTAAGTCATCTATACTTCAATTTTTTATTAAAAAGTCCAAAAAAAGTTTTTAATAAATAAGTAAAAGAAGTTACACGGAATAAATGAGGAGTCGCTCAGGTGACACAGCCCCCTACCCTCTACAGGAGAAATGAAGAGAAAGGCTCATCTTCTCCACAACTCTAAAATATCCAGGCTTTACATCACATATTCAAGTTTCAAAGTATTTTCAAAGTCGTTTCGATACTTGTCAACACTCTAAGCCTCCTTCTGAATATCTAATAAATTTTAGCATCTTCCCCCCAGAGTTTATATGTCAGAGCACAACACTTCCCTTAGTGTTTTATTTCAAGGCGTGTTCTGCGTCTGCACACTCCAACATTACAAGGACTGTGGGGGGTTTGGATTGCCTTTGACAATTTCTTCTACCAGCCCCGTGTTCATGCAGACCCATCACCAAATTGTCAATTCCATCCCCTGCACCAAAAAAAGGCAGAATGTCTTAAAAGTTCAGAAGGATGGTCACCATTAGCAAATTCCCTTTTCTCTTCTGTTCTCTCAACAAATGGCCACAGAGAGGACAGATATAGAGATATAAGCAATATATGCCTGAGCTCAAGTAGTCAGCTACATTGCAGCAATGATTATGCCTGTTGCCCCACAGGCGTTTTGTTCCTGCCATTGTGATGCTAATATAGGGCCTCGGTTCTCAAACTTGAGCATGCATCAGAATCACGCGGAAGACTTCTTAAAACATAGATTGCTGCCCTCCACCCACTCTCCCCAAGGTTTCTGATTCAGTCACTCTAGGATTGGGCCTGAGAATGTGCATTTCTCACAGGTCCATCTGCGCCTCTGATGCTAGTGGTCCAGAAACCACACTTTGAGAATCACAGGCATGGGGAAACCTGTGAGCCTCCGGTGAAGTTGGAGCCTGCCCATCCCTGAGATTAAAAGAAGTCAGAGAAGGAAATGTGGGCTCATTTTATTTCTTCTTTAAGTTCAGATCCAATTAGCATTTATGGAGTTATGTGAGGCACTGGGTCAAATGCTTTCAAACACTTTTAATTCTCTCCATGGCCTGTGCTATAGCTATTGTCATCCTCATTTTAAAGAGAAGCAAATTGAGAGATTTGCTTCAGAGGGATTAAGAAACTTGCCCAAAACCACAGAGCTAGTAAGTAGAAGAGCCAGAATTCAAGCTCAGGTCTTCTGACTCCAAGTCTGTCAGGTGACCTCAACAATGCTGTATATTCCCAGTCTCTAGGAGGCTGCCCAAGGACTCAGGGCAGAGGTCGTAAATGGCATTGATGGAGGATGGGGGGAAGCACTGCGGAGGGACGTTAAAGGGACTCTTCGCATGCACGTCTGGCTCAGCGGGCTGACAGACCAACTCCTTTCCCTGTACCTCAGCTCTGCCAACTGAGAAACCGAAGACTGAAATAGATGCCACCTACCCCCCAGCTTGTTCCCAAGAATGAGATAAGAGCTCTCGGCTGTTATATAAGAAGCGTTTTTCTTTCCAGTCCCTCTGCTTGCTGAGTAGCCCGAAAGGCTCCAGATCTTATAAATGATGGGATTCACCATTACTCTCTTGAACCCTCTGCAATGGTCACCCTGTTCTCCCATCCTGACTCCTACCTCCCCTGTGGCCCTAACATCTGCAAGCTGGGAACTCCAAGTTCAAAGCGTGTGCCTAAAATGACGTGTGCATTTCAGAAACTCCATTTGTTCCTGCAGAGTGACTGATGGAGAGTTGTTCTGACAGCTCGGTTGGGCACATTTTTAGGTGTTCCTCAGAGTCTGCCCTCACTCTGTACCTCGTGGGCCCCTAAGGCATATTCCGTAGGCTCTGCCTGCTGAGTAGCTGGCAGGAGGCATGTTGCACCTATTTTGTCAGCTTAGAAGGGCTGTGTCAAGAGCCTCATCCTCTTAGAATTAAGACTCTTTTGTGGTGCTTCATTGGTCTCGTCTAATGAACTGAGAGAAACGCCCGGATTCCACGTTAGTCAAAGACTGAACATTCCAGAGAATACATAAGTATTCTGGAGTCCAAGTGAGCAAATAAAAGATTGATTTCTTTTCGTTTCATTTTCTTGGCTTTGTGTCTCATAGGGATGGCCAGCTTCCCTTTTCCCCAGTCTCTCCTCGTGGATGTTTGTTTATTAGTGGAGCAGAGTGAGATCCTGAAAGCCTTCCCCTTGCTCTGAAGTTCTGATTGTAACGGAAACAGTCACCAGGGGGTGAAGTGTCACTGTGGTTATCTAATGATCAAGGACAGCACGCCTGAGAGACAGCAAGGAGCCATGGTCTCTGGCTGTCACCACATGGTTTATTCTGCCTCTACTCTCTCTGTCCCGCCAGTGACTAATTGATTTGTGAAAGCGCTTGGAGGTACTCTGAGGGGGGAAAACACTTTACATCTCCTTATGACAAATCCTCAGAGGAACAAAAAATCCATTTCATGCACAAATTTCCCTGCTTGACTCTTTCCTCCATTCAATTCCCAGTTAGCTAAATCTTCAGCACCCAAAGAATTCAGAGACAAAAAAAAAAATCTTCTGATGCCTGGTTCCTGCCAAACAAAGAGATTCGCACATGAAGGAAAAAAAAAAACAGAATCGATAGTAAAAATGAGAAACAGAAAAGTAGGCAGTAAAGAAGGAAAGTAGTTCTGTGGTCCTTAAGGAACTAATTTAAGACAATTACCAGATCCCAAAGTCAACAAGTGCTGTTTCTAACACTGGCCACTAGTGAGGAGAACTCATGAAAAGCCAGAATCTTAGAGTGCAGCCTCCTGGCAACTTCATTTTATCACAAGTAAATTCTAATAGACTGACTTTTTTTTTTTTTTTTTTTTTACCTCTGGCAACCAATCTAATGTTTCTATACGTAGACTCAAAAGCGCTGTCAGCCTTTTGTAAATCCATCCCCCAAAATGTACCGAAGGGTTGATTTGGGATGTCTTGCTGCCCAGCTGGGGCTGAAACTTGCATCCTGACTTTCTGATTCAGCTCCTGCCTACAGCGCATTTGCTTTTTAAAAAGAGTTTGCCAGGGCTGCAGAAAGAGTTGAAGGAATATTGATAAGAGAACTGAGCTTTTATCAAAAGCAGCTTCTTGTAAGTGAACTTGGCCCAAATTCAGAGTTCTTCCCCTGTTGCTGACTGATCCCAGGGTACCCTTGGGTAAAAGCCAGTAAAGTCATTCCTGGGCCTTTTTTCCATGCAAATGTTAAGCTCTTTGGACAGCTGGGATAAGGAGGCTAAATTCATTCATTTATTCACTCAGTATTTATTAAGTACCTGAAACGTGCCCGACTCATAGGTAGAACTTATTTTTTAATCACTAATTGTATGTTTGATCTGCAGAAATAACTTGTCCGTTGTTTGGAAGCAGTACACCATGAGACAGTGGATGCGGAGAGAAAATAGAGGAAACTACTTTTCTCCCTTCTTCGCAGCCCCTCAGATAAGTTCCGTGCGGAGGAGAGTTCTGAAGCACTGAGCCACTTTCAGATTGCAAACTACAGTGAATTACTTTGGCAAGTCCTATTCCATCAGTTTAAATCTGATACAGAATAACGCATAGCTTTCCAGAACCATCTATGTCCAGAACCCACGTTAATTGCTTAGGATATTTTCTAAAATACCTACCTACACAGAAGAGAATTTTTTAAATGAATTTTAAAGACACTCAAAGGTTATCCTCCCCCCATTGCTGGGCTCTCTCAATGGCTACAGGTGACCAAGCAGCCCCCAAATCAGACACTAGTCAAAATAATATGGCTGATCTTTTAATCTTTTGCAAATTCAGTCAAACAGCCATCATTCTTGTTCTATAAAATGGATAAGTATTTTTTGTCCAGCTTCACAGGATTCAAATCTATCTTTCATTGCTGCATAGACAAAATAATGTAATTATAATAAAAAGAAGTTGTATTTGAACAGTCTTTACTAGTTTATAAAACATTGTATAGTTTATAAAAGCATTTAATCAAATAACTTTAATATTCAGTCAACAAACAATTATTGGCCTAATAGATCTCCCTGGTGCCTAGCTTAGGGCTTAGTGGATGAAGAATAAGATATGGTCTCTGCCATTAAGAAATCCAGAGTCTAGTGGGTGAGAAAGACAAGTTAGCAATAACCACAATATAAGTGCAATAGAGAAATATAAAGGTGAAGGGGTAGATAGAAGAAAGATAACAGACATAGTATTCAAAATTTAAATTGGTATTTGGGGGAGTTCTGTTTACTTATAAGCTCCTAGACACCAGGTATATCTAGGTTTATGTGCATACACAGAAACATAATAAAGTATTTTTGATGGGAGTGCAAGACTGAGGGTGGCAGCTATTATAGTGGAAGAACTGGTGGTGGAAGAAGTGGTGATGATGGTAGGTTTTGGAAGA
This sequence comes from Balaenoptera borealis, assembly GCF_965194805.1. Taxonomy (NCBI): domain Eukaryota; kingdom Metazoa; phylum Chordata; class Mammalia; order Artiodactyla; family Balaenopteridae; genus Balaenoptera; species Balaenoptera borealis. Next base: position 56,909,301 of record NC_138867.1, read on the forward strand.
CTTTGGCATTTCTTGGTTCACTAGAATTGACGTCCTTTCCCGGTATAGTACCAATTCCCAGCCATCCCAGAAACATCTCTCTTCCTAGCCTGACAGTCCATTGCTTCACTGTGAGCCAATATATACACACAACCGCAGCAAACAACAACCACAAAATATTAGCAGTGACCAACTATGTGGTAACAAATCACGTGCTAAAGAACTGACAGCCAGTGACCACTTAGAGATGTACCTAGATGCCAGGAAAGCAAACAGGAAACCCTCTGCGCAAACCTGCCTTAGATTAGTTGAGCACCATTTGCATGAACAGAAGAAGCAACAATCATTTTGAGGAGGGTGAAAAAGCCAGGCAGGGGATGAAGAAACCAAACACGAATTGAAAGCGCATGACACAAGCCCCTGGCTCGTGCAGCCTCACAAAGAAGCGCATGAAATAAGCTTCTTGCAGAAGGGCGACTATCAGAAAGAAAAAATGGTTGTAATAAATCCTGACAAAAGCCAACAAAAGAAAATGTTGGACAACTTGTTAGATAAATATTCAGTAAGGCTGATCCACCTCACTGGGTAAAGAACAGCTAATAAAAAAAAGATTGTCAAGGACACTGCAAACACAGAAGAACTAACCAATAATAAGAACATTAATAATAAGGGAGGGCCTAGGAATGAAACCAGTTCCATCAAGACCAAAGATGTTGAGCAACCAGCAGAGAAATAAAGAAAACAGATACAATTGCCTGGAGGTAGTCCAAACAAACAAGAACCAAATATTTTTTTACTCTTAAGTTCGAAAAAGAAGACAAGTTTACAGGGTATAAGACTATAAATAAATATTGGCCAGTGGGCTCTTGCTTTTCCCTGGCGGCAGCTCCCTTTGAAATGACTTCCTGGACGGAGGGGGTGAGGGAGTTGAAGGCTCCTATCCTCCTCCCTAGAACTCACGGTCCGCAACAGGAAGCCTTCCCTCCCTAGTCTTGATGATTTGGGGTTGGAAAAAACACTGGAAGGAATCCAAAGCTGTGGTTCATTTCATTCTTTCATTTCCTGCCTTTGCCAAATACTGACAATTACAAACAAATGTTGTCTTCACGACTTTCTCCTAGATGAACATCCTGCTCATTTCGGTTGCTTTTGTGTATGTGACTCGAGAAACACTTTCTAAATCCCCAAGGTGACAGGATTTCCACGTAATGATAATGATTATTTAATGGCATCATCACGATGGGCTGCCTGGGCAAATGAAAAGCTTGCTGGGTCTAAAGCATTCACTCCAGTGAGGTAAATTAACGCTTTCCAGGGTACCAGATTTCCCACTGGGACCCTAAAGAAGGCAATTCATTACCCAGGCATTCTCCACCCCCAACATTGCCTTCTACCAGCAAGTTCTTCAGTTGCTTAAACTGTCAGACCTCTCAGCCAGTGTGGGAAAGTCCAGGAGAGAGAAGAATATGCTGAGAAGGTCCAGGCTGGGTGGATATTTTTAGTCATCTGAAGATAGTCCAGGCGTGATCACCATCACCATCATCATCACAGCCCATGTGAATGCAGTCCCTCTTATTTTCAAAGCACTTTCATCACATAAATCATTCCCTTTGATCCTCACAATAATCCCCGAGGTATGGAAAGCAGGTCTTACTACAGTCAGCACCTGGCTATGGCAGTAAGAAGGGCACAAATGGTATGGAGGTAAGCCCAGAAGACACAGGGAAGAAAGAAAGGGTGCAGCAGAAAGAGGGGGCAAACCCCCAAATCAGTAGCCTCAAAAGCCTTGAGGGTCTGGGACCAGGGGCCATGTAGAGTGAGGACACATAATGGCATATGGAGGCAGAATGTGAAGAGGTGTGGGTGTCTGATTAGATAGACTAGGTTTAAAAATATTCCTGATTATCTGCTGTGTGAAAGATTGGTATTACTAAGTCCAAAAATCAAGAAAGATGGAAACTAAAATGAACCAAGTGTCTACTATTTGCCAAGTGTTATCCTGTAAGATCTTAACAGACTTAATCTTCACAAATAATCTATTCAAGGCAGATATTATCAACCCATTTTTTACAGATGAGAAAACTGAGGCTCAAAGCAGTGATGTTATTTGCCCAAGATCACAAAGCTGTTAACTGGAAAAGATGAGATTCAGGGACTAGGAGAGAGACAGAGCAAGAGAAGGCTGGGGGCCCTGGCCCGAATGACTAGCGACAAGCTTAGGGCAGCAACAGTAAGAGCATCACAAGAAGAGTTTAAGAATGAGGAACAAAAGTTTCCTGAGCCCTGGGTTCCCTGTGTCCTTTCTGCCCTGGAGGCTGGGCTCATAGTGCCTGACCAAGGTGGAAGAGGTGGGGTGACAAGCAAGATGGTTCCTGGCAGTTACCCCTCTTTTACACATGTGGAAACTAAGTTCCAGAGAGGAAAGGTCACAAAGTAGTCAGGGAGAACTTGCTCTTCTTTTCAGGAGCAAGAGGAAGATACAATGTCTAAAAACACAGAAGTCTTGGAGGATCATGGCAGCTGGCATGGGTTTGCCTAAAGGATTAGGCTCGGGCTGGTGAAGGGCAGAGATGGTAGAAGCAGAATGGTCAGAGCCAACGAAACCTAAGAGGAGCCTGGGGTAGTGGAAAGGAACACTCTACAACTTCTTTACTGTGGCACCTTGGACAAGACACTTCTCTAAGTTTCATCTGTAAAACAGAGAAAACAAAATCCACCTCACGGTAATTTTATGAGTATTAAATTTTATATGTGTGTGTGTGTACACACACACACACACATATATTGTTCTTAAGCATTTGAAAGAAGTTTTCACGTTGAGATAGATGGTCTCTGGGGAGAGTAACGTAACAGGCAAGAATAGCATTTGGATTTGGAGCAATCCCTTCTTTGCATGTAGTAAAATATTTCTATTGAAAACCCACTTTCCCCAATCCTTGTGAATTCAACCTTTGTCATAAGCAAGACTTTTTTTTTTTAATTTATTTTATTTTACATTTTTTTATTTTTGGCTACATTGGGTCTTTGTTGCTGCATGCAGGCTTTCTCTAGTTGCGGCGAGCAGGGGCTACTCTTCCTCGTGGTGCACGGGCTTCTCATTGCGGTGGCTTCTCTTGTTGTGGAGCACGGGTTCTAGGTGCGTGGGCTTCAGTAGTTGTGGCACACCAGCTCAGTAGTTGTGGCTCACAGGCTCTAGAGCACAGCCTCAGTAGTTGTGACGCACGGGCTTAGCTGTTCCGCGGCATGGGGGATCTTTCCGGACCATGGCTCAAACCCATGCCCCCTGCATTGGCAGGCAGATTCTTAACCACTGCACCACCAGGGAAGCCCAGCAAGACTTTTTGATTCTAAGAAGCACAAAGAAAGCCATTTCCGTGACTTCTTCCTTCTGCAAGACTTATTTAACATGTTTCTTCTGACAAACTATGAACCATTCTGCTTTAAATAAAGAAGATTCCTCCTGGCGGGAGAATGAATCAAGGGCAATAACATTCTGCCTGACCCTTAATAGCATGTCAGGGTCACATCCAGTAACAGTACATAAAGCCTTCAACCAAATTGCCTCCAGCTTCTCTGAAAGAGTTGCCCAAGAGAGCCCATCCACGTTCATTTCTGCAGTGACTCCAGGCACCAAAGACAGCCATTAACAAGGAGGAGGGGTGGCAATTGTGAGCAATGTCATTTGTAGAATTCCCTGCAAAAGAGCTTCGAAAGTTTTAGCTTACAAGTCCTGAATAATTCAGAGAATCTTAGAATTTGCAAGAAACTCCTTGCCCACCTGATCTAACCCCCAACTCTAACCCCACTGGTCAGTGTTCTCCCAGAGCTAACATGGGGCTTCTTCATACAGACCTGGGTCTGGGGAAGTCATTTCTAGGAAGTGCCCATAGTACAGTTGGATATAAATAATATAGTACCAAGAACCCACTAAGTGACTCATTCGAAATGTCTTCAATTTCTCTAATCCTCTTATTCTATTATGACTTGTGAATGTCCATATTTTATATTAATGTATTCTTATAATATGCACACAACCAGCCAGCACCGTGACAAGCCACTCAGCCCCCTGAATAGTCCCAGCATACCCTCTTTGCCATCTCCCTCTCCACCAGGCCCCCTCCTCAGGCCACAGCACCAGCTCACCTTCCAAACACAAACCCAGTGTGGGCTGAGGACACTGGCCTCAGAGATAACCTCCTTTCCATGTCCTCCCCACTTGCCAAGTGAGGACAGGGCAGGGCTGAAGTCTAAAACCAGACCAGCTGGACCTGAACTTAGCCCTGGCCCTCACCTTCAGTCCCATCACCCCATCTGGCAGCATCACTCTGTCACTGGGCATTGCAAGTGGACATAAGTTGACTTTAGATTTGAAGTGGTAGGCTGTCCAGCTGCCAGCATCTGAGAGGAAAGAGGACCCCTAGCAGGTCATAAGCAGCCTGCAGCAAAGCCTGAGAACCGGGCTTCCTTACCAGTGCAGTGGTTAGGAATCCGCCTGCCAATGCAGGGGACACGGGTTTGAGCCCTGGTCCGGGAAGATCCCACATGCCACGGAGCAACTAAGCCCGTGCACCACAACTACTGAGCCTACACTCTAGAGCCCACGAGCCACAACTACTGAGCCCACGTGCCACAACTACTGAAGCCCACGCACCTAGAGCCTGTGCTCTGCAACAAGAGAAGCCACTGCATTGAGAAGCCCACACACCGCAACAAAAGGCAGCCCCTGCTCGCCGCAACTAGAGAAAGCCCGCACACAGCAACGAAGACCCAACACAGCCAAAAATAAATAAATAAATAAATAAACAAACAAACAAATAAATAAATGCATGCATGCCTGAGAACCTGAAAGGGGTTACAGAATGAAACTTCGACCTCCTGGCTTTCCAGTCGGATGTGTGATGCCTTGTGCTTCTGTCCTGAAGTTAGGCAAGCCGGTGTGATTCTGTAAAAGTGGGAAGCCAGCCTTGTGCTCTAATTCCAACTGATAGGTTAGCCAGGAAAATGTCACTAAAAACATTCAGTGGAATTTGTTTGCAGATTCCCAGTCAGCACAAGCTATTAAAACGAAACTAAGTCATAGCTTGCTCTTCAGTAAGTCTTATCTTTCTGTTCTCTCAGGATTTCCCATGATAGGAGGATAAGGCTTAGGTAACACTGGCTTCAGGTGACTTAGTCATCATCAGGAGTGAAGCAGGGGGAAAACCTCACTGGGTTATCTCTGCCTAAATGCCCCAAAGCAGCCACCGCTTGGCTGGGCTTAACTCAGACAACTACAACAGTGGTTTTTTTCCTCCCAGGATGAGCGGCTCTCCACACTAGAAATGTGGAGGGGCTGCTAGAGAGTAGGTGGTACCACTGAAGCAGCTGAGAACTCTGTAGCAGAAACCATCCTCCTGGATTTCACCACAAAAGAGCAGAAGCAACTGTCCGAACACAGCCTTACACAGAACAAACCGTGTGGGACGTAAAGGTGGCAGGGAGCCGGAGAGCCCGTCTGGAGCTCTTCCCAGCAGCCTGAGCAGAGGCTGCACTGGTAACCAGCAGTTCTCTCCTGCCCCCCAGTGCCCTTGGCTGCCCACGGTCCCCACTGCGCCCCAGACTCCCTCCAAGTCAGCTTCTTCTGTGTCTCCCTCCCTCAGGGCAAAGCACTGCATTTTCCAAGGTAACACCTAGCTAATCTAATATAATCTAATCTGAAAGCGTTAGTGAGTATTATTGGATTAATACGCTATTACTCCTAGAAATACCATTTGCATTCCAGAGACACAGGGCCTCAAACTGAAGGAGTGGGAATTTCCATTACCCTGGCAGGCTAGGAAGGAGGCAATTGTGCAAGGGGTGAGAATTTCAAGACCAAATTTAAAGACTTAAAAACAGCCTTGCCTATTCCTACAGCTGGGAAGGTTTTGAGTTTCATTTTTTAAAAGCTACCATGTAATCTTCTTTCTAACTTTTTCCCCACTTCCTCAGTACTGATGTGCTCAGAGGCCTCGAACTCTCTTTTAACGTCAGGTGATAACAATGGTTGGTAATGCCTGCACTCTACTTTATGAGTGGGGATTTCAGTGCTTAAAAAAAAAAAAGAAAGAAACATACCTCCCCAATTATTTAAAGTAATCATGCCTATACTTCATTCTTTTTACTTTGGTCTATTCTTCATAAACCTAATAAGCTACTTCAGAAATATGCAAGAACTCTTAGAAAGGGAGCTACCATGTAGTGTGTACATGCTAATGTACACATATTAATATATTAATATATAATGTAATATATGTTCTAAACCAATTATATACATTGTCTCCCTCCTCATAACAACCCAATGAATTAGAAGCTATCATCCCCATTTTTTAAACGAGAAAACCGAGGTACTGAAAAGTTAAATAAATTAGCCAAGGTCACATAGTTTCAAGTGTTGGAGGAGGAATCCCAATACGATTTCTGAGTCCAAAGCTTGCCCTCTTAACCATTACCTTCTCCTACCAGATATAAAGCAACAATATTTCTACCATTTTGAGCTTTTCCACCTTACAGTGTTGAGTCAGTAATTCTCAACGTATGGTCCCTGAACCAACAGCATCAGTATCCCTCAGGAAACTTGCTAAAAATTGCAAAATTGGGGGCCCACTCCAGACTTAAAGAATCAGAAACTCAGGAGGGTAGGGCCCAGCAATTTATGTTTTAACAAGCCTTCCATGTGATTCTGGTGCACACTCAATATTGAGAACCACTGGACCAAGTCATCAGTGCAGATTCTTAAAGATCTGGGACTGGGTCAGCAGTAACTCCTTTTTAACGTTCATTCCTGGAATAATTCCTTTTCAGTTAGAAACTTCCACATAATTTTATTGTAATTCTAGGGAGATTTGAACAAATGAACATTGTTGGCACATGCTTGACAAGTGTGCAACGTTGTGAATGCAAATGAGGTAATCAATGCAAAAAATAGTTTCTCAAAATCCTGTAAGGTAGTCTAACACAACTGAGTGTAAAAGCAGTATAACGAGTATTCTTGAGTTCAAAAGGTGGGGAGAGGAAGGTTACTTAAGTCGGCTACACCTAATCAGCGGCCATTAGTCTGCTCCCTACTTGTGCAAAATTACATGGAATGTCACGAAAAGTACCTGGAGGATTCACCTGACTGGCATCTAAACAGCTTGTTTCCCCCTTTCTCTTCATTCTGTGCTGCTGCTTTCTTAAACCAAAATAAGACTGAGGCACCCACTTTGGCCTGGAAAAAGCCCACCAGGCTGAGGCCGTCCCACTCCCACCAGCTGGAAAACCTCTGACTGGCGGGCAGGAACACACCTGTGTGCACACCTGTGCTTTATGACTCGGGGCTGAGAATAGGCCGTTTCCCAGGAAGCAAGTTCTATACTCAGTTTCTCACACCCCACGTGTCTTGGAGCTTGTTCAATATTAGCCTAGGTGTGCCCTACATAAAAGAAAATAGAAATTCACAGCCATCATTCTACCTTGATCTGAAAAAGAAAAATGATTTGAGCTGGCTCTCAAATGGGGCCAGAGGTTAGATGTAGGGGAAACTTTCCTCACTGAAGCTGAGTCAGTGACCTCGACCTTCTCAAACCAGAGTGAAGCTGTTCCTGCCTGGCAGGGAGGGGGTCTTTCTGGTGGAAAACAAAGTTTGGATTCTGTAGTCACGTTGGCCAGTGGTGCAGTCCCAGCTGCGGAACTTGCTAGCTCCTAAGTGGCAGTTCCCAGCTGTGTGACTCTGGGAAATATGCTTCACTGTCTTGAGCCTTGGTTTCCGGAACTGCTTTAGGAAGGGGAGTGCGGGGAGCACAGGGTCAGGAATTATATCCATCAGACAAGAAGGAGGAGAATAGGGCATATTGGCCTAACCAGGCCAGACCTACCTTAGGAGCTACACAGTTAACGCCGGCTCTCTTCCTCTTCCCCGCCTGAAGTGCCCAGGTGGACTTTCACCTGCCTCAGTGGGAGCCTCAGCCTCAAAGAGCTGTCGCCAGGGGTTACATAAACAGGGCTTGATAAACAGGGGTCAAGTGCCCTGTTAACTGGTCTCACAAGCTAGCCGAGGAACCCTGGTATAGGAGTGAGTGGTTTCTAATCTTGAAATACAGAACAAGGCTGGGATGCTTCACATCTTAAAGGGAAAAGCTATAATCCCCTAGTCCGGGTCAGATCACAGGTCTTCCCCTAAAACCCCTGGGAACCCACTTCCTCCCCACAACTCCTCACACATAAACACACCCTAAAAACTGACAAAGGCAGTACTCAGTTAATCCCTAAATATTCAGGGGAATGGCACACCAACCAGCTACAGAGAAGAGAAACACCTGGTATTAATTACATTTAAAAATTTTCCCAGAATACAGTGGAGAAAAGACAGCCTCTTCAATAAGTGGTGCTGGGAAAACTGGACAGCTACATGTAAAAGAATGAAATTAGAATGCTACCTAACACCATGCACAAAAATAAACTCAAAATGGATTAAAGACCTAAATGTAAGGCCAGACACTATCAAACTCTTAGAGGAAAACATAGGCAGAACACTCTGACATAAGTCACAGCAAGATCCTTTTTGACCCACCTCCTAGAGAAATGGAAATAAAAACAAAAATAAACAAATGGGACCTAATGAAACTTAAAAGTTTTTGCACAGCAAAGGAAACCATAAACAAAGACGAAAAGACAACCCTAGAATGGGAGAAAATATTTGCAAACGAAGCAATGGACAAAGGATTAATCTCCAAAATTGACAAGCAGCTCATGCAGCTCAATATCAAAAAAACAAACAACCCAATCCAAAAATGGGCAGAAGACCTAAATAGACATTTCTCCAAAGAAGATATACAGATTGTCAACAAACACATGAAAGAATGCTCAACATCATTAATCATTAGAGAAATGCAAATCAAAACTACAATGAGATATCATCTCACATCAGTCAGAATGGCCATCGTCAAAAAATCTACAAACAATAAATGCTGGAGAGGGTGTGAAGAAAAGGGAACCCTCTTGCACTGTTGGTGGGAATGTAAATTGATACAGCCACTATGGAGAACAGTATGGAGGTTCCTTAAAGAACTAAAAATAGAACTACCATACGACCCAGCAATCCCACTACTGGGCATATACCCTGAGAAAACCATAATTCAAAAAGAGTCATGTACCACAATGTTCATTGCAGCTCTATTTACAATAGCCAGGACATGGAAGCAACCTAAGTGTCCATCAACAGATGAATGGATAAAGAAGATGTGGCACATATATACAGTGGAATATTACTCAGCCATAAAAAGAAATGAAATTGAGTTATTTGCAGTGAGGTGGATGGACCTAGAGTCTGTCAAACAGAGTGAAGTAAGTCAGAAAGAGAAAAACAAATACCGTATGCTAACACATATATATGGAATCTAAAAAAAAAAAAAAATGGTCATGAAGAACCTAGGGGCAAGACAGGAATAAAGACACAGACCTACTAGAGAATGGACTTGAGGATACGGGGAGGGGGAAGGGTAAGCTGGGACAAAGTGAGAGAGTGGCATGGACATATATACACTACAAAATGTAAAATAGCTAGTGGGAAGCAGCCGCATAGCACAGGGAGATCAGCTCGGTGCTATGTGACCACCTAGAGGGGTGGGATAGGGAGGGTGGGAGGGAGGGAGACGCAAGAGGGAAGAGATATGGGGATATATGTATATGTATAACTGATTCACTTTGTTATAAAGCAGAAACTAACACACCACTGTAAAGCAATTATACTCCAATAAAGATGTTAAAAATAATAATAATAATAATTTGCACCCACAAAATGAAGAATTTTTACAGTTGAAAACATATAAGTAATGTTTTTAGAAAACCTCCAAGAAAAGAGCCCAAAACTCTTTTGAATAATAGCAACATAATTAGAATGGGTCAGAGCTGCTAGAATCTCTACTATGAAAGAATCTTTTTTAGATACCTCATTTCTATGTTATTTCAAAGATACTCATTTACAATAGCACCTAAAATTCCCTATAGGACCCTGCCAGTGTTAGCACAGACAGGCAGTGTTCTAGTGGGACACATCCTTGACAAAACCCACGTTGGCTCTCTCTCTCTGTGTAACTCTGACCCCTTTGGTTATCACTGAAATGTAACCAGAGACCAGCTCTCTCCCTTCCTCCCTTGCCTTTTTTCAAGGTCCTTATAACAAAGTAAGATATTCTTAATCAGTACCCACTCCCAACTGTGGTTTGGTTTGAATAGCTTAAGGCAAGACTTTGGCAGTTCTTTGAATTATTGTGTTAGGAAGTTATTGTGTGATTAAATGAGATAATATGTATGAAAGCAAGGGGCAGAGTATCTGGCATACAGTGGGAACTCAATAACAAATTGAGTTTATTATTGCTGTAATAAGGAATTTGTGTCTATAACAGCTTAAAGTCATAGCATGGTTCACTGGTGTCTACCTGTTAGGGCCTTAGCATTCAGCACCGTGGCCAAGGATGCTTTAAGATCAAGATGAGGGCACTTTAAGACCAAGAAGGGTTGTTGAATTTCTGGCTGTCCCTGACACATCATCACCACCACCCCATATCTCTCTCCTATTTCTCCTACTTCCTGTCCCCTATTTTCTTCTCTTTTCACCACTCCCTATCTGTCTACAATTTCACATTGTGCTTCTATTGCATGTGAGCATTCTCTCTGACCATATTTGTCTTTCTTTGCTTTCCCTTCCCTTTCCCCCTCTCCTCCCCACAAACACATAAACATGCGCACGCGTACACACACACACACACAAAACTTTCCCAGAGACGTTTATTTTTCCCAAAAGGAGAGAGCCCTCTGCTGGCAAATTAGCATTCTGCTGGGAAAGGGCATCTGCGTTAGTAAATATTAGGGGCTGTTTCCTCCTTTTAAGGCAGCAAATGTGTAAGTTATTTTCAAATAGCTAAGTTTTCATCCATGCTAGGAACAGATACAGGTATGAAATAATGAAGGTTGATGGTATAAAACCCAAATCCCCTAAAACCCTCTCCGCTGGCCTGGTTACAATTTACTATAGCAAACAGAGGGGATAAAAAGAGATACAAGAACCTTCTCCCCTCTCCTCCTTAATACATGGATAATCTTCTAGAAATGTTTCATGCAGAGAGAGGGCTCTGCCCAGTATTTAGGCTGTAAAGGCATCTCATCAGACAGTTTGAAAGAGATTGCAAACAACCAAAATAGCCATCAAGAGCAGACGAGAAAATAAATTATTACACATTTAAACAATGGAATAGTATGCAGCTTAAAAAAAGTGAGCTTATTCTATAGCTACATAGAAAGAGCTCCACATCTTTAAGTTTAAAAGAGCAAACTACAGAAACTATATATAATACACTATCATTTGTGTAAAAATAAAAATATATTTGTATTTGCCTCTATGTGCAAAAAAGTAAAATATTTATAGAAGTTTGAACAAGAAACTACTAACAGTGGTTACATTTTATAGGAATGTGGGAACTAAAGAATGGTGCACAGGGGTGAGGAGAAACTTCCACTTTGTTATATATTTCGACCTTTGATGTGAATGTTTTAACTAGTCAAAACGTTAAGTGGATGGTTTTTCAAACAACAGCATGAATGGGCATGAAGATTTCCTTTACTCCAAATTTTAATAATGGTTACCTTTTATTTAATGCTCATTATGTGCCATGCGTTGTACTAAATGCCTTACGTGTATTTTTTTTTTGAATTTTTGAATTTTATTTATTTTTTATACAGCAGGTTCTAATTAGTTACCCATTTTATACATATTAGTGTATACATGTCAATCCCAATCTCCCAATTCAGCACACCACCACCCACCCCCGTCACTTTTCCCCCCTTGGTGTCCATACATTTGTGCTCTACATCTGTGTCTCTATTTCTGCCCTGCAAAGCAGTTCATCTGTACCATTTTTCTAGGTTCCACATATATGCATTAATATACTATATTTGTTTTTCTCTTTCTGACTTACTTCACTCTGTATGACAGTCTCTAGATGCATCCATGTCTCTACAAATGACCCAATTTCGTTCCTTTTTATGGCTGAGTAATATTCCATTGTGTATATGTACAATGTCTTCTTTATCCATTCATCTGTCAGTGGGCATTTAGGTTGCTTCCATAACCTGGCTATTGTAAATAGTGCTGCAGTGAACATTGGGGTGCATGTGTCTTTTTTGAATTATGGTTTTCTCTGGGTATATGCCCACTAGTGGGATTGCTGGGTCATATGGTAATTCTACTTTTAGTTTTTTAAGGGACCTCCATACTGTTCTCCATAGTGGCTGTATCAATTTACATTCCCACCAACAGTGGAAGAGGGTTCCCTTTTCTCCACACCCTCTCCAGCATTTATTGTTTGTAGATTTTCTGATGATGCCCATTCTAACTGGTGTGAGGTGATACTTCATTGTAGTTTTGATTTGCATTTCTCTAATAATTAGTGAGGTTGAGCAGCTTTTCATGTGCTTCTTGGCCATCTGTATGTCTTCTTTGGAGAAATGTCTATTTAGGTCTTCTGCCCATTTTTGGATTGGGTTGTTTGTTTTTTTAATATTGAGCTGCATGAGCTGTTTATATATTTTGGAGATTAATCCTTTGTCCATTGATTCATTTGCAAGTATTCTTCTCCCATTCTGAGGGTTGTCTTTTCGTCTTGTTTGTAGTTTCCTTTGCTTTGCAAAAGCTTTTAAGTTTCATTAGGTCCCATTTGTTTATTTTTGTTTTTATTTCCATTACTCTACGAGGTGGATCAAAAAAGATCTTGCTGTGATTTATGTCAAAGAGTGTTCTTCCTATGTTTTCCTCTAAGAGTTTGATAGTGTCCGGTCTTACATTTAGGTCTTTAATCCATTTTGAGTTTATGTTTGTGTATGGTGTTAGGGAGTGTTCTAATTTCATTCTTTTACATGTAGCTGTCCAGTTTTCCCAGCACCACTTATTGAAGAGACTGTCTTTTCTCCATTGTATATCCTTGCCTCCTCTGTCATACATTAGTTGACCATAGGTGCATGGGTTTACCTCTGGGCTTTCTATCCTGTTCCATTGATCTATATTTCTGTTTTTGAGCCAGTACCATATCATCTTGATTACTGTAGCTTTTGCCTTACATGTATTAACTCATTTATTTAACCCTCCCAGTCACTCTGTGACGTGGGAACTATTCTTGTCATCCACATTCTAGAGACAAGGAAACTAAGGAACTGAGAGGTTAAGTTACTTGCCCAGGTTTACACAGACAAGGCTCCAGGAAGGCTGATACCAGAGTTCCCTCGCTTAACACCGTGCTACTCGGCTGCCCCAGATAAAGTTTCTTCAACACAGGAAAACTGACAGCAGAGAGTATTCTAAGTTAAAAACCCAGGGGCCCCAGTTAAAAGTTTGGAGAAGTCCTTTACTAGTGGTCTCAAACATGAGATTCTGACTGGACGAACACACACACCCTTACACACACACATACACTCACATATACACTCCTCTTCTCACCTTCACATATACTCATACATTCTCACACACTCCTACACATACACTCTTCCACTCTCAGACACACTGACACACATACATTCTCACACACTGATATACATTTTCACACATACTTGCACACTCACACACACATTAATAGCCTTCTCTGGCTCCAGCCTAACCTCTCCTCTGCGCTACCTCGCAAAGGCCCAGAATGTAAGCCCTGTGACACTCCAGCCCAAGGATCCCTGGACTTCTCTCAGGCCCTCTCTCCCATGTCCATTCTCAGGACCTCCTCTCTATGCATAAACCTTTCCCAGATGAAATATGGGGACCCATATTTCTATCTCACCCAACCCATTTATGCCCCTAAACATGCTTCTGGCAGTCCAACTCAATCTTTCATCTAGTACCCCTCCCTGACAACGAAGATTTTCTCTTCCTCTAGACCTTAAGAAGGAAAGATTGTTTTTCCATTCTGCTTATGCTTCCAGCTTCTCTGCTTGCCCCGTGAATGAAGAATCTCATGCAATTTGATTTCTGACAAGAAAGAAGTACAGCTCTCCATCTATCTAGGAGAGCATGCATCCTCTTAGGATGAGCATAAGCGTATTTCCTCACCAGCCCTGGACAACACAGAACCACTGTGAGACCAACATTTGGGGCTGCCAACAAGCCATTTAGTGTCCCTGGAGCTCTGACCTGCAAATGTTCTAGATACAAAACCATTTCAAAAAGAGAATGAGGGGGCTTCCCTGGTGGTGCAGTAGTTAAGAATCTGCCTGCCAATGCAGGGGACACGTGTTTGAGCCCTGGTCCGGGAAGATCCCACATGCCGTGGAGCAACTAAGCCCGTGCGCCACAACTACTGAGCCTGCGGTCTAGACCCTGCAAGCCACAACTACTGAGCCCGCGTGTCTAGATCCCATGCTCCACAACAAGAGAAGCCACCACAGTGAGAAGCCCGTGCACTGCAAGAAAGAATAGCCCCCACTCACCACAACTAGAGAAAGCCCACGCGCAGCCACGGAGACCCAACACCCCCAAAGATAAATTAAAAAAAAAAGAGAATGAGATATAGTATTTGACATGTACTCTTTTAATTCCTTTTTGGGTTTGCCCCCACTTTAGAACACAACAGTTTTTAAACATTTTACTGCTGCCCCCAAACCCCTTGTTGCCATAATGTTTCAAATACTGGGGGTCAAGATTCTTTCTATCTGTGTGGTAAACTTATTATACAGTAACTACAAAATGATATCAAAATTCCAGTCACTCTTCTGAAATGTTTCCACTTGTAATAATTAATAACAGTAGAAAGTCCTTAATAGTCATTATTCTTTTTAATCCTCGGTGACAGTGATATTATTATTCTTCCCATTTTGCAGATGAGAAGACTGGGGTCATAAGAGGGCAAGTAACTGGTCCAAGTTATATTGCTAGGAATTAGCAGAACTAGGAGCTGAAGACAGATCTGTTTTGTTATCAATCCACACCACATTTAACTGCCCTTGGGGGCCCAACTCAAGTTCTACATCCTCACTGGTCCAAACTCTCAGCTCTTGCAAACTAGAACAAAGCAATCGACATTTTTAGAATCAACTGTCTGCACAGCATGATAATGTGTGCTGTTGTTCATTCCATGCCTTTGGGGTTGATCATTGGCTGGTATTATTATCTTTCATGTATAGTCATATAAACTCTAAGTATTAATCAAATTGTTAACTTTTTACAGAGTATGCCTTTTCCATCTTTGTGCCCCCATGCCTAGAAGAGTCTTTTGCACATTTCAGGTTTGTCAATGGTGGCTTTCTACTCTCTAGGTTTTCTAGACAATATCTGCCTCTCTGCCTATAAAATATGTAGACTAAAATAAATTAAGTGGACAAATATGTTTCTCACAGCATCCTTTATAAGAGTAAAAAGGAAGCAACCCAAATATCCCACGAGGGAGGAGTGGTTACATAAACTATGGGGCATCTGTATGAGGGAATGTTACACAACTCTTAAAAATCATGTTTTCAGAGACTATTGAATAGCATAAGAAAATGTTTGCCAAATATTATGATATATTTTACATTTATAGCAAAGAAAAAAAACCTTAGAGCTGATACACCAAAATGTCAACTTTTTTTTTTAATCTCTGGGAAGGGAGATGAAACTACAGAGAACGTTTATCTTCTCTTTCAGAACATTAACTCCTTTTCTGGTAATCCTTGGGGCCACTCATTTTGATCCTGTGAGCTTCATTTTTCTTTATCTCTAACATAGGAGCAATATTGGTTTCCTCACAAGGCTCTTATAAATAGTTAAAACTTTTCCAATAAGAAGTGCTTTGTAAATGAATAACAATGGTATTAAATTATACAATAAATGATTATATGATCTTTATGCAGTTTTCATAACAAAGATTTTAGAGGGAATGATGCCCTGTCAACTAACAGTGGAAATCTTAGTGGAATTTATATCTTTTAAAACTCTAAAAATCTCTTCTTTCTTTTAAAAATTAAGCCTGTGTTTAATCTTATATTCAGTGAATTATTAAGAAATGGTTCTCCATGGATGATTCAAGAAAAAAAGAAACCTATCTATATCAATAACCTAAATAGCCGAGCTTTCTTTTGTGTGTGTGTGAAATGAGAACTAGGCTTATCAAAATAAAACCTCAGGGCTCCTCTTGCTTTGCTAGTCACTCAGTCACTGTGGCCCAGAAGGGCCAGGCATGACAAAGAACTCCTGACCAGGCTGCTGAGGTACCACTCAGGCCCTACATAGAGCAGGGTCAGGCCACACAGGCACGGCTATGAAGCCAGCCAGACTTCTCGCCTGGTGGGAGCACCTCTAGGGTCAAAATGCCACACAAAACAGCCCTACAAGGGCAGCATGGGCTCCCACAAGCAGGTACCATTTCAGCAACCCTTAGCTTGGAACCCGGTCCTGCCCAAGTTCCCCAGGCTGAATTGTCCCCCTCCACCCTCAACCATCCTCCATCACACTCAGCTCCAGGTGTGACGCCCAAAGCACTGGGTGAGAGTCTGTCTTAAAAGAAGCTCCCTTCACTTCTACACATATGCATTCAGCACCCATTCCGTGCCCAGCACCAGGCACCTCCACGCTTCCTTTCAAATTGGAGTAATTTTTACACCTGCTTTCCCTACTCTCCATTTCATCTCCTTTCCACTCAACCCAGTCATATATATGAAGTCACTGTCAGTGACCAATATCCCCATATCTCACCAAACACTTAGTGGTTTAAGCTCTATAAACCAGGAGAAGAACCAATCTCAATCACCTGGTAACACTTCAGCCATTCAGAATCCCTTTAAAAAAGCCAAACTTGCTACATGACTCCAAGTCCTACACCTTTAAGCTTCAGAATTTTTAGGACATTCACAGTTTTGAATGGAAATCCTTCTCCGTTATAATCTATGCTCTCTGCTTTCTTAAACAGATTACAATGAATTGAACATCTTCTTGATGACCCATCCTCATGCACAGTGGTGACGGCCTCCATGGGGACTGTTGCATTGGGTAACACTCTTCACCTGTAGATTTCATTAGCCCCACACTTCTTTCTTCTGAGGTTTTAGTTTTGCTGTTTCTGTGTGCATGCCACAACTACTGAGGCCCGCGTGCCTAGAGGCTGTGCTCCGCAACAAGAGAAGACACCGCAATGAGAAGCCTGCAAACTACAGTGAAGAGTAGCCCCTGCTCGCCGCAACTAGAGAAAACCCACACGCAGCAACGAAGACCCAACACAGCCAAAAATAAATTAAAATTAAAATAAATTTATAAAAAAAAAAAGAAAGAAAGAAAGTCCAACAAAACATAGCTGACTTCTGCCTAGAGCTATAACAATGTTTGTCAACTTTTTTTTCATTATTATCCCCCTAATGAGAAAATTTTAATTTAAATTTTCCCTAAAGAGAGAGATTAAATGCCAAGGAATAGAAGTAGAGCTCTGAAGGGGCACTATAATATCTAAGATTTTTCCCCCTCCAAGAATCAGTTTTCACCTTACTGGGGGAAAATGCATGAGCTGTAGCTTTAAAACCCACCACCTTACCAATCACCTTACCAATAAGAACTAAACCGTGCTGCTTACTGACCATTTGACTGGCTCTTGGTATTCCACCATCACTATGTGGCAGGAACCCCAACTAGCAATTTAAAGCCTGATTATAGATTAGGGATCTGAACAACTGTTGCAGGGGAGGGGACTGCAAAAATGCTTGACACAGAGGCAGATGGAGAAAAATGGGAGAAAGAAAAATGAAAAACAAAAAAGTCTTATCTAAAATTACTGGTAAACCAAAATTCCAAAACAATAATTGTTTGCTAAGAAAGAAAATTAACAAAATTAACAATCATGTATTCACACTGGAAAATTAATTTCATAGACAGCTTAGCAAAGACTTTAAATTAGAAACATTGAGATCTTCAAAAAAAAAAAAAAAGAATCCTCCTGGCAACGCAGGAGACATGGGTTCGAGCCCTGGTCCAGGAAGATCCCACATGCCGTGGAGCAACTAAGCTCATGAGACACAACTACTGAGCCTGCACTCTAGAGCCCACAAGCCACAACTATTGAGCATACATGCCACAACTACTGAAGCCCACACACCTAGAGCCCATGCTCCGCAAAAAGAGAAGCCACTGCAATAAGAAGCCCGAGCACCGCAACGAAGAGTAGCCCCCACTTGCCGCAACTAGAGAAAGCCCTCACGCAGCAACAAAGACCCAACACAGCCAAAAATAATTAGTTGATTACTTAAAAAATAAAGTGGAGGAATACAAAATTTTTCAACAAAAACATGTAAAAAGAATGAAACAAGAATAGGTGGATATTTAAACAAGCAGTTAGAAATTAAGAAAGGAAATATAGGGCTTCCCTGGTGGCGCAGTGGTTGAGAATCTGCCTGCCAATGCAGGGGACATGGGTTCGAGCCCTGGTCTGGGAAGATCCCACATGCCGCAGAGCAGCTAGGCCCATGAGCCACAATTACTGAGCCTGCGCGTCTGGAGCCTGTGCTCCACAACAAGAGAAGCCATGATAGTGAGAGGCCCGCGCATCGCAATGAAGAGTGGCCCCCACTTGCCACAACTGGAGAAAGCCCTCGCACAGAAACAAAGACCCAGCACAGCCATATATAAATAAATAAATAAAAATAAATAATTTAAAAAAAAAAAAAAGAAAGGAAATATAGAGTGACTGAGTTGAAATACAATAAACAGGACTGGATTGTTCTCCCTTCTAGATAGAGATAACTAGATAGATAGATAGATAGATAGATAGATAGATAGATAGATAGATAGATATAACTAGATAGATAGATAGATAGACAGACAGACAGACTGATTGATTTAAATGAGCAGTTATGAAACATGGAAGACAGACTGAGAGATTCCAACATTTTAATGAATAGGAATAAATTGAAGAATAGTATTCCAGAAGAATTCCATTATTTCAGAAAAATAAACTGAAATGAATGATAGGAAAGCAATATTGAAAGAAATTGTTGTTGATAATTTTCCAGAAGTAAAGAAAGAAAATCTAATGAATAGTCAGATCAGTAGAATCCAAATACTAAGCAGAATAAATACAAATAAAACCAAACTTGGACACACTGAAGTAAAACTGTAGAAATCAAGAGTAAAGAGACAGTCTTGAAACCTATCAGAGAGAAAAGGCAAATAATCTAAAATGGAGTGACAACAGTACTGACAGCAGATTTCTTGTTAGCAAACATAGATATCATAAGTTAATGAAATAATATCTTTAAAGTGCAGAGAGGTGGTCATCTAAAATGTTAACATAAGGGGGAAAATGGGTGAGAAAGATATAAAAACTCTTATCTTTGCAAATTTTCTATAAATCTAAAATAATTCCCCCCAAAAGATTTATTTTTTAAGTGCAGAGAAAGAAAAAAAAAAAAACGTTAAGCTAGAATTTTATAGCCAGCTAATCCATTTGCCAAAGACGTGAAAGTAATTATTAAAAGATATACATCAGCAAGAAGTACACTGAACACAGAGAAAAGTTATAGATTACAAAAAAATAATGAGCCTAGAAATTGATCAATTTCATTCCTTTCTTCCCTCCTTCCTTCCTGCACAATTCAGTCCAAAATATATTAGGTGAGGCCAAGCAAGGGAGGAATCCAGCGGCTGTGGGGAAGGGAGTAGCAGCAGATGAGCATGGGGTATCAAAGCTTGAACAAAATGAGATCATCTGGGCAAGCTAGTATGGGTTGTCCAAACTGAAACAAGGGAAGGTGTTCACTCGGGACAGAGGTGGCACTAGCCCAGCACAAGTGTCAAAGCCCAAGTAGAGTGAGGACATCATCTATGCAGGGGGGACAGTGGTGATGGAGAATATTGATTACAATAAGTAAATATATTGAGAAAAATAAAAGCCAGGCTTTTCACTGTCAGAGAGTTACAAATAAACAGAGTTACATATAAAGAAAGAAAACTAGAGGGAACTCTGATAGTTTGTTACTGGAAGTATTGATGTTAACTCATGGTTTTCAATACAGGTGTGTGGGTATATGTGTACATAGCTCTGTCTACTGAAGGCGCCTAAGATCATCAACACCCTAAAAGCAATAAGCACACCTAGTGCCCAAATCTTGGTTTCTGAACACTATTCTTCACTAAAAGGAACCAGGGCTTCTTGGAGAAATGGCTACTTTCAGGACTAGGGCAGGGAAAGCCTGGAATAAATACTTGTGTTAGCCTAGAAATTAAGAAGTGCTTGCATTGGTGGGAATGTAAATTGGTGTAGCCACTACAGAAAACAGTATGGAGGTTCCTCAAAAAATTAAAAATAGAAATACCTATTTTAAAAATTAAAAATAGTACAACATGGTGACTATTACAACATGGTTAATAGTACTGTACTGTGTACTTGAAATTTGCTAGGAAAGTAATTCTTAAGTGTTCTAGCCACACACACACACACACACACACACACACAAAGTAACCATGTGAGGTGATAGATGTTTTGATTAACTTGATTGTGGTAGCCCTTCACAATGTACACATATATCAAATCATAACATCATACACCTTAAATATATACAATTTTATTTGTCAGTTATACCTCAAAATAAAGCTTGAAAAAAACAACAAAAAAAGACAAAACTACCTGCAAAGAAACATTAAACTTTGTCTATATATTTTACTGAAAAGTACAGCTATGGTATGTTGAAAACAAAAAATTCATATAAATGAAAAACAAGGTTTTATACATAAGAAAAAATAAATACAAATATAAAACCAAAAAATCTGAATAAAACTCTAAAGCCTAAAAAAGTGATGGAATGGAAGAACAGTCTCTTCAACAAATGGTGCTTTCAAAAACAGAAATATAGATCACTGGAACAAGATAGAAAGCCCAGAGATAAACCCACACACCTATGGTCAACTAATCTATGACAAAGGAGGCAAGGATATACAATGGAGAAAAGACAGCCTCTTCAATAAGTGGTGCTGGGAAAACTGGACAGCTACATGTAAAAGAATGAAATTAGAACACTCCCTAACACCATACACAAACATAAACTCAAAATGGATTAAAGACCTAAATGTAAGACCGGACACTATCAAACTCTTAGAGGAAAACATAGGAAGAACACTCTTTGACATAAATCACAGCAAGATCTTTTCTGATCCACCTCCTAGAGTAATAGAAATAAAAACAAAAAGAAACAAATGGGACCTAATGAAACTTAAAAGCTTTTGCACAGCAAAGCAAACCATAAACAAAACGAAAATACAACCCTCAGAATGGGAGAAAATATTTGCAAACGAATCAATGGACAAAGGATTAATCTGCAAAATATATAAACAGCTCATGCAGCTCAATATTAAAAAAACAAACAACCCAGTCAAAAAATGGGCAGAAGACCTAAATAGATATTTCTCCAAAGACATACAGATGGCCAAGAAGCACATGAAAAGCTTCTCAACATCATTAATCATTAGAGAAATGCAAATCAAAACTACAATGAGGTATCCCCTCACACCAGTTAGAATGGGCATCATCAGAAAATCTACCAACAACAAATGCTGGAGAGGGTGTGGAGAAAAGGGAACCCTCTTGCACTGCTGGTGGGAATGTAAATTGATACAGCCACTATGGAGAACAGTATGGAGGTTCCTTAAAAAACTAAAAATAGAACTACCATACGACCCAGCAATCCCACTACTGGGCATATACCCAGAGAAAACCATAATTCAAAAAGAGTCATGTACCAAAATGTTCATTGCAGCTCTATTTACAATAGCCAGGACATGGAAGCAACCTAAGTGTCCATCATCGGATGAATGGATAAAGAAGATGTGGCACATATATACAATGGAATATTACTCAGCCATAAGAAGAAATGAAATGGAGTTATTTGTAGTGAGGTGGATGGAGTTAAGAGTCTGTCATACAGAGTGAAGTAAGTCAGAAAGAGAAAAACAAATACAGTATGCTAACATATATATATGGAATCTAAGGAAAAAAAAAACAAAAAGGTCATGAAGAACCTAGTGGCAAGTCGGGAATAAAGACACAGACCTACTAGAGAATGGACTTGAGGATATGGGGAGGGGGAAGGGGAAAATGTGACAAAGAGAGAGAGTGGCATGGACATATATACACCACCAAACGTAAAATAGATAGCTAGTGGGAAGCAACCGCATAGCACAGGGAGATCAGCTCTGTGCTTTGTGACCACCTAGAGGTGTGGGATAGGGAGGGCGGGAGGGAGGGAGATGGAAGAAGGAAGAGATATGGGGATATATGTATATGTATAACTGATTCACTTTGTTATAAAGCAGAAACTAACACACCACTGTAAAGCAATTATACTCCAATAAAGATGTTAAAAAAAAAAAAAAGACACATGCACCCCAATGTTCAATGCAGCACTATTTACAATAGCCAGGTCATGGAAGCAACCTAAATGCCCATTGGCAGATGAATGGATAAAGAAGATGTGGTACATATATACAATGGAATATTACTCAGTCATAAAAAGGAATGAAATTGGGTCATTTGTAGAGATATGGTTGGATCTAGAGACTGTCATACAGAGTGAAATAAGTCAGAAAGAGAAAAACAAATATCATATATTAATGCATATATGTGGAACCTAGAAAAATGGTACAGATGAACCGGTTTGCAGGGCAGAAATAGAGACACAGATGTAGAGAACAAAAGTATAGACACCAAGGGGAGAAAGTAGCAGGGGGGGGTGGTTGTGGTGGGATGAATTGGGAGATTGGGGTTGACATATATACACTAATATGTATAAAATAGATAACTAATAAGAACCTGCTGTATAAAAAATAAATAAAATAAAATTCAAAAATTAAAAATAAGCAAATGGTGCTTAGGAGAACTGGATATCTGCATGCAAAGGAATGGAATTGAACCCCTACCTCACATCATATATAAAAAATAACACAAAATGGATCAAAGACCTAAATGTGAGAGCTAAAACTATAAAACTCTTAGGAGAAAACATAAGTGTAAATCTTCATGACGTTGGCAATGGCTTCTTTTTTTTTTTTTGGCAATGGTTTCTTAGATATGACACCAAAAGCATAGCAACAAAAGGAAAAATCAGATAAATTGGATTTCATCAAAATTTTAAATATTTTGTGCATCAAAGAGAGTATCTGTCAAGAATGAAAATACAGCTGGCAGAATGGAACAAGATATTTGAAAATCATAAATCTGATAAGGGTCTAATATCCAGAATATATAAAGAACTCCTGCAACTCAACAACAAAAAAGACAAATAATCCAATTTAAAAACGGATTGAATAGTCATTTCTCCATATAAGATATATAAAGGGCCAAACAAGCACAGCAAAAGATGCTTAACATCATTAGTCATTAGGGAAATGCAAATCAAAACTGTAATTAGATACCACTTCACATTTACTAGGATGGCTATAATCAAAAGAGGGAAAATAAGTGTTGGCAAGGATATGAAGAAATTGGAAGCCTCATATATTGCTGATGGAAATGCAAAATTGTACAGCCACTGTGGAAAACAGTTTGGAGGTTCCTCAACATGTTAAACATATAATTACCATATGATCCAGCAATTCCACTGGTAGTATACACCTAAAATAATTAAAAACAAGTTCTCAAACAAAAACTTGCATAAGAATTTTCATAGTAGCACTATTTATATTAGCCTAAAGGTGAAAACAACACAAATGTTCATCAAGAGATGAACGAATAAACAAAATGGCATATCCATACAATGGAATATTATTCAACCATAAAAAATGAAGTACTGGGAATTCCCTGGACATCCAGTGGTTAGGTCTCAGCACTTTCACTGCTTTGGCCTGGGGTTCAATCCCTGGTCAGAGAACTAAGATCCCACAAGCCATGTAGCGCAGCCAAAAAAAAAAAAAATGAAGTACTGATACATGAATACAACATAAATGAATCTTGAAGACCTTATGCTACATGGAAGAAGCCACACATAAAAGACCACATATTGTATGATTTCATTAATTGAAATATCCAGAATATCCAAATCCATTGAGACAGATAGCAGATTTTTGGTTGCAGAGACTAGAGGGATGGGGGAGTGGAGAGTGAATGCTTTCATGGGTATGAGCTTCCATTTGGGATGATGAAAATTTTCTGGAACTAGATAGTGGTGATGGTTGCACAACATCATGAATGTACTTAATGCCACTGAATGGCACACTTTAAAAACTGTTAAAATGGTAAATTTGATGTTTTATGTATTTTGCCACAATTTAAAAATTAAATGAGGACGATAAAATGATAGAGACACATCAAAAAGACACAGAAACCAGCTTGATGTACCTCCCACTGGCCTATCTGGGACAATTCGGATATCAAAATAAGTAGTAATAGAAATAGATTATAGGCCATTGAATAAAAAAGAAATCCATGAGTCAAAGAAATATAGGAATCCAAATGGGGAAAGAGAAAACTTTTCTTTACAGTAATCTTACTTAACAGAACTAATGCCAACTAATCTTAATAGAAGGAATGATAGAATTTAAAAAATCACCATTTGGTAACCATCATAGTAATAATTCAGTCACAAAACATCAATGGATAATACTGGTAAAAGTGTATGTAGATCAATGGAACAGAATAGAGACCCCAGACACTTATGGTCAATTAGTCTACATCAAAAGAGGCAAGAATATACAATGCAGAAAAGACAGTCTCTTCAATACGTGATGCTGGGAAAACTAGACAGCTACATGTAAAAGAACGAAATTAGAACACTTTCTCACACCATATACAAAAATAAACTCAAAATGGATTAAAGATGCCACGGAGCAACTATGCCCGTGCGTCACAACTACTGAACCTGCATTCTAGATCCCACGATCCACAACTATTGAGCCCATGTGCCACAACTACTGAAGCCTGCGCACCTAGAGCTCGTGCTCCACAACAAGAAAAGCCACCGCAATGAGAAGCCCATGCACCTCAACGAAGAGTAGCCCCCACTCACCACAACTAGAGAAAGCCCGTGCACAGCAACAAAGACCCAACACAGCCAAAAGATAGATAAATAAATAAATTTATTTAAAAATTTTTAAAAAATTTTAATGGATTAAAGGCCTAAATGTAAGACATGAAACCATAAAACTCCTAGAAGAAATCATAGGCAGAACATTCTTTGGCATAAATCGTAGCAATATTTTTTTAGATCTGCCTCCTGAGGCAAAGGAAATAAAAGCAAAATAAGCAAATGGGGCCTAATTAAACTTAAAAGCTTTTGCACAGCAAAGGAAACCATCAACAAGATGAAAAGACAACCCTAGAATGGGAGAAAATATTTGCAAATGATATGACCGATAAGAGGTTAATATCTAAAATATATAAACAGCTCATACAAATCAATATCAAAAAACAAACAAACAACCCAGTTAAAAAATGGGCAGAAGACCTGAATAGACATTTTTCCAAACAGGAAATGCAGGTGGCCGACAGGCACATGAAAAGATTCTCAACATCACTAATCATGAGAGAAATGCAAATCAAAGCCACAATGAGATATCACCCCACATCTGTCAGAATGACTATCATCAAAAAGAACACAAATAATAAATGTTGGTGAGGATGTGGAGAAAAGGGAACCCTTGTACACTGTTGATGGGAATGTAACTTGGTGAAGCCACTGTGGGAAACAGCATTCAGGTTCCTCGAAAAACTAAACATAGAACTGCCATACGACCCAGCAATTCCACTCCTAGGTATATCTAAAGAAAATGAAAACACTAATTCAAAAAGATACATGTACCCCAATGTTATAGCAGCATTATCTACAATAGCCAAGATATGGAAGCAACCTAAGTGTCCATTAACAGATGAATGGATAAAGAAGGTGTGGTACATATATACAATGTAATACTACTCAGCCATAAAAAAGTAACAAAATTTTGCCATTTGCAACAACATGGATGGACCTGGAGGGTATTATGCTTAGTGATATAAGTCAGATAGAGAAAGACAAATACTGTATGTTATCACTTAACATGTGGAATCTAAAAAATAAAAAAACCAGTGACTATGACAAAAAAGAAACAGACCCACAAATATGGAGAACAAACTAGTGGTTACCCGTGGGGAGAGGGAAGGAGGGAGGAACAAAATAGGGGTAGGGGGTTAAGAGGTACAAACTATGTATAAAATAAATAAGCTACAAGGATATATTGTACAGCACAGGGAATATAGCCAATATTTTATAAATGGAGTATAATCTTTAAAAATTGTGAATCACTATGTTGTATACCTGAAACTTATATAACACTGTAAATCAATGATACCTCAATAAATAAAATTTTTAAATAGCTAATAAAAGTTTGATGAGGAAAGAAATATATTCATAGTCTCAAAGTACCTCCCAAAAAAATACTTAATTAGAAAAAGAAAATTAATAACTTTATAATAGAAAAACCAGACACCACCTTTATCAAATGATCAAAGTTAACATCACTAATAATAAGACAAACCGAAATCATGTGCCACCTGATAAGATGCAGTGAGACCACAGCATCTTTGTCATCTGTTAAGTGTATGAACTTGACCAAATAACTCACCTCTTTTCCTCCATCTGAAAAAGGAAGGAAGCAGACAAGATAATATCTAATTTCCATTCCAGCTCCAAATTCCTACTATTCTAATACTTATTGAATTAATCTAAATATATGGCATCATGTTCAGAACTTGGCAAGAAGAGATAAAAACTCTTCTCTCAATTTAAGTGGCTGATGTTCTTATATAAGCAAGTCAGGCATAAAGTACACAAAATGACATATATAGTAAAACTTATGACCTTGGACTAATTTCATAGGGAGTACCAGAGAAGTCAAAATTTGAGAGTTTTTTAAAGCAATAATATTCATCCCTTATTTGAACGTGAGTTCAGAGTAGGATTAGGAAAGCAATTATATGTAAATAAGTGCTTATATAAATAAGTGCTTGAAAGGATTTTTCCCTTAAGAAAGTTGAACATACCTCCTGCCACTTCACGAGTACCATCCAGGAGCCTAGCAAAGTCTCTGAAGGGTAGAAAAAGCTGCAGGGCTTTCAGGCACGGCACTCACACAAGCCCAGTCACTGAGAGCATCTTCAATATAAGACAGAAATCTCTGGCCAGAAGTCAGTGCTTTCAGAGAGGTAAGATTAATGCCATTTAGTTAAGCACGAGAGAATGGTTTTGTAAAACAACTCAGGCCCTCACAGGGCAATTCAAATTATCAGCAACCTCATAAATAAATGTAGTCATATCAATATTCAACTGGCAAACCATTAAAAAGTGATGTCTGAACTGATCTTATTATACCGTTTGGCTTCGGCTCTCAGCTTTATGCAAACAGAAACACATTAACTGGTTAACTAGTAATCTTTTAAGG
Organism: Balaenoptera borealis; assembly: GCF_965194805.1. Taxonomy (NCBI): domain Eukaryota; kingdom Metazoa; phylum Chordata; class Mammalia; order Artiodactyla; family Balaenopteridae; genus Balaenoptera; species Balaenoptera borealis. The sequence goes on from NC_138867.1 coordinate 56,936,668, forward strand.
ATGAAGAGCCAATTTGCTATAATTATTTTTACTAAATTTTTATCATCCCTTCAATACACAGAAACAACTATATAAATTCAAACTATGAGTTACTAATGGTTCTGATAAAGAAAATGAGTTACTAGCTCATGCTGGCTTTTTTCTTTAATTACTCTTCCTTCCTACAGTAAAAACATATCTAATTATTGTACCCTTGAATCAGTTGGGCCTCTTTCCTCTCCCTCATCACCTATAACCAGTTATTTAAGTCATAAAATCCTGCCACCACTTCTGTTTCAAATGTCTCTAGACTCCAATCCTCCACTCTCAAGGCTGCCATTCTAGGCCAGCACCTCAACAGGCCATGCTTGGTTTAGCACAACAGACACACAGCATCTACTATGGCTCGCCGTGTCTTTCAAAACCTACAAATCACCTCACTACTATTACTATTGAACAACTCAATTTCGTTTCTCTTTATGGCTGAGTAATATTCCACTGTATATATGTGCCACGTCTTCTTTACCCCTTAGCCTAGAGTCTGTCATACAGAGTGAAGTCAGAAAAAGAAAAACAAATACCGTATGCTAACACATATATATGGAATCTAAAAACAAAAAAATGGTTCTGAAGAACCTAGGGGCAGGACAGGAATAAAGACACAGGCGTAGAGAATGGACTTGAGGACATGGGGAGAGGGGAAGGGTAAGCTGGGACGAAGTGAGAGAGTGGCATGGACATATATACACTACCAAATGTAAAACAGATAGCTAGTGGGAAGCAGCCGCATAGCACAGGGAGGTCAGCTCGGTGCTTTGTGTCCACCTAGTGGGGTGGGATAGGGAGGGTGGGAGGGAGGGAGACGCAAGAGGGAGAGGATATGAGGATATATGTATACATATAACTGATACACTTTTTTATACGGCAGAAACTAACACAATATTGTAAAGCAATAGCACTCCAATAAACATGTAAAAAAAAAAAAACCTACTAATTAATCTGATGTGATAACTATCTCTCCATCTTTGTATCACTGCAAGTCTGACCCAAATTCTTTCTACTTGAGAGGGTTTTTATAACCAGGTTCATGAGACAGGAGCAAGACCTGAGGTCCTCTCCTACAGATCTTCTTCAAGTTTCCACTGGTTCATTGTTTGACACTACTTTGGCACACACAGTCCTAACCCACCTATCTGTACCTCTATCCAGCCCACATTCTTCCATATTCCATTCTCCCCTTAGAAACGATTCTATTAAACTACTAGCTAAGGAATTCCCTGGCAGTCCAGTGGTTAAGACTCCAAGCTTCCACTGCAGGGAGCACGGATTCAATTCCTGGTCGGCAAACTAAGATTCCGCATGCGCCGCAGCCAAAAAGAAAATTTTTAATTAAAAAAAAAAAAAAAAAAAACAGGACTTCCCCAGTGTCACAGTGGTTGAGAATTGCCTGCCAATACAGGGGACACGGGTTCGAGCCCTGGTCCAGGAAAATCCCACATGTCGCGGAGCAACTAAGCCCGTGCACCGCAACTACTGAGACTACGCTCTAGAGCCCGCCAGCCACAACTACTGAGCCCATGTGCCACAACTACCGAGCCCATGTGCCACAACTACCGAAGCCCGTGCGCCTAGAGCCCGTGCTTCGCAACAAGAGAAGCCACTGCAATGAGAAGCCTGCACACCGCAACAAAGAGTAGCCCCCGCTCACCACAACTAGAGATAGCCCAGGGGCAGCAACGAAGACCCAAGGCAGCCAAAAATAAATATAAATAAATAAATAATTTTTTTAAAAAACAAAACTACTAGCTAAGACTCATTTAACCCGTATCTTCAGCACTTCCTGCACTAATTACTCCTGGGTCTCGTGTGCTAGCCCCCTCCTCTGCTGCCCCTCTAAAAGATGAAGTACTCTAGACTCAGCATTCTTCTCCTTTCTACAGTCATTCCATCTACAGATGATCTCATCCAGGCCCATAAATAGCTTTATACTGACAACCCCCAAATTTATATCTTCAGCCTTGATCCTTGCTGAGCTCCTGACTCAAATAGCCAACTGTGCACTCAGAATTTTTCCTGGGCAATCAAATATAGCATGTCCAAAGGCTTACCCCATCTCAGTAAATGGTTAGCACCATCTGTCTAATTATTCGAGTCAAAAACTTTGGACTCATTCTTTACCCTTCCATTCCTTTCCTCCCAGCATCCAATCCAACAATATGTATCTCTGTCTCTCTGACATATATCCCAAATCCAACCTCTGGAACCACCTCTATCACTGCCACCCTAGTTCATGTCATTAATATTTCTCATCTGAATTATTGCCATAGACTCCCAACTGGTAATGAGATTCTGTCATCCATCCAGACATTCATTTAGAATGACAGACCTCATCAAAGGAGAAAAGTTTCGCTTGACATGATGTACATTTAATGAAACTATTGCTGTTGGAAGTGACCACCTTGTTTCTTCCTTTCCTCATTCTCTCTGTACTTTCCTCTATGTGAATCTCCCTCTCTGTTCTAACTCCTTTTCCTTCTCTCTCCCTCTTCTCAATATCTTCTTTCTCTCTTCCTCTCCCTCTTGTTTTACTGAACAACTAGGCACACAGCATAGTGGAAAATGCTAGTGTTAGACTTAGAAGGGTCTCTTCCTATGGTCTCTCATGGTGAAGGAGGGTAATTATGACAAAGTCAGTTTATATTTCTGGCCCTCAGCTGTCTCATCTATTAAATAGATTATACCGATGGCCTCTGAGGTCCCTTAAAGTTCTAGAAATCTATTCTCAGGTTATTTATTGAGTAAAGAGCTATGTTCCTTGTTCTTAAAAGTAGGTGGATTCAATATTTTATATTTCCCTGAGGGGAAAAAAGCAAATTCATTTTTTAACAAGGTCTTCAATTGATCATTTCCTATCAGGGGTCAGTGTCTCTCAATAGAAAAAAACTCACCTCTCCCTTAGTATAGTCTAATTGTTCAATATCTCTGTAGTTATTTCTGTCTTTGGGCCCTCCTTGGGACAAGTAGATTCCAAGGAGAGGCCAGTGGCCCACTTAATATGAAGGCTATCATTTATTAGGCACTTATTGTGTTCCAGGCTCTGTGCTAAGCCTTTTTTAAATTTAATCCTCAACACAAGTCTACGTAAGGCAAGTATTACATTATCGCTCCTCTTTTACAAAATAAGAAACTAAGGTGTGAAGAGGTTAATAAATTTGTCTAAGGGCACACAGCTAACAGATGGTGGAGCCAAAATTTGGACCCAGGTCTATCTGACTTGAAAGTCCATGCTCTGAAAGATTACACTATATACCTCCCTGCTGAAATGCTGGACCTCTCCAGCCTATCTTGGAGGTCTCTGTGTACACCTGAACTGACAAAACCCGTGACCTCTGATGTCCTGGGGGCCACATTCTAGCCTGTACCTGAACCAACAGGGTCAACTCCATTACGAGGGTTTTAAGAGCAGAGACTCAATTTCTTATGGTATTGGTCCCAGCCACATGGATACTCAATAAATGCTCTTGACTGAGGAAGCCCATGGTGAAAAGCACTGACACAGGTAGGATGGCCTAATGCAAGTTCTGGTGATGCAAAGTAAAAGGTTAAGATGAGGGAGAGATTGTGCTAGGACTAGAGATATGATCAGGCTTCCCATAAAGTCTAATTTCCATGACTTCATTATCATTTGCAGAAAAAAGAGAGGGCAGGACTTCCCTGGTGGTCCAGTGGGTAAGACTCTGTGCTCCCAAAGCTGGGGACCCGGGTTCGATCCCTGGTCTGGGAACTTTAGATCCCTCATGCATGCCACAACTAAGAGTCCGCATGCCACAACTAAGAAGTCCATATGCTGCAACTAAAAAAAAAAAGAAAAGAAAAAGAAAATAGAGAGAGCTATTGATACCCCTGGAGAATTGCTTTAGAAAATGGCTGAAAAATTGGTTTAATTAAGACTCTAGGTATTTAAGTGGAATATCAGGTCAGCACATTTGTGGAAGAATTTCCTTTTTTAAAATACTTCCGAAGATCTTCAGAAGTGGGACTGAATTTGCATGACCACCTCCTAAGCAACATCAGAGCAGACTCAGCTCTCAGGGAGTCTTTTGTACCTGAGGGATTTATGGACTTCCTGGCCAAGAGGACCAATTGGCAGAGTCTCTAAAACTCTGCCTCCATCCCTACCCCCATCTCTAAGAGAACTGTGTTTGGTAGATAACCCCCCTTCCTGAAGCAGGAGGTTAATGAGGCACCTAGATGTCTTCCTGGGTCACTGGTTTGGCGCTAATAAAAAAGGTGAAATTTTGTAGCACTGTTTGGCGCCATTCAAGTGTCCTCAACACATCCTTGGGATTGGTTGTCTAAATCTCCTTAAAACCAAGAGTATTAGAAAGACAGAAAGATCTAGACTACCCCTCAGGATGTTCCTCACTTAGGGAACTGTAACATGGGCGAGGAAACAGAGCGAAAAGGATCAGTAGGTAGGCACAAGGTCATGAAGTTGGTGGGCAGGAACTCCCAGGGGAGGCCAACCAGCTCCAAAACAAAAATCAGCACTGGCACTAGCAGGAGAGACGTTTGAGAGGTTGAGAGTCTCCACAGAGACTATGGGCATCAAGCAGGACCAGGCCAAAGAAAGGGAGAGAGCTTGGAGAGTAGAAGAGAGATGAAAAGGTTGAGGTCCTAATGATTCTGCCTGGTAAGTGTTCAGGGTTAAAATTATTTGTGACCATCACCCTCACCTTAGTTTTCCAAGCCTCTCCCCTCAGACTGATGTAACCTGGAAAAAGAGAGTTAAAAAAACATTGTCAAGGGACCTCCCTGGTGGTCCAGTGGTTAAGAATCTGCCTTCCAATGCAGAGGACACGGGTTCAATCCCTGGTGGGGGAACTAAGATCCCACATGCCACGGGGCAACTGAGCCCATGTGCCGCAAATACGGAGCCCGCATGCCACAACTAGAGAGAAGCCCGCGCACCGCAACAAAATATCCCGCATGCCTCAACTAAGACCCAATGCAGCCAAAAATAAATAAATTTTTTTTTAAAGTATCAAAAGAGTCAGACTGGAGTCAGACTGATAATCCACGCAGTCTGTGTTTTAAAAAAAAAAAAAAATTGTCAAGTATCAGTACCATATCTGCAGATGAAATATTGATTCTGGATATTTCTTCCTTTTCTTATACTTCCTTGGTAAGAACATTTTTCCAGCCTATCTAAGAAATGGCACCAATTGAGCCTATTTCTGATTTATTTTATCTAGTCAACTGCAACACACAACTAAAATAAAAGAACTCAGCCAACAAAAAAAGCAATGACACCAGACATGAAATTCAGGTAAACAAACATAGTTTTTCTCTTTACTCAGGAAAGGTAATATTATTGACTCTACCCACCAAAAGAACATTATGCACTTTATCCATCCCACAGAACTCTCTTTTTTTTTTCTGCCTTCTTTTCAAAACGAATTTTTAAATTCCAATTTTCTTGAAAGTATATCAAGATGTGACATTCTAAGCAATCACTGAGAAGAGTAAGGGAGAGTATAATAGCTGTAATTAACTCTGTTTACATACCAGACAGACTTACATTTCACTATAAATATTCCACACGAAAAATCTTTGAAAGAGGACCAATTATGCTGAGAGGTTTAACTACATGGCATTTGTCAAAAGAGAAAAAAATATGCCTCAGTTCCTATTTGAAAAAAATATTTCCTGGGATAATGTAAGATGGTACACTTACCAAAGGAAAAAAAAATGAGGAGGAGTCTTGGGCTAAAATGATAAAGTGCATCTACTGTAAGCTGTAGGCCTCTGCCCCTGTACCCCTGTCCTATCAAGAAACACAGAGCACATACAAGAGGATACTGGTTCATATCATCTTAATTCCAACACTAGCACTGGTCACTGAGGGAATATCAGCCAAAACAGAAAATCTCCCTAATGTCCTTATGGAGTGGCTGTGAGAAAATAAAATAACACCACCACAGGGAAAAATTTAAAAGGTGCAATGGACAAGAACCGACGTTTCACAGAACAAATGCAAAGGGTCAATTTGTTGGGAAACGTGCTCAGCTTTTACTAATCAAGGAAATACAAATTAAAACAACTAAGTTATTCCTCTTCATCCACCACATGGGTAAAAATTAACAAGATTGATAATATACAGAGTTGTCAAGGATATGAGAAAAATGAATACTCTCATACACTGATGATGGAAAATGAAAATCAGTATTCTTTTAGGAAAGCAATTTGGCAACATCTGTCAATATGGTAAATACACATAAAATTCTACCCAGAAATTTCACCAGTGAGCCTCTCTTCTGGAGAAATGCTTGCATCTGTGCACAAAGAAGCATAAACAAGGATATTCACTGCAGTACTGTTTATAGTAGAGAAAGCTAAATGCCCACCTAAGGGAGAATGACACTACATTTTAAAAGAATATAGGTTATCTATTTATGTTCTCTAAGACATATTGCTAAATGATAGGACAATGTTTATAATATCAACCCATTTACTTAAAAATACCATACGCACTTGAATACATACATATACTTGGGTATAAAAGGTTTACACATTAAAAAAAAAAAAACCAAACAGTGGCTACCTCCGGGGAGGGGAGTAAAAATCAGGAGATGAGAAGTTAGGATGTATCGTTTTATTCTATATTCTTTTAGATTGTTTGAACATTTTGGAACCAGGATAAATGGAAGTGGGGCACATTCTTAATGGAAATGTTGTCGTATTACCCAATTTCCTCATTCATTCTGGCCTCTGGAATATCTCACAGTTTTGCCTAATGTCTACTGCTCACAAACACTTCATTTAGTCCACAAATTGTATGCTCTCTCCTAGTCGACACCAGAGTCTGTGGGTCCGTGTGGGCGACCATCACCAGCCTTGCCTCACGGGGGCGGGAGCCCCATTACTCACCAAATGCAAAGTCATGGTAGCATCATATAGAAAGAGGAGAACTTGACCCTGTGTTCTGTTTATGCCATTTATTTTCTTCTCTTTGAGGATGTTGCAGAGGGAACCATGATTCTGTATAAATGGGTAGTGTTCAACGACAGGTCTATATTTGGTGGTAAGTTAAATGACATTGCTTTCAGAACTTAGTGTGTGGGCTGTGAAAGATGTAAGTTTATGAGAATGTTCTCATAACCAAATGGGAAATAGAAATGATAAAATAAACCAAACTGCTGCTAGTAGAGATCACTATGGTAATCTGCCCTTAGTCTCTCTGCCTCACAGGAATTAGCCATTAATTTCCCCTCTGGAATTCCTCAGGATAATCAGGTTCAAATCCGAAAGAGTTCTTTTCCTCTCACATCTATTGCCATGTTGCTTCTGTAGCTCTTGGAGGCATTTTACTGACAATGCTTTAAATGCCTAGATAAGTGTCATCCTCCTGGTTCACCCCACCCACTATTCTGTTAATCCTGTGGCCTCTGAATAAATTTTTTTAAATAATAAATACACATGATCACTATTTCTGAGCTACTGTTCAATCAGCCAGATTTCCCTAAATATTAACTCTTCTACTAAGAAAATATGATTAAAATCCTTATTATTTTCAAAAACCTGGATATATGTCATGGAAACAAGCACGACTGCAATCATATATGTGGGGATTATATCTCAGCATTAAGGGTACCTTCAGTGTTAGCATCTCCTTTTATGAGGAGGAAACAGAGACGGGCAAAGGCTTAGGTTCCCGGAAATCACAGCAAAATCTGACCCTGGAAATATTAGCAGGTTCATTTTCCCCCTTCCTATGTACAAAACTGATGCCCACACATGGCTCTAGAATATTCCCATGGTAATCACCGCAGACAGTCCACAGGCTCAAGCCCGTCCCTGCACCAGTGCTCACCAAAATATTCACTGGGCGTTGGCAAAGTATAGCAAATGGCCCAGGCAAGGAAGAATACAGAACTCTAGGCCTTTCACCTTTGTTTCCCCTCCTGGACCCAAGCCTTTTCAGGGCAGGACATTGGAGGTGAGTGCACTAATGTAAAGGCAAACAGAAATATCCCTTTCTCCACATTTAGTGCCAACAGATGGTTTGTTTTCCTAGTCTACCCCATAAACAGCTAAAATGTGCCCTGCCAAGAGGCACCTAGGAGGAAGATGAGAGTCCCATGTCATGTTTACCCAGGTTGCTCAGGCTACAGTGATTCTAGTGAAACAGGATCCAGTTTGCCTTGTGCAGCTTTATGCCTGACTCATTTACACAGGCCACTCCGTGCAGTATGTGTTATTGTAAGTAACGCACCCACACGCCACAGATTTTAACGCATCCCAGAAAGTAAATTACTGTCAATGATAAGTTATATGACATTCCAGACCAAATTAGTCAGTTATTCATCTAAAGACCAGCAAACTCAGCCTCTACTGAACTGTGAAGGAAAGGGAAAAGCATCAAACGATTATACAGACGTTCTACAACGAGGGGTTGGGAAATGACTATATTGAAATCCTTTCCTTAGCATGGCTAAGCTGTGAAAGGTCTGGAGAGGTCATTCAGTGCACCTCCTGCCTCAGCCCGCTGCAGACTCCAGGGATCCATTAGCATAGTCCAACAGAAAGAAAAAGATATATACCAAGAAAATGCATGTCTTGTTACACATTTGACAGCTACATATTTCCTAGGGCTACTCCACTGGAAGTAGAACAAGGTGTCAAGAATAACTTAGGAGAAGTTGAGAAAAAAGTCCTAGGGATATGTAAGAAAGTTGGCTATGACATGAATAAATGAAGCAGGAAAAAGACAGAAGGGCGGCCCTCAGTGAGCTCAGATCACACCTCACCTGCCCAGCACAGGCTACTCACCAGCTGATTCCAATGCAGTAGCTGGCAGATGAAGGAGAAAACAGGACTTGGGAGCTTTTTTTCTATTTTCCATACTTCTAATTGTTCTTAAGCCACACTCCCTAGATGGCTTAAACATTAACAGGCTGAAGCCATGCTCTAGCATTACACTGGGCTAATTATGCTCTTTGGGTTGGAAAAGGACAGAAATAACTTCACTTAGGCTACCTCAAGACATGAGGGTTCACTGTTGAGTTACACAGGGTAACATGTGCAGCTTCTCCTTTCTCTACCTATCCGCTCCCACTCTCACCCCTAAGCCCCAATCCAGCTGGCTGATCCTCTCCATATTTCTCAGATCAAATTCCAGAGTCTGTTTCCCATTGTAATTACTTAACTCGTATTGGTCAGAAGCTTTTCCTGTCAGCCACCTTACAAGCTATTTACCAGCCTATTAACTGGCTGAGCTTGGGTCAGGTGTCTACATCCGGTCCAATCATCAGGTGCCCACTGCACAAGATAAGGTTTAGAGCAGCTTCTTTAGCCAGGGGCTATGGACCAAAGCACCTTTTTCCAGAAAAGAATTGGGGGCTGGGGGGGCATGTATCAAGCACATGTCTTTGTCAAACTGCCACCAAAAGCTTAAGCCTAAGTAAGCCATTGATTTGACGGCAGGATCTTTAAAGGAGCAGGACAAGCTTCATGGGCTTATGCGCAGGTGCACAGGGTCCCTGCGCTTACAAGAGCCCACACTTAGCTTAATGCTCCATTGTGGCTGTTGACATTCTTAATAATTTTTGAATAGGGGGCCCTACATTTTCATTTTGCATGGGGTCTTGCAAATTATATAGCTCTATATTATATTCCTCTATAGGAGTTTTTAATATGTTATAAAATGTGAAGGGAGTTTCATAGAACTAAATAATTTTGGATCCAAAGATTCTTCAGATCATTCACTCATTAATACTCATTTGACAAACAAGAAAACTGAGGTCAAAGAAAGGCTGACTGGCTTAATCAAGATCCCACAGTGAGCATTGGAAATGTCAAACTGGAAACAGATTCTTATCAGAGAGGCCAATCTTCTCATTACTCCATGTGGCAGGCCTCCTAGCAGAGAGGACTGCCTGATACTTGGTCTGTTTTGCCAAAATATTTGGTAAACTACTTAGAAATCTCATTTTATGAGGCTGATATAAAAACACAAGTGTAGATCTTTCCTTGTTCAATCTTACCTCCTATTTCCTCACCTATGACCTCCTCAGAACAGATTCCACTGACAATCCCCAGAATCTAAAATGAAAGCTGGGTAGAGGAATATAAACTAATAGAAACACCTGGAGGATTATTTGGTAATAGATATAAAAATTACAACGTTCACACCCCTCACTCCACAATTCCATTTCCACATATAGTCTCACATATGCACAAATATTATTGCATGCCCAAGACTATTCATTGTGGTGTTGCTTATAATAGCAAAAGATTGGCCACAACCTAAATATTCATCAACAGGAGACTAGTTTAAAGTAATACACAGATAGATATAGATATAAATATGATACTATGTTCATGCAACAAAATATTATGTAACTCTTAGGAAAAAAAGAAGTTAATTTATAGTTACTAATATGGGACAATTTCTAACATATTGTTTCATGAAAAAGCAAGGTACAAAACACTATACAGCATGCTTCTCTTTGTGGAGGGAAGGACACAGGAGTCCCCCCCATATCTGTGGGAGATAAGTTCCAAGACCCCCCAGTGATGCCTGAAACCACAGATAATACAAAACCCTTTATATACTATATTTTTTTCTTATACATTCACACCATGCATACCATGGGTATGTATGTATAGGAACCATGATAAAGTTTAATTTATAAATTAGGCACAGTAAGAGATTAACAACAGTAACTAATAATAAAATAGAATAATTATAACAATATATTGAAATAAGTTATGTGAATGTGGTCCCCCCCCCTTCTTTCTCTCTCTCTCAAAATATATTATTGTACAAGTGTAATGCCTTTTCCATCTTAACTAAGCACTTAGTTACACGTGACCATAACTTTTGCAGTTTGAGGCAGGACAGTAAAACTTGCATGAATTTCTTTTTCCCTCTTCACAATTTCAAAATAGAAGATTCGTTCTTACCTAGATCTTAGCAAACTCAGCATCCAGTTTTTTTTTCCTTTCCTTATTAGGTCGAGAACTTTCACCTTTTCACTTAAAGGAAGCGCTTTATGGCATATCCGAATTGCCAGCATCACTACCCTTGCACTTTGGGGCCATTATTAAGTAAAATAAGGGTGACTTGAGCATTGCAATCCAGCAACAGTCATCTGATAATCAAGATGGCCACTACAGCGGGATACGATGATTCACATCCCAGGCGGGACAGAGGGGGACAGGGCGAGATTTTATCACGGTATTCAGAACAGTGCACAATGTAAAACTTATGAACTGTTTATTTCTGAAATTTTCCATTTAATATTTTCGGACCTCAGTTGACCGCAGGGAACTGAAACCGCAGAAAGCAAAACCATGGATAAGGGAGGAACCACTGTATTTAATTATATATCCCATAATTACACACACACATGTGTTGGGGTATTTGCACATGCACAGAATTTGTCTAGAAGTACATACAAAAAAGAATGACTGCCTCCGAGGAAGGGACATGAGGGACTCAGGGATAGCAATGTGGGGGAGATTTTTATTCTATGCCTTTTGTTCCCTTAAAATTTGTACTGGGACTTCCCTGGTGGTGCAGTGGTTAAGAATCCACCTGCAAATACGGGGGACACGGGTTCGAGCCCTGGTGCAGGAAGATCCCACATGCCACGGAGCAACTAAGCCCATGCGCCACAACTACTGAACCTGTGCTCTAGGGCCCACGAGCCACAACTACTGAAGCCCGTGTGCGTAGAGACCATGCTCCACAAGAGAAGCCACTGCAATGAGAAGCCCGTGCATCACAATGAAGAGTAGCCCCCGCTCACTGCAACTAGAGAAAGCCTGCACACGGCAACGAAGACCCAACGCAGCCAAAATAAATAAACTTTTAAAAAAATTTGTACTATGTGCATATCTTTTCAAAAACTAATCAGTTATAAATTAGGAGGTTGGGATTAACCCATACACACTATTATATATAAAACAGATAACCAACAACGATCTACTGTATAGGACAGGGAACTATACTCAACTTTTTGTAATAACCTGTAAGGGAAAAGAATCTGAAAAGGAATATATATACATATATATATTCAGTTATTATGTATAACTCAGTCACTGTGCTGTACACCTGAAACTAACACGACATTGTAAATCAACTATACTTCAATAAAATAAAATAATTAAATTAAATGAGTGTCTGAAAGAGGACCCCATGACACTGCCAGTATTGTATCATATCTATAATAATGAAAAACATACTATTGTTGTCTTTTTTACTAAGGCTTTTGCTAGGATCTTGTATCAAACTTACAGACAAAGGAAATTATAAGTAGTTACATTAGGCTGAAAAAAAAAATTCTCTCTTTTTCCCCTCCTCTACTCTATATAAAAAAGAAAAATCTGAAAACCTGCTTAATCCATTGCTTGTTTAGTCCTTGGCACAGCTGTGTGAAACGGCAGAGAAAATGAGAAATGTTCCATCTCTTCCTTTGGAAACTTGCCAAGATCATCTCCAAAGTGTCCTTCAGACATTACCCACTTATGTTTTTCCAGTGCACCTACCATCAGTGTTGCTAAGCACTTTAACAAAAGCTTTGCTTTGAACCAAAAGCACAAAGGGGGACACAAACCTCAGTACTGCCCTCATTCAGCAGAAGTATATTTTCCTCAGGTGGCAGCAGAAAAGGTGACCTTAGTCTTCCCGATGAACCCAATACCCTTGGAAAAACTATAATTCCTAGTTAGGAAGCAAAGACAAGGGAGAGTCCCCCCTCATCCCCGTATTCTCTGTTCCTCCACTTCCACATGGTCTACATTTATGCAACCCACACGTGGTAGATCAAAGATGGCCACAAATTCTTGACACGACTCTCCTTGGGAGGCTGGATCTGTTTCCATTCTTCTAGATTCTGGGTTGCCCTGTGACTGCTTTGACCAGTGGAGTACGGCAGAATTGGTGCTGTCAATTCCGAGTCCAGTCTTTAAGAGAACTGGTGGCTTCCTCCTTGTTCTTCTAGAGTCCTAAGCAAAGCACTGTGTAAAAATTCAACTGCCCTCCTAGGGAGAGCATGTGGGGATGCCCTAAAACTGCATGGAGAGGGGAAAAGGGCCAAAGCCATTCCTATCAAGACATCAAGCGTGTGGGTAGAATCATCTTGAACCCTCAGCCCAAACCAGCCACCAACCGAACAGCACCAAGTAACCTCTGTCAATGCCAGGTGGCACAGAAGAGCCACCCAGCCAAGCACTGCCCAAATTCCTGACCCACAAAATAATGAGATACAATTAAATGTTGTTGCTTTATGATGCTAAGTTTGGGGGTTGCACGTTATGTATGCATGTTTTGTATCCAGGCTACCACACTATCTACTACCCAACACTGACATCTTCAAACATTTCATACTCAAAATTCGGTCTTTCCTAAATTGCCTTAGAATAATGATAGAACTATCTCATGTCAGGCAGCCGCAGCTACTGGGAGAAGGGGCCAGGTCCAAGTTGAGACAACAGAAGAATCTCCTCCCCTAGCACCTCTTCCCCAGAGTGCTATAGATGAGTCTACACGGCCAAGTTGAAGGGCCATCCTCTGCCACTGAGGACTGCAGAGGTCACGGGCCACAGAGTCTGGAGTTTGCCAGCACACACAGGATCCCCATCCCTGAGGGTATCCTTTGAGCAACCCCGTCCATGCCCCTGCTCCACTAAATCCTTGCCCACCACCTCATGGGGGTCACATGTGCTTAGCCTTGGAGGTGGGGTGAGAACCAGATCCTCTTACTGCAGCCCTTGCCCTTCCAAGCTGAGCTGAGAGAAGGAAAGCTAAGTCTTGGAAGGAGAGATTCCTGGATCAACTTCCTCAGCCCACAATGACTGGCAGTTGCCACCCACTCCAGCCCATGTGCCTGTTCTTACCCACTCACAGGGCTGCCAAGACCCGAGGGAGGTGGCACTGGCAGAAACCATAATTAGGGATTTCATCATATACTTTAGCTCCCTGAGAACAAATTCTTCCTGACAACATGCAAATCTATTGTTCAACTTTCAAACATCCAACTGACTTTCAAACACATTGTTGGGAATGCATTAGGTAGAAAAGTGAAGACACCACCTCTTCTGGATCGTAGACATGGCCTTGAAATACACGAAAGGGCATTCCTAAGGTTAAAGCAAGAATGCAAGATTTTAGAAAACATGATGAAGGAATACAATGAGGCTGGCAAACATGATTTAGCAGGGTCCAGGTTGTACAGAGGGGAGCATGCTCAGAGAAGCTATGAGAGAGGAGAAAGGGGAGGTGAAAAGAGGGTCTTCTCCCCTCCTGGTTCCTGCCTTCAAAGGAATGAAGTCCCATTCAATGTCACTGAAGACCTTTCACCATTGTCTGTCTAGGCAAATTTAAATGGTGAGCTGATCATCTGAATAATCTATTGTGATAGACCAGAAAGTCTGGATATAACTAGGGGAGAAAGGTGTTGGTTTAGAGGAAAGCTCTTTTTCCTCCAAAGCCAAAGGAAGAAATTTTAGGATTTACCTAAATTATCTCAATAATTTTCTCAATCTCCTACTTCAGACAAAATATTTAAGGAAAAATTCTTTCCCAAGCATTCTTGGGTCAGGTCTATAGAGCCAGCGGAGGGAAGAGGGAAGGGTAGAGCCACCCAGATTACCTGTCTGGTTGCTTAGACTGGTCCAATTTCACTAAGAATCACACAAACCTCTTCATTCCTTCTGCTGTGTTCACCTGACCTTTTTCAATTTCTTTTTCCTTTCTCCGTTACCCTAAGGGAGTTATCTAGCCACTCTGGCTTTCTTTGCATGCAAAATCTAACAGTTCTTTCTTTCTTCTTTCAGATAAAGGCAGTCTTGGGGAGAAGAAAAGAAAAGAGCCTGGCTTCTTCAAATGAGCTCTGAAATAAAAGTCACTGCCAGATGTTATATAAAAGGTGACGTAATCCTAAAGTACTTCATTACATATGCAGCTCTGCTCTTCAGCCCAGGAGGAGTTTATTACATTTTGTCGATCCCATTTTCTATACCCACATCATTTTTACATAATTTTTCCTGCCTGACAGACATCTTCACATTTTCACAGCAACCCATCAAGATAGTGTTACAACAGCACAGGGAACCAGGTTAGCCGCTTACAAATAACCGCGCTAATAAGCCAGATTTGTCCCTGAGATACAAATAAAAAGTAAATGGTCTACCCATGCGTGTAAGAAGCACATCTATTTTAGAATAATAGGGAAGAAAGCAGAGCATCATTCGAGCTGACACCGTGTTCTTTCAGAATAGGTACCGAATCTATTCTACAAGTAGGAAAATGGGGAAATGCCAGTCTAAACTTATTCTTTCAATTCTCTTCGTTTTCCTAATAAATTCCTGGCTCCTAGTGAAATAGATAGCCATGGCAAATGCATTAAGATCAAACTTCCTGCCTTTTTCGATTGGCACAAAATTTAGAAGAAAACGCACCATTTGTGCCAATGCAATATCTAGCTACCAACATGCCTTAAGTGCAAACACTGTGAGACACTTCCTCCTACTCTCCAGGTGCTAAGCATCTTTCCCCCTCCTTCCCTGGGCCCTTTAGGCCCTACTGCCCTCTGATGGTAAAAAGCAGCAGTGCAGGCTGGACACTTCCCTCCAGGAGGATTAAGGACAGGCTGGGGTCAAGGACTGAGAGGGCCTCTGCCTTAAGATCACTGTAAGAGGCCAAGTACACTCAGCTTTCAGCTACTAGTCAGAAATGAATCTGACTCAGAATTCCAGTGGGATAAGAAAGTGCCTGTAGGGACTTCCCCAGTGGCGCAGTGGTTAAGAATCCGCCTGACAATGCAGGAGACACAGGTTCAAGCCCTGGTCCAGGAAGATCCCACATGCCACGGAGCAACTGGGCCTGTGCACCACAACTACTGAGCCTGCACGCCACAACTACTGACCCCACATGCCACAACTACTGAAGCCCGTGCACAACAAGAGAAGCCACCACAATGAGAAGCTCGTGCACCGCAACGAAGACCCAACACAGACATAAATAAATAAATAAATAAATAAATTTTTTTTTTTTTAAAGTGCCTGTAACTCCCACTCCCAGGCAACATATACGTATGCCATTCACCTTGAGAACCTTCTTCAGTTTTAAGGAAAGATCCCTGTTAAAATGAACTTTATGGTTTTAGACTGTAATTAGAAACTCAAGGTAACAGAAGTTCTCATTTCTATATAAAAGCAGGACTTGAATATGGCACAAAGGGAGATGTGAAGTCTTTAGAAAAGAACTCTGACCCTCCCCTGTGCCCTCCTCCCCCACTGCTCAGGAAACAGATGTAGATCAATGGATAACTAGCCCCCAAAATAAATGTATTCTATTTTCTACTTTTGTCTAAGGTCAGCACATTCCTTAGTTCTACAAGTAATTTGCTTCATGGATTCAATTTTTCCTTTCCCTTTTTAAGTAGCTTTTCTTTATATGAAGGTTATTCGTACACATAGCTTAAAGAGTCAAATAGTTCTGTAAGTCTCACTCCAAAAACACAGCAGTCCCAGCAGTGCCCACCTCCTGTTTCCTGCTCCCAAGAGGCAGCTACTTTCAGCTCGTTTAACTGAATCATTTACTCTTTACCTTCATGTTTCTGAATAATGTGTGTATGTTGCTACTTCCTGACACTTCAGTTTAGGCATTTTATATTGACTTTGCACTGTGAAAGATGATTTCATACACACACACACACACACACACACACACACAGACCCCACCACACATATATACTTTCCAGTATATTATAATTTTGGTAAGATTAAAAATCAATATTTATAGTACTCTCACTATTAAATTCTTAACAGTTAAGTCATGTGGTTACTTTCCCTTTTCCAGAACAAGTTTTTATTTTCCTTGGAGTTAAAAAAAAAAAAAGTCTTTTTTCACATGCTAAGTTTTCTGTACACTCACTGTATTCATTTCATAGGGCTGCCATAACAAAGTACCACAATCTCGGTGGCTTTAAACAAGAGAAATTTATTGTCTCACAGTTCTGGAAATGTATTGTTTCACAGTCTGAAATCAAAGTGTCAGCAAGGCCATGCTCCCTCTGAAGCCTCTAGGGGAGGATCCTTCTTTGCCCCTTCCTAACCTTCTACTGTTTGCCAGCAACCCTGGCATTTCTTGTCTTGTAGTAACATCTCTACCTTGATGGTCACATGGCCTTTTTTCCTGTGCATGTCTGTGTCCTCATATGGCATACTCCTCACCGTGTATGTCTCTCTGTATCACTTCTCCTCTTGTTATCAGGACACCAATCATCTTGGATTAAGGGCCTACCCTGTTACCGTATGACTTCACCTTAACTTACATCTTCATTACATCTGCAAAGACCTTATTTCTGAATAAGATCACATTCTCAGGTATCAAGTGTTGGGACCTCAATCTGTCTTTTGGGGGTCACTATTCTACCCACATTTATCTTCATGAATTTATCCCCAAACTCTGTCCAATTGTCTAAATCTCCTCTGAGTATATGCAAACATTTTCTGTTTCCTATCAGGTTTCACCTCTGTGTTGGTTCACACTCAAATAGGCTTTCCCTTTATGCCTGTCTATAGCTACAGCCCATGTCCTTTCAAGTTCAAATGCAAAAACAGTTCATCTTCTTTTCTCAACAGTCTCATTGGCTGTACAGGGCCATATGCCAATCTCAAACCAACAGTTATAGGCAGGAGTGTACCATGTGCGCAATGGCTTAAGTCTGGGTCATATGTTCCACCCCTAGAGCTGGGAGTGGGACCAGCTTCATTTAACTACAAGATCTGAGCATGGGAAAGAGGTGATTCCTTTATAACAGCAGGATTTGAATATGAGACAAAAGGGAGATAGGCATATGGGACAAAGGGTGAATAGATGCTGAGCACCAAAAAAAAAAAACCAACAACAACAACAAAACTAATATCCACTATAGCCTCTTAACAAGCCCTTTAAGAGGTGTCATTTTCCCTAAGCCAGAACACAGACTTTGGCCCCCTAGACAATTTTATGATAATCTACTCACTCCAGGAAGGTTAAGAAAACGGAAAAGAAATTGAACAAAAATAAATTCAGATGTACATTTTATCCTTTTTCTGCTTTTATAGGAATTGGTTTGGTAAGATCTAAGGGGAAAATACACGTCACTTTAATACATTTTGACATCCTAAAATGTTTGAGGAGAAGGTATTATCCCAAATACAAAATGTCCTACAAATGGAAAGAAATATCCTCTGGTCAAATCCTCATGATTTCAAATAGAATGATGCAGAACATAAAAATTCCAACCAGGCAGGCAATAACCATCCCGTTGATAAAAATGTTCTCCTACTGAGATGCCACAAGAAGTTTTTTTCAAATGAGTTTTCACTCTAGTTGTCTAAAATCATCTGTTCCCAACTATGAAGAGTTCTGAGAACACCAGCCTCACTCCCCCTCCGTCTTACAGCATCTGCCTCTGTGAAGGAGTTCAGAATTTTTAACTTTGGGTTTCCTTTTTATTGGTTTCCCTATTAATTTTTCCTACTTTTGACCTAATTTTTTGTACTTTAGAACTATAGATCACAAACTTTAACAGTCACTTTATTCACTTACACGGATTGCTCAAGCCTAAGAATTAACAATCTTTTCCAGCCTGAGAGCCTCAGTCAAGGCAAAACACAGGCTTAAAGTCATTAAGACCCAAGACAACAAAAACAAAACGAAAAATGAAGGAAATAGGAGAAGATGGATGGAAGGAAGGAAAGGAAAGGAAGGAAATAGGATGGTGTCATGGTTCGTTTTATGGGTCTATCTGACTGGGCCACAGGATACCCGGATGCGTGGTTAGGCATTATTTCTGGGTGTGTCTGTGAGGGTGTTTCAGGAAGCAATTAGCATTTGCATTGGTGGACTGGGTAAAGCAGGTGGTCGTTCCCAATGTGGGTGAGCACCATCCAGTCCACTGAGGGCACAGAGAGTACAAAAAGACAGAGGAAGGTTGAATTCTCTCTCTGCCTGAATGCCTGAAGTGAGGCATCCATAAATAGATAGATAGATAGGTAGATAGAGTTTTTTTATGCTCACAATGAACACTTCCATTTACTTCGTATTATATGTCATTATAAATATTATTACAAATAAGACTTAAAAAGGACACCTTCGGCTAGGTCAAATGAAAGTACAAGAATTGTGTGGGGCTGCAGTTTAAGGATGGTTTCTGCAGTCATCACATGATAGCAAAACAGTGGTAAGCAGTGCATGAATCCGTGTCAAAGACAGCAGGTATATATAGAGAGATATCTTATATATCTTATTGATTCTGTTCCTCTGGAAAACCTTAACTAATACAGATGGAGTCAGGGGGAAAAAAAAAAAACCTAGGAAAAGAGAAAGAGAAGGTCAGGAAAAGAACAGAATAAAGAAAATGGAAGAGGGCAGAGTCAAGATGATGGTGTGGGAAGACACCGAGTTAGCGTCTCCCCACAAATAGGGCACCTGCTGGCCGCTGGTGGGGGACCCTGACAACCAAGGAGATGGGAGGAAGCTCCAAGTGAACCGGTAGGAAGTGGGGGGACTGAGGGGGGAGGAGAAGTGGAGGCCAGACAAGATCAGCACCTCTGAGGCCAGGGAGATCAGGAGAGGCAGGCGGGAGGGACCCTCCCGGAAGAGCAGCAGAGGAGCAGAGGGCGATCACCTGGCCCACTTGGGCCGGGGAGCCTGCTGAGTTTCCAGGCCGCCACACCCCCTCCAAAGCCCTCTCCAGGCTGCGTGGGTCCTGGGGGCATAGGAGGGAGGCCGGGGAGATCAGGAGAGGCAGGCGGGAGGGGCCCTCCGGGGACCAGAGGAGCAGGAGAGGAGAAGAGGGCATCTGCCCCACCCACTCGAGCCCAGAAAGCTTGCTGGGCTCCCAGGTGAGGTCCCCTGCCCTCTGAGACCAAAGGCTGGGCGCAAGCCTGGGCCCCTTCTGTTCCTTGAGCCTAAGCTCCACCCCCTACAGCCCCCAGGGCCTTTTGCAGCCCTGCAGGTCCTGAGCATAGGCCCCACCCACCATCCAAACCACACCCTTGCTTAGGCCCTCCACAGCCAAGGACTTTTCCCCCTTTTTTTTTTTTTTCTTTCTTTCTTTTTTTTTTTTTTTTCCTCCTCCTCCTTTTTACTACTGTGGTACTGATGTACCTTCCGGTTCTTGATTCATCTGTTTTTATTTTTATATTCGAACATATCTGTTAGTTTCCTAGTCTAATTTTATTTTTTACTTTGTTATTGTTCTCTTTTTTTTTTTTTTTTTTTTGCCACCCCACCGCTTGTGGGATACTGGTTCACAAGCCAGGGGTTGGGCCAAAGCTCCTGCAGTGGGAGCTCCGAGTCAAAACCACTGGACTAACTGAGAACCTCAAACTCCGGGGACTATTCATCAGAGTGAGGTCTCACGGAGGTCCTCATCTCAGCACGAAGACCCAGCTCTACCCAACAGCCTACAAACTCCAGTGTTGGAAGCCTCAGGCCAAACAACCAGTAAGACAGGAACACAATCCCACTCATAAAAAAAAAAAAAAAAAAAAGAGACGACAAAAAAAATATGTCACAGATGAAGGAGCAAGGTAAAAACCTATAAGACCAAATAAATGAAGAGGAAATAGGCAATCTACCTGAAAAAGAATTCAGAGTAATGATAGTAAAGATGATCCAGAATCTCAGAAATACAATGGAGGGACAGATTAAGAAAATACAAGAAATGTTTAACAAAGATCTAGAAGAACTAAAGAACAAATAAACAGAGAGGAACAACACAATAATTGAAATGAAAAATACACTAGAAGGAATAACAGAATAACTGAGGCAGAAGAACGAATAAGTGAGCTGGAAGACAATATGGTGGAAATAACTGCCAAGGAGCAGAAAAAAGAATGAAGAGAATTGAAGACAATCTCAGAGCCCTCTGGGACAACACTAAACACACTAACATTCAAATTATAAGAGTCCCAGAAGAAGAAGAGAAAAAAAAAGGGTCTGAGAAAATATTTGAAGAGATTATAGTTGAAAACCTCCCTAACATGGGAAAGTAAGTAGTCACCCAAGTCCAGGAAGCACAAAGAGTCTCATACAGGATAAACCCTAGGAAAAACACACCAAGACACATATTAATCAAACTAACAAAAACTAAATTCAAAGAAAAAATATTAAAAGCAGCAAGGGAAAAACAAATAATAACATATAAAGGAATTCCCATAAGGTTATCAGCTGATTTTTCAGCAGAAATTCTGCAGGCCAGAAGGGAGTGGCAGGATATACTATAAATGATGAAAGAGAAAAACCTACAACCAAGATTACTCTACCCAGCAAGGATCTCATTCAGATTCTATGGAGAAATCAAAAGCTTTTCAGACAAGCAAAAGCTAAGAGAATTCATCACCACCAAAGCAGCTTTGCAACAAATGCTAAAGAAACTTCTCTAGGTGGGAAACACAAAAGAAGAAAAAGACCTACAAAAACAAACCCAAAACAATTAAGAAAATGGTCATAGGAACATACATATCGATAATTACCTTGAATGTAAATGGATTAAATGCCCCAACCAAAAGACACAGACTGGCTGAATGGATACAAAAACAAGACCCATATATATGTTGTCTACAAAAGACCCACTTCAGACCTAGGGGCACATACAGACTGAAAGTGAAGGGATGGAAAAAGATATTCCATGAAAATGGAAATCAAAAGAAAGCTAGAGTAGCAGTACTCGTATCAGGTAAAATAGACTTTAAAATAAAGACTGTTACAAGAGACAAGAAGGGACACTACATAATGATCAAAGGATCAATCCAAGAAGACATAACAATTATAAATGTTTATGCACCCAACATAGGAGCATCTCAATACATAAGGCAAATGCTAACAACCATGAAAGGAGAAATTGACAGTAACACAATAATTGTAGGAGACTTTAACACCCCACTTACACCAATGGACAGATCATCCAAACAGAAAATAAATAAGGAAACACAAGCTTTAAATGACACAATTGACCAGATAGATTTAATTGAAATTTATAGAACATTACACCCGAAAGTGGCAGAATACACTTTCTTCTCAAGTGCACATGGAACATTCTCCAGGATAGCTCACATCTTGGGTCACAAATCAAGCCTCAGAAAACTTAAGAAAATTGAAATTGTACCAAGCATCTTTTCTGACCACAATACTATGAGATTGGAAATCAATTACAAGAAAAAAAACTGTAAAAACCACAAATACATGGAGGCTAAACAGTACACTGGTAAATAACCAAGAGATCACTGAAGAAATCAAAGAAGAAATTTTAAAAATACATAGAAACAAGTGACAATGAAAACACGACAACCCAAAACCTATGGGACGCAGCAAAAACAGTTCTAAGAGGGAAGTTTATAGCAATTCAATCTCACCTCAAGAAACAAGAAAAATCTCAAATAAACAATCTAACCCTACACTTAAAACAACAAGAGAAAGAACAAAGAAAACCCAAAGGCAGTAGAAGGAAAGAAATCATAAAGATCAGAGCAGAAATAAATGAAATAGAAATGAAGAAAACAATAGCAAAGATCAATAAAACTAAAAGCTGGTTCTTTGAGAAGCTAAATAAAATTGACAAACCCTTAGCCAGACTCATCAAGAAAAAAGGGAGATGACACAAATCAATAAAATTAGAAATGAAAAAGGAGAAATCACAACTGACATTACAGAAATACAAAGGATTTAAGAGACTACTACAAACAACTATATGCCAATGAAATGGATAACCATGAAGAAATCGACAAATTCTTGGAAAGGTACATTTTACAAAACTGAACCAGGAAGAATTAGAAAACATAAACAGACCTATCACAAGTAATGAAAATGAAACCGTAATTAAAAATCTTCCAAGAAACAAAAATCCAGGACCAGATGGCTTCACAGGTGAATTCTATCAAACATTTAGAGAAGAGCTAACACCAATCCTTCTCAAACTCTTCCAAAAAACTTCAGAGGGAGAAACACTCCCAAATTCATTCTATGAAGCCACCATCACCCTGATACCAAAACCAGAAAAAGATATCACAAGAAAAGAAAATTATAGACCAATATCACTGATGAACATAGATGAATAAATCCTGAACAAAATACTAGCAAACAGAATCCAACAACACATTAAAAGGATCATACACCATGATCAAGTGGGATTTATCCCAGGGATGCAAGGATTCTTCAATATACGCAAACCAATCAATGTGATACACCACATTAACAAATTAAGGAATAAAAACCATATGATCATCTCAATAGATGCAGAGAAAGCTTTTGACAAAATTCAACACCAATTTATGGTAAAAACTATCCAGAAAATGGGTATAGAGGGAACCTACCTCAACATAATAAAGGCCATATATGACAAACCCACAGCAAGCATCATACTCAATGGTGAAAAACTGAAAGCATTTCCTCTAAGATGAGGAACAAGACAAGGATGTCCACTCTCACCACTCTTATTCAACTTAGTTTTGGATGTCCTAGCCACGGCAATCAGAGAAGAAAAAGAAATAAAAGGAATACAAATTGGAAAAGAAGAAGTAAAATTGTCACTGTTTGCAGATGACATGATACTATACATAGAACATCCTAAAGATGCCACCAGAAAACTACTAGAGCTAATCAATGAATCTGGTAAGGTTACAGGATACAAAATTAATGCACACAAATCTCTTGCATTCCTATACACCAACAATGAAAAATCAGAAAGAGAAACTGAGGAAACATTCCCATTTACCATTGCAACAAAAAGAATAAAATACCTAGGAATAAACCTGCCTAAGGAGACAAAAGACTCGTACTCAGAAAACTATAAAACACTGATGAAAGAAATCAAAGATGACATAAACAGATGGAGAAATAGACCATGTTCTTGGATTGGAAGAATCAACACTGTGAAAATGACTATACTAACCAAAGCAATCTACAGAATCAATGCAATCCCTATCAAACTACCAGTGGCATTCTTCACAGAATTAGAACAAAAACTTTTACAATTTGTATGGAAACACAAAAGACCTCGAATAGCCAAAGCAATCTTGAGAAAGAAAAACGGAGTTGGAGGAATCAGACTCCCTGACTTCAAACTATACCACAAAGCTACAGTAATCATGACAGTATGGTACTGGCACAAAAACAGAAATATAGATCAATGGTACAGGATAGAATACCCAGAGATAAACCCACGCACATATGGGCACCTAATTTATGATAAAGGAGGCAAGAACATACACTGGAGAAAAGACAGCCTCTTCAACAAGTGCAGCTGGGAAAAGTGGACAGCTACATGTAAAAGAATGAAATTAGAACACTACCTAACACCATACAAAAAAATAAACTCAAAATGGATTAAAAACTTAGATTAAAACCAGACACTATAAAACTCTTAGAGGAAAACATAGGAAGAACACTCTTTGACATAAATCACAGCAAGATCTTTTTTGACCCACCTCCTAGAGTAATGGAAATAAAAACAAAAATAAACAAATGGGACCTAATGAAACTTAAAAGCTTTTGCACAGCAAAGGAAACCATAAACAAGACGAAAAGACAACCCTCAGAATGGGAGAAAATATTTGCAAATGAAACAATAGACAGAGGATTAATCTCCAAAATATACAAACAGCTCGTGGAGCTCAATATCAAAAAAACGAACAATCCAGTTAAAAAATGGGCAGAAGACCTAAATAGACATTTCACCAAGGAAGACAAACAAATGGCCAAGAGGCACATGAAAAGATGCTCAACATCACTAATTATTAGAAAAATGCAAATCAAAACTACAGTGAGGTATCACCTCACACCAGTCAGAATGGTCATCATCAAAAAATCTACAAAAAAAAAAAAAATCTACAAACAATAAATGCTGGAAAGGGTGTGGTGAAAAGGGAACCCTCCTGCACTCTTGGTGGGAATGTAAATTGATACAACTACTATGGAGAACAGTATGGAGGTTCCTTAAAAAATCAAAAATAAAACTACCATATGACCCAGCAATTCCACTACTGGGCATATACCCTGAGAAAACCATAATTCAAAAAGTCATGTATCACAATGTTCATTGCAGCTCTATTTACAATAGCCAGGACATGGAAGCATCCTAAGTGTCCATCGACAGATTAATGGATAAAGAGGATGTGGCACATGTATACAATGGAATATTACTAGCCATAAAAAGAAACGAAATTGAACTATCTCTAGTGAAGTGGATGGACCTAGAGTCTGTCATACAGAGTGTAGTAAGTCAGAAAGACAAATACAAATACCGTATGCTAACACATATATATGGAATCTAAAAAAAAAAAAAAAAAAAAAAGGTACTGATGAACCTAGTCACAGGGCAGGAATAAAGATGTAGATATAGAGAATGGACTTGAGGTCACGGGGTGCTAAGGGGAAGCTGGGGCGAAGTGAGAGTAGCATCAACATATATACACTACCGAATGTAAAATAGTTGGCTGGTGGGAAGCAGCAGCATAGCACAGGGAGATCAGCTTGGTGCTTTGCGATGACCTAGAGGGGTGGGATAGGGAGGATGGGAGGGAGGCTCAAGAGGGAGGGGATATGGGGACATATGTATGCATATGGTTGATTCACTCTGCTGTACAACAGAAACTAATGCAGTATTGTGAAGCAATTATACTCCAGTAAAGATCTATTTTTTTAAAAAATGGAGAGAAGAATATAAGAAGATAAATGGTAAGATGGGGAAAGTCCTATCCTGGGTATGAGGATCTGCTCTTCATAATTCACTGCCTAGTCCTGTGCACCTGTCTGGGGTTACCTCTCTGGGCCCCCATCTCCCCACTAAGAGGAGCAACCCAACCTATCTCTTGAGTCCCTCCGGTCCTAGCACTCTCTAATTGTGATTTCCCCATGGGTACCACCCACTCAGTTAACACTCATGTGATGGGTGTCTACCTGGCAGAGTCCTCACCTGGGTGGGGTTGACCATTAAGCAGCTCATTGTAGGGACTGGTTTTAAATGCTGCCTTTGTCAATAAAGCCATTTTCAGCATTCTGAGATCAGAGGGAGGATCCCAGTGGGATGGGCAGCTAAGTGCTGGATGTAAAGCTGCCAAACCATCAGGCCCAAGGGAGGCACTCTGGGAAGAGCATTTCCTAAAAACTCACCATTTAAAATGACACATCTTGACATCCCATTCCCAGAACCTATCACTTCACCTCCTATGGGGTTTTAATGGTTGAAAAAACAATAAGCTCTCTATTCCAGGTGATGTTAGCAAAAGACCTATTTCTCGGATCAATGCCCTCAACCAAACACCAAAGCAAACATACACGATCTTTTAGGTCTTATTCACCCTTCTATTTGCTGCTGCTGCTGCTGCTGTCCTCCATGTTAGCAGATGAGATTTGACCGTGTGATTAGTACTGAGAGATCTGGGCCAGCAGTGATCTTCAACCTGAGGACATTCAAATCACCTAGAGAGATTGTTTTCAAACATGGGTGTTTGGGCCCCTTTCCTAAAAATTTTCATTTAATTGGCCTAATGGAGGAATCCAGGCATCAGTCTTTTTTTAAACACTCCCCAGGTGATTCTAATGTGAGGCCAGGATGAGAACTACTGGGCTGAGGGGCTGCAGTGTTTCCAGAGGGTTCAGAGCAGCAGGGAGCCCCTCAGACACACGTGCTTACATTTCCAAATTTTTTAGCCGAGAATTCTTAACAGAAGGGAAGTTCCACCCACAACAGCTGTAGATGCTGTGTGTTTTGGTCTGGCTTTTCTCTTTCCCCTACAGAGCTTGCAGCTAGTACAGACATACCCCAAGCAAGCAAGCAAGGGTCCTACCGAGGATAAGAAAACCACCGAATTTTTGCCAAATTAGTGCCCTTCTAAATTTGGGGCTGACATCACCATTTCAGAACTTACAGGAACAACTGATATACCTCCACCTAAGGGAATGAGTTCCAATGCCAAGCAATTCGGATTCTATAATATATTCATCATCAAAGCCATGTCTTGGGTACTGAAGAAAGTAGAGCCAGTGGCCATATGTTCCTAAATCTTAAACTTTGTCCAGTATGCTGAAAAGTCTGTCCCTCCACGGAGTTTAAAAAAGTTATATCCACAGTTTGAGCACTACCTCAGTTTGTTGTGGATTTCAAAGTAAATTATCTGGCTTCTGTGGCCATCAATTTTCACTTTTTGAAAGTTGGCAACAGTAATCCTCCCTATGATGTACCATGTATTTAGCCCTTACAGTGTATCAGGCACCATGTCAGGCACTAAAATATAGTATATCAATTCACAGGACAACTCTGAAAAACAAGCACTATTTTTCCAAGCTTACAGATGAGGAGGCCTCACGGCTGGTAACTGTTAAACCTGAGAGTCAAATTCAGTTCTGTCTGGCTCCAAAAATAATAATCTTTTCACAGTGCTCTACTGCCCACAGAAAATCTGTCGGAAGGTCAGTCGTTGTAACAAAACAATAAAAGTAGATATTTGTATAGCAAAGAGCAGAATTGCCCCAATGTTCTCTCCTTACTCTCCGAACCCTAGAAAGGCACTCTTATGCCCCAGATTTCCCATCCTCAACTACACTAAAGTCTTTAGAGCCTCCAAATCCTTTGAGAATGGAAATACTTCTTCATTAATTTCTGAGATGCATTATAAGGTCACTTCTAAACTGTGTATAATCAGGTCCTATAGATGTTTAATCAGTGTGGCTGGTAGAGTGGGAACTGGAAGGTCCAAGGGACAGATAGACATCTGTTTGAGTCAGCTAGGAAAAAGACTTTCTAACAAGGATGCAAGTTCTTACACAGGTCGGGCTCCTTGAGAGAGAAAGGCAACTTTGGGCAGACACCAGGAACACTTAGTCAACCACATTCAAAGCACAGTCGTAAAGAAAAAGCACACATTCACTAGTCCCTGCCCCGACAAAGCTTTCAGTCTAACGCCGGGAAACAGGTATTAATCAAATAATCCCACAAACATGATCACGTGAAAACTATTATGAAGGAAAAGCACAGGGTTCTTTAACAACATATAGATTAGGGACCTGATCTAACTGGGGGCAGAGAGGAGTCATATACAGTGAAGAAAGACTTCACTGAGGAATTCTTTTTCCAGTACGAGTTTACTGTTCCCAGGTTAGCTGATGGCATGTTCTAGATTATGAATCAATGACAGCTAGATATGTTCTACTTGGCAAACTCCATCTTCAAAGCCACCAACCAAGCCCAAGAGATGATGGATGTGAGCCATTAAAATTGTAGGTATCTGCTGATTCTTTCGGTCACGTTCTCTAGGTTTCAGTCCTAGCAGCATGGATCCAATTACCTGCCTTTTCCTCCCCACTGTTCTTCTCTTCCCCACTCTTTACACCCAGCCGAACAACTACAGAACCATGGGCTAATGGTAATCCTCCCGTATCTTCAAAGACAAGGAAATTAGGATTCTTGCCAGGCCTTTTAGAACAAAGAAAGGCCCCACTCTCCAACCTCTGGCACTCTATAAGCCAAGTGAATTGACTGAGATCCTAACATGTTTGGCCAGCTACATTCCCCCAGGATTGTCTTAAGGAAGCTAGGAAGAGCAGAATCATAATAGAAAAGGCCCTACCTCACTCAGCTGGTCATGCAAAAGTTGGAAGGATGTAATAGTTTGAATATTTAGATCCCATCAGAGTTGGCCCTTCTCATTGAGACAATCTAGTCTTAAAGAAGGACTATCCCTTCTTCTCTGCTATTAGTACGCAGCAGCCACCTCGCCATCCCCTTCAAAGTCAGGAAAGGCTATTATCTATCTCCTGGATTTAGTGAAGCAAATAGAAGTTTGATTTCTTTTCAGATAAAAGAGATGATGCAAATGAGAATTTTGTCTTGCATGGAGGAGTGACAAGTAGGAGAATGAATCCTACTTGATTACAATCTTCCATCATTCTGATTTTATAATTACTGAATGGAATCAATCAGCTTTCAATTGTTACCTTGGTGAAAGATTAAAACATCATTACTTGTCCTACATATTTCACACTTTATCAAATTTTAATAAACTGAATGCATGAGAAATGGTTATATTATCTCTCCTGATATTGGGATGCTAATGACATTTCTATTGATTTTAATATGCATTTGTTGGTCAAAAAGAGTCAGATTCCAATGAGGCATGGCATCCTATAATCAACACTAACAAATGAAGACCAATGAACACTGAAATGGCCCAAATGAAATCATTAATCAGAAATGTGATAAAATAATTGCAAAAAAACTAGGGAGGTCTTATCTTCCTAATGAACATCTTTTATGGTATACTGATTCATTTATAACTCTTACACATTGGTGATTTCTCTATTAAAATATTTTTAAGTAAGTATCTGAAAAGCACTTTGAAAAGGCAACATTGGGAGAGAACTAATTTCTCAATAAAGGGGCTCATAGGTACCTCCCCCAAAAGGTGAAAAAGACTCCTGAAGATCATAGAATACGTACAACTCTTCCTTAAAACAATTCAAGTCTGAAAATTTCCTAGCCCAATAGTGGGAAAGACCCCACAGAGTTATCAATAACATAGAACAGAATAATAGTTAAAGGTGAAGTTTCTGTAGTTAGACACCACAGCTTCAAATAACTTTGGCTGCTTTATTTCTTTGTACCTCAGTCCCCTCATCTATAAAATGGGACATAATAATAGTACTCACTTCAGCGGGCTTGTCTCAAGATGAAATGGAATACTAGTGTATATACAGCGTATCTTCCAGTCAAACTGCATTTCCCCAGTTAAAACAGCATTAAATTTCATACATGTGAAGATCTTGCTTTGTTTCCCCCAAATTCTCTCTCAGTTTAATTTTTTTATTATTTCTTATTCTCTAAAGCTGGTAAATTGGACCATGCCTCCTAGGGGGCTCATCAAGTCTGGGAGGGTCTGGAAGCTGGAGTTCAGACTTGCAGGTAATAAAGAGTGAGGGGTTGACGAGGAAGCAAAAGAACAGGGTCTTAAATGCTTCACAATGTGAAACTTTCCCGCACAGTTACAGTCTCTAATAGACCTCTAAGAATCGTGATAAATGTCTTCTGTGGGATTCCATTTCTTTTAAAACCTGGAAAAGGCAATGTTTTGCTCCAAGAAAATATAGAAGATAAAATATAGATGGCCCTGGAAAGACATGCGAGTGGAGACTGGGGATCCCAGCCTTATAAGAACCAGGAAATGCAAAGAAAGAGGCACAGGAAGGGTGCTGGATGTGTCTGAGCTGAGTTCACCTGAATCTCCAAGAGACAGGAGGTAGAAGAATGGAAATGGGGGTCCTAGGTGATACCACTGGGGATTTCAAAATAAAATCAACTCTTCCAAAGCCCCATTTTCTCAATTTAAGATTCACTGGCCTTCCTTTCCATTTTGGTTTTTCAAAAACCTCATTGACACCAATTCAACATACTATTCTTCAAATCCATTTAAATTCATTCTACCACCTTTTTTAATCAGCTTTTTATTTTCCCACATCCTCCTTTAAGGTTACTTGAAATTTTAAAATAATGTGATAATGAGTTTTTGGTTTTTTTTTTTTTTTTCATCAAAGCACTAGATCAAGACACCCCTTGTATCTGCTGTGGAAAAAAAATTATATAGGCCACTTATGCCTTGACCACAATGATGACGACAGTAGCAGTTATTGTTTATGCAGAGCTCACCATGAACCAGGCATCATACTAATTGTTTTACTTGCATTAATGTATTTAATTCTCACAACATCCCAACAAAAGTAGGCTCTGTTATTGCAGATGAGGAAACGTAAATCAAGAAAGATCACTTCGGGCTTTCCTGGTGGCGCAGTGGTTGAGAATCTGCCTGCCGATGCAGGGGACACGGGTTCGAGCCCTGGTCCGGGAGGATCCCACATGCCGCGGAGCAACTGGGCCCGTGAGCCACAATTACTGAGCCTGCGCGTCTGGAGCCTGTGCTCCGCAACAAGAGAGGCTGCGACAGTGAAAGGCCCGCGCGCCGCGATGAAGAGTGGCCCCCGCTCGCCGCAACTAGAGAAAGCACAGAACAGAAGACCCAACACAGCCAAAAATAAATAAATTAATTAATTAATTAATTAAAAAAAAAAAAAGAAAGATCACTTGTCCAAAGTGATAAAGTTGGTGGTGAAACCAGGATTAGTTCATTCTTTCAGCAACTATTCACTAGGGGTAAAATACATCAAATAAGCTACACTTTTAAATCTAGATTAAAGAAAAGAGCGGTGCAGTTATATTTTTTTAAGTACATTTTTTCAAAAGGGCTATAAAAGCAAACTGAGAGCAATCACAGATAGAGAGCTTTATTTCAAAGACCTTGAAACAAGGTGTTATTTAGTCATAACAGTAAGTCCCATCCTACATACCTTCGATGTGATTTTTAACTCTCCTTACATCAAGACATGGGGGGGTCTGGGTTCCTTCCCTCGAATCTGGGAGGCCTTATGACTAACAGAGGAGGTGACACTATGTATTTCCAAGACGAGTTCACAAATGGTTCACAACTTCTGCCTGGTTCTGTCGAGATGCTTGGTTTTGGAACCCAGCTACCACAGACCCTCATCTCAAAGGCACAAGAGAAATACCAATTCCTTCGAGAGAGCTAGCTTAACCAATTACAAAAGCCTCACTTTGATACAGGAGCCATTAGAGGCCACTGGACTCCAGATCTCTTGGCAGCCCCCATTCAGCAAGGACGGCCACCACAGAGCCCCGCATTCTAGTACACAGCCAGCGAGGGATTTCCCGCGCAACTTTCGGGGCCCAGGGCTAGTGGACGGCCCCTGCAGCTTTCTATTTTCCGCCCTGTATTCCCAACATCTCGGCGCTCACGGGAGTTCCCTCGGTCTCCAGGCTGCTCCGCCCATTGTTGGGCTGCACCCCGCAAGCCTACGAGGCCTGTGCTTGCCCAGCTTCAAGACCGAAGAAAGAGCCCGGAGTCAGCAACAGAGACATCAGTGGTTTAACGGACAGAGGGAATCTTACATGTCTGAAGCGAGGTCCTGGAGCAACACCTCACCATGTGCAGCAGACAGGAGGCCGGACATGGCGGCATGCTTTGCTTGGGGGTGGGGGATTTCCAGTTATAGGGGAATTGATGTCAGGTGGAGCTCATTAGTTACCAGGGAAACCAGCAGAGGGGCTCCTCCTCACCGCCCCTTTGATGAGAACAATCACCAGCTGGGGCCTGGGGCAAGTACATAGGAAAGTCAGTCCTGAGCTTACGATATAGGTGAAGCAGGCACTGGTCAGGCAGGGGACCTACAGAGAGCAAGAGAACAGCCATCTTGAGTGGCCTGACCATACAGAGATTTAGGGGGTCAGCAGGGTTGGTTCCTTCTGCCAGCTATGAGGAAGAACCTGTCTCAGCTCTCTCCCTGGCTTCTGGTAATTTGCAGGCAATCTTTGGCGTTCCTTGTCTTGTAGACATATCGCCCTGACCTCTGCCTTGATGTTCACATGGTGTTCTCCTTGTGTGCATATCTCTGTGTCCAAATTTCCCCTTTTTATAAGGCCACAAGTCATATTGAATTAGGACCCACTCTAATGACCTCATTTTAACTTGATTATCCCTGTAAAACCCTATCTCCAAATAAGGTCACATTCTGAAGTTCTGGGGGTCAGAATTTCAACATATAATTATGGAGTGGGGGAGAGGGACACAATTCAACCCATAACATCAATGAAGAAATGAAGACCTAAAATAGGTAGTTCACTCATTTTAAAAGAGCAAGACATAAATCCAGCAGACAGTGACAGTTTGCTTGATGTGTATATAAAGAAATGAGCAAAACACTTCTTTTGAAATCCCAGACAAAAGCAACTCTGGCTGGGTGTTTTTATGAACCTCAAATTCAGCCCAGATTCATAAATCCTTGTAGGAAACCCAGGCCAATTTTGAAGTTTCCAACAAGTTCCAGAGGCTGAATGGATCAGACAGAATTTCACTTGGTATTTAGGATTATTGAGTCTATCCTGAAACTTAAGGCACATTCATAGAACACAAACTCCTTACAAATTGAATAGAAGCAAATACTAAGGGCTCATGAGCCACCTGGAATGCACATGCTGAATGTTGAGGTTTTCCCATCCCAATAATGGGGGGAAGGGGAAGGCCGGGCTGGCAAGATCTCACTGTCACCAACTCTGTAACGGTGTATTTGCATCTCATGTGGATTTGAATTATTTCAAATAGTGCAGATACACAAACAATAATAAAGTCTTCCTTTGTGAGCAAAATTTAAAACAATATGAATCTCCTTAAATGTAAAAATTTGTCAAAACGTGCAAAATTTCAAGATGGGCAGGCTGGGTGACTTGCACACTGTGCTTTTATTAATGCCATAGGAAGGTGTCACTTTAACTGCTTGTCAGAAATACCTGCCCTCTTTGACCACCTGGCACTATTATGCATGTACATCTAAACTTCCACCAGTGTTTTCAGTAGCCATTGTGATCTCATTTTAAATTTGACAGTTGTTAAGATTAAAATCTTTGGAATAACAGTGTCATCCAGGGGTTCATTTAAGTGATTGCTCTACTACTGAAAACCACACTGGAAAATCAGTAGCTTGGGACTAGAAGTTAGATGTGATAAAAAGCTATGGAGGGGGCTTCCCTGGTGGCCCAGTGGTTAAGAATCCACCTGCCAATGCAGGGGACACGGGTTCGAGCCCTGGTCCGGGAAGGTCCCACGTGCCGCAGAGCAACTCAGCCTGTGCGCCACAACTACTGAGCCTGCGCTCTAGAGCCGACGAGCCACAACTACTGAAGCCCGCGTGCCTAGAGCCCGTGCTCCACAACAGAAGCCACCGCAATGAGAAGTCCGCGCACCACAACGAAGACCCAATGCAGCCGAAAATAAATAAATAAAATTTTTTTAAAAGCTATGGAGGCAGTCGAGATACCAACCTCAATATGCCCTATTGTGAATTTAGAAGAGAGAATTGTGTAAAAGACAGAAGACCAAGAAAACAAAAAGCAGTTCAAAGCAAAACTAGGCCTCAATATGTGTGAGGGTTCACACTTTGAAAATACAATCCCTCCACTGTATACTTATTCCTGTGGGAAAATTAGCCTTAAATTGTGAAGATTTGAATTGTGCAAAGCCTTCAGGAATATGTCTCTTGAATTAAAGGCCACCATCCTGGATTTCCTCAACAATTTTATTGAAATATAATTTATATATCATGAGATTCACTCCCCCTAAGTGTACAATTCAATGATTTTTAGTAAAGTTACTGAATTGTGTAACCCTCATCATAATCTAGTTTTAGAGCATTTTTATCACCCCAGTAAGACTTCTCATGCCCATTGATAATTAATCCCCATTCTCACCTCCAGCCCCAGACAACCACTGATCTACTTTTTGTCTCCTTAGAGTTGCCTTTTCTGGACATTTCATATAAATGGAATCATCCATATGTATATAATCATACAATATGTGGTCTTTGTGTCTGGCTTCTTTCATTTAACATGATGTTTTTGAGGTTTTTATCCATGTTGTAGCATGTATCAGTATTCCATCCCTCTTTATTGCTGAATAATATTCTCTTGTATGGATCCTGTAGTTGTTTTTATTTTTTTTTAATTTATTCATTTTATTTTTTTTTTTAAACGTGATGATCCATTTATTTATTTATTTATTTATTTATTTATTTTTGGCCGTGTTGGGTCTTCGTTTCTATGCAAGGGCTTTCTCCAGTTGCGGCAAGCGGGGGCCACTCTTCATCGCGGTGCGCGGGCCTCTCACTATTCGCGGCCTCTCGTTGCGGAGCACAAGCTCCAGACGCACAGGCTCAGTAATTGTGGCTCACGGGCCTAGTTGCTCCGTGGCATGTGGGATCTTCCCAGACCAGGGCTCAAACCCGTGTCCCCTGCATTGGCAGACAGACTCTCAACCACTGTGCCACCAGGGAAGCCCCTATTTTTATTTATTTATTTATTTATTTATTTATTTTTGGCCATGCTGTGCGGCTTGCGGGATCTTAGTTCCCCAACCAGGGATCGAACCCAGGCCCATGGTAGGGAAAGCTCTGAGCCCTAACCACTGGACCACCAGGGAATTCCCCTGTAGTTGTTTTTAGACTTAAGTTTAGATGTCCCAAAGGTATATCCACCCCTTACTGTGTATGCCAGACGTGACTATGAGTATGTATGGTAGACAGTACCCAAATACAGCCACCAACAATGTCTCCCCTCCCTGTACCCACTCCTTACATTGAGGGGTGGAGTCCGTTTCCCCTCCTCCTCTCCCTAGAATCTGGGCTGGCCCTGTCACTTGTCCAATAGATGTAGCAGAAGTAACATCCTGGGACATCTAAGCCCAGTTAAGAGAACTGGCAGCTTCTGCTTCCTTCTCTGAGAAGCCAGGTATCATGCTGTAACGAAGTTAGGGCTAGATTACTGAATGATGAGACAGCACAAGGAGAGAGGCTTTCAACCACAAGAGGCCATCTCAGAGGTTCCAGCCCCAGCCAAGCTCTCAGGTGAATGCAGCTGCATGAATGACTGCTGTTACATCATGTGGAGCTGAGAAAACACCCAGCTTAGCCCAGGCAACCCATACAAGTAGAGATAATAAACAATTGTCGTTTTAAGCCGCTCAGTTCTGGAGCCATTTTTCATGCAGCGAATCTCGGTTACCTAACCTAAACATAATGATTTAACCAAACTCTTTCTCTTCCATTTTAATTCTTATTGATTTTGTTCTTTTTGAGTTTGTATAGTTGTATTGTATTCTACAGAGATTTCTAATGGGCCTTGACTTTAATATCACTTCCTGGCTATTTGTGGTACATTGAAGAGTTTTATGTCAGTCAACCTGCTTCCTGATATTCACGTGCTGAAATACTGAGACAAAAATTTTTAAATGCTCTGAAGAGAACCACCTGGAGAGCTTTATAAAAATGGATTCTCCAGGGCTTCCCTGGTGGCACAGTGGTTAAGAATCTGCCTGCCAACGCAGGGGACACAGGTTCAAGCCCTGGGCCGGGAGGATCCCACTTGTCGCAGAGCAACTAAGTCCATGCGCCACAACTGCTAAGCCTGCGCTCTGGAGCCCGCGAGCCACAACTACTGAAACCCACACGCCTGAAACCCGTGCTGCACAACAAGAGAAGCCACCACAAAGAGAAGCCCGTGCACTGCAACGAAGAGAGTAGCCCCCGCTCACCGCAACTAGAGAAAGCCCGAGTGCAGCAACGAAGACCCAATGCCGCCAAAAATAAAATAAATAAATAGATTTATTTTTTTTAAATGGATTCTCCATCCTCCTCTCCAGTCCCTCATTGTGATGGATAAGGAAACAGTTTCCAGCTGCTCCCATAACAGTGTACAAGTTAATTTAATAATCTCACCAGGAAAGCTATTTCAATAACTCAATTAAGTATTTCCTGAATTTTGATTAAGGGAAAATCAGCACGTTAAACACTGTGTATAAGGACACAAAATATATCAAAATATAACCCTTGGGGGCTTCCCTGGTGGCGCAGTGGTTGAGAATCTGCCTGCCAATGCAGGGGACACGGGTTCGAGCCCTGGTCTGGGAAGATCCCACATGCCGTGGAGCAACTGGGCCCGTGAGCCACAACTGCTGAGCCTGCGCGTCTGGAGCCTGTGCTCCGCAACAAGAGAGGCCGCGATAGTGAGAGGCCCGCGCACCGCAATGAAGAGTGGCCCCCACTTGCCGCAGCTAGAGAAAGCCCTCGCACAGAAACGAAGACCCAACATAGCAATCAATCAATCACTAAATCTTTAAAAAAAAAAAAATATATATATAACCCTTACCCTAAAAAAGTCTAGACTCTGGTTGCAAAACAAAAAAAAAATCATGTGAATATCAGATTAACATTAAGTCAGCCTGCTCTCTAAGTTGCACAACTCTAAGGGGCACCATTCACAGAGAAAATGATGTGAATGATATCTCTTTGAAGCTGTTTAACAGACTGCACAGGAGACACAAAACTCGGTAATTGTTACATATAAATTATATCTCAGTAAAATGAGGAGAGGAAAGGGAATGCCCCCCTTCACCTGTGGAGAGCCATCTCTGCCCCCTCCCCATGAATTAAGTCCATGAGTTATTGTCTCGAGGCTGGCTAATCCGAGGACCATATCCTTCTGGCTGTCACTGAGTCCAAGCCCATACTGCTCGCCACACGACAGGCCAATAAATCAAGAGACGAGTTGTTGGGACAAGGAATAGCCACTTTGTTTGGAAAGCCAGCAGACCGAGAACACGGTGGACTAGTGTTCCAAAGAACCATCACACCTGAGTTAGAATTCAGGCTTCTTTTATACTATATAGTTGCTTTACAATGGTGTGTTAGTTTCTGCTGTATAACAAAGTGAATCAGTTATACGTATACATATATCCCCATATCTCCTCCCTCTTGTGTCTCCCTCCCTCCCACCCTCCCTATCCCACCCCTCTAGGTGGTCACAAAGCACCGAGCTGATCTCCCTGTGCTATGCGGCTGCTTCCCACTAGCTATCTGTTTTACATTTGGTAGTGTATATATGTCAATGCTGCTCTCTCACTTCGTCCCAGCTTACCCTTCCCCCTCCCCGTGTCCTCAAGTCCATTCTCAAGTCCATCTTTATTCCTGTCCTGCCTCTAGGTTCATCAGAACCATTTTTTTTTTTAGATTCCATATATATGTGTTAGCATATGGTATTCGTTTTTCTCTTTCTGACTTACTTCACTCTGTATGACAGACTCTAAGTCCATCCACCTCACTACCAATAACTCAATTTCGTTTATTTTTATGGCTGAGTAATATTCCATTGTGTATATGTGCCACATCTTCTTTATCCATTCGTCTGTCAATGGACACTTAGGTTGCTTCCATGTCCTGGCAACTGTAAATAGTGCTGCAATGAACACTGTGGTACCTGACTCTTTTTGAACTATGGTTTTCTCAGGATATATGCCCAGTAGTGGGATTGCTGGGTCATACGGTAGTTCTATTTTTAGTTTTTTAAGGAACCTCCATACTGTTCTCCAGAGTGGCTGTATCAATTTACATTCCCACCAACAGTGCAAGAGGGTTCCCTTTTCTCCACACCCTCTCCAGCATTTATTGTTTGCAGACTTTTTCATGATGGCCATTCTTACCAGTGTGAGGTGATACCTCATTGTAGTTTTGATTTGCATTTCTCTAATGATTAGTGATAACAAGACAAATATTATTCTCTGTTCTGCAACTTTTTATCTGTGTATGAATGGAAGAGAGTTATACCTTTAAAGGTCAGAGCCTTGAGAATGGGTTATCCTGTATATTTTAGGCTATAGGCAACATTCTTAACTAGTAGCAAAAGCAATAGAATACAAAGGTTAAAGTAAAAGAAACAGAACCAATGTGGAGTCAGATCTGTTCTTCCCTATTACATGGCCACAGTGACTGGCTAAGGAATGGACATGTGATGCAATCAGAGCCAGTGAGACACAATGTCTAGACTTTTACTGGGACTGTGAGAAAGAGAAACTCTCTTTTGGCCAACTGGATTTAGAGAGCTGAGAGTATAAGCTTAGAGCTGTTAACAGCCATCTTGCCACCTCACAGGGAAACCACATCTGAGAAGAAAACAGCATATTAGAGAAAAAGAACTGGGAACTGTCAAGAGAAATTGGACCCTTGACATTGGATGTCAACAACTGAACATTGGTATGTTGGTATACCAATGTTGGTAAATTGGATGGTATCAACTGAACATCTCTTTCATGACACACTAAAATCTAGTTCCTGTTCTGGACTTCTCTTTCTTTTTTTTTATTAATTTTTATTGGAGTATAGTTGCTTTACTGGACTTTTCAATTCTGTGAGCCAAAACACACTCACACACACACACACACACACAAAGACATACCTTTTACTGTTTAAGCCAGTTTAAGTTGGATTTTCTGTCACTTATAACACATCCTTCTTTTTTTTAACTTTATTTATTTATTTTTGGCTACATTGGGTCTTCATTGCTACACACGGGCTTTCTCTAGTTGTGGTGAGCGGGG
Organism: Balaenoptera borealis; assembly: GCF_965194805.1. NCBI lineage: Eukaryota > Metazoa > Chordata > Mammalia > Artiodactyla > Balaenopteridae > Balaenoptera > Balaenoptera borealis. The sequence goes on from NC_138867.1 coordinate 56,975,689, forward strand.
GCTACTCTTCGTTGCGGTGTGTGGGCTTCTCATTGCGGTGGCTTCTCTTGTTGCAGAGCACGGGCTCTAGGAGCGTGGTCTTCAGTAGTTGTGGCATACATCTTTCTTAGAAGCATGTTTTTCACCAATAAAAGGAGGATAGTACCTGCTACTGGGCTTTGGTGGGGTCTGAGTATTTTGGGAAGCATAAAGCCTATTCACCTATAAAGTATTATTCCTAATTGTTCTTTTCTGCTCCTGCCTGAGTTCCTCGCATACTAATACTTTTGAACATAAAACATAATGCTATACCAAAAGAACATTTTCATTACCAAATATGCCTGTTCTCTGTTCAGGGACTTCTGATCCCATCTGTTCCACAGAATTTTTCATATCATAGAATTCTTTGAAACCAGATCAGCAAAGTTCTGTTTCAATGAACCGTTTGTTCCCTAGGCCATGAAAATAGCTTCTGCAAATAAGATCCTATGTTAAAAATGATGTTTCTGAAAACATTTTACCTGTGATATATGCCAACATGCTTTGGAAATGAAATTGCCTAGTAAATTTGTTGCTGATGTTTAGTAAATTTTCACTACTGCTAATTAGTTAAAGTTTAAGTTCTTTCTGGTTTCTTGATCTTGGGACGTGCTGCTCAAAAAAGACATAGCCATGTGGGAAACTGACAATGAAAGCCCTTTGGTCTTTATTCAAACAGCAGAAGATTTTCTTTTCAATAATCAACTGCTCATTTTACTTTTGTACTTCTCTTTTTCCCTCATTTCTGCTTCTCTTTTTTTTCCACGACTCTTAATCCAGCTTTGAAATTTGATTCTTTGATTTGATCCATCTGCAATATTTATTCCTCAAAGCCATCATCAATGCCTTTGCAGAAATTCATGTGATGCCTGTGAACATTAGAAGACAGAGAGATATTAGAAGACAAGGAGATATTAGATGACAGGGAGATTTTAAAAATTAGCAAATAGAAACAATATTTTGGTATGTGAATTCTATCTCAATAAAGCTGTTTATTAAAAAGGAAAAAAAAAGCAATGAGTTAATACTGACTCTGTCCCCCAAAGAACCAATACACAATCACATACTGCTTCTCCCCAGAAGAAAACTGTGTCTGGGGTTCACCAGCATGAAGGATGGTGACATTCTTCTCTCGGTATCCAAATAAAACCCAGCAAACCCTCCTTCAAGTGTTACCAGTGAGGCATGTGGACTCACAGTGAGTGGATTGAACTGATAAAGGCATTTTATCTACCAGGATTTAAATGCGCCCTTTAAAGACTAAAATCAATTCCAGTGTCCCTCTTTATACTCTGGTGGTACCCATGTATATACAGCAAGCCAGCCATTAGGAAAGAAGCTTTGCATCTTTCCACATAATCCAAAATGATGGCAAATTATGATGTGGTAATTAAATCAAAACCTTACATAAGAAGAAAATATCTATGGACTGGATATATTCAAAGCTACCTTCTTTTTAATTTTATTTTCCATTTTTTATGTTTTATCCCACTTTGCCAGTGTTCTCTCCTTGTAATTCATTCTCTAGCTAGGCTGAACTTACTGCTACTTAGAATGGCAGATATGACAGTAAAAAGATGATGTCACCCTTTAGCCAAATTGCATTATTATTACAGAATCCGTTATACTCTCAGTCATTTATCTCTGCCAACATGCTCCACGGGAAGGTTTTCCAGGGCAGATGTGAGCTCCCTCGGCAACAAAAGTGGTGGAGAGTGCACATTCATTTTAAAATACTGAGAGGTAGAATTTAGTAAATCTTGAGATTTGGGAAATGTATTGTGAAAAGGAGACATCTAATGGCCTTAAATCTGTCCTGATTGAAAACCTCAAAGAATCTTGAGTTTGAAACAATCCCCCAATTTTTTCTCCTTACAGAAATATTTTCATCTAAAAGCATGCTTTTGACCCATGAAAATATCGTGCAGACTAGTCTCTTCTGTAAATATATGCATAGATGCTAAGAAATGATTTTACATTTTAGTTGTCATTTGATTAGGAGTTGAGTAAAAATTAGTAAAGGATAACTATGCAAGGTTCCATCAAGTGCACAAAAACAGCTCAAGATCAAATGCAGGCATTAGAGATAAAGGAAGGACTTTTTGAAGAGGAAAGCAAGCAATCAGAGAAATGGTATAAAACAGAAAAAACAACCCAGGAAATGAGAGTAAAAAGAGAACCCAGAATAAATTGGGTTCATTTGAGGGATACTTTCCCCCATATCTGCTCTTCCTCTTTTCTTCCCCAATTCTTTGGAGTGGTAGGTAAATTTTTAAAATACATTTTCTGTTTCCTCTTATCTTATTAAAATATGATACACACACACAGCAAAAATTCCAATAGTATCAATACAAAAAGGGATACAAGGAATGGGAAATCTCTCTCCCATTCCTGACCCCAGCTCCCTAGTATCTGCCTCTCTGTCACTTCAAGAAGGCAAATACTGTTGCCCCCTTCCTGAATCTCTTTATTTGTGTGTGTACCGTGGACCCCTTAGCTCTCTGCTGAAGATTATGGATGCCCTTCTCAGAATAATGTTTGAAAGTAGGTAAAATGAAGTACAGAGGATTACAAAGGAAACCAATTACATTGAAATATGATTCTACCCAGGAAGGCCTTGGGGATCCCTGGGCTCTAGGATAAGAGCCTCTGCTCTTACGGTTCTTGTGCATGTGCAATCATGTACATGTCCGTATCTATCCTTTCCCACAAATGGCATTGGGCCTTCTGCAGTGGGTGCTGCTGGAGCTCTGCCCAGATCCCCTGTACAGCCAGTGCATCCATTTTCCGGCTGCTGTGAGTGTTGGCGGTTAATGGTTCACAGCTGTCCCCTTCTACAGGGAATCGTCCTCCCCACACCCACACTGTGGCATGCCCAGCCAACACCGGGGTACCAATGGTTGGCTGACTCCTAGTGCAATCCAAGCTCCAGAGCTCCACGTGGGATCAGGCTAAAGATGATATCCATTAAGACCATCCTCTTAGGGCTTCCCTGGTGGTGCAGTGGTTAAGAATCCGCCTGCCAATGCAGGAGACATGGGTTCGAGCCCTGGTCCGGGAAGATCCCACATGCCGCGGAGCAACTAAGCCCGTGCGCCACAACTACTGAGCCTGCGCTCTAGAGCCCACGAGCCACAACTACTGAGCCCATGTGCCACAACTACTGAAGCCCGCTTGCCTAGAGCCCGTGCTCCGCAACAAGAGAAGCCACCACAATGAGAAGCCTGCGCACCACAACGAAGAGTAGCCCCTGCTCGCCGCAACTAGAGAAAACCCGTGCACAGCAACAAAGACCCAATGCAGCCAAAAATAAATTTATTTGTTTGTTTGTTTATTTTTTTTTTAAAAAAGACCATCCCTTTAGTTTTTTCCCCTGTACTACCCCATCCCTCGTGCCCCTGGGAGCAATCCCCCCTAAAAGCCCAGGAATCCCTGTCTGTCTCTGCTTTCAGAAATCCTGACTCAAGGCACTCATTCACCATCCCTTACTTTGACTTTTATATTTATTGATTTTTTGCTTTTTTTTAAAATATATATATATTTATTTGTTTGTTTATTTGGCTGCGCACTCGGGATCTTCGTTGCAGTGTGTGGGATCTAGTTCCCTGACCAGGGATCAAACCCGGTCCCCCTGCATTGGGAGCATGGAGTGTTAACCACTGGACCACCAGGGAAGTCTCATATGGATTCTTTTTTCCATATCGATTTTTTTGAAAGACATTCCATATCTGTATACATGGATCTGTATACATGGATTCTTTTAACATCCACATACTAATCCATTCAATGGATTTACCATAATTAAGTTAGCATATTTCCAGCACAGTCATTTCCAATAGTTCCTCTCTGAGAACTTAAAAATCTAATTTTTACATGTTTAAATGTAGTTATACTGACTTACCACATTTTAAGCACAAACGGTCCACGACTTAGGATTTTTCAACTTTACGATGGTGAGCAAGAGATACACCATTCAGTAGAAACTGTATTGGGAGTTTTGAATTTTGATCTCTTCCGGGGCTAGAGATATACGGCCCGATGCTCTCTAGTGATGCTGGGCAGTGGAAGCAAGCTCAGTGCCCAGTCAGCCCCTGATCACAATCAATACACTTACAACCATGCTGTACCCATAAGCCCATTTTGTTCTTCACTTTCAGTGCAGTATTCAATAAATTACATGAGCTATTTAACACTTTATTATAAGAGAGATTAGAAGATTTTGCCCGACTACAGGCTAATGTTAAGTGTTCTGAGCGCCTTTGAGGTAGGCTAGGCTAAGCTGTGCTGTTGAAAATGCATTTTCAACAAACGATATTTTCAACATAACCCCACTGTAAGTTGAGGAAGATCCGTATCTAATTAGTTGCTGAGGAGTCTTTCTTCGACTTCATTAGCCACAAAACTTTAGAACCTTGCTATCTTTTTGGAAGAAAGCTTTATTCTCAAAGCAATTTATATTTCAATTTGACAAACTGTAGAGACTCCGTTAGCTCCTAACCCTTGCATCTCTCAACGCCCACCACAGCACCAGCCTCTAGCACCAGATCAAGGAACACCCTCCGTTCTAAACAGGAGAAAAAACAGGCCCCGGGCTTCCCTGGTGGCTCAGTGGTTAAGAATCTGCCTGCCAATGCAGGGAACATGGGTTCGAGCCCTGGTCTGGGAAGATCCCACATGCCACGGAGCAACTAAGCCCGTGCGCCACAACTACTGAGCCTGTGCATCTGGAGCCTGTGCTCCGCAACGGGAGAGGCCGCGACAGTGAGATACCCGCATGTGGCGATGAAGAGTGGCCCCCGCTCGCCACAACTGGAGAAAGCCCTCGCACAGAAACGAAGACCCAAAACAGCCAAAAATAAATAAATAAGTTAATTAATTAATTTTAAAAAAAAACCTTCCTATTAAAAAAAAAAAAAAAAAAAAAAAACAGGCCCCGCAAATGCGTCACTTGGACCCTCGAATCTTTGGACCTCAGTGCTTACCTCCCCACCAGCAAGAGGAGTAGATGCTTCTCTGGAATCTGGTAAGAAACTGCTGGATCCCCGTGCTCTCACACCCCACCCCACCAAGGAACCTGTTCCCAAAGACAGCACAGCCTAATCCCCCAGGGGGAAGAGAAACGGTTCCTCTCTGCCCCTCCCATTGAAAGGTGGTTCCCCTCCCCCCTCCCAGGGTAGCACTTGGGGGCGTTTATTTGAGGCTGACCCTCACCTTTCAAACAGCCTTCCCAGGGGTAGGAATTTCCCCCAGTGTAAATTCCCCTTCCCCAGGACAGAAACCAGAACTCACTCTTCCCGCCCAGCAGCTGCTCATAGTGTGCAGGATGATAAACCCAGAATAGAGCAACGCAAGGAAGCAGGCGCTGCTCAGAATGCTAGTTCTGATCAGAATGGAAGAGAGCCCTGAAGATCCCCAGGTGGGCAGTGGCAGTAGGGTCTCTGCTGGGTTCGTTCAATGGGGTAAGTTCTGTTGCTCACATCTAAGAATTAAGACTGATAATTTAATTCACGTTTGTTTTTCTTTCCCTCAGAGGCTCCCCTCACCTCCAACCGTGAAAAGATGCTTGATTTCACTCAAAATCAGAGAAATGCAAAACAAATCAAGGGAAATATTGTTTTCTACCTACCAGATTGACAAAGATGAAAAAGTTCAATGAACTATCGATACCTTGGTATGAACATGGGAAAACGTGCTGCCAGTGGGAGAATAAACCAGTACAACCTTTACAAAGAGAACTGGGCTATGAGCTATCAAGTGTGAATGCAAAACCCTTGACCCAGCAGTGCCACCAACAGGAATTTATCTAATGGAGGCAAGCAAACTTTTTCTTTCAAGGAACAGGTAGTAAGTAGTTTAGGCCTCCAGGCCTGGTATCACTGCTGCAATTACTCAGCTCTGCTGCTGTAGTTTGAAAGCAGCCAACAGACATTATGTAAACAAGTGGGCATGGCTGTGTTGCAATAAAACTTTATTTAAAAAAACAAATGGCACGTTGAATTTGGCCCGCAGGTTATAGATTGCCAAGCCCTGCTAGGTACCCTTGAACAAAAAACAAAAACATATATACTGGGGCCTCCCTGGTGGCACAGTGGTTGAGAATCTGCCTGCCAATGCAGGGGACATGGGTTCGAGCCCTGGTCTGGGAAGAGCCCACATGCCGCGGAGCAACTAGGCCCGTGAGCCACAACTACTGAGCCTGCACATCTGGAGCCTGTGCTCCGCAACAAGAGAGGCCGCGACAGTGAGAGGCCCACGCACCCCGATGAAGAGTGGCCCCCGCTTGCTGCGACTACAGAAAGCCCTTGCACAGAAACGAAGACCCAACACAGCCAAAAATAAATTAATTAATTAATTAATTTTTTTAAAAAAACATATATACTGTATTCTTCATAGCAATAGCCTAAGAATGGAAACCACCTTGATGTCCATCAAGAGAGGACTAGATAAGTAAATTATAGCACAGCCATTCAACAGAATACTTGCAGCCACTAAAAAGAAGGAGGCAGCTCTATGTGCACTGATAAGGATTAATATCCAAAATTTATCAGATTTTTTAATAAATTAAAACAAAATTTTTTTACAATTCTTTGCATTGGGTTTATTGGATAACACCATATTGAATATCTTTAATCCCAGAATCTGCTTATTCTTTTTTTTTAATTGAAATATACTTGCTGTACAATATTATACAAGTCACAGGTGTACAATATAGTGATTCACAATTTTTAAAGGTTATACTCCATTTATAGTTATTATAAAATATTGGCTATATTTCCCATGTTGTACAATATATCCTTGTCACTTATTTTATACCTAATAGTTTGTACCTCTTACTCCCCTACCCCCATGTTGCCCTTCCCCTTCAAATTTTTTAAAATGCAAGGTGGAGAGCAGGGTAGAATATAATTCCATTTTTTGTAAAAATTATATATATAATTAATATTTACACACATATATATTTGCTTATCCAGGCGTAGCACATATCTGATGGACACAAATGAGATTGGGGAGGGAAACTAGATGGCTGGGGGACAGGAGCATGAGGGAGACCTTTTCTCACCGTATGCCCTTTTGTGCCCTTTGAATTTTATACCATGTGCTTTACCAATAAAGAACAAATAAATGCAGTTTAACTTTTTTTAATGCATATACTTTTTTAGTAGTGTTCTGGATCACCAAGTATAAACAGGAAAATAAAGCAGGGCTCTGGACAGCAGACCTAGCTATTTCCAAAGTCCCCTCCCATGCCCAGAGGCTGCATGGTGTCCATCAAAGAGCATCACAGAGGGAATCAGGAGACTCGGCTTCAAGTCCAGCCTCTGTTACCAACCCTCTGTGCTGCCGTGGACCAGTCACCTCATCTCTCTGATCATCCCTTTCCTCTTTGGTAAAATGGAGGCAATAATACTTTTGAGCTATGTGATATAAAATAATGTTATTGTTATTGGGGAAATCTATTAATGTCTCTGGGTCTCTTTCCTAATCTACAAAATCAGAAAGTTGGATAAAATGAGACTTTAACTCTCAAATACATTATTCTGTTAATAAACAAAGTTGTCATTTACAAGAATTCAGGCAGAGTCATGAGCTTGGCAAACAAATGAGGATCTCTTTTTGCTTATCTCAAGAGAGTGACCTCCAAGTCCAAAAAGAAAATAAGATATATGTTTACACTTAGAGAGCCAGGAGGTGGGAAAGGGCTGCCTTCTTCCAAGGATACCACCTCTTCTTTCCTTGGCCTAGCTAACCCAGCGGTTGTCAGCCAGGCAACTTCTTTTTTTTTTTTTTTTTTTTTTAGCTGCCACTGGGTACAGAACAAGCTCTCTTGGAAAAAAAAAAATTAGGAAATGTCACTCACAAAGAGGGATGGATACATTAACAATGGCAAATAATAGACTCATGAGGGCTGACAAAGAAATGGAGGGGCCATGCAGGGAGGGCCCCCTGCCCCATCCTGACTTCTGGCCTTTGCTAAGAGCTATCATTTGTATTGTTGCAGGAACTCCAGGGAAATGACAGGGTGGTGATAAGGAAGAGCAGCATTGCAGTATCCTCCTATTTCTGAGAATTTCTGGTTATTGTTAAACAAAAGTTTGGAGAAGTTAAACTGACAGGAAGTAACACACGTGTTGAGTTATAAGGTGGCAAATGTTGTGAAATCCGTCTTCAGAAAAGTTCAGCTGGACGAGTGTGCTGATGTGATAAGGAGCAGAGCTCCCAACACCATCTCAGCTGGTGGAATACTCTTTTCCTTTCCTTCTTCATTTCCGTGGGCTTGGGATAACCACCCAGCCACTCTAAAAAGAATGTTGCAAAGGCTCTTCATGTCTCTGGCTTCAAAGAACGTTTTACTCTTGAATAAACCATGTTTGTCCTCTCAATCTTAGAACGAAGGTAGCCAATCCAATCTAAGACATTTTAACAAATCACAGACTCTCCCTGGACATGCAGAGAGCATGGTGGGGATACACATCCAAAAATGATGGGCTGAGACAAGAGAGAAGGGATGTGGGCCTTAAAGCTGCAGAGGAAAAAGAGGGTGGGATTTCAAATGTGAATTAAAGTATTACACTTTCTCTATGAGAGGTGGGAGGAAATAGTTATTACCTAAATGATGCAGGACATAAGGGTTTGCTAAAAAATTTTGGTGGACTATGGGACAAGCAGAAATAGGATGGAACAAATGAACCTATTTATGAAACAGAAACAGACTCACAGACATAGAGAATGGACTTGTGGTTGCCGAGGGGGAGGGGGTGGGGGAGGGATGGACTGGAAGTTTAGGTTAGTAGATGCAAAAACTCTTACATATAGAATGGATAAACAGCAAGGTCCTACTGTATAGCACAGGGAACTATATTCAATATCCTGGGATAAACCATAATGGAAAAAAATATATAAAAGAATGTATATGTGTGTATAACTGAGTCACTTTGGTGTACAGCAGATATTAACACAATATTGTAAATCAACTATACTTCTGAGAATTCCCTGGTGGTCCAGTGGTTAGGACTCAGCACTCTTACTGCTGCGGCCCAAGTTCAATCCCTGGTCGGGATCCCACAAGCTACACTGCACGACCAAATTAAAAAAAAAAACAAAAAACTATACTTCAATAAAAAATAATTAAATAATTTTCTAAAAAAATTTTTTAAAAGAGATCAGCAAGGGAGGAGGAAGGGCGGCTTCCCTGGTGGTGCAGTGGTTAAGAATCCTCCTGCCAGTGCAGGGACACAGGTTCGAGCCCTGGTCCAGGAAGATCCCACATGCTGCGGAGCAACTAAGCCCATGCGCCACAACTACTGAGCCTGCGCTCTAGAGCCCACGAGCCACAACTACTGAGCCTGCGTGCTGCAACTACTGAAGCCCATGCGCCTAGAGTCCGTGCTCCGCAACAAGGGAAGCCACCGCAATGAAAAGCCCACGCACCGCAACGAAGAGTAGCCCCTGCTTGCCGCAACTAGAGAAAGCCCAAGCACAGCAATGGAGACCCAACGGAGCCAAAAATAAATAAATTAAATTAAATTAAATTAAAAAAAGAGAAGCAAGGGTGGGAGGGAAGGATGGAAGGAAAGAAGAAGATAGATATATACCTATGCTCAGAAAATGTACTAGGTAGAAATATATCAATGTATTAGTAACAGGGAGTGAAACTATGGGAGATTTTTTCTACTTATGGATTATCTGTGTTTTTTACAATGACCATACATTAGTTTCTGTTCATTTGTAGGTAATGATATCATGTAAATGAGAACTATTTATTTCTGGTGAACCAATTATATTTACAAGTACTTTAAATAATTTTCATGGAGTTCAAAAAAAAAGGAAGAAAGAAATAGGATGGAAAAGAGAAAAGAAATTAGAGTTTGGAGCAGAGAAAGGTTTGTTGCAAAGGCCAAGCAAGGAGAACAGGTGGCTGTGGATTTGTCATTTAGCTGGTGTATTACAATGAGCGTATAATGAGGCTCAAGGTCTATGGGAAGTGGAATCTTCCACTCTCTTGGGCCTAGTTGGTTCTAACCAGTTTTTATAATATCCTCAACAGCTGTGTCATTCTTTTAATGGTTATGCCCTGCCCTCTTCTTTCCTGTCTCATAGGGGAGCCATAAGAGACAGTAGCAGTAGAGCTGCCACAATCCCCAAAGGGATATCGGGAAGGAGAGCTTGCCTGAAGCTAGAAATGTTACCAAACTCAGGTTCAGCTGCTCAACACTTGAAAGCCAAGTGTTGGTTGGAAAGAAAAGGAAAGGTCACTTTATTCAGGAGGCCAGCAACCTGCAGAGAAGGTGGATTCATGTCCAAAAACCAACTCAGAAGATTCTGCTTGACCAAGAAATTTTGTAAAGGGAGAAAGGGAAGTCAATCATTTGGGGAGGGGTCAGAGTCTTCCACTGTGTGCAGACTTTCTTCTGATTGGTTGGTGGTGAGGTAATAGGGCGGTGTTCCAGGAATCTTGTGCTCAGTGTGAAGTTGCCATCCTCCACCTGAGTTGCAGCCTTAGTTCCTGCAGACCTCAAAGGTATTGTTTATGTATCTTCTTTGAGGAGGAACTAGAACACTGCCCCAAGGCTGCACTATTGTTTCTTGATTGTTCCTTCTTTGTTTCTGCATTCCCTTCCCTGATAAGCAAGTTTGAATCCGCCCTTTGGAACTCAAGGAAGGTCAAGAAAGGTGAATGAAGCCTATTTCCTACAAAGAAGAAACAGGAGGACTTGGAAAGGATTTGTACCCAGGAGGGCCCCACAGGGTCCTGCTCCATTTCAGAAAGAGAGAGAATTGTACAGAGCGGGCCACCTAGACAAGAGCAATGACATTCTGCTGAGAGACACAGTGGCCTCTGGCAACCTCACGGGAAGGAAATGAATGCCCTGACCCCATGTACCTCTCTCCCTCCCTCCCATCTCCTGAAGAAAGCCAGAAAACATAGTCTTTGATGTAATCCATGCAGGACAACCTCACAGGGCAGGGACCAGTATGGAGAAAGGTGGAAAATAGATCTAAAGGGACACAATGAAGAAATTCAACCCCCCTTTGCCCAGCCAAACAACTTCAGATTCTATCCCATGTGTAGGAAAGGCAGATAATATAAGAAAAAGCTATAAGGAATTTTGAAACATTTTTTCTTTCTTCCTGAATGTGAGTTTAAATCACGAGTTGCTAAGCTAAAATCTCCACTCTAAACCCTACAAAGCATAGATTACAATAATGCCAACCCAATAAAAAGCCATTTAATAAAGATCAGAAATGTTGAATAACTCAGTTCTTTGTAAACCCGAGTGCCCTACTGTAAACTTTCAAATGTTACAGATGACCTTTTGAGATCATACAGGAGTTGTAAGAACAAGGCAAGTAAAGGAATGAAAATAGGGGCAGATACATAGTTCATGGAACATTTCTTCTATTTTCCATCTTCCATCTCTGACAAGGAGAAAGATTATTGGACAAAAAATAGTAGAACAGGCATTCAGTTGAGAGACCTAAAAATCCAAACTGGTAAGGAGAGTCTAAGACAGCACCTGGATTCACTGCCTCAGTGTAAACCTTCTGGTCCTGACAAACTACATCCCAGCCTACTACTGGAAGAACTTGGCGATAAAATGAGCTACTGTTTGTTATCTCAAAAGAATCTTAGAAACTGGGTCAGGGATGGATGACACAATTCTCAGATAAGTTATCAAACACAATTCTGAACACAGAGAGAGGAACGGAGAGCACTTAAACATGCCTAGGAGTCAGGAAGGACAAGTCAAGATTTAATAAGTTCACAGCACTTCCTTTCTTATCCATACTCTGCCAGATTAGTAAATCAGAGAAAGCTGTCGACACTCTGCTTCATCATTTGAGCTCAGCATTTGACAGAGACCCTCACCTTGTGAACAAGATGGAGGAATGTGGCCCAGAGATCACAAAGACAGATGCTAATTATGAATCAGTATCAGCCCAGAGTCTGTGGTGCCACGGAATTCTGTCTTCAGCCTTTACCTGCTCATTGAGTAATAGCTGAGTGTACAGCTGACTTGCTTTTCTTCTTCTTCGACAGCTGGAGAGGTAGCCAAATATCTTGAATAGAAGAGCGTGGACCCAAAGCCTATAACAAATCAAATTTAACAATAAAAATCCTAATTGGAATAAATGCAAAACCCTACACTTACATTTTTTGATGCATAAGAACAGAATCAGAAAAACATGACTAGGCTTCCAATTAAACACAGTGGGTTTTACTTCTTGCTTTTATTTCTTCTCTCTTCCAGAAGCTACCAAAATGACAACAGATAATTTATAATAAAATTAAAAATCACAAAAACAAAGAGAATTAGAGAGGAGAAATAGAGAAGAGGAGATGTAAGCAATAATTTGAAAGATGGAAAGCCAATAGTAACTGATTTGGCAAAACCCACCACCAAAGTGCTTGCAAAGAGGGATGCCAATGAGAATGAAGCCAGTTCAGCTCTAAGAACCCTGGAAAGGCCTAGGACCAGGAGGCCCAGTACTGCAGAAGGGAGTGGTGGAGCCCAGAGTGGGAAGTAGAAGTATGTGAACACATGAATAGAATGAGCTGCTTCATGAGAGTGTGTTTCCATCTCTGAAGAGGTTCAAGCAGAATTTAGACAACTGCTAATCAAATATATTGTAAAAGTGGGAACTCCCTGGCAGTCCAGTGGTTAGGACCCTGCGCTCTCACTGTCAAGGGCCTGGGTTCAATCCCTGGTTGGGGAACTAAGATCCCCCAAGCTGCACTGTGTGGCCAAAAAATATATATATTCTTTCTTTTTTTCTTTTTTTTTTTTGATTCAAGCTTTGGGTAGAACTTGCCTCCAATGACCTTTAAGTCCCATCACCTCTGAAATCCTGTGATTCTAATCCTGTGTAGACAGGATTCCAACAGATTTTGGTAACTTCTGCATGTAGTTCCCATAAGAGTCCTAGAGGTGGCACTGTGGCATAAGATGAGACTCAGCAATGGCTACTACCCGATTCTCCTGGGCTTATACTATTGTCTATGGTAACAAGTAATAACTAGAATGTTTCTGAATTTTAAAAAATCAGAAACCTGAACTCATAGGTTCAGAACACCTAGGTACAATAGTTCTAGTGACGCATGAGCCTTTGTGTGCATTAGTTTGTCACCCTTCTCAGCTCCGGCCTTCTGCCTTATTCATATCTCAGCTGTGACACTTCTCTTCACCATATTCGTCATTCTAGGACAGCAAAACAAGTCATATGCCAAAGCAATTGCTCCTTCTCATCCCAAGTGTCCTGCCTCATTATGTGTACCCTTTACCTCAGGGATCCTGGGAGTGTGGGACTCCACAAGCTTTATCTCCCTTGATTTAAAAAATAAGAAAAACAAAACAAAAACCTTATTTTTTCAGTACAAGTTTAGGCCAGTATCTCAGATATGATTGTCTCTGATCCTCTTCCCATTTCCACAGCTAAAGATTTATGCTCTGCTTCTTAAAAGCTAATTACTTAACATCTAGCTCTTCCTGACAAATTTTGTCACTCATCAAAACTATAAAGTTTGGTTTCTTTATTTCTTTTATCTGCTTCAGATTTATAAAGTCCATGGGTAATTTCTGCTCCTCACCAAGGAATATCTCCATCAACTCCATAGATTCAGAAAACTCTGCTCCTACATTCACATCTCAATTCCAGGAAAACTTAACATTTGGAATCTATAAAACTGTCACATCCACTAACTTCTGGCATAACTGGCCTCTTCCAATCCACTGATGGGGGGAGGGGGAAGGTTAAATGCCGTTAGTCCAACCAAAAACCCAAACTGCCTTTTTTAATGTTGGGTCTAGACTAGCTGATAAAAAATTGTGAGTTGAGTGGAAAAAAAAAAAAAATCCATACCTATTTTTTGTTATCTTCACTAGTTTGTTGTATTTTTTAGATTCCACATATAAGGGATGGGGTAGGGGATTAAGAGGTACAAACTATTAAGTATAAAATAAGCTACAACACAAGAAATATACCCAATATTTTATAATAACTATAAATGTAGTATAACCTTTAAAAATAATCACTATATTGTATACCTGTAAATTATATAATATTGTACACCAAATATATTTCAATTAATAAAAAAGATATGTGATCACCAAATGCAAAAAAAAAAAAAAAAACACACATACTCATTCTTTTAGTGACTAACTTTTCAATGGTAATGGCATGCTTGCCCCTTATTCCAAGTATGTGTCCTAACTGCCTTGGTCCTTTATAGGCTCAGGCCCTCAATATCTGATTGACTTTGGTTGTTTTGTTTGTTTTCTCAAGTGTCCTTTCTACTAATTTGATCTGAACCAAAGAACATGATGTAGTAGCTCACAACATTTTCCAAGTGTCCTAATTCTTATACCAACTTTTTAGACTTGATCTTTCTCTCCTTCTATAGAGAGAACAGAAATAATTTATTTCCTTTTTAGAGCAATTAGTAAGCACTTACAGAAACATCGTTGAATTGCTTGTCTCACAAAAGGAAGGGTAGCACCTGGCTAGTTAGTCCTCCAACTAAATCATTTCTATGGTTTCAAAAATATTCTTAGCGTTGCCAACATCATTTGTGCAAGTGAGTACCCATTCCACCTCCATATCACAAAATGGAAAACTTTCAAAGGAGTACTATGCATTGGGGCATACACGTTTGTTTTAAATTTCTTACCATGTTCATAGTACATACTTAAACCCTTAAGTGGCTTACAAAAGAGGAGTGCTCTAGTGATCCTTGTAATCTACTGCTATGAGGCAAATTACAGAGTGTGTTGAAAAGCGAAGAATTTAAACTTTGTGGATTCAGATTCAAATTCAGCCTTCGAGCCCCCATTTGAGCCAAATTCATTAATGCTGTGTTAAAACTGTGTGCTGGGAGACCCTAAGGATGAAACAAACCAGCGTCTCCTTGCGTAATTCATGCATTTTAAATATAGCTGTGGTGCTGAGCCAATGAGAGTCTGTCACAACTCAGCCAAGGAAAAGCCACTATACTTCAAACTCCCAGTTTGGGCTTTTTGTTTATAACAGCCCCTCCCAGCTTTCCCTCTCCTCTATAAGAGAGTTCCCTCTCCTTTGCTTTAGGGGACTTGCACGTGGTTCACCATAGCTGTGTGTCCTGAATTGCAATTCTTTTCTGCTTCTGAATAAATCCATTTTGTTGGTTAAATAAATAAATAAATAAATATAGCTGTGGCTTGCATCACACCAGGACGAGGGAGAAGCTTCTAAAGCTGATGAAAGAGCTGCTCAAGGAAATATAAAATGTCTCAGTTTCAAAGGCAAAAAAAAAAAAAAAAAAAAAAAAAATCAACAACTTGAGCCTATACTCGCTTCAAGAAAATCTGCAGTGAAAATTAAAACAAACAACAGCTTAACAGATGCTCCAGAATTAGTTTTTCATTAGGGCACATGGAGGGTTGTTAGGTCTCTCTAAAAGTCTACTCAAAAAGGCCTACAAAGATTTCCCCAACTCGTGACTGTTCTGGTGTTTGCCTCTGAGGTTCATAGTAAAAATAAGGCTAGAAGTATGAAGATAAGAACTTTGACTAGGGTTCTATGAGATTATATCATGTGAAGTGTAATTTTATATAGTATTTAATTGTGTTGGCCTCCTTGGTCAATTTATAAACAATTTGGAAAGCTTAATACTGTACAAATACATTTCTTTGGGTCACTTCTCTAAAAAGAAATCAAGCCCCAAAGTAAGAGTATCACCTCCCTATTTTACTTTTGTTTCTATGAGAAGCCAAGATTCAGCTTGCTTCACTTCCATTTACAGAAACATTTCCATGTTCACACCCATCACAGGAAGGATTTGACTGGGCTTCTCTGGTGGCCCAGTGGTTGAGAATCTGCCTGCCAATGCAGGGGACACGGGTTCGATCCCTGGTCTGGGAAGATCCCACATGCCGCAGAGCAACTAAGCCCATGTGCCACAACTACTGAGCCTGTGCTCTACAGCCCGTGAGCCACAACTACTGAGCCCACGTGCCGCAACTACTGAAGCCCACGCACCTAGAGCCCATGCTCCACAATGAGAGAAGCCACCGCAGTGAGAAGCCTGCACCGCAAAGAAGAGTAGCCCCCTCTCGCTGCAACTAGAGGAAACCCCCGCGCAGCAACAAAGACCCAACACAGCCAAAAATAAATAAATAAATTTATTTAAAAAAAAAAAAAAGAAGGATTTGACTTATGAATTGTGCATAAAGTTAAAACATACAAAGAGTGCCAGAATGCCTGTGTGTGTTAGGTTTTTTGGTGTCAAGGCAACTTCGAGTGCTAGGGGATTTACTGCATGTTACACACGGGATTAAGAAAAACAGGAATCTGGGCTACAATGGCCAGGCGTCGTGGGGCCCAGTCGAGCAGGACAGCAGGTGCTACAGGGCATGGGAGGCAGTTCTCAGAACTAAAAGGCACCAATGCAGCAGCAGTGACGAGGGCCCCAGGTTGCCAGGCTGACTCCTGGGCAGCTGTGTTCACTGACTCTCCAACCTTATGGTGACTCAGCAAATCTCTTTCTCCATTTGTCCAGCTTAACTGCTGTCATCCAACCACCTCACTCTGAATATCTTTTCTCTACCTCGTGGCTTACATTACTCATGGCTTCTGCTAGTTCACGGTTCTACGTCCTCTTGGCACCTATGTACTGCCCTCCATGGCTGGGGGGAACCCAGGTCTGCTTCTGTTACCAATTGCTTGTCTCTTTCCCTTTATTGCCAGCACAGATTCTTGAGAGACAAAACTTGCTTGGTTTAGCTAACAACTATAGGCCACCTTATAGGTCTCTAGCCCAGTGGTTCTCAAATGTGGGTATGAAATCACCAAGAAGGTTTATTAAAACACAGATTGCTCAGCACCACCCCCAGAGTTTTCTGATTCAGTAGATCTCTAAATCTCTAGTGGGATCCAATAATTTGCATTTCTAACAGATCCCCAGGTGATTCTGATGCTTCTGATCTAGAGATAACACTTCGAAAGTCCCTGCTGTAGCTATAGGTTGATGGTCCTGGAAAAAGATGCCCTTCAGCTGTAGGTAGGGAGATAAGTGATATGATTTAGAACATGGCCACCTATAAATAAGGGCCTTACCACTGCCAGTTTCCTCAGCAATAGACTTTGGACAGAAAACTTTTAATATGGCCTGTGGATAGGCAAGCACACTCTCTGACATTTTCCCTGTCCACTCCTTTTTCTTTTTTTCTGACAAAGCAAGAGACTTTATTGGGAAAGGGCGCACAGGTGGAGGGTCCACTCTTTTTCTAAGTGAGGTTCTACTGCATTCATTGAATGCCTCCTATGTGCCACACCTTCAATGTATTACCCTGGAGATACAAAACCAGGTCATTTTAACTTATAATAACCAAGGACTCAGCTAAATCATTTTAATAACGTAAAAATCAAGATAAATGTTTGGGTTTCCTTTTGAATATAAAGACACATCAAAAGAAAACTACAATAGCGCAAAGAACTCTACTCGGTACTCTGTAATGGCCTATATGGGAAAAGAATCTAAAAAAGAGTGGAGATGTGTAAATGTATAACTGATTCACTTTGCTGTACACCTGAAACTAACACAACATTGTAAATCGACTATACTCCAATAAAAATTAATAAAAAAAAGAAAACTACAGAAATTCCAGCGTCTCCATTCCAATCATACTGTGATAGAAACAAAAGAGTAAAAGGTGCAAAAGCAGAAAAGCACATTCAAAAAAATAATTAAGTTGAAAGAATTAGTTACAAATGACTCACAGTAAAACCAAAGTATATTATGATAAAAACAAACTAGGCTCTGTGTTCTCAAAACCCAGCTGCACGCAGAGTCAGGTAAGTACATCTGAAGAGGAGGAGGTGTCCAACAGATCTGCTACAGGCAGGAAAAAGCCAGATATATACAAGTTTTAGAAAAGGTCACATTTAACCAACCTGTAAAGTGGGTGCTGTGAAGAATAGTTTGTACTGTTTTTCCTTGACAGGAGAACCCCAGAAGATCAGGCAACAAACCTACCTCTTTCCCTAGTCATTCCAGGTTGCAGGGACCTCCCTTCCTTTTTCTAGCTTTTTTGCAGCACTCACTGCCTAAATTAACCGTGGATTGTGTTGTGTTATATCGTCCTCTAGCGGTTTCAAAAATTTCTCATCTCCCTTTTTTAAGGGTAGTATTTATCACAGGGCCACACAAACACACAGTGCTTAACAAATGTCTATTAAATGGACTAAAATGAGTGACAGAGATCCTACAAAACAATTGCAACCAGATAAGATGACCTATCTCAGCTTCCCTGGGAGAATGAGTACTCTCCCAGGCAGAAGTATTTCAGGCTCAGGTTACTTATGCCATCACTGACTTTCCTTTAAAATAGATGATACAGGGACTTTTCTGGTGGTGCAGTGGTTAAGGCACAGATCTCCCAATGCAGGGGGCCGGAGTTTAATCCCTGGTCAGGGAACTAGATCTCACATGCATGCCGCAACTAAGAGTTCACATTCCACAACTAAGGAGCCTGCCTACTGCAACTAAGACCCAGCACAACCAAAATCAATAAAAATATGTTTTTAAAAAATAAATAAATAATAAAGTAGATAATGCAGTACAGTTTGCCACTGCCTCTTGTACAGTTTCAAGAAAATCCAATGTAACTTTGGGAAGTACGATAACCTGAGAGTGCAAAAATTCCACAAATGATAACTACAAGTTTTCTATTGATAAGAACAAATACAGGGTCTTCCCTGGTGGCGCAGTGGTTAAGAATCCGCCTGCCAATGCAGGGGACACGGGTTTGAGCCCTGGTCCGGGAAGATCCCACATGCCGCGGAGCAACTAAGCCCGTGTGCCACAGCTACTGAAGCCTGTGTGCCTAGAGCCCGTGCTCCGCAACAAGAGAAGCCACCGCAGTGAGAAGCCCAAGCACCTCAAAGAAGAGTAGCCCCCGCTCGCCACAACTGGAGAAAGCCGACGCGCAGCAAAGAAGACCCAACACAGCCATAAATAAAAAATAAATAAAGTTTAAAAAAAAAAGAACAACTACAACAAGTGTTTGAAGCTGGTCTCTATTGCAGAATATTGTGACCAAAAGGCACTTCGGAGTGAACCTTCACCTCTCAGTCGTGTTCGAATAACACCTCACTGAATAAGGAAACTATGTAAGTTTATAGCTCATTAATAGTTTTTTTTTTTTTTACCCAGCAAAATGAATTTGTTTGGAAATAGCAGAGGAATTGCAATTTGTGATGTGCAAACCATAGGCAAGTCCCTCCTTAATCTTTCTTTTGTGTCAGCTTGATATATTGTGTGTTTGGGTTTTGATTTTTCTATTTATTTATTTATTTATTTATTTTATTTATTTATTTATGGCTGTGTTGGGTCTTTGTTGCTGAGCGGGGGCTACTCTTCATTGTAGTGCTCAGGCTTCTCGTTGCGGTGGCTTCTCTTGTTGCAGAGCACGGGCTCTAGGCGCGCAGGCTTCAGTAGTTGTGGCACACAGCTCTAGAGCACAGGCTCAGTAGTTGTGGCTCACGGGCTTAGTTGCTCCGCGGCATGTGGGATCTTCCCAGACCAGGGCTCAAACCCGTGTCCCCTGAATTGGCAGGTGGATTCTTAACCACTGCGTCATCAGGGAAGTCTGGTTTTGATTTTTCTTTTTTCTTTATGTATCTATTCACCATTCAGTAGGTGTTTATTGTTCTGCTATGTGCAAGGCACCCTGATGTCAGTTTGGGGAGGAGCTGGAGATGCAAATGAGATACACCCTTGTTTTCAAACTGCTTACCCTGTAGAGAGAAAGCAGAATACACACAGAGAGTGAGAGAAAGGGAGTTTAAGGAGTTCAAGAAAGGACAAGTCTCTTCTGAAATAATTCTTTTTAAATGTATGGCACCTGTCTTTCACTCCTGATTGAAGACGGCTCAACAGCAAACAAACCACAGCAAATCAATAATGACCAAGAGCTGATATCATCGTCTATATTGAAACTGTGACTAAAGACAAAAGATCCCATTCCTGTTCTTCAGATAACAAAAACACCACTGGATTTCAACCCACGAAAAAATATTCACTCAGAAATTTCTGGCTTTAAATTACCTTACCAGGTACCAATGGGAAAAAAAAAAAAAATAGATAAGATATTGACTCTGCCCTGAATTTATCACATAGTGGGGAAACCTGCTTAGGATTAGCAAGTACACGAGGTATCAGAGCTGAGATCCTCTGAATGACTCTCCACTTAAAGCTCAGCTATTTTTTTTTTTGTTTTTCTATCAAAATAATTTATAGGGCTTCCCTGGTGGCACAGTGGTTGAGAATCTGCCTGCCAATGCAGGAGACACGGAGTCGAGCCCTGGTCTGGGAAGATCCCACATGCCACGGAGCAGCTGGGCCTGTGAGCCACAATTATTACTGAGCCTGCGCATCTGGAGCCTGTGCTCCGCAACAAGAGAGGCCGCGATGGTGAGAGGCCTGCGCACCGCGATGAAGAGTGGCCCCCGCTTGCCACAACTAGAGAAAGCCCTCGCAAAGAAACAAAGACCCAACACAGCCATAAATAATAAATAAAATAAATAAAAATTAAAATAATAATAATAATTTATAAACATCCAGGCGTTAGTATTGAGATTGGGTTTTTTTTTTTAAGTCTTATCTTCTTCGCTGGAAGAAAATACTGCAAAACATTTGTTGACAAAGGAATGGTATGTACAGAATAAAACAAATCCTACAACTCAGTTTAAAAATACAAATTGTCCAATCAAAAATTGGGTGAAATACTCAGATAGACACTTCTCAAAAGAAGACAGAGAAATGGCCAATAAGCATATGAAAAAGTGCTCAACTTCTTATTAGTCTTCAGGGAAATGTAAATTAAATAGGATATCACTATACACCTATCAGAAAGGCTTAAAATTGAATGATTAATACCACCAAACACGGTGAGGATGTGGAGCAACCAGAACTCATACATTGCTGGTAGGCCTGTAAAACGATACAGCTACTTTGGAATAAAGTGCGGAATGTTCTTAGTAAACCGGAACATACACCTACTCTGTGACTCAGCAATTCTACTCCCGAGAAAAATGAAGACACCTGTCTACACAAAGACTTGTACAAGAATGTTCCAAGCAGTTTTATTCATAATGTACCAATACTGGAACAACCCAGATATCCATCAATAAGAGAATGAATAAACTTTGTTAATTCATACACTGAAAAGTACCAAAACACACAACAAGAAAAAATAATAGGCTACCGATATATGCGGCAACCATGATGAATCTTAAAAACATTATGCTGAGTGAAGAAGCCTTGCTCAAAAGAGAACACGTTGCAGGATTCCATTTATGTGAAGTTCTAGAATAGAGCTACTAATCTACTCTATGGTGGAAAAAAAAAGAAAGTAGTTGTTTCCTCTGTTAGGTGGCGGTGCAGACTGTTTGAGAAGGGACATGAAGGAACTTTGTGGGGTGATGGTAATAGGCCGTATCTTGATAGCAGTTTGGGTTACAAACACATACGTATTTGTCAAAACTTAGCAAATGTACCATTAATACGTGTGCATTTCATTGTTCATAAATTTTATATCAAAAGACAAAATTGGTAAGCAAATACTGAACTTTAGTTAATAATATACATGCTGAAGTATTTAGGAGAAGTGTGTTGATGTCTGCAATTGACCTTGAAATGCAGCTAAAAATATAATAGAGCAAATGGGTAGGTGAACAAACACGTGACAAAACAAGCATAGTGTAAGTTAATAGCAGAACCTAGGTCTCAGACATGTGGGTATTCGTTGTAAAATTCTTTCAACTTTGCTGTCTGTATGTAAATTTTTATAATAAAAAGTCGGAAAGGACAAAAATAATTTTAAATACTTTTTAAAAGTAGAACATTATGGTATAAACATTGATTATAATAAACACATGAAATAAGTATATCTATGTAAATTTTTTAAAATAAATTTATTTATTTATTTATTTATTTTTGGCTGCATTGGGTCTTTGTTGTTGGGTCTTAGTTATTGCACGAGGGTTTTCTCTAGTTGCAGCAAGCGGGGGCTACTCTTCATTGCAGTGCTCAGGCTTCTCATTGCGGTGGCTTCTCTTGTCGCAGAGCTTGGGCTCTAGGTGCGCAGGCTTCAGAAGTTGTGGCACGTGGACTCAGTAGTTGTGGTTCGTGGGCTCTAGAGCGCAGGCTCAATAGTTGTGGCATACAGGCTTAGTTGCTCTGCGGCATGTGGGATCTTCCCGGACCAGGGCTCGAACCCGTGTTCCCTACATTGGCAAGCAGATTCTCAACCACTGCATCACCAGGGAAGTCCCTATGTAAATATTTTAAAAAGACAATTGTAGTCAGGATTGGTATCATCATAGTCTACCTTTAAAAAACCTGTCATTATTTCATACTGGTCCATATTTCTTCACTGTCTGCATATTTATCTTTTTAAATGACTGTGTAATAATGCACCAAAATTACTACGCCAAAATCAACTTAACTCTTCCCTTATGATAGGCATCCACGATAGAAGAGGCCATAGGAAAAGACCCTAGAATGAAGGCCAGTCATCCCAATCCTTCTCTTCCCATCTCTGCCGATTACTTTTTTGTGTGTGTGTATAGAATTTTATTTTATTTTTTTATTGAAGTATAGTTGATTTACAATGTTGTGTTAGTTTCAGGTGTACAGCAAAGTGATTCAGTTTTATATATATATATATATATACATACATATATATATACACACACATACATACACATACATACATACATACATATATATATTCTTTTTCAGATTCTTTTTCCTCATAGGTTATTACAAAATATTGAGTATAGTTCCCTGTGCTATACAGTAGGTCCTGTTGGTTATCTATTTTATATATAGTAGTGTGTATATGTTAATCCCAAACTCCTAATTTATCCCTCCCCCACTCTCCCCTTTGGTAACCATAAGTTTGTTTTCTGTGTCTGTGGGTCTATTTCTGTTTTGTATATAAGTTCATTGATATCTTTTTTTTTTAATTCCACATATAAGCAATATCATATGATTTTTGTCTTTCTCTGTCTGGCTTACTTCACTTAGTATGATAATCTCTAGGTCCATCCATGTTGCTGCAAATAGCGTTATTTTTATTCTGCCAGTTACTCTTTATATGACCCTGTCTGGGCAGGTTACCTATCTCACGTGTCCTCAATCTTCTCATATGTTAACTGAGGTACTGAGACTAAAAGAACTCAACAGCCCCTGCCTGCTGTGCACTTTGTGCTTTGATAAGAGTGGTACCTAGTTTTTCCTTTACTATGAATAATACCGTTATGAATATAATTTTAGAGTACTACTTTTCAAGTTATAAAAGTAATTAATATTGAATGAATGAAATGCAATTCATTATGAAAAATTAAGAAAATGTTTAAAAGTTCAAACAAAAAAATTAAAACCAAATTCCTTCTGCCCAAAGATTATTGTCAACATTCCAGCGTGTCTCCTTCTAAATCAGATTTGTCCTTTTTTTTTTTTTTTTTAATTTATTTATTTTTATTTATTTATGGCTGTGTTGGGTCTTCGTTTCTGTGCGAGGGCTTTCTCTAGTTGTGGCAAGCGGGGGCCACTCTTCATCGCGGTGCGCGGGCCTCTCACTATCGCGGCCTCTCTTGTTGCGGAGCACAGGCTCCAGACGCGCAGGCTTAGTATTTGTGGCTCACGGGCCCAGTTGCTCCGCAGCATGTGGGATCTTCCCAGACCAGGGCTCGAACCTGTGTCCCCTGCATTGGCAGGCAGATTCTCAACCACTGCGCCACCAGGGAAGCCCTCCATTTTTTTTAATGTTTAATGATTTGAACATTTTAAAAAGGATCTGATTATGCAGGTTGGGTTCTCCAGGTGCAGACACTGATTTGGAATTTGCATGCAAGATATTTGTGAGGAATCAACACCTACGGGAGTGGGAGGGAAGCAGGACTAGGAAGAGAGAAAAGTGGAACTTCAATCCAGGCTCCACGGAGCCTCAACCCCAGGATGTGCGCTGGATTATATATGATCTATCAGAGTTGCAGAGCACTGAGACAAAATAGTCAGGCCCTGTAACCCCGCCTCAATCAGCCATCCATTACAGGCCACCCTAGGAAGCTGAGGCACGTCCAGGAGGAGTTGAGAGCTGAGGATTGTGAGCTGACAGCTGGACAAGTCCCACCTTGAAGTGGGATCTGGGACACACACGTCTGTGCCCACCACAGCATATTTTCTGTTTTAATTTGCATTTCTTTCACTATTAGTGAAGTCCTAAAAATGGATTAAAGTACAAATCTAACCATGCTTTAACACATTTCCAATCTAATGTGCAACCCTGACTCCACATAAGGAGCCACTGAAGGATTTGGCATCTTGAAGTGCCTTTAAGCCCGGGTGCAGTGCTACAGAACAGACAGTGATGAGGCTGGATAGGAAGGGAAGGATAGAACCAAATTAAGGAGAGAGGAGAGAGGTCGAAACTTTACATAGTCTGGGAACACGGGAGTCAATGAAGGCCCCTGAATAGGGGGATGGTGTGACAAGATGGCAATCTATCACAGTGATTCTACCAGAATATGTCAGCACAACAATCCAGCCCTACCTGAAAACAGATGACTCTTCTCCAGCCAATCTTGCGGGAGTTTGACCTTTCTGACTTCTTCCCTGTCTAGTTTTCACTGGCCAACCACCCAGCCATCATGAATACGTTAAGGTGAAAGACTAACGTGGGCGGCAACAAGTGGTGGTTCAGAGAATACAGAGAACAGTGTAGAAACTATACCTGAACATGATCCAGGCAAGGAACGCAAGGCTGGAATTAGAGTCAAAGTAATTTCCTTAATATCCTATTTATAAATTTATTTTTTAATATCAGCAAAAGACAATTCCCTTAAGAGAAAAATTAGAAAGATCAAAAAACAATTTCCACACTCTTGAAAATGAGGCAGAAAAGCCAAGAAATATGTCAACAGATGTTCAAACTCAATGGTGAAAAAATTTTTTTGTTTTAATTAAAATAGCAATGAGGGACTTCCCTGATGGCACAGTGGATAAGACTCCATGCTCCCAACGCAGGGGGCCCGGGTTCCATCCCTGGTCAGAGAACTAGATCCCACATGCACACCACAACTAAGAGCTCACATGCCACAACTAAGGAGCCCACGTGCTGCAACTAAGGAGTCCGCCTACCGCAACTAAGACCCGATGCAACTAAACAAATAAATAAATAAATATTTTTTAAAAATAAATTAATTAAATAGCAATGATATATAATTTTTAACTCATAAAGTTGCCTGAAATCTCTGTCCTTTTATTTTTCTTTGGGGGTATGCAAAAATGCAGGCAGCATGAACCTCAAGTTTGCATCACTTTGCCTTGCCTCTTCCACCCCCAAATCCCATGGGGGTGAGGCATGGCAGCCTAGGTGGCTACTAAGCATGCAGCTGAGGGTTTAGGAAACCCCAATCTTTTAAAGAAGCTGCTAGCAAACCTGCCCAACCTTTGTCCTAGAGGGAGGCATTATCTTTATTATCCTGAACAGCAAACAAATCTTCCCTCTGTTCCAGAGGGAGGTATTATCTCTATCTTCCAAGGCTGTTTGCTGTGCAAACATCTTTGAAAACACAGTCTAGAGCAAAAGCTACCAATGCTTCTACTCAGAAGACATGCAGAAACACAAGAGACCCATAAAGAATTGTCTTCCAACAAGTTTCTTTTTTTAAGTTTGTTTTCCACAGTGTGTTGCTACCAGTTAAATTTCTAATCACTTTGAGAAGAAGGGTAACAACGTGTTTTCCTCCACTCTGGGATATAATTGGTAGTGGCACATAGTAGGCTTTCAGTGAATATTTCCTTTTTGATTACTGGGTATATGAATGGATGAATGGCAAGATAAATTCTTGAAAAACTTGGGGCTCAATTATAATGAAACTTCAAGATCCACTGCAAAATTCTGATCTGCTAGTTGAAAATGTCTATCAATTATTTCCCTCCATCTCCTCATTTGCATTCTCCTGATCATCCTGTAGATAATTAGTGTTTTGCATTTTTAACTGCCCATGTTTAATGTCTGCTAAAGAAATTACACACATTAGAGTCTCTAACTGCTAAGAGCTCAAACCTTTAAAACTATTCATCTCCCTTTATAGCTTTGCAGTTGTATTGTGAAGCCCAGTATCTCCCTGAGAATTCCAGGGTATACACACCTCCATTTTGCTTCCTACCTGGTCAGGATGGATAGGGAGTTACTGAACATTGTCTCGTTTTCTTTTTCTACTTTCAAATAGAGGATAAGAATATGTTTGGCATCAAGTGAAGTCATCTGATGAGGTTGGGGTAGCTTTCTCCACTACGGTGCAACATTTTAAGAGTTGATTTTCATGAGCATCATACTGCCCCTCGGTCTGAAAAAATATGCAATTACAAAATCTTTTAGCTGCTTATTGCTACTGAAGGTTTGCTGCCATATCACCTGTACCATTCAGTGATTTAATTACAAACAGCAACCTCCACTCTGACTAGTTCAGGCAGGAATTTATTAAGGGGCATTGGGTACATCAGAGAATCTCTTAGAGGAGCATAGAGCCAGACTCTGAAGCTAGGCAGCCAAAAACAAGGTCCAACTATGCCATGAAGGCCACTCTGCCCAAAACACCACTGCCAGTGCCACTTATCACCAATGACCCCCAGAAATGGACCACAGAAGCTCTGCCACTGCTATTTCCAAAGTACTGGATCCTTTTCCAGAGTAGAAAAATCAATGCCCCAACTTCCTGCTTCTCAGCTGAAGTCATGTCACACCTGGATATGTCTGACTAGTGAAACCCAGGTCACATGCCTCAGGCTGCATGCCCAGCTGCAAGGAAGTCTGGGAATGTGAGCTTTTTGGTTTCAACCTTGGGAAGGTAGAACATATAATGTAGGAAATGATCAAAATATAGGTAGTCTTGTAGTGGACATTATCATCAGTAAGTCCTTTGCCCATATCCCCTTGACCCTTTTCGCATTTTTACACATGCCAGGAGCACTCCTAATAGCCAGCCAGCACTTTCATCTCTTTGTTGAAGAACTGCTCCCAAAATAGCCTTATACTATGGTCTGAATATTTGTGACTCCCTCAAAATTCACACGTTGAAATCCTAAACCCCAATGTGTTGGTATTAAGAGGTGGGCCTTAGGGAGATTATTAGGTCATGATTTGGATTAATACCCTTAAAAAAAACGACCCCAGAGAGCTATTCACCCCTTCCACCATGTGAGGACACAGCAAAAAGGCACTGTCTAAAAACTAGGAAGTAGGCTCTCACCAGACACCAAATCTGCCAGCACTTGACCTTGGACTTCCCAGCCTCCAGAACTGTGAGAAATAAATATCTGTTGTTTATAAGCCACTGAGTTTACAGTATTTTTGTTGTAGCAGCCCAGATGAACTAAGACACCTTACCCCGGATCAGGACCCTCTGAGGTGGGACTTCCACAGAATCCAAGCTCCCCAGTGGGAGTGAACCTGATATCACATCGCTGCTCACCTTTCTTTCCTGTCCCACTTTCCCACACTCCTACCAGTTTTTCCTGGGAACACTTACTTTCACACAAATCCTCATCTCAGAGTTTGCTTCTGGGAAACCCAGCAATTACCTAGAATTGGACCTAGCTCATGGTAAGCACTCAACAAGTATTCATTACAAGGAAGGAAGAAGGCACTAAGTTGCTACTCATGACAATTTCCACCATATTCTCTGATCCAGATTCCTGGAGGTGGCTTACAAAACAGGCCCTCCCCATCGGGTTCTCTTACATCATTGGAATGGGCATCACTCACCCAAGTTTGCTCCTCTCTCAGGAAGAGAGGAGCAAAACAGCTGACACTGAGGTGCACTTTGCCCAGTTAGTGGGGAGCCTTGCCTTACAAATTACATAATTTTGGACAATTTACCTAACCTTTTTTGGGAGCCAGATTTTTCACCCCAGGGAAGAGAGATACAAACATAGAAAGGGCAAAGTCTAGGATAAAACATCTAAGATTGGACTGTACTTGAAGGTATCAGTATGAACTTTTGGTTTCTGATAGATAATAAATAGAAAGATATACCTATGTACACACACACAGACACACACACACACACCTAGCTGAGCATATATAATTCCTAACTCTGTCCACTGAGAAGTCAAAGAAGCAATGAGTACACCAGCAGCAATGTGATATCCAACACCTAGATCTTGGTTTTTGTTTTTGTTTTTGTTTTATTTAAGTATAGTTAATTTACAATGTTGTGTTAATTACTGCTGTACAGCAAAGTGACTCAGTTATACATGTATACATATATGCATTCTTTTTCATATTCTTTTCCATTATGGTTTATCACCGTAAGAGTTTCCTGTGCTGTACAGTAGGACCTTGTTGTTTATCCATTCTGTATATACCAGTTTGCATCTGCTAATCCTAAACTCCCAAACCATCCCTCTCCCTCCCCCCTCCCCCTTGGCAACTACCAGTCTATTCTCTATGTCTGTGATTCTGTTTCTATTTCATAGAGAAGTTCATTTGTATCATATTTTAGATTCCACATATAAGTGATATCATATGACATTTGTCTTTCTCTTTCTGACTTACTTCACTTAGTATGATAATCTCTAGTTGCATCTATAGACCTTGGTTCCTAAATACCATTCTCCTCAAAAGGAACCAGAGCTCCTTGGAGAAATGGCTAATTCCAGAGCTAAGGCAGTATATAATAAACCTGGAACATCTTATACCAGAAAGTATGGAAATTCTGAAAGAATGATAGGAATATGTCAAAATGGCACAGGAACCAGCCAAATGGTTCCCACTGGCTAAATTTGGGACAATTTTAGCATCAAAAGAGTGACAGCAGTTGATTATAATCCGTTTAATAAAATAGGAACCCATGAGCTCATACTAAGATAGATAGATAGATAGATAGATAGATAGATAGATAGATAGATAGATAGATAAATGGTAGGGTGGGAGGGGACAGGAAAGTTTTACCTGACAGTAGAGGGTCAACTAATAAATGTAGAAGAGATGATGGAAGGGATTATTAGCATTTGAAAAACTTTATAGTAATAATTGTTTTGGTCAAGGAGCAAAAATGGATACTAATACAAATGAGTGAAAGTGTGATCAGAAACAGAATCTTGACATGGTCTCAAAGTATCTCCAGACAAAATACTTATTCATTAACATTACATTGAAAAATCTGGCAGATGTCTTCTTATCAAATGATAGAAGTTCACTTTACCAGTTAATGAGAGCAGTCAGCATCACGTGCCTTCTGATATGATGCACTGAGAGGAATATAGAATCACTTCTGTGTTATTCTTGCCAAAAATGCATACCTAGAATCCAATCATGAGGAAACATCAGACAAACACAAACTGACATTCTGCAAAGTAATTGTCCCATTCACTTCAAAAACATCAAGGTCATGAAAAAAAGGAGAGACCATGAGCTGTTCCAGATAAAAGAAAACTAATGAGACATGGCAATTAAAAGCAATACATGATCTTGGATGAATCCTGGACCTATAAAAGATTGTATTAGGGAAGAAAAATGTAAGATATTCCTCGAGGATCATTTTAGCTCCCAATGTCTCCATGAGGTTTACTGCGGCTCTTGTTGGACTGCACCATTTCTCGACTTCTCCTTCTGCCCAGTTATGTTTCCTTTCCCTCCCTTTTACAGTTGCTGGTCCCAAAAGCACTCCTTGATAAATATCTTGCACATTAAACTCCATCTCAGAGTCTGCTTCCTAGAGAACTCAACCTGAAACAAAAAGAGTGAGTAGGATCTTAACAAGCAAAGGTTGAGATGGTATGCATTCTACACATGAAAACTAGCCTGAGAAAAGTCTTGTATTAGAAGAGAAACAGCGTAATTGAAGGGAGAAAAGGATGACTGGAATCCAGAGAGCAGGAGGCAGTTTGATATGAGATGAAGCTGAAAAGATAGGTTAGGGCAAGCCCATACAGGATGCTGTTGGCCATGTTAATGATCTGCGTTTGTTGTAAGAGTAATGGAAAGCCACTGGAAGGCTGGAGAGTAGAGTGGGGTGGGGCAGGCAGTGCACGATAAGATTGGCGACTGGAATAGGCTACTGTTACTGTGGCAGAATGTGGAAAACAGATTGTAGAGAAGGGAAAGAGAGAACTTGGAAAGACTAGTAAGGAGGTTACTGTAGTTGTCTAAACAAAACATGCTGGTCATCTAAACTAGATAGTGGAGATGAGGATGGAAAATTTTGGATTGATTCAAGAAATATTGAGAAGGTAAAAAATGACACAACTTGGTGATGGACTGGATATAGACCATAAGGAAGGGGAGGTGTTATGGTTGACACCTGCGTTTTGGTTTGCTAAACTGAATAAATGGTGTCATCCAATGAAGTAAGAAACATTAAAAGAGGATCAGGTTTAGCGGAAAGATCATGAGTTTTGGACATAAAGAACTTGAGCTTCCTCTGACAACCAAATGTGGGGTTCTGGAAACCAAGGAAAGAGAATGTTTCAAGAAGGAGGGAGAGATCAACTATGTTGAAAGCTATAGAGAGAAAAGGTAATATGTAGCTCAAAAATATCCACGAGAGAGCTGCTTCAGAAGAATGGTGAAAGTAGAAGCCAGGTTGGACTGGGTTGAGAAGTGAGTAGGAAGAAAGAAATCAGAGACACTTTTCCTTCCACTGCAGAAAAACAGGAAACATATTAGCCTAAAAGAAAAATGTCCTAATTCTAACCAAATCAAATATCAACTGAATTCAAGCTCCACTGGGGATAAAAATTAATCTCAATGTATACATGTCATTTTACCTAGTTCTCTGAACTCCAAAGGAATGGAATTAGCTCTAGAAAAACATAATAGTTAGTTGTTACCACTGCCATTTGGGTTAGAAAATAGCAATTCTGCAAAGAAATTGCTACCAAAAAAAAAAATGCTACAAAAAAGTCACTTCAAGAAAGTGAAGCAAGAATGTCACTTTTTGTTAGGCTTTACCTGATCTACTCCACTGTAAGTCAATGATTATCACCGAATGCAGGCAAAAGATATGGACATTTCTGTACAAATTCAATAAGCAAACAACCTGAATTTAAAACCCCAACATACTGATGGAGTATTGTATCTTTGCTCTCTTCTTTGCCTCAAACGGGAGAATACGTATCTTTAGCTTTTAAAGTTCATGCCTTCCTCTGTGTTCTACACATAGGATACATCTTCCCACAATGCTTTTCTCCCATATCCAAAACCTTATCCAAGTTCCAGATCAGCTTCTAGCAGTGAGTCTTTTCTGGTTATACCCATATCACACCTTATTTGGGAAACCTTAGCATTTGTGCCTTTAACGTGTAATGTTGCCAACTAGGTCTTGCTCTCAAATTGCTAAATATTTTCCAGTAGATTATGAAGTCCCAGCAGGCAGAGACTATGACTCCTCATTCTCTTATATGTTACCAAAAGTCTTTATGTACATTCGAATTAAGTGGAGTATTGTAAACTCATCATAATTTACACTGTTCAAAACCCCATTTTCATCTCCATATCCCAGTCCTCAAATTTCCCTATAAATAATAATAATAGCTAACATTTATTGATTACTATGTATCATTCACTGTTATAGACACTTTCCATATATTAACACATACAATCCTCCCAACAACCCTATGATATAGATATTACTATTCTTACTTTGCAGATAAGAAAACTGAGGTACAGAAAGGCCAAGTGACACAATTAGTAAATGGCAGATTTGGGATTCAAACCAACACAGACACAGGAGCCCACCTTCTTAACTTTTTAGCAACAGACAAATAACTCTAATAAAGCCTGGTACTACCTGCCTAGGTTTACTGATATGCAAGGATTAAGTAACACAGTTTAGGAGCCAGAATTTAAAAGAAATTCTATTCTATTTAATCGCAAGTTGTGCATTTTCTATGTCCCCTACCTCCGCTCCAGAAGAACCCGCTGTATTCCTGATAGCCCATAGGTGGCGCTGCAGGGACAGGTATATGCTCAGGCCTCGTCAATGGGAGGAGCTGATAGGGGGCGAGGATTCCATCCGTAGCCCAGCGGTAGGAAGAGCCTTAGGAAGGGGAGGGGACGGCGAGTGTTGCACTGTGCGCAGGCGCAGGGCCGGGCACTCCCACGAGAGTGAGGGCTGCTGGGCCCGATGACGTGGCCTGGCCCCGTCCGATCCGGTGAGCCTCCGGGAAACCCGGCGGCGCCGGAACTGTCCGCGGCCTAGTACCGACGCGCGTGTGCTTGTGAGCCGGAGCTGGGGACAGCGGCAGCGGGCAGGTCTCGGGGACCCGACGGGGCCGCTGGCATGGGGGAGTGACGCGCCTGCGCCCGGTGTTCCGCGGCAGCGGCGAGACATGAGGAGACCCCGTAGCGGGGGCAGCGGCGGCGGCTCCTGATCCCCGGGATGGAGGAGAAATACGGCGGGGACGTGCTAGCCGGCCCCGGCGGCGGCAGCGGCGGCCTCGGGCCGGTGGACGTGCCCAGCGCTCGGTAAGGGACCGATCGGGCTCCCGCCTCCGGAGCCGCTCTCTCCCCACGCCTGCCCGGCCGCTCCGGACACACGTTCCCCGGCCGCTGCCCGGACCCTCCCGGGTGCGCGCGGGGCCCGGCGTCCCTCCCGTCCGGCTGACAGCCCGGAACGCCCTCCTCGGTTCCGTACTCCCTCCCGCTACAGCTTTCATTGGCTCCGCCGTTCCCCGCTGCAGAATGAATGCTCTAAGATCCGGGAAGGTTCTGCTTGAGTTTCTGGTTTTCAGGGCAGACCGTTAACCTTAGAACTGCCGGCCAGTTCACGTGAGAGGTTTTTCTGACCTATGAGAAGCATTTCTGTTAGCTCTTTCTCCCTGAAATAGTAGTTTGGTGATGCTTAACCTTTCTGATGTCTGCCTGCGTAAGTTAGAGGAAGGGTCACCATCATCTCTTCAGGCGAAGAAACCAAAGTACAAACAGATGAACTTTGATGTTCAGGTTAACCCCGCAAAACAAGAATCCAGCCCGCCATCTAGTTTTTCTTTTCCTTTCTTCGCTTATTTTGTTTTATCATTAAGTAAGAAATGTGTGCTCATTGTCAAAATATTCAAACAGTACAGCAATTCGTAGAATAAAAAGGAAACAGTCCCCATTACCCCCCTCCCC
The DNA here is from genome assembly GCF_965194805.1 of Balaenoptera borealis. Taxonomy (NCBI): domain Eukaryota; kingdom Metazoa; phylum Chordata; class Mammalia; order Artiodactyla; family Balaenopteridae; genus Balaenoptera; species Balaenoptera borealis. The sequence continues at coordinate 57,008,871 of NC_138867.1, forward strand.
GCAATGTTCCCACGAACCCCCAAGAGGTAAGTAATTACAGTGATCACTTTCCATTGTGTCCTTCATGACCTGTCCTAATTTCTGAGGTAGTGTCGCAAGATGTATAAAATACGGCCCAACAGTTTGGTTGGAACTGGTTTTCATTGCCTTTATATTTAATAAGGTTAATGAGATTAGTTCAGTGTTTTTTGTTCTTGGATACCTCCTTTGAGACATGGTTGTTTCGGTAAATTCTTTGGAACTGTAGAAATAGCATTTCTAACATAACTATTTTTGTGTGAAATGCTGGAACAGAAGTTAAATCAGCTGCATTTTTTGTAGTTACAAGTTTAATTTTCTAGTCTATTTTGAGCAACTCATTTTGTAAAAAACAACGCCTATCAGGTATTATTTAGTGAGACGTGACAACTAAATGCAATAGGTGATTCTGGTGTAGATTTAATAGTGAGGAAAATGCTGTAAAGGATAGTACTAGGTCAGTTGACAAAACTGGTATGTGGACCATAGATTAGATAAAAGTATATCCATTTTAAATTTCCTGTAGTTGATAACTCTACTGATTTCATAAAAGGAAATGGGCTTAGGAATACAAGTAGTTAGGGGTCAAGGAGCAAGATGTATGTAACTTACTCTTTAATAGTTCAGATAAAAAAAAGTTTGTCTTTAGAGAGAGATAATAAGGCAAATAAGGTAGTATGTAACAAACAGAAAATCTAGATGAAGAGTGTACTATTCTTGCACCTTTTCTGTAACTTGAAATTATTTTTAAATAAGTAATACAAAATTTTTATTTACTCAAGAGCTCATTATCTTAGATGTGGTCAACAGTCCTTTGCCATCTTATTTTCATTATTTGCTTAGCAGAGCTGCGCTCCTATTGTAGTTCATTGCAGAGTCAAATTCAACTCAGGACTGGTTGAATTTTGAATAGATTCCAGGTTGCAAGAGTTTTCCTTTATGTAGACTAAAAATCAAAGTATGGTTATAACCTGCAACAAAAGCTGATTAACAGATCCTTTAATTGTGGATATTTTTATTACTGAATTCACAAATATGAATTGTTGTAAATGTTTCTATGTTGGCTTCAATAAGTCCTCTTTGCAGGAAAGGGCAGAAGGTGACAGCCAGCATTTATTAAGTACTTCCTATGTTCCAGGTACTTTGCATGCAGCATCTCACTTAATCCTTACAACAGCACTACAGACTCATTAGTTGCATCCTTGTCTCAGATCAGGTAACTGGGACATAGGAAAGTAATTTTCCCAAGGTCACACACCTAGTAACTAATCTGGGAGTCAGTTACCTCAGACTTCATTTATAGCGCCTTCTACACAGTGGACACTTAAATATTTATTGAATGTATCAAGCTTGAATTACATACACTGAATTTGTTTTTTTAACTGGAGAACTGTGAGCTGCTACAGTGGGCAAAGCCCAAGAAACAGGTTTGAACCCAAACTCAAATTTCAGTAATTTCAGATTTAAAGAACCAGAGATTTTTCTAACCCTTCACAGAAAATACCAGTGATACTTTTGATGAGACTAGTTAATGGCAGATAATGATATATAAGCCATCTCAAGTACTAAGGGGAGTTGGATTGGATCCCGCTAAGTTGCCCAAAGGGTCAGTGAGTGGCTCAGGGGCCACTGCCCCCATTTAAGAGCCTCCCTTCCTCACACCTGAGCTTTCCCCCTTAGTATGTTTTCCTCCACAACATGAACTAGGATTGTGTACTTATTAGTATATGGTTATTTGGCCTTAGCTAGTGTTTTGTCTTTAGCCCAACAGGAAGACTTCATTAATTGACACTTTAAAAATCAAAGTATTCACCTTTTAGCTAAATGTTAAAATAATTTTCCTAATTAATAATGATAAAAGATCTTCACTATATATTACATGAAAAGTCACATAACAATTTCAAAATATATATGTACAATGGTGAATACGTGAGTGTATCTAAAATAAGTGCTTGTCCATACATGGAGATGCAAAGGAAAAGGTGTGGAAGGATGTCCCCAGTTGGTCACCTATGAGGAGGAAATTGGGAATGGTTTTCTTTAAAATTTCAATAACAACCAACTACTCAGGAATTACTTTCATAATCTGTTTTTTAAAAATTAAAAAGGGAATAAAGTGTCAGAAATTTCATAATAGTAATATTGTCAAGAAGTATTATATTTAATGTTCCATATGACTGAATCTTGCCATTAAAGTGCCAAATTTTTAAGTTTTGTTAATACTTTAAACAAAAATTATTTAGAAATAATTTTACACATTGCCCCATCTTTTTAAAACAAGTATATTAAATATAGTTTACCTTTTTCTTGATGACTTCTGATCATTATGAGCGTAATCTGGTGAACTGAGCTTTTCTTCAAAGGTCCTTCCCAGTACTAGCGTTCTGCGTATGCTGCTCTCCATACTTTGAAATTCCCCCTCCCTTTCCTTGCTTCGTAATTCTATTTAGTCTTTTTCTTTTTTTTAAATTGAAGTATAGTTGGTTTACAATGTTGTGTTAGTTTCAGGTGTACAGCAAAGTGATTCAGTTATATGTGTGTGTGTGTGTGTATATATATATATTCTTTTCAGATTTTTTTCCATTATAGATTATTATAAGATATTGAGTACAGTTCCCTGTGCTATACAGTAGGTCCCTGTTGATTATCTATTTTGTATATAGTAGCGTGTATCTATTAATCCCAAACTCCTAATTTATCCCTCCCACCCCCCCTTTCCCCTTTGGTAACCATAAGTTTGTTTTCTATGTCTGTGAGTCTGTTTCTGCTTTGTAAATAAGTTCATTTGTATCTTTTTTTAGATTCCATGTATAGGTGATATCATATGGTATTTGTCTTTGTCTGACTTACTTCACTTAGTATGATAATCTCTAGGTCCATCCATGTTGCTGCAAATGGCATTACTTCATTCTTTTTTATGGCTGAGTAATACTCCATTGTGTGTGTGTGTGTGTGTGTGTGTGTACCACATCTTCTTTATCCATTCATCTGTCGATGGACACAGCTTGCTTCCTTGTCTTGGCTATTGTAAATAGTGCTGCTGTGGACATTGGGGTGCACATATCTTTTCAATCAGAGTTTTCGTCTTTTCTGGATATATACCCAGGAGTGGGATTGCTGGATCATATGGCAACTTTGTTTGTTTTTTACATTTTAATTTATTTATTTACTTGGCCACACTGTGTGGCCTGCAGGATCTTAGTTCCCTGACCAGGGATCGAACCTGGTCCCCCAGCAATGAAAGCCTGGAATCTTAACCAGTGGACCACCAGGGAATTCCCCAGCAACTCTAGTTTTTTAAGGAACCTCCCTACTGTTCTCCGTAGTGGCTGCACCAATTTACATCCCCACCATACCCTCTCCAGCATTTATTATTTGTAGACTTTTTGATGATGGCCATTCTGACTGGTGTGAGGTGATACCTCATGTAGTTTTGATTTGCATTTCTCTGATAATTAGCGATAACATGTGCCTCTTGGCCATCTGTATGTCTTCTTTGGAGAAATGTCTATTTAGGTCTTCTGCCCGTTTTTTGATTGGGTTGTTTGTTTTTTCTACTTAGTCTTTAATATACACTGAGACATCTCAGACTCTGAAGATGACTTTTGCTTCCCTAGTTACAATTAGTTACTTCCACATCTATTCCTTTAGATCTCTGCTACTTACTTGGGTCACATAAATATACTTGTTTCTTGCCTGTCTTCCTTAGACCTCAAACTCCTTGAGGGCAGGGCCTCTAATACACATTTAGTTTCTTGGATAACACCTAGAAATGCATTTAGTTGTGAGCAACCAAAGTAAGAGAGCTTTAAGCACATACGGATATATTCTTCTCACATAAAAGAAACCAGAGTTTGCTGGTATTTGTTCAGCCCCTCAGCAGTACCATCTGCGACCAGATTCTTGGTCTTTGCTCTCTGCCATCCCAAGTGTGGCTCTCATATTCAGGCTTATTATAAAATGGATGACATTTTTTAGAGAATGTTAACATGTTGATAACATTTTTAAGATAAATTTTAGATAAAAGTCCTCCTTTGAAGTCAGAAAGAATGCAGAACTAGTTCCAGCTGCATCAGGGCCTTTTATCAGGAAGAGAGAAGACTGTAGTACCTGAAACCACCCTGACAGACAGGTCTCATTAGCCACAGATGACATCTGGCACATAGTGAGTGAGCAGGGAATGTTGAAGAATGGCTTAATAGCCCCATAAGGGTATACAAGGCTCTTTGCTGACCTCAAGAATTCCCAGATTGCTGTGATTTTTAATGTCCCTTTGTCAGTTTTTCCTGGTCTTTGTTTTCTCCCTCCCTGTCTTGTTGACAGTGTTGTTTTTTGTGTCCTTGCTTCTATCCTGCTGCCTTATTTTTACACCTAGTTAAGAACTTAAGGAGTGAAGCACTTGAGGTTTTGAGCTTTCCTCTCTCTACTTGATGTCTTTCATTCTGAATTCATAACTGGGTTGATGATAGTTTAAATTGCCAGAAGCTTGACTGCCAGTTATGTACTGTACTACTGCACTATCTACCTTATTGTGCTAGATATTACTGTATCACACAAGTGTAATAGTAGAATTCACATTCTTTCATTTAGTAAGCATTTGCTGAGCACGTATTATGCAAGTCCCTGGGTTAAGAACTGAATAAACAAAAGATTTCTAGCTCAAGAGTAGTATTTTTATTTGCTAATTATAAATTGCTACCATGACTGGAGTATTTAATTAACATTAATATAGTTAATTTACTTAAGTTTATCTGACTTTTTTCTCTAGCTTAAATGGGCCAAAATCGACATTAATCTTAGGTTTTAATATGCATTTTGTTTTTCATATTTAAAGATGATTTTACCCTATGCGTGGGCCACTGTGAATGTATAATTGGGAACAGTTTAGAAGATGGGAATCCTCAAAGCCTTTTGGATGAACTTTGGTTTTCTGTGTGACATATTAAAAGAGCATACTTAAGAGACGTGGACTTGACCCTAGCTAACTCTGTGGACTTCAACTTCCCAATCTGTGACATGAGAGGAATTGGACTAGAGAATCTCTAAGGTGTTTTCCAGCTTTTAAATATTAGTGTTCTGTTTCTTCTAGCATATATACATTTACTTTCTAGTAAATACCTAGACAATTACTAGAAATTTGGTAGATTTTTCATGTTGTACTGTGTGTTTTCAGCCAGTCTGCAAACAACCCAGAAACAAAATACACTCGATTTTTTTTATCATAGCTATAATTTCAATTTTATTTATTTTTTCCAATACTCTTTTTTTATTGAGATAAAATTACCTACCGTAAAATGCATAGATTTTAAAGGTACCAGTTTTCATTTTTCACAAATGCATACCCATGTAACTGTCAGCATAATCAAGCTATAGGACGGTTTTTATCACCCCAGAAAATCTGCTTGATCTTTTAAACAGAAATTTCAGTGTTTATACTATTCTACAGGTAGAGTAAGTAGGAACTTCTGTGCTTTAGGATTTGACTTACTTTATTCCACAATAATATTTTTTTTAGCTTCTTGGTGATTAATTGTCACATTGTTAAAACTCCCAGATTGCACTATTAAAAAAGCCCCCCAGATTATGTTCATGAAAAGAAAAACCACTTTGTTCCAGATCTGATTTTCTTTAATATACTATGATATTATTTGGACTAAAACAAAAAATGAGCCATAGGACAGTGAAGATGTTGGAATTGCTGAGATTCATTCTTTCAAGGACTGAAATTTATTTTCATAGTTGCATCAAAATATTCCAAAAATATATATTTTCATCCCTTCTTAAGCAGATTGCTGTTTGTTGATTCAGTGCCATGGGACTTAATGATTCACACTCATTGATTTTTATACCATCCTACATACATTGATATCATTGCACATCAAATTGTTTTAACTCTGCTATTTGAATGACTTAGGTTTCCCTTAAACTTCTGTATTTGCTTTTTTGTATTTTTCTCCCATAGAGACTTCTCATTCCTGCTGGTGTGCTGGATTTGGACATCCCTTACATCTCCTTTTTAATGTATTAACACCTGTTAGATATAAACTTAGAAATTAGTCTCCTGAATGACTTGCAAAGATGATCTGTTGGGGGGGATATTAGAAGTTCTCACCTTTTTATCTCATTCTTTTTCATTTCTAATTTGTGTATGTTTTATAACATAATATCAGGAGAGTAGTACATGTTTGTAATGTACAAATAATCGGTTTCAAGTGCAAAATTTTTTTTTACTGTTAGAGCTATATGACCAAAGAAGACTACTAAGCTAGAAAACTGAGATAATTTCTTCACTGTTTTCTGATTGCTCTTTCAGGAGCTTCTTTTTCGTTTCTTTTTATGGCAACCTCATTTTTTCATGTATGAACTTTTGTTTCTTATCCAAGAATATTATTTATAGTTCTTTGTTGTTTTCTGCTATTCCCTATGATCTCTGTATCTTTTAAATTTCTTTGCTGTTTTAGTTTGTTTGGTCTCTCATTATAGGCTTATCGTAAAGGATTGATTATCCATATTTGGCCATTCTTATTGGAGTAAGGCCTAAAAAGCTAGTTAGAAGACCTGTATGGGCCTTGTCCCCTGGTGGGCTTCTCCAAAGAAGGGCTCTCCTGCTGGGAGATTGAAGCCTGGCAGTTAGGATGTTAGAGTTAAATGAGGGAAGGCAGGTGGGGTGGGGTTAAGAAGGGAAACTTCCTTTTAACCTCCATGATTTTAGTCCAACACTTCATCCCTCCTTTCCCCTTTGCCTTATGTCTAGACCTCTGCAAAGGCTAAGCTCTTGTCCTGTCATGATTTAGGAGGGATGGTTGCCTGGCTGTGCTGGGTGGGATTCTGGGGACCTAACTACCTGGCAGACTTCCTCATGATCCTCCTCTTTGCAGCTCTCCACACCCCTTCTGAGGTGCTTCAGAGTCCTGAGCCTTCTCAGGACTCTGTAGGTCAGGTCACTTCAACTATGACTCACTGCAGTCACTTAGCGAAGCAGAGGAGAGGTAAACCTAAGGCATTCACCATTCCCCCCTCCCTTCCTGTATTATGGTCTCGTTTCATGACAGATAGTTTGGTTTCTGTTTTTATTCTCTTTATTTGTTTGGAGTAATTGTTTAAAAAGCACATTAGAAAATAGTTGAGGCAACTCAATCAAGAACATTTTTATTTTTAGTTCGGCCTTTTTTTCTTTAATAGACTGTATCTGTGCATAATACGTCCATGTATATTGCAAAAAATCTGAAAGTATATATACTAAAGTGTTAATAGTAGTTATCACGTGGAGGGGTGAGTTGAGTTTCTGTTTGTTTCATTTTTTGTTTGTATTTATGGTTTTCATAATGACCCCTATTACTTGTATAATAAGAAAAAAAAGGATTACAGAGTTCCTTGTGATTTCAATGATACTGAAACTTGTTTCTGTTTTTATTTTTCAGGTTAATGAAATATATCGTATTACTATGTGTCACTAAATTTTTGAAGGCTGTGGGGCTTTTTGAATCATATGACCTCCTAAAAGTAGTTCACATTGTTCAGTTTATTTTTATATTAAAACTTGGGTGAGTGTGTCTGGTTCTTTTTTTCCTTAATGTGTTTTAATTTCTTTGAAAATCCTGTTTTAACTAAGTATCTTTAGGATATTTTACATAGAATATTTTGTGCATTTTATTCCTCCTGACAAGTACTTGATAATTGTTTTTTAAAGATAGAATACCTAAGGTTAGAGGTACCAAGAGACTGGATTTAAAAAAAAAAGGATTGTCATACTCTATTAGCTTGCCAAGACATCAGCTTTTGCTTTAGTTTGTGTTAATGAGGTTTTTGCAAATTCAATGTCTGGCTTAATAGAATCCAGCTGGATCCCCATATCTGAGTCAGTATTCAGTCTGTTGCAGTATCTCACATGAACTAGCCTCTGAAAAGCTCTAATATACACCCCTGAGAGAATAAGAGTGAAAAGGGCAAATAATATCCTAATACTTCTGTAAAAATAGTTTGACCTCAGGACTTCTCGGTGGTACAGTGGTTAAGACTCCGAGCTCCCAATGCAGGGTGCCCAGGTTCGATCCCTGGTCAGGGAACTAGATTCCACATGCATGCCGCAACTAAGAAGTCTGCATGCCACAACTAAGAGTATGCATGCCACAACTAAGGAGCCCATGAGCCACAACTAAGACCCAGCGCAACCAAATAAAAATAAATAAATATTTTTTAAATAATTTTTTTAAATGTTTAAGAAAAAAATAGTTTGATCTCACAGCTCCCTAAAAGGGCCTCAGGGGCCCTAGGGATTCCCAGACCATCATACTGGCGTAGTCTAACCTTCCAGCAGGCATAAAATGTCTCCTGAGACTTGTCTTGGCACAGATGTTCCTTATTTTCCAAGTTAAACTGTGCTGGGCTGTGTTCACTACATGTCCCTTCATGGTATAGGGTCCTCTTACAGTACAAATTTTACACTGTTCTGCATCTAGTAAGAAATTCTCTCTAAGTAAAGATTCTCTGGATCTTGAGATTGATAGTGACCAACCTCTGTATTAATAAGTATCTGTTAGGGACTTCCCTGGTGGCGCAGTGGTTAAGAATCCGCCTGCCAATGCAGGGGACACGGGTTCGATCCCTGGTCCATGGAAGATCCCACATGCTGCGAGCAACTAAGCCCGTGCGCCACAACTACTGAGCCTGTGCTCTAGAGCCTGCGAGCCACAACTACTGAGCCTGCGCTCTAGAGCCTGCACGCTACAACTGTTGAAGCCCACTTGCTGCAACAAGAGAAGCCACTGCAATGAGAACCCGTGCACCGCAATGAAGAGAAGCCCCCGCTCACCGCAGCTAGAGAAAGCTCACGCACAGCAACAAAGACCCAACTCAGACAAAAAAAAAAAGAAAAGAATCTGTTAGACTCCTGGCAATTTTAGTAATTATGGAAAATGATTCTTGACTAGGAAATTTTTAGCACCACTTGAATATATTTTTATATAACTATTTTGGGAATATGAAAGGTAGGGATATATGGTTAGTACTTTCTTCATTTCTATTTCAAGATTTGTTATTACTAAATTTTAGAGAAGATAGGAATTATTTTCTTTGGTAAAGTATAAAAAAATATTGAGACTTCTTTTGTGGCTTGTAAACTGGTTCTGAAGGCAGATACAGAAGAAAGAAGAGTTCCCAAAATATTGTAGTGGAAGCCTTATTAAAATAAGTATTGTTCTCTGGTATATTTTCTTTAGAGGTTAACATACCCTTCAAATTCTAGTATATTTGTTTAAGTGTCTTTACTTAAAACCACACCTTGTATATAAGATTAATTAATACTAATATATTAATGTTTCAATATTCACAGGACTGCATTTTTTATGGTTTTGTTTCAAAAGCCTTTTTCTTCTGGGAAAAGTATTACCAAACGCCAGGTAAGTCTTTTGCAGACTCCTTTTGTCCTAGCAGTGGACCAGGAGGCGGTGTTCTTTCCTTGATCAGGGTTACTTACTGAATGATTTTAAGTGCTCAGCAGAACATTTCCAGAGTTAACTTGCCCTTGACTTATCATTTCAGAACCGAGGCTTCAAGAGTAAATGCTAAAGTGCTAAGATAATGAAGTGTTTAAAAATGTAGACGAGGGTAGAAAATGTTTCAAGCATGCATGTAATTATTTTTTTAATACAGGATCCATATGCTGAAAAGATTTACAAATCAGACATGTAGACATGCCCACAAGCCTAGGATAAATGTCACTGGGAAGCAGATAAAGCATAGGGGTTACAAACAAGGCCTCTGGAGTCAGACAAATTCATGGCTGTTGTAATTACAAACCTTACTTTAAGCAAGTTACTTAATTTCTCTACCTTCATTTTCTGACCTGTAAAATGGAGATAATAATGCCTTCCTAATGGAGCTATAAGGAATAAATGAATTAATACATGCGAAGTTCTTAAAATAGTGTGTGGCCTATAGTGAGTATGCAGTACATATCAGCTGTCACCCTCTTCATCGTTATTATTGCCTTTAAGCATCTGAGGTTCAGGATGCATACCAGAAATGTCCCTCATTCTGCATCATCTCGTATTATCACCTCTTTGGACAGTAGTTACACCCTACTACATATTTGCTTTATGCCACAACTTAGAAACCTGTGCCATGATTTTTTATTAGACGAATTTAAGTACCTCTGTTTTAGAGACCAAGAACATTTTTTAAAACAGGATTAATATTTTAAACCCCATCTTAACTTTTTTCCCTCTCTTTTCAAATAATTGAAGGGCTGAATATCCCTGCTGGAGAAGAATTTAAAAACTAAAACATTAAGTGTTCCTAGCAAACTAGTGAGAACTAGTGTAAAAAACAGAAAAAATTGTACGCTATAGAAAAAGATTTCAGGATCTAGCAACAGACAAGAATATGGAAAATGAAAAACAGAATACTATCTTGCAAATCTAGATTTAGTCAAGGGATCTTAATAATTTCTATTTAATTTTAAAATATGTAACTATTTGGCCTTTAAAATATTTGTGTTACCATTATCTTTCCCTATGTGTTTTTAAGATTTTGAGATATTTGGCAAAACATATGACTGAAATTTTTAATTTTTTGTTTCCATTTTTAGTGGATCAAAATATTTAAACATGCAATTGCTGGGTGTATCATTTCACTTTTGTGGTTTTTTGGCCTCACTCTTTGTGGACCACTAAGGTAAATAGAAATACATATTTTGAATGTTTATGTTTCTTCATTTTGAATATTAGTTTTGTGCCATTATGTTTTATGTCAGATGTTTGTCAGTTATGTACAAATGCTTCTTTCACTTCTATAGCATTGGGTACAGCTCACTGAGTATATATATATTGAGGACCTGTTTAGTTGGTGGACTCGTTCTTTGGTGGATGCCATTAACGTATTGTTCATGATCTGTCATAGATATTTTACTAGTTAGAGTCCAAACAGTTTCAGAAAACTTTTAGCATACGTGACTTTTTATTCATTGGTGATCCCTTTTAGCAGCTGGTTTTAGAAACGAAAAGTCTGAAATGGTAAATAAAATCAACCAATAAGGAGGAAAGCAAAATCTTTAAAAAATGCTTCCCCCTCCCCCCCAACTCTGAAAGTCCTCTACTACCCACAGAAGATGCTTGAAAGATATGGTTATAAACAGATGTCTTGGGGATAGTGTGCCAATCATTAAAGATAAGTTTAACTCTCATTTCGTATTCCCTTAAGTCTCTATAGATCTTTTTATGTAAATTGGTCGGTCCGGGGGGGGGGAGATTCTTTAGGGCCACTTAATTTAATAGGAATTATAACAGGTGCAACCGTGCATAAGTCTTCTTTTAATATTTCTCTATCTCAAAATTATAAGCAAAAGTGCCTTGCCATTGATGGAGGGGGGCGGAATATGGGACAAGAAGTAAGGAATAAGATGAAGCGTGTTCTGAAGAATCTCACTGAGGATGATGGAGTGGACAGTAGAAAGTGATCAGTGGGAAATGCTTTGTGAAAAGTCTTTTCTCCTCTCCCAGACAATAGAATAGTTCTGGGTTTGGCTCCCTTTGGCTTGTTTACCCTGTGCTTTGTCAAAGGAGGGGTGTATATAATTCCAGTGTCATATCCCTGTCCGTGACAGCAGCAGCTTCCTGGCGTGGTGGGAAAGCTGGCTGGGATTTCTCAGCTTGGGGAAAACCTTTTCAGTTTATGCTTGAATATGATTGAGTGGTAATTTCTTATTCATGAAGTGATCTTTTGGTCTGTTTGTTACTAAATCACTGTCCCTGTGTGTTAGGCTAGGGAAGGAAGGGGGAAAGTTGTTAAATTCTTCCTTGGTTCCTTATTTAGTCATCTACTTCTGCCCTTACAACCACTCACTACCACCAGCTCCTCTGCCAACACTGCCCCTCTCATTCTTTTACTAAAATTGTCATTCAGTTTCTTGATTAGAAAGACTCCTTTGGTGTTTCATAGCCTGTCTTATTTTAAGTTAGTATCATTCTGCTGATATATATTTTTTTAATTGTAATCTCCCAAATATTAACAGAACTAAAATAATCACTGCTGTGTTCTCATTACAGATTTTTGAATAAGGAGGAAAAATGAAAATTTTTCTAATGAGCAGCTGAAAATCTGTTCCCATGTAGATCCTATAAGCTCCCTTTAGCTGGCAATAATGTTTTTAATTTTTTTAATATTCATACATATAAAAGAATAAATATAAATAAATATGAACATTCATGTATCCCCCAAATAAAACCTTACCAGTTCCTTTGTTGCCCTGTGTATCCCCCTCTCCCCCTACCATTGGATGTAACCAGCATCTTAAATTTTGATTTTCATTCTCTTGGTTTTCTTTATAGTTTTACCATATATGTACACATTTCTTTTTTGCAAGTTTTTTACTTTATATGAATAGAATTACATTGCATGTATTTTTGTGCAGCATACTTTTTCCATTCAGTGTTATGTTTGAGATTTGCCCAATTTGATGCATGTAGAGCTATGTGTGTGTATGTATGTGTGTGTGTGTGAGTGTGTGTGTGTGTGTATATATATGTAATATACATATATATATATATAGTTCATTCACTTTTGTATTAGTTTTTTGAAATGTAATTCACATACCATAAAATTCACTCTTTTTGTCTTAGTCCATTGGGACTGCTATAATAAAAATACCATGGGCTGGGTGACTTTTAAAAAATACAAATTTGTTTCTCATGGTTCTGGAGGCTAGGAAGGCCAAGATCAAGGCAAAGCAGATTCAATGTGTGGTGAGAGACTGCTTCCTGGTTCATAGACAGCCATCTTGTCTCTTCACTGTAACCTCACATAGCAGAAGGGCGAGGGAGCTCACTGTGGTCTCTTTTATAAAGGCAATAATCCCATTCATGAGGGTTTCACCCTCATAACCTAAGCACCTCTCAAAGGTGTTCTTTACCTCCTGATACCGTCACGTTGGTGATTGAGTTTAACGTATGAATGGGGGAGAGAAGGAGACACATACATTCAGTTTGTAGCATTTTTAAAGTATACAATCCTGTATTTCTTAATATATTCATAGAATTTCATTCATTTTTACCACTGTATAATAGTCCTTTGAATGGATATACTCTAAATTATATTATCCATTCTCTCATCAGTGGGTATTTAGGTTGTTTCTAGTTTGGGGCTATTGCAAACAATGCTGGTGTCTTATAAGTGTTTCCTGGTACATATATACAAGAAACCTGTATGATATAATCCCACAAATGGTATTATTAGATATTTGTAGCTTCAGCCTTCCTGAGGCAGATAATGCCAGAATATTTTCCAAAACAGCTGTACATGTTTATTTTTCCCATAATGTTTTATGAAAATCAAGGGGAAAGATTTATTTTCTTCTCCCTTACTCTAGTTGAATTCATGCTTCCTAATAAAGATCAGATATATTTCATGAATGATAATGTTTTATTTTTGTAGGACTTTGCTGCTATTCGAGCACAGTGATATTGTTGTCATCTCACTGCTCAGTGTTTTGTTCACTAGTTCTGGAGGAGGACCAGCAAAGGTAGAATTTTCCATTATTCGTTACTTGAAAATTGAACGTGTACATGTAAAATACTATCTAAGGCAGTAAAATAGTATCCTTTACCATTTAAAAGAATGCAGAGGCTTTTTCTGCTAATTATAAATTTTTCTCACAAACATTTTGTTTTTTACTTTTTATTTTGAAATCATTATATATTCCTAGGAAGCTGCACATATAGTACAGAGAGGTGCTTGTGCCCTTCACTCAGTTTCAATAGTAACTTCTTACCTAGCTCTTATACTATCAAAACCAGGAAATTGACATTGGTACAATCCATAGACCTTATTCAGATTTTACCAGTTTTACATACACTCGTGTGTATATGTGTGTGTGTGTAGATTTGTGTAACCATCACCACAGTCAAGATGCAGGACTGATTGATCACCACAGACATCTCCTTCATGCTATACCTGATCCCTCCCCTATCTCATTCTTTACTCCTATACGTCATTTTTGGAAAATACGTCCCTAAGAACTTGTTATATTTAAAGTCTGATGAATGTTTTGCCAACTAGGCGACCCTATTCATCTTCCATAGTTTAAGTATTAATCTCTTTTTAGTAAATGCATCACCAATGTGCAATTATAACTTACAGCTACAATACTTTTATTTACCAAATTAAATGCTTCCTATGCGTGACGCATTGTGCCCATTACAGAGGAAAGGAGAAATAAAGGGAAATAAGGTTTAATAGTTTCTGTTCTGGCTTTCAGGCTAAATAATGGAGGCAGTGAGTAAAATAAAGTGAACAAAGTAACATGCCAAGTAGAGCAGAGTCTACCCAGCCTGTAGATTTCAAATTGGATCCTTGGGTATTAAAGTATATGCCACTATTTAATCTTTTCCCCTCACTCACAGAGTACTCCAAAATAAATGTCAAGTGGATTGAAGATTTTTGTGGTTAAAAAAAAAAGATATTTGTAAAAGCACAGAATAAAATATAGATGGATAATTAATCTATGGACAGAGAAGAACTTTCTGAGCATAAAACCAGTAGAAAAAAATCACAGAGGGGAAACCAAGTACGTTTGACTGCATAATGATTACAAGCATCTGTGTTGTAACAGAAATCATTGTGCAAACAACAAACTAACAACAATAACAAATTGCCACAGATAAAAGTTTTACTTTTTTTTTTTTTTAAATATAATCACTCAAATAGTTTAAAAAAATGCTGAAGATACTCAATAGAAATGAGCAAAGGACAGGAAAAGACAACTCACGAAAGAAATACAAATGACTTTAAAACATTAAACAAACATTTTACTGCACTAATCAGAAATGAGAGTATGGATCTTACATATCCTGTCGTTAGTGTCAATAATGAATCTGGGCATCTCACCAGGACTGTGATTTTTTTTTTTCTTAGTCTGACTCTGAAGCATCACAAAATTCTCAGTTGCCCTCTTTGCTAAGAAAAGATTAAGTTATATTCTCCATATTTGGGTATTGTTAATGTTACCACATCCTGATTCAATGAAAATTATGAAATTTTAAATTGTGTGGTTTATGTATACTAACTTTTGTCAAAATACCTACCACACTAATAGAGAATTTATCAAATGTAGTGGTAGTCGTATAATGAATAAAATAGGATCCTCATTTTTCATTTAAAATTTTTATTTTATCGAAGTATCTGGTATTACACCTGTAAATTTGTAAATAGAGAATGTATAATAATGCTATTTAGATTGCTTCTTTACCAAAAATTCTGAAGTATTTGCATAAACCTGGATAGTATGTCCTTTCTATAATTTTCTCTTGTCAAAATCCTTTCCCTGGAATGAGAACATAAGAAGTGTATTCAGCTTTTAATACCTTTACTAGCTATTAGAGATGACTTTGCTAATTTTCTTAACATGCCCTCTTAGTTCTTTTTCCCTAGAAGAGTGGTAACTAGGTTACTGACATTATTTTAAATCAGCTGTCTTCTCTATTACTTGCATGTTGTAGAATAAATTAGGTCACTACTAATTATTCCGTAGTTACTTGGGCTTTTCAAACAGAAGCAAAGTAACATTTAGGAAGATTAGTTCTGTGAACATTTCATGGTTTGTACATGGTAACATGCCTATCAGTACTAGCAAGGAGACAATTGAAGTTGTCAAATTGTCAAGTGCCCTAAAAATACCCTACAGAATTTGTTGGAGCTCTTTACTTTTGTATCTTACTGTTAATACTGTAAATTTATATTGTACAGTATAAGGACTTTAATGTCAGATGTTATTTTTTCTTTAAATATTTATCTGAAAAAAATTTTCTTTAGCATTTGTATAGTCATGGTCTTAAAAATCAACACTTGAGAAAGCTATTCTTGCTGTTATTCTCTTCATTTTCAGACAAGAGGGGCTGCTTTTTTCATTATTGCTGTGATCTGCCTATTGCTTTTCGACAATGATGATCTCATGGCTAAAATGGCTGAACACCGTATCCTTTTGCAAAAGATCGGAGTTTTTTAGTCTGGCACAATGGGAAATGAAGGAGTGACTGAATTATACTGATCAATCATGAATGAAACTTTCATAGATTGATGTAGGTATTCTAAATCAGTATTCAAATAATGAATAAATTCATTCTAAATTAAATATTTTATAGCATCTCAATATCTTTTACAGCACTCTTAAGTTTTCAGAAATTTAGGGACAATGAAAGAATATTTTAGAATGTCCTGATGCTATTAAAAAAAAATAGGTGATTTACCACTCAACAAAATCAATCTATTTGCTCTCTTGTAACAATTTAAATGCTCCTTTTAGACGTCAGTGGCAATTATTAAATATAAACTTTTTTGAGATTAAATGAAAAACCTTTGGCATCTTGCCTGAAAGAAGTTCAAATTCCTTAAGCTGGTATTCGCTCTCTTGCTCTAAATTATTATTTCCAACTCAGCCCCCACGCGTCTCTTATATAAACCCAACTTTCCAATCAAATATATCTACTCATTTTCCTCTGCAGTCCTGCAGTGTTCTTTCCTATCTACATACCGTTGCCCACTCCATTTAGCAGGACTCAGAACACCAGTTTTGATTCTTCTGGTTACTGATACTGCTGTAAAACCTATTAGTTAACTAATGTCAGTTTACTTTGTTACAGTGAAAGAGGACACCATGACTTTGCAAAACTCCAGGTTGATTGTTAGACAATTGTTGCCCACTGTACCCTCTTTTGCTTGCTGCTTGCTTTGCTGAGGCTTATGTGGTCAATGGCTTAGAAACAGATTTAGGACTGATTTTTACATGTCATATCCAATTCCATTGGATAGGAGTGATCTAAGGAGGTTCCTTGCTCTTGTCCCTTTGTCCTCTTTAGAGTATGCATGCATATGTCTTTTGGAGGTTAAGTACTAAAATTTAACAACTGTGCCTTAAGCACTATTATAATTGTTTTGGAGACAACAAAAGAAATATATATAGGCCATTCTAATTTATAAATCATGTCCCAAAATTAAATTTTTAATTATTTTCTTTTGTTTTTAAGGGAAACATATTGTTGAGGATAGTCAGGTTTGCCCTCAGATTAGTGTATAGTCAACCCAAAATAATGTAGCTAAAATTCCAGGAGGACTTCAGGATTCAAAGAGTTAATATTTGGAATTTTTTTTCCTTCACTCCAACTCACTTAGCTGAAGGACATCATGACAGTGCTCTAACTCACATGCTTTACACAGCGATTGCCTTCTTAGGTGTGGCAGATCACAAGGTATGTTCTTTTCTTTGTTCCTAAGGTGATCAAGAGATTCTGAAAAGTTACAGCAACTGTAACTTTAAAAGTACATTTAAAATAAGTTATCAGTAATTTACAGTACTGCCAGCCATTTAAGTAGTTCAGTAATTTGGGTTATGGAAAAAACATGCTAGCTCCGTTTCTTTAAATATTATGTATTTAAGGCTTGAGTGTTGAACTGTGTGTTTCTAATGAGACTTATCTACTTTTACTCATAGGGTGGAGTATTATTGCTAGTACTGGCTTTGTGTTGTAAAGTTGGTTTTCATACAGCTTCCAGAAAACTCTCTATAGATGTTGGTGGAACCAAACGTCTTCAAGCTTTATCCCATCTTGTTTCTGTGCTTCTCTTATGCCCATGGGTCATTGTTCTTTCTGTGACAACTGAGGTAAGAGCAGGAATTTACTGGTAATAAGTAAAATAAATTGCTGTTATTTATAGATTTTAGTTCAGTACATTGTATTTTATTTCAATTTGATGTTGCAAGTAGCTTTAAATTATCAAGTACTATTACATTTATATATCCCTCCCATTCCTGTGGCCCATAGGAATCAGTTAAATACTAATAATAATATTAATAATAATTTAATACCTACCCACAAACCCAAGGATTGTGTATCACCAAGTATTTATAAAATTATTAAACAATAATGCTTCTTTTTTTAATACTTTGGGGAATACTAGGAAAATGTGCCAATATCTTATAACTCTTATATTTTGGCATTTTACAAATCAT
The DNA here is from genome assembly GCF_965194805.1 of Balaenoptera borealis. Lineage (NCBI taxonomy): Eukaryota > Metazoa > Chordata > Mammalia > Artiodactyla > Balaenopteridae > Balaenoptera > Balaenoptera borealis. The sequence continues at coordinate 57,026,887 of NC_138867.1, forward strand.
ATTGAATCATGGGAATATTTGTTTATACATAAAGCAATTAACTAAAATATAAGATGTGAACTTTATACCCATATGGTATTAACAAATTTTTTTTTTTAATTTCTAGAGTAAAGTCGAGTCTTGGTTTTCTCTCATTATGCCTTTCACAACGGTTATTTTTTTTGTCATGATCCTGGATTTCTATGTCGATTCCATTTGTTCAGTCAAAATGGAAGTTTCCAAATGTGCCCGATATGGATCCTTTCCCATTTTTATTAGTGCTCTACTTTTTGGAAATTTTTGGACGCATCCAATAACAGACCAGCTTCGGGCCATGAACAAAGCAGCACACCAGGAGAGCACAGAACACGTCCTTTCTGGAGGAGTGGTAGTGAGCGCTATATTCTTCATTTTGTGTAAGCATTTTTCCCCTTAGCAAATTTCATCTTATGGATTCTGATGTTCAGTCATTTACTAAATTTGGGAATTTGTTCAATGCTTCATACATTTAATGCTGATAGATACTGTGCTAGGTTTTGGTGGCTTAAATTTTTTTAACTTTTGTAATATTCCTTTTTTTTTTTTCTTCCATTTTTAGCTGCCAACATCTTATCATCTCCTTCTAAGAGAGGACAGAAAGGTACCCTAATTGGATATTCTCCTGAAGGAACACCTCTTTATAACTTCATGGGTGACGCTTTTCAGCATAGCTCCCAGTCAATCCCTAGGTTTATTAAGGAATCACTAAAACAAATTCTTGAGGAGAATGACTCTAGGCAGATCTTTTACTTCTTGTGCTTGAATCTGGTAAGAGTTTTAAATATTAGTGGCATATCTTAAAAGCTTAATCTTTTAATTTTGACAGTTCTGGTATAATTTTAGTAATTCCCAAATAATTTTAGTAATTAGATATGGGCTAAAATTATATTTTCTCTAAGTATTAGAAAGATTACAGGATCATATCCACACTACTTAAACAATTTTTTGAAGTATTTTAGAAACGTTGGTTTAGTGTGCTATTTCAAATTAGTAGATATAGTAGTTTATAAAGATTTTTATCAGGAATTCCCTGGCGGTCCAGTGGTTAGAACTCCTTGCTCTCGCTGCCAGGGGCCCAGGTTCAATCCCTGGTCGGGGAACTAAGATCCCACAAGCCACACGGCACAGCCAAAAAGAAAAAAAGATTTTTATCTACTCCTTATAAGATCTCACTACCCACCAGATTGCTAACATTTTATAGTCTAGTTTATTTAGTTCTACAGACATATAAATAAAACTATCTCCTTTTAAATAGTTTATAAGATAGACATATCTGATTTAGCTTGATTTCTTATAGTTTATATGAAATGAGGTTTCTTGTATGAGAACCAGTTAAATAACGAAAGAGACAAGTGTATAATATCTTCAAGTAAGGTTTGGGTAACTAAGGGTTAAAATCCTTATGATTAAATTCTGATAAATCTCTCTTGAAACAGTATTTCCCAACATACTCCTATTTTTTTTTAAACATGTTTTAGCTTTTTACCTTTGTGGAATTATTCTATGGCGTGTTGACCAATAGTCTGGGTCTGATCTCAGATGGATTTCACATGCTCTTTGACTGCTCTGCTTTGGTCATGGGACTTTTTGCAGCCCTGATGAGTAGGTGGAAAGCAACTCGGATTTTCTCCTATGGGTAGGTACACTAACTGTCAAGGCTTGTAGCAAATTCCATCTTATAGAATAAAGTTTTACTACTTTTAATACAAATTTAATTTTTCAGAGCTTCATTTTTCTTTAATTTAAAGTAGATAAGAGAAACTAAACCAAGCATTTGATAAATACTGAATGGCAGTAAGCTTAAGACTATATACTCCCTGACAAATCCCTCTCATAGGTAGATAGCAAAAAATCAGTTAAATAGTGAGCTATTTGGCCAACAGTGTTTCTTTGAGGTAATGGAATGTTCATGGGCATTCACATCTTTGCAGTTAGAAAGAGAATTCAGAATTTGAAGTGGCTCTGCATGCAGTATCCTTTCACTAAGTCATCATTCAGTTCAGCGAATATTAGAATCCCTGATTTGTGCAAGATATTTTGATAAGAACTATTGTAAATAGGTTAATAAATTCAGCTCTTACTTTCAGCTGTTTATATTTTGAAAGATGGATGAGCCAAAATTACAAAAACTTTTGATACAAAGCCGAATCTATGTGCTGTGACGGAGACACAGAGAACGCCAAAGGCTTAAAGGAGAGAGAAATAACTTCTTGCTAAGAAATTAGGACAGGCTTTGTGTAAGAAGGGACGTTGAAGAAGGACTTTGATAAATATATAAAATTTCAACAAACATATATGTATGGAAAGAACCTTCCAGCATTAGTATGATATTTAAAATCTTGGTAATTTTCTAGTCTTACTATTTGTGTAATTGAAAATCTGTCATTGAAAATCATTTCCTCATTTGTAACATAATAATGTTTATACTTTAAAAATATTTGTCATTTCCCTTTTCTAAAAATATATTCTACATTTTTAGGTATGGCCGAATAGAAATTCTCTCTGGATTTATTAATGGGCTTTTTCTAGTGGTAATAGCTTTTTTTGTGTTTATGGAATCAGTGGCTAGATTAATTGATCCTCCGGAATTAGACACACACATGTTAACAGTAAGTCTTTTCATTTTCCTATTTGAATTTCTACTCAAACTCATACAGCTTTTTCCCTGCTAAAGTTTAACTACTTGTAGTTATTGACCTAGGAAGGTTTTATTTATTTATTTTTTAATTTAAATCAACATAACTTCCTATCTTGCTATTTACATGTACACTGCTGACTCTTCAAAATTAATTAATACACTTTTCTCTAATATGCTAGTAGTCAAATATTAGATAACATTCTAGAACAGTTTTTTTTCTGCCTAATTAAACGTTTTTGTTTGAAGATGTGTTTTTGAATACCTGAGGAAATGTTCAAAGGCTTTACTCTAGATTAAATTACTGCTATGGCAGCTTTTAATGTTTTCCCTGTGCCTCCAGATCTTTACATGTGCTGTTTCTTACAGTTCTCACGCCCTTCCCTCACTTCTGCCCTTTTAAGCTTTGCTTCTAAAGTTGCCTTTGGTGGGATACTTTCCCTTAGTCCCTCTCTTCCCACCTTAAAGTGTGTTAGGTTTCCCTTTCTGAATATTCCCATTGTATCTTGTGCAAGCTTCTTTTAGCAACATTGACTTATAATTGTTGTTTAGTTTGTCATTCTTCCACAATTAAGATATGTGTCACTCAATATCAAAAACACAAACACCCCAATCCAAAAATGGGCAGAAGACCTAAATAGACATTTCTCCAAAGAAGACATACAGATTGCCAACAAACACATGAAAGGATGCTCAACATCACTAATCATTAGAGAAATGCAGATCAGAACTGCAATGAGGTATCACCTCGCACGGTCAGAATGGCCATCATCCAAAAATCTACAAACAATAAATGCTGGAGTGGGTGTGGAGAAAAGGGAACCCTCTTGCACTGTTGGTGGGAATGTAAATTGATACAGCCACTATGGAGAACAGTATGGATGTTCCTTAAAAAACTAAAAATAGAACTACCATATGACCCAGCAATCCCACTACTGGGCATATAGCCTGAGAAAACCATAATTCAAAAAGACTCATGTACCACAGTGTTCATTGCAGCTCTATTTACAGTAGCCAGGACATGGAAGCCACCTAAGTGTCCATCAACAGATGAATGGATAAAGATGTGGCACATACATACAATGGAATATTACTCAGCCATAAAAGAAATGAAATTGAGTTTTTTGTAGTGAGGTGGATGGACCTAGAGTCTGTCATACAGAGTGAAGTAAGTTAGAAAGAGAAAAACAAATACCGTATGCTAACACATATATATGGAATCTTAAAAACAAACAAACAAACAAAATGGTTCCGATGAACCTAGGGGCAGGACAGGAATAAAGACGCAGATGTAGAGAATGGACTTGAGGTCATGGGGAGGGGGAAGGGTAAGCTGGGATGAAGTGAGAGAGTGGCATGGTCATATATACACTACCAAATGTAAAATAGATAGCTAGTGGGAAGCAGCCACAGAGCACAGGGAGATCAGCTTGGTGCTTTGTGTCCACCTAGAGGGGTGGGATAGGGAGGGTGGGAGGTAGACGCAAGAGGGAGGAGATATGGGGATATATGTATACGTATAGCTGATTCACTTTGTTATAAAACAGAAACAAACACACCATTGTAAAGCAGTTATACTCCAGTAAAGATGTTAAAAAAATTTTTAAATTAAAAATAATTAAAAATAAAACAAATGGACTTCTCTAAAGGAGAAATTGTAGATGTATGTAAATTAAGTAGTGCCCTGAACTAGAGCTACTATTCAAAATCATTTTGTAAGAGGGGATAATCAAGGGTAAGGATCCTTTGGGGTGTTATTGTGGCACCATTAAGTCAAGATAATCTCATTTACTTTGTTTTTTAAAAAATGCTTTTCCACTGTGCTTTTTTTACTTTGGGAAATTTTACTGTAGTTAAGAAACAGTAAGAGTGTGTTTATTTGGAATCCACTCATTAGTAAATTACAATCATTGCCTTTTAAAGTATTGATATTTACCTAGTAATATAAATGAGATTTCAGGTACAGTGTATACTTGCTCTAGTAAGCAGTACTTTCAAACTCTTTATTTAAATAAACAAAACAAAACTTTAGCATCATTTATTAATAAACCCTGAATCAAGTACATTTTTATTCTTAATCATTTAGTTAAAGCAAATCTAAATCCTTTTACTTGTCAACACTTTGGTATTTGAAAGTTAAATGCTTCTTCTAAAATATTCTAAAATTCACACTTTTAAAATTTTCTTATTGAATTTAATGAGGTTTTACTATGAATATTTTCAAAACTGTAAACCAAAAAACATATATAGCTACATAATAACTTTTAAATAAGAAGTTTATTTTTTTAATTACAAATTTAAAGGTTTTCTCTTTTCTTTTTTGCTAGCCAGTCTCAGTTGGAGGGCTGATAGTAAACCTTATTGGTATCTGTGCCTTTAGCCATGCCCATAACCATACCCATGGAGCTTCTCAAGGAAGCTGTCACTCATCTGATCACAGCCATTCACACCATGTGCATGGACACAGTGACCATGGGCACGGTCACAGCCACGGATCTGCAGGCAGAGGCATGAATGCTAACATGAGGGGTGAGTCCTTGCCAGATACTGTCCTACCTTTCAACTGTGTTCTGAATTGTCATTGTTTATTTGTGTTTAGTATTGGGTTCTTGGTACAATTTTATTTTAAAAAACCAACCTGTAACTAAAAAGAGATCTAAAGTCATCTGTTACAGAAAATGCTCACAACTGTTCATAAATGTCAATTTTTTTAAATAAATTATTGTAATTATAGAGTCTTTTTCATAGTGACACTTGAGTAAATATGAGTTGCAAGGGAAACTGTGCATTACGCACTTTCACTATAAAAGAACTGAGAAGTTTTATTGTACTGAAAAAAAATATGGGGAAGTATCATTTATGTTGAGATATTTATTCTGATGTTTTATTTTTTTATTTATTTTTTTGGCCACGCCGCGTGGCTTGTGGGATCTTAGTTCCCCAACCAGGGATTGAACCCTCACCCTCAGCAGTGAAAGTGCGGAGTCCTAACCTCTGGACCGCCAGAGAATTCCCTATTCTGATATTTCAGTAGAAATAATTTAGGTAATGTCAAAACTTGGCTCATGTATATGATTTCTAGGAAGCTTTCTCAGACACCATCATAAAATTCACCACACTGGTAATAGTTGCCCACATCCTTACTTCACCACTATGCCATGAATTCCTTGATGGAAGTGACCATGTTTAGTCATTTTGAAGTACCAGCCCCTAGCAGAGGACCTGGTGAATAATAGGTACCTCGTAATATTTGTAGAATGAATAAAAGAACTAAATTAAATGTGCTTTAATTTTTAATATTTTATGTATCTTACTTGTAGGTGTATTTCTACATGTTTTGGCAGACACACTTGGCAGTATTGGTGTGATCGTATCCACCATTCTTATAGAGCAGTTTGGATGGTTCATTGCTGATCCCCTCTGTTCTCTTTTTATCGCTATATTAATATTTCTCAGTGTTGTCCCACTGATTAAAGATGCCTGTCAGGTTCTCCTTCTGAGACTGCCACCAGAATATGAAAAAGAACTACATATTGCCTTAGAAAAGGTACTGTGTATAATTTCTTTACTAGTCTTCTTCCTTTTAAAATAGCATTTGAAATTAAATAAGTTGACCTAATAAGAAATGAAAATGACAATCTTGTAGAAAAATGGACTGATAATATAAACAGGCAATTCATAGAAAAACCAAACACAAAATAGAATGTATTTCAGCTTGTGGTTTGCCATATCTTATTTATTTATTTGTTTTGTTTGTTTATTTGTTTATTTATTTATTGGCTGCATTGGGTCTTCGTTGCTGTGCGCGGGCTTTCTCTAGTTGCGGTGAGTGGGGGCTACTCTTCGTTGCGGTGCGCGGGCTTCTCATTACAGTGGCTTCTCTGGTTGCAGAGCACGGGCTCTAGGCACACGGGCTTCAGTAGTTGTGGCACGCGGGCTCAGTAGTTGTGGCACATAGACTTAGTTGCTCCACAGCATGTAGGATCTTCCCAGACCAGGGCTCGAACCTCTGTCCCCTGCATTGGCAGGCGTATTCTTAACCACTGCGCCATCAGGGAAGTCCCTGACATATCATATTAAATAATTAGGATCTGCTGATGAACAGTTGGCATCTTGAATACTTAAGGTATAGCATCTTAACCCACTGGTTTCATAAATAAAATTAGTAAAGTTTTCTCACTTTCTCATAATTGGCGACTAATACATCCTACTAAAAAAGAAAGTTTTTTATTTCAAAAATAATACATATCCATTACAGAAAGCTTCAAAGTAGAAAAAAATAAAAAAATAATAATCACATATAATTTCACCACCTGGAAAGAAACACTTTTTTTTTTAAATTTATCTATTTATTTATTTATTGTTTTGTTTGTTTGTTTGGCTGCATTGGGTCTTATTTGCTGCGCACGGGCTTTCTCTAGTTGTGCTGAGCAGGGGCTACTCCTCATTGCGGTGCGTGGGCTTCTCATTGCGGTGGCTTCTCTTGTTGCAGAGCACGGGCTCTAGGCATGTGGGCCTCAGTAGTTGTGGCATGTGGGCTCAGTAGTTGTGGCTCGCAGGCTCTAGAGCTCAGGCTCAGTAGTTGTGGCACACAGGCCGAGTTGCTCCGTGGCATGTGGGATCTTCCCGGACCAGGGCTTGAACCCACGTCCCCTGCATTGGCAGGCGGATTCCTAACCACTGCCCCACCAGGGAAGCCCAGAAACACTTTCAAGAGTCATTTTTCTGTATGAAAATATTTTTAAGATAAAAATGACCAAAAAAATGTTTTGTACTGCTTTGTAAATTTTTCCCCACTTAATTATGTCATGTTGATAAATATTCTAATACATTTTTAATGACAGGGTAGTGTTACATTGTGTGGATAGTCTATAATTTATTTAACTAGCCCTCCATTGTTGAACATGAAGGATATCTTTTTCATGTGTTATCTCAAATATAACAATACTGGAATGTTTGTATCAATATAAAGGAAACAACATGGTTTATTGAACGTATCCAATGTTTAGACTAGGCAAAGTACATCTTATATCGGTGAAAATGGGTGTAAAGGCACCTGTGTAACCCTGTTCACTTCCTATTCCAAACTTCCTTCCCTGGCATCACTGCCAGGTCAAAATATTTTAGACACCTTTACTTGAAGTTAGTTGTCCCTCCCATTCCTTTCTCATTTCTGGGGTCTGCTTATTGCTTTTTTTTTTAATCAGCTTAATAATGGTTTCTGGACTAAAAAGACTGCTTTGTGTTCAGTAAATTAGCCTTCAAATCCATTTATATCACCTCTCCTTTTATTTGACAGCTACAGAAAATTGAAGGATTAATATCATACCGAGACCCACATTTTTGGCGTCATTCTGCCAGTATTGTGGCAGGAACAATTCATATACAGGTGACATCTGATGTGCTGGAACAAAGAATAGTACAGCAGGTAATAATCTTAAGTTTTTAAAATAATTTCAGTTGAGGTAATTGCACACATTGTAAGTTATACAGCTCAGTAGTCACTTAATTGTTTAAAAATATCATTCTTACAGCTGTCCAAGGATAAGTTATTTTTTTACATCTAGATTTGTTTTATATCCAAAAATGGTAAAAAATAAAGTCAAGTTTTAGTATGTGGAGGACAAGCTTAAGTTAATGTAAAAAAAAAAAATTCATTTGTAATCCACCTTGGTTCCCAATAGATGGTCAAGAAATAAGTTATTATAAATATAGTCCTAAGTTAATAATAATAATAATAATAATAAAGTTGGCAGGTATGTGTCATGGTTGGAGATAAGGATCAAAACAGTTCCTGTATCCCTATTCTAGACCTACCGAATTGGAAACAGTAGCTTTTTCCTTTTCTACTTTGAATGTCAGGTCAGTGATTTACTGGCCTTCTAAAAGATCCTATGTAATATTTGACCAGCTAAATAATAAACATTACTTTAAGGACTTACCATTGACTATCTGTGGCTATTTAAAAAAATGTGATATCTATTATTTAATCCAAGTGCACTAAATGCATTAATCTAAATGCTTTTAAATGTATGGATTTTTATAACAGGTTACAGGAATACTTAAAGATGCTGGAGTAAACAATTTAACAATTCAAGTGGAAAAAGAAGCATACTTTCAACATATGTCTGGCCTAAGTACTGGATTTCATGATGTTCTGGCTATGACAAAACAAATGGAGTCCATGAAATACTACAAAGATGGTACTTACATCATGTGAGAGAACTTGGGAATTACCCCTGGGGTATGAACAATGAAGATGAAATGACCGGGTATTTATAATATCGCCAGAAGGAAGAAAATTGCACATAATTGTACAGAAAAATTTTGTGGTATTTGAAAAAAATTTTAAAGCTCCCTACAGCTGGATCAAGGAATCTTTCTTAAAGGAAATTTAAATACAGAATGAAGCGTTAATTATACAAGTAAAATAATTGTTTGAATTATGTGTAAAACAGGAAACTTAAAATTTAAGTGAACATGATGTATCATATCATCTTCAAAAGTGAACATATAATGATGGATTCTAGTGAAGACCAAAATAACTTCTGTGTATTTACTTTCTGTAAGAAAGCATCTCCATTGTAAATAATGTATTTACATGTTTATTGCAAAGACCCAAATGAAAAATTTTTAGTCAATTTTTTGCATAGCCCTAGGATAAAATAGGAATAAAAGTTCTATATTTATGGATTTTCTGTATATAAAACTGGTTTCTAATTATAACTTAAATCCATTAAGTAAAACCTGTATTGCCACTTTAAACTAAATTATTTGGGAGAAACTTCAACCACTGATATGAGGCAGCAGTGAGAATAGTGAAGGATAACATGACAGTTTTTGATGTATTACAAAAGCCAACCACTCTGTAAAATAAATTTTTTTACTTTTGGTAATATTTGCAAATGCATAATTACTTTATTAGGGTAAAGAACTTAGACTAAGTTGTGTTCATGTTATTCACTCTGTCTTCTTCCTCTAAAGTAGAATATTCCATTTCTTGTTATGCATCTGGCATTCCAAGTTGCTTATTAAGCTGGTATCCAAGCAGTGCTAGGCTTTTCATCTTTTCATATGTTGTGGAACAGCCAGTGGAGAGAGTCATAAATAATTGTCAACTCAGAGTTAATTTTCTGCCTATAGATGTAACTTTTTCTTTTTTTTTAATTTCTGGAACATGTAGATATAGAAGAAATATCAAAGAATTAGGTGGTTATTTTAAAGTTTAATAAGTAAATCTTGTTCATAAACCCTTGGGCACTATGAAATCACAATACTTACTCTATAACTACTTTCTATAGTAATATCTATATTTTTTCATTTCCAATTTAAACTGAATGTATAGTCTGAAAAGACTATATGATAAATAGATACATCATAATATATGCAGTTTTATGAACACCAAAGAATGTTGACCAAGAGAAACTTTTGAATACCTATTTATAAGCATCTCAGTATTTTCACTCTTATACTAGGAATTTTGATAAGTAGGATGAATTAATTTTAGTATGGATACTATTTTCTTATCTATACCATAATGGCAAACATGTATTGTAAATCATATTTTTGTCTTACAAATTTTAAAATGTGAGAGGTTTTAGAAATTTGTTATAAGTTATTTTGATATTCCTTGTCTTCTCTTTACACATTTTCTGGTCCAGAATCTTCAATACATATTAAAATTTTTGAGTGGTGGGAAAATAATTGCATATTGATGTTTTAATGTAATTTTTATACATTAAAAAATTTTAAGTAGATAGGTACAATAAATATTACATCATTTTCTTAATCGTCATTTCCCTTGGAAGGCATAAAAATAGCAAGAAAATTAAACTAATGTGATGGACAGCTCTCAAGATGAGAGAGAACGCAACACTGAAGGGTGAGGGAGTGCAGATGGAAAGTAGGGAAACTCCAGTATGGAGAGCACCAGGGTACTGGTTCTGGCTCATACAAACCATATGACTTTAGGCAAATCAGCCTCTCTGGGTATCTTTTTTTTCCTCATACATAAAATGAGAATACAATCTGCTCAAATTCACGGATACGGAGCAACTGGAACCCACACACTGCCAGTAGGAATATGAAATGACGCAGCCACTTTGGAGAACCGTTTGGCAATTTCTTTTAACATTAAGCATACAGCTCTCCTGTGACCCAGCAGTTCTACTCCTGGGTATTTACCCAAGAGAAATGGAAACATGTCTATAAGAAAAGTGGTGCAAGAATGTACATCTTCATGAGACCCCAAAACCGGAAAGAATCCAAATGTCCATCATCAAGAGAATGGATGAGTAAGTTATGGTGTATTTACAATGGACTACTTACTCAGCAGTTTTTAAAAAATTACTGTTACAAGCAATATAAATGAATCTCAAAAACATTATAAGTGAGGGGCTTCCCTGACAGTCCAGTGGTGAAGACTCTGCGCTCCCAATGCAGGGGGCACGGATTCGATCCCTGGTCGGGGAACTAAGATCCTACATGCCGCAGGGTGCGACAAAAAAATATATATATGTGTGTGTGTGTGTATATATATATATACATATAATTGAAAGAAGACAGCCACAAAAGAGGTCTACTATATGGTTCCATGTATATAAAGTACAAAAACAGAGAAGACTATAGTGATAGAGCATAGAAATTTTCAATAGAGCATTAATTTTCAATTGCTGTCATAACAAATTACCATAAACTTAGGGCTTAACACAAACTTATTATCTTACAGTTCTGTAGGTCAGAAGTCCAGTATGGGACTCACTGGGCTAAAATCAAGTTGCCACCGGGCTGCATTTCTTTCTGGAGGCTCTCAGAATCCATTTCCTTGCTCATTCAAGTTGTTGGCTGAATTCAGTCCTAATGGTTGTGACTGAGGTCCCTGTTTCTTTGCTGGTATTCCCAGCTTCTAGAGACCACCTGCATTTTTTGGCTTATGGCCCCTTTCCTCCATCCTCAAAGCCAACAAGAGTAGGTCATGTGCTTCTTATACTTCAAATCTCTCCTGCCTCTTCTTCCACTGTAGCATCTTTCTTTGACTCACTCTTCTGTCTTCTGGACTCTTGTGGTTACATTGGGCCCACCCAGGTACCAGATAATCCCCTATCTCAAAGTCCCTTTTGCCGTGTAACATAGTCACAGGTATGTTCATAGTCACAGGTTCTGGGCATTAGGACAAGGACATCTTTCTAGGGGGTCGTTATTTTGCCTGCCACATGTTTGCCTTGCAAAGACTGGGAGTTTGTTAGGGAAAAAGAAGGGCAGGGAGATCTTTTTGGAGTGATGGAAGTGTTCTATATCTAGAGCACAGTGGTGGTTACACAGGTGTATACAATTGCCAAAATCTTAAGTATAACTTCTGCATTTTCTTTTTCAAGTGCTTTTATAATTTGCTAGTAATTATTCGAAGCTACTGTGTGGTAGGCACACAATTATCCACTTTTTTCTCCTAGTACTCTGGTATTATCACATAATGTTAGCTATAACTGATCTAGTTCAATAACACAGTATAGTGGACTAGATTTTTTTCAGATACATTGTTCCTCTTTGTGGCTATTTTCCACTTGAATTTAAAGGCCAAGGAGGTTTCCTCTGCAACAAAGTACAATACATAGATCTGTCAGTGTTAATATTCACATAGTTATGGAAAGCCTGTTTAAGAAAATAATACAATTCAGTAGTTTATTTATGGTTTTTTAAACATTGAATAAATCCATTCATACTCAACAAAATTCATTGAAGTTCTTTATAGCAAGACACTGCTCTAGGAGCTAGGGATAAAATCACCTATAAAACAGTCCTGCCCTAAAGGAGCTTACTTTCAAGTGTAGGAGACAGACTAATATGTAAAAATGTCAGATTCTTTTGAGCACTATGAGGAAAAAGCAATAACTTATTGAACCCTTGCTATGTACCAGGTGGGCAGTGTTCTAAGCAATCAATATGTGTAATTATTATCCCCATTTTACTGATGAGGAAACTGAGGAAGAAAAAGGTTAACTTGCCCCCAGATCATACACCCAGTAAGTGGTAAAGCCAACTGTCCAAACCAGGCACTCTGGTTTCACCCTTAACAGGGGTGCTAGAGAATGGCCAAAAAGGATCTCTATGGGGGAAGACAACCTGATTTGAGTAAGGAAGCAAATGGTACATAGTATCTTAGACCGTATTCTATTTTTTTTTATAAATTTATTTTTTTTAATTTATTTATTTATTTTATTTTTGGCCGTGTTGGGCCTTTGTTGCTGCACGCGGGCTTTCTCTAGTTGTGGCGAGCGGGGGCTACTCTTCGTTGCGGTGCGTGGGCTTCTCACTGTGGTGGCTTCTCTTGTTGCGGAGCATGGGCACTAGGCACGTGGGCTTCAGTAGTTGTGGCACGTGGGCTCAGTAGTTGTGGCTCGCAGGCTCTAGAGCACAGGCTCAGTAGTTGTGGCTCACGGGCTTAGTTGCTCTGCGGCAAGTGGGATCTTCCTGGACTAGGGCTCGAACCCGTGTCTCCTGCGTCGGCAGGAGGATTCTTAACCACTGAGCCTCCAGGGAAGTCCCGTATTCTATTAATAGCCACCATTCTATCCTGAAAGAACATCAAATGTAAGGCATTTGAGGCAGGAGGTGGTTAGCATGATAGAAGAAAAGCAAGAAGGCCAGTGTGATAGCAGCAAAATTAGGCAGATGGTGTAGTGAGGACATGGAAAGTCTGTGAAGGGCTTTGAGTAAGGGACTGAAGAGCCTAGTGGAATCCAAGGAAGAGTTAGAAGGCTTTTGCCCAAGCCTAAATGAGAGAGGATGGGGACTTGGGTAGACTAAGCAGCATGTTCATTGCCTCTTACCCATAAGCTCGCTGTTTAAGGTAAAAAAATCAGACACAAACTCTGCCTTCACTATGCTTATTACAGTAGGGAAGATAAGATGTATGTAACTATAATTCAAGATTTAGAGAGATTTGGTGCTGTAAGGGAGTGGCAAAGTTCAGAAAATGGAGAAGTTACTTTTAGTTGACGGGAAGAGGGTGAGGCTTCACAAAGGAGATGGCATTTGATAGATCAAAGAGACCAGTGGGGTTGGAAATAGAAGGCAAGAGGATTAATTTCCTCTGGAGTAAAGTGTGTATACCCATCAGTAGTTCAGTTTTGCACAATCATGGCTTTCGGGTGTGGGTGTGGAGTTAGTAGGCCTATGATTACGAAGGTTAGGAGCAGGGCATTGAGGATATTTGAATACCAGGTTACAGGTTAACTACATGGGGCTTCCCTGGTGGCGCAGTGCTTAAGACTCCGCGCTCCCAATGGAGGGGGCCCAGGTTCCATCCCTGGTCAGGGAACTAGATCCCACATGCATGCCTCAACTAAGAGTTTGCATGCCACAACAAAGGAGCCCTGGAGCCTCAACTAAGGAGCCTGCCTGCCACACTAAGACCCGGCACAACCAAAATAAAGAGAGGGAGGGAAGGAGGGAGGGAGGGAAGGAGGAAGGAAGGAAGGAAGGGAGGGGGGAAGGAAGGAAGGGAGGGGGGAAGGAAGGAAAAGTTAACCACAGACCTGTTAGGTAATCATATGGGGGTTCATCGTCTAGCTCTGTAAAAATCATCAGGTAAGTTACAGTGACTTACACTCTTCAAATGCCTTATTTCACGTAGGGTTTCCTATTGTTGGTTGCCTTGATTTTCCACAGGAGCAGGATAGGAATGCCTAATATGAAAGACTGCAATTGATATAGTGGGCTGGACACTGGCTGGCCTAGGAGTCAGACTCTCCCCCATAGCTGTGGTCTAAGGGCCAGTCGCTTATTCTCTGACTTAAAATGATAGGGTTTAGATCCAGTGAATATAAGGTGACCAAGCCCTTGCAGTCCTATGCAATCAAGGCAATAGTCCTTTTTTTTTTTTTTTTTGGCTGCAACGCGTGGCCTGCGGGATCTTAGTTCTGCGCCCCCTGCAGTGAAAGTGCAGCGTCCTAATCACTGTCCCAAGGCAATAGTCCTAAATTAATCTGTGGGAACCATTTTTGTTAAAGGCAACAGATGCATTAAATGCCTAAAGTGTACGAAGCCGGGTGGATGATACAAAGAGGTCTGATATGGTCTCTGCCCTCACAAGAAGGCAATAGCTACTGAGCATATAAAAATATGTAAAAGCAGGAAAGAGAGACACGCTGAGAGAAAGGTAAATGTAATATTGCTCTGAGTTCCGAGGAAGAAGAGAACTCTTTTCTCTTGGAAGATTACAAAAACCTTTACAGAGGAGGGGACATACATTTTCAATAATCGGGAAAAATCAGTGCACTTTGCTATGATTTTGAAGTTTGACTTGTCCATATCTTGGCTACATGAAAAATTAAATCTGCTTAAACTCTGAACTTTAGGCTTATCAGCTAGGAGCACCAGGGAGTTCTGGGGGGGTCAGCAGCACCTTTCATCTGCTTCCACTTCTGACCCCACCAAACAGACAACTGTAAAGTACATCTGGGCACCAACAAAAGACTATTAAACTGTGCTTTTAATTTTGCTCTGTACTGTACCCCATGTTACTCAGCCCCAGTCTTAGAATCTCAGGCTACTCAGCCTTCTAGAAAG
The DNA here is from genome assembly GCF_965194805.1 of Balaenoptera borealis. NCBI lineage: Eukaryota > Metazoa > Chordata > Mammalia > Artiodactyla > Balaenopteridae > Balaenoptera > Balaenoptera borealis. The sequence goes on from NC_138867.1 coordinate 57,042,107, forward strand.
ACTACTCACTGTGCAAAGACTAATTACTCTGCAAACCGAGTAAGGACAGATACAGCAGGAGTGATTTGTGGAAGAGAATCCTTTCTTCAATTTCCAGGACCAGTATATGGCCCTCTCATCCTCCATCACTTTTTTCTTGGACCTCTTTTATTACTTGCCCTTCTTCTTCATTCCCTTTTATTTGTCTCCATCTTCTTACTATCACTTAACTCAGCAAATTGAAGGTCCTAGGAGGTCTGAAGTTAGGCTTTACAGTAGATTTCTCAAATGTGTAAGACATCTAGTTGTGAAATACTTCACCTCATGGGGCATAACTTATTCCCAGAGTAGTGTCTGTAGGAAAAAAAAACCAAACATATTTCCCTTGCTGGACTGCTATAATTAATCACAATTGTCAACAAAAATTCAATTAACAGTCAAGAAGAAAAAAGGGAATTTTATTCGAGCTAAACTAAGGATCATAACCTGGGAGACAGACTCTCAGAAAGCTCTGAGAACTGTTCCGCAGTTAGAAGTCGAAGCCACAATCATATATATTTTCGAGACAAAAGATCATACATCAAAATGACATACTGATATTCTACATAAAGTTCACCAAAGATACATAGTCCAGGTAAGCTCCTACAAAGTGAACAGCAAGTCACCATGACCCCCTACAGAGTTGGGAAAGAACACTGTTCTTTTTTGAAGGTACACTGCTAGGGTCAGAAGAAAGGAAGAAAGTTGATCTTTACAGTTGAGCAGACACTCCTATCTTTAAGAAGTTCTAGTTAATGTGTAATGCATATGCACACTGCACATTTGGGAGGGAGGGAGGAGACCCAAACAGACAGGAAGGGAGAATTTTATGTTTAAATTTTCTTGCCCTGCCTTAAAATGTAAATTTTGTTTCATCACAATAAATAGAGCCTCAGCAATAAGATGTTTTTGCATGAGGGCCAATTCAAGAAAAGTTTGAATATATACAGACAGACTTCTCTGGTGGCACAATGGTTAAGAAGCCACCTGCCATTGCAGGGGACACGGATTCGATCACTGGTCCGGGAAGATCCCACATGCTCCAGAGCAACTAAGCCCGTGCACCACAACTACTGAGCCTGCGCTCTAGAGCCCGCGAGCCACAACTACTGAGCCCGTGCGCCTAGAGTCCGTGCTCCGCAACAAAGAGAAGCCACCACAATCAGAAGCCCGTGCACCACAACAGAGTAGCCCCTGCTCGCCACAACTAGAGAGAAAGCCCGTACACAGCAATGAAGACCCAATGCAGCCAAAATTAAATAAATTTTAAAAATAAATAAATATATACAGACTACATTCTAAATATAACAAAAACAATTTTTCACTACCTTCTCAAATACCAATTCTTTTTTTTTTTAATTTTATTTATTTATTTATTTATTTTTGGCTGCGTTGGGTCTCTGTTGCTGTGCGCAGGCTTTCTCTAGTTGCGGCGAGCGGGGACTACTCTTCGTTGCGGTGTTGCAGGCTTCTCATTGCGGTGGCTTCACTTGTTATGAAGCATGGACTCTAGGCAGGCGGGCTTCAGTAGTTGTGGCACACAGGCTCAGTAGTTGTGGCTCGCGGGCTCTAGAGCGCAGGCTCAGTAGTTGTGGTGCACAGACTTAGTTGCTCTGCGGCATGTGGGATCTTCCCAGACCAAGGTTCAAACCTGTGTCCCCTGCATTGGCAGGCGGATTCTTAACCACTGCGCCACCAGGGAAGCCCTCAAATACCAATTCTTTAATACCCTTACCTCTGTAAACCAATTTTTGTGTTCTCCGTGCCCACACACCCACTGTGGGGTAGGAGTAGGAGCAGAAGCATCTTGAAGCTTTAAAATCTATGTACTCTTATATGGGAAGTCCCTGGCAGTCCAGTGGTTAGGACTCCGTGCTTCCACTTCAGGGGGCACGGGTTCGGTCCCTGGTCAGGGAACTAATATCCCACATGCCACGTGGCATGGCCAAAAAAAAAAAAGAGTATGTACTCTTATATGTGCATAGCATATTTTTGAAAGAAACCCAAGAACCTTTTAATATATTTTCCTTTGTGGAGGTGGACTAACTCTTTATTGTATAACCTCCTTGACTATTAAATATAGCATCTAAAACCTAAAACCTAAAAAAAAATAAAATTAAATAAAAAGAAACGGCAAAACTCCCCCAGTGCTATCAACAATTTAAGGGACAGTGGTAAGGGGTTAAAATATACATCAGCTCTATAAATGTATACAGTCAATATATGCAACTGAGGAAGTTATTTTATGGTGTTCTTATGTATACTGTCATCTTTTTCAACTCCTGTTTCTATCAACATTTTAGTGTGAATGTCCCTGATTTTCAGTCAATATAATCAACCACTCTCTGTCTTTAAACTTAATTTTTTTTTCAGTTACACACGTGTATTGTTTTAAAAAGTCAAATGGTTCTTTTAAACTTATAACAAAATTATACACCCCTGTCTCCCATTCCTGCTCTCTAAAAAGAATCATTTTCTACTCTTTTAACTGTGTGATTTGCTGTTTACAGTCATAATTCTCAATAAAGTTCTTCTATTGCTATTTTTTTGGTAGCTGTTATACAGTTTTAAACATTACCCACTAACTTCTAACAATGGAAGATGAGGGTTTAGCTCTTTTATACCATCAGCACATATGCACACTCAAACACAACCCCCCTCTCTCTCCCCACCATTCCAATATAACTGAACCCTAATTTGGGGTTAAATCAGTATTCAGTGTTTTAATTATTTTATGACCATATGATTTACCAAAGTGCCCTAAGTACCATATTATGATTAGATTTCCAATTTTTCTTTTAACAGCTAGTTTGTTCCAGACTTAATAGTGCCTTGCTTATTTTGATTTGCCTAGTTTTTCTGTACCTATCGCTCATTAATCTCCAACTCCACCAGAAGTGTAAATCTCTTCTCAGTACGTTCAAATACCTCAAGTAAGTTATCAATTTCATTTTTTTGCTTGGAGATGTCCCACTTAGAACCCACCTTCCTTATCATTCTATTCCAACGTGCCTGCTCCTCAGGCCAACTAAAAAGTGCCAGCCTAGGGTCACCTAAAGTCTTGGGAATTCCTTTTGCCTTTCTCCTGTGTTGGAACTACTGTTTTTTTGATCCCACATCTTCCTTTTTTTTTTTTTTGGCTGCACAGCACAGCATGTGGGATCTTACTTCCCCAACCAGGGATCCAGGGGTCGAATCTATGCCCCTTGCAGTGGAAGCACAGAGTCCTAACCACTGGACGCTAGGGAATTCCCCTTCCTCTTTTTAACTTTCTGTCTTTGTTACGAGAATACACACTCCAATAACTTCCTAAGAAAGGGTACATGGGAGATAATTTTAGAATTTTCAAATCTAAAAATGCCTTTATTCTACCTCATGATTGTTTCATGGTTTGGCTGGGTACAGAATTATGGATTGAAAATCATTTTTCCATAGAATCTTGTAGCTTTCAACATTGTTGTTGAAAGTCTCATTCCATTCTGATTCTGGATCCTTTGTATGCTATCTGATTTTGTTTCCTTTTAGGGTCTTCCCTTTATTCTAAATGTTATATGCCAGCACAGTGTGCCATGAGATGAGTCCTTGGTTCACTTATTGTGCAAGGCACTCAGACATGGATTTATAAAACTCATGTCCTTTAGTCCTGGGAAGTTTTCTTGTATTATTTCTTTAATAATTTTCTCCTTGCATTTTCTCTTGTCTTTTTTTCTAGAACTCTGCTATTTGTTGTATGTCAGACCTTGTGGAATAATCCTCTAAATTTCTTATCTTTTCTATAGTTCATCTCTTTGTCTTTTTGCCCTTTTTTTCTGGGAAATTTTCTTGATTTTCTTTTACAAACCTGCTATTGCATAATGTTTGTTATCATATTTTTAATTTCCCAGATCTCTTTCTAAAACTTGCTTGTGGATGCATTATTACCTTTTCTTTCTCTGATGATATAAATAACTTTTATGTTTATTTTTTAGCTTTCTTCTCCTTGAATTGTCTGTTCTTCATTGCTGCGTGAGGGCTTTCTCTACCTGCAGCGAGCAGGGGCTAATCTTCATTGTGGTACACAGGCTTCTCATTGCAGTGTCTTCTCTTGTTGAGGAACATGGGATTAGTTGCTCCAAACCATGTGGGATCTTCCCAGACAAGGGCTCGAAACCGTGTCCCCTGCATTGGCAGGCAGATTCTTAACCACTGTGCCACCACAGTGGTTATCTGTGTTAGTATCTAGGTCCACATCTCTACAAAGGACCCAATTTCGTTCCTTTTTATGGCTGACTAATATTCCATTACTCAGATATGTACCACATCTCCTTTATCCATTCATCTGTTAATGGGCATCTAGGTTGCTTCCATGACCTGGCTATTGTAAATAGTGTTGCAATGAACATTGGGGTGCATGTGTCTTTTTGAATGATGGTTTTCTCTGGGTATATGCCCAGTAGTGGGATTGCTGGGTCATATGGTAATTCTATTTTTAGTTTTTTAAGGAAACTCCTTACTGCTCTCCATGGTGGCTGTATCAATTTACATTCCCACCAACAGTGCAGGAGGGTTCCCTTTTCTCCACACCCTCTCCAGCATTTGTTGTTTGTAGATTTTCTGATGATGCCCATTCTAACTGGTGTGAGGTGATACCTCATTGTAGTTTTGATTTGCATTTCTCTAATAATTAGTGATGTTGAGCAGGTTTTCATGTGCTTCTTGGCCATCTGTATGTCTTCTTTGGAGAAATGTCTATTTAGGTCTTCTGCCCATTTTTTGATTGGGTTGTTTGTTTTTTTAATATTGAGCTGCATGAGCTGTTTATATATTTTGGAGATTAATCCTTTGTCCGTTGCTTCGTTGCAAATATTTTCTCCCATTCTGAGGGTTGTCTTTTTGTCTTGTTTATGGTTTCCTTTGCTGTGCAAAAGCTTTTAAGTTTCATTAGGTCCCATTTGTTTATTTTTGTTTTTATTTCCATTACTCTAGGAGGTGGGTCAAAAAAGATCTTGTTGTGATTTATGTCAAAGAGTGTTCTTCCTATGTTTTCCTCTAAGAGTTTTATAGTGTCCGGTCTTACATTTAGGTCTTTAATTCATTTTATTTTTGTGTATGGTGTTAGGGAGTGTTCTAATTTCATTCTTTTACATGTAGCTGCCCAGTTTCCCCAGCACCACTTATTGAAGAGACTGTCTTTTCTCCATTGTATATCCTTGCCTCCTTTGTCATAGATTAGTTGACCATAGGTGCATGGGTTTATCTCTGTGATTTCTATCCTGTACCATTGATCTATATTTCTGTTTTTGTGCCAGTACCGTATTGTCTTGATTAGTGTAGCTTTGTCCTATAGTCTGAGGTCAGCGAGTCTGATTCCTCCAGTTCCGTTTTTTTCCCTCAAGATTGTTTTGGCAGTGAGTGTCACTTTAAACATGACCCATCCATTTCATTGGTAACCCTTCCTAACTGTCTGTATTTTTAAGACTTTTCTCTTGGGCTGGTCCATTTCTCAGAGAGGCATGCTTTTATCTCACTTAGGAGGTTATAAGTCCAGCTGCCTGCATTTTAGGGGACTGAGTGGAAGAGGGAACTTGGTCTCACCATTGGGTTGAAGAATTTCACTTCATCCCTGCTCAGCTTGCCTGGTGTCTGAAATCCAGAGTTCCATTAATTCAGCCTCTCCAGAACATAAACCTCTAATCATCTGCCAGGACCAAGAAGATGCTGCACTCTCACTGCACTCCTAAGTGCAGGAGGAAATCAAGCAATCCTGTTTTCAGCTCTACCTACACCACCAGTTTCATAGACTCCTGGTGCGTCCAATACCCAAGACTGCTGGTGTCTACAGCATGAATCAGTTTGCTTCTTTACTTTCCATTGCCAGCTTAGATTCCAACTTTCTTGGTCTGGTATTTCCATTAATACTCTTCAATGTGTTTCCTACTTCTAAAATGGTATCATTATTGTCTCTTCACCCATCTTTGAGAGTTTATGCATTAAAAAAAAAATCCCTTTACTGCCTTCAGGAAGAAACAAAGATAAATATGTATATTTAATCTGCCATGTTAAACCACTACTCCCTCTGAGAAACACTGCCTTCTCTTTTCTGAGACACCACTATTTGGTCTCCTACCTCTTTGGTGTTCTTGTCCAATTTTCCTAACTTCCTAACAGAGAGGGCCTCTCCCTCTCTGTTCAGTCTTTAAAACGGAGGGCCCTGGGGCTTGCTCCTGGGCATCTACTCTTCTTTACATTCCTTCTCTAGATGACCTCATCTGCATCAGAGTTTAAATACTATCTCAGCAAAGGAGGCTTTAGCTCCCACCCTGGCCTCAGCCTAGTAGACCTCTCCTCTTGTATATCTCTAGGCATTCCAAATGTCCTGCTACTCCCTAAAAGCTGCTCATCTATTAGCGTTCTGTTTCATTTACTCAAGTCAAAACCTAAGAGTCATCCTTGATCCCTTTTCTCTCACTCCAAGCATGTAAAGCATTAAGACCCAGCAAGTCTACCTCCAAAATATATCCAGAATCTATCCCATTCTGTCTACCACTACTAGTACCATCAAAGCCATCATCTTTTGCCTGGCCTGCTACAGTAGCCTCTTAATGGCTCCCCTGCTTCTCTTCTCCTCCTGCTTCCCCCTCTGTCTCCTCCCCACCTACGTGTATTCTCTCCACAGTGACTACAGTAATCTTTCAGAAAGATAGATTATGCCACACCTTGACTTAAAACCCTCCAAAGCCTTCCACTGTACTTATCATAGCTTGGTTTACAAGGCCTTGTGTAATTTTACCCTTTCCAATTTCTTTAATCTCATCTCTACTCTCCTCCTCCCCCCATACTCTAGCCACACCAGCTTTTCTGAACATGACAAGCTCATTCCTATTACAAAAATTAATAAACAGAAAGCTCAATTAAAATAGAATGGGGGGTCAGAAGAGGAAGTTTCATGCCCTGTGACTTTGGCAGAGCCCAGCAAGAAAAAGAGAGACTTCCTCTTCTTACCTGGCAAGAGCTCAGCCAATAAAAAGCCACCATATTTCAAATTCTCAATTCCTCCAAAGGACTCTCTTTACTATAGCCCTCCCAACTGCTTTTTCCCCTCTCTATAAGAGTCCTCTCCTTGTGGCATGGGACTTGCATGGCTTGCCAAGGGTACAGATCCCAAATTGCAATTCTTTGTTGATCCTGAATAAACCCATTTTTGCTGGAGAAATAACTGGAAGTCTATTTAGTTTAGGTCAACACTATCATTGGGTTGTCACAGACTATTTCCTTTATCTGGAATGCTTTCCTTCTTGTCATTTAAACCTCAGCTTAAATGTCAACTTCTCAGACTGTCCCTGACCACCAAGTATAAGTCAGCTACCAAATCACTCTATTTGCATCACTTTTTTTTTATTCTCTGCCTAGCACTTAGTACTATCTGATATTTTTCCTACTTTACTTACTTATTTACTTATTTAGTCTCTGTCCTATTGGAATATATGCTTAATGAGAGCAGGGATCTCATCTGTTTTGTTCAGAGCTGTATTCCTAGCACCTAGAACATCACCTGGTATGTAGTTGGCACTACTAACCAGGCCAGGGTTGAGAACATTGAGTAGTTCACCGAGAAGAAAAGTCAAGTTTCTAAGTGTTATAAAGAAAGGAGATGATCCATGAAACTTGGGTTAATTACGCATCAAAAGTTAACATTCTGAATAGAAATCATAGGGGGAAAGTCATAGGGGGACTTCCCTGGTGGTCCAGTGGCTAAGACTCCATGCTCCCACTGCAGGGGGCCCAGGTTCAATCCCTGGTCAGGGAACTAAATCCCACATGCCACAACTAAGACCTGGCACAGCCAAATAAATACATATTAAAAAAAAAGAAGATGAAATGAGTTATAGGTATGTACATAGCTGGCAAGATTTCTCAAGCTTAGCACTACCAGAGTATTGACTTTTGGGGCTGGATAATTATGTGTATATGTGTGTGTGTGTGTTTAGGGGGTGTAGGGGCTGTCTTGTGCACTGTAGGATGTTTAGAAACATCTCTGGTCTCTACCCACTAGATGCCAGTAGCACCTTCCCAGTTGTGACAACCAGAAATGCCAAATGCCTCCCCACCCTTGGGACAAAATGTTCCCCAGTTGAGAACTACTATGTTAAAAGAAGTTCCACTGAGCAATGGTCAGGAAGTGGTCTTCACTTAGGTCTGCTAAAGGCCTGGCATCCTAGGGTCATTCAAGGTGTATGGCCTTTTATCAGCTTCAGCTAGTTAGAGAGAGCCCATGGCATTGGGACAACAGTGTCAACAGTTCCTAAGCAAGTGCTGCTGTGAGGAGAGGTGAAATCTAGGGGGAAATTTGATGAGAAGCACAGTCTTAAAGTGTCTCCCCACTGACACTTTATTCGTTGTCAGAAACAAACAACTAAATGTTCAGTGGAGAAAGCAGGTAGCAGCTTGGCCAAGTTATCAAAATTAATCTCACTTATGGGGAACAGGTGAACACCATGTGTCTGCAGAGTTGATCCCCTAAGAAGAATATGATGTTACCTACATGGCATAACAGCCAAGAGTGCATAACCTCGATGTAAATCACAAGGAACAATTAGACAAACACAAAAATAAGAAAGTTCTATTTTCTAAAAAGTGGCATGGAGTACTGTATTCTTCAAAACGATCAGTGTTATAAAAGACAAAGAAAAGCTGCAGGAACTGTTCCAGACTAAAGGAGGCTACATGCAACATTGACCCTAGGTGGATCCTGTACTGGAGAAAAGAAAATGCTAGGAAGGACATTATTAGGTCAACTGACAAAACTGGAATACAAACTAGGTTGAATACAATGTTGTGATAAAGTAAATTTATGAAGTTGATAACTGTAGTGTGATTATGTTAAAAGAACATCCCTTTTACTTAGGAAATACACACTGAAGAATTGAGGGCTAAGGGGCCATGATAACGTAACTTACCCTCCAATATTTCATGAAAAAAATGTTTATATACAGTTATACATGGATAGATCTATATATAAGAAAGCGATTAAGTAAATGATAAAGCAAATGGGGTAAAATGTTAAGGATATTTGAATCTGGGTAAAGGGTATACGTGTGTTCCTTGTAATATTTTTGTTTGCAACTTTTCTAAGGTTGAAATTATTTTTAAATTAAAAGTAAAACAAAAAGATTGGCTTTGGGAAAAAATTTGATTGAAGTAATCTGGCATGCTAAGAGGCTGGCAATATTCTTTTTTTTTTTTTAATAAATTTATTTATTTTTATTTATTTATTTTTGGCTGTGTTGGGTCTTCGTTTCTGTGCGAGGGCTTTCTCTAGTTGTGGCAAGCGGGGGCCGCTCTTCATCGCGGTGCGCGGGCCTCTCACTGTCGCGGCCTCTCTTGTTGCGGAGCACAGGCTCCAGACGCGCAGGCTCAGTACTTGTGGCTCACGGGCCCAGCCGCTCCGCGGCATGTGGGATCCTCCCAGACCAGGGCTCGAACCCGTGTCCCCTGCATTGGCAGGCAGACTCCCAACCACTGCGCCACCAGGGAAGCCCCCTGGCAATATTCTTAAGAGACAATTAGCGTTGTGGAAACGTCATGGATCTAAAGAAATCTAAGTTTAGTCCCCTGTTACTAATTTGTGATCCTGAGAAAGTCACCCAAAGCCTCTCTGAGCTTCAGTTTCTCCAACCCAGAGTGCTGCCAGAATGATCAAATGAAAGAATGTATATACAAAAGCCTTTCCTGCTACATGCCACTGCAGAAGAGGAAAGTGTGTTTAACAATAAGTAGGACTAAAGCCATAACTTCCTCTCACGTCAAACCAGCGGCTCCACTCTCTTTTCCAAGGCCCCGCTGCTAACTATGACGGCGCACAGGTTCGCCTCTCCAGGTGGGCGGTGATCACTCCTCTCCAGGTGGCAACAGTAGCTGCTCGAGGGCGCAGGCGCCGAGCCAGACCACGTGACGATTTGGCCCCACCCCCGCCCGAACTTCTTCGCGGGATCGCCCTGGAAACGCATTCTAGGAGGAACCGGCCGCCGCCAATGGGAAGCGAGCGAGTGCCACAAACAAGCCAATAGGGAGGGAGCGGTGCGGGGTTTAAACCTCAAGCGGGGCCCGATTCCTCCCGGCGTGCTGCGGAGGAACGGCTGCTGGCCTGCGGTGGGTTCAAGGTCCCCGGCTGGTCTGGGGCTCCCGTGCTCTGCTTCTCCCCACTGAGCTGCTGCCTGGTGCAGAGGAAGCCATGGCGCTCCGGATCACCAGGGTGAGCTGCTAGGGACAGTGAACAAACGCGGCTCTCCTGGCTCGCTGCGTCTCCTCTCCCTATCTTCGCCTGCTGGAGTTCCCCTGGCAGGAGTGGACCGGGACAGATTTGGGAGGAGAATGGCGGTCGCTGGGCCCCTAAAATGGTGGGAGAGTTTGGGGTGCGGACAGACGGAGAGAGGAAGGTGAGAAAGAAGTGGATGGGGCTTGGATAAAGTGGCGGGGGGAGGGGACAGATGGAGGGTAGACGCGAAACCTTTTGTAAAAGGTGACGGAGGACCCCTGAGCGAGCTCCCACCAACTGCATAACCCCCTCCCCACCGGAAAGGTGCCTGCAATTGAAGGCTTTTTCGATTTCCTTTCAAATGTAAATGTATGGTATTTTAGGTCGGGCGGGGATTGAGCAGGCAATCCCTCAATAGGTGAAAGAAGAGGTTCTGGGAGGAATCTGGCTTGTTACAGCTTTAGCGTAGACCCTGGAACGCAGGTTTCCCCTGGGAACCCATTTACAGTCGGCATTCCTCCTGAGAGCCTCTGTTTTGCCCCCGCTTTAACCCTTGATTTACTCTAACTTGGCTGAGCCAGCTCTCAAAGTGGTCTTGCTTTTTACAGAACACGAAAATTAATGCTGAAAATAAGGCGAAGGTCAGTATGGCAGGCGCAAAGCGCGTGCCTGTGGCCGCTGTTGCAGCCTCTAAGCCCGGGCTGAGGCCAAGAACAGCTCTTGGAGACATCGGTAACAAAGTCAGTGAACAGCCACAGGCCAAATTGCCCCTGAAAAAGGTAACTGTCTTCCTGATTCAACTACTCTGTAAGAGTCTGCCTTCCAACTGTGACCCGTGATGGAGAAACATTCCATTCTCTCCTTTTCATCCACAGGAAGCAAAAACTTTAGCTGCTGGAAAAGTTATTGCTAAAAAACTACCAAAACCTCTGGAAAAAGCTCCTGTGCCGGAGCCGGAGCCCCAGCCGGAGCTGGATCTGGAGCCAGAGCCAGAGCCGGAGACCGAGCCTGTTAAAGAAGAGAAACTTCCCCCTGAGCCTATTTTGGTAAACTTAACTGTAATATTTTAGAGCCTGTTGATTGTTTCTTTTCCCTTCATTTTACTAATGCATGGCATAGCATTTGACTAAATAGGAAAAATATTTATAGAGTGCTTAGCAGGAGGTAGGCTCTGCTAAGCACTTTACATGGATTAGCTCACATAATCTTACCCTCTCTTAGTGCGCTGGTATTATTACCTCTACTTTTAGATAATGGCATAAAGAAGTATTAAGTATCTTTTCTAGAGTCATATCTCATCAGTGGCACATAATTGGATTCAAACCCAGGCTATCTGGCTTCAGAATCTATGCTTTTAATTGCTTTGTTATACTACCCCTCCTTTGTTTACCATACTGAGTAGTAGCTGCCTGGACTAAAGATTTTGCTGTCTTTGGGTACAAGCCATCTCTGGCCAGAATTTATTGACTGAAACACAGATTGTTCTCTTGAGTCCTTTTTTTTTTTTTACTCCATAATGTGGCCACCAAATAATTAATAATAAGTCTGTAACATTGGAATTTATATAAGGATGTAAAGCAGAAAATGGAGCTCTTCAGAGAAGGTAAGAAGATGAGTTAACACTTAGCCTCAAAAACCAAGAACATTTTATTAAATATCAGGTATGTAAATGTATCTACTCTTTTGAAGAAAAAATACACCATCTAAAGAGGCTGCTTTCCTGAAACTGCAATGAACTGCATTCTTTTTTTTTTCTTCAATATTTATTTATTTGGTTGTGCCAGGTCTTAGTTGTGGCTTGCTGGCTCCTTAGTTGCGGCACTTGGGCTCCTTAGTTGTGGCATGCGAACTCTTAGTTGCAGCATGCATGTGGGATCTAGTTCCCTGACCAGCAATGAACTGCATTCTTAAGTTCTAATTTTTAAAACTTCATTAAAGCTGGTTGGGAAAATGATCGGTTAAAGTCATTCAGCCTAGCTCTCCATATGTAAGGGAAGGGGATGTGAGGCTATGGCTTTAGTATTGTCCTTCTGGACATACCACAGAAACCTGTAGCATGTGCAGTCTTTAAATGGCCATACCGAAAGACCTGAGCTTTCTGTCAAAGTCCCACACTGATTCTTGCCTTCACTTTCCCACCGTCTTTCTTTTAACTGATAACCTTCTCATCCTTCAAAACAGCTCAATCATCAACACCTAAAGCTTTCCCTAACTTTCCCAACCCTACCCTAACTTCCCACACCTCTAGGATTTGTTCCTAGAATCAATCTCTTTACTTCATTTACTTATTTCTTCTAAATTCAAAGCCCCTTGAGGACACCATAAAGCCAGTGCCTAGCATAGAGCTTGACTTAAGAAAGTGCTCAATAAATGTTTGGACAACGGGGTAACTGGAGCTTGAAGAAAATGGTTCGTGATAACAAAGTCAGTTAATCTTTAGTAGTTTGGGGGCTTCCCTGGTGGTGCAGTGGTTAAGAATCCGCCTGCCAATGCAGGGGACACGGGTTCGAGCCCTGGCCCGGGAAGATCCCACATGCCACAGAGTGACTAGGCCTGTGTGCCACAACTACTGAGCCTGCACTCTAGAGCCCGCGAGCCACAACTATTGAACCTGCGTGCCACACTACTGAAACCCGTGTGCCTAGAGCCCATGCTCCGCAACAAGAGAAGCCACCGGAATGAGAAGCCTGCGCACCTCAATGAAGAGGAGACCCCACTCGCCGCAACTAGAGAAAGCCCGCGTGCAGCAACAAAGACCCAACACAGCCAAAAATAAATAAATAAAATCCTTAGTAGTCGGGACAGAACTTGTGCTCTCCTGTGCAGTGGGAAGCAGGCCATGTTACTAAAGACTAACTTGTCATTCACTTGGATTAACTTTACATGACATTGCTAAGCAAATGCGTTACTTATCAGTTTCCTTTGGAGGAAAGTCTAGATGTGAACTTGCTTCCTCTCTGTTTTACCTGTTAGCATTCTACTGACTAAATTGATTCAGTCTAAGTTGGCATTTCACCTTTCATATTATTCACTTCCTGAAGACAAATTGAATAAATTTGAAAAGGTAAATGAATTGTATGTCTATTCAGCAGATAGTCTCTTGAATTGGTACCAATAATCTGACCTTCATTTCCAGATTGTATGCTCCTCTTTGCTATTATTTCAAAAAGTCTATTCTGTTTCAAGGTTGATACTCCCTCTCCAAGCCCCATGGAAACATCTGGCTGTGCCCCTGCAGAAGAATATCTGTGCCAGGCTTTCTCTGATGTAATTCTTGCAGTGAATGATGTGGATGCAGAAGATGGAGCAGATCCAAACCTTTGTAGTGAATATGTAAAAGATATCTATGCTTATCTGAGACAACTTGAGGTCAGTAATATTAAACCTGTTTTTTCTAAACTGCATCTAGCTTTATTAAAGAGATTTTCCATTAACAGTTCACAACTATTTAAGCAAGATATGAGCAGCATTTCGTAACAGTAGGTTCCACTTTGAAATTCTTCGTGGAATACCAAAAATAAAAAGGCCCAAAGTAAGCCAATGAAATCTTTTTTTTTTGGGGGGGGGGGTTGCATGCATGGCTTGTGGGATCTTATTTCCCTGACCAGGGATTGAACCCCGGGCCTGGCAGTGAAAGTCCTAACCACTGGACCTCCAGGAAATTCCCAATGAAGTCTCTATTTGCCATTTTGAACAGGGAAAATTCAAAGTGAGAGTGGATACTACCATGGCTTTTCCTAAAGGAAAGTCCACAGATTGAAAGGTATGTTGTACCCATCACAGTTAGGAGTGAGTGAGTCCTAAATTCTGGGTTTAAGGAGCGTAATAGGCAGGAGGTACATGGTAATGGAGAAGATGCTGAAGAACTATAGCCAAAAAAAGGCATTTTGGGTCAATGTTGCTTATGAGCATGTGATATCAGGGAAATTGTTCTTTGTGTCCCAGAGGAGTATACTCAAAAACTAAAGGTTTTGGTTTTCTTCCATTTCATCCCATTTCTGAAACTTTCTATTAGTGTCCTTTGCCCTTTTCCCCCCCAGACAAGGAAGCATTCTGTATGTTAACAACATAAGCTATACAGTTACCAAATTTACCCAGCTGCTTGTTTATAATGCATTGTGTTCTAGTGGCATCATTAACATCTTCAGGCTCTTGCCTGGTTCTTTTGGGCATCTCCATTTTCTACAGGATTGTCCTGTAAGAAGACTTCCTTGCCAGGACCAGCCTTCTGCTGTGGATTTCTTTTCTCCCTTGTCTTTAAAGTTTGTGTTCTAACTTTGGAGGAGTGGGTTTAGCAGATGTGTGTGCTGGATTTTGATGGTTGACTTTTGTTATCTATGGTGTTTTGGGGGTTTAAACCCTGGAGTAGGAGTGGTAGCATATTGGTTCCAGCTGATCTGGGAGCTGCTGCTACCTTTTCTACTTCATAAAGCTCAGGTTGTGGGTTTAGAGTCTTAAGTGAAAAGATCTGAGGTGATAGATAGTATGGTATCCTTATTTGGGAAGAAGTGGGGAAAGGGTGTGGGCCAGTAGTAGTGATGGTGAATTGGACATAGTAAGATTTGCCAATATGAAAACCTGTCACACTGTCCTGTTTAATGTTTGCTTTCTTTGTTTCTCAGTGATAGAGCTGTTTGCAGTGACCAAATGAATAACTGAGTTAAGAACCATTAGAGATTCTAAATGTTCCAGAGCTATTTTGAGGTGACTATTTCTGGTCGGAAATGTCATGTGGAGTCTTGCTTCTTAGGATAATCAGCGTTTCTTTTGCAGGAAGAGCAAGCAGTCAGACCAAAATACCTACTGGGTCGTGAAGTCACTGGAAACATGAGAGCCATCCTAATTGACTGGCTAGTGCAGGTTCAAATGAAATTCAGGTTACTCCAGGAGACCATGTACATGACTGTTTCCATTATTGATCGGTTCATGCAGGTGAGCATAATTCACCAACTGAGGGTTCTCCCTTCCAGGGTCCTAGCTGAGTCATAAGAAACAGACTTTTTCAGCTAAAATCTGTCTTGAGGCATGGGGTGTCTGTCATTAATTGAGATTCCGTTGTGAGAGTGTGTGTCTTTCCCACCACTCCTTCACAATTCTGTGCCTCCTTTTTCAAATACCTATTATTTATTGATCCAGTTGAAATTCCCATTGCAGGATAATTGTGTGCCCAAGAAGATGCTGCAGCTGGTTGGTGTCACTGCCATGTTTATTGCAAGCAAATATGAGGAAATGTACCCTCCAGAAATTGGTGACTTTGCCTTTGTGACTGACAACACCTACACTAAGTACCAAATCAGACAGATGGAAATGAAGATTCTAAGAGCTTTAAATTTCAGTCTGGGTCGCCCTCTACCCCTGCATTTCCTTCGGAGAGCATCTAAGATTGGAGAGGTACAGATTTCTTGAAACCTATGGTATGGTACATTAGGGACTACTGCTGGCCAATGAGATCTAATTCAAGTGCCTTGTATTTATACCTAACTACGTGAGGAAGGGATAAAGATGGTATTTATTTCCAATCAGTCTGTATGTTAATATTATTATTAAAGCCTTTCATGGGCAATTGCATTTGAGAGTTTGTAGGCAAATATCTGTAGTTAGTTATGGGCATACCAGTTACTGCCAATGCAGAATTCTCTGACAGAACCTGTGGGTTTTATTCCAGGTTGATGTTGAGCTACATACTTTGGCCAAATATCTGATGGAACTAACTATGTTGGACTACGATATGGTGCACTTTCCTCCTTCTCAGATTGCAGTGGGAGCTTTTTGCTTAGCACTGAAAATTCTTGATAATGGTGAATGGGTAAGCACTGTCCCACAAATTGAGGTTACCCTGAGCTTTTAAATTATAATATTTACTGCATACAGAACTGCTGTCATTAAAGGACAGTTCAAATGGTTCTTAAATATGGCATCTACTGAGGGAATGATTTAAAATATCTTGTTTGTGATATCTCCATAGAATGCTTCCATTTCATTGCCTAATCTCATCTATCTATACCCCTTTGAGAAAGGCAGAGCAGCTGCTACTCCTTACAGATGGAGAAGCTCAAGCAGGCCAAATGACATACTAGAAGTTCATTCGTATTCATTGATTCAACAAGTATTTCTCCTATATGCCGTGTGGTACTCTAGACCCTAGAAATAGAATTATGAATGAGAAAGTCAGCTCCAAAGAACTTGGAGTCTAGCTTTGGGGTGGGCAAGTCAGCAATTACAAAAGTGTAATTAGGTTGGAGCACAGGATCCTAGAAGCCATGAAAGAAGGGTATTTGGGGAAGAAGGGGTCTTAAGCTTGTCTTAAAGTTTGATTATAATCAGTCATACAGTATCTACTTCCCTACCCTAGTTTTGAATAACATCTAGAAATTTTATGAAAATCATTGGCGATGAGCATTTTCAACATTAACTTTTGTTGTCTTAGACACCAACTCTACAGCATTACCTGTCATACACTGAAGAATCCCTTCTTCTTGTTATGCAACACCTGGCTAAGAATATAATCATGGTGAATCGTGGGCTTACAAAGCATATGGTGAGTCAATGGTACTGTAGGATGTTGGGAAAAGTGAAAAATCATTAAGATTTTGTGTTTTTTATATATATATATATATATATATATATATATATTTTATTTATTTATTTATTTATTTTTAGCTGCGTTGGGTCTTCGTTGCTGAGCTTGGGCTTTCTCTTCATTGTGGTGCGCGGGCTTCTTATTGAGGTGGCTTCTTTTGTCATGGAACACAGGCTTTAGGTTCACGGGCTTCAGTAGTTGTGGCACTCAGGCTCAGTAGTTGTGGCTCTCGGGGTCTAGAGCTCAGGCTCAGTAGTTACGGCGCACGGGCTTAGTTGCTCCGCGGCATGTGGGATCTTCTCGGACCAGGGCTCAAACCCTTGTCCCCTGCATTGGCAGGCGGACTCCTAACCACTGCGCCACCAGGGAAGTCCACTCATTAAGATTTTTTTTTTTTTTTTTTTCAGTCATTAAGATTTTATGCCTGTAAATTCATAGCTTTCTTTTAAGGAGTTGATTTTTAAGTGTATATGTGTATCGTTGGTTCTTATGATGTTTTCCTCTTTTCCTTCATTAATTACTATGCTTTTCTCTTCCAGACTATCAAGAACAAGTATGCTACGTCTAAGCATGCTAAGATCAGCACTCTAGCACAGCTGAATTCTGCACTAGTTCAAGATTTAGCCAAGGCTGTGGCAAAGGTGTAACTTGTGAACTTTGGAATACTATAAAATCTGCAAATAAAATTGGCACCATGTGCCATCTGTACATATTATATGTTACATTTATTTACTTTTAATAAAGTTGTAGTCCTTTTTACTTAAACCTTAACTCATTTGAATGTGGCTACTTCCCACTTGCGGATAAAAGTTGTTTTAAAGGTACAGTGGGGAAATAGTAAAAAAACTGCTTTCAGTTACCTGGGGACCCAATTAATATACACAATTGGTTTTTGTTTTATGTACCTGGTTTACTTCAGATAAATTACTAAGCTCTTGAAGGCATTTACAATCCTTACTTACTTTATGTCATACTGTATGTAAGCCCAGTCATCTTAAGAGAATTGACTGCCTAGTTCTATGTAAGGAAAAGTACCACCTCATTCCCAGTTCCCCCGATTTCTATTTCCTCTGGTGGTTGCTGCTATAATTCTAAGTAATCTACTCGTACCACTTTCTTAAATTAACAATTTAAACTAGTATCACCTTTTTCACTTGGAAAAATAAGAATTTTAATTTATATTCAAAACCTAGTTTGCTTTTTCTTTATTGGTTAAGAAAATAAAACAATCCTCAAAACAAATAAGAAAGTATCTAAAAACGTTTATTTACCCATCCCCTCTTAATCTCCTACGCCTCAATCCCACCTACCCGAAGGATGGAGTTTGGGATGTATCCATTCATGCCTTCTATGAATATAGACCTGCATGTAAATTGTTATGGGGGGGGTATTAAAAAAATGAGATTATCCTATATACTTAGCAATTCTTTCAACATGGACAAGCCTTACCTGTATTTGGGCATTACAGTCCATAGTATGGATATACTATAATGTGATTAACCATTCCCCTGTTTATGTTCGGATTGCTTTTTGTCTTTGCTCCTACAGACAATGCTGTTTAAATGTCATTATATCCCATGCCTTTCTTTATGTACACTGGGTTCTCCAAAGAGTGTGTTCTAAGTTCTGGCAGGTACAGCCAGCTGACTTTCTCAATGTCATCAGCAATAAATGTACAAAAGTTCTGGTTTTCTCTGCATCCTTGCCAGAACTGAAGGTAATCATTCTCTTTAATTTCTGTGAGTTTGGCAAAAAATATCCTATTTTGTTTGCTGTCTTAATTTATACTTCTCATGAGTGGTTGAATCAATTTTTGTAGTCCGCTTATTTATCAATTTGTAAGGCTTTCCCAGTTTTGTCGTTTGCCCTAAATCTGTTTATGCTGTATCTTTTGACATGCAGACACTTTAAATTTTTATATTATCAAAACTATTTTTTCTGTGGTTGCTTTTGGATTTTTGGTGTTAAGGTCAACTCCATCCCCAAACCATTACCATCTCTCAAATTTCTAAATTTTTCCTGTTTAGGTCTACAAGCCCTCAGTAAACTTTTTGTATGTGGTATGAGATAGGATTCTTTTTTTTTTTTTTTTTTTTTTAAAGAGATCATTTGGTTTCTTCCTTTCCAATTGGAAGCCTTTTATTTCTTTTATTTTTTAAATTTATTTATTTATTTTTATATTTATTTTTGGCTGTGTTGGGTCTTCGTTTCTGTGCAAGGGCTTTCTCTAGTTGCGGCAAGCGGGGGCCACTCTTCATCGCAGTGCGCGGGCCTCTCACTATCGCGGCCTCTCTTGTTGCGGAGCGCAGGCTCAGTAGTTGTGGCTCGCGGGCCCAGTTGCTCCGCGGCATATGTGATCTTCCCAGACCAGGGCTCGAACCCGTGTCCCCTGCATTGGCAGGCAGATTCTCAACCACTGCGCCACCAGGGAAGCCCGAGATAGGATTCTTAACTTCCAGATGGATGCCCATTTGTGCCAGCCAGTACTATTATATTTAAAATCTTCCTTGTACAATTGAAACATCAGTTTTTATTGTTCCCTGATCTACTTGTTTTTTCCTGTGATTAATATAGTTTTACATTAAGTTTATCTGGTATGATGAGGCTACCACTGCTTCCCAAATATGTGGGGGCAATTTCAAACACATAAACCATAAAATTATGTCCAGTTACTGAAAAGCTTCTTTGAGATTTTGCCTGTATATTATATATGTATATATAGAACATTATGTACTAACTCTGGATGGACTGACATTGTCTTCCCATCCAGAAACATTTTTCTCCATCAAAGACTTGTTGCATGCCTTTCATTGCAATGTTAGAATTTAATTATGTAATTGCTGTATTTTTCTTGCCAAGTTTATTGCTGGCTTTATGCTTTTTTTGTCACTATTGTGAATAGGCCCTATTTCCCACTTCTGTTTTTTAATTACTAGTTGTATTTTTGTTACCCAGTTGACATCGATGTTCTTGCTTGATTTTCGTGCTTTTCTAGGCCTTAAATCCCCAAATTTTATTTTTTCAACTATATGATTTTTAGGTTATTGTTTTAGAATCTCCAAAATAACATTGATAATCGGTAGATCTCCATCTTATTCCTGGATTGGACATCTCTTCAGTATTTTTAGCTGTTAGTCTTTAAAAAAAAAAACCAGAAAAACCCCAATGATATCATAAGCTGAAAGAGTAAATAAAATTCCCCAGCCTTGACTATTAAAAACTCTCAGCAGGAAGAGAAATTTAAAATCTATTCATTTATTGAAAACTAGCTAAATTAATCTGTAAAGTCACCTGGCCTATTGCTGCTTATAATGGTAGCTTTCCATGTTTTTTTGGTGTTTTTTAGGAATTCCCCACCACCACCACCTTAGAAAATCATCCATTCTGGATTTTCTAAATTATAGCTGTAGAGGTATATGATATTATTCAATCTCTTTTGTATTATACTTATATCTTCTCATTCCTGATGTTGAATACTTGTGTTTTCTAATCAGGCTTGTCTAGGGGGTCTTTTACTGGTGTTTTGAAACAATGATAAAAAGGTATCATTTCTACTACCTTTATTTGGTAGTTTTAGCTTTTATGTTAATTCTCACCATCTGTTTTTCTTTTGGTTATTTTCTTTTTTTTTTTTAAAGAATTTATTTATTTATGACTGTGTTGAGTCTTCGTTTCTGTGCGAGGGCTTTCTCTAGTTGTGGCAAGTGGGGACCACTCTTCATCGCGGTGCGCGGGCCTCTCACCATCGCGGCCTCTCTTGTCGCGGAGCACAGGCTCCAGACGCGCAGGCTCAGTAATTGTGGCTCACGGGCCCAGTTGCTCCGTGGCATGTGGGATCTTCCCAGACCAGGGCTCGAACCCGTGTCCCCTGCATTGGCAGGCAGATTCTCAACCACTGCGCCACCAGGGAAGCCCTGGTTATTTTCTAATTTAGGTTAAATACTTAATATATTTTTAGTAATAAGAGCCTTTGTATATACATTTTCCTCTGTGATAGCTGGTTTCTAAAGTCCTCTTTCGTCAATATCTGGTTATTTCTTTTGTGATCCTTTTTGATCTGGAGATTATTTTACTGCTTATTTTCTAAGTAGTTTATTTATTTTTGCTGCGTTGGGTCTTCGTTGCTGTGCACGGACTTTCTCTAGTTGTGGACAGCGGGGGCTTCTCATTGCAGAGCACAGGCTCTAGGTGCACGGGCTTCAGTAGTTGCGGCACGTGGGCTCAGTAGTTGTGGCACTCGGGCTCAGTTCCTCCACGGCATGTGGGATCTTCCTGGACCAGGGATCGAACCCGTGTCCCCTGCATTGGCAGACGGATTCTTAACCACTGCGCCACCAGGGAAGTCCCAGTAGTTTATTTTTTTTGTCAGACATCTATATGTTGGTGATTTTTTATTTCATTGGAAATAAGGTCTGTAAAAAGCCTTTTGAAACTTTTCTATGTGGATAAGTACTTGATTGACTTATGTAAATATTCCATGGATTTTATTTCCTAATAGGAAACAAAATTTTAGTGATTTACGTAGGCAAATATTAAGGCTACAGAGAAAAAAAAATGTATGGCGGTCATATACACACGTGTGTGCACTTGTGCACATAAATTCCTATTTTTGAGAGCCACTTGAAAGTAAATTTCAGGTGTCAATATAATGTCCCCTTAAAATACTTCCATCATAAATCTATGTCCTAAGAATTAGACCCTTAATTTTGATTTGGACCATTTTTAAAGTCTTTATTGAATTTGTTACAATATTGCTTCTGTTTTACGTTTTGGTTTTTTTGGCCACGAGGCATGTCGGATCTTAGCTCCCCGACCAGGGATCGAACCTGCACCCCCTGCATTGGAAGGCGAAGTCTTAACCACTGGACCACCACGGAAGTCCCCACAATCTTTTTATCACACTAAGAAAGTTAACAACTCCATATGTAATATACAGTACATAATCAAATTTCCACAATCATTCCAAAAATGTCTTACAAACATTTTTCCAATCCAGAGCTCCAAGTTTCATTTGTTTTTCCATACAGAACAATTGCCCTGCTTTTTTTTTTTTTTTTTTTTTTTTAATTTATTTTTGGCTGCATTGGGTCTTTGTTGCTGCGCGTGGGCTTCTCCTTGCGGTGGCTTCTCTTGTTGCAGAGCACGGGCTCTAGGCGTGCAAGCTTTGGTAGTTGTGGCGCGAGGGCTCAGTAGTTGTGGCTCGCAGGCTCTAGAGCACAGGCTCAGTAGTTGTGGCGCATGGGCTTAGTTGCTCCGCGGCATGTGGGATCTTCCCAGACCAGGGCTCGAACCCATGTCCCCTGCACTGGCAGGCAGGAAGATTCTTAACCACTGTGCCACCAGGGAAGTCCCAATTGCCCTGCTTTTTAACATGAATTGTCTAGACCATTTTTCTTGTAGAATGTCCTTTATTCCAGATTTCTTGTCTGATTGTTTCTTCATAGTTAAGTTCAGGTTATGCATTTCGGCAAGAATATTGGTGATTTGCACAACTTATGCATCATTGGAGTCAAGTATCAGATTGTTAAACACTACTGGTGATACCACATTTGATCATCTGGGTAAGGTGGTAACCACCAGATGAGTTGTGATGTAAAGGTGCTGTTCTCTTTTTAGTTTTAACGTTCATTAACGATACTTGCTTTGAGTAATCTTATCTCACTGGGAGGGGGATGATGGTAATTATCTAATTTATCATCCATTCTGTATTATTGGACATTGATTCTGATGCATGCTCAGATTGGAGAACCACTGCATAGTCTTCATCCCAAATTTGGCCAGTGGACACCTGTTAGGCAACTGCTTAAAAGGATGAGATTGATGTGAGATATCGGAAGACATCCCGATAAAAGCAGTTAAGTGAAAAAAGAATAGGGTCACTTTTTTGTAAAGAAAAGATGAAGCAAAATGTTCTTCCAGGAATTTGGCAGTAGGAGTGGTGAACCTAACATTTTACATCCGACCGTGCCTTTGAATCTTTTACCAGGAGCTGAATTACTTTGATAATAGGAAGAAAGGGGAGAATTGTGTGAACAAGTATAACTCCGGGGAAACTCGCTATAGAAGGGAATGCTCGGCTCTGTTGTTCAGAGGCCCGAGCTGCTTGTGCTTGTGCGGCAAAGATTGTCCCCCTTACATGACTGACCATAGTGAAAAACTACAAACCAGTCAGGCATTTATGTCCTGCATTGTCCGGTCACTGCTCAGCTAAGAAAGCTCAGTTGTAATCTGCCGGATCATCAAACTGACACTTGGGGGCACCCAACTCTGTTACGAGTTCGAATCTTACTGACAGCTGAATTTCAAACTGGAAGTCTGCACTGCCTCGTGGGGAGGAAGTGGGTATCTCTGAACTTTGGCCACTCTCTTCTCCGCCAAATGAGGGGCGTGGACCTAATGAGCTCAGAGCAAAAGTCTACCTAACCCTCCAATGTTTATCTCTGCCAGCCTGCTCGGCACACCCATCTTCCAAGGCCGCGGATGGAAGGGGAGTGCTAAGCTGGGTCAATAACGGCTATCCCAGCTCCAAGGCTGAAAGACCTGTGATGTCGGGGTTCTCCCCTCTAGGCCGCTGTGCCAGGAGCCGGGGAGTGCAGCCGGGACAGCAGCCACCAGAGACCGGGGCGGAAAGGGCGGGGGCCCTGCGCCGGAAGGGGCGGGGCGGCGCGCGATGACCCTGCGTCCCCTTCCGGTGTCAATTTAGTGGCGGGAAAAGCGGCCTCTTCTAGGGCAGAGTGTGCCAGTCCTAAGTGGTAGCTCTTCGCGCCGCGGATGGAGACGCAGTCCGAGGAGCAAGCCGCTGCCGAGACCGCGGACTCCAGAGGGGAAGGCGAGCCTCCGCAGGTCGCCGGCGCCCAGGCGGCGCGTCCCGAGGACCGCATGACCCTGCTGCTCAGGTTGTTCTCTCTGACCGGCTGGGCGGGAACCAAGTGGGCGTCGTGGCCAAGAGCTCCCCGCTTTGCTTAGAATGTCCAGGGTTCGAATTCAGCGTCGGTCGCTTAATGGCTGCGTGACTGCATCATTCACTTAAGCTCTTTAAGCCCCTTTCTTCATTTTGGCAAAGGAGAGAAAAATGACAGCTTCCTAGCAGAGTTGCTGTGGGCATTAAACGAGATACTCTGGAGTCAGCGTTTAGCAGAGGGCCCTTAGAAGCCTGCAGAGCTGTAATTAACGCCTCCATTCTTACCCACTCATGCCCTGGGGCCCCGATTTTCAAGCCCTTTTGTGGGTTGCATCGAAGCCCTGATACACTGGAGGGCGGTGGCTCCGCCCTTTTCTGTTACAGCTATGGCCCTTTTCAATCCAGAAGCTTCATTTGTTATATTTTCTACCAGGAAGCAACGTCTCTACGTTGCTAGGGCAAGATTTGATGAGAAAGGACATCAGTCTTTTACACCAGTGGGCAACTGTGGCCCTGGCCTTATCCATCCTACTCTGTTTTTGTGTGACCCCCCTCAAGCTAAGAATAGTTTTCATGTGTTTAAATGCTTGGTCGGGGGGGGGCGGGGGGAAATCACAAGAATATTTAATAACAGATGAAAATTATATGAAATTAAATTTCAGTCCTCTTAAGTAAAGTTTTATTGGAACACAACTTTCCTGCTTCAGGGGCTGAGTTGAGTAGTTACAGCAGATACTATATGACTCACAAAGCCTAAAATTTTTGCTATCTGGTCCTTTACAGAAAAAAATTTGCAGATTTCTGTTCTAAATCAAAACTAGGTGATTTAAAAAAAAAAAAAAGCTTTGTAAAAGTATTTCGGCTTTACCACTGTTTTGAAAGGCCTTGCCTAATAATAAACCTCACAGCCTCACTTTAAAAATTCCCTCTTACCAATGCACAACAGGTTCCCCCAAACATGGAATCTTGTAGCCCAGGTCTTACCTGAATCAGGATGAGGGAATTGTGAGTCCAGGTGGGGCTATTGGCCATGCCTCTGCTTGTGGCTTATCTGCACATTCTGCCTCCCCTCCCACCCCCACTTTCTCCTGCTCTTCACTCATGGAAATTGTCAGGGAAATTTTTCACCTACAAGGGACTGCACGTCTTCTACTAGGATTCTGTGGGTATGGTTGGAAGTCGAGATAGTCATGTTTCTCTGTGGCTTTCCAACATCCAGTTATGATTGGTACAAGAAGGTCAGACCGTCCAGTTTCATTCAGTGATCACCCTCGATTTCTTTGGCGTTGGTGTCAGTGACAACCTGAGATCACACTATTCCATATTTAAGCAGGCCAGCCTCATGGAGGCACTTTGGCAGCATCTGGGGCTCCAGAACCTCAGGATCAACCTTTTGTCTCATGATTTTGTAGATGTCGTTGCCCAGGAGCTGCTCTGTAGGTTCAAGCAGATTTGATCTGGTCGGCTTACTATAAAGAGTCTCTGTCAAACAAAGTTGTATTTCCCAAGACTCACCATCCTCTCCTTCAAAGGTTTCTCAAAGATGGAGGCATGCTTTCACCCATCCTCACATGATTGATGAACTTCTTTGTATTCTCTCAAGGTCTCACCCCAGTCTTTGGGCCATGTACCCGACCCTCTGAGAGTGAGTTGTGGGACCTGTAGACAGGGATAGGCAACAGTGATGGGAACTTAGTTATCGACAGTCTTTTATAATATATCTATCCATCAGAGGAAGAAGTTTAGAAGACACCGGGTGGGAGCTCTTGCCTTTAACTATTCCCATTCATTTTATCTATGAGCCATTGGATCTGGTCAGTCCCTATCCAGAGTTCTTGGAGCCATATAGGAAAATGCTGCTGCAGTCCAGTGTCAATTCTGGACAGCCATATTAGCCACTGTCCACAGCTAGAGTATCCCATGGCGTTCTTGAATGCATATATGGGCTTCGTCAACTCCTGGAAAGAATAGCTTCCCTGTATTACCTTCCCCTATTCCCTTATCTGTTGTGTATTCCACTTAGGAAGAAATGCCCAAAAGAGGTCCTGGCTACCAAACACTATTCTCTCACAAAGGTCCACCTGACTCATTTTGATCTATTTCTTTGTGTAGCCCTTTTCTTTAAGCCTCATTTCGGTGTGACCCATTAAGAATAAATTTAAAAATCAAATTTTAAACTTTTCCTCACAGATGCTGTTTTCCTGCTGTATTTCATTTTGAGTATTTTTCTGAGGCCTTAAATTCTTTATGCCCTTTTTAAATAAAATAGGCCAAACTGGAAGACCTTAATGCTATTTATTTATACTCATTTTGTTGCATCAGCTTGCAAAAAAGATGAGTTGATTTATCATATAGTAATGAGTAAAACCTCAATAAATATATAACTTTCTTCTCTTTATCTGTTTTCAGGCTAAGAGCACAGACCAAACAACAACTCTTGGAATATAAATCAATGGTTGATGCAAGTAAGTATTTTCATTTTCAAATAAGGTTTTGTGAGTTTGTTGATGAACAGTACTCCAGGGCAAACACCAATTTTACAAAAATTTATTTATTTAGGGAATGGGAGGGCCAGCATAATGCAGTACTATACCCTTTAAGAAGGCAAAAGCAGGCTTGCCCTGGCCCTAAGGAACTAGTTAGGAATTCAAGAAATGTATATAAAACAAGTAAATAACAATACAAGACAATTAAGTTCTGTTGATCAGAGAATTGGGAAATCCCTGTGGGCTTAGGGAATCACAAAACTTGCTACCACCATCAACAACCTGAACATTAAATTAGCAGATTAGATGATTGTTAAGCAAGTGATCTGAGACCTATACTTTGAGAAACACTGGATTATTGGCATGAGAGCAGAAGAGGCATAAAGATGTAAGTGAAAATTTTCAATTCTAAACACAGAAAAATTTTAAATTTATCTTTTAAAATTATTAATCCAGAAATCTCAGGGACCAAGAGAGTAGTAAAATGATGGTTTAGTCATCCTGAAGTAATAACCACCTAATAGCCACCTGATTTATTGTAAGCCCTTGGGTCACAAAGATAGATTTTGATTACTCTTTCTTTCTCTATGAAATAAGCTTAAAGAGTAAAATCAAATAGTACACTAGGTGGAGTCAAGAATTGTGGAGGGACTTCCCTGGTGGTCCAGTGGATGAGACTCTGCGCTCCCAGCGCAGGGGGCCCAGGTTCAATCCCTGGTCAGGGAACTAGATCCCACATGCATGCCGCAACTAAGAAGCCTGCATGCCGCGACTAAAAGAACCCACGTGCCACAACAAAGATCCCGTGTGCCACAACTAAGGCCTGGCACATCCAAAATAAATAAATAAATAAATCTTTAAAAAAAAAAAATTGTGGAAAAGCCAAGGCACCTCATAGATGTCTTAATCACTTCCCTGAATCCGTGTTTGAACTTAGGTAATTTTTGAGCTCTGCTCAAGCTCTCTTTAAGGCCATAGATCTGAAGGCATTTCTGGTGTGTTTTCCATCTCCATTCCAGGGTTTCTAAAGTCATATTATGCAAAAAACCAAACCAAACCAAACCCTAAAAAAATGGGCCCCCCAGCCTCTTTTCTGCTTACTGTAACTAGTAACTGTAGGAACTAGGATATGAACCAGGCCTTCTTGCCTCCAAAGCCATGTCCCTTTTGTTACATCAATAATGCTTACCTCCTGAAAAAGAATATCTATTACATATATAAAAAAAAAAATATATATATATATATATATATATATATATATATATATATATATATATATATATATATATATGATGAATCACTTTGCTGAATACCTGAAACTGATACAACACTGTAAATCAACTACAATTTAAAAAATGCTTACCTCAAAGATGCTTAGTAGGTCACTGCCCTTCCCCTGGAGGAATTAATGGTGTTCTTGTTTTCAAAGCCCATGTTCCTTGTATTAAACCAATTATGTTTACCTTAGAGATGAGAAGTAGGACATGCCTAATGCTTTTTCTGGCATGAGAGCCCACATAATAAAAAAAGTATATTTGATCTTAGATGATGAGGTATAGGGGAAAAGCTATTCAAAATTTGAACCATTGAAGAATTATCTCTATGAGTATTCCTGCACTCATAGTTGAATGAATTGATGCTAGGGGTGGAGATATGGTGTTGAACAAGGCAGACTTTACCCTCATGGAGCTTAAATTCTATGTAGCAAAACAGGTAAGCAAAGAAACATGCGAGATAATCATGAGGTGAAGTAAATGTGATGAAGGAAATAATGGTGTGATAAGAGGGAGTGTCTACTTTAGATAGAGGAATCAGAGATGGCTTCTTCGAGAAGATGACCTTAAAGCTAAAATCCAAGCGATTAAAGAGTCTGCCTCCTCATGCAGTTCTTGTTTTCCCTGTATAGATAATTTTATTTTTAAAGGGTTGTGACATCTGAAAACTTGAGTAGATTTAATAGTCCACACTCTAGAATTTCTACAACTAAAGGAGAGGACAGATTTGAAGCAGACCATAAGTAGTTAGGTTGTAGTCTTTGAGAAAAGATATTTGTCTAAAATTGATTAGTGTTTTACCATTAAAAAATATATTACTGAGACTTTATTGTGTGAAGAAATTTTTTTTACAATAAGTGCATCTATTTTAAGGGTACAATTTGTTGAGTTCTGACAAATGTATATATCTCTGTAACTACCACCACAATCAAGACGTAGAACATTTCTGTCACACCTCCCCGTGCCACTTGACACTCAGTCCCCACCCTGACCCCAGCAACCATCAGTTTGATTTCTGTTGCTATAGATTTGTCTTCTAGAGTTGTGCTGTCCAATACAGTAGCCACTAGCTACAGGTGGCCTTTTAAAGTTAAGTTAATTAAAATCAAATAAAATTTAAAATTCTTTGTTGCATTAATCACATATCAAATGCTTAAGCCACAATGTGGCTGGTGGCTACCATATTGGACAGTGCAGATATTAAGCATTTCATTCATCACAGAAGAGAACAGTGCTTTGGACAGCACTGTTCTAGAATTTGATGTAAATGGATTTATATGGTATGTATTTTTTTTGTTTCTGACATCTTCCTTTTGTGACTTAATTCATGTAACAAAATTCACCATTTTTTTTTAGTTTATTTATTTTTTGGCTGTGTTGGGTCTTCGTTGCTGTGCGTGGGTTTCTCTAGTTGCAGCGAGCGGGGGCTACTCTTCACTGCACTGTGTGGGCTTCTCACTGCAGTGGCTTCTCTTACTGTGGAGCACAGGCTCAGTAGTTGCAGCGTGTGGGCTCAGTAGTTGCAGCGTGTGGGCTCAGTAGTTGCAGTGCACAGGCTCTAGGGTATGCAGGCTTCAGTAGATGTGGCACGCGGGCTCAGTAGTTGTGGCGCACGGGCTTAGTTGCTCCGTGGCATGTGGGATCTTCCCAGACCAGGGATCAAACCCGTGTCCCCTGCATTGGCAGGTGGATTCTTAACCACTGCACCACCAGGGAAGTCCCCTGTCAGTCTTTTTAAATTTTAGCCATTCTAGTAAGTATATAGTGGTATCTCATGTGGTATTTTTTTGTTTTGTTTTTTTTTATTTATGGCTGTATTGGGTCTTCGTTTCTGTGCAAGGGCTTTCTCCAGTTGCGGCAAGCGGGGGCCACTCTTCATCGCGGTGCACGGGCCTCTCACTATCGTGGCCTCTCCTGTTGCAGAGCACAGGCTCCAGACGCGCAGGCTCAGTAATTGTGGCTCACGGGCCTAGTTGCTCTGCAGCATGTGGGATCTTCCCAGACCAGGGCTCAAACCCGTGTCCCCTGCATTGGTAGGCAGATTCTCAACCACTGCGCCACCAGGGAAGCCCCCTCATGTGGTTTTAATTTACATTTCCCTAATAACTAATGTTGATTATCTTTTCATGTCTTATTGGCAATTTATACATCTAGTTTTATGAAGTAGATGTATAAATCTACTTTTATGATATGTCCATTCAAATCTTTACCCATTTTTTAATTGGATTGTTAGTCTCATTGAGTTTGAGTTCTTTAATTATAACTGAATACGTGATGTATTCTATTAAACACTAAAGAATAAAATATTCACTCCTATAAAAACAAGAATACAGTCCTTTTTCAGGTAAATAAATAAATATATATGTGTGTGTGTATATACATATGTATACATATATATGGCAGAAATTTTCTCCTAGTTTGTTGCTTGCTTTTTTATTTCCTTAACAGTGTCTTTTGAGGAGCAGAAGGCATTAATTTTGATGAAGCACTATTTTTCACTCTTTTCTTTTGTGGTTTGTGGTTTTTGAGTTCTATCTAAGAAACTGTGACTACCCCAACATTGCAAAGATTTTCTCCTGTGTTTTGTTCTAGAAGTCTTAAGATTTTAGGTTTAACATTCAGGACTGTGGTTCTTTTTTTTTTTTTTTTTAACATCTTTATTGGAGTATAATTGCTTTACAATGGTGTGTTAGTTTCTGCTGTATAACAAAGTGAATCAGCTATACATATACATATACACCCATATCTCCTCCCTCTTGTGTCTCCCTCCCACCCTCCCTATCCCACCACTCTAGGTGGACACAAAGCACCGAGCTGATCTCCCTGTGCTCTGTGGCTGCTTCCCACTAGCTATCTGTTTTATATTTGGTAGTGTGTATATGACCATGCCACTCTCTCACTTCGTCCCAGCTTGCCCTTCCCCCTCCCCGTGTCCTCAAGTCCATTCTCTATGTCTGCGTCTTTATTCCTGTCCTGCCCCTAGGTTCTTCAAAACCATTTTTTTTTTTTAGATTCCATATATATGTGTTAGCATACGGTATTTGTTTTTCTCTTTCTGACTTACTTCACTCTGTATGACAGACTCTAGATCCATCCACCTCACTACAGATAACTCAATTTCGTTTCTTTTTATGGCTGAGTAATATTCCATTGTGTGTATGTGCCACATCTTCTTTATCCATTCATCTGTCGGTGGACACTTAGGTTGCTTCCATGTCCTGGTTATTGTAAATAGACCTGCAGTGAACATTGTGGTACATGACTCTTTTTGAATTATGGTTCTCTCAGGGTATATGCCCAGTAGTGTGATTGTTGGGTCGTATGGTAGTTCTATTTTTAGTTTTTTGAGGAACCTCCATACTGTTCTCCATAATGGCTGTATCAATTTACATTCCCACCAACAGTGCAAGAGGATTCCCTTTTCTCCACACCCTCTCCAGCATTTGTTGTTTGTAGATTTTCTGATGATGGCCATTCTTAACAGTGTGAGGTGATACCTCATTATAGTTTTGATTTGCATTTCTCTAATGATTAGTGCATTTCTCTAATGAAAGGATGTTGAGAATCCATTCATGTGTTTGTTGGCAATCTGTATTTCTTCTTTGGAGAAATGTCTATTGAGGTCTTCTGCCCATTTTTAGATTGGGTTGTTTGTTTTTTTTGATACTGAGCTGCATGAGTTGCTTGTATATTTTGGAGATTAATCCTTTGTCAGTTGCTTCGTTTGCAAATATATTCTCCCATTCTGAGGGTTGTCTTTTGGTCTTGTTTATGGTTTCCTTTGCTGTGCAAAAGCTTTTAAGTTTCATTAGGTCCCATTTGTTTATTTTTGTTTTTATTTCCATTTCTCTAGGAGGTGGGTCAAAAAGGATCTTGCTGTGACTTATGTCAGAGTGTTCTGCCTATGTTTTCCTCTAAGAGTTTGATAGTGTCTGGTCTTACATTTAGGTCTTTAATCCATTGTATTTTTGTGTATGGTGTTAGGGAGTGTTCTAATTTCATTCTTTTACATGTAGCTATCCAGTTTTCCCAGCACCACTTATTGAAGAGGCTGTCTTTTCTCCATTGTATATTCTTGCCTCCTTTATCAAAAATAAGGTGACCATATGTGTGTGGGTTTATCTCTGGGCTTTCTATCCTGTTCCATTGATCTATATTTCTGTTTTTGTGCTAGTACCATAGTGTCTTGATTACTGTAGCTTTGTCGTATAGTCTGAAGTCAGGGAGCCTGATTCCTCCAGCTCCAATTTTCTTTCTCAAGATTGCTTTGGCTATTCGGGGTCTTTTATGTTTCCATACAAATTGTGCAATTTTTTGTTCTAGTTCTGTGAAAAATGCCATTGGTAGTTTGATAGGGATTGCATTGAATTTATAGATTGCTTTCGGTAGTATAGTCATTTTCACAATGTTGATTCTTTCAATCCAAGAACATGGTATATCTCTCCCTCTGTTTGTATCATCTTTAATTTCTTTCATCAGTGTCTTATAGTTTTCTGCATACAGGTCTTTTGTCTCCTTAGGTAGGTTTATTCCTAAGTATTTTATTCTTTTTGTTGCAATGGTAAATGGGAGTGATTCCTTAATTTCTCTTTCAGATTTTTCATCATTAGTGTATAGGAATGCAAGAGATTTCTGTGCATTAATTTTGTATCCTGCTAATTTGGGATTAACTTTTCTGTATGGTGTACGCTAAGTAAGGATCAAGGTTCATTTGTTTTCCATATAGAAATCCAGTTTTTCTAGCACTGTTTGTTGAAAAGACTTTTCTTTATCCATTGTATATGTGTAGGTCTATTTCTGGACTTCTTCTTTTGTTCCTTTGAGGTATTTGTCTATCTTTACAATGGCACCACACTGTTTAGATTACTGTAGCTTTGTAGTAAGTCTTGATTATCAGCTCTTGTAAGTCCTTCAACATTCTTTGTCAAAATTGCTTTGACTCTCCTTGGTCCTTTGTTTTTCTATATGCATTTAAAATCAGTTTGTCAATTTCTACAGATTTGACTGGGATTTGAGTGAGATCTATAGATCAACATGAGTGAAATTGTTATATTAGTGATAATGATTCTCCCAATACATGTAGATAGTGTATCTTTCCATTTCAGTATTTTGTAGTGGGGACTTCCCTGGTGGCACAGTGGTTAGGAATGCACCTGCCAGTGCAGGGGACACGGGTTCGAGCCCTGGTCCAGGAAGATCCCACATGCCACGGAACAACTAAGCCCATGCCACACAACTACTGAGCCTGTGCTCTAGAGCCCGCGAGCCACAACTACTAAAGCCCGCGTGCTGCAACTACTGAATCCCGCGTGCCTAGAGCCCATGCTCCACATCAAGAGAAGCCACTGCAGTGAGAAGCCCACGCACCACAATGAGGAGTAGCCCCTGCTCGCCACAGCTAGAGAAAGCCCACACGCAGCAATGAAGACCCAACACAGCCAAAAACAAATAAATTAATTAATTAAATTAAATTAAATTAACTTATAGTATTTGGTAGTGTTCAGTGTATAGGTCATACACGTATTTTGTTAAATTTATCCTTAAGTAGTTTGTGTTTTTGCATGCAATTTTACATTTTTTTAAAAATTTTATTTATTTATTTTTGGGTGTGTTGGGTCTTCGTTTCTGTGTGAGGGCTTTCTCTAGTTGCGGCGAGCGGGGGCCAGTCTTCATCGCGGTGCGCAGGCCTCTCACTATCGCGGCCTCTCTTGTTGTGGAGCACAGGCTCCAGACGCGCAGGCTCAGTAGTTGTGCCTCACGGGCCTAGTTGCTCCGCGGCATGTGGGATCTTCCCAGACCAGGGCTCGAACCTGTGTCCCCCTGCATTGGCAGGCAGATTCTCAACCACTGCGCCACCAGGGAAGCCCCTGTATTTTTAAATTTTAATTTCCTATTGTTCGTTGCTAATATATAGACATACAGGTTTTTTTTTTTTACATTGATCTTGTTCATTTTTTACTCTTTTTCTATCATTCTAAAACTGTGCTGTCCGATGTGTTAGCCATTAGCTCCATGTGACTGTTGAACACTTGAAATGTGGTTAGTCCTCATTGAGAAGGACTGTAAATGTAAAATATGCACAGAAGAAAAGATTGTGAAATATTTCACTAGTAATTAGAAATTGATTACATGTAGAAATGATAATATTTTGGATCTATTGGGTTTAATAAGCTATATTAAAATTAATTTTACTTGTTTCTTTTGTAGTGTGGAAATGAAATTAAAAATTGCATATTTGGTTTGCAATTGTGCCTTACATTATATTTCTGTCGCAGAATGCTTTTATAAAATACTACTAACGTCAAAAATTTATTTATTTGTAGATGAAGAAAAAACTCCAGAACAAATCATGCAGGAAAAGCAAATTGAAGCGTAGGTCATATTTTAAAATTTTAGTTGTG
Organism: Balaenoptera borealis; assembly: GCF_965194805.1. Classification (NCBI taxonomy): domain Eukaryota; kingdom Metazoa; phylum Chordata; class Mammalia; order Artiodactyla; family Balaenopteridae; genus Balaenoptera; species Balaenoptera borealis. The sequence continues at coordinate 57,076,001 of NC_138867.1, forward strand.
GTTTTTACAGATTTAATATTATTCATCTTACAATATTGTCTTTCTTTTTCCTTTCCTTTTTTTTTCCAACTAATTTGTCATGCACGTATTGAGAAGTTGTTGATGTGGGCTGTAGACTTACATGCACATGAGTGATCGTATTAGCACTTTTGGCATCCTCCACACCTTAACAAGATACTTAGCAAAGTATCATAGCAGGAATCAGTTTACCAAATCTATAAATGCATAGGTGTGGGGAGCCCATAGAATACTTTTATTTAGAGAACAGGAATTTTACTTTCTTCAAAGATTTACTTTATACCTTTATTCCAGTAGTTACTTTTTCTGATATTGCTGAAATTCTTTTGTTCATGCTTCTTTGGCAGTAAAATTGAAGAACTGGAAAAGGAAATTGAAGAGGCAAAAATTGCTTTTGAAATGAAAAAGCTTGCGTTAGACAGGTAATTATTACCTCTTAAGTATGCAAAATGGGTATGGCTCAAGGTGGAGAGGATATTTTGACTAGACTGAAGTAATCAATCAAAATGATGTTTAGATAATGGTCCCACAAATTTTGAACCCTGAGTGAAAAGTTACATCATTTGTTAATGTCTTCATTTGAAGAAGTTACAGAAGATAGGGTTAATAAGGAAATGTCAATCAAGACAATAAAAGTGTGAGGTTACATCTCATTCTGTGTTTGAAAGGATTATATGGATTCATATACTCCAGTAACTTTTTTAAAAAAATATTTATTTATTTTATTTTGTTTTTCGGCTGCATCAGCTCTTAGTTGGGGCACGCGGGATCTTCGTTGCGGCGCGTGGGCTTCTCTAGTTTTGGCGCTCGGGCTCAACAGTTGCGGCATGCAGGCTCTCTAATTGTGGCTTGTGTGCTCAGTAGTTGTGGCTCAAGGGCTTAGTTGTCCGGTGGCATATGGGATCTTAGTTCCCGAACCAGGGATCGAACCCGTGTCCCCTGCATTGGAAGGTGGATTCTTAACCACTGGACCACCAGGAAGTCCCCTATTCCAGTAACTCTTAATGGAGTGAAAGAATTGTCATTGAGTTTAAATATATTTTTAATTTTAGGCTTTGCATATATATTTTAAAATTCATTCAACAAATATTTGAGTGCTTACTGTGTTGTAAGCTTTGTGCTGGAGCTGGCATACAGTTGTTAATAAGACAAACGGTGGTCTCTATTCTAGACTTACGATCTGAATTAATAATCTCAATTAAGTGAATGACTCTATCAGTTTTTTCCTTGTATTTCTGGCCGTCCCAGATGAATTTATTTACATTTAATTGAAAAGTAGTTAAAGCCCTTTTAATTGCCTCTAGCAGTGAACTTTTTTCCCTCATTTCATATGCTGGCTCATTATATAGATCATATTGTTTAACTAAGGTGACTTCAGACCTATTAAGATATCCCCCTTTAATGAAATGACTAATATTGCTGAGCTGATTGCCTTTTTTTTTTTTTTTTTTTAATTTATTTTTGGCTGCTTTGGGTCTTCATTGCCATGCACAGGCTTTCTCTAGCTGTGGTGAGCAGGGGCTACTCTTCTTTGCAGTGCATGGGTTTCTCATTGCAGTGGCTTCTCTTGTTGCGGAGCACAGGCTCTAGGTGTGTGGGCTTCAGTAGTTATGGCTCGCAGGCTCAGTGGTTGTGGCTCGCAGGCTCAGTGGTTGTGGCTCTCGGGCTCTAGAGTGCAGGGTCGGTAGTTGTGGCACGCAGGCTTAGTTGCTCCGTGGAATGTGGGATCTTCCCGGACCAGGGCTCGAACCTGTGTCCCCTGCATTGGCAGGTGGATTCTTAACCACTGCGTCACCAGGGAAGCCCCTGATTGCCTTTTTATTATTATTTATTAACTATTTGAATTTAAAAATAAATTACAGTGCTTGCTTGTAAATAGACACATTTTAAAGTTCACCATCAAGTATGGTTTTGTATTCCCTAACTCTACCCATTTTGGGCCCGTGTTGATCTCTGTAGTACCTTTTTTTTTCTTCCAGTTTTATTGAGATATAATTGACATACAGCACTGTATAAGTTTAAGGTGTGCGGCATAATGTTTTGACTTACATGCATCCTGAAATGATTATCACAGTAGGTTTAATGAACATCCATCATCTCATATAGATACAAAATAAAAGAAATAGCAAAAAAAAAAATTTTTCTTGTGATGAGAACTCTTAGGATTTATTCTCTTACAACTTGCATATATAACTTACAGCAGTGTTAAACATGTTTCTCGTGTTGTACATCACATTTTGTAGTGCCTTAATGCTTCCTCGCAGCCCCGCACCAAGGTGGACGGCTTGGAGAGCAAGTTCAGGCTGGGTGTCAGGTCTGCTCAGCCCCCCTCTCTGGCCATATGCACAACGGCATGCAACAGCCCCATCCATATTGGTGTTCCTTCATATTTCTATAACTTACTTATCAAAGTATTTCCCATATGATACTGTTTAAAAACCTACTTTTGTTTTATGTTATATTCAAAGAGAAATCAATCTTTACGTTGTCGTATTTTTAAATTTTCTTTTTCAATGTACCCTAAATGTTATCCATGTTTTATAATGGAAGCTGTTTTCCTCTATAGGATGCAGCTTTCAAGTGCACTTAAAAAACACCTGGAGAAAATTAACACCAAGACTAGGTATGTTTTTTTGTTTGTTTTATTTTATTTTTTCTGGATTTGGTAAGGATGGGAATAAGGGAGATCTGCATAATGACTAGTTCTATGAATTTTTTTTTTTTTAATTACCTGTCACTGCCGACCACCTTTATCTGGGGAATAAGAAACATGACAGAATTTCTGTGGGCCCTTCTCATCATTACAACTTTTATAGTCCTGTTGACATCTTGTTTCGTATAGATCGGGACCCTAAGAAGCAATGGAGGTTTTACCTATACAATCTGGGATTTTTTTTTTTTAATATTTATTTATTTATTTGGCTGCACCAGGTCTTAGTTGCGGCATGTGGGATCTAGTTCCCTGACCAGGGATCAAACCCGGGCCCCCTGCATTGGGAACGTGGAGTCTTAACCACTGGACCACCAGCGAAGTCCCCAATCTGAGAATTTTGAAGGAAGGTTGTTTTTGTTTTTGTTTTTAATAAATTTATTTGTTTTATTTATTTATTTTTGGCTGCATTGGGTCTTTGTTGCTGTGCGCGGGCTTTCTCTAGTTGCGGTGAGAGGGGGCTACTCTTCGTTGCGGTATGCGGGCTTCTCATTGCAGCGGCTTCTCTTGTTGCAGAGCACATGCTCTAGGTGCATGGGCTTCAGTAGTTGTGACATGCGGGCTCAGTAGTTGTGGCTCGCAGGCTCTAGAATGCAGGCTCAGTAGTTGTGGCGCACGGTCTTAGTTGCTGCATGACATGTGGGATCTTCCTGGACCAGAGCTCGAACCCATGTCCCCTGCATTGGCAGGTGGATTCTCAACCACTGTGCCACCAGGGAAACCCCTGAAGGAAGGTTTTGAAGTTAACTTTCATTTGGGATTTACTGTAAAACAGGAGCAATGCTATCTCATTTAAGCCAACAACAACTCAATGAGATAGGAAGTATACTCCTCATTTTTTTATTGGCAGAAATGAGCTTGCGTAGGTTCAGTAATTTGCCTAGCAATCAAGGTCATCTCTAATCTGATCCTAAGTGCCTGGCCACCGGGGCCTTACCTGTGATTTTATCTCCCAAAGCTCTAATCTTGTGATAAAATACCACCACCACCACCACCCCACTGTTGGCACCAGAAAAGTACCAAGATGGATCTGGCACTTTGTCTATCTGGACGTCTTAGCCCAGACTGATACCCATTCCTCTCATATTCCATTTAACTCCAGGATTACATAAATCCTAAAATCTGAATTTGAGCTCTCTAAATATTGCTCCCCCATGAAAGGAGAGCTTAAAACATTCTTGAGTTAAAGGAGTGCAGGATAGATTCATCGCATTGACACCAAAGACAGCACAAAGCCAGGTAGGCTAAGGCAGCGCCTTTAGCCTGTCTTAAAGTTTACAACCACGTATAGCTGTAACTAGCAGAAAATGAGTTAAGCTCTCACAGGTCTGTGCAAATAGTCCCCTTTTTCAGCCTCCCAGGTAAACTCCTTCTACAGTGTTTCTCATGCCTGGCTGATTATCAGGATAATTAGTATTTTCACAATGGTCACATTGCTGGTCCCATCCCAAACCTGCTGACTCAGAATCTCTGAAGATGGGGAGCTGGCAATCCACATTTAACAAGCCTCCCAAGAGATTGTGGCACTCTGTAATATGAGAACCACTATTCTCGTCCAGTCTTTTTTCCACCCTTTTACTCCAGCCATACTAAACTGCTTGATCTAGATAATCTTCATAATTACACTTGACCCTTGAACAACCTGGGTTTCAACTGCCCAAGTCCACTTATATGCAGGTTGTTTGGGTTTTTTTTCAATAAATATGGTACCTGTATTTTCATTTTACAGATCTTTAAATTAACTAAATATGGGGGAAGATTGTGTTTAGTTAGAGGTCACAATATGTGGAATCAGAAGAACTAGGGTTTGATCCAAACTGTTTCAGCTTTCTGCCCTTGGGTGAGTCATTTAATTCCTTTGTTTTTGAGGCAGAGATAGCAGTGCTCTTGACTGTGTGGGATGGTTGGTGTCCCTAACCACTCACCCCACCCGCATTGTTCAAGGTTCAACTGTACTTTACATCCTTTAAGACTCAAGGATTTCCCTTGTTCCACCCTTTGCACAACTCTTACAAGGGTTCATATCCATTACTGGTTGTAATGAAACCATATGATGGTTGTGGATTTATTTTTTCCCCCAAAAGATTCTTTCCTCTTTGAAAACATGTACTATGTTTTATTCTATTTTATATTCCTGGTGCCTGGCACAGTCTTGCCATGTAGTAGTCAGTCAGAAATGCTTGTTGGAGGGGCTTCCCTGGTGGCGCAGTGGTTGAGAATCTGCCTGCCAATGCAGGGGACACGGTTTCGAGCCCTGGTCCAGGAAGATGCCACATGCTGCAGAGCAACTAAGCCCATGCACCACAACTACTGAGCCTGCACTCTAGAGCCCGCGAGCCACAACTACTGAGCCCGCACGCCTGGAGCCCACGCTCCGCAACAAGAGAAGCCCCTGCTCACCGCAACTAGAGAGAAAGACCCAACGCAGCCAAAAATAAATAAATTAACTAATTTAAAAAGAAAAAAAAGTACTTGTTGGAGAAATTAGGATAAAAGCAGTTTATTCAGTGAAACTATTCTGTATGATATGATAATGGTAGATACATGTCATTATACGTTTGTCAACTCATAGGATGTACAAAACCAAGAGTGAACCCTAACCCTAATGTAAACCATGGCCTCTGGGTGATAATGATGCGTCAGTGTAGGTTCATCATTTGTAACAAATGGACCGCTCTGCTGGGGGAGGCTGTACAAGCGTGGGGGCAGCGTGTACACGGGCTCCCCTTCCACTTGGTTCTGCTGCGAAACTAAAACTTGTCTAAAAACTAAAGTCTATTTCCAAAAAAAAAGCTATGTATTAGCAAGCTGTTAGGGTTTTTTCTCCCTAAATATGAGATTTTTAGAAATGTTCCTGGGGAATTCCCTGGCGGTCCAGTGGTTAAGACTCCGACCTTCCACTGCAGGGGGTACCGGTTCGATCCCTGGTCGGGGAACTAAGATCCCACATGCCATGCAGTGCGGCCAAGAAAAAAAACAAAAGAAATGTTATTTGATATTCTTTGTTGTCTGTGAGCAAAAATTTTTCTAGGGAAATGCATCTCTAATTCTAAACAGAAATTTAGTTTACATCAAACTTTTCCAGACTTATTTTGTTAAACAATGACTTTCTATTGAAGTGTACAGTGAATATAATGAAAGTAAATATATGCTGATTTCTTAATTGAGTTTTTTTAACTGTTAATAAATCATATTTTTTATTCCTTTTCAGTGTGCTCATGGATAACATGAAACAAATACTAAGTCTAAATAAATTAGTAATGAAATCACAGCAGGTAACTTTGAATATAGAGCTGCTTATGCATTCTCATGATTTCAGTAACATTCTTGCTGGTAACTGTATGTGACTAAATAGGATTGCCCAAAGAGACTGATATGGTTGGAATTCACTGTTCTTAAGTTTTCTCTCTTTTCCATAATTCCATTATTTCTGACTAATTATCTACTTATCATTTAAGCTACTTTTCCTTTCCCTTTTGTTGTGTGGAAACAGAGGAATTGAAAACTGGAGCTCTAGAAAATATGAATAGATAAAATTCAGTGATTTAAATATTATCGATGTGTTCTTAGGTTATGTGCCTTAATCTTTTTATTTCTATTAACAGGAAACTCGGGACATGGAAGAAAAATTGCTTGATGTTAGAAAGAAGAGATTACGTATGTAGAACACTTTTTTTTTTTTTTTGGAGAACACATTTTCACTTAATATGAAGATTGATAAGGCCAGATCTCTCAATCACTGAAAAATTTTTTAATTTTCTTTAAACTTTGGACATAGCAATTTAAAAAGTAGTATATAAAATGGATTTTGCTTGATTTGTTGTTTTAGAACTTTAAATCACAAAAATTAAGACATTCTCAGTGGGGGAAAGAATATCAAATAATACAAAAAAGTATAATGTGAAAGCCATACCTCCATCCTGTGTGACCGCAGTTAGAAGTACATCATTCCAGGCCTTTTTCCACACCCATATAAATGTATTTATATAAACATAATTTTTTTTTTAATTTATTTCTTTTATTTTATTTTTGGCTGCGTTGGGTCTTCATTGCTGTGCGCAGGCTTTCTCTAGTTGCGGGGCGCCGGCTTCTCATTGTGGTGGCTTCTCTTGTTGCGAAGCATGGGCTCTAGGCATGTGGGCTTCAGTGGTTGCAGCATGTGGGCTCAGGAGTTGTGGCTCACGGGTTCTAGAGCGCAGGCTCAGTAGTTGTGGCGCATGGGCTTAGCTGCTCCGTGGCATGTGGAATCTTCCCAGAACAGGGCTCGAACCCGTGTCCCCTGCATTGGTAGGCGGATTCTTAACCACTGTGCCACCAGGGAAGCCCCCTAAACATAATTTTTAAATGATCACTTGATACATATGGTTCTACAGCTTTTTAACTTAATGAACATGAGATGGCTTTTTGCATTGAAATGTTTTATTGAAATGTATTTCAGAAGTAACACATATTCTCTATAAAGAATTTAGAAACAGAAAAACGTACATAGGAAAAGTTAAATTTTTAATTTTATCAAGAGATAATCGATCTTCAATGCTTCTTATTTATAAAATAAAATTGGTATAATTTTATTCTGTGTTGTAAACTGCTTTTTTCATTTAACAGTATAGGCATGATTTATTATTTTAAAATATTATGTAGATTTGCCTTTTTGTAAGTAATCTCAGGGTTAGAAGTAGTCCTGGTCATCTGATCTAATCACCCTTTGGCTTTTTCTCCATTGCATTCCTGTCAAGGAACCAAGCTCCTGAGATACACCCATTTATGTTTTCAAATACTATCTGTCCCCAACTTATGATGTTTCGACTTAATGATTTTTTGACTTTACGATGCTATGCATTTAGTAGAAACTGAATTCAGATTTTGAATTTTGCTCTTTTCCTGGGCTAGTAACATACTCCCATGTGATGCTGGGCAGCAACATCGAGCCCCAGCTCCTATCAGCCACGTGATCACAAGGGTAAACAACCAATACACTTACAACTATTATGTTTTTCACCTTCAGTACAGTATTCAGTAAATTACATGAGATATTTAACACATTGTTATAAAACAGGCTTTGTGTTAGATGATTTTGCCCATTTGCAGGCTAATGTAAGTGTTCTGAGCATGTTTAAGGTAGGCTAGGCTAAGCTGTGATGTTTGATAGATTAGGTGTACTAAATGCGTTTTTGACTTAGGATATTTTCAACTTAAGATGGGTTTATCAGGAAGATCTCTAGTTTAGTTCTCAGAACATTTCGGGAACAACGAAAAAAAATGGTTGATGGTATTTATCCCTGGAGAAGGGAATCTTACCTTTCCTTGAAAATTCATCTTGTTGCTATTGTAATTTTTGTAAATAAAGGGGGGGAAAGTATTTCCTTACATATATCTCCTGCTATTTTTTTGGCAACCCAGAGTAAGTCCTCTTTGACATGATGCCACAGCAAACATTTGTAGACAGTATCTTTGTCATACATACATACCTTGAACATCTCACATAGGACATTACTAAGTATGAAATTAAAATATTGGTGTTTTGCACCAGAGAAATCATTTTCAGATCAAAATGGAACTGCAGCCTAAAATGCTGCTTATTAAAAATTTTCTCTTGACTGAAATAATCAGTAACTGTTCTGCTTCATAAGTTTTCAAGATTCTTGTTTATAGGAGTTATCATATATATCGTTTTATTTTTAACCCAATAGAGTTAAAACAAGCTTCAGAAAGGAAGCTTTTAGAAATACAGTCTGAAAAGAACAAACAGAAAGATGATTTGGCTAGTATGGAAAATTCGGGCAAGATAAAGACCATACAACAAAACCTGGAGATGGAGATACAGATTACTACAGTTATTCAACATGTGTTCCAGGTAATATTTTTATAAAATAGGAAGGGGGTAAAGAACTTTTAAAAAATGATTGGTTCTATTACTTTCAGGCTTATTTTCATTTAGTTTTTGATCTTACTAAATAATTCAGTACTGAACATCGATCTGTTTACATATATCTTGAATTTATGTCTATTTAGCATTTAAGGCTTTGGTTTTTTGTTATAGTTAGACCTTAGGCATTTATAAATGGAAATGATTTCAGCAGCTCTGTGGAGGCAGAATGGTATAACGGTGGAGAACATTAGACTCCAAGTTGGGAAATGGGGAAAACATGGATGCAGGTGATGGGAATCTAGAGTTAAGATCCTGCCAGCTACTTAATAGTTGCTGAGGGACTTCCCTGGTGGCACAGTGGTTAAGAATCCGCCTGCCAATGCAGGGGACACGGTTCGATCCCTGGTCTGGGAAGATCCCACATGCCACGGAGCAAATAAGTCTGTGCGCTACAACTACTGAGCCTGCATGCCACAACTACTGAAGCCCACGCGCCTAGAGCCCATGCTCCGCAACAAGAGAAGCCACCGCAATGAGAAGCCCACACACCACTACAAAGAGTGGCCCCCGCTCGCTGCAACTAGAAAAAGCCCGTGCACAAATAAATAAAATAAAATAAATTAATTAAAAAAAAAAAAAGTTGCTGACCTTGAGGAAATTATTTAACTTTTCTAAGCATTAGTTTCCTTGTGTAGAAAGAGTGGTTATTAGAACTAAAGGTGATAATTCATGTTAATCTGTTTAGCATAGTGTCTGGTCGAAGCAAATTCTCAATGAATGTTGGTAGTTATTGTCATGTCACGGTTTTTTGTATTTTTTAAATTTATTTATTTATTTTTTGGCTGTGTTGGGTCTTCTTTGGTGCACATGGGCTTTCTCTAGTTCTGGCAAGCAGGGGCTACTCTTTGTTGTGGTGCTCGGGCTTCTCATTGCAATGTCTTCTCTTGTTGCAGAGCACGGGCTCTAGGCGCAGGGGCTTCAGTAGTTGTGGCTCGCAGGCTCTAGAGCGCAGGCTCAGTAGTTGTGGTGCACAGGCTTAGTTCCTCCACAGCATGTGGGATCTTACCGGACCAGGGATCGAACCCTTGTCCCCTGCATTGGCAGACAGATTCTTAACCACTGCGCCACCAGGGAAGTCCCCATCATGTCAGTTTTTAAATTTTATGTGTTCATTTAGCCTGGAGGTTTTTCTTTACTTTTTTTTTTAATATATTTATTTATTTATTTGGCTGTGCCAGGATCTTCATTGCTGCGTGCGGGATCTTTAGTTGTGGCATGCGAACTCTCAGTTGCGGCATGTGGGATCTAGTTCCCTGACCAGGGATCAATCCCGGGCCCCCTGTATTGGGAGCGCGGAGTCTTAGCCACTGGACCACCAGGGAAGCCCCTCTTTACTTTTTTTTTTTTAATAAATTTATTTATTTTATTTATTTATTATTTTTGGCTACATTGGGTCTTTGTTGCTGTGCGCGGGCTTTTCTCTAGTTGGGGTGCACAGGGGCTACTCTTCGTTGTGGTGCGCAGGCTTCTCATTGCAGGGGTTTCTCGTTGCAGAGCACGGGCTCTAGGCCCGCGGGCTCCGTAGTTGCAGCACACGGGCTCAGTAGTTGTGGCTTGCAGGCTCAGTAGTTGTGGCTCACGGGCTGTAGAGCACAGGCACAGTAGTTGTGGCTCACGGGCTTAGTTGCTCCGCGGCATGTGGGATCTTCCCGGACCAGGGCTCGAACCCGTGTCCCATGCACTGGCAGGCGGATTCCTAACCACTGCGCCACCAGGGAAGCCCCCTCTTTACTTTTTTTTTTTCTTTACTTTTTGAATTATAAAATGTCTCTGGAACTGTTGAGATGAAATAATTAAAACTACCAGTTTTCAATTATGAAGATACCCAGTTAAAACTGCCAATCATATGTAAAGCATATCCTTATAGAACATGAGGTCTTATATCTCACCATAAGAAATTCTTTCCCAGGTCTTACTCCTATTTTTTAGTAGCAACGGGTGATTTGATTAGGAATAACCAGATCCCCTAGGCTAACGTCAAGTGGAAGATTGCATAATAAGTACAGAATCATTTTAATTTTCTTTGGCACATGTTCCTTACTACTGCTTTGAAATTTCTGTTATTCTGTGTTTCTTAGTTTTTATTCATATCCTCTAAATTAGTGTTAATTTTGATTTAATGAACCTATTGCTTTGTTGAACGGAATATAGCTTTGCCCAATCTTAGGAGCTCTCTTTGTTCCTAAAAGAAAAAGAGCCCTTAGTGGTTCAGTCATGTTTGAATGCTTACCTGCACCTACCTTTGTAAATTTGACTGGATTTATATACACTATCCCTTTCATTCACTTATAGCAAAAATGTGCCTTATATAGGCCAAGGTTTTTCATATTTTTATATATAACAATTTAACACTTATTTTTTAAAATCTCTTTTTTTTAACAGTATTTCAATTAGTAATTCAGTATCATTGAGCTGCAGTTTTTAAAAGAATAATGACCAGAGTTTTCATTAATTATAACCCTAATCATTACTCCATTGTCTACTGCAAAAATATTCTTCACCTTTGTCAGGGTCTTAAAGCTTTACAAGGGCTAGAAACTAAGCTCTTCTTTTACCTCTTGTAAAAATAATGCGTGTTACTTACAATTCAATTGTTTTTCATCATAGAAGTGCAAAATGAACTCTGAACCACAGCTGCAATCTTTTTCCTTTAGGACACACTGCCAGTATCCTTAATAGGTAAAAACTATCCACAAAAACTGGCAAAGCATAAAAATTGTTGTAAACATTGTAAATATTCCCTAGCATTATGGAGATCAAGGTTGAAGTCTTACTGAAAGTAGAAATGGGGATACAAGAATGCATTACTATTTTTTCTCATCATCACAGAGTAAATGTTCACACCTAGTTCTGTAAATATTTGATAAGATCAGTGAAAGGATTTTTTTATTTTATTTTTTATTTATTTATTTTAAAGCTACCTTCTTTTTTAAAAATTTTATTTATTTGTTTTATTATTTATCTTTTGGTTGTGTTGGGTCTTCATTGCTGTGTGCAGGCTTTCTCTAGTTGCGGCGAGCAGGGCCTACTCTTCATTGCGGTGCGCAGGCTTCTCATTGCGGAGGCTTCTTGTTGCAGAGCACCGGTTCTAGGTGCGCGGGCTTCAGTAGTTGTGGCACATGGGCTCAGTAGTTGTGGCTCGCGGGTTCTAGAGCGCAGGCTCAGTAGTTAAGGTGCACGGGCTTAGCCGCTCCGTGGCGTGTGGGATCTTCCCGGACCAGGGCTCGAACCCATGTCCCCTGCATTGGCAGGCGGATTCTTAACCACTGCGCCTTGGGAAGTCCCGAGGATTTTTTTTTTTTTTAATTTTTATTTATTTATTTATGGCTGTGTTGGGTCTTCGTTTCTGTGCGAGGGCTTTCTCTAGTTGTGGCAAGCGGGGTCCACTCTTCATCGCGGTGCGCGGGCCTCTCACCGTCGCGGCCTCTCTTGCTGCGGAGCACAGGCTCCAGACGCGCAGGCTCAGTAATTGTGGCTCACGGACCCAGCTGCTCCGCGGCATGTGGGATCCTCCCAGACCAGGGCTTGAACCCCTGTCCCCTGCATTGGCAGGCAGACTCCCAACCACTGCGCCACCAGGGAAGCCCCCCGAGGATTTTTTTTTTAAATCTTGTTAAATTTTTAAGAGTACTTAGAACTTTAATTAAAAAAATTTTTTTTCTTAATTACAGAACCTCATTCTGGGGAGTAAAACCAACTGGGCAGAGGATCCTGCCCTTAAGGAAACTGTTCTGCAGCTTGAGAAGAATCTCACCACGATTCAATAAGAATTCTATTTTGACATTTTTTTTGTTTCTGTCTTTAATGTCATTTAAATTGCAAATTTCAAGTGAAATGCTTTTCAGTGTTTTTGGAACTGTTCTAATACTGCAATTTTTTTTTAGCTTAACAGTGTTACATGGAATTTACTGCTTTAAATATGATAAAGTGACTGGCATAATCTAAAAGAATCTGAAAATCTTAGCCTTGGAAGGGTCCCAAAAGATAACTAGTCCAGCTTTCCACTGAATGTGGACTTTTTTTTTTTACAACATTCCTGGAAGTCCCAACTCTCATTTGGAATACTTCTCTGTATTTGTTTGTCAACCAAAATATTGGAAAGTTAGAAAAGCATATCCACATCTTTATTTTTTTCAACTGTCAATTGTATTTTATTCAAATAAATCTCATTTTAGTTCTATCTCACTAGAGATTTTCTTTTGCCTTTTTTAAAAAAATTTGCGATATAATTGATATATAACATTGTGTAAGTTTAAGATGTACAACATGTTGATTTGACCACCATGGCATTAGCTAACACCTCCATCATGTTACATAATTATCATTTCTTTATCATGGTGAGAATATTTAAGATTACCCTCTTAGTAACTTTGAAGTATGTAATATAGTATTTTTAACTAGAATCACAGTGCTGTACATTATATCTACAAAATTTATTCATCTTCTAACTGCAAGTTTGTACCCTTTGACCACCATTTCCCCAGTTCTCTCACTCCCCCATCCGCATTTTTAGACAGACACCCAAATAAAGCACCTCAATCATGAGAAAGAAAGAAAAAGAAAAACATATTCAAAATGTTAACAGTTGTGGTTATTATAGAAAAATTGTGACTTTTTTCTTTTGTATTTTTATGTTTATCGTGCATTACTTTTATAAGTTAAAAAATAAAAAGAATAAATATTATTCTATCTTATTAAAAAATAGAACTTGCCACCTTTTATAGAATCCAATTCCATTTTTGGAAAACTAATTTGAGCTCTTTATTAATTTGGAGCTGTTGATAATTTTTATAGACAATGTAGTGTTTTCAACATTCTTTTAAGATGGACTTTAAGGGATCCCTGCTCAGGGAACTAGATCCCACATGCATGCCGCAACTAACAGTTTGCATGCCGCAACTAAGAATTTGCATGCCACAACTAAGGAGCCGGTGAGCTGCCACTAAGGAGCCCGCCTGCCTCAACTAAGACCCGGCACAACCAAATAAATAAATAAATAAATATTTTTAAAAAATTGCTCTAGTTGAAAAAGACATAATGACGTCAAAAAAAAAAGAAGGACTTTAAACTGGAAAAGATGCACTGCAGTGGATAATAGCATTTGAAATCTGTTCTTTAGATCAGTAACAAAAATAAAGAGATTTGAATTCTAAAAACTTTTCTTTGGAGTATTTATAGTTTTGCTTCATTTGTTTTGATAAATCATAATTTATGTGTAGTTTTTTAATTTTATGTGTAGTTACTCTTTTTGCCACAGTGTATTCTTGGAAATGGTCCACATGAATTATAAAACAAGTTGTATTTTTCTCATAGAAAAACATCCTGGAAAATACCTTCCTGATCCAAAGATACAACATTAAATAAATCATAGATGCACGCTTTATTAGTGAATCCCAACTCAAAGGGTTACCACCATCCTCAGAAAAACTTTCTGCATTTTCCTAAGATTTTATTGTCCTGTTGTGTGCTCCCTCTTAAAGCCCAGCTCTGAGGGAGAAATTGTATTAGTTAGCTTTCTTGGAAATCATGCTGAAAAACAACCTCAAATCTCAGTGGCTTATAACAAACATATTCTCTGTTGGAGCCATGGTTTGGCTGATCATTCTAGGACCCAGGCTGAGGGAGCAGCCACTATCTGAAACACATGCTCATGGCTTATGAGGCCAAGTCAAATTACACAAGCACATTTCGTTTCTACTTGGAAGAGGTATACATTATTTCCACCCAGGTTCCACTCAAGCTCAACATCACTGGGGCAGGAAAGTATACTCCCACAGCAGGGAAGTGCTGGGGAAAGCAAATGGATATTTGCTGAAAAGAATACAGTCTACCACAGCCTGCTACCTTGGTCTTAAATATTAACTTCCCTTCTGCATGTAAAAGATGCACCTCTCCCCAAAGAAGGTAAGCTAACAATGTCATCTAGTCATACCAGTTTCAAAGAGTCTTCACATTATTTCAGATGTAGCTCTTCCTGATCTGGAGACCTATGAACTGAAAAGACAAGCTATACTGCTTCACACAGCCAGCAAACAATAGTGGAGAAGGACTGTAGCAATTCTGAAATATTGCTTGGCAGGTAATAGGAGGTGCCCTTTCCTAGGGGACAGGGAACACCTTTGGATTTGGCTCTCTGGAAGCAGTTCTTTATCTGTGGTTCTTCATTCTGCCCTTTGGGAGGTTCTCCCTATCCATTACTAACTTTGGCCATATCTGAAGAGGGCATTAGAGATTATGCCTATCTGAACAGCTTTCTTAGTTGGGGACCCAAATATCTTTTTACATCTCAAGTTGTCACAGTCTTAAAATCCAGGCTAGTGGTGCTTTTGCGAATACATTTTTCTTAAAAATGGTGGTGGTGGTGATGGTTGTTTTGGTTGGTTGTTTCATCATATCAAACTATGACTTACCAGCTGACTGGTTTTATAAATAAAGTTTTATTGGAACAAAGCCACACTCATAGGTATACATATTATCTATGGCTGCTTTCCCTCTACAATAGCATACGCTGGTCCCCTGCTTATGATGGTTCAGCTTAGGATTTTTCAGCTCTGTGATGGTGCAAAAGCTATATGCATTTAGTAGAAACCATACTTTGAATTTTGAATTTTGATCTTTTCCTGGGCTAACAATACTCTCATGGTGCTGGGCCGCAGCAGCGAACCACATCTGTCAGCCACACAGTCACAGAGGCAAACAACCAATATACTTAGAACCATTCTGTTTTTTTTTTTTTTTTTTTTAATAAATTTATTTATTTATTTATTTATTTTTGTCTGTTTTGGGTCTTCGTTTCTGTGCGAGGGCTTTCTCCAGTTGCGGCGAGCGAGGGCCACTCTTCATTGCGGTGCGCGGGCCTCTCACTGTCGCGGCCTCTCCCGTTGCGGAGCACAGGCTCCAGACGTGCAGGCTCAGTAGTTGTGGCTCATGGGCCCAGCCGCTCTGCGGCATATGGGATCTTCCCAGACCAGACCAGGGCTCGAACCCGTGTCCCCTGCATTGGCAGGCAGATTCTCAACCACTGCGCCACCAGGGAAGCCCAATCATTCTGTTTTTCACTTGCAGTACAGTAGTCAATAAGTTACATGACATTTTCAACACTTTATTATAAAATAGGCTGTGTTAGATGATTTTGCCCAACTGTAGGTTAATGTAAGTGTTCTGAGCACATTTAAGGTTAGGTGTATTGGGACTTCCCTGGCGGTCCAGTGGTCAAGGCTTCACCTTCCAATGCAGGGAGTGCTGGTTCAGTCCCTGGTCAGGGAACTAAGATCCCACATACCTCACAGCCAAAAAGCCAAAACATAAAACAGAAGCAATATTGTAACAAATTCAATAAAGACTTTAAAAAAATACATTAAATAAAAGGGTTAGGTGTATTAAATTCATTTTGACTTAGGATCTTTTCAACTTAGGATAGTTTATTGGGACGTAATCCCATCATAAGGAAGATCTCTAGTTGAACTGAATTGAGTAGCTGCAATAGATTATATGCACCCCCTAACCTCTTCTTAACAGTCATTGACTTGAAGGAACCAGTTACCCTGTAGAAAGTTCTCTATTCTGATTAGTCTGATTGCTTCCTAGTAGTTTAGGTAGCTTGTTTCACCTCTGTATTCCTGTAAATCAGAAGTCAGATCTAAGTGCTTTTTTTTTTTTTTAATTTATTTATTTATGGCTGTGTTGGGTCTTCATTTCTGTGCGAGGGCTTTCTCCAGTTGTGGCAAGTGGGGGCCACTCTTCATTGCGGTGCGCGGGCCTTTCACTGTCATGGCCTCTCTTGTTGCGGAGCACAGGCTCCAGATGCGCAAGCTCAGTAGTTGTGGCTCACGGGCCTAGTTGCTCCGCGGCATGTGGGATCTTCCCAGACCAGGGCTCGAACCCGTGTCCCCTGCATTGGCAGGCAGATTCTCAACCACTGCGCCACCAGGGAAGCCCCCTAAGTGCTTTATTAAAGTAGTTCCAAATTTTTTTTATCAAGAAAATTCACAAGTTGTTCTGGGTACTTTGTATTGCATCACATCAGGAAGCTGTCATGCACAATGAGTTCTATCTACCTAACAGATGTACAGCAAATGTCAGGAACAAGGTACATGGAACAAGAAAGGAGTCAAAGGCCATATAAGACAGGGACGTTAAGACACAGTATAAGGTAGAATCAGATGTTGTGCTCCACAGGTCCATGAAAATAGTCAAATAATAGCATTCAGGATATAGACTTTTGACTGAAAGAAAAATGCACAATGTAAGAGCTGTGAGTTGTTTTATTCAGTGTCCTACTGAGGACTAGGAGACAGCCTCTCAGATGCTCTCAGGAACTGCTCCGAAGAGGTAGGGGGACAGGCCAATTATATATGTGACTTTGGCTAATAAGTATGTGCAATCCAGTATACATCTCAGTAGAAGGTTACTGCTAGTCAAGAGGAAGAGATACGCCAGTTAAGGATTTTAGTGCTTTTCTAAGTATGGGAGGATGCAAGAATCCAGAATCACAAAAAAAAATTTCCTGAAATATATCTAACTAAGGGCCTGTTTTGCCTGTTCTCCTAAAGCACAGAGTGCCTCCTCCTGTTCTTTGTTCTGAATTCCTTTCAGGATGTACTGTAGGTCAGCTATTGCAGTGGCGAATGACTTGATCCTTGTAGAACTGGAGGGTGGGCAATATTGTTTTACAAGACAACAATCATGAGACTTGCATGGGATGAGTAATAAAATGATGTGATGACAGGAGGGTGATTGAAACTGAGCAGCAGGAAGATAAGATAGGATTTGGTTTGCTGCCTCAGCTTCAGCTACTTTTATCATCTTCATCCCAGAAAGAACTAATCAAGAAGGGGCCTGGATGAGAATTCTGTGGAGTATGAATGCCAACACTTACAAATAAATCCACAAGTAGAGAAAAGTCAGAGCATTTTCCTGGCAGTCTTCCCAAACAAAATTCATACCAATATGACCAGTAATTTGTACTGCATTTGACATTTTCTGAATTTATCATCAGGTATTCCCAGGAAACTTCTTGGTATTACAGGACTTGGAAAGTTTATCTTTTAGTAAAATCTCTAGACATATATACACTAATATGTATAAAATAGATAACTAATAAGAACCTGCTGTATAAAAATATAAAATAAACTTCAAAAAAAAAAAATCTCAGGCTTCCCTGGTGGCGCAGTGGTTAAGAATCCACCTGCCAATGAAGGGGACACGGGTTCGAGCCCTGGTCCGGGAAGATCCCCCATGCCACAGAGCAACTAGGCCCATGTGCCACAACTACTGAGCCTGCGCTCTAGAGCCCGCAAGCCACAACTATTGAGCCCGCATGCCACAACTACTGAAGCCCGTGCACCTAGAGCCTGTGCTCCACAAAAAGAGAAGCCACCGCAGTGAGAAGCCCATGCACCGCAGTGAAGAGTAGCTCCCGCTCGCCACAACTAGAGAACGCAGGTGCGCAGCAACGAAGACCCAACGCAGCCAAAAATAAATGAATAAAAATAATATAATTTTTTAAAAAAATCTCTAAATCATGGGAATTATTTGCCCATTTTCTTCATCTCTTTCTTAAGTATAATCATAAAGGAAAATGACAAATATTTATTTTATTTAGAAAAGTAGCCAATAAATTCTCTCTTAAATGACCAGAATGAGAATCTAATATTGTAGATTTTCACATAG
Source organism: Balaenoptera borealis (assembly GCF_965194805.1). Taxonomy (NCBI): domain Eukaryota; kingdom Metazoa; phylum Chordata; class Mammalia; order Artiodactyla; family Balaenopteridae; genus Balaenoptera; species Balaenoptera borealis. Next base: position 57,094,330 of record NC_138867.1, read on the forward strand.
AAACTTGCTGTTTCTCTGAATGTAAATGAAAAGTCTGTGTACTAGGAATCTAAGCTGCTGTTGCTTTTGAGCTTACCCCCCCCCAGCTTTATTGAGGTCATTGACAAATAAAATTGTAAAATATTTAAAGTTTTCAATGTGATGATTTGATATATGTATACATTGTGAAAGGATTCCCACAATCCAGTTAACACATCCATCACCTCACATATTTACCTTTTTTTTCTTTTCTTTTTTTTGGTGAGAACATTTAAGTTCTACTCTCTTAGTAAATTTCAATCGTACAATACAGTGTCATCAAGTATAGTCACCATTTTTGAACTTTAAAAACACATTAGTTTATCTGGTTTCGGCAATGGTGACTTTAAAAAAAAATTTTTTTTAATACACTTTATTTTTTAAAGCAGTTTTAGGTTCACAGCAAAATGGTGCAGAAAATCCAGAGAGTTCCCGTATACCTACTTCCTGCACACAGGCACAACTTTCCCCCACTGTCACCATCCTCCACTAGAGCGGTACTTTTGTTACAACTGAACCCTAACATTAACATGTCATTATCACCCAAGGGTTGTATATTCTATGAGTTTTGACAAATGTATAATGACATGTACCCACCATTATAGTATCGTACAGAATAGTTTCACTGTCCTAAAAATCCCCTGTGTTCTGCCTATTTGTCCCTCCCTCTCCCCAACCCCTGGCAACCACTGATATTTTAAGTGTCTCCATAGTTTTGCCTTTTCCAGAGTGTCATATAGTTGGAGTCATTCAGTATGTAGTTTTTTCGAGTACCATCTTTACTCCCACTGTCGATGAAAATTCAATTAACTATTCAGTTAGTTGATATTCAATTAACTATCAAGATAAGAGGGGGGGAAAAAAGGAATTTTATTCAAGCCAAACTGAGGATTATAATCCAGGTAGCAGATTCTCAGAAAGCTCTGAGAACTTTTCCGCCTGTTAGAAGTCTAAGGCACAGTCATACATTTTTGAGACAAAGGATTGTACATCAAAATGACAAACTGATATTTTACATAAAGTTCACCAAGCATACATAAACCAGGTGAGCAGCAAGTCACCGTGACTCCCTACAGAGCTGGGAAAGAAGGCTATTGTTTTAAGAAGTTACATTGCTAGCGTCAGAACTTTGCAGTTGAGCAAGTGCTCCCATGTTTGATGAGCTCTGGTTAATGTGTAATGCAGATGCACAGCGCACATTAGGGAGGGAGGAGGCCCAAAGGGACACACAGAATTTTATGTTTAATTTTTCTTGTCCTGTCTTAAAATACAAGTTTCATTTCATCACCACCAACGATATACATTAGTGCCTCTTTCCCTACAGCCTCCCCAGATCATATTGTCCAAATTCTGTCTGTTGGCCAATTTGACGGATTGAAAATAGCATTTCAGTGTAGTTTAAATTTTTCTTAAAGGGAGGTTGAATGTCTTTTAACGTTTTTAAGGGCAATTTGTGTTTCTTTTCTGTAATTTCCCCGTTCATGTGCTTTGCCCATTTAACCACTTTATCAATCTGATTTTAGAATATGTGCTGCTAAAACAAGCTTTGAAAGCTTTAAAAAAAAAAAAAAGATTCCTGGTGTCCTCCACACACATACTGAATCAGAAGGGCCCATATTTAGGCTCAATAACCCTCCTAGATTTAGAAACCATTGACCTAGATTATCAAAACAAATTTGTCACTCTAAATATTTACAATAGTGTAAGGCTACATTACCTACAAAGTTAAATGGCTGCAACATATTGTGTATTAAAATTTTTTAACATTGTAAACATTAATATTTACCATAGAATTTAATATAACGTGGGGGAATGATATGGATGGCTCATGTTTCAAAAAGAAAAACTTGAACTTCTGAGTTTTCTCAAACTCGAAGTAGGCAGCAGTTTAATATCAGGACTAATGGTAGAGAAAGGAATCAGAATACCAAATCGAGAAATGTTAATAAGCAACGGGAATTAATACAACATTGTAAAACAACAACACTTCAATAAAAAAAAAAAAAAGCAACGGAGTATTAGGTGGCCTTGTATGGACCCGGAACTGACCACTCTTTCTGAGTTTGCTTCTTACTCCTAAACTTTAACAAGATTGTTCGTTTTAGGAAGACTCAAGAATTTACATTACTTATTTGGTTTCAGATTAAATTTTGGACTACACTGAAACTGGAAACTGGCTATCTGGAGAAGAAATGGTCCCAGATCACTCATAGGCCGGTGAACAAAATAAATACAATACCACAAACCTTCGTCTGCAAAACGAAGCAATGGGAAACACCTGGGTCAGTTCCCAGGCAGGAAGAGAGGAGGGGCGGTGTCACGCACAAGTGGGTGGGGCTAGCTCCGCAGTGGAGGAGTGTCTCTCCCGAGAGCCCGCTCCTCCTCCGTGACGTCACAGGTAGAGCCCGCCCACAGCCGCCCAGGACTCCTGTTATAGCCGCTGCTCGCTAGGGCCCCGGAAGCTGCCCCTCTCGGGGGTCATGATGGGCAGTAAGATGGCGTCTGCCAGCAGGGTCGTTCAGGTAAGGAGACTCGGTTGCCTTTCCGCGCCGTAGGCAGTAGAGATGGTGCTGACTGTAGCACCGGCGCTGGGGAGGAAAGGCGGTGGTGGAGACTGCGCGGTGACCACGGCCCTGCGTAGGGCCAGTAGCGGCTTCCCGGGGTGTATGTGAGAATTGGACCTTGAGCTCGTTGGGTCGGGCAGTGAGCCGGGGACCGCAGCTGAGGGTTCGAGCCAGGTCGCGGGAGTGCATCTCAGCAGCTAGGCACGTAGCTGTTCCGAAGTCCCTGGACTGCCCTCCACCGGGACCTCGTTAGCCTGTTAGGAGTATGCAGGCTTGGCTGTCCTGGCAATATCCTGGCCAATCAGCGACCAGTATTGTCTGTGTTGTCGCGGATCAGCCAATCGGAAGGAAGGCGGTAGCGTTGAGTGAAAGGAAGCGAACCCTGCGTCTGACCTGGCGTCCCTTCAAGGTCTTGGAAATGGCCAGAGAACTGGCCCCGCGGGCTGCGTCCTCGCCGTCCTCGCGGAGGCGGGTTCTCCCCCACCAACCAGCGTCTCGTTACAGGCTGGATGGGGGAGAATGGAAAAAATACATATTTAAGTTTATCTGTAATATATGTATAGTGTTGGTTTCCTAAGCTTTTTTCCCCTGAATTTAGATTGGCGCTAGAGGAACTTTATTGTTAATCCACACATCAATTACTAACTCCTGACAGCTTTTGTTTTTGCTTCTCCAACTGTGATCTCTAGCTTAAATAGGAGAGGTAAGATTGGTATTAAAAAAAAAAAAAATTGGTATATAATGGGCCACAATCTCCACTTTTGTGGTTGCTTTACACGAGTTTTTTTTCAACTCTTAAAGTGTATTATTGTACAATTAACTTTTAACTTTGACACGAGAAGTGCATTTCCCTTTGCACATCTCTTAAAAGACCTTTTCTTAAAGTTATTTCGCTCTGAAAGAGAATCCTAGATCCCAGTCTTTGCTCCCATTGCAACGAATGATCCTCACTTATTCATTCAACGGGTAGTTATTCAGCGTTAAAGATGCTGTGAGGACAGAACATCCGACAAAGGACTGGTATCCATAACAGATAATTATATATATCCATAATATATAGCCCAATTTTTAAAATGGGTAAGAAAAACTTGATATTGCACAAAGCAAGATATTCAAATGAGCACTAAGCCAATGAAAAGATACTCAACATCATTACTTGCCAGGAAAATGCAAATTAAAACCAGGAAGTACTACCACACCCACCAAAATTATTTTAAAAAACTGACAATACCAAGTGGTGATGAGAACATGAAGCACCTGAAACTCTCATACAATGCTGGTGGGAATATAAAATGGTACAGTCACTTTGGAAAACTTTTGTGGGCCTCTAATACTAGTTAAACATACCTACCCTGTGTCCAAGCAGTTTTTCTCATAGGTTTATATCCCAGAGAAATGAGTGCATATACCTATTTAAAAAACTATATAAAAATGTTCATAGTTGTTTTATTAATAATAGCCCCTAAACCAGAAATTATCCAAATGTCCATTAGCAAGATAAGGTGTGGTAGATTTGTTAAAATGGAACAGTACCCAGCAATAATAAAGAACTTACTATTGATATATGCAACAACAACAAAAAAGATGCTGTGAGGTATACAGTAAGAAATGGTCTGTTTCCTTTTAACAAAGCTGCAAAGACTTGTATTCAGGTTCATAATACAAAGCAGTATGTGCTGACATGTAATAATTACATGTTAACATTAGCAAAATGTATTGAGTACTTCTGTGCCAGGCCTATACTCAGTGCTGAGACTGCAGTGCCAACAAGACAATACATGGTGCCTCCACAGAGCTTAGAACTTGGCTGTTGATTGGTGTCTTGAAGAAAGAGTAGTATTTCAACAGGCTGGCACAAACTGATAGGAATTCACAAAGCATAGTGTCACCATTAAGTAGAGGGATTTGGCTGAACCACAGGGTATTCAAAAGTAATTTTAGAAGAGTAATTTATAGGTGTTCATTAAATGCCTGCTAAATGCCAAGCAGGGGCTTCCCTGGTGGTGCAGTGGCTAAGAATCCGCCTGCCAGTGCAGGGGACACAGGTTCAAGCCCTGGTCCAGGGAGATCCCACATGCTGCGGAGCAACTGAGCCCGTGCACCACAACTACTGAGCCTGCTCTTTACAGCCTGTGATCCACAACTACTGAGCCCGCGTGCCACAACTACTGAAGCCTGTGTGTCTAGAGCCCGTGCTCCACAACAAGAGAAGACACCGCAACAAGAAGCCTGTGCACCACAATGAAGAGTAGCCCCCACTCAACACAACTAGAGAAAGCCCGCATGCAGCAACGAAGACCCAACGCAGCCAAAAATAAATGCATAAATAAATTTATTTAAAAATAATAATAATAAAATAAATACCAAGCAGTATATATTTGATATGTTTGGGATGATGCAATAGTAGAAAGGAGATAGTTAATCATTTAGGAAATTGTTTGGCTGCATGAGACACAGGGGAAGAAGATAAGTGGTTGGATTAATTCAGGGTTTGAGCTTTACAGGTGAGGTGAAAGTAAACCTCCAGCAAGGCAGTTGAGAGTGGTAAGAGATTTTTGAATGGACTGTAGGTTCTAGGCTAGATGAGAAAGGAAGTAAAGTCAGGATGGAACCAATTGACTGGGAGAAAAGGGAACGATAAAGGAAATGAAGGGCTTGCTGGAACTGATGGTGGGAAATAACAGAGAAGAGAGTTGTAAGTTAAAAGGTTGTAGTTGAGTTTAGATTTTAGATTAAGAGTTTAGGGACGGTACAGTTCTGAACTCAGTAAAGAATTAAGAGTAGGGCTTCCCTGGTGGCGCAGTGGTTGAGAATCCGCCTGCAAATGCAGGGGACACGGGTTCGAACCCTGGTCCGGGAAGATCCCACATGCCACAGAGCCACAGAGCCCATGTGCCACAACTACTGAGCCTGCACTCTAGAGCCAGTGCGCCACAACTACCGAACCTGCGTGCTGCAACTACTGAAGCCCGTGTGCCTAGAGCCCGTGCTCTGCAACAAGAGAAGCCACCACAGTGAGAAGCCCATGCACTGCAACGAAGAGTAGCCCCCGCTCGCCGCAACTAGAGAAAGCTCACAAGAGCAGTAACGAAGACCCAAAGCAGCCAAAAATAAATAAATAAAATAAATAAATTTATTTTTAAAAAAAAGAATTAAGAGTAAAAGAAAAGAACCTTTCAGGAATAGATGCTAAACTGGAAAGAATATAAAGGTCAATAGGCAACTTGGAAGTTTTGCTAAAGGAAATAGTGGAGGAAAGGAGAAAAATGATTTTTTTTAAAAGTCACAGATAATGAATGAGGCCTACGCAGGTCCCAACCTGTCCATGGTTTGGGGTTGCTATCTGCCTCATAAAGCAAAGTAGAGGGTTTGTCTTCTGGGAAGACAAGAGTTGTCTTCTCCTCTAAAAAAGCCTCTTACATAGTTGGCTTTGGCATCTTCCAGGAATAGTAGGGCAGGGATTGAGGCCTCATGAGGCTCGGTTTTTAGTTGAGGTAGAGAGAGGAGATGGTGGTTATAACCAGAAAGTCCAGAGTGGAGTGTTACCTCCAGAACTCGTCACTGTTAACTCTGCCTGGGCTTCATGAATCATAGAAGTGAATTCCTTAATAGAATAATAGTTTCCAAAAGAAATCACTGATAATGAAAAAAGATGAAAGGGATTCAGAGAAAATCATAGAAGTAGATAAAGACAAGACGATGCAACTTTTGTATAATAAGTAGTCTCTGAAAAAGTGAAAGTAGATAGAGTTGACCAAGTCTCAAAACCTATAATTTAATAAAACTTTCCTGATACAAAAGAAGACTTAAAGTTATACCTTGTAGTTGAGAGATTTGATCCAGTATGTTTGATTAATGAGTATATTCTAGTAAAATCATTAAATTTTAAAGAAAAAATTATTTGGTGATCCAAGCGACAAGACCAAGCACTTAAAAGAGAATGGAAGTTATCAGAGTTTTCAACAATAATACTTCATTAAGGAAAACATGTGGATAACATATTTAAGGTAGTTAAAGAAAATGTGAACCAAAGCTTTATCTAGCTACATTGACCTTCAAGTGTAAAGGCCACAAACTCTTCTAAACCTTTAATAACTCAGGGAATATTGTTCCCTGAAGCTCTTCTTACAGCTCTCACAGAGAATAAGCTTCAGACAACTAAGAAATACTTATTTGTACTTGTGACTGTTTTAATATAGGAACTGGGTATAAGCACTGAATGTATTTAACTATAGAACTAAGACTAAATGATGCAGATAAGGGAGAAAGACTTGTTGGTAATATTATTTTTTTTGACAGTATAGATCTAATAAAACTTTTAAAATGGAGGGAATAAGGGGAAGAGTATACAGAAAGTAGAATAAACTTGCTAATTGCCTCTGGTTATTAAATGGTAGTAAAAGATGGGGAGGGAAGGCAGAGAAGAGATTACCATCAGCTCCTTTCATTCTTTCTCATAATAGTGAACCAACAGATAGTATCTCAGAAATGGGCAACTAAGAGTATTATCTAAAGGTAGCAACATAACATAAACATTATACAAAAGTACAAATCTTTCCAAATACCAAAAAACAAAACAACAAACCCCACAAATGAAAGCAGAGAGAAAGATCATATGACAAAAGACTTTATATTTAAATAATCATATAATGATATGACAGAAAATACACCAAACTTGTGAGTTATATCTATAAATTTAAATGGTGTAACTGCCCTTTTAAAAGTATTCTCAGATTAGCCAACAAATGAATATTCAATGCTATGCTATATATGAGGCACAGCTAAAACTAAGAGACTTAGAAAGGTAGAAATAACAGGATAGTCAACTGATCTTTGACAAAGAAGCAAAGGCAATACAATAGAGAAAAGATAGTCTTTTCAATAAATGGTGCTGGAACAACTAGACGTCCACTTGCAAAACATGAATCTAGACACAGACCTTATACCCTTCACAAAAATTAACTCAGAATGGATCATAGGCCTATATGTAAAGTGGAAAACTATAAAACTTCTAGAAGATAACAGAGAAGAAAACTTAGATGATCTTGGGTTTGGCAGTGACTTCTTAAATACAACACCAAATGCACAATCCATGAAAGAAATAATTGATAAACTGGATGTCATTAAAATTAAAAACTTTTGGTCTGCAAAAGACACTGAAGAGAATGAGAAGACAAGCCACAGATTGGGAGAAAATATTTGCAAAAAGAATATCTAATAAAGGATGTTATTCAAGATATATAAAGAACTCTTAAAAGTTGCCTGGTGGCACAGTGGTTAAGAATCTGCCTGCCAATGCAGGGGACACGGGTTCGAGCCCTGGTCTGGGAAGATCCCATATGCCATGGAGGAGCTAAGCCCGTGCACCACAGCTACTGAGCCTGCGCTCTAGAGCCCACAAACCACAACTACTGAAGCTCATACTCCCTAGAGCACGTGCTCCGCAACAAGAGAAGCCACCGCAATGAGGAGCCCACGCTCACCTGCAACTAGAGGAAGCCCGCTCACAGCAACAAGGGCCCAACGCAGCCAAAAATAATAAATAAATTTATAAAAAAAAAAAAAAGTCAATGATAAAAACAGCCTGACTAAGAAATGGGCAAAAGAGCTGAACAAACACCTCATCAAAGAAGATATACAGATGACAATCATATGAAAAGATGTTCAACATCATAGTCATTAGGGAATTAATTTCAAATTAAAACAACAGTAAGACACCTCTATATACCTATTAGAATGGCTGAAACCCAGAATACTGACACCACCAAGTGCTGACAAGGAAGTGGAGCAATGGGAACTCTCATTCACTGCTGTTGAGAATGCAAAGTGCTACAGCCACTTCGGAAGGCAGTTTGGCAGTTTCTTACACAACTAAACATGCTTTTACCATATGGTTGAACAGTCACACTTTTACCCAAATGAATTGAAAACTTACATCCAAACAAAAACCTGCACATGGATGTTTATAGCAGCTTCATTTATAATTGCCAAAACTTAGAAACAACCAAGATGTCTTTCAGTAGGTGAATGGATAAATAAACTGGTACATCCAAACAATGTAATATTATTCAATACAATATTATATTATTGTAATATTATATTATTATATAATTATATATTTGTATATTATACAAATGTAATTTGTAATGTTATTTCAAAAAGAAATAAACTACCAAGCCAGGAAAAAACATGGAAGAAACATACATGCGTCTTACTAAATGAAAGAAGCCAATCTGAAAAGGCTACATGCTGTATGATTCCATCTGCATGATGTTCTGGAAAAGGCAAAACTATGGAGACGGTAAACAGATCAGTGGTTGCCAGAGATTGGGGAATGAAGGGATGAGTAGGCAGAACACAGAAGATGCTATAATAGTGAATATGTCATTGTACATTTGTCAAAACCCTTAGAATGTACAACACCAAGAATGAACTCTAATGTAAAACTTCGGGTGATAATGACATGTTAATATAGTTTCATCATTTGTAACAAATAGAATACTCTGGTGGGAGATGTCCATAGTGAGGAAGGCTGGGGGGGTGGGGTGAGTGGGGGGGGTGCCCAGTGGTATATGAGAACTGGAAGAAGATTGGAAACGACTCAAATTAACAACCCAAATTAACAGGGGGCTGGTTGAATAAACTCATGGCATTTATCATGACTTCCTACTGATTCCCTCAGATTCCAGTCTTAACACTACAGTATTCTTCCTTGCCTTCCCTCATCCCATATTTGTATTTTCTTTCTCTCACAGGGAAATCCCTGCCTTCCCCAACCATCAATATATGTATATACTCATTTGCTTAGTCCTACAATATATACAAAACGTATAGCTATATCTATACAACCAACCTACTAAGTAAAAAGTTAAAGATTTCTTTGTATTTCTTTTTGTCTTTAGACTGAAGGTATATAGTCCAAGCACTATGAAAGTTATTTGGATTAGCTTTTTTTTCCTTAGTTATAAGCTGCTCAACTAATTGACAGACTTGTTTCTCTTTGTATTTACATTTAGAGTTTTTTTTTTTTTTAATTTTATTTATTTATTTATTTATTTATTTATGGCTGTGTTGGGTCTTCGTTTCTGTGCGAGGGCTTTCTCTAGTTGCGGCAAGTGGGGGCCACTGTTCATCACGGTGCGCGGGCCTCTCATTATCGCGGCCTCTCTTGTTGCGGAGCACAGGCTCCAGACGCGCAGGCTCAGCAGTTGTGGCTCACGGGCCCAGTCGCTCCGCAGCATGTGGGATCTTCCCAGACCAGGGCTCGAACCCGTGTCCCCTGCACTGGCAGGCAGACTCCCAACCACTGCGCCACCAGGGAAGCCCCATTTAGAGTTTTAAAAAGACAATTTTGAGATAGGAAAATTTGAGCATAGCTAAATAATAGATGATATTAAAGAATTATTTTTGTTAAGTGTGGGAAAAGTATTGGGATTATGGTTTAACCAAAATCCTTTTCTGTTAGTGATACATGTAGATGGTATTAACAGATGAGATGACTGGGATTTGTTTAATGGGGGAAGGGTTGATGAAATAAGATTGATTACTGCTGAAATTGTGTGATGTGTTTATCAGGGTTTATTTTACTACTCTGTCTACTTTTATGTATTTTTAAAATTTTCTCTTAAAAAGGGGGGATACCAAACTGTGGGAATTTAATCTATATGGGCATATTACCATATTTTTAAGTGTACAAAAGCAATGTTGAAATGGCTTCTTTCTCTCTGGTGTATGTACATTTGTTTAAGTGTGTATATACATACTTACATACCTATACAGTTAGCCCTTACTTACAAATGGTCTATTCACTCATTTGTCAAATGTTTGCTGAGCATTTACTACGTACTGGCTACTGCTGCAGAAGTACTTAATTTTCCATCTCTGCCTTTCCAGGAGCTTTGCTCTCCTGTAATCATTGGCTCATTTACTGTCCTCTACACAATATTCTTAAGATGTTCAGGTTGCTGTGGAAACACAGGAGGAGTTTTTAAATCAGATTTAGGAATCGGGAATCTTCTTAGAGAGGAGTGACAGCTGAGCTGTTTTCAAAGATAAGCAGTCAGATGAAAGTGGAGGCATGGAAGCGGGTTGGGACCTGGGAGAGATTTCGTGGCAGAGCACACAAGCTGTAGATTGAATGGGGATGGAAATGGTATGAGGAGTTAGGGAAATGAAAAGTACTTCAGAATACTTGGAGTGAAAGGTACAGTGGTGGGGAATGAGGCTAGAGAGGTAGGGAGAGGCCTGATCATGATGGGCCTGTGTGTGCCAAATGCGAGTTTGAAGTTTATCCTGAAAAGCTTAGGACTATAGGAAGGAAAGAACAAGAAGCCTGGCTATGAAAAGAAACAGGTACTAGATGGAGTGAGAAGATTTGTTTTTTAACACGAAAGATGTGAACATGCTTTTATGCTTAGGGAGACAACTATCTTCCAGCATTTTCTCACAGCAGCAGAATTATGGTGGTTAGTTTTCAGACCCATCCCTACAAGCCTATTTGCTTCTGTACTCATATAAAATGTGTAATGTGTAGTACATATATACAAATATATTGCAGATAAACACACACCTGTCTCACTAGTAACACAGCAACTTATAGATTACGTTAGTAAAAAATAGTGCTCTGTTTATTAGAGTCTCAGCATTTTATATATATTCAGATTTCATACTGAAAGTTCTGCTTAAGCTCCTCTGTAGCATTAACTGGAATTTTAGGGATAAAACATTAATACTCTTCAAATATCTTATTAAAAACAGTGTTCTAAATACATGTATTTCTATGGGTATAGGAAAAAGGCTGAAGTCAAGGGCTATCAAATGTTTAAATCTGTTTTATGTGGGTTTTGGCTTATAGTTGGTGTTTTCTTCTTTGTGCTTTTCTGTGTTTTTTCCAGATTTTTTACACAGAACATGTGTTACTTTTGTAGTCAGAAAAAGTATTTTTTTGATTACCTAATTTTCAATATGCTTTTTATCCTATTCTAAACCACTAGGTATTAACATAGTAGAGAAACAACACTCAGTACAAGTCAGGAAACTTCCAATTCTTACCAATCAGCAGGGTGATTTAGAAGTCATGCAACATAAAATCCTTGTCACCTTATAGGGTTGTTTTGAGGTCAGTAGGCAGTACAGTAAAATATCTTGTGATGTATAAAGTACAAAGTTCTTATGACTATCAGATAAGATAATAGTTCATAGACTAGCTATCCTTGTTGGGAAAGAGTAAAATTTAAAATAGTAAAATTTAAAGTTGCTGTCAGGTACTCAGTTATTTAACAAAGGCATCTGCTTGTAGGGTTCATTAGATTATTTCTTATGTAGTAAATGAGGTTATTTTAGTGCTTCATTTCTTTTTCGTGCATTTTATTTTTCCTTTAGGTAGTCAAGCCACATACTCCATTAATAAGGTTCCCTGACAGAAGAGACAATCCTAAACCCAATGGTAAGCTGTAGTTTATTTATACTAAAAAAATATGTACATGCAGATTTATACATGAATATTCTATTATACACAATATTTCTTATTTTAGAATCAGGTAGACAAGGTAGCGTAGATCACAATGGTACGTTAGGTTGCATTAACTAACTTTCTATTACCTCCTTGTAAAAAAGTAGTAACTTGACAGTAGATATTTCTGAATTTTTAATGATACTGTGTTTATATATGGGAATTTTTGTTCCACCTTCTGTCCTTCAGAAGAATCTCCCATGCTTATATTTGCAGAGATTATGATGAATAACCACCATTCCTATATTTCTCTCCCAGCTAACCTTCTTTTCTTTCATTCACTGATTTATCTGTTCATTCAGGCAGTAAATATTTCTTGGATTGCCTTAGAACTTAGCAATCATTGCCTATTAAAGTAACTGAAGATTCTGAACAAGTTCTGTTTTTCTCTTACTGCTCTGTCACTGTCTTTAATTATAAGATACTTGACCTTTAATTCAGGGAGAATTTTAACAAATTTTGTATGGATATTTTTAACTTATTGTAACTCTTGAAAAATTAAGATATAGGTGACAAACAAGTATGGAGAAAACAAATCTCATCTGCATTTACCAACTTTCTTATTCTCCATTGTATGGTATTACCTGTAATCTCTGCCATATGACAAAATTTAAGTAATGTAAGTTATCCATACGGGTTGAACTCCACTACCTAGAAATTTCATTATTTTATGAACTTATTCTTCAATTTAGTAATTCATTCACTTAAAACTACCTCATTTGCTTTAAAAAGAACTTTATGAAACTATATTATGAAACTATATATAGCTACCCAACTAAGTTACTCTATAATGCTTAGCTCTTGGATTGTAATACTTATCATTTTAAGAATAACTTGATTATTTAATGATAGATAATTCAAAATAGTATTTTAAGACACTGAACAATGCCTCTATTTTTTTTTTTTCTAATTTCAGTGTCAGAAATTCTGAGATCAGCAGGACTACCATCTCACTCTTCTTCAATTTCACAGCATTCTAAGGGAAGTAAATCGCCAGACTGGCTGATGCATCAGGGCCCACCAGACACTGCAGAGATAATAAAAACTTTACCTCAGAAGTACAGAAGGAAACCTGTATCTCAAGAAGAAATTGAATTTATCCAAGTACGTTGTTGCTCTTTATCCCAATACTGTGGAAAACACCTTAACGTTATTGGCTTTGGAGTTTCATATTGCTGATTTCCATGTTCTTCCCATTGTCTTGTCAAGGTGTGTCCATAGCTAAGACAGGGATGGTCATGTAGGCCTGGACTATGAGAAATAAACGATGTTCGAGCCCTCAGTAAATGTGCATGAAGGAATATATGTGTAGAAGTATAGTATGGTAAATAGCAAAATACATACACCCCATGGAAAAAAGCGCTTTAGGGTCCTCATTAATTTTTTTTAAATTAATTTATTTTTGGCTGCGTTGGGTCTTCGTTGCTGTGCACAGGCTTTCTCTAGTTGCGGCGAGCGGGGGCTACTCTTTGTTGCGGTGCGTGGGCTTCTCATTGCGGTGGCTTCTCTTGTTGCGGAGCACGGGCTCTAGGCGCGCAGGCTTCAGTAGTTGTGGCGCATGGACTCCGTAGTTGTGGCTTGCGGGCTCTAGAGCACAGGCTGAGCAGTCGTGGCGCGTGGGCTTAGTTGCTTTGCAGCATGTGTGATCTTCCCGGACCAGGGCTCGGACCTGTGTCCCCTGCATCGGCAGGCAGATTCTTAACCACTGTGCCTCCAGGGAAGCCCCCTCATTGATTTTTTAGAGTGTAAAGGACCAAGAAATTTGAGGACCATTGATCTACGTCAACCTTGAGTCCCCTTCAGATCTGAAATTCTTTATAACATTGATAGGAGTGCCCAAAAGCTATGAAAAATCTGAAATTGTTTTTAAAACCTAAAGATCATTGGCTTAAAATGTTTCAAATTTGTATAGTGGCCATGAAAACATTTCTTTGTAAATGAAACACCTAATCTTATTGCTTTATTTCTTCCTTTTCAGCGTGGAGGTCCAGAATAATCCCTGACAATGTGGCTGCTGTTTGTTTAATCAGACAAAGAAGAGTCTTTACAATGAAGGACTTCCAGAATGACAAATGAGAAATTGTACATTAAATAACTTTAATAAAATTTCTGTAAAAAAAAAAAAAAAAAAGAAGAAGTATAGAAAATTTAGATGGACACTTGTATCTCCTAATTTATGTATCTTGGTCAGCTTCTCCACAAGCTTACCTGATTGTTTATATACTTTATACTTATTAAAGTATACATTTTTAAATGTTAGCCTATTAATTTACTCAAATTATCAAGCATTACAGTGTTGAACTATTAAAAGTACACAATGTCTAGTGAACAATCATAGGTTTACCATAATTTCACTTCTCTTTCAGTTTCTGTTTAAATGTGGAAAGAATATATCCGGTAGAATTGCAGCTTTCTGGAATTAATTTTCCTGGAATTGGATAAGGATCAGTGAAATAATGACTCCATTATTTGTTTTTAATTCTCTCAGTGTTTTTGCATTCACAAAGTGACTGGAGAATAACTGGCTCAATAAGCATATCGTACTCTAAATAATAAAAATACAGCCATGGTAAAACAGATGACTTTGTGGTATTAAGACTAGGGAGTTAACACAAAAGATTATGTAACCTGTGTTCAGAAAAAAATGTCACTGTATAAAATGGAAAATAAGAGATCAAAATGAATATAGCATAGGAATAACATTTGACCAGAAATTTTAAGTTATTATGTTTTTAGGGGTGTTAAGAAAGTCTTGTTCTTTGGTTTATTTTACTGTTTTGATTGTGATCATGTGTACAAATCCTGATAATCATAAACTTTCTCAAACTTCATTGTCCGAAAGCCTCATAAAATCAACCTATTCACCTTATTAAGGCAATTTACAGAATTTTAATAGGCTCTCCTGTGCCAAGGGTATGTATGATTGTGAAAGTAAAGCCTCACAAAGTGAAATAAATTCTCTTCTATACCTTTAATGATTTCTAGACTATGCGTTAAAGAAGTCATCCCTAATAGTAAGGGTAACTCATGAGTAATTGACACAGTAGAATTGTTGAGTACGTTTTTGTATTTGCCCAGTTGAGTATGGATTAATCTTTATACTTTTTTTTCTTTTTTACTATTTCAGAGTTGATCTGCTTTTCGTGTAAATTCTGTATTGTGGCCTAGTATAAATGTTGCCCAACTCGAATGTGAAATAGGAGTTTGGTGCTAGCAATGAGCTATTCTGGTAACTCATGAGAAATACATGACTCATGATTTCTTTTTTATTATTTCAAAAATATACTTGGAAAAATTTCTTTAAAAACTAGCACTATTCTCTTTTTTCTCCTTAGCTTTCTCATTTCAGTAAAAGGAAGCCCAAGGCAATTTTTTTGCTCTCAGAAACAGAGTAGGTGCAGGAAATGAAGAGTGGCTTGAGTAATGCCGTGGGCCAGCAGTTAGAAACCCCAATACTGGAACCGTCTGAGGACCACCTTTGCTATAGCTGCTGCCATGAAAGTTCCAATGAAAAAATACATTACCTTTACAGAATTTATGACTAGAGGTATGGCAAAAGGATGTTAGTGGGAATTGCTGTCATAGGATGAGCTCCCAAGGAGGATGGTGTCATAGAAAGAATTTGGGCTTGACTTATCGAGTAAATAGCTTGTGTTTTCATTTAGGAGTTAAACACTTATGTATCTGTAACCGTTAGCAAATTGCTCAGTTTGTCCAACTTGGAGTTTTTTCTCCAGTACTATACAGTGTGATAGGCAGGATCAAATTAGTGTATTGTCTACTACACTGTAACAAATCACCCCCAGATTTAGTGGCTGAAAATAACACTCACTTAATAGCTCATGGTTTCTCTGGGTCAGGAATTCTGGGGCAGCTTGGCTGGGCAGTTCTGCTCAGTGTTTCTCATGAGGTTGCAATCAATGCCACCTGGGGCTGCAGTTATCTGACGGTTTCACTGGGGCTGGACCATCCATCTCCAAGATAGCTCACTCACATAGCTGGCAGGTTGATGCTGGCTGTTGGCAGGAGGCCTCAGTTCCCCTCCACCTAGGCCTCTCTACAGGGCTGCCTGAATGAATTCATGACATGATGGCTGACTTCCCCCAGAGCAAATGATCCAAGTGTACAGGCAGAAGCAGCAATACCTCTTTATGATCTAAACTCAAGTTATACACATTCATTTCTGCAATACTCTATTAGTCACACAGAACAGCCTGTTTCATTGTGTGAGGAAACTACACAAGTGCATTAATACCAGAAGGCAAGAATCATTAGGGCCATCTTGGAAGCTGGCTACTACTGGTGTGTGAAAGCGCTTTCTTAATTGTAAATGCTATACAGATGCTGAATGGTATATTTATACAGTGCCCTAATGAACCCAGACTATCACTTAAACATTGCCTTTGTTACCCTATTTAAATGTCCCAATATAGGAATTTACTTGTCAGCAGCATGGTATAATGTGATTATCAATTCATATGCCATGGCACACTTGGGAACCTCAAGCCTCAAATTTAGCTCACTATTTAGCTTGTTTCTACTACAAGTGAGGTTAGATTACTGTTAACAGTGATGTCTTTTAGACGGAACGATGACCTAAGCCATGTGACACCACATATCACTAGGTATGACTTGCCACAATTAAGAGATAGAAGTGGTAGAGATGGTATGGTTTCTGCAACATAGGAGAATTTTGCTTAATGAATATATCAACGCTCAATAAAGACCCAAGTAGTGACAAAGATCTGGAAGGTGACCAGTAATAGTTATGTGATGGCTAATATAAACTGCACAGTCAGTATCCTAAGGGTTTCTGACGTGTGCAGTCATTTAAGCCTTACAGCAACCCAGTGAGTAGGTCCTATTACAGAAGAAACTAGCAACAGAAATGTTAAATAATTTGCCCAAATCATAAACCTAGTAAATGAATAGTGGTGGGGCCAGTATTCATATGCAGGTAGCCTAGATCCAGAGTAAGGACTCAGCCTTTACACTGTATTACCTTGAGTAAGTTATGAGTTTTTGTATTCTGCTGCCTTCTTCAACCTAACTCTGAAAATCAGGATTCTCAACTCTTAGAAACATCAAATGCTCCAGCTCAAAACCTTAGAATTATCCTTTTCTTCCCCCACAACCCATGTCCAGTCTGTCAGCAAATCGTATTGGCTAGAAGCCAAACTGGTACCCTCAATACAACCATCTGGATTCCTGCACTAATTCTTTAACTGGCCTTCTTGGTTTTCCTTGCCCCTCTAAGTTTACAGTGTAATCTCTCACAACAGTCAAAGGGCGAGTTTTAAAACATTAAGTCTGATATCACTTGTCTGCTCAAAACTCTGCAGTGGCTTTTCAGTAATGTCTTTCTGGTACCACCCTATTTAAAATCACAAACCCTACTATCTATCCCCTTTCCCAGCTTTATTATCTCTGTAGCACTTATCACTATGTATTATAGCATATTTTAATTATCTCCTCCCATTGGAAGGCACTGATATTTGTTTTTCCCCTGCTGATTTCTCAGAGTCTGCAACAGAGCCTGGCATATAGTAAGCATTCAATATATATTCGTTGAATAAATGAATTAATTGTTTGTTGATTTGTATGAAAACTTATGAGAATCAAAGTTGGGTACTGATCACAGTTAACCATTGAGCACTATGTCTAAACTTTGTGCAAGTTTCATTTAATTCTCGCAACCACCTATGACGTAGTCTACTAGTTCCACCTTACAGGGTAGAAAACTGATGGCCAGAAGTCTGTTCCACAGCACAAAATTGTTCAGTTGACTTGGAACTTGTTTGCCTAGACGTGCTTCTTCAAGGACTCAGAATGCCTCTTGATCAGCCCTTAAGAACTGGGCACTCGCTTAAGTAACCTGAAATTGTCGGCTTAGGCGTCCACAGTAACCATGGTGACAGGACATCCTTGAGCAAAAACTAGAGAGCGAGATCACAGACAAGACCGAGCCTTCCGCACTCATACACACCTATTAAATCGTGAACACAGAGCATCGTATCAGAGCGCTGATCCGTCTTCGGTAGTGAAAAAAGTATCTAAGTTAAAACGGTAACAGGGTGACACAGCCACCACCGAGAGCACCCCGCTTCCGGTACAATCTGCGGTCACGTGGTAGGGCGGGGTGCTGCGCAGAAGAGCCCTCCAGCCCTGCCTCTTGCTGCTCCCTTAGGGCGGGCTCTGGCCGGACCTACTTAACAGCATCCCCGCCCACCCCGGAAGTGGGGCGGAGCTAATGAAGCATCGGTGCTCAGTGGGCGGAAGTGGCTGTGGGAGGCTTTAAGGTGCTTTAAATTCTTGCTGTCTTGGGAGTTCCCCCACCTTTCAGTTGGAGTCGAGCTCAGCGCGACAGATGGCTGTGGACGTCAAGTCGCGAGCAAAGCGTTATGAAAAACTGGACTTCCTCGGGGAGGGACAGGTGAGATTCTCGGGCGGGGCTCGGAGGGCCCTGAGCGGGGAACGCCGGGCCGCCTCACACCGTCGCGGGTTTTCTTGTGGAAGCCAGGGGACGGGCCACGCTACTCGTTCTGCTTGCGGGAGGCTGCCCAGACCCCTCCTGCGGCCCCTCTGTCCACCCTGGACATGAGACCTTGAGCGGCCTCCTCCGAAGAATAGACTGGAACGGAACGTGGACGGCCCCACCACGTTTCAAGCCGCCGCGAGTTTTTTCCCAAGAACCCTGGGTTCCTTGCGTCCCCAAATCTAAAAAAGTAAAAAGGCAAACACAAACCAAAAAAACTCTCACCAACTTAACTTTATTCCTCTTCTTCTCTCTAGTTTGCCACGGTTTACAAGGCCAGAGACAAGAACACCAACCGAATTGTCGCCATTAAGAAAGTGAGTTGCAGTTTGTTTTTCCTTGAGTCTCCTTGAAGATTGTGTATATGGGAGCTGGCGCCTGGCCGTTTTACTTCTCTTGACCGTGCTCTGCTAGTGAGGAGTTACTTAGGTCATTTTCAAAGAAACTAGAATTTCTTCGTGTCTTGTGTTCCAGGGTGGAACTCGTGTTGAACTTGTGTTTCGTTGCATTCATTGAAATTGAAATGAAGAGGAAGCTGTGTGTTATGATTGTTCTGTAAACTCAGACATTGGCAAAGGGGACAAATACTGCTCGTCTGTTGGGTCCTCAGAACACCTGACCTTTCCAGGTCCCTATTTCTGCCTCACCTGCATCCACTTTGTATATCGGTATTTCCTGAGTACAGGTTTACCATGAAAGGCTTTTGCCAGCATTAATGACATTGCTGTGGCGCGGGGTTTTTTTTTAATGGTGTCAGTAGCTTTTTTACTCGCATTCATTCAAGAAACTTCGGTCGTGTTTAGCTAACTTTCTATATACCAAGCATTTTCACCCTCGTTTTTTCGTTTAATCCTCGTAAGAGCCCATGAAGTAGGTAAAGTATCTCTATTTTACACTTGAGGTGGCTGAAGCTGAGAGAGATTAGGTGACTCATCAAGATGGCACAGATAGTAATTGCTAGAGCCGGGATTTAGATCCAGGTGTCCTGCTCCCAGGTTGATTGCCTTTTCCCATACTACGGAAATCAGTAACCTTCTCAAGAGAAGCTTGGTTTCTTCACACCTCAGGCCTGTTGGTGGCTTAGGTGACCACCTTCCTTATTATTCCTGTTGCTGCTTTGAATCTTTCTCCTTGAAAATCCCTAATTCCTTTGAAGCATATCCCTCTCATACTCTTAACACCTGCTTCCCACTCTTCCTTTCCACAATTATTCCTGCCATTGTTATCTTTTTTACTTTTTCTGACGTGTCTCATCTCCTTTTCCAGTTTATGTTCTATAAACCAATGCCATAGCTACTCCCTTGTGAAACCCTTAACTTTGTTAATTCTTTCTAAAGTTATTTTTCTGATTCTACCCCTGGTTCACGTTATTCTAGCCACACTGACCTTTCTGTCCCTTGAACACATTAAATTCATCCCAGTCCCAGTATCATTGCATTTGCTCTGCCTTCTGGTTAGTATATTTTTACTCGAAAACTTGAGTAATCATGTAATCAGGAATCATGACTGATTCCTTATCATTTAGATCTCAGTCAAATATCTCCTGTACATACATGCCTTTGCTGGTCATTCTAGCTAAAACAGGTGTGCCTCCCTTCGTACCTGGTGTTCTTTGCATATTTCTCTATTATTATTTCATAGTGTTTATCAAAATCTAAAATCTTTTACCTATGAGTTTATTTTATATTTACTACCACTTGAATTATATTTAGGACTGTGTCTAGTACATTTGCAGACACTCATTAAAAATGTATTGACTGACTGATATGGTCTCTTCAAATTGGTATAATCTCATTGAATTCTGTGGTTTTCTGAAAATCCTAGTGGGTTTTCTTGTTTGCTTACTTTTATCATAAACTAGGATTTAGAATTCATCCTATTTCTCAGTGATAGACTTGTACCCCTTGAAAGTGACTCATAATGGAATATTCTTTTACATTTAATTTTTATTTCAAATAGTACATCTTTGTGGTTTTATGCAATATAACCTTTATATAAATGAATATATAACCTTTAAAAATTGTGAATCACTATGTTGTACACCTGAAACTTATATAATAGTGTATATCAACTGTACCTCAAAAAAAAAAAGAAGCAGAAATATTTCTCCTTCTACCAAACCAGTTATTTCTCAAAACTTTTTTTTTAAAAAAGTCAATTACTAGGCCAAGCATGCCTGTCTCCTCTACCCCTGGTTTTCACTCCTTGGAGCAATCACTTTCAACTCCAAAACTGTTTTCTCTGCTATTTACATACATTTCTTTAGATAGCATGCTTATCATTATTTCTTGAGTGGTCTCTTCCCCTAGTTTTAGGCATTTTCTATACTTCATACTGTAAACATTGGAGATTTGGTGCTTGTGCACCTTCCTCTCCCAACACTCAATTTCTACTCCCACTCATTTACTGACATGTTTAATTTTACAAAAAAAAATGAATAATAAGCTATGTATTCTGTATTCTTTTGCCTATTGTATTTTGGACTTTTAAGACATCATTAATCTACCTTATCCTTTTTAAACAATTGTATTGAATTTATGTTTCCCAATTTATTTAACCAGTCCCCTATGGTAGTCTTTTGGAGCCTTTCTCATTTTTCAGTATTTGTTTTATGTATCTCAACAATATATATAATATTGCATACTTCTAAACTCTTTCTCTCCCTACACACACACACACAGGCACGCGTGCACGCGATATTCTTCTGCAACTTGTTTTTCTGAATCAGTATTATTTCTGAAATCTTCCAGATGGATACATGTAGATCTGGTTTATTCATGCTCATCAATGATTAGATTTTGTTATGTGGCTACACTAAAATTGGTCTATCCAAACTCTTGTTGATAAACATTTAAGCTGGGTTTTTTTAATGTTTTACTTTTATACAGTCCTTCTACAGACACTCTTATACATATGAGTTTCTCTAGAGAATGTATCTTTAGTTGAAAGCGATTATGAATTGTTGCTGCATAGAGAATACACAGCAGCGTCGCCAGATATTGTCAAATTGCTCTCCAAAATAGTGGGATAAGTTTAACCTCCCACCACATTCTCACCATCTTTGTATTGTCAGACTTTACAACAGTTGTCAATTAGATGGATCAAAAATGGTATATGGTTGTTTTTTCAATTAATATTTCTCTGATTACCAGCGAGGTTGATCATCTTTTCCTAGATTTATTGGCTTTTTAGACTTTTTCTGTTAGGTTGCCTACATTTTTTTCTTTCCTGTTGATTTGGTGGGGAATTTCTTATATATTCTGGATACCGATCCTTTATCAGAAATATGCACTGAAGATACCCTCTTTGCTGTAAACAATCAATAACCGATCTATAATAAGAATAGAAGAGTATTATTCAGACCAAACTGAGGATTATAGCCCAGAAGACAGTCTGTCAGATAGCTCTGAGGAACTGTTCTGAAGAAGTATGGTTTTCAGCATAGTTTATATCTTGTCAGAACAGAAAACACAGAAGACATCAAGCATGACAGGGTACATTCCTTCAAAGTTTCAAAAAAAAAGCTCAGCTGAAGACAGATCACCGAGTACGCAGTGAGTCAGTATGGCCTTGGCTCCTGGGAAGGGAGCCTTATCATCAAAGGAGTACTACTACTGAAGTCCCTAGAAGGGAGGCATTTATCCCTATCTTCAAAATGGACATTCTTTACTTCGGGAAAATGCACCCTTTTTTTTTTCAATGGTTAAAAGCAGATGTACAATGTGTGTTTGATAGACCACAAAACAGGCTGTTCTAGTTAGCAAAAAGTTTGTTAAATCATGTATAAACCAGAATGACTTCTCCATACTTCAGTATGTAAAAATTTTTTCCATCATCATCTCCCAGTCTTTGGCTGGGCTTTTAGTTGATTTATGGTATGTTTTGAGGCACAGATATTTAAAATTTTAATCTGGTTAAATTTGTCCGTTTTTTTCCTTTATTGGTTCCCTTTTTTGTGTGCTTCCCTACCTCCAGGTTATAAAGAATTCTACTATATTTTCGTCTAAAAATTTTAAAGTATTGCTTTTCACATTTAGGTCTACATTCCATTTGGAATTAAATTTTCTTTGTTGTGTAGTATGGGGATCCAATATTTTTTCCCCAGCTCTCTCAACACTATTGATAGTATATCCTTTTCCTGGTGAGTTGTAATGCCAAGTTCCAGTTTCCACTTGGATCTGTTTCTGGGCACACTATTCTTTTTTACTGGTTGACTTTTTTTTTCCCCCATCCCTGCTCCAATACAATAAGTCTATAATTACTATTGCCTTATAAAGTCTTGAAGTCTGGTAAGTCCCACATAGCTGTTTTTCTTCAAAATTATCTTGGCTTACTGTATGGGTCAGTTGAGAAATTTGAAACAGATCAGGAGAATTTGAATATGAACTAGTTATTATATGCTACTTTGGCATTATTATTAATTTTGTTAGGTATGAGAATGGCATTATAGTTATGTAAGAAAATGTCCACGTTTTAGAGGTGCCTACTTAAAGAGTATAGGGATGAAATAACATGAAGTCTGGGACTTGAAAAAGTGTATATTGTAGCCAACAAAAAGGGGAGGATGAATGAATTAAGTATGGCAAAATATTGGTAATTATTGAATCTGGGTGATGAAGTAGATGACTTCATGAAACTAGTCTATTTTTAATTGTGTTTAGAAAATGTAATAATGTTTTAAATTATCTGTTCTTAGCTCCTTACTTTTCCATATAAAGTTTAGAATCCATTTGTCAATGTCCTTGAAAAATGCTGTTGTACTTTACATTTAGTTCCATTAAAGAGAATTGACATATTTGACGTATTTATGATATTGAGTCTTTCTATCCATGAACATACTATCTATGTTTATTTTGATCTCATTTCTTAAGCATGTTTTAAGAGTGCTTTATAGTGTTCATGGAAAGCTTCATACATCTCTTGTTGGCTTTATTCCTAAGTGCCTTATATTTTTTGGTGCTATAATAAATAGCCTACCTTTAAATTAAAAGTTCTGTTTGTAGTATATAGGTGGGGGATATTTTTTAAAGTAGAATAGTTGATTTTCTGGAGTAGGATTTTTTTTTTTGTATTCTTGGTTACACTATCATTGTATAAAGTAGTTAGCTCTTGTTCTTTAACCTGGTACTTGGTTTTGTGTAAGACTGAACCTTTTAATGCAGTTTGATGTGCTTGTTCACAGTAACAACAGTATAACCATTTTCTATATCCATCGCAATTTGTAATTTTTCTTTTTGGAAAATGTGGTCCCTGGGAGCATATTATTGGACACATTAAGCATCTTATTTTATATGTTACGTATTTCCTCCCAAGTAGTCTAACTTGAAGTGCTTGTTTTGTTTATTAGCCTCTATGCGTTTAATTATTTGTTCCTCATTTAATCTAACAAAGATGTGTAATTCAAAACTTAAGGGGAAAGGAATGATAGGTACTTGATCCTTTCTTATATTGTTAATTTTGCCTTTCTGATTCATGATTCCCACTCCCTTCTTGCCTACTAATACTAGCTACATATGAGTTGCTATGTATTTTTGCTATAAGTTATTTTTTTAAGAATTTTAAAAAATTTTTAATTAATTAATTTATTTTTGGCTGCTTTGGGTCTTTGTTGCTGCGCGTGGGCTTTCTCTAGTTGTGGCAAGCGGGGGCTACTCTTTGTTGTGGTACGTGGGCTTCTCATTGCAGTGGCTTCTCTTGTCGTGGAGCACAGGCTCTAGGTGCATGGGCTTCAGTAGTTGTGGCACGCGGGCTCAGTAGTTGTGGCTCGCGGGCTCTAGAGTGCAGGCTCAATAGTTGTGGCGCACGGGCTTAGTTGCTCTGCGGCATGTGGGATCTTCCTGAAACAGGGCTCAAATCTGTGTCCCCTGCATTGGCAGGTGGATTCTTAACCACTGCGCCACCAGCGAAGTCCTTGAAGTGTTTATATATATGCATTGGTCTAAATAATTTAACATATTTCTAATGTGTTTGTTTTTTCCTCTGCCAGATCAAACTTGGACATAGATCAGAAGCTAAAGATGGTAAGTAACTTATTTCATGTAATCTGACAGAACAGGAAAGGTTCGTATTCTCAGTGAGGAAGAGAACAAAGTATTAATTAAAGTTAACAATGGTTCTGGATAGAGTTATTGCAGGGTCCCAGAAGAGTAAAGATAGACTCAGGATAGAGATAGGATATTTGTGATTTTCACCATTTGGGTGTTCAGAAGAATATTCAAGTCACCTAAGTAGATGGAAGACAGCAAGGTTATTAGTGACTTGTCTTGATGTCTTCATTACTGCTTTAGGTGTTGTTACAAGCCATTGTTTCTTCTTCTTCTGAGCTTCTGATTACTTTGAAAATTTCAGGATTCATGGAAGTATACAAAGCTTACTATAGAATAAATGTATGGGGGGGAAAGATTTTTTTATACCTTCTTCCAAAGCCTTATTTGCTAGAGTGCTAAGTCCTATTTAGTCATCAAGAAATAGTTCCTATATAAAGGATCCATCATCTCTGTAATAACTAGTACCAGATTTTATTTTAAATGTTGAGTTCCATCCTTCACATTGGGCAAGATGGTATCTAATCACTAGTTTGCTGTTAGCTTAAAGAATCTGCCACTGATATTCATAAGGCAAGAGAAGGGAGCCATTAACTTCTCACCAAATGCTACACACTTGTGTACATGTTCCAGCAGTCTTCAGATCTGATATCTCACAGATAAAGTGAATACTTTTTTCACCATTTATCATAGTCTGTGCTAAGCTATTTTAAAAATAAAGCAATATAAAATGGAAACAAGTATGTCATAAAAATTGTTATTTTTTTTCCTGAGGAATAGTCATCGCTATTTCGTCAGACTGACCTTTCCCAAAAAATACGTTTACAAGAAGGTTTGAGATTTCAGAATTATTTTTCACTTTTTTCTTTGCCTTTTTATGTAGGTATAAATAGAACAGCTTTAAGAGAGATAAAATTATTACAGGAGCTAAGTCATCCAAATATAATTGGTGTGAGTATGATCTAAGTTGTTTCTGGGATTTGGGACCCTGCCTTTCCTGAATGTGGTAGATGTTGATTGAAGGCTCAGCAAGATAAGTTGTTCTAGATGAGCCTTGCAAAAAGGCTGAAATTTATTTTCTATCCTAATTGTTCTTGTAGGCAGTGTCTTAAAAACTATACAACTGATTAAATAAATATTGGCATACAGGCTAACTTTGTCAGAGATCATTTTGAAGCCTAGAGAGCTCTAGCATGTGTAAGACCTTTAGCAAGTTCCCTTGAACTCTGTGCCATAGTCCCTACCTCACAGCGTTGTTATGAGACTAGCTCACTGAATACACGTAAAGTACCTGGGATAGTGCCTGGCATAGAGAACGTGCTCATTCAATGAATGATAGCTGCTGATGCTATTTGTAGGATATTCTTAAGTACCAAGTTTGGGAATTTTTCTAAATTGGAGACTTAAATGAGGTTTTCATTAATTCATATCTTTATTATAACTCCAAAATTTGGAGGGAGAGGTTAGTATTTAGTGATTTTTTTTTAATAGTAAGGTTTAATATCTTGTGCTTCAAAGTACTAATTCCTAGCGAAAAAAAAGGATAAATATTAAATTTAATAAAATTATTTAAACTTTACAGAGAATTATCAACAATCCAAATGCTTGTTTAAGTTTTTTAAAATTACTTCAGTTGGTATAATACTGTCAAGTGTTTAATAGAGAATCACATGTTGATTTTTTTTTAATTTTGCTTTGCAGCTCCTTGATGCTTTTGGACATAAATCTAATATTAGCCTTGTCTTTGATTTTATGGAAACTGACCTAGAGGTAAGATTAAAATTCCTGGAGGAATTTTTTTTCTCTATTTATCAAAAGAGAATCTAAATGTTTATTTTCTACCTTTGAAGATACTGGCAGTCAAAAGAATGCTTAATTTTGTTGAAATCTAGATGTGTTCTCAAGTCAAAGATCTTCTGAATCATTCAGCCATATTCCCAGGGTTAAATACAAGAGTTGGATTTCAATAACATTGTGTCTACCAAGTTCCCAATACCTTATTGACATTACTTTTTAGAAAAATGAGTGTTTGGCTTTGGAGGATTTGGAACTTCTTTGTGATATTATCACAGAATATCCTTTTGAAAGCCAGGTTTCTTTTTGAGAAAAATAAGATTTTATGCTTTTCATTAATATTAATTGAATCTCAATAATGGACATTCCAAGGATGTGGAACAAGTGGAATTCTCATACACTGCTGATGAGAATGCAAAGTGATGCAGCCACTTTGGAGAACAGTTAGGCAGTTTCTTATACAATTAAATATACACTTAAGGTACAATCTAGTAAATACCACCTCTACATATTTATTTATCCAAGAGAAACAAAAACATGACTACACAGATGTTTAGCTTTATTTGTCACTACCCAAACTGGAAACAATCCAAATAGCTTTCATTAAGTGAATGTATAATCATAAAGTGGAATACTATTTGAGAATAAAAAGAAACAAACTACTAACATATGCAACAGTATAGGTGAATCTCAAATACATTATACTAAATGAAAGAAGCCAGGCTCAAAAAGCTATTGATATTATATGATTCCATGTATGATTTTTTGGAAAAGGCAAAATTAAAGGAACAGAAATCAGATCAGTGGTTGCCTGGGTTGGGAATCGAGGGGAGGATTGAGTAGAGAGTGGCCTGGGGAGAGTTTAGGGGGTTATGAAGCTATGTCTTGATTATGGTAGTGGTTACACAACTGGATGTGTTTGTTAAAATTCATAGAACTGTGAGATTAAAAAGGTATATTTTACCTATTTTAAAAAAAAGAAAATGTGAATTTTTAGCTCATATAACGAAAAGTCTAGGAATAAACTGACTGACTTGGGGCATAGTTCACAAATAATGCTAACGTAACACAGTCTTTCACTTTAACTCAGTGTTTTCTTCTCTGTTGCCTTGTTCATGGGTAGAATTTCTCAATATAGTGGCTCAGGCACTTGCAGGCTTCTATCCTTAGAGTTTAAAAATCCCTGAGGAAAGAAAGTGCTTTGTTCCCTTTGATTCTAGCACAAGTATTTGCCTTGGCTTGGCTCACATATCCATCCCTGAGCTAGTTTGGAAAGCAGGCTGCAGTGTGGTGACTGACCATGCCTGGGTCGTGTGTCTACCTCTGAAGGCTACAGGTAGTGCACAGTCCTGTTTTAACCACGTGGACTAAGCTGGGAACAGATGGAGTGTTGAATGCTGTTGTCAGAAGGGGCTGTGTATCTGGGGGCAAGTGAAAACAACAGATGTTTGCTACATGGATGCCTAAAAACAAAGCAGTAGGACATAAAGCACTGCTTTCTTTCCAAACCAAAGATACTTTCCCTAACCGTATAATTGGAGGTTCTGTCAGTACTTCCTAAGGAGAGTTAGGCAATCTCTCTTGAGATTCTCCTCTATGAATAAATCCATTTTATGTCTGTAAATGATTTTATATAGTAGAGTCCATTTGGAATAATAAAGCGTACCTGTATATTGTATGCCTGCTTTACAGGTTATAATAAAAGATAACAGTCTTGTGCTGACACCATCACACATCAAAGCCTACATGTTGATGACTCTTCAAGGATTAGAATATTTACATCAACATTGGATTCTACATAGGGTAAGGTTTTTAACCAAGTAGTATTGCTTCTTCACGTTGTAGTCAGACTTTATGTAGCCAATTTATTACACAAAAGGTCTGAATATGTGAATTGTTACAAGATAGAGCTGGGCCATTTTATCCAACCTTCTTCCTCTGTGTGCTCCCTTCAGTTCCACGACGTGGTGCTGTGAGGACTCTGAATTACTATGTGAAATTTAGAAATGGAAGAGACCTAGTCCTTCGTGTTTTTCATAGTTGAAGAGCTAAGTTGCTGACCAAAGTTACATATTTTTTTTCAAGGTCAGCAGCTGACAACTGACAACAGTATTAGAACCGAGACATTTTGGCCTGAAGTCCAGTGTTCTTTGTGCTATACTGTTGTAATGGGAAAAAAATAAACAAAACCAAAAACAGTGGGAGTCTGGATTAAATTATGCAATGCAAAAATACCTTTGGAAAAATATTTCTAGTAGCTCCAAAATTCTAGGAAATAATGAAATAAAATTTCTGAAATGGCTGAGTCATTGTTAGGAGCATTCAGCTACTAGAACAAGGCTGATAATTTAGATAGGTAGATGTTCGTAGGCACCCTATTTAGATGAAATAGCTAAAAATATATAAGTTATAGTTAGTAATTCTCATACTTACACTTGGAATCCCTTTTAGGTTATTGCTAATATATTTTTAGCATAGATTGTGAAGACTGTATTCCTCATCCTTATAAATGCCTAATATTTTTATTTACTGAAGTTCATACCTAGTGGGGGTTTTTTTGTTTGTTTGTTTTTGTTTTGTTTTTGGCCTCGTGGCTTGTGGGATCTTAGTTCCCCGACCAGGGATTGAACTCGGGCCCTCAGCAGTGAGAGTGCAGAGTCCCTAACCTCTGAACCGCCAGGGAATTCCCCATATATATTGTTACTAAATTAAATAGCAGCAGCTATTTATTGAGTGCTTACTATGAGCCAGTCACTACACTAGGGTTTTTACAGGAAATATTAAATTTAATCCTCACAGCAAACCTGTGAAGTAGGTAAATTGAAGTTCAGTGAAATTAAGTATCTTGACCCAATGTCTCACTAAGTAATATGGCCAATCTTATTTTGCTTTGTAGGCTTTTTGTCAATAAAAATAATATTGGTGGTTGTTTACATTTGGGGTGTTAGCCCATTTCTGCTAAGTTTAAATTTAAGCCAACTAAATGTATCATTGTGATATTCTTCTCCACCCTGCTTACTTGTTTGTTTAAAACCTCCATTATATAGGACCTAAAACCAAACAACTTGTTGCTAGATGAAAATGGAGTTCTAAAACTGGCAGATTTTGGCCTGGCCAAATCATTTGGGAGCCCCAATAGAGCTTATACACATCAGGTTGTAACCAGGTAAGGATTCCTTAACTAACTGAAACCTTATATTGTGTAGGATATACACAAATGATTGTGATTACACAAATGAGCATTTGTCTTCTCTGAAATTTTGGCAGAGTTCAGGGATTACTATTGGTATTTTATTAAAAATATAGCCCTTTTTTATATTATGTATATCTTGCCACAGTGAAAAAAATATACAGCCCTTCTTTCAAATGGAGTTGAATTTAAGTCTGTCCTCAGAGATTTACCAAGTTATTTTTGGGACTAATTTATACTTCTTATACAGTTTAGTTAGGTAGGTTGGGACTGTAGTCCCTATTGTTGTACATAAGCACGTGATTTGGGGGGGCCTGTGTTTATTTTATTGGTCAGTCTTGGTTCCACATTTTATATCATTCAGTGTGAATGAAAATTCTCTAAACAAAGCAGTGCATTTTTATTTGGGTTTTGCATATTAGTTTCTTCCATTTTCTGTTTATACTTTTTATGTGTAAAAACTAAAAATCACATTAAATAGATAGGGATGGTAGATTTTATCTTGTCAAGATGACATTTGTTAATTTCTCTGACTCTTTTAAGGATCTGAGAAGATCATCAGATTCTCTGTCCTTTTAAATTACTTTGTCACCTTCCTCCAGATAGATCTCACTGAGTGTCAATCACCTGAGCCCTGAGTAAAAAGTAAGGGATATAAGTAGTTGTTCATGTAATTTCTGGAAAGATTAAGCCCATCATTCAGGAACACTGGGGACTCAGGAAAACAGGGACCCACATACATGAGTATTGTGTGCCACTGCTTTTCATCTACCCATTTCTCATACTTTCTCTTCTTGCAAATCAAATGCTACTAATAGGTCAAATTAACGTGAGGACTGAGAATTAACAATTTAGATAACCTAGACAAGAGCAGTTTTGGTGGAGCGGTGGGATGAAAGCCTGACTGAAATGGGTTTAAGAGGATGAGAGAAGAGGAAATGGAGACAGTAAGAACAGACAACCAGAGAATGAGGGGTAACTGTTAGGGGAAGTAGGGTCCAAAGAAGTTTTTGTTTTTTGTTTCTTTATATTTTAGTTTATTTTTTAAGGCTAGAAAAAATAATGGTACGTTTGTCATTGATGTTAAAAATCTAGTAAGAACAAAAAGTTGATGTAGGAGAAAGAAGAGAGAATTGCAGGAGCAATATCCTTGAAAATAGGCAGGAGAGTGGGGTGTCAGTGCCCAAGTTGAGGGATTGACTTTAAAAACAATCAAGGATAGTTCATCTGTAGTTATGGATGGGAAGGTGGATTGTGAGAATACAAATGACTGAAGGTGAGTCTGTAGAAATTTTTTTTCATTACTTGCATTATTTCAGTGAATTAGGAAATAAGGTCATCAGCTGAGAGGAAGGATGGTGTTGAGGGTTCCTGGAGAAAGAAGGTGTTACTCATCTCCAAGTGGGAGAGTGAATGGACTAAGGGTGTATGTAATTTCCTGGCAGCAATATGGAACTTGTTGGTTTTATAGCCAATTTTTCTTGAGTTAATATATCCATAAAAGTGCCTTTCATCAGCAGATGATGTTTTGCTGAGGAGTTTTCTCTAAGAAATACTTTAATTCCATCCTAAAATGACAGTATTTCTTTTTGTTCTTCAGGTGGTATCGGGCCCCTGAGCTACTATTTGGAGCTAGAATGTATGGTGTAGGTGTGGACATGTGGGCTGTTGGCTGTATATTAGCAGAGTTGCTCCTAAGGGTAAGTCTGGGATTGATGTACACACTTCAGTATTGTTATAGGAATTTGTTTTTATAATTTGTGTAATAATTATCTTCCCAGAGGTAATTCCCAGAGAGGAGTACCATCCTTAAAACAAAAAGCCAACGAACAGGTTAATAAAAAAAAAAACCTCTGCCAAGTACAACCTTTTTATTAATGCTAATGCAAGATGAGATCTCCCACTTAGGACAATAAAGGTTTTATTATAGATCATTCTGTGTTCTGAAATGTAACTATAATAAAACTCATTGGGTTGTAATATGGTACTATCTCTACAGTAACTAAAAGTGTTAGGATAAACTTCTGTACTTCTGGTACTTTTTTGTTTGGGCTGTTTAAAAGTACACTTTAAGAGATATGTAATACCAACCACTGCAGATGCAACTCTGCATAACTTTAAATATTGTGTGAGAGGAGCATTTTAGTTCTGTTCAAGCAGAGCAGACGTGGTGGTCCTATAGCATTTCTCAAACTGAGACCATCTTACAATGAAACATCCTCTCCCTTCCCTCACTGTAGAGAAAGATGCCAACTTGGTAAGTTTTCTTTAGCTATGAAGTTTAGTTTAGCCCTTCTCGATGATGAAGGCAGAGGAATATTGGGAAATCACACTGAGGCTAAGTTTTTTTCCATCTTACATTCCAGATTCCAGCCTCTACTCCCCCTCTCCTCAAGCCATGTGTATTTAAAGAAGTGTGAACCCAAAACACAAAAATACAGCTATTTATTTCCTTGAACACAGAAAATAGCTTCTGTACGCCAGAGAGAAGATACCTTCTTAAATGTCTTTTTTAGTTTAGTGTGAGTTCTGTGCATCATTTTGAGATGCTCACCCTTCTGAATGCTTGGTGAAGAAACCCTCACATTTAGGCTTGAAGATGATATAAATAATCCCTGTGCTAGTAATGGGTCCTCTGAATCACCTGGTGTGACAACTCTGCTACTCACAAAAACAGAGTTTACTGGAAGGGTACATTTGAGAATCTGTTAACTCTCAAAAGCCCAGTTCATTCATGACCAAGACAGAAACAGAATTCCATAGCCCCTAGTGTTACGACTGATCATTCCATTTAGAAAGTAAGGAGAGAGAGACAGCAGTTGAGAATAGATGGGCTAGAAATTGTGGACCTGGTTGAAGTCATAGTTGGAGTCTTACTAACCATTGGCATCGTTGTTGGAAATATTATTAAGGTTATGAAGGAGTTGACAGGCAGCCCTATTTGGTGAAGAATTGTACCATTTTGCCATATATTTTTCCTACACAATTAAAGAAAAATGCTTCCTATTTTAAACTGTCTCTGCTCATTTGAAAATATCCATGGAAATGCTGTCCACACAGTTCTAAATCTGTGGTGAGATTCTGCAGTCCAAATAGATAATAGTTGAAAGCCAGGGTAGTTCAGAAGATTTGCTAATATAAGCGTTTAACTTTTTTAAAGTGTTGTCTTTTTCTATATAAATTTTATAAAAGGTTTAATAACTAGAAAACAGGAGCAATAATAAGTAAGCCTATATCCAACCAAAGTAGTCTATATAGTTTAAAACATTTTAGAAGCAAATTGGTCTGCATTCTGACCTCTGAAAAGGAATTGAGAAATATTTATACTAGTGGAGTATTATGTCACTAAATAACACAAATCTACTTTTTAATTTATGATCTGTTTATGTTCTTTTTTCTTAATCATGTTATGAGACATAGTGATTAATAGAAAATCTAAACTTGGATATTACCTACTGAGCAAATGCCACTATCTGGTCTAGATAGTTTCAAAGATAACCATTTTAGTTTGTAAATAAGAAGTAGTTTGGGGGAGACACTTTATGCTTTATAGGAAGGTCACTGGGCATCCTACTGGCCTGCATTAGAGCATTCCCTAGAGATGATGTGGTGATACAAAGATTTGATCAACCAGCAGCTGCCTGCCATACTCTTACTTCATCCAAATGGTGAGTTCCAGAGCTAATGGCTTGGCCTGTGGTTGACCTTCAGCCCTCTGACATTCCAGTACTTCAGTTTGGCTGTATCAGCTCAGAACAGAGCTTCCATCAGTTTTTGCATAGGCTTCTGGATGCACATGGGTGTTAGAGGCTATAGGATATCAGATGTTCAAGAACGTTATTGTTCATGCCTATTGCATAAAAAAACTTGCTGATTTTCTGATATTTGGTTTGTGATCCCTGCCTCTCTATGAAGACATGAGAAAGAAAAAATAGATTTCTGCAATGTCATTGTTCTTAAAAAGATGAATCAGTCTCAACACAATTTTAAAAGAGAAGTCATACTGAAAAGAACCAGAGAGAAGTCCCTCTTGTGTTCCTGTACTGTTGAACTCAGTACTTCTCTTCCTTTTAGGATTAATTGGACTCTTTTTCCTAAAACTGAAAAGTTTTCATTCATATGCTTAGTCACAATTGTATTGATTAAATTCTGTTGTCCTCTAAGAAGCTGTTATAGAACAGGATAAAAGAACAATAAAGGGCTTCCTTGGTGGCGCAGTGGTTGAGAATCCACCTGCCAATGCAGGGGACACGGGTTTGAGCCCTGGTCTGGGAAGATCCTACGTGCTGCAGAGCAGCTAAGCCAGTGCACCACAACTACTGAGCCTGCGCTCTAGAGCCCGCGAGCCACAACTACTGAGCCCATGCGCCTAGGGCCCATGCTCCACAACAAGAGAAGCCACCGCAATGAGAGGCCCACGCACCGCAACGAAGAGTAGCCCCTGCTCACCGCAACTAGAGAAAGCCTGTGCGCAGCCAGGAAGACCCAATGCAGTCAAAAATAAACAAACAAACAAATAAATAAATATTAAAAATACTGACTAGGACCTGGGAGGCCAAATCATAAAAAAAAAAAAGATTTATTTATTATTTATTTATTTAATTTATTTTTGGCTGCGTTGGGTCTTAGTTGCGGCATGCAGGATCTTTGTTGAGGCGTGTGGGATCTCTCATTGTGGCGCGCAGGCTTCTCTCTAGTTGTGGCGTGAGGGTTTTCTCTAGTTGTGGCGCACAGGCTCCAGGGCACGTGGGCTCTGTAGTTGTGGCACATGGGTTCCAGAGTGCATGGACTCTGTAGTTTGCTGCATGCGGGCTCTCTACTTGAGGCATGCAAGCTCAGTAGTTGCAGCACGCGGGCTTAGTTTCCCTGCAGCATGTGGGATCTTAGTTCCCTGACCAGGCGTCGAACCATCATCCCCTGCATTGTAAGGCAGATTCTTTACCACTGGACCACCAGGGAAGTCCCAGACAGTGGATTTTTTTAGTCAGCATTGCATTGATGCTTAATACAATGAAGACATTTTAAAATAAAGTGATAATTATATCTTAAGGATTTTTAAGATGGCAAGGCAAAAATCTCCCCCGCTCAGAAATTATCTCTAAAAAGAAACAAATATAAATGTTTGAAATTAGGAGGTGCCTATAACACTATGCCAGAGGATATGAAACCAGAAATGAAGAAGGCTAAAAGTCTTCAGAAACGGATACCAACTGAAGGCAAATTTTGTTTCTCACACAGAATCCTGGAGTTGCTTAGCAGTGAGAGGCACCAGTGATCATTGATGGCAATAATGAGGTGCAGGACTAAAAACAGAAGGGTTGGTTGAAAAACCTGTATATTGAGCACTTAATACCAAGGTCCCCAACACAACCAGGTTACTTTCCTTCCCCCAGCTATACTTCCCCCTGACTTATTCCTCCACCAGGGAAAGGTTTATTCTCCAAAGAAACTGAAACAGGAATCTTTAGACATGGGCATCCTTAGACACAGTGGAGGATGGGGGTGAGATGCCAGGGTGAAAACACACAGATTACATGAAAGTCTGTACACTAAACAGTAAAACCTCCAACTTATTTCCCTGTTCAGCTCCCAGAACCCTGGCTGCCAGTGTAAAACTCATTTTAACTCAGGTAAAAGATTAGAGGATCCTTCACTGGAAGAACTGAACGGTCCCAGAGAATAGACCCATAGGTAACTGGCATTAAGCTACCTGTCCAATCTTTCTAGATAAAGGCCATGAGTTAACAAGCTCTTTTCATAGATAGAATGCTTTGAATCAGCTTTTTTAGTACTTTACCTTTAAATATGAATGGTTAGCCAGTGATCAGATAATTATCAAGGATTTTCAGGTATTTAATGACTGCTTCCAACATGTAAGGATCACTAGATAATTGGCAAGGATCATCAGATGTTTGATGAAAGCGTCCAACATGAATGACAAACTGAAACAAACTAAAAAAGAAACTTGGAAAAAATAGAAACTATCAGGTAGCAGAAGAAAATTCATCCTCGCCTCCCCACCCACACCAAATCTTCAGAGAACTGAGAGCATATACTGCATACATAAAACAAGAACATGATGCTCTTTTACCAGAGGAACAATCAAAGAATATACTTGAAATTTTTCAAATAGGATAACTAAAAGCAAACAAAAATACTAGAAAAGTAAGCTAAAGAACTCTTTCATTAAATAGAACCAAAAGATAAAAGAGATGGACTGTAGTAGGGAAAAGATAAGAAAATTAGGAGATTGATCCAGGAGTGATCTTAGAATATAGCAAAGGAGAAGAAAGAAGATCGAGGGTAGGAAATTCATAAGAAAATAGCACAGCTTTGATGGATGTGAATAGGTTGGAAGTGCCATAAAGATTCTGCACAATGAATGAAAGAAGACCCATGCCCAGACACATTGTGAAATTTCAGAATACCAGGGGATTCTTAATTAAAAGCCTTTATTTCCACAGAGAGACAAAACATGAAAAGCTTACACAGAAACCAAAATAAAGGATTAGGGAAAAGATGGCATCAGACTTCTCAAAAGCAACATTGGAAGACAACAGAACACATTGTGAGGGATCCAAAGTCCACACATGAGGCAGCTCATTTTAATTTAAATTTCTTACATCGGACAAAAGCAGCCATCCTTAAAATCTGGTTAAATTGCAAGCTTGCTCACAAAACTCAGGCTATGATGATGAGTGTCCCTGTCTTCAGATCTCATAGTACAATTTACGTTGGTGGTTTGCAAAGTAGCAGAAAATCCTTTGAGGTATAAGAAGAAAATGTGAACATGTCTAAAAAGATTTATGGGGACTTCCCTGGTGGTCCAGTGGTTAAGAATCCGCTTTCCAGTGCAGGGGACGCGGGTTCGATCCCTGGTCAGGGGAACTAAGATCCCACATGCTGCGGGGCAACTAAGCCCGCGTGCCGCAACTACAGAGCCCATGTGCCGCAACTAAGACCCGACAGCCAAAAATAAATAAATATTTAAAAAAAAAAGATTTATGAAATGTTATTTAATATCCCTTCTAGTTTCTATTTTATTCACATTTAATATATATAATAGCACACTATTATAAATATATAATTTAAATAGGGGTTGTGTTAAGTCTGGGTCCAATCAGAATATAGAAACCACACATTAATTTGAAAAGGGAAGTTTAATATAAAGAATTATGACAAGAGGTTGTAGTAATGAGGGATTGACTAGCAAAAAGTAAAGAGAACTCTAAAGAATATAGGAATAGCAGATATAAGGAGCAGTCACCCTTATACCTAGGGGTAACCCTAGGACTAAGGACAGAGCACCCAATGAGAGGACACCCAGGGCTGAGATTTAGACCTCTTGAAGAGGGCACAGTGTGGCTCACTGGTTGGCAGAGAAGCTGCTCTAGAGCTGTGCTGAACTTGCCGGAAATCTGTCCTCTTGGATGCTGAGGAAAGTGTTCAGGGCATTTCAGGTGCTGAGGAAAGCATTTCTCTGGAGGCACTCTGCTACAAAACCATCTGCAGGGCATTCTAGAGGGAAGCTGCTGGCCTCTGTGCACTGTTGGAGCTGAACACTGGAGAAACTGGCCACACTTCAGGAACCTGGTACTGATTCTAGAAGCTGAGAGTGGTGCAGGAGTCTGCCAGGCAAGCCGACTGGAACCAGGAAGCAAAACTTTTCTTCCTGTGATGTCTCTCCAGCATTCTCTACCGACAAAGCTTCACTTGGCAAAGGAAAAATATTTAAAGGGCCCAGATCCATTTTTACAGAGAGTCAAAAGGGTGAATTTGGAATATATTGATAACTGGCAGAGGTGTTTTTGTTATGTTTTGTTGCTGGTAGAGGTCCACAGTAATAAAAATGTTGGAGACTTGGTACTTAATTTCATGTCTTCCCAGTGATTCTATAAACTTTTTCATTGCCTTTAACAGTGCCAAAGGCCTCTTACTCACAGAGTAGAGAAAACTCCTTTTTTTTTTTTTTCCTGTATACTTACATGTCTGAGAATGAATTGGAAAATAATGTCTTTGTGTAGCAAAGATTTTGATCATTTCTTATCAGCTTACTGATGTTTAACTTATAATTATTTATCCTCTTAAAGTTGGCCAGGGGCTTCCCTGGTGGCGCAGTGGTTGAGAGTCTGCCTGCCAATGCAGGGGACACGGGTTCGAGCCCTGGTCTGGGAAGATCCCACATGCCACGGAGCGACTAGGCCCGTGAGCCACAAACTACTGAGCCTGCACGTCTGGAGCCTGTGCTCCGCAACAAGAAAGGCCGTGATAGTGAGAGGCCCGCGCACCGCGATGAAGAGTGGCCCCCACTTGCTGCAACTAGAGAAAGCCCTCGCACAGAAATGAAGACCCAACACAGCCATAAATAAACAAATAAATAAATAAAATAAATAAAATAAATAAATAAATAAAGGCGTTCCTTTAAAAAAAAAAAAAAAAGTTGGCCAGTATACCTCTTCAAAGAAAGAATTTGCCAAGAGATTGTTTAAATAATATTGGAATAGAGATGTGTTCTCTCTCTTGCCTCCCAGCCTTTGCACCTGCCCTTTTGTTAGGATAGTTTTCTTCTTCCATCTTAGTCTTCCGGCAACTCTCATCTTTATCTGTCAACTTTCATGGCCACTTCCTGTAGGAAGCCTTCCCTCACCTGTCCAGAGTGGGTTAGGTGCTGTTCCCGTATGGGCTGGGATCCTATCCTGTGCTCTCACTGAACACATCATCTTGTAAATGCCACTTTACTGGTATCATCGTTGTTCACCATGTCCACCCCAGGGGAGAGCAGGGACTGTCTTATTCCCTTGTTTAAATGCCTAGGGCTTAGCACAGTGCCTCTTACATGGTAAGTGTTTATTAAAGATGTGAGGCGTGAATCACATGGACAGTGTGGTACTCTTTACTTGGATAGCAATGGCAGGATCTAATACCGTATCCAGTATGCCTCAGACTAAATTTTTGTTATAGTTTAGTGTTTCTTATTAAATTAAATTTATAGTATTATTTGTGTAACAGCTATCGAAAACCATCTTGAAGTGGCTGCCTCTCACTTTCTTTCAGGTTCCTTTTTTGCCAGGAGATTCAGACCTTGATCAACTAACAAGAATATTTGAAACTTTGGGCACACCAACTGAAGAACAGTGGCCTGTAAGCCTTCATACATGTTCTTTGAAATTTAGTTAGAATTCTGTATAGTGTATAACGTGAATATTACTTAAAGAAATGTAGTAATTGTCTTAATTTATTAGTAATATATACTCATTGCAAAAGTTATACAAAGTAAAAGTTAAAATTATGATATACCATCCAGCCTTCTATATACTTATAGCCCTCCCTCATCCCAGTAATTCCCATTCCAGGGTTAATCACTCTTATTTTGTTGTAAAGCCTTGCTATGAGGATGCACACACAAACACATACGCACATATAGACATATAGAGTTGCTTTTTCTTTTGTTCTTTAGCAAAAATGGGATCACACCATACAAATTTTTGCAACCAACTTGCTTTTTATTTAATATTATTGACCTTTTCCTTTTTAAGCCATATAATATTTAATTTTATGGATGGTCCATGTTAGTTTATCAATATCTTGATGGATTTGGATGTATTTATTGAATTTTCGCTAACACAATCAAGATTTTTTAGTATTATAATTTTGTTGTTGTTGTTGGCCACGCTGCATGGCTTGCGGGATCTCAACTCCCCAACCAGGGACTGAACCTGGGCCACAACAGTGGAAGCCCAGAATCCTAACCACTAAGCCACCAGGGAACTCCCTATTATTTATTTTTAAACCATTACATGTCTATAAAAAAGAAATACTAAATCTGTGATAAAATTTAAAACAATATAAATTGCTAAATTTTATATATTACAGTTCAGTGAAATTCTCACTTGTTCATTCTTTTTTCTTATGTATGTATGTATGTATGTATGTATGGCTGTGTTGGGTCTTCATTGCTGTGCGCGGGCTTTCTCTAGTTGTGGCGAGCGGGGGCTACTCTTCGTTGCTGTGTGCGGGCTTCTCATTGCGGTGGCTTCTTTTGTGGAGCACAGGCTCCAGACGTGCAGGCTCAGTAGTTGTGGCTCGCAGGCTTAGTTGCTCTGCGGTATGTGAGGTCTTCCTGGACCAGGGATTGAACCCACGTCCCCTGCATTGGCAGGCGGATTCTTAACCACTGCACCACCAGGGAAGTCCCCATTTGTTCATTCTTAAATTATAATTGAAGACCTTTTTATTTTCCTTTCTGTTATAGCCTCATCTTCTGGGGGAAAAATAAATACTAGAAAAGAGAAATTTTGATCAGTCTCTTTATCTTCTGGTTAAAACTGTAATGAAATTATCTGAAACTGAAATTAAGGAGTTTCTTTTGTGCTGTTACTTCCTCAACTTTCTAACTGAAAGTTGGCTGTATGTTCTAATTGTGAAACGTGCTCTCATAGCTTTCATTTATTGAACACTTACTGTATGCCATTAATGGTAGGGTTTCATAAATTATATTTAATTCTCCCAGCAATCCTATTAAGGTAGGTACTGTATTCCCATTTTACAGATGAGACAACTGAGGTTTAGTGAGGTTAAGTAACTTGCCTGAAGCTACCCAGTGTCAGAGCTAGGACTGCAGTCTGGGTCTTAGTGACTCCAGAGCCATGTTCATAATATTTATTCTGTACTATTTGACATGATTTTCTAAATAATAGTTGCTTACTGATGTTTTCCATGGATTTTTAAAAATTCTTATTTTGATTTACATGCAGAAGGAAATAATACAGATATATCCCTTGCACCCTTTACCCAGCTTCCCACAGTGGTAACATCTTGCAAAGTTAGGATAAAAATCACAACCAGCATGCTGACATTGATACAGTTAATATACAGGACATCACCACAAAGAGCCCTTTTACAGTCATACCCACTTTCATTCCACTCCTACCCCTTCCTTAACCTCTGGTAATCACTAATATGTTCTCCATTTTTATAACTTTGTCATTTCAAGAATGTTATAAATGGAGTCACATAATATGTAAGCTTTAGGGATTGATTTTTTTTTTCACATTCAACATAATTCTCTGGCGATTCATCCAGATTGTTGTGTGTATCAATAAGTCGTTCCTTTTTATTGATGAGTGATATGAATGTACCACAGTTCGTCTTAACTGTTCACTCATTGAAGCATATCTGCATTGTTTCCAGTTTGGGGCTATTACAAATAAAACTATTATAAACATGCATGTACAAGGGAATTCCCTGGTGGTCCAGTGGTTAGAACTCTGTACTCTTACTGCCGAGGGCCCAGGTTCCATCCCTGGTCGGGGAACTAACATCCCACAAGCTGCACGGCCAAAAAAAAAAAAAAATGCACATACAGGCTTTTGTGTAAGCATAAGCATTTACTTCTACGGGACAGATGACCAGGAGTGCAGTTGCTGAGTCATGGGTTGCACATTTAGCTTAAGAAACTGCCAAACTGCTTTCAAAAGGGGCTGTACCATTTTCTGTTCTCACCAGCAATATATGAGTAATCCATTTTCTCTGCATCCTCTCTAGCATTTGGTGTTGTCACTTTTTTACTTTAAGCATTCTGAGGGATTTTCTCTTCCCTAATGACTAATGAATGGTGTTGAATATCTTTTCATGTACTTATTTGTCATCTGTATAGCTTTAATGAAATGTCTCTTCATGTCTTTTCCTTGTTTTTTAATTGGATTGTTTGTACTTCGGCTGAGTATTGAGCACTTTATATATTTGAGATACTCGTCCTTTGATTGTATATGTGGTTTGCAAATTTTCTCTTACACTGTAGTTTGTCTTTTCATCCTTTTCACAGTGTTTCCAGAGTAAAAGTTTTTAATTTTGATCAAGTCTGTTTTTATCAGTTTTTCTTTTTATGAATAATGCCTTTGATGTCAAGTCAAAGAACTCTTGTCCTAACAAAAAGATATTCCTGATGATTTTCTTTTTCCTGTAAGTTTCATAGTTTTACATTTAACATTTAAGTCTGTGATCCTTTTTGAGTTAATTTTTATATGAGGTGTGAGATTAAAAATGTCTTTGGAGGGGACAGTGCTGTTTATGATACCTCTCCCTCTGCCAATACCACAGTCTTAATTAAGTAGCTATATATTAAGTCTTGATATCAGGTAGACTGATTCCTCCCACTTCTGTTCTTTTTCAAAGTTGTTTTAGCTATTTTAGTTCTTTTTCCTTTCCATATAAATTTTAGAATAACCTGTCTATATCTATAATAATTTTGCCAGAATTTTGGTAAGAATTGCATTAAACCTGTATACCAATTTGAGGAGAATAGACATCCTTATGGAGTTGAATCTTCCAATACACGAACATGATAGGTCTCACCATTTATTTAGAGCTTTGATTTATTTCATCAGTGTTGTATAGCTTTCAGTATATGAGTCCTACACATGTTTTGTTAGATTTTCACCAGAGCATTCCATCATTATTTTTGAGTGATTCTAAATGGCATTGTTTTTCATTTCAGTGTCCACATGTTCTTTGCTAGTATGGAGAACTACTGTTGATTTTTTTATGTTTACCTTCCTGTAACCTTGTCTGCTCACTAGTTGTAGGAGTTTTTTAATAGATTTCTTGAGATTTTCTACATAGATCCTCATATCATCCGTATGACAGTTCTATTTATTCATTTGAGATCTACATGCCTTTCAATCCTTTACTTAAGTTTGAATTATAAAAATATTTTTACAGGACATGTGTAGTCTTCCAGATTTCGTGACATTTAAGAGTTTCCCTGGAATCCCGTTACAGCATATCTTCATTGCAGCAGGAGATGACTTGCTAGATCTTATACAAGGCTTATTCTTATTTAATCCGTGTACTCGAATTACAGCCACACAGGTATTTTAGCATATCTTTAGAATTTCTTAAGATTTTCTAACATTCTTTAAATACTGAAAAGATGTGTTTCTGTTTTGTTTTAAGGAGTAACAAATTTTATTTTTTCCCTAAGCTACAAGCACTGTTCAGACTGGTATTAAATTATATGATGCACACAAGTACAGGAGGGTTTATTCTTGCTTAAAAACATATAAATACATTTCAATTTCATAATTAATTTGCTTTCAAATAGTTCACTAGAGAGGGAAAAAAAGGTTTTTGTATTTGTTACAGCACTGGTATATTTCAGTTAAACTCGTATGTATTAACTAAAATTCTGTGCTAAAATCAATGCCAAAAGTGTTTTGTTTTTTCCCCATAAAATGCAGTTCAAATATGCATTCTGGTCATTGTCACAGTCAGAAAGTGATAATAGGGAGAAAATGGTATAGTCTGATACAACTGTATACTTATAAGAGATTGAAAGGTATTCTAAACAGAAAAACACTGAAACTGAGTTATTTAAAGGAAATAAGAATCAAACTCAAGAAAAATGTGGAAGACCAAGAACATCTGCTCTTATAAAAGAAGAGAGAAATGTTATCCAATACAAAAATATAAGACCTATAGATTTGAAAAGGTTTTTTTTCTTTGTTTTAAAAACAAGCACACAAAACTGGGGCAGGGACAGGCAATGCAAAAACGCAACACGGTACAATGATTTGCCTTCATAAAGGAAGAGACCAATTGAAATGTCACAAATCTTCATATCTCACAAAACATATTAATGTACAATATATGAGGGATACAAAGTGGTTTTTTTTCACTTAAGTTTATTGCAGACTACCAAATCATTGTTTAATGCATTTGCTTGTACAAGCCTTCTCTTTGTAGCAGTACATGCCACATTAATACATATATACTAAATATTTTACCATTGGAATTACTCTTCTAATTTCAGACAAGTAACTCATTTTTACCTTTTCACTCATGCATATATGCATATTATCTCCATCATAAGAAACTTGAGACCAGGTCAGATTATCTAGAAAGTTGTTTTCATTAATAGTAAAACTCAAAATATATAGAAAAATACTAGTTGTGATGACTTACTGGGGTTGTATTTTGATAGAATGAATTTCTTTAATGGGTTTTGGCTTGTAG
This sequence comes from Balaenoptera borealis, assembly GCF_965194805.1. Taxonomy (NCBI): domain Eukaryota; kingdom Metazoa; phylum Chordata; class Mammalia; order Artiodactyla; family Balaenopteridae; genus Balaenoptera; species Balaenoptera borealis. Next base: position 57,137,999 of record NC_138867.1, read on the forward strand.
ATATCTAAAAGTTGGAATGAGATACTCTTCTTAGATCTCTATGTAGCTCAAAATTAGTTTAATTTACTTATGGAACTGCTATGATTTGGAAGTAATATTTTATAAATGCAACTCTTCTGAAGTAAGAAATCTCTAAATTATTATTACTGCAAATAATATGTTGGCAAGTAGGGGGAGGTATGCTTGACAAATTTATATGACTTCTTTTTGTTCATAAGAGAATTATCCAAAAGGAAATACCTTTAATTATTGTGGCTATTGAACAGTACTGTGATGCAGATAAAGTATGAACTTGACAACTTTGTCATCTAGAATAAAACTGTTTTTATTGGAATTTTGGAACTAAGTAAAAATATCATATAATAGAACATTGGACTGGTAGTAAATAGAAGTAACCTTGGTCAAGTCCTTCCAAGTAAAATTTCTATTAATTTGTAATGGATTGTTGGATTTTAATCCGTTGTTTCCAACCTATTGCATCTTTTTAAAAGCTTTATTTTTAAGAATTTATGTGATTTGGAATTTGAATACATATAGATGTGACAAATAAACTTGGAAGTTCTTTTTAAGCAAGTCTCTGTGTTTTGAACTACAGAGACTGTAATGTGTAGAGAGGTGAATTTTATATCTTACTAAGGATATTTTGTACTTAGTATAGGCTACTTAATTGTGGAAAAATTTGAAGGTAGTGTCTTTTTCTTATAGTAATGGAATTATCAGTCAATCTTAGGCTGCTAGATGTTTATTTGTAGTAATCTGCATGTGCAAATACTTGAAATTAAGTTTGCTTGGGGAGGGGGTGTATTCACATAGTATTTTTAATGCTCCTTATAATTTTGGAGGTTAGCTTTTCTTAAACACAGTTCAGATATTCACTTAAAACCTTACTTTCTCTGGTATCTTTTCTTCTGAAAGGCATTGAAAACTAAGTATTTCAGTAATCGGCCAGGGCCAACACCTGGATGTCAGCTGCCAAGACCAAACTGTCCAGTGGATGCTTTAAAGGAGCAGTCCAATCCAGCCATGGCAACAAAACGGAAGAGAACAGAGGCCTTGGAACAAGGTAAAACTCTCATTTTCACAAGAAATGAATTCAGAAAACTCCAGATAGCTAACATATAGCTAGTGACTGAAGGGCAGCTAAGAAATGTAGACTGTGAGCTGTTTACTTGTATAAATTTAAATTGGATAAAGTGGAGTGTAGTGTTTTAGCTATGTTTACTTCCATTGAGAATACTTACATCATGCTTTTTAAATGGACATGGGCACTTTTGAGTATACCTCAGAGTTACAAGTACTACTATCCATGTGCACCCTACTCTTTTCATAAATTCCTGCTGGTACACTGTATGCTTAATGTTTAACTAGTGCTATTGGAAAATCAAAGCGAGTAAAAATAGAGGTAGTTGGAATGCAATGACTGGTTAAAATTGCTATAAGATTAAATGTAAACAACCTCATTTTTCCCCCCAGGAGGATTACCCAAGAAGCTAATTTTTTAGTTACAGAGAACACTGGACAGTATTCTACTACTGAAGGAGATAGTGAAAAAGGCAAAATAGTAAACATTAATAAATGCTTTAAAAGAAATTTGTAAATATTCTATACATGTAAAATATGTAAAACTGGGTTATTTTATTAAATGTATTTTAAAACAAACTTAATTCTGATTTTTCTGATTAGAGTGCAACAGTAAGATAAGTTTAATTCTCTGAAATGTAGAGTTGAAAATGCATTTAAGGAATTCTTAATAAAAATAACTATCAGTTATTTTAATGATCTGGCCCATACAGCATTACAGATTTGTAGTAAAGGGGGTATTATTTAAAAATAGAAAGATAGTAGTAATATACCAAATACCTGCTACCCTGACTTAACATATGTTAATATACTAAATAGGAAAAAAAAATAACATTACAGATAAAATTGAGCTCCCTTTAATACATCATTCCATTTTATTTTTTCCTTTTTACCCTCCCCAAAAGAGAATGGCTCTCAGGAAATGAGTTTGTCCTTCCATGATTTTACACTGCTATTTTATAAGAATGCATGTAGTAGTATACAGTACTGTTTTGGGTCTCAGAATTTCAGTGGTAGACGGTACATCTCATACAGCATTTTTATTCTTACTCAAAACTTTAAAACTTAGTTCCCCGTCCTGTAGGTCAGTTACCTCTCATGGCTCAACTGTGTTTTTTTTGCATAGGCCAATATCAAGGTGTCAGTTGGACTCTGGGCTCTTCTCTGAGGCTCTAGGGAAGAATCTGCTTCCGAATTCATACAGTTTATGCCATTTTAATGCACATGCCTCCTTATCCTTGCTGGTTGTCGGCCAGGGGCCTCTCTTATCTTCTTAAGGCAGTCCACTTGCCTTGTTGCATCTCACTCTCCATCTGCAAACCGGCAACAGTGTCACATCTGTCTGGCTTCCTCATCTGCTGCCAAGAGAGAAAATTCTGCCGTTTTTTTTTTTTTTTTTTTTTTTTTTTTTAAGGACTCACCTGATAAATGATGTCAGCTTACTAAGGGCTTAATTATACATCTTAAAAATCCCTTCATAGCAGTTCCTAGATTAGTGCTTGAATAATCAGGACAGGAATCATGAGAGGGCCATCTTTAGAATTCTGTCACATGGACATTTAGGTTATTTAAAAAGGATTGTTTATATGCACATGCAAGCGTTTCTCTAATGTACATACTTAGAATTGTAATCGTGACGTCATAGTGTGTATTTTCAATTAGTGTTGATATTGCCATATTTCTCCAAAGTAGTTGTATCAGTTTACACCCCCAGCAGCTGTTCAGTAGTTCTTAAAAATGAAGAAGCCCCTTACCTTAAACTGTATACAGAAACTAACTCAAAATATATCAAAGACCTAAACACCAGGCCTAAAACTATAAAAATTCTTAGAAAATAACATAGAGGAAAAGCTTCATGACATCAGATTTGGCAGGGACTTCCTGGATATGATCCCAAAAAGCACAGGCAACAAGAGTAAAAAATAGACCATTTGGACTATATCAAAATTAAAAGCTTGTGTGCATCAAAGGAACATAATCAATAGAATGAAAAGACAACCTATGGAATGAGAGAAAATATTTGCAAATCATGTATCTGATAAGGGGTTCATATCCAGAATATGTGAAGAATATATGTTGTTATAGCTCAACAACAACAAAATCCAAATAAAAAATGGGCAAAGGACTTGAAATAGACATTTCACCAAAGATGATATAGAAATGGCCAAAAAAGCCCATGAAAAGATGCCCAACATCACTAATCATTAGGGAAATGCAAGTCAAAACCACAGTGAGATTACCACCTTATACCTATTAGGATGGCTACTACCAAAAAAACCCAGAAAATAACAAGTGTTAGTGAGCATGTGGAGAAATTGGGACCCTTGTAAACTATTGGTGGGAATGTATAAAAACAGTGCAGCAGCTGTGGGAAACTGTGGTGTTTCCTCAAAAAATTTAAAATGGAATTACCATATGATCCAGCAGCTTCACTTATGAGTATATGCACAAAAAAATTGAATGTGAGATCCCAAATGTATGCATTCGTTAACCTTTATGTAAGAATCTATTTCACTTCATAATCTCTAGCATTCATAATGTTTGGGGTCTTTGCTAATTTGGTATCTCATTCTAATTTACTTTTCTTTGATTTCTACTGTGTTGCTAATCATATATAATCCCTCCTTTGTGAACTGTTGGTTCAGTTTTTTTTTTAATACAATTTTTAAAGGTATTTTCCATTTAGTTATTACAAAATATCGGCTGTATTCCCCATGTTGTACAATACATCTTTGAGCCTATCTCACACCCTATAGTTTGTACCCCCATTCCCCACCCCTATATGAACCCTCCCCCTGCAACCACTAGTTTGTTCTCTGTATTTGTGAGTCTGCTGCTTTGTTGTTAAATTCACTAGTTTGTTGTATTTTTTTAGGTTCTACATACAAGTGATATCATGCAGTATTTGTCTCTGTGATTTATTTCACTTAGCATAATGCCCTCCAAGTCCATCCATGTTGCTGCAAATGGCAAAATTTCGTTCTTTGTTATGACTGAGTAGTATTCCACTGCGTGTATATATATACAACATCTTCTTTATCCATCATCTGTTTATGGACACTTAGGTTGCTTCCATACCTTGGCAATTGTGAATAACGCTGCTGTGAACATTGAGGTGCATGTATCTTTATGAATCAATGATTTTGGTTTTTTTGGATATATACGCAGGAGTGGAATTTTTGGATCATGTGGTAGTTCTATTTTTAGTTTTCTGAGAAACCTTCATACTGTTTTCCACAGTGGCTGCACCGGTTTACATTCCCACCAACAGTGTATAGGGTTCCCTTTTCTCCACACCCTCACCAACATTTGTTATTTGTGTTTTTGATGACAACCATTCTGACAGGTGTGAGGTGATGTCTCATTGTGGTTTTGATTGGCATTTCCCTGATGATTAGCAATGTTGAGCATCTTTTCATGTGCCTGTTGGCCATCTGCATTTCCTCTTTGGAAAAATATCTTTTCAAGACTTCTGCCCATTTTTTAATTGGGTTGTTTGTTTTTTTGATGTTGAGTTGTATGAGCTGTTTATGTATGTTGGACATTAATCCTTTATCATATCATTTGCAAATATTTTCTCCTGTTCAGTAGGTTGTCTTTTCATATTGTTGGTTTCCTTTGCTGTGCAAAAGCTTTTAAGTTTAATTAGGTCCCATTTGTTTATTTTTGCTTTTGTTTCCTTTACTTGAGACTGATTCAGATTCTTTGTCCATTTATCAATTGGAATATAAATTTTATCAATTTATTTGAGTTTGTTTTATATATACACATACTTCTTTCTAGTTTTTATAATTTGATTTTTTTTACACTTCCCACTTTGGTATTATTAAATAATCCCAGATCCTTCCTTTCCCTACCTTTTATGTTAAATTATTATATATACTAGGTGTGTATGGTCTTTATCCGATTCTCATTGACCTGCTGTTACATTGTTTTAAATAATGTAGCTTGTATTACCATCAGGACTTTTTTTTAATTTAATTTTTGTTTTATATTGGAGTATAGTTGATAGGATAATACATTTTAATATCTGGTAACAGTAGATCCTCATTATTCCTTTTTTCAAAATGTATTTGCCAATTTTTCAGCTTTTATTATTAATGCCAACCAGTGCTGTTCCTGTAACACAACTATAAATGGTTTATATTGTTACCTTATTATCCTACTGTTAGCTAGTAGTAATTTCTTTTCACTAGAGATCATTTCACTAGAGATTAGTTTTATAACTGCTGACAAGGTAATGCACTTCCTTTGATATCATTGTGATGCTATTAATATAGTAATATTCCCAAAAGGTATTAAAGATTATTACTATGTAATATTTCTAGAAAGAGAAAATAATTTTAAATGGCCTAAAATTCAGCATCAAAACCAAGAAGTTAATTCAGAGTGGCCTAAATGCCAGAATTCTGCGTAGATCTGGCTACAGAATGTCACCACTCTGACGAAAAGGAAGCTATGAAATAGGTAACTAGCAATGACTTTGAATATATTGCTGCCAAAGTCCCACCATAATAACTTTTTTATTGAAGTGAAGGAAATTATTTTTAAACTTTATATGGCAAATGAAAAATCCAGAAAAACACAAAACCAGATAAATGTATTCCAAAAATTAACATTCAGTCACTCCTGTTGTTGCTTGAGCCAAAGATCTCTATAAGTCAATCTAAATAGTTAATTTTCTTATCAAAATCACTATTTGTTTTTAAGATGTTGGCAAATACTGAAAATTTCAAAAATATAGTAATGAAATATGTCAACACAGAATACTAATAAATTTCTTGTAGAGAACATTTATTTAAGCTGCTTCCCCAAATTTAGAAATACCCGGAAAACATACAACTTCTGAAGATGTAGCAACATTTACATGGTCTGTTTTCAAAGTCTTAATATAAACAGCTCTCAGTTCTAATTTCAACTGGTTTGTCTTCAGTACATGATATTTGATGGCAAAGAATAGGATCTTTTAAGAGTTCTTGTGTAGTTTTGATCTGTTTGAAAGTGCTGAATTGAAAAAATGCAGCCCACAGAATTAAAAATTTGAACACTTGAATGTACAGGATCACGTAAAACAGGGAATTCTGAAGTCTTCTGCCAGGGGTTTTTTAATAATGGAGAATTGTCTTTCATAGGATTTTTTCCTTTATTTTCTTTTGAGGTGGTGCCTTTGTCTTCCAAAGCCCGAGCAAGCATGTAACTAACTTTTCTTTGATGAGCCAAAGCTTCTTCTTTATCATTTAACTGCATGCACAGAAATTAAAAACGTACCAGTTAGTAAATCACAGAGTACAGAGCTATAGTCAGAAGTATTTCATGAAAATGTTCAATCTCCAATCTAAGCCAGTCAGTATGAATAAATCAATTAGGTGTCCACTGATTCCTAAGCATTAATGCTACATGTTACTGAGGATTTTTTTTTAAAGGAAAAATAGAAAACAGCGTTCTTTCTGTTGAAAAATTTTTTAAGTCATCTGAAGAGAGAGGAGAAAGAAGAAAGTATATATTTACATGGTATGTGTGTATATGTGTATATATGTATATATAATACCAACATGTACTTACCTCTGTGAAAGAATGTTGAAGTTATTTATATAAAAATTTTAATATTTTTATATGCAAATAAACTTTAATACTCTTCTATAGATAAGTATGTTCATATAACATGAGTTTCTTTGTATAGTCATCTATGAAATTGAGGATAACAGGACCGATTTCAGGGTTGTGGTAATGATTAAAGGATAGAATGCATGAGGAAGTTCCTTGAACACTTGAAAAATTCCTGAATATATAAGTCTTGTCATGAACTGTATATGTAACTGCAGATGACGGAGATGCCTGGACTTAATTTCAGGGAGCCTCCTCTTTTCAGAGGTGGAGCTTTAAAGCTGCACAGGAAGAACACGGATGGGAGAAGTGGGAAGCATGTGTGGGGTGTTAAAGGAGATGAAGATCATAATTCTGGAAAATGGTACCTGAAATGGGAACAGAGCATAAAAGTCAAGTATAGAGCGATAAAGAGTTGAATTAATAGGAAGGAAAAAGATAAGCTCATCCACAGCCTCTAACAAAAAGCAAAGATACTAACCAAATCTATTAGCATCTTAAAGACTTCCTGAGGATCATGCTGGTCATCAGTACTCTTAGAACTGTTTTCCAAAGGGAGCATACCCAACAGTTTCTGCCCTAAGGTCTTCTTACTCCTTTGTGATGGTAACCCTAAAATGGAACATGAAAATCCAGCTGAGACACAAAAAGACACTCACTGAAGTACTTCCAGAAAAAGGGGTAAGTGTGAACCAAGGCTAATTCATTCCTAAATCAGTCAGGACCTTGTCCTCTTCAGGTGACCTCTAGCACGAGTGAGTCAGGCAGCACAGTGCAGTGGGAAAAGCAGACTTTAGAGCCAGGATGGCAAACGCAGGTGAGAGGCCACAGTGTGAGAACCCAGAGCAGCGCCCTGCCACTCTCATTGCTCAGCAGCTGCCCATGGGAGAATGCAGCCTGTGCTACCTGATAATCTCAGTCTTCCAAAGGAGCCAGCAATCCACATCTGCATGTGAAATCTCCCAGTGTGAAGGTTAGCCACCTGCCCACAATATTTGAGAACACTATTCACTCCCAACAAAACATGTCTGCAGACAGGTGGCCTCTGAACCATGCAAACTCTGCTTTAGAGCCAGAAAGACCTGGACTTGAATCCCCATTTAACCACTTCCTAATGGTATCATGTTGGACAAGTTCTCTGAGCTACATGTCCTCACTTCCAGAATGAGAATAATAGTACCTATGCTCTATTGTTGGGTTGCTGTGCCATTAAATAATAGAGCACGGGCTGGGGGAAGGGAGTGGGCAGTTAGTATTGAATGGGGGTACAGAGTTTGGGAAGATGAAAAAGTTCTGGAGATGGATGGTGGTGATGATTATACAACAATGTGAATGGACTTCTTGTCACTTAAAAATGGTTAAAATGGTAAGTTTTAAGAAAATGGTTCTAAAGAGCCTAGGGGCAGGACATGAATAAAGACACAGACATAGAGAATGGACTTGAGGACACAGGGAGGGGAAAGGGTAAGCTGGGACAAAGTGAGAGAGTGGCATGGACATATATACACTACCAAATGTAAGATAGCTAGTGGGAAGCAGCCGCATAGCACAGGGAGATCAACTCGGTGCTTTGTGACCACCTAGAGGGGTGGGATAGGGAGAGTGGGAGGGAGACGCAAGAGGGAGGAGATATGGGGATATATGTATATGTATAGCTGATTCACTTTGTTATAAAGCAGAAACTAACACACCATTGTAAAGCAATAATACTCCAATAAAGATGTTAAAAAAAATGTACCTACTTAAAAAAGAATGGTAAGTTTTATGCATATTTTATCACAATTAAAAAAAACAAAACAGTTGTGAAAGCACCTAGCCCAGCTACTGACATATCGCTTAAAAGTCCACATCCTGCAATATGTACACTGATACTCTTCTTCATCCATAGAAAGGATGCAATTTGTAGCAGAAAATACAAAATTTATAGATTTATACAAAGCAAGTTTCAAGAATGTTTTTAGAATGCTCTGCAAATGGTCTAATGATCAGATAAAGTCTAAAGGGACAATTCCCTTTCCACCCAATCCTGATAAACCCCAGTGACTGGGCCGCACACCTGACCTTCTTCAATAGCAGCTGTGGCCAAGGGGAAAAGCCAGACAAGCTGACCAGCTCACCAGTTCTGAGAGTGGATGAATCTCTCTATTTTCAAGCTAAAAACAAGGAAACATGCTTATACGCTCTCTCTCGGAACTTGTCTAAGCAGCCGTATCAAGAAGAAAAGTTAACATAGTGTTAACCACAAATAAGAAAATGACCTGTAACAATCATTTTGTACCAGATTATTGAAGTATATTAAAATGAATCAAAGTCTTGTCACTAAGAAACTCACAAAGAGCTACTAAACCTTTTACGGACTTGTAAAGGCTCTTCAGAGATGAACTAGTTATTTTAAATGCTGCTTCCAGTCTCTCTCAGTACCTTAACGGAAAGCAAAGATTGGGAGCTGTACCTCTCAAATCATATTTTCTATGGAAAAGTTCCTGAATTCTGTAAAAAGCTAAGAAAGGCAGGAATTCTGGAATATAAAATGAGTACAAGTGCTGAACTGAATATGAAATCTACCGCTTCTTTCTCCCTACTCTTCTCTCTACCTTCCATCAAAACAAAATCAGATTTTCAAAGGGATTTGACTTCAGTTAACACAAAACACCTAGGCTGCCCTCTAAGAGTATACCTTTGAAAATTTTGCAATCCAGCTCCTATCAAGGGCCTCACTGAAAGAAGAGGTGCTTGAGGAAGATCACCTACACATTTGTTGTTCACGGTAGAACTAGATATTCTTAATGTTTTCCACCAATTCCTCAAAGGCTAAGTACATTGGACTATGTTAGCTTATTCCCCTGGCAAATCACTTACCTTGACATTAAGGTTATACCTTTATCTTTTATCAAGGAATTATTATAGAAAACAGCCACGTAAATACTAATTTTTTATCTATTATAAGTGACTGTTGAGGACTTAGCCATTATATTTGCTCACTGGCCTCCGTAAATCTCATATCAGAAAACACCTTTAGAAGTTAATTTCAGTACAATGTGGAATGCCTGATTAAGAACGAACAAGAGCTGAGGAACATTATTTCCCCCCTTTTGCCCTGACTTCCACCTGACTCTAAATACATAGCTTTTATAATCTGCTTTCACAGTTCTTGTTTACTACTTCTATTTTTATTATCCCTATAAGCTATTTCTTAACACTTCAGCAAAGAGATGGGTAAAGTTTAGTTAATGAAGCTAAAATTCACAACACTTGACCCATATACTAATGCTAATATGCACTGTTTGAAAAGAGATATTTCAAACAAAATTAGGTATCTACTATTAAAAGTTTCATTTTTAATACTATAAGATTCTTATTGGTCCTAAATTAATCTGAAAATGAGAGATACTGGAACTAGGATTATAGATTTTGTCAAAAAAGATTTAGAAACAGGGTCATGTCAGAATTTGAATACTAGAAATTTACACTTCTTAATAAACTTCACTTTAATCTTTCTTGACTGATAAATGGTTTCAAATTGGAATTTTAAATTGGAGCCATATGAAGCCTACTGAATAATACTTACAAATGAAAATTGAGATTGACCATTTAGAGAAACTAAAATTTCTAAAAAACAACAGCTACTTTGTTTATATTGGACAGTCTACATACTTCAATGGCAATTTATTCTCTCATGCCATTTTTATATATTTTGTTTACACTAATACCATAATGACTCCAAAATGGCCATGAACTTTTGATAGGCTTGTGAACCAAAACCAAACCTTAACTTCTGTTTCACTTTTTATAAGAATATTTTATTAATTTGTCCAATTTAAGATTATTCCTCTACTGCTCAATGTCTCCTTCCAAAGTCACACATTTCAATAAAGTTTAATTAGATAGATAAATTTAATGTTGGGTTCCACTGTTGGGTTCTAGTGCTCTTATTATAAATTTTTTCCACTAAAAATCTCTACTAAAAAAGAGATTCTCCTGTTATTTTATGGTTTCATCTGCGTAAGTAACACCCAGTGACTCCTTTTTTCCCATAGTTGTTACATTTTTAGATAAATCCTAACTATATGTGAAATTTCAATTATATTCACCATATTAACTGTGCTTAATCAACTATGATTATAACCAAAAACAACTGAAATTACACCTGATTATTACCATTATAATTCATATTTACCATCATCTTTAAGGTGCTTCCAATTTGTCCCTTTTGTTGCTTTCTTACACATTTTATCCATTTGTGTCAATCTTAGCGCCTGGTCATTTTTCCTCATTAATTGTTGCTCAAATGCAATTCTGAATGCATCTGCCATTATGTAGGCTTCTTCTTTACTCTTCTGCAGAAGTTCCAACTGGTTTTGAAAGAAAGTTTGAGAGGTGTTAGAGGCAAAACCAGAACAATTCTTGCCTGAATGCTGAGTCAGATTAGCAAATGCAGTCTCCCTGCCTAGTAGGAGTCTTCTGCCTGCCCTTGATCTAGTGCATCCACTTAATCTAATTAGTACATGCCATTCTCTTCTGCAGTAGCTGCCCACTCTGAACTAGATTACCAGGAGTTTCTCTTGTGCCTGTCAGTTCCCTGGTAATCCTACTCCTCTTAGACCTCAATATCCTAGATGGGCCTTGTGTATGTCCTGCCCAGCGAGGAAGAAGGGAGGATGCCAATGGCTGCATTTCAGTTCTGCCTTGGGCCATGCCAGAAAATACCACTGAAAACAATTATGAATACCATCTTTCAGATACCTCTCACAGCTGCCTCTGATCTTTGTAATCTTATGCTTTTCCTGATGAATTGCTAATGTTTAGCTGTTTGCTTTCATATATACTCTGAAGACTAAATTCCAAATCTTCAATAAAAACATTTTAAAAATTATGGTCCATACTGTATTTGTTGTGAAAGCCTAATTATAATGGCAGCTATCATTTGATTAAATGCCAGGCATGGCCCTGTGCTAAACATTATATGTCTACCGTTTTTTATTTTTCACAACAACCCTCCAAACTAGTTATCAGCCTCCATTTAACATATGCGTCCAAAACCACAAAGCTGGAAAATGATGGAGCTGAGATTCAAACCTAGGTCTGGCTGGCACAAAGGTTCCTTCCACTGTACCTTGCAGCTTTTCTAATAAGCTTCATGTTTATCTCTCGGCTAATCAGTGTTGCACATACTGGTGATTTTAAGCATGTGTGCCTTTTCCTCTAATATCTAGTAATTTTAGGGCCACATATAGACAAAAGAAATATGAACTTAGGAAATATTAACTAAAACACAAGCAAACAACTTTTCATGGCTGCAATATCGTGCCAAGTAATGTAAACAAAATCCAGTTTATACGTTAATGTTATCATTTAAAACTAAGGATAAGTTCCATAGCCAAAGACTACCAAATTAAGCTAATTATTACATATACTTCCATTTATTCTACTTTGTGTTAATGGAGAAGCAAAACCAAAGCTTTTACTGTTTTGATAACACAATACCTCCTGTTTGACCTGAAGGAGCATTTTCTGAGTAGATGCTGCCAGTCTGGCACAGGTACAGGGGCTCCCTCTGGGACCGTGACAAAGGCAGGCTCCCAGAACTGCAAGCTTTAAATCCAAAAGAATTATCCGTTACTAAGTGTCACATTGCTCAGCCGTACACAAACACGGGGCGCACACACAAACCCATGCACATTTTATTCAAGCACCTAATTCAAAGAAGCTGCAAAGGAAAACAAAAATAGGAAGCTGAGACCATGATTTCAGGACCCAAGGGGAAATGAACTACAAATGAGGAGACTGTTATTACTTGGAACAAAAATACACAGGAATTCTGCATTCCTTCTGCGCACGCTCCGAAACCTTGCACTTGGTACCAGTTTCCTACACTTCCGAGTTCTTGGCAGGAACTAGACCTAACGAAGTGAATATAAACATCCACAATATGGATTTCCTGTGACTGGGTTTGGCCTTGCTACCCAGCGTTCATTACTGTCAGGTCCTGCCAGGAGAGATGCATGCTCAAACGATGAGTGAATTTTAAGGAAAACAATCATCCTGCCACTCCTAAAAAAATGGTCTCTGATCATGTAATAAATTCTTATATATTTCTTGGCTCAGCCACTGTTCTGGAATTGCATATGGCCCTGATCCTTCAAAACCTGTCTTTGGATCACAATGAAGAAACGAGTCCATGTGGGTCACTCCTGGTTGACCACTGTAGCCAGAAGAAAAGTAAGAACTGTTGTACTTTTTTTTAAAACCCATTTTGGCAACTAACCACAAGTTGCTTTCCCAAAATATTCCAACAGCTTCCAATTTAATGGAGGCGGTCTATGTAACATATTGTGCCATATCTTTTAAAGTTTCATGTGGAACATACTATAAAATTATTGTCTAAGCTTCCTGCTGCTATAAATTTCACATGGACTGGCTTAAAGTAGAATCTTATTTTAGAGACTGTTTAGACAGGAAGATTCCACGGTCTCTCTTAATGTAAAGGCTATTTCAGAAAATTCCTTCTCGCATTAATGATAACTGTGAAGTACACAGTGAGCTTTCAGTTGACTCAAGTGTACAAATGGCGGCTATGTGGCAGATTGGTATCTTCCCTTTTCAACTTCCGGCTCCTGATAATTGTCCCTGTGAAAGTTGCCAAAAGCAACTTAAGACCTGGGTAGGGCCAATATAAACATGCAAGGTTTCTGCAAGGACCTCTGCATCCTAATTCTATGTCCTTACCTCAGTGCTCCTTCATCAACTGGCTCAGGGCCCTTCTTCTTGCCTGCCATAAAGTTACTTAGAGCCTACTCAAGATTATAATAAAGCACGCTTTTTCTGAACTTTCTCTCCGTTCAGTTTCTTTTATTTTTCTTTTTTTTGCTATTACACTAGTTTTCCACCCAGGCAGTAGAGCATGGTGATCAAAAGCACAGACTCTAAACTCTACCTGGGTGTAAATCCCAGCTCCACCACTTAGTAGCTTTGTGACTTTGGGCAAATCACTGAACCCTTCTGTGCAAAAATTACCTCATTTGTAAAATAGGGATTTAACTGTACTCACCTTATTTGGTAGTTGTGAGAAATTAAATGTGTTAATCTATGTGAAGCACTTAGAACAGTGCCTGGCACTTACTAAGGACTATGTATTTGCTATTATTAGTAGTAGTTGCTTTATTTGAAGTTCTATAATAAGTGAATGGCTACCCCTTCTCACTCCACTGGTAGGCTCATTTCTCATGAGTCCCCAGGACACTTGTAAGACCTTTCACACCTCAGTAAGCAATTAGCAATGCATCAGCAGATCTTTGTCCTGGACCTGGCTCAACCCCAGAGTGACTGCATCACTTTGGGAAAGTAACTAAAACTATCTGAGCCTGAGTTTCCTCATCTGTAAAATGGGGATAATACCTGCTTTGCAGCCCTCACAAGACCATTACCAAGATCAGATTAAAAAATGTGTGGGAAAGTACTCTGATGCTGTAAGCCTCTACCCAGGGAAGATACTACTAACATACTTTCTGCTAAAGCTGTAGAAAAAGGAAATAAAAGGGACAGGAAGTGGCTAGCACATCCCCTAATGTCCAAGAATGCTGTACCTGAAAGGTATGGTACCAGCAAGGCTGAAGAGTGGACCTCGGCCTCTCTCACCCTCAGTCTCAAATTGCTAAGTATGGTTCTATCCTAGAAGTGGAGCTGATGGCGACAGCAGAAAGAAAATGGAAGTGGAAAATTTCCCTCCTACTAAACTTTCATACCTGCTTACCTACCTCAAGACCTGAAACCTCGGTAAAGCCACTTGTGTCCTGGCACATGTTTTCCTGAGCCATCTTCTGCTGTTTGATATCAAGCAGGGCGAGGGCCTCCAAATACTGTTGATTCAAAACTAGGAAGGGCCATGTAAGAAAGTGTTAGGAGGTCTAACCCCAGCCTCACCTAATCCAGTTAAACCAACACCACATACTCACTTCTAAGCAAGGGATATACAACTACCCACAAAATCTGTCTCCAACCAGAAAATCTGATAGAATAGTGGGTATCAAGTGAGTTAACACTAGATAAAATGTTATTTTTAATGTGGAAATAACTTTGCAACCAAAGTCTGGTCTTCATTTGCTCAAAGAAAATTTGTAGGATTTTCAAAAAGAGAACATACAAAGGCTAATTATCCACACTGTGAGACGATCAGATGATGAAATCTCATATATTGTATTAATGTCAACTGTACCAGCTCTCCAAACTCTATCAGACTTTTCTTTTAGTTAAGAGTTTTCACAAGAGGCTCTCAACCCAAATATTTAGAACAAGAGGGGTCCTGCTATTTACTGGAAAGCAGAATAACAGTAACTTTCCCTCTCTTCTTGTAGGGTGGAAGGATAGGGAGGAAGGGACAGGAGTAGTGGTTATGAGCAACTTCTGTCCTGGCACCAACATAACAAGGGGGAAATCACTATCTGCTCAAATCACTGGTGTGGAGAAGCATATCTGTGTGTGCAGTTCTCACCCAGGGCATTGCCACAGTTCACTTACTACACTATGTAAAGTGCCGCTCTCAGGCCCATGACCTGACGGAGCACTCATTTTACGCCTTTCAAGCCACCACTTTAAAATAGTTTCTGCTGGGAATTCCCTGGCAGTCCAGTGGTTAGGGCTCCGGGCTCTCACTGCCAGGGGCCCAGGTTTGATCCCTGGTCAGGGAACTAAGATCCCACATGCCACATGGTGTGGCCAAAAAAAAGATTTCTAAAAAGTTGGTACCACCTTAATACTCTTTCATTAACTTTTGTCATATAGTGACTCATTATATAAAAGATATGCTCTGTGTGTGTGTGTATATGCACATCTATAAATTTCAAGTTCTTAATGAGTCAAATAATATTTTGAAAAATATTTGTATTAGTGACAAAGTCACAGAAGACACTTTTATGAGAAAAAATTATGTTGAATAACTATACAATTTTATACTTTTCCTACTAGATTCCCAATAAACATACACCTACTCAGGTTCCTCAAACATCAGGTGCTCTACCATTTTGTTTACACTGAGTATAAAAGCTAAAGGATAAAGGGAGAATCAGGAGAAACTGCTTAATGGGTATAAGGTTTTATTTTGTAGTCATGGAAACGTTTTAGAACTAGATGTTTGTGTTATGAATTGTTCACTTTTAAATGGTTAATTTTAAGTTATGTGAATTTCACCTCAAATTTTTTTTTAATTCGAAAACCTAACTGATCAAACCCACAGCCAACATCGTTCTCAATGGTGAAAAACTGAAACCATTTCCTCTAAGGTCAGGAACAAGACAAGCCCACTCTCACCACTATTACTCAACATAGTTTTGGAAGTTGTAGCCACAGCAATCAGAGAAGAAAAAGAAATAAAAGGAATCCAAATCAGAAAAGAAGTAAACTGTCACTGTTTGCAGATGACATGACACTATACATAGAGAATCCTAAAGATGCTACCAGAAAACTACTAGAGCTAATCAATGAATTTGGTAGAGTAGCAGGATACAAAATTAATGCACAGAAACCTCTTGCATTCCTATACACTAATGATGAAAAATCTGAAAGAGAAATTAAGGAAACACTCCCATTTACCATTGCAACAAAAAGAATAAAATACCCAGGAATAAACCTACCTAAGGAGACAAAAGCCCTGTATGCAGAAAACTATAAGACACTGATGAAAGAAATTAAAGATAATACAAACAGATGGAGAGATACACCATGTTCTTGGATTGGAAGAATCAACATGGTGAAAATGACTATACTACCCAAAGCAATCTACAGATTCAATGCAATCCCTATCAAACTACCAGTGGCATTTTTCACAGAACTAAAACAAAAAATTGCACAATTTGTATGGAAACACAAAAGACCCCAAATAGCCAAAGCAATCTTGAGAAACAAAAACAGAGCTGGGGGAATCAGGCTCCCTGACTTCAGACTATACTACAAAGTTACAGTAATCAAGACACTATGGTACTGGCACAAAAACAGAAATATAGATCAATGGAACAGGACAGAAAGCCCAGAGATAAACCCATGCACATATGGTCACCTTATCTTTGATAAGGAGGCAAGAGTATACAATGGAGAAAAGACAGCCTCTTCAATAAGTGGTGCTGGGAAAACTGGACAGCTACATGTAAAAGAATGAAATTAGAACACTTCCTAACACCATACACAAAAATAAACTCAAAATGGATTAAAGACCTAAATGTAAGGCCAGACACTATAAAACTCTTAGAGGAAAACACAGGCAGAATGCTCTGACATAAGTCGCAGCAAGATCCTTTTTGACCCACCTCCTAGAGAAATGGAAATAAGCATAAACAAATGGGACCTAATGAAACTTAAAAGCTTTTGCACAGCAAAGGAAACCACAAACAAGACAAAAAGGCAACCCTCAGAATGCGAGAAAGTATTTACAAACAAAGCAACTGACAAAGGATTAATTTCCAAAAAATATACAAGCAGCTCATGCAGCTCAATATCAAAAAAACAAACAACCTGGACTTCCCTGGTGATGCAGTGGTTAAGAATCTGCCTGCCAATGCAGGGGACATGGGTTTGATCCCTGGGCCGGGAAGATCCCACATGCCACGGAGCAACTAAGCCCGTGCGCCACAACTACTGAGCCTGTGCTCTAGAATCCACGAGCCACAACTACTGAGCCCGCGCGCCTAGAGCCCATGCTCCGCAACAAGAGAAGCCACTGCAAGTGACAAGCCCGTGCACTGCAACAAAGACCCAATGCAGCCAAATTAATTAATTAATTAATTAATTTTTTAAAAAAAATCCAAAAATGGGCAGAAGACCTAGATAGACATTTCTCCAAAGAAGATATAGATTGCCAACAAACACATGAAAGGATGCTCAACATCACTAATCATTAGAGAAATGCAAGTCAAAACTACAATGAGGTATCACCTCACACCAGTCAGAATGGCCATCATCAAAAAATCTACAAACAATAAATACTGAAGAGGGTGTGGAGAAAAGGGAACCCTCTTGCACTGTTGGTGGGAATGTAAATTGATACAGCCACTATGGAGAACAGTATGGAGGTTCCTTAAAAAACTAAAAGTAGAACTACCAGATGACCCAGCAATCCCACTACTGGGCATATATCCTGAGAAAACCATAATTCAAAAAGAGTCATGTACCACAATGTTCATTGCAGCTCTATCTACAACAGCCAGGACATGGAAGCAACCTAAGTATCCTTCGACAGATGAATGGATAAAGATGTGGCACATATATACAATGGAGTATTACTCAGCCATAAAAAGAAATGAAATTGAGTTATTTGTAGTGAGGTGGATGGACCTAGAGTCTGTCATACAGAGTGAAGTCAGTTAGAAAGAGAAAAACAAATACCGTATACTAATACATATGTATGGAATCTAAAAAAAAAAAATAGTTCTGATGAACCTAGGGGCAGGACAGGAATAAAGACACAGACATAAGAGCATGGACTTGAAGACACGGGGAGGGAGAAGGGTAAGCTGGGGCGAAGTGAGAGAGTGGCATGGACATATATACACTACCAAATGTAAAACAGATAGCTAGTGGGAAGCAGCTGCACAGCACAGTGAGATCAGCTCGGTGCTTTGCAACCACCTAGAGGGGTGGGATAAGGAGGGTGGGAGGGAGATGCAAGAGGGAGAGGATATGGGGATATATGTATACATATAGCTGATTCACTTTGTTATACAGTAGAAACGAACACAACATTGTAAAGCAATTATACTCCAATAAAGATGTTAAAAAAAAAAACCTAACTGATGCACTTCTTCTCTTTTATCCTTAAAATATGTTACTTCAAAATATTAGCACTTTGTCTATTGATATTGTGTTCTTAACATAGGACATTCTATATAAAACTGATCTTTTAACATAGTATTTTTAAAGAATTATCAAAAATACCACTCTACTTACTTGTATTTTTAGACTTGAGCATTTTAATTTCCTCTGTTTTCAGTTTCAAAGTTTCTTTGAGGACTGCATTTTCACAGTTTAGCCTGGAAAAAAGTACCCCCTAAATAACTAAAACATTAATACTTTGTAGGTGAATGAGAACATTTAATCCCATAATTAGAACACGAAAACCCTAATATAATTTTTCTTATATCAAAACAGTCTAGAATTTATATATGTAATAAAATAAAAATTTAAAGGAGTGTGGTTAGACTTTGAACTTACTCTTAACCCTTCTGTATACTCAGCTGAGAAAGTATCAGAACAAGAAATACCTCTAAGTCATCTATTTTGAACACTCATTCTCTTTACTAAAGTTTCAGTCAAGTTAATAACCATTTGAACACCAACTACATGCTTAGGCCACCTTCCAAAATTTGCATAAAAAGATACATAGGGAGGTACAAACTTCCAGTTGTAAAATAAGTAAGTCCTGGGGACGCAATGTACAGCATGAAGACTGTAGCTAACAATTATTGTACAGTATTTGAAAGCTGCTAAGAGAGTAGACCTTAAAAGTTCTCAACATAAGAAAAAAACTGTAATGATGTACGGCAATGAATGTTAACTAGATTTATTGTGATGATCATTTTGCAACATATACAAATATCAAATCATTATATTGTATACCTGAAACTAATACACTGTTATATGTCAATTATACCTCAATTTAAGAAAAAGATACATAGGGAGCTTTATCTATTGAATGAAAATTGGAATTACTTACAAGAGTTCCTAAATTGCCCAGCATCAGGACTTCCCTGGTGGCACGGTGGTTAAGAATCCGCCTGCCAATGCAGGGGACACGTTCGAGCCCTGGTCCGGGAAGATCCCACATGCCACAGAGCAACTAAGCCCACAAGCCACAGCTACTGAGTCCGCGTGCCACAACTAGTGAGCCCGCGTACCACAACTACTGAAGCCTGCGTGCCTGGAGCCCATTCTCCGCAACAAGAAAAGGCACCATAATGAGAAATGAGAAGCGTGAGCACCACAACGAAGAGTAGCCCCCACTCGCCGCGACTAGAGAAAGCCCGCATGCAGCAACGAAGACCCAACGCAGCCAAAAATAAGTAAATAAATAAATTTATTTTTAAAATAAATAAATAAATAAATTTGTTTTAAAAAATAAATAAATAGCCCAGTATCAGAGGCTTAAAAAATTGCGCTTTTGTAATTAAAAAGTCGCCAGATCACCTGGTCTAATTTATAACTTTAAATAAAATACCTATCAAAACGTGATATTCCTAGGGAATATTACATGCTGTGCTTGGGACAGGCCTCATATCATTAAAACAGTGGTCATGAAGTTAAAGTTTCTCAATTAAAAGTGAAATGTGGTTCACATCACAAGAAAAAAAAATTCTGTAACCATGTATGGTGACGGATGTTGACTGTATTGTGGTGAACATTTTGTGATATGTACAGGTGTTGAGTCATTGTGTTGTACACCTGAACTAATGTAATATGTCAGTTATATCTAAAAAACAAGAAATGTAAATCTAAGACATTCCCTTTCCATGAATTACCTACAAATTAATAAAACGTGAAATCAGTTTCTCAAGCAATGTCTATAGCCCTTGAGGAATAAAGCACTTTTTTTTTCCTTTATAAATTTATTTATTTATTTATTTATTTTTGGCTGCGTTGGGTCTTCATTGCTGTGCGCGGGCTTTCTCTAGTTGTGGCAAGCGGGGGCTACTCTTGGTTGCGGTGCACGGGCTTCTCATTGTGGTGGCTTCTCTTGTTGTGGAGCATGGACTCTAGGCATGCGGGCTTCAGCAGTTGTGGCTCGTGGGCTCTAGAGCGCAGGCTCAGTAGTTGTGGCGCATGGGCTTAGTTGCTCCACGCATGTGGGATCTTCCCGGACCAGGGCTCAAACCCGTGTCCCCTGCATTGGCAGGTGGATTCTTAACCACTGTGCCACCAGGGAAGTCCTAAAGCACCTTTCTTAGCACAACCTCTTCCTAGGACTCTAGGTCTGTGATTCTCAAACTGAACTCTGAATAATTCTAAGCTTATGAGGACGTTCAGATGCTCACAAACATTTTATGAGATGCATGCAAACTACTTTATAAATTAATTTTAAAAAACAACCTACTCAGGGACTTCCCTGGTGGTCCAGTGGTTAAGACTCCACGCTCCCAATGCAGGAGGCCAAGGTTTGATCCCTGGTCAGGGAACTAGATTCCACGTGCCAAAACTAAGAGCCTGCATGCCACAACTAAAGATCCTGCATGCCGCAATGAAGGTCTCATATGCTGCAACTAAGACCCGGCCTAGCTAAATAAATAAATAAACATTTTTAAAAACCAAAAAACCAAAAACAAATCACAACCTACTCAGTCAAATGCATTAACTTTGCTGTCTGATTAACTATTTTTGTGCAGACCTCACTATAAAGCATCCTCTGCCAGTTCTGCCTAACTGAAGAGCATCCTAAGAGATAACCTGTTGACCAAGTATAAATCTGTGTATGTGAATCCGAATTTTCTGGGTTCTGTGCAGCCAAAACAAAATACAAAAAAAAAAACTGGGTAAACAACACTATCACATTGGCAAATATCAAAACGTATGACATATTCTCTTGATGAGGCTATGGGGAAACAAGCACTCTCATGAGTTACCGTTAGGAATGCAAATTGGTACAAGCCTCATAGAGGGGAATTAGGCAACGTCTAATAAGTCTACATATGTATCTACCTTTTGACCCAGCAATTCTACTTCTAAGAATTTACCTTGAAAATACATCTCCAGCAACACAAAAGTATATGTCAAGGCTATTTATTGCAGCATTGTTTATAACAGCAAAATAATGGAAACAATCTAAGTGCCTATATATAGGAGAGTGGTTGAGTAACTATTTCACAGCCACACAATAGAGTGATTTCCAGGATATATCATTAAACAGAAAAAGCACAAAAGAGTATCTACAGTAAACTATCTTTGATGTAAGAAAGAAGGGGAAATAAGAAAACATACATATACCTGCCTATTTGTGTAAACAGAAACAGAGGAAGGATAAATCAAAAAATAGTAAGATTGATTATGTACAGATAGTGAAGGGAAGGAGGAATGGCAGGACATTGGGAATGGGGTAGAGGGGCGAAGGACATTTCTCTGAATGTACCTGTCTGAATACTTCTGACTGTTGGAAGCATGTCAATGTTTCACAAAGTCAAAAGTAGACAAACAAAATAAATAAGTAAATTAATAAGGATAGTGAAAAACTCTAAAACAGAATACAAATGGAAACAAATGAACTTAAATGAAGAGAATAACCATACTGAAGATAAGAAAGAGGAAACTAACCAAGTAAGTTTTAAACACTGTATTTTGACCATATACCTTCAGGCTAAAAACAAAACTGTAAACAAATATGGAACTCTAGTTAATGGGTTTGATTTTACAATGGTATGTATTAGCAGTTCTAAAGTTACCTTCTGTATAGTCTATGATGGAACAAATAAGTAAACATACAGGATAACAGGAGCCAGGTTTCTCCTTGTGGGACTTACAAATGCAGAGAGGGGCAAGGCTAAGATGAACCCTGTGGTGGTGCTCTGCAATTGGAGATATGAGTATGATCTCATTGATATGTGACAGATACATACATACATAAATGATAAAGAGACAGGTAGATAGATGATAAATCGATGACACAGACAGACAGATAGATAGATGCATATATATGTGTGTCTGCATCTGTGTATTTTCCAACTCTGTCCTCTGAGAGGAACTCCACGCAGTGAACCCTCAGTAGTACTGAGCACACCTAGCACTCAGATCTTGATTTCTAAACACCATTCCCCATTAAAAGGAACTGCTGCTCCTTGAAGAAATACCTAATATTGTAGGCATACTGGCCTAGAATATCTTGTACCAGAACGCAAGAAAGTGCTCAAAGAAAAAGAGATGTCAAAAAGTCACAGGAAGGACTTCCCTGGTGGCACAGTGGTTTAGAATCCGCCTGCCAATGCAGGGGACACGGGTTCAATCCCTGGTTCGGGAAGATCTCACATGCCACAGCTAAGCCCGTGCACCACAACTACTGAAGCCTGCGTGCCTAGAGCCCGTGCTTTGCAACAAGAGAAGCCACCACAATGAGAAGCCCGTGCACCACAACAAGGAGTAGCCCCCGCTCACTGCAACTAGAGAAAGCCCACAGGCAGCAACAAAAACCAACGCAGCCAAAAATAATTAAATAAATAAATTTATTTAAAAAAAAAAAAAAAAAGCCACAGGAACACCTGTGCTTGATGGGGCTCCCACTGACCGAAGTTGGAAAATTTTAAACATCAAAAGAAATTATGGTAGTAATAGCTTTTAACCCACTGAATAATACAAGAATCCCTGAATCTGTATTGGTATAAACAAACAAACAAGAAGGAAAAACTCTTTTTTACAGTAAAATGCCAGCATACAAATGTAGAAGGAATAAGGGAATTAGAAAATTACCATTTGGCAACCATTGTAGTAATAATTGCTTCAGGTAGAATATCAGTGGATATAAAAACGAGTGGGTGAAAAGTCTGATGAGTCACATATATTTACATAATTTTCAAGTATCTCTCCACAAGATGCTTATTAATTACAAGGGGAAAAATAGTGACTTAATCGTGCAGAATGAGGGCAGACACCATACCTTAACCAAGTGATCAAGATTCACATCCTAGGAATAGGACAAATCAGCATCACATGCCTCCTGATATGATGCACTAAGAATACATTGTTTCAGTGGTAATATTGCCCAAAATGCATAACCCAATTCAATCCAGAAGCATCAGATACCCTCATTGTAGGATATTCTATAAAATAATGGGCCTGTCCGCCTCAAAACAATGTAAAGGTTATAAAAGATAAACACTGAAGAACTGTTTCAGATTAAAGGAGACTAAAATTTAGACGTGACAACCAAATGCAACTTGTGGTTCTGGATTGGTCCTGAACAGGGGAAATTGTTTTTTCTCTTTTGCTCTGAGAACATTATTAAGATAGCTGGTAATATAAAGAAGGTCTGCACATTAAATAATAGTATTGGGTTAAGGTCTTGATTTTTATAACTTTATTATGGTTATAAATAAGAACGTCCCTTTTAAAAAAAAATACAAACTAAAGTATTTAGAGTAATGGGACCCTATATATGCAAAATGGTTCAGAAAATATTACCTCTATATTTATGTATTTAACTACAAAGAGAGAGAAAGAAAGGAAAAAAGAATGATAAAGTAAATGTGGTAAAGAGTTAAAATTTGGAGAATCTTGGTGAAAGATATACAGGAGTTGTTCTATTCTTAAAACTTTTCTGTAAGTCTTCAATTATCTCAAATTAAAAGTTAAGAAGTAATAAATTTAAAAATTAGGTACTAAAGCCACCTATAACCCCAGATACCAAAACAATTTCTCAGTGATTAAATTATAGCATATTCATAAGGTCAAAGTTATTAAATAAATTCACACTAATACAAGAGTTGCTCAAAAGACTTTGCAAAAACAGTACAAGGCTAAAATAACTTGGGAAACATGGCTCTTAAACTGTATTTTAATATACAGTTTATACTAGTTTTTAAAGAAAGAAAATTAACAGTAACGGTAAAATATGGAACTGGTAAGTGGGTAAGCAATATGAATCTTATTTTATTTTATTTATTTTTTGGCTGTGCCACGTGGTTTGCAGGATCTTAGCTCCCCGACCAGGGATTGAACCCGGGCCATGGCGATGAAAGCACCAAGTCCTAACCACTGGACAACCAGGGAATTCCCTGAATTTTATACTTAGTGTGCTCAAAAAAGAAGAAAGCCTAAGCTACATTTGAATTATACACAGTTTAAAAATTTCCAAAGAAAAATTATGGAATAATAATATACAAACCTGTCATATTTTTGGATCCAAGATTCCTCTATATTTTTAAATCTATTGCGATCAAATTCTATTTCCCACTGCAAGGCATTTATTTCCTATAGAAAAAAATTAGCACTTTCAAGGAAATTACTACAAATAAATCATTTCATGACTTATGAATATCTGAAATAAATCATTTAGTCACTTCACAGAAATAGGTTAAAGACGAAAAACTAATTACTGCTCAAAAAGAGTCTATGACATTTGTAAACACATATGACATGCCTCTTTAGCACTCAAAAAGCTTTGCTGAAGTTTACTTATTATAGGGAACATTTCAAATTTGCTGGCCTGAACCTAGATTTCTCGCTGCCCACAACCCATGCAGACCCCAACATATACTCCTGGAAGTCTGAGCCCAGGACACTCCCACCAAGGGAGAGTAAAACAGGAATAGGAATATGACCATCTAGGGTGATTCCTAACCACCTTTTTAGTGAAGATGAGATGGTCAGAAAGAGGCAGGCTCTGCAGGGCAAGCAGAAGAAGAAAAATAGGAAAAGAAAAACAGGAAGTGTCAATTTGGCAGGCTTAGCCCATGTGACAATCTGTTTTGGATTATAAGCTCCAAAAGGGAAGGGACTGCATGAAGTTGAAGTACACCTAGCAGAGGGTATGCACAAATGACATATCCACTGGTATGGTGATTTTTAAGGGAATTCTGTTTGAAAGCTTATTGAATTGAACAAGTCCACACTATACACTATATGTGGTCAAATACCTTCTCCAAGGATCTCTTTTGTTCCACAGTTTTTTGAAGCACTGCCTGGGTATGACTTGTGGCTTTGCCAAATATTGCCTAAGAAAAATAAAGATTGTATCAGTATAAATTAAATTTCCAATCACCCTTATATGCAAGGTGAAGTTCACATTTTTATTTTAAGACAGTAGAAAATTACCTTGAGATGAGATTCCCACAGAGACCTTTTGTATAGTTTGATAGTTCAAAAGTCAGAAGATCTTGGTTTGGTTCTTTCCCAATGAACATGAGAATGAATGAATGGATTTTGCACACAAAGACATGTACATGAACATTCATAGCAGTATTATTCATAATAGCCCAAAATAGCTATCAACTGGTAAATGGATAAACAAAATGTGGCATATCTATATAATGGAATATTATTTGGCAATAAAAAAGGAAGAAAGCACTGACACATGCTACAACATGCATGAACCTTAAAAATATGCTAACTAGAAGAATCCAGAGGCAAAAGAATCTAGACATATACTGTATGATTCTATTTATGAAATAGAAAAGGCTGGGGATGGGAATGGGAATAACTGCTAATGGGTAAGAGGTTCCTTTTTTGGGGTGATGGAAATGTTCTAAGTTAAGTTGTGATGATAGTTACACAATTCTAAGTTTAGTAAAAATAAATTGTATGCTTAAAACGAGAGAAATTCATGACGTTAAGTTGCATCTTAATAAAGCTGTTTTAAAAATCTATAGCTCAAAAAAAAAAAAAAACTATATTAAACACTAATGCTTTTATTTTAAAAGCTAAAACCAGGGAGTTCCCTGGTGGTCTAGTGGTTAGGATTCGGCACTTTCACTGCCATGGCCCGGGTTCAATCCCTGGTTGGGGAACTGAGATCCGGCAAGCCGCGCAGCATGGCCAAAAATATAAAAATAAAATTAAATTAAAAAGATAAAACCATACTACCTATCATTGGAATGTGTACCTGATGAAAGTGTAAAAGTAACTTCTTACATTGCTTTGAAGAATTCTCAATGCTTCCTCTTTACCTTCAAGTTGTCTTTGAGATGCCTCAAGTTCAGTTTTCAAAATTTCTACCTCCTGAGGAGAAAAACACAATTAGTCTTCCTATCTGCGAGATATGCAACCCCAAATGATCAGTTTAGACAGTTTACATTTAAGCTCAACATTCACTTTGACTCAAAGTGCTCTGACCTTACAAAATGAGGTTGGAAATTCCTCCAGGCTTTATAAGTGGACCAGAGAGGCTAAAACTGAGATGCTCGCTGTCAGGTGCCAGTTATGACTAAAAGCCCAAATCTTTTGCTTTTACCCATCTAGGCCACACACACAGTTAATAATTTGGAGAAAAAGCTTTAGACCACATAAAATAAGAACATGATCGGCTACACAGCTACAGTAGCTATTATGGGTAGAACTGTGCCCCCCACCCCAAAAGATATGTTCAAGTCCTAACCCCTGGTACCATAAATTCGACCTTATTTGGAAATAGGGCCTTTGCAGATGTAATTAATGTCATACTAGATTAGAGTAGGCCTCAATCCAATGACTGGTGTGACGCAGCTACAAGCCAAAGGTTGTTGGCGGCAACCACCAGAAGCTAGGAGGTGGCAAAGGATTCTCCTGTAGACCCTTCAGAGGGAACACAGCCCACCCACACCTTGATTTCAGACCTCTAGCTTCCATAGCTGAGAGAGAATCGATCTGCTCTTTTAAGACACCAGTTTGTCAGGGCAGCCCTAGGAAACTAGTAGAGTAGCGATCACCAGAAGAGACACAAATGCACACTAAGGGACTTCCCTGGAGGTCCAGTGGTTAAGACCCCATGCGTCCACTGCAGGGGGCCTGAGGTTTGATCTCTGGTCGGGAAACTAAGATCCCACATGCTGCGGCCAAAAAAACCCAAAAAAACAAACAAACAAAAAAACAAATGCACACTAAGATGGGCTTTCTGTTCCTGAAAGGACAAGCACCCTCATAGAAACTCCAACTCCCAGCAAGATGGATGGCCTCCTCAGACCATCTGGGGTACTTTCTAGTCCTCTGACTTCAAAGAGGTTAAATTAAGTCAGGTTATTCCAAGTCACACATACTGGGAAGACAGATGGAAGGGAGTGATTATTTTCTCCAGGAGGAGTTAGAGAAATAAGTTGGAAAGGAGAACAGGAGGGCATGTTTATACGAACAGCCTTTCTGAGAGATGAGGAGACGAAGCCACCGAGAGGAGGAGGCCAGTTGGAAGCTATGAGCTTGACAGTGTGGCTCGAGAATATCTGGAAAGCCAACAGTTGCCTTCCATACCATGTTAGTAATACTTACACAAAATATCTATCAGTGGACTTTATTCACATGAGAATTTGTATGTTAGCCAGAGAACCTACCTCTAAAGTTTCATGAAGACGTTGCCTTAATTCCACATTTGACAACTCTGAATTAGAATCTATTAGAGGGAAAAAAAATATTTTCTTTAACTAGTTAAATATGGGACATTTGTTTACAAAATATCAAATACAGCCTTTCCCTAAACTGAAACAAGAAAATAACTGTAATAACCAAACGATGATAAAAACAGATAGCTTAAAACATTCCACAAATGAAACAACACATACTTTTGAATCAAAAGACTCTTAAAAAAAGGACTCTAAAATAAAACTGTTGTTAATGAATTGCTTACTACATCCAAACACAGTATTAATGAATGTTGGTGAGTAAAGTAAATAAATTTTGGTGTTTGGCTTAAGCCTGATCAATATCGTGATATGAATATCTAAGAAATAACCTGAATTTAATTTCTTTCCAAGGAGAATCACTAGAAGTCTCCAGTAACTTCAATTATTCTCTCCTTAATGGGATCGATCAACTGAGACATTAAACTGGGCTTCCCAGGAACTTCATTTACATTGCAGTTTCACTGGCAATAGAAAAACATTGAAGTGATAAATTACAGCAAGAGAACAGGAAGTAAAAAGAAGCAAAAAAATTTAGAAAGAATATTTTGAGGGACATTAAAAATTTCTCAAAACAATTCTTTGCTATTCTGAACTTTCATCAACATGACAGTAACCAAGGGAAAACCTAAGTCATGTTTTTACTCTGATAATTCAGGGTTCCAATGAGGGACAAAAGTGACATTGGGGAACTTCCTTGGCGGTCCAGTGCAGGGGACATGGGTTCAATCCCTGGTCGGGGAACTAAGATCCTGCATGCAGCATGGTGTGGCCAAAAATTTAAAAATAAATAAAATTTTTAAAAA
Organism: Balaenoptera borealis; assembly: GCF_965194805.1. NCBI lineage: Eukaryota > Metazoa > Chordata > Mammalia > Artiodactyla > Balaenopteridae > Balaenoptera > Balaenoptera borealis. The sequence continues at coordinate 57,166,530 of NC_138867.1, forward strand.
AGTAACACTGGGTTGACAATGACAAGTTCTATTCTATTAACACCTGTGGTAGGCAGAATAATGGCCCCCAAAGATGTCCACATCTTAATCCCAGAACCTGTGAATACCTAGCAAAAAGAATTTTGCAGGTGTGATTAAATACTTGGAGATAGGAGATTATTCTGGATTACCCAAGTGGGCCTGATGTAATCACAAGGGTCCTTATAAATGAAAGGAAGCAGGGGAGTCAGTATCACCATGAGGCAGAGGGAGAAGTGGCTATGAAGACGGAGGAAGGGTACCACGGCCAGGGAAGGCAGCCTCTAGAAGGTGGAAAAGGCAAGAGAGTGGGTTCTCCCCTAGAGCCTCCCTTCTGGAGGGGCTATGCCAACACCGCGATTTTAGTCCAGAGAAACCTGTTTTGGATTTTTGACCTACAGAACTGTAAGAGAATAAAATTTATGTTGGTTTAAACCATTAAATTTCTGGTAATTTGGAAACTGCCTATTAGCAAGAGGAAACTAACACAATATTCTTACCTAGGATCAAGTCAACTTTGATAAAAAGACAAAAGTCCATAACTCAAAAAAAATAGGAGCTCATACCATTACTATTACTTCTTGTTTCTATCCCAGTAGTTTCCTCACATTTTTGTAAAGGCATCTTAGCATAATGTTCAATTTTCAACATCTTGCTTGCAAAACAGTATCCATCCTCTATGCATGATAAGGATTTGGAAGAAAAATATATAAATAATCCCATCCTAATTTCAAGAAGGATTTTGAAGGACAGAGATCGATCCCCAGATGCACCATGTTTTCGTAAATCTGAAATGTTTCTTAAATTATTTTCATGTTGTTCTAATTGTGTGTGTTCCACTTTGGTGGGGAAGTTTTACAATGTGGATTACAAAAGATTCAGCCACATCTGAGCTGTACCACAGTGCAGGCTGGGACTCGTCCCCCAGTTCCGGGTCACTTCGCAGTTGTAACATTCTATCACAATAGGATTCTGAATTTTATTCTCCCCTTAGTGTACAGCACAATTTATTTTTACTTATGATAAATTAATTTTGTTTTGAGAATTTTATGACATCCCTAGAATAACCTGAAGCCTGTGTGTTCTGCCTGTAACACTCCTTCCCCAGATGAGCATCAGGCTTGCAGTGTTCCAATGTCACCTCCTTAGAGAGGCCTCTCTTGACCTGTGCCTCAAACAGCAGTGCCCCAGCCCCTCCACTCACTCACTGTCTTTTCACTTAACCACCGCCTGATGTTACATAGCTGTTGATTTGCAGGTTTATTTTCTGTCTGCTCTACCAGAATGTGAACTCCATGACATTAGGGCCTTTGACTATTTTATTTACTGATGCGATTCCCAGAGCCTGGTACTGTCCTGGGCACCTAATAGGTACCCAATAAATGTTTGTTGAATAAGACAAAAAAAGAACCAATGAAGTATACCACTACTTCACAAGAAAAGCAAGGTAAGTAATTACTTATTGATATAACTAACATGTATGTATTGATGCAGAATAATTACGGTGCTTCACAATTTGTATAATACGTGGAGACAGAAACATCAATTACTTTTACCATCACCAATCGACCTCTAGAGGTGAATAAAGATAAACTTCTGAAATCCACGATGGTGACCCGTCTTCGTGTGCTGGGAGGCTGACAGCGCTGATAAAATCCACGGGGCAGAAAAGAGGGGAGAGAGGGTGCTAGGCATCTTACCAGCGCTACCTTGTCGGCCGTGATAGGGAACTCCTCGGGGTCCTTCTGGGTATGTATCAGGCAAGCTCTTATGCTTGGAATACTGAAAAACGGCACTGTTTCTTTCTTCCCCATTTCTTGAAAATGGGGGAGGACGAAAGGTCTTTCCATCTGATCTTTTTCTAGATGTAAAGAAGTGTGAAACTTGCACTTCATAAATGCCGCCGGGCCTTCTTCTGAGGCCATACCCTAAATCGCCTTCTGCCATGTCATCGTCCTCTGCTTCCCAGGCCTGCCCCTCTGCCTCACTCTGCGGCCTCGCCTCCCTGCTCATCAGCCACGTGCCTTCTTTACCGTAGGGATAACCCAGTTATCTGCAGTTAAGAGAAAACAGTAGTTAAAAAGCCGTCAGCATAATCAAAGTTGGGTTTGCCAGGGAAGAAAAGTTCCTTCCTATACTTTGCAGGCACAGCCAGCAATGCGCAAGCACACAGATACGCCCCTTGCAATCCAACTGAAGCTGTTTAACATGTCAGGACTTTTCGGGTAAGAAAAGATCTGACTCCTTATTTCCAAGGAAATAGGAAAGATTTTTACGGAATCCAATAATCTGCTGATCAGGATAAAGCAGATCAGGCTTTGCCAAGGAAAAAGAACACACCTGACAAACGAGCTTACAAAGGAAAGGGATCAGTTTTCACAAGCCGAAGAGCTGTATAAAATTCAGAAGAGTCTCTGAAAACCCAGCTTCCAATGACTAAGACCATCTTGCCTCTGTTCCTCACAACCCTTTATCTACTTCAGGTGCTCAGGGCCCTTACGCTCTCTCCTACAGCTCTACTTGGTTCATTTTCTAGTTCTGTGCAGATACGATTAGGAGAGGTTTTGTCGGGACAGTGACAGATGGGAGGGAAGAAGGTCCCCCCATCGTCCCTCCCTCTCTTTCTCTAACCACGCCACACCTGTGTTCAAAACCCTCCAGTGTTTCTCAGCACAGAGTAAAAGTCAAAGCTCTTCCAGTGGCGAGGGGCCCCAAGCTCACCTCTGCCCCGTACCCTCACCCTGGGCCAGCTGCCCTGGCCTCCCCAGCCTCCCTGGTATTATTGACCGAGCCAGGCATTCCTGCCCCAGAGCTTCGAGTTCCCTCTGCCTGGAACGTGCTTCCCCCAGCCAGATGCACAGCTGGTTCCTCACCTCCTTGGGTCTTTCCTGCAGTGTCACCTTCTCAGTGTGGCCTTTCCTGGCACCCCACCTAAAACTGCCAACTCCTCTTCCCTATCCCACTTCTCTGCTTGATTTTTCTGCTTGGCATTTATGACCTTCTAACACACCCCTCCATATTTCACTCATTTTTCAAAGCACACCATTCAAAGGGGGAAGGCAGTACAAATGGGAGCCTAGGGAAGAAGAAGGTGGCTCTGGCCTGCCTGTTACGCTTCTCAAAAGGTAGTGCGCCCTGGACATTTCCTCTACCAGAGCCCAAACCTGCTCCCGAGGGCCCGAAGTGGAATGCAAGCTCCACAGGGCAGAGATTTTGGTCTGTTTGGGTCACACTGCATGCCCAGTGCCTACACAGTTATCTAAGACATGATCAGTGCTCGACAGTACTTTTAAATAAATGGATAAAGGGAGAAAGGAATAAACAAACAAACAGAGGGACTTCCCTGGCGGTCCAGTGGTTAAGACTCTGTGCTTCCACTGCAAAGGGCGCAGGTTTGATTCCTGGTAGGGGAACTAAGATCCTGCATGCCTCGCAGTGCAGCCAAAATAAATAGATAGATAGACAGATAAATCAGTTAATTAAATAAATAAAACCAATAAACTGAAATACTTGCCTGGGGCAAAAAACAACACAGCCACCTCTGTAATGCTCCACACTGGATAACCTGGGGCTAACTCTGGGTAAAAATGCCCTACAGAGAAATGCCCATCACTGAGCCCCCTGCCATGTGGAGCCCACTGTGGGCACCCACCTGGTGACAGTGGCCACCTGTTGGCTGGAGAGCACCGGAATTGCTCAGCCTTGTCCCTCCAGTACAAGGGCAGTGAAGAGGGACTTTCACCACCAGGCATTTCAAAACAGCTGCTTTGCTGAAGGTATTTAGAAATATTTCATCCTTTTCTCAAGACATTTTTTTTTTTTTAAAAAAAGGAAAATAAACACATCTGAAATCCTTTCTAAATATCCTGCCGTTTAAGTAATTGCTTACCAGGACATTCAAAAATAATTAAATCTCAGTCTTGTATTTTTGCTGAAGTCTCTCTCTTAGTCTCCCACTTTTAAAACCACACAAAGATGCCAAATAAATCTATCATGTTTGAAGGGGTTTCTGTTATTTTTAGGGTCAAGGTACCATACATTTTCAATGTTTAAAAACAAAGACCCTTAAAAAATTAAAAAACAAAACAAAACAAAACAAACAAAGGCCCTTAAAAATTTTAGAGAGATACATCATAAAAGAAGATACCTGGAGAGTTCCCCAGTGGCCTAGTGGTTAGGATTCCAGACTTTCACTGCCGGGGCCCGGGTTCAATCCCTGGTCGGGGAACTGAGATCCAGCCACAGGGCGCAGCCAAAAAAAAAAAAAAGAAGAAGAAGAAGATACATAGATGGAAAGAGGCTCAACATCATTCATCAAGGAATTATACAGATTACAATTACAAAAAACTACAATGAGATTCCACCACATACCACTGTCAATTCCAGGTGTTGCCAAGGATGTGGACACCCAAATACACTGATGGCAGGAGTATAAGATGGTACAACCACTGTGAAAAAGTTTGACAGTTTCTTTCAAACAAGTGACCCAACAACTGCATTCTTAAGCTTTACCCATGAGAAATGAAAACATGTGTTCATACAAAGATGTGTGCATGAATGTTCAGAGTATTATTCAAATTAGCCAAAAAACTGAAAACAACCCAAATGTCCATCAACAAGAAAATGGACAAATTGTGGTAGTCCACACACAGAATATATTCAGTAATAAATAATAAATTTCTGATATATGCAATAATGTGGATGAATCTTACATTATGCTAACAGAAGAACCGTGTATTGTATGAAATCCAGGCAAAACTAATGTACATGACAGACAACAGATCAATGGTTACCTGGGGTGGGAACCCTGGGGAGGGAACTTTTCTGGGGTGATGAAAAAGTCTTGTATCTTGACTGGAATGATGGTTTGTCAAAACTCATTAAACCATATACTTACAATGGTACATTTTATTATATGTAAATTATACCTCAATAATATGATATTAAAATTTTTTTAAAAAAACAGAAAAAAAAATAAGAGACCTTTTAACTGGATTAGGGGAAAAGACGAGAAGTGTGTTAATCAGCTGTGTCCTCCTAGAAAAGAAAATGATTAAACTGGATGCCTTAAACTGGCAACAACATGGGCTTCCCTGGTGGCGCAGTGGCTGGGAATCCGCCTGCCAATGCAGGGGACACGGGTTCGAGCCCTGGTCCGGGAAGATCCCAAATGCCGCGGAGCAACTAAGCCCGTGTGCCACAACTACTGAGCCTGTGCTCTAGAGCCTGCAAGCCACAACTACTGAGCCCACACGCCTAGAGCCCGTGCTCCGCAACAAGAGAAGCCACCGCAATGAGAAGCCCGTGCACTGCAACGAAGAGCAGCCCCCGCTCACCACAACTAGAGAAAGCCCGTGTGCCACAAGGAAGACCCAACACGGCCAAAAATAAATAATAAATTAATTAATTAATTTAAAAAAAAAATCGGCAACAACTTTTAAGCCATGATCTAATAACAGCTAGCACTTGTTGCTTGCTTTCTGTGTGCTAGGCACTACTCTAAGTGCTCTACTTAGATTATTCTATTTAATCTTCACAAACACTTTACAAGACAATACTATTATTGTTTAAGTCTAGACAATTACACTCAAGTACAGAGAGGTTAAATAACATAGCTAAAAAGAGATAGAGCCAGATTCTGAATCTAGACCCCTCACACCAGAGATACTGTTAGACTCTTAGCCACTGCTTTCTATCTTTCAGAGAACTTCAATGAGATTAACATCAGAGTAAACCAAGTTTCTATTATTTATGATATCAAGTAAAACTGAGAGTAAAAGTCTAAAATAGCTAGTTTGGCAACACTCAACAAAGTATATTGGACCCATTTTTTCCCCCAATTTTAATGAAATCATCTTGGTTCCTTTACAAGTTTATTTCCTAAATAAGTTTGTCTAGGGACTTCCCTGGTGGTCCAGTGGGTAGGACTCTGTGCTCCCAAAGCAGGGGGCCTGGGTTCGATCCCTGGTCGGGGAACTAGATCCCGCACATATGCTGCAACTAAGAGTTCGCATGCTGCAACTAAGAAGCCCTCACGCCGCAAGAAGATCGCACGTGTTGCAACTAAGACCCGGCGCAGCCAAAATAAATAAATACATAAATAAATAATTTTTTTAAAATGTTCGTCTATTTTTATTTGTCAAGGTAGATAGGATATTACTTACTGAATCAAAGACTAATCCCTAAGAGGCTGTATTTTACCTCTAGTGCAGATTCCTGCTTATAAATGCAGCCTCCTGCCTCTGTTAAGAAGGGTGTGGTCAGGGTCTGGTAGCCAACAGTGAAGAAAATAGAATTGGTCAACGCAAAGGAAAAAAGCAATAAGAGGAAAGAGTAAGCAATCACAGGATCAGCTAAGAATATTTTTCAATGTGCCACATATATTCAGGCGTCACAAGTACACCTTCCCACTGTTCAGAGTTGAACAAAATGAGCTTTCACATGGTCTAATGCTCTAGTGTTTTTTAAAATGTAACTTTGGGAATTGTTGGCTGTGTACTCTCCCACTTTTATATACTAATTATATAGTAATATTAATATGTAATGCAGTTGGGACTTCCCTGGTGGTCCAGTGGTTAAGACTTGACTTTTGGAACACATTTCTTCTAAGAAAGGGGAAAAAAGTTGAAGTTACTAACATTCCATTCAACCAGTTTTAAATGCATTCAAGGCTGACAACCAAGGAGGCAGCAGGATGTGTGACAGAGAAGGGCCCTGACCCAGAAGGCCTGGGTTCAAATCTCACACCACCACGTGCTGCTCTGTGATCCTGGGCAAGTCATTTAATCTCTCAGAGCCTATTTTAGGATTTCCAAAATGGCTTTAAGCATAACTACTTTATAGGGGTATTTTGGACACTATCAATATATTTGAAATCAATGTTCATTAATATGAATTTGAGTATTAGTTTCTTCATTTGTCAAGTCAGGGGACTGGATAAGATTCTTTCGTTCTTTAGACCTCTAAAATTCTAGCTCTATAGCAGCATTTTCCAAAGTGTGCCCCATGGAACCCTGGCTCTATGGACTATTAGGTGTTGCTAGAAATAAAAAGGTCCTTTTATTTATTTATTTATTTTTGGCTGTGCTGGGTCTTCGGTTCGTGCGAGGGCTTTCTCTAGTTGCGGCAAGTGGGGGCCACTCTTCATCGCGGTGCGCGGGCCTCTCACTATCGCGTCCTCTCTTGTTGCGGAGCACAGGCTCCAGACGCGCAGGCTCAGTAGTTGTGGCTCACGGGCCCAGCTGCTCCGTGGCATGTGGGATCTTCCCAGACCAGGGCTCGAACCCGTGTCCCCTGCATTAGCAGGCAGATTCTCAACCACTGCGCCACCAGGGAAGCCCTAAAAAGGTCCTTTTGGTCTTATTATGGGTGTCTTCTTATGCCAGCCCAAGCATACATGACTTGCCCAAAATTACACAGGCAGTGGCAGGGCCAGAACTAGAATCCATATCCCTGGCTCCTGGCCCCCTTGGGAATGGCGACTGAATGAACAGACTACAGACTGTGAGCACACAATCTACTCTTCCATTAAAACAACTCTGAAAGTGACGTGTATCTTCCTAATTGCTAAACCTAAGATCTAGCCTCATTCCTCAGGTTCCCGCACCTCTGCAGAAGCTGTGATACTACTGACTCACCAGGTCCAAGTCCCCTGGTCCACCCTGGCTCCTCAACCCCACAGGGATCCCTGACTGGCTCCCACCTGCCCACTCAGACTCTTTTGCCTCTTCCTGTCCCTTCTGTATATGTCTGGCTTCCACTCCTGAACACTCTTAAAATACACATCTCCAGCTCGATATCCTGCCAGCAATTCAAACACAGCTTGTTCAAAAACAAATGCACTACCCTCCCCACTGCCACCCCAGGTCTCCTGCTGAGTCCTCTGTTTCCGCAAACCCATCAATCACGCCCCAAAACATCCAGGGCCAAAACTTTGGGATTTGGGGTTTTTTTCTTTTTTCTTCCTTTCAGTGCCTTCAGTTGCCAAGTCCTGTAGGTCCACAAAATCTCCCCAAACCATGTCCTTCTTTGCACATCAACTTCACAGGCCCGGATGAACTTCTTTTACCTCTCCTGGGCTAAACCAATACTTCCCTAACTGATCCACTCCAAGCCATTGCTGCCAACTCAGTCATCTGCAAGCACAGATCCAATGATGCCCCTCTCCTGCCCAAAAACATTCCATAGCGCCCACGGTATATATGATTAAAGTAGGTGTCACCTTGTTTTCTATAATGTAACCAGTTTTCACTTCCTGTGCCATTTGCCAGTACTCCCTGGGCATGCTCTGTGCTTCCGTGGAAAAGGGATTGTACCTGCTGCTCCCAGGCCCCCTCAGCCTGGTCTCTTTAAAGCCTCTGCTGGAGCCATTCTCCACCCAGAATGCTTTCTCCTCTCAGGCCCCCCTCAGTTCATGACAGCCACTCCCTCCAGCAGCCCCTCCTGACTCCCCTGGGCCAGATGTGCTTTCTTCTACCTCTGAGCCCTCCTAGCTCTGCATTGTATCTTTCTAATAGTCTGTATTTCCTACCTGACTTGCTTTTTTATCACACACGGCCCTACTGGAGGGAATGAGTGTGTCTCATTTACTTGTGCATAACAGGTGTTCCAGAGACACTTAATGGATGGAATTGAAAAAGAAAACAGATTCCTGCCCGGAAAACTTGAACTAGAAGCATCCACACCCACTAGCCGGACAACTACTTCCTCAGCAAACAAGTTGATCAAACAGACACCTAATTCCTGTCAGGCTTGGCAAAAAAGGAACTGACTTCCGCCCTTTCTGTAAACAGTGATCTGTGGCATACCGCTGTAGGATTTTGCTTAAATTTTAATGTTAAAATAATTTTAGATTTACAGTAAGTTGCAAAGATAGTACAGTGAGCTCCTGTATGCCCTCTACCCAAATTCCTCTAATGCAATATTAGAGTACATTTATCAAAAATGAGAAATTAACATTGATACACGCACTTACCAAATACTTCATCAGGATTTCCCCAGTTTCTCTACTGATGTCCTTTTTCTGTTCTAGGATCCAATCCAGGATACCACATTGCATTTAGCGCGCTGTAGTTTTAAGGCTCATAATTAGCAGAAAAATATAGAAAAAATAATAATAAAGGAGGAGATGAGAGAGGTATAAAGAGTCTTTCAAATCTATTCCTTATTTCTACAATACCAGATGAGGCCATTCAACTAGCAAGAGGGGAAGGAGCCAGTTTACCAGCTTGCGCATAACCTGCCGAGTTTCTCGAATTTGCGCAGCCCCGGACCCTCTCCACTGTCCTTGGCGGGTGAGGAACCAAGAGCGGGGCTACGAGAGCTGGACCCCAGCCGCCTCGCGCCGCCCCCGTTCCTCCACCCCCTTAGCGCGCTCACCGGACGCCGAGACTCCACGCCGCGCGAGCCGCCACTCCTCCAGCCACGTGACCGCGCTGCGCTGCCCCAACCGGAAAGGCGGGCGTAGTGGCCCGGGTCCCGACACCGCCCCCTGGCTCTGCGCCAGAGCCGGAGCTCACGTGATTAGGGGGCGGCGCTGGTAGCTCTGTCTGACTTAGACGCCGGTAACGTCACCAGCTGTGCGCAACCGAGTTATAAATAATAGCGCGAGACCTAGAAAAACAGGGTGAGGCCGTGCGTGTGTCAATGAAGGTAAAATTAGCTGGTTCAAATATTAAGCGTCTAGGAATCGAGTAAGAGAAAGATGGAGCTGAGCTGGAGCGGCGGCTCTTGAAAAGCAGGCTTTCAGAGCTAAGGAATGGGGTGGGGGGGGGGCTTGTAGGCCAGAGGAACTGCTGGGGCAAAGGCCAGGCGGTGGGAAGGAGCCAGAGGGCAGGGCCTGGTGCGCCTGGAAAGCTGCTATACGGGCCACCCATTCCTGTGAATATACGGCGAAAGGCCCTACCTCCTTTTAACCCCTCCCAAAATGTGCTGGGTCATTAGCTTCACCTGGTGCAATGATTTTGGTACTATTCCCTAACACCCAACATCCTTGAAATAACTGAAGGAATTTTGTAGTGGTCAAAAACTTGACCAGATTTAATGATTACTCTGGATTAGAAATAAACTAATGCCAAAGAAAATTCAGTTAACAATGACATTAAGAAGAAAAATAGGGAATTTTATTGGAGCCAAACTGAGGATTATAACCCAGAAGACAGACTCTCAGAAAGCCCTGAGAACTGTTCCACCTGTTAGAAGTCCAAGACACAATTATATGCATTTTCAAGACGGAGGATCTTACATGAAAATGACATACTGATATTTTTACATAAAGTTCACCAAAGATACATAGCCCAGGTAAGCACGTGCAAAGCGCGCAGCAAGGCACCATGACCGCCTACAGAGCTGCTCTTCTTTTAGGAAGTTACATGGCTAGCATCAGAAGAAAGGGAAAAAATTGATCTCTACGGTGGAGCATGCGCTCCCATCTTTGAGGAGCTCTGGTTAATGTTTAATGCAGATGCACGTGCACATTAGGAAGGGAGGAGGCCCAAAGGGACACACAGAGAGAGTTTTATGTTTAATTTTTCTTGTCCTGCCTTAAAGTATACATTTTATTTCATCACTAGTAAACCCTTTTCTCGCAGTAACAAGCTTCTTAATCTTCCTCTTCTGCAAATCCATAACCATCCATTTCCCCAAAGTAAAGATACCTAGATATGAGGAAAACGAGACTTAGAACTGAGGCTTTAATTTCTCCTGATTATGAGCATTCTAGAAGCTCAGGGATTTAGATTACCATAAAAGATCAATATGTTTATAACTTTAAAGCCAGTTTGCCTGCTGTCTTGTTTAGTGTGATGAGCATATTCAGTAGCTTTACAAACTGCAAATAATTTTTCTTCACTTAAAACTGTGACTTAACTATTTAAAATAGCAGTCTTTAAAATTTTTCAAGTCTCTCCCCCTAAAAAAAAACTTAAATAACTCTGTTTTCTTTGTCAGAACTTCTCCAGAATGCAGAACTTTGATTGCATGCATATAAAATTTATTATGAAACATTTTGAACTAATGTGGTATGCAGTTAAGTTTGTGGTTTATTTTTTGTGTATGGAGGTACATCATTTGTTGAAAGATTATTATTTCCCCCATTGATTTGTCTTTGCACCTCCATCAAAAATTGCCCCTATATGCGTGGGTTTATTTCTGGACTCTATTCTGTTCCATTGATATGTGTTCATCCTTCCACCAATACCACACTGACTTACTTTACTCTTTATAGCATATCTTTAAATCAGTTACTGTAAGTCTTTTAACTTTGTTCTTTTTCATCATTGGTTATTCTAGTTCCTATATGTTTCCATATAAATTTTAGAATCAGCTTATCAATTTTTACTTTAAAAGAGTATGCTGGCACCTAAGTGTCCATCGACAGATGAATGGATAAAGAAGATGTGGCACATATATACGATGGAATATTACTCAGCCATAAAAAGAAATGAAATTGAGTTATTTGTAGTGAGGTGGATGGACCTAGAGTCTGTCATACACAGTGAAGTAAGTCAGAAAAACAAATACCGTATGCTAACATATATATATATGGAACCAAAAAAAAAAAATGGTTTTGAAGAACCTAGGGGCAGGATAGGAATAAAGACGCAGATGTAGAGAATGGACTTGAGGACATGGGGAGGGGGAAGGGTAAGCTGGGACGAAGTGAGAGAGTGGCATGGACTTATAAATACTACCAAATGGAAAATAGCTAGTGGGAAGCAGCTGCATAGCACAGGGAGATCAGCTCGGTGCTTTGTGACCACCTAGAGGGGTGGGATAGGGAGGGTGGGAGGGAGACGCAAGAGGGAGGAGATGTGGGGATATATGTATATGTATAGCTGATTCACTTTGTTATAAAGCAGAAACTAACACACCATTGTAAAGCAATTATACTCCAATAAAGATGTTAAAAAAAACAGTATGCTGTGATTTTGCTTGGGATTGAATTTATAGATCAATTTGGAGAAAACTGACATGTTAATAATATTTATGAGTCTTGAAATTCATGAACATGGTATAGCCATCCGTTTGGATCTTTGATTTCTCTCATTTGAATTTTCTGCATGCAGATCTTGCACATATTTTGTTAGATTTATACCTAAGTATGTAATGCTTTTTGGTACTATTGTAAATGGTATTGTTGTTTTAATTTTAATTTCCAGTTGTTTGTCACTACTATATGGAAATGCAATTGATTTTTGTGTATTGGTCTTGTATCCTGCGACCTTGCTAAAGTCAGTTATTCAGGTAGCTTTTGTGTGGTTTCTCTTTGGAATTTCTGCATAAATAATCATGTTAATTGAGAATAGCTTATTTATTCCTTTCAGCTCTTTTATTTATTTTCTTGCTTAATGCACTGGCTAGGACTTCCAGGAAGACCAATTTGCTTTTTATTTGCTAGTCTTGCTTAACAAATTATATTTTTCTAATCTCCCCTTCCATAAAAATAAACCCCTTAAAAAATAAACCTCTAGATGGATTTCAGGGACCTGTGAATCTTTGAAAAATATAAGCAACATTTTATGTTAGTATGTATATCTGTATTTCCTTGGAGGAAGTGGGTTCATAGCTTACATCAGACTACCATAGGGATTTATGTCATCAAAAGGATTAAGGAATAAATTTTAAGTAAAAGCATAGGTATAATTTTCATGATCTTGTTTTTCACATATGCAGCAACCAGTTATTAAGAACAGTGTTTTTTGTTTTTGTTTTTACTTTGCCCTCTCCACCGTTGATAGGAAAGAATAAATAGTTCTCTGCAGTTTTGACCCTTATCACTTTTGTGTTAAAGATAAACACAGATTTAAATGTTGGTAGGGATTGGTGGTAGGACATGCTTAGAATGCAGAAGAAATATAGCTCAAGTAGGGCCAATACCTTATTTCAAAGCCCGCAAAAATAAAAATATACCAAGAAGGGCATAAGGGGAAAAAATGACTAGTTATCCACATATCAAAGCTTATTATCTTAAGACACTCTTGAGAAAATGAATAAATCATGTTAAGAAGTCTCATTTAAAGAAATATAAAATGATTTAAAATTTGCCACACTTTTATCTCCTTAAGTTTGATTTAAATCAGCCTATTTAAACAAAAAGTTAACAAGTAGGTTTGGATAAAACCAGAGACAAACAGTAAATAGGATTATTTTTAAGACCTTTTTCAAGCAACTATAAGATGTTAAAGCATTGTCACTAGTTTCACATGAAAACCTAGGGCTGAAATTAATAAGTTTATTAATATTTTTAAGATTCTCATAATGTATTAGATTCCATTATTTCCTTTCTGTTGAAGGAAAATCTTTATTATTATGAGCCAATGTTAGTGTTAGGATGGATAATTATTAGCAATCAGTTGTCAAGCAAGAGAATTTAGTGAATCCCAGTAGTGAAAAGAATATTGTCTTTTCAAAACAGCCATTAGTGGGAATTCCCTGGCGGACCATTGGTTAGGACTCCATGCTTCCACTGCAGGGTGGGTGGGTTTGATCCCTTGTCAGGGAACTAAGATCCCACAAGCCACGTGGCCAAAAAAAAAAAAAAAAAAAAAAAAAGGCAGCCTAGTACTACTAAAAATAACAAACACATATATGGTACTTAGTATGTGCAAAACACTGTTTGTTTCGTCCTTATAGTAGTCCTCTGAAGTAGTAGTTGTCCTCATTCTATATATGATTTGATCCCACGTAGTACTGGTAAAACCTTTGTGATAGTAACTACTAGTCTGGGTAAGCTTTCTTCTCCATACCCATCCTTCAAGGACCTGCATCCTACGTCATGTATCCTTAATTTTTTTCTTTTATTCTCTTACTATGTTAGAACCTCCAGAAGGGCACATATCACAATCTACTGTTTGTTTAAAGTGTCCATTTGAGTGTTTATCTTCTTTGTGTACTAGATTAAGATCATCTGGAGGTCAAGAATTTATCTTAGGAGGACTTCCGCACCACAGTGATTTGCATGGAGTCTACATTATAGGTAATCTGTGTTTATTAAAATGAACCTTTTAAATGTTATACTTGCATACAGTTTATCTTCCAGGAATTTACTTGATAAACCTGCTCATGTGCAAAGTTGCATACGCATTAGGCAGCACAACTCAGTGGGTAAGAGCCTAAGATGGAATCCTAACTCTGATAACTTTGCTGTGATCTTGAGTTAAGTCACTTAATCCTTCTGTGCCTTGGTTCCATCACCTGTAATGGCAATAATAATAATACCTACACCTCAGACAGTAGTCATGTGAATTAAGAGTTCACTTTTGAAATGTGTTTAAAACAGTGCCTGCCACATAGTAATATATGTGCTATTCTCTTTTTTTTAATATTTTTTTATTGAAGTATAGTTGATTTACAATGTTAATTTTTGCTGTACAGCAAAGTGATTCAGTTATACATATATATATACATTCTTTTTTGTATTCTTTTCCATTACGGTTCATCACAAGATATTAAATATAGTTCCCTATGCTATTCTTTCTTATTATTCTTGCACCATTTGTAATAGTAAAAAGCTGGAAACAACTTAAATGTCCATCAATAGGGGACTCAAACAATGCAAAGATGCTCAACATCATTAATCATTAGAGAAATGTAAATCAAAACCAAAATGAAATATGACTGTACATCTACAGGATGGCTATTAGATGAACAGTAGCAAGTGTTGGCAAGGATATGGAGAAATTAGATCCCTAATACATGGATGGTAAGAATATAAAGTAGTGCAACCACTCTGGAAAAGTTTGACATTTCCTCAAAATGTTAAACTCAGTTGCAATATGACCCAGCAGTTTCCTTCTTAGCTAAATCCAAGAGTTGAAAACATACATCCACACAAAAACTTGAACACAAATGTTCATAATTCATAATACCCAAAGTGGATGCAACCCAACTCTGCCACTGATGGAATGTATAAACAAACTGTGGAATAGCCATACAGTGGAATATTATTCAGCCATATAAAGGAACGAGGTATTCGTAAAGCTTCAACATGGATGATCTTGAAAACACTATGCTAATTGAAAGAAGCCAGACACAAAAGACCACATATTGTATGATTCCATTTATATAAAATGTCCAGAATATGCAAATCTATAGCAACAAAGTAGATTAGTGATAGCAAGGGGCTAGAAGGGAAGAATGGGAAGCGACTGCTAATAGGTATGGGATGTCTTTTGGGTGGGGTGATGAAAATGTTACAGAATGGGATAGTTGCACAATCTTGTGAATACGATTTTTAAAATGGATTGTACACTTTAAAATGGTGAATTTTATGATATGTGAATTACACCTTAATAAAGTGGATGAAGAATTGGAAGGTCTGTATGTTCTAAGATGGTATAATATCCAAAATATATTAAATGAAAAAGAAATTACAGAAGTTTGCATGGTATGCTACCATATGCTTTAAAAAAAAAAGTACACACACACACATGCTTTGCAGGCATAAAATCTCTGAAAAGATACACAGGAAACAAGTAACATTATTTCCTAAAGGAAGGGAATCTAGTGGTAACTGAAGAACAGGGTGGCGTGGAAGGGAAACCTACCTTTCCGGTACACATCTTCCTTGACTTACGACGGGGTTACTTCCCGATAAACGCATTATAAGTTGAAAATATCCTAAGTCAAAAATGCGTTCAGGGCTTCCCTGGTGGCGCAGTGGTTGAGAGTCTGCCTGCCAATGCAGGGGACGCGGGTTTGAGCCCTGGTCTGAGAAGATCCCACATGCCACGGAGCAACTAGGCCCGTGAGCCACAACTACTGAGCCTGCGCGTCTGGAGCCTGTGCTCCGCTACAAGGTAGGCCGCGATAATGAGAACCCCACGCACTGCGATGAAGAGTGGCCCCCCCCCAAAAAAAAGAGTGGCCCCCACTCGCCGCAACTAGAGAAAGCCCTCGCGCAGAAACGAAGACCCAACACAGCCATTTATATAAATAAATAAATAAATAAAATTTAAATGAAAATTAAAAAAAAAATTCTATCAACTTATAAAAAAAAAAAAAAATGCGTTCAATACACCTGACCTGCCAAACATCACAGCTTAGCCTAGCTTACTTAAAAAAATTTTTTTTTGGCTGCGCCGCGCGGCATGTGGGATCTTAGTTCCGAGACCAGGGACGGAACCCGCACCTCCTGCAGTGGAAGCCTGGAGTCCTAACGACTGGACCGCCAGGGAAGTCCCCGGCCTAGCCTACCTTAAACATGCTCAGAATACTTTCATTAACTTACAACTGGGCAAAATCATCTTAACATAAAGCCTATTTTATAATAAAGTATTAACTATCTCTTGTAATTTATTGACTACTGTAGTGAAAGTGAAACATAGAATGGTTGCATGGGTACAGAATGGTTGTGTTTATCAGCTGTTTGCTCTCACGAGCACCTGGCTGGCTGGGAGCCGTGGCTCCCTGCTGCTGCGCAGCGTCACGGGTACTGTGCTGCGTGTTGCTAGCCCAGGAAAAATCAAAATTCAAAGTGTGGTTTCTAGTGAACACGTATCGCTTTTGCACCATAGTAAAGTCGAAAAATCCTAAGTTGAACCATTGTAAGTCGGGCACCATCTGTATACGCTTTTGTACCTTTTGAATTTTATACAGAGTGCACGTATTACCACTTCATTTTTTTTTATTTAAAGAAAGAAATAAAAATGGAAGACTGATGCTTTATCTTTAGTCTAAGTTTTATTTTAAGAGATCATCTTCAATTTCTTCTGTAATAAAAGATATCCAACCATTTGATCAGATTTATTTATTCTTTAGTAACTGAAGCATTAAACAATTACAGTTTTAACTCTCAATCCTTAATAGTACTATTCATTATATTTGAGATTGTTTAGCTTTCTCATGGAGAAAAAAACTAAACATAAACCTTTATACTATCCACCTATGAGTCCAACAGCACAATTTCAATAAGGAAGTTGTACTGATACTGATAATTGAACAATTTATATGATGTCAGCAGAGAGGTATCAAGAGTGATTGTAAAGTGGCATTCTTGTTAAGTCAAGAGCTATGATCTTTGACCCACTGCTCTATCCATTTCAATATCTGATTGATATTATCCTCTAGATCTTCTGGTTTATTGCTCGGCAGCGGATGCACTATTTCTTCCTTGTAGGATCCCAAGGCTTCTTCATAAAGAACTTGAAAAATTTCACACTGAATATTGTCTTTTAGTTTCTTCTGATTATAACCCCTAGAAGGTAAAGAGAAGATAAACAAACTGAATGGCATTAACTGGAGTTTTAGGAACAAACTAGAAACTGGACACTTTTGAACACATGAAAAATCACGCAAAAATACTTCTTGTAGGCTCTTTACCTAGAGAAAACAGATTGGCATCTGTGAATATGAGAGACTTCTTGGACAAGAGAGAGGGTTAAACTAAGGACCAAAGTTTAGCTTTGTCTGAGACTTTTTTCCCTACAATCTGTCAGCCACTCAATTAGCAAACATCTACCTACCTCAAGCCAGATGCCAAGCTATGAGATAAATAGTCTATAGCTACGTTCCTAAATTTCAAAAGAGTTAAGGAGTTAAGGTATAGACACATAAAACAAATAGATGGCATATAATAAAATAAAATGCATATGATAAGGAATAGCATATACTGATTGGGTACTTGATCACACGGATGTATCTGTACTTTACCAATTCCAAAGACATTGAAAAAATTATATAATCTTTATGTGGATGTAAATTAGCCAACTAATTAGCTAGTGAAAAAAGATAAGGAAAATTCAAACTCAAATTAGTTAAACTTTGTAACAATCAAAATTAAATTGAAGTACTTAAAAGAGGATTAACTTTATGAAAAAACCCACAGAATGGGAGAAAATTTCTGCAAATCTTATATCTGATAAGGGACTTACATCTAAAATACATAAAGAACTCTTGTAACTTAATAAAAAAAGGACAAATAACCAAATTAAAAATTGGGCAAAAGATCTGAATAGATATTTCTCCCAAAAAGATATACAAATGGCCAATAAGCACATGAAAAGATGCTCAACATCATTAGCCACCAAGGAAATGCAAATGAAAACCACAATGCGATACTACTTCACATCCAGTAGGATGGCTACAATCAAAAAGATAACAAGGATGTAAAATACTGGCGGCTTCATACACTACTCTTGGCAATGTGAAGTGGTGCAGCCACTCTGGAAAATGGTCTGACAGTTCCCCAAAAGGTTACGTAGTTAATGTATGACCTAGCAATCCTATTCCTAAAGAAATTCAATACCCAAGATAAATGAATGAACATGTAATGTTCACACAAAAACACATGTATGAATGTTCATGGCAGCATTATTCGTAATTGCCAAAAATTGCAAACAATCCAAATGTCTATAATCTGATAAATGGATAAATAAAATATGGTATATCCATATAATGGAATATTATTTGGCATTAAAGAGAAATGAAGTACTGATACATGCCATAACACAGATGAACCTTGAAAACGTTATACTAAGTAAAAGCAGCCAGACACAAAAGATCACATTTTGTATGATTTCATTTATATAAAAAGTCCAGAACAGGCAAATCCACAGAGATAGAAGGTAAATTTCTGGTTGCTTAGGACTGGGGACTGAGGGGAAATGGGGAGTGACTGCCAATGGGTATGGGTTTTTTGGTGGGGGAGGGTTGATGAACATTTTTAAAAATTGGTTATAGTAATGGATATATAACTCTGTGAATATACTCAAAACCACTTAATTGTACACTTCAAATGGGTGTACAATTCACATGGTATGTGAATTTATCTCAATAAAGCTTTTTTTAAGAAGGTGATTAACTTTGTAAGTTTTTTCAACGGTTAAAACAAGACTACTTTCTCATAGTTTTTTCATACTTTAGTCTTTAGTTATTTACATAAAATAGTAATTTTTAATAAAAATGTTAAATGGTCTTTGAGAAAACACATATGTACTGTATTGTCTCTATTACTGCTCTGTTCAAATATTTTTAATGGCTTTTCCCTGACTAAAGAAAGATGATGAAAGTTTTAGGTATAGCTCCAACCTAACTTTCCTTATATATTTGCCACTATACTTTTTTGTGCAAGAATTTGCGAGTATCCCATCCAATGGTGCTTAGAGCTGACTATAGTCAGTGAGAACCACAAATTCTGAACCTGAAGTTAGGCAAACTTCTGGAGTTTTCCTTCTGGAGACTGCTTTCTAAATTCCTGTAAAATCCCCCTTTTTCCACAGCTTGAGTCAAAAGACAGTGGGAAAATGTCTTCCATAAAATTTTGCTTTTCTGGTTATTCTGGATTAAGTCTGATGCTCTCTTGAAGGGATGAACTCAAATATATTGTGAAATGTTAATTTATCTTGTTAAAGGTTGTAAAATATTCATTTATCTTTAGTTTTTCATAAGCTTTCCCATTTCTGTTGTGAGGATGATTTGAGTGGGTAATGTTCATTCCATAGCAAAGAGTATGTTATTGGCTTGGCTGTTTTCCTATAAAAGTTTTACATTAAGGAAAAAGCATGACTATGTAGGGTTGATATATAGTACATTTTACTGAATCAGACTGTCAGTTGAGGTATTCATTTACTCAGAAACTACTGCTTATGTTTTACGAATGCACCTTTTTCCGTTAGGTTCAGAATGTTGGTACCGTACAGACTTGGTTTATAATAAGACCAAAATAAAGTAGTCACGTTTTCAAATAGAACCTTTTATGATGTTCATGTTGGCCAACTTCAGGAATCTGAGTAAAAGTTTATATAATACTTTAAGGATTCAGTGTTCTTCCTTCCTTACCTAGTTTCAAGTCTTTTGTACAAAACACTGTTATCTGTTTTCAGCACAAATACTATATGAAACCAGCGTTCAGGGAAGAAATCACAACCATGGTAATCAACAATAACTCCACCTTCACTCATTTGGTTTTCTAACTCATCAACTACCTGTAAGAAAGGGGAGGAAAAAAAAAAAGATGAATACTCTTTAAAAAAACTGAGGTCAACTTTCCTATAAAATTTTTT
This sequence comes from Balaenoptera borealis, assembly GCF_965194805.1. Classification (NCBI taxonomy): domain Eukaryota; kingdom Metazoa; phylum Chordata; class Mammalia; order Artiodactyla; family Balaenopteridae; genus Balaenoptera; species Balaenoptera borealis. The sequence goes on from NC_138867.1 coordinate 57,186,548, forward strand.
TAAATGTATACTGTATAAAAAAGATTGTACTTACTCTGTCTTCATCTAAAATGGGACAATCATACTCTTCATCATAGCCATCATATAACTGCCCTAAAAGAGATTTACATTGGCATATTAAAGTAGTATTTTCTAAGTAACTTTCAGTAATTTTCAATTACTCTTAGAGACAAGGGAGGGCACTAATACAATAGATGTCACACGAATAGCAAATATAAAGAGCAGTATTGATAAATTAGAATTTTGTCTAGAAGGAAACTTGGATAACAAAATACCTGAAAAAGAATGAATAATAGCCAACTTCAGAATTTGTGGGGCTATTAGTAGAAGAGAACTAGTTTCATTGAGCTACAGATTGGTGCGAAGAGGAGACACATGGATACAAACACTCATACACACACTAACAGATTAAGTTCCAAATTTATTAGGCCAAGGATATGAAACTTATTAAAAGGAACAGCAGGTTCTCGATTCCAGAAATGACCCCTTTGTCACTGAGGTCACATCTTCATGGGGTTTGGGGAAGAAGAGTCAGTACCCAGATGCTCCTTTACTTCTAGAATTCCAGCATCCCCAAAAGCCAAGGGTTGAATATCTTATTTCAGAAGGTAAAACAAGAATGATGGGGGCAGGCATAAAGAAGGCAGATTTAAATCTAACATAAGAACTTTTCAACAAATTAAAGCTTCCTTTCAAAGGAAGTGTGCCTTAAGGAGGTGAGCCGTACCAATCCCACCCTCACCCTGAATCCCTAGGAGGTAGATACTCTAAGGCAGGCTTAGATCATTCTTTCAGCCATCTCGAAGAGCATGCTATAGTCTTCCCGCCTCTTTCCCCTTAATATTTTGGCACAGGTTGAAATGAGCTTCAAAGGAGCATGAGTTCTGAAGTGACGAAGCGGTGGTCCTGAGGGTTAGTGGAAGGCACAGAGGCAGTTTTAACTGTCTTCCTGGAGGGTCTGTGGGCTGATTCTGGGCACGTGAACCACTTCTCTAGCACCCCAGTGTGGCCTCTGACTTCTTGGGTTACAGTTCAGTTACCAGAAACTCTTACCAGCTAAAAAGTTAAACTGTCTTGGTATGGGGAAAATTGGTTAACAATACAGAAAATAATCTAAACCCTTACTTTACACCACAAACCCTAGGTGAATTAAAGAGCTAATTTCTTAATTCCAAAGATAACTAATGGAAAATTAAACCTACAAAGGTATGATACATTTGAGTTTGTGAAAAAAATAAAATAATTGATTGAAACATATAAAATGTTATATCTCTGTTTGATGAAAAATAATATAATTTTTAAAAAATGAAAAATGGCAGGGAGAAATACTAGGACAAAGGACTGAAATGTAGATTATATAAATACCTGAAATTCAAAATAACAGTAAGTAGCTTAACAAAGAATAAGAAAAACATTCACACAGGATGGAAAAGATAATTAGTAAACAATACATGAAAAAATACTGTACTTTCCCAGCTACTAAAGAGATGAAAATTTAAATGAGGCTTTTGATACCTGTTATATTAGTTATACATGCATTTAGTAAACTGACTCTGGAAACGTATAATTTTTAAAAGAAAAACGTCATACCCGTTCAGAGATTTCTTTTGACCGTTGAATTTCTAACCAGAAAAAAATTTAAAAAGATGCTTTAAAATGTTCAACAATAGCAAATTAGTTAAATCTTGTTTACTAACTTGCTAAAATATTATGTAATTAAACTTAAGTAAAATATTAGGTTGTTAAATTTCTATTATTTTTACAATACTATATATATATATATATATATATATATTTTTTTTTTTTTTTTTACAATGACACAAAATCTAAGAATACCTACAGCTGATTTTGTACTATGTGGGAATCTGGAGTAGATAAATGTTCCTTCATATTTTAAATCCAGACTAGTTAAATCTTTAAAAATATATGCTGTCTAAAACACAGACAACTATAGCAGTATTAACTTTTAGAATTAAAGTCTTTATATACTGCAATGCTGAAATGCAGGATTTCTTAAGTCATGTTAATACATATTAATAAAATAGTGTAATCCAAGCTTTCCAACATTCATTTCAAAAAACATTTATCAAACACCATGTACCAGTAATTACAGAGGTAAGGAATATATAATAGTGAACAATTGAACAAGAAGACCGACTCAGTCCTTCCCTCGAAGAGTTCACAATAAAATGGGAGATGACAGACAAGTAACCTGGAAATTGTAATATTTAATGCTGTGGATCATGGTGCTCTGGGAGCAATAACATGGGGACCTTTTAGGTTAGGAACATAAACTTGGAATATTAGGGGAGGCTTCCTGAAGCAGGTAACTTCTAAGTGGAAACTTGAAGCAGTTAGTTCAGGAAAAAAAGGTAGGTAAGACGATTCTTTTTTTTTTTTTTTTTTAAAGATCGTTTTGTGATCTCAGATTTACATCTTTATTCTTTTCTCTTTTTTAAATTATTTATTTATTTATTTATTTATTATTTATGGCTGTGTTGGGTCCTTATTTCTGCGTGAGGGCCTTCTCTAGTTGCAGCAAGCGGGGGCCACCCCTCATCGCGGTGCGCGGGCCTCTCATTATCGCGGCCTCTCCCGTTGCGGAGCACAGGCTCCAGACGCGCAGGCTCAGTAGTTGTGGCTCACGGGCCTAGTTGCTCCGCGGCATGTGGGATCTTCCCAGACCAGGCCTCGAACCCGTGTCCCCTAGCATTGGTAGACAGACCCTCAACCACTGCGCCACCAGGGAAGCCCGGTAAGACGATTCTTAACAGAGAAAACAAGATATTCAAAGGCAGAGAGACTAAGGAGGGCAAGCCTTTCAAGGGAGGAAAAGTCTTTAAGAATAGTTAGAAAATAAGTGATAAGCGCTCAGGGGGATTAAGGCCAGATTAAAAAATACCTTGAGGGACTTCCCTGGTGGCGCCAATGCAGGGCACACGGGTTTGAGCCCTGGTCCGGGAAGATCCCACATGCCGCGGAGCAACTAAGCCCGTGCGCCACAACTACTGAGCCTGCGCTCTAGAGCCCGCGAGCCACAATTACTGAGCCTGAGTGCCACAACTACTGAAGCCCGCGCGCCTACAGCCCGCGCTCCACAACAAAGAGAAGCCACCGCAGTGAGACCGCGCACCGCAACGAAGAGTAGCCCCCGCTCACCGCTGCTAGAGAACGCTCCCACGCAGCAACGAAGACCCAACACAGCCAAAAAAAATAAAATAAATTAAAAAAAAAAAAGACCTTGAAGGCTGCACTGAGTTTAGACTTTATCCCAAAGCAAACGAAAATCATTAAAGCATTTTAAGCATGAAATGACATGATTAATTTCAAATTTTTAAAAATCATTTTGATTTGTGTGTGGAGTTGGAAGGAAGCAAGTCCAGAAAAAGCATGGATACCATATAAAAGCTACTGCAGAATTTTAGGTGAGTGATAATTATAACCTGTACTACAGGGAACGGAGAGAGATGAATTCTAAACTTTGTTTCAAATTTCCAAAAAGAGGAAAAATTTGTGCTACTTTAGAAACTTCAACTGGTAGTCACATTTATAATTGTCTATACAGTGGATCTTCATATGGCAAAGCTTGATTTCATCAAATTATCGAAACTTAGAAAATTAAATCAGTTTCCTAAACAAAGTTTTATGATTTACTTAAATTACTTGCAGAAAAAAATCGATTGTGGAGCCGGTTAAAAGGCTTAAAAGACCTTCTTACCTTAAAAAGACCTTCCCAGCTGTCGTTAGTCAAGCTATAAAAACATGACCTTTCCTTTAACTGCCATCCTATCATTTATACACTTACGTGAAAGCCGTTCTTTAAAGCTAACGATATAGGGATGCTAGTCATCTATTTTGATGCTGCTGCCAGTACTTAAAAACATTTTCAAGATTTCCTCCTTTGGAAACATATTTATCTCAATCCAACAAGAAGCTTATAACTGTAATGCAATTAGTATAAGAAGTTAATTGGTTTAGAAGGATTGGGAGCTTTGATACCTGGCCTTTTATGCAGAGAAGAGAGCAATGAATTCTGCCAAGAGAAGTTAGCACCAAAAGATGTGGCATTCGAGTAGAGCCTTTGAAGGAACTGTTTATAAGACAGATGAGGAAGGGCATGTACAGATAAAGGGAATAGCATGTATAAGGACATGGAGATGGAAGACTCCCCATGCGTTTGAAGAATAGTGCACTGTGGGTAGACTTAAGGGGACATACGGCATAGTGGCTGCAGGGAAGGCTGAAGGTAAACTGTGGCCAGTTCATTACTTCATTAAGGTGGATGGCCTCTATCATTAAAAAGTTCAAGTAATTTCATCCCCTCTCCCCGCCCGCCCCCTTTTTAAAGGACATAATGATGGTGTACAGAAGAGGGAGGGAAGAGATACTGAAGAAGAGATTCAGCATGAACGGTCTTGAGAATGGTATAGCGGTACCAAAGGGACACAGCGTTAATGGTCTCAGGAATGGGATAGGGGTATCAAAGGGATTTTTTAAACTATCAAGATTAGGAGACAAGTGCATCTGTGTAGTGTGTAAATGGGTTTGTAATGTGTGGGTGACAGGAATCAGGAATGGGCAAGCAGAGTCAGGGATGATTTCAGAACATGTGCTTTTTAAACATTAATTTGGAAATACCTGGGAACTATCCAAATTCTTAGATCTAGTAGATGTCTAGATATTGGGCTAAGTGTTAATTATAAATTTAAGAGTTATAAGCAAAAAGGACTAACTAGTCCTGAGTCAATGAAATTACCAGAGGGAGGGGCAGGATTACAAGATGGCTGCAATGAGTTCACAGGGGAAAGAGGTATATGGTGGGAAGGAGAGAATCAGATGAAAAGATTGGGAGAGCAGTGTTGGAGAGAGGACAACGGCGAAGTTAGTTTCAAAGCCTTCCAGTGGTAGTTGATTCAGGTGAGGGAAAAAAATGCGATACACATAGGTTAGAGCGGGAATGGCAAACTTCTGTAAAGGGCCAGACAATAAATACTTCAGGATTTGCAGCCTAGTCTTTAGCTAGTGGCTCCTACAAAAACAGCTGCAGCTTGCCAACCCCTGCATTAGAAACACATCAAGATTTTAAGTGTTGAGGGCCAGACATTTGAAATGCATCCAATGTCTAGACGTATGAGCATCCTGGGGTTAGGCACAGAGGCTGAAGACTGATAAAACTGGTGGCAGGAAAATTAAGGATGCTGGTAAAAGTTTAATTAAATGATTGCATATGGGAAAGGACATCAAGTGAGGAATGCAAGACTGGAAGAACAGGGATAAGAAAAGCATTCTTAGTCACTCCACATTCAGGACTCTCCATAGTTTTATTAAGCTTAATTCCCCACCTAATTTTTCCTGCTTTAGTTCTAAATGTCATAAAGAAGGTCTCTTACAAATACAGCCATTCAACATGACTACTAGGATGGCAATAAACTCCACTGAGACACAGTTGTTTAAAACCAGTTTTGTTTTTTGTCTCATTACTTATAGCAGGGTTTCTAAACCTGAAATACTACTCAACTTTTGAGTTTGATAATTGTTATGGGCGTGGAGGGCTGTCCTGTGAGTTGTAGGATGTTCAGCAGAATCCCTAGACTCTACCCATTAGAGGTCAGTAGCAACCCCCTCACCCCAGTTATGACTACCAAAATATCTCAGAAGGTGCCATATGTCCCCTGGAGGGCAAAATCACCCCCTGTTGAGAACCACTGCTTTATAGAAGATTGCGTGGTTTCCCTTAAAACACATTACCATTTGGAAAAAATGAGGAGGCTGAATGTCTCAGACTATTTCCTAGTAAGATTTTCAGATACACTCAGATGGCATCTGGGGGAAAAAATCTGGTACATTTTGAAAAACACTATAAAGCACCTCATCTAACACATGTCAAATCAGATCAGAAATCCTTTATCTGGCATAATGGGAGGGAAAAAATCTCCACTTTTCCTTTAAGGCAGATTCTCATGAAATAATCTCATCAATAAAATACAAAGAGGATGGTCAGGACCATGCACCATCAAGTGTACACACATGGTTTGAGTACAAGTAGAGACTCAGTGAAGAGGAAGAGGAGTGTCTCACCGTGGATTATCCTTGGTCTGGTGTTACTGTTGCTCTCAGTGCTATTCATGACAGATTATACAGTAATTTCATTAAGTTTAGAAATATTGAGTGGGTGAGATGAGAACTGGAAGACATGACTGAAATTGACTGATGTATGTGACTCTGAAATCACTTGTCAAAAATAGTAAAGTTCAACAGGCAAAGGAACAAAACCAGATTTCATATAGGTATAAAACGGAGAATGACAAGCTATGCACAGTAGCAAATAAAGACCTAAGTTTTATTAACTATAATTTGAATGCCAAACCTGGATTAAAAATATAAGCATGATACTAGTTTATAGTATCAAGAATATGACAAGCAAAGATGCACAAAAAGTGATCTGCTAAAAGGGATAATGGGAAAAAAACTTCAAAAATTTTTAAGTGGTAAGATACTGGGAGCCACACCAAGGGTCCTTAAATATATCCAAAGGGATAGAAAAATGGGACCTAGGAAGAAGTCTGGCAATTGGCTGAAGATTCGCTATAAATAAAAATCCTGACCAAGTGGTGTCTCTAAAAAACAGACATGGTATATACTTCAGCAATCTGAAAGAATGGCTGGTAAGAGTGACTTATACACCAGAGATCATAGTATGACCTAAATATCTGAAGACAGTAGAAGTGACTCTATTGGTAAGGAACAGACTGCAACAACTTCAAGCTTTTGCAACTGTTATTTCTGTTGGTGATAATGAGGCAGAAAATTGCATCTAAAAACGTAAAAACATTATCGCCAAAGTACCAACAATCAAATGGATGAATTACAACTTTATTTTTTACACTTAAAGGCTGATGAAAAACGATTACTAATCCTATTAAAGAAAATCCAACACAACATCTCAATTGAAAAGTACGGTAACCATATTTACTCATTAAATACTATTTCTCTAAAACACAACATGGAAACATCTAGCATGCATGTTTAATCTCAGTACAATGGATTCAAAACCAAGCATACAGGTTACATGCATCAAGGCTAAATTACAAATTATCATAGTCATCATCATCATCGTCATCATCATCATCATCATCTTCACGTTTTCTTTTCAATGCATTTGATGCTTCATTGGCAGTATTCTGTGATGACACCATGTTAGTGGTAATAAGAATATTTTTGGACCCAATTAGTGATGGATTAATTAGAACATTCTGAACTGCTGATGTTGCAGGAATTGATGCTTTTACAGCTGGGGATTGTGAAGTGGGCATCTGTACTGTGAACCTTTGCCCTGTGAGGGACACTGGAGTCCCTACTTTAGTTGAAACAGACATGGTTTGTGGGGTTGGCGTGCCAAGCGTGGGAGTACTTGGTCTGCTAGTAACTGAACCAACACTTAACCGTGGAACTGTTATTCTTCCTGCAGAAGTAGATGCCTTTTTTTGTAAGGATTTAAGTCTATAATTTGGAGCAGTCAAGCAATATCTATCAGGTGGCAATCTAGGACCTGAATATGGCTTGATTAATGGCAAAGGGGTTTGATTCCTTTGCCTTGCAATATCTAATAAAAAATCTCTTGGGGGAGGAGAGGTAAAAGACTGGTCAGCACGACACTGGATTGCCAATCGCACATCATCTGCATCGACAGTAGCCTTCTTAGCATGACTTGAATAAATTTTTGCATCATCTAGAATTGTGGTCACATATCGGAAGGCAAACTCCAACATCTGATTTATAACTCTTGGTTCATATTCTGTAATCCCCATATCCTTCAGGATTTGTGCCATCATCTGTGCATCTTTCGGCATGCTCTTGGGAGAAGCCATCTTGCCAGACTCCATGATATCCGGTGATCAGACTTTAGATCATTTGAAAAAAATATGTACATTAGATCAAACCTGAAATAGTTACTTTAGTAGCAACTGTCAGGAACTTTAAAATTTTTAAATACATGTTAAATTTTTTAAAATTTGAATTAAAAAAATACGTTAAATCTTTTTAATTTTAATGAGGCACATTTAAAGTTCCCTTCACTTAAATTTATTGAGTTTCTACCCATTAGAGAATATAAAAAGATGAAGACACAAATAAGGGAGTGATAAAAGATTGGGGAAAAACCGGGTAAAATAACCAAAAACATACATCACTTTAAAATATGTGCAGTTGCTTACAGGCATGCACCTATAAACTAATCTAAGAAAAGACCACAGGACAGCCATGTCCTACGGCCTGAGTTCAAAATCATGTCCTTCCAGTGAGCTCATATACTCACTGTCTCCATAGATATATATGCTTAGCACCGCCCTGACCTTTACGTGTTCGCCCAAAATACTCTCCCTCTTCCTCATATTCAAACTGTCCTAAGTCCAATCTTCGTGGAAGCTATCCCACTTATTACTGTCCACAAGAACTGCTAGCCAACTGCAGAGGGGATGTAGTGGTCAAAATAACTAGGACACAGCATGAGACAATATGTTCTATTTCTATGGGTCCCCCACAGAGCATAAATTCCTTCATGGCAATTTTTCTCTGCTTTTTGTACCTTCTCACAATTACAGTACTAATACTCCATTATTTCTCTCACTTTTTTAAACAAATCTAACACCAAAGTGCCCCTTACCTTCTCGAGCTAAATCACCCACATTAACGTATTTCAGTCCTGATCTTGATGCAAGTTCTTTGCCTAGCGTGGTTTTTCCAACCCCTGGTGTACCTGCAAGACAAGCCACAGAAAAATACTGTTCATGAAATACTAATTAGACTTTAGCCACCAATGTGCCCTTAAGGTTCTTAACAACTGAAAAGTTTCCTAATTAGCAATCCTATATAAAATTACACACACCATAATCTAATCAAAACTACCCAAAGCCTGCTGAATATCAGAATTTCACCCAGTGTACCTGATTTTACCAGGAGTGGTGCTTGGGAGAATCTGATGACAACTACAGACTGTCTGCCACCACCATGGAAATTCCCAGAATAAAACTAGCCACCTCAAATAAACTGCCATCATTTATTTGCTTTAATTTAAAAAAATTAAATTGTTCATGGAAAAAAGTTAAGCAGTATGAAAGAATATCCACTATACTCTTCCCTAGAGTCAACCAGTGTAAACCACTTTCTTACGTATCTCTCCAAATAAATCATATACATATGTTTGTGTATACATCCATATATATGCATACATATGGTAGCATAGTACATACGTGTACATATACACACATTGCGTGCATACATACATACACACACCATATATTTCCTTCTACATAAATGGCCATACTATACATTGTTCTTCACCTTCCCTTTTTTATATTTATTGTTTCAAGATAAATAATCAAACACTTAATTTTCAGCTTGAACTAATGCCACTGAAATTATAAAACCTGATCATTATAATTAAAGATAAAAGGAATAAGTCAACTCTACCTATAAGGGCAATAACATTTTTACCTCCAGTCCACTATAATACACCAAGTCTGAATCCTCAACTCACCATGTTCTCAATAAAACGCTCACATTTAGACTTTTGACGATATGGCTTAATATTAAAAAACCAAGACACTGTCTGACCCAAACAAATCAGATGTTGTAAAATCTTCCCCTTAAGGACGCTTAAAGGCTAAATATTAATCTGTTGAGGTTAATCTGCTGCTCTCAGAAACAGACAGGACTTGTGCGCTGCCAATATGCTTACGTTTTGTTAAAGGATAAAACTTGGCTTTGTTCCACAAACAGCGCCTCAAATTTTATTGTGCTGCAACAGCATCTACACCCATTAGATTTTTCCAGGAATGCCCTATGATGCTATTAAATGCTACAATTTAGTAAACATTTTCAGAGTTAAACGACCAGAAATAATATTTTTTAAAGTCGGTATGCGGCATTTTACTACCCCTCACATGTAACAAGCGCCCTGAGTATGGATCCAAAGACCCAGAAAAAAACCCACGAACAGCCCGGAAATTTTACAGCATCTCTACGAGAAACGACCAGAGATACTCGGTAGATGCCTTTGCTTCTTAAAACACAAAGAAAAAGCCCCTGATGCTAACTCCGCGAGCGTATACAGCAAATTCATCACCCCACACGGCAAACATCCAAACCCGTTCATCGAAACCTGACTCTCAGATACAAAGAGAAAATAAGAGACGGCCCTAGAAGCCTAAGGACTAAAACATCCACCATTAACGGATCTACTAAGGGCCAAATACTGCCTTACCTTATCTCGCTAACAACCCAAAGACAGCTCTGCCAAGTAAAGAAGCAACAGCCATTTTACAGACAAAAACCTGATTACGAAAGATTAGGCAGCTTGCCAAAAAAGGGAGCTGGATATTATCTACCTCTCTCCGCCTCACCGAGTAGCCAACCTCTGAGCAAAACAATTAACGTCCGTCGTCCCCTCGCCCCCCCGCCTCCTGCAAAACCGTCGCGAGGGCCGGGAGTACAGGCCCTGACAACTATCAACGCCACGCGACCCTCACCGAGCCTCTCAATAGAACACTAAACGACCCCCCTTCGGACTTTCCAGGCCGCAGAGCACTCCGCGCCCCGCGCCAGCCCCGCCGCCCACCACCACCCCCAGCGCGCCCCCTGACCGGTGAGCAGGATGTTCGGAAGCAACATGGTCTTCGCCGCGCTGGCTCCCGACGCCTCAGCACAGGCGCCCTACACGCGACAGGGAGGGGCCGGAAGGGGAGGGTAACGGCAAGCGCCAGTGGCGCCGGGGTACTCGAGGCCTGGAGTGGCGCTCGCGACCCACCTCCGCCGCCTCGTCACCCACCATTGGGTTACCTGGCTTTCTATGACACGCTTCCATCGCAGGGTCCGAAGTACGAGCACAGGTCGGGTCGGCACTTCGGGTCAGGCAATGCGCTGGATGCCTAAGACAGTAGCTCCTTAGGAGGCCCCGCCTTTCGGGCTGTGTCGCGGAAGCGCCCACCGACCTGGAAGGTCCCCGGGAGGCGGGACCTCCAAGAGGGTTCCGCGCTGAGCCCGGGTGGGGCTGGGTGGTTTCCCTTGCACCTGGAGCTGAGCCTGGGCTCCACCGCTCCTCTCGGCCCACGAGGGGATGCAGCTACCGGAAGGTAAGGCTGCCGCGGCTGCGGCTGCGGTGTATATATGTTCTAGAGACGCGAGTCCATCTCTGCCTTCACGCCTTCCCAGACTCTCATGGCTCCTCCTCCCGACCTGCCCATCCCATCTGGGGATGAGACGGGTCGGGGTGCAGAGCTCTGGCCTGGAGCCGGGGCACGCGAGCTCATCTCGGCTTTCCCTTGACTAGCAGTATTAACGTTGGACAAATGTGTGAGCTTAGTATCCCCAGTGCAGTGTGTAGGATGGTGGTGGGTTTGCTAGAAATACTCTTCAGGTTCTCTTCTATCTCTGACGTCTCATTTCAGAAACCTGGTACCATCAAGGACAGTTGCCTGCTTTTTAAAGGAGGTAACTGTCAGTCTTGCTTTCAAAGAGCGACTAGAATCCTGACTATGACAACAGTCTGCGTCTTTTATTTCGACCTGCCAACTCTGTGTTTTCCACCTATGTAACGCTTTGAAACCGCAAAGCAAAAACTTCTCTAGTCGTGAACAATTTCTATATGTGTGTGTATGATTTGTTTTCTAGTGTGTGGAAGTATTTACACATAAATTATGTGTGACTCCAAACTATAAAGCTCAGTTTACAGGTTTGTAGACCTTAAAAAACTTTCTTTCTGGCTAACTTAAAACTGGTGAGTTCACTAGTTTGTATAAACGTTGAAGAACTATGAAAGTCAGAAAACAGTGTTGCCAAAAAATTTCGTAATAACGTATTCAAATAACAACAGTTATAGAAAAAGTTTACAGTAAGATATAAAGTCTTTGTCCAAAGTAAGTGATAAGTCTGAATTCATTGTATGGTGCTTTTTTTTGTTATTATTTTTGAAATTTTGGAAAATTTTTTGAAATTTTATAATTTGAAATGTGGGGAATTTTAATTTTCAGTATGAAAACTACACAAATAAAATTGTTTAATTTTTCTTAATGACAAAAGGTAGGTACTCAAATGTGTAGTTTTTCTGTTTTCTCTAATACATTATTGAGTTCATAGGAAAAACGTTACATCACCACAGATAATTTGACAGTTATAGTCATTAAAAGTAAAATTTATTTTAGCATTTTGATTTCTTGCTGCATGTATGTTTGCTGTGTTCTCTTTCACTAGTTCTTGAGCCTTACTTTTATTATGTCGTTGATTTTTATCAATATATATTAATTACTTCTGTTTTACAGTTTTTCTTAATTTGAGAATTTTTTTTGTCTTTTTTTCCCCTAGGTGAATTATACTTTAATGTACTACAGGTTGTATGCTACGGATGGGAACTATTAAAGTTTATAATGTCAAAAACTTTTCTTAGACCAAAGGTATCTTCCACAAAGGTATGATACACTAAAATGGCCATATGATAACTGCCAAAAGGAGTTATAAATTTTTATATGTGTTCCCAATGACTTATTACTGCTGTGAGAGTAATGGTGCCCAGTATTTGTTGTAATTAGTGATCTAAAAAGTTCAATAATAAATTGTGAAACAACTGTACACTGAAAACACAACCTTAATTTTGAAAAAATGTTTATTTACAATCCTGGTCACAAAGAAAAGGCTGAAAACTCTTGAATGAAAGAGCAATAGAAGAAAAATACGTGAGCTGTAGTTGGTGTTATAGCTTAACAACAAGCCCTGCTTCTTAGAAATTATGTGGTTCAGTGTGCCAGTTCTCAACAAGGCTAGCGGGTGGGTAGGATGGGTATCAGACAGTATACTGAAAGTTAGCTGTTTTCCTAGTGGTGGATCTGATTTTTCTTTTACTCTAAGTGAATTATTTAACTTTGCTGTTTCTCTTCCTCTTCCTCTTTTTTTTTTAAAGTAAATGGAAATCCACATTTACATAAGAAATAAAACTGTAAAATGTATAAGTAACATGGAGATAGGAATCGCTAGATCAGAGTTGCTATCAAGAGTTTTACTACTACTACTATTTTTATGTACTCTTAAAAATAGAGGAAAGGGGCCAAAATTGTAATACTAGTAATAGTCTTTTTAAAGAGGAGGAAATGAATTGGGTAGCTATGACTAAAATTTTTTTTCCAAAACGTCTTCATTTCTTTACCCACTGCTGATCATAATCCTAGATTCTGTTTATAAAAGGAATGAAGTTTGATTTCACATTCATAAAATACTTGTAAGTATTGCTTCTCCCGAGCCTACTTTCAGCTCCAACCTCTGTTTTTTGTTTTGTTTGTCTTCCAGAAAGGAACGCTGTCAAATAAATCGTTCACAACTATGGTTGGGTATTCTTTAAGGAAAATATAATCTTGTTAGTCAGGCAGGGAATTACAAAAGTCAGGTACTAAGCTAGATTTTTTTAGATTTATACTGTTGGAATGTTAAGAAAAAGTCCACTTTTAAAATTCTAATTATTAAAAAAAGAACGCTTTTTAATACTCCTAAATATTTTTAGGTTAAAATTGCTTAACTTAGCATTTTTCTCTATGTATTCTTACAAAGGATTTTAAAGAAAAGGAAATGTTGGAGGGAAACGTAGAGGGGTTAATAGTTTCTATAAACCAGAAGACCATGAAATAGAACTCACTGATTTTCCTGCTCTCTTAAACCAGTACTCTTTTTCCTAAACAAATCTGACAAATCACCCTCCCTGGAAAGCCTGCCTCCCTTTCATAAACATATTAGTTGCTTCATGAGCTGAAGAAAAATATAATCAAGTCATAATTACAAACTATTCATAGCTTCAGTATTCTTAGACCTATCTTCACATCTCTTAAAGCCAGTAGGGATTATTTGAATGTATAAAATGGTTCTTAGTTTGTGAATGTATTAACCTGGTCAAGGCAGAAGTGTTACTTTTCTTACTGCTCTACATGGTTAAAATAATGCCTTTTTTTCTTTATTCTGTTTTACTTCTTTTTTGGTAGGTAATTTTAATATTTGTGTTTCAGGGCTACAAATGAGTTTTTAAAGTATCAGTCTAATCTTTATTCTGGGAAGATTATAATTAATAAAAGGAATTAAGTTTGTATTCTCTATTCATTTATATGACATCCATCATTACCATGGTCAAGTAGATAAGTATACATTTATGCTTATTGTAAAGTACAAAAATGACTAATACAGAGTCAATTTTATTTAAAGAGTTAATTTGTGAGATTTTTATTTTAAATGTTACAAGTATAAGAATTTTTTTAATAGAGTAGTTTAGTTATATAGGGAATAGATGCAAAAAAAATGTAATAGTGTTTACGTGGTTTCTTTTTTTCAGACAACAAACTGGGTAGACTCATCATTTGATGATTTTTCGGAGACTACAAGCATCTCTACTATTACTGCCACATCATTAGGTGTGAATAACTCAAGTCTTAGAAGAAAAAAGGTGTCTTCCACACTAGAAAGTAGCAAATTTCCAGCTAGAAAAAGAGGAAACCTATCTTCCTCAAAGCAGATTTATGGTCTAGAAAATTCAAAAGAATATCTGTCAGAAAATGAACCATGGGTGGATAAATACAAACCAGAAACGCAGGTAACAAATGGCATACAAACAAGTCTACGTAATTTAGTTTCAGGAAGGAGAGGGATGTGCATTTTCAGATATTATTCATAAAAATCTTTCTGCCTAAATGAATTAGAAAAAGAATAATAATTTCTAGGTTTTTTATATTCCAAGGCTCAAATTTTCCCAACAGTTATTCAGAAGGTATACCATTGGTTATTTGTCTTCGATTTAATTTAACCCCCAACATAGACTTGATCCATTTAATTTTTTGCTAAATGTAATACCCCTCCCTATTAATCCTCTTCCCAAAATGTATTACAGGAGTTTAAAATATTTTATAATTGCATATGTGCCTCAAATTTTCATATACTGGGGTCAGTTTAAGAATAGAATTTTTCCATATCAATATAAAGAATTGAATTAAGTATAATCAAAAGGACCTTTTTATTACTATATCATGTTACTTGTTTCTAGTTTTTTTCATTAAAAATGTGTAGATTAACCTGTGCTGATGTATCAAAAATTTTTGAGTTAAAATGTTTTATTTGAAACTTGAAAATTTTAGCATGAACTTGCTGTGCATAAAAAGAAAATTGAAGAAGTTGAAACCTGGTTAAAAGCTGAAGTCTTAGAAAGGCAGCCAAAGCAGGTAACTAAATAAGAAATGTGTTTAAAAACATTTGGCCTCAGATGTTTCTCTGGCTTCTAGTTGGTTATAAGAAGTTAAAAACTTTCATGTTGACTTTGTTCTCATAAGTCCAGATCACCTGCAGTAGAAAACTGTCTGACCTTACTACTTCTTCCTCATTAAAACACTCAAGAGACTTTGCGTTTCCCCCTTGACTTGTACCTCTTTTTCCCTCTTATATATAAAGCATAGTAAACCATTAGGGTGCTAATATATTTAGCATATCAGATTATCTCACACTAAAGCAAGTAGGCAAATTGCATATTAGTTTCTGTATTAAATATAGCCTAAAATAGTCATTCATCTTACGCTTATGTTTTTTCTTTCACTTCCTAATTCCATAATTACCCTTGGCCCCCAAGCTAGAATATTCTCTCTCTCTCTTTTTAAACTTTTTTAATTTTGAGATTCTTGAAACATAAAGAAAAAATAGAATAGTAAAAATAGAATAGTAAGTGAATATTCATGTACCTGTAAAAAATACCCATCATTTTCTCCCATGAGTATTTTAACGTAAATTATAAATGTTTGGCATTTAATTCTCTAATGTTATCTAATGCTCAGTTCATACTCACATTTTTCCAGTTGTCTTTTATATCTGGTTTGTTACAACCAGTATCTAATCAAGGACCACCCGTTACATTTGATTGTTCTATCTCTTAGGGCTTTTAAAATCTAGTACAGTTGCCTTCACCTTCTCTTTCCACAAGCCGCACAGCATGACCAAAACATAAATAAATAAATAATAAAATTAAAGTGTAACTGGCTCTTCTCTGGGTCCAGGTATACAGGCCCTTATTTACTGTAGTTAATAAAGGTAAACAAATGAGCAAGGATTACAGCCCACCATTATGTGTAGGACATCTTCCCCTGATAATTTTTCAGTTTTAACTTTTTTATCAGATTTACTGAATGAGGGAATGTTACTGGTAGCTGCATCCTCTAGTCTGTCTTTAGAGTCCTGTCTCTGGTAATATATTTCTTAATATACATTTCTTAAAGAATCTGATATCTAAACTGAGGTTTTTCCATAAGAATATTATACTTATATAATATTGAAGTATATAATCCAAAGAGAGGTCTGTATTAAGGTTGAATTTTATGAGTTCAGGTAACCCCTGAAAATACTTGTTTCAGACATTACCTCTTTAATCTAGCTGAAGTTGTTTTAATTTGGCTACTGAGTAGTCCTTGGGAGGAACATAATGCAAGAATTGAGGAATTATCAGAAGCTATGCTTAGAAGTTCAGGAAATAAGATTCTCTTATCTAAAGCTGGTTTATTCCAGCTAGCATCATGAAATTTAGTCTGCTTATACCCGACATTCAGTAAATATCTGTAGAGGTAATTAATATTTAGAAAGAATATTCAAACATAATATTCTAGCATTCCAATGATTTTGATTTTTTATTCATGTTTATATTTGGTTTTAGGGTGGATCTATTTTATTAATAACAGGACCCCCTGGATGTGGAAAAACAACAACTATAAAAATACTGTCAAAGGAGCATGGTATTCAAGTACAAGAGTGGATTAATCCAGTTTTACCACAATTCCAAAATGATGATTTCAAGGAGATATTTAATCCTGGTAAGGTTTGCTCTGAAGGTAGTGGAAATAGTGGGGAAAGTCTGGTTTACAGGAAGTTTGTAACAAGCCCCCCATCTATATCTTTAAGATTTCTAAGACCCTACTGGGTATATGGGTTTTTTTGTTTGTTTGTTTATTTTTAAAATTTATTTATTTATTTTTGGCTGCATTGGGTCTTCGTTGCTGTGCGCGGGCTTTCTCTAGTTGCAGCAAGCAGGGGCTACTCTTCGTTGCCGTGCACGGGCTTCTCATTGCGGTGGCTTCTCTTGTTGCAGAGCACGGGCTCTAGGCACGCGGGCTTCAGTAGTTATGGCACACGGGCTCAGTAGTTGTGGCTCGCGGGCTCTAGAGCACAGGCTCAGTAGTTGTGGCGCATGGGCTTAGTTGCTCCGCGGCATGTGGGATCTTCCCAGACCAGGGCTTGAACCCGTGTCCCCTGCATTTGCAGGCGGATTCTTAACCACTGCACCACCAGGGAAGCCCAAAACTTATTATTAAATTAAATTAAAACTTACTGTTATTGAAAACAGCTCATTTATAGTCATGCACTAATTGGGAGAATCTTCAATGTGTAGGCAGAGTCATAAATATTTTTACCAATTGTATGACTTTTATACTAACAGCTGTGTTCTGAAATCAGTTAACTCCATATTACCTTCATTGGTACAGAAAAGTTACTGTTGTTCATAGTGACTTTTGTCTTTTGAAATGAATATTCTATTTTAAATTTGAACAGTTTTGCCTAATTAAAAAACAGTCTACAATATTGTGTGCTCCTTCATGTATATGTAAATGTATTCATTAATGTATATGTATATTACATACATATGTATAATATTGGTGTGTATATTTGGTTGAAAATAAAAGTATTAAATATGTTTCCTTTCAGAATCAAGCTTCCATGTATTTCCTTATCAGTCTCAGATAGCAGTTTTTAAAGAGTTTCTACTAAGAGCGACAAAATATAACAAACTACAAATGCTTGGAGATGATCTGAGAACTGATAAGAAGATAATTCTAGTTGAAGTAAGGACAGCTTTTGAAATTCTGCTATAACTATTGAGTAAACAATTGTAAGATATATTTTATGTGATAATGACATTTACTCTCTCCATAGTATTAGTACTGGTAAAATATAACATAAAGGCTTTGTGTAATAGAAGAAACCTAAAGTTTTTTGCAGTAAACTTGGATAGAGTAGCTACAGGTTAATGAACTTTAAGAATTTAATGGCCTAAGTATAGAAAGGCAAAAAACATTTGGAAAGTGACGTCTTAGTAAAAATGTTATAATCTGTAGTGACCCTAATGAATTTGCTATCAAAATCCCATTGATGTGTATTACTATTTAGGATACCAGCTATCTGATGTCTCCCTTAATTTCTACAAAAGTTCTGGTTACAGTACATTGAATAGATAACATTTTTCCTGTTTTGGTAAATATAAATCTGAAAATAAATTTACATGGGAATAAAACTGAGCTAATATTTCTCCTTTGTTTTTGGTAGGATTTACCTAACCAGTTTTATCGAGATTCTCATACTTTACATGAAGTTCTGAGGTGAGTTTCAGTGAACTTTTCTAAAACTCCAGATTAAATGGCAGGTGGTTTAAATTTCAACCTTGCTTGCTATCTTTTTTCTTTTTTTAACATCTTTATTGGAGTATAATTGCTTTACAATCGTGTGTTAGTTTCTGCTTTATAACAAAGTGAATCAGTTATACATATACATATGTTCCCATATCTCTTCCCTCTTGCATCTCCCTCCCTCCCACCCTCCCTATCCCACCCCTCTAGGTGGTCACAAAGCACCGAGCTGATCTCCCTGTGCTATGTGGCTGCTTCCCACTAGCTATCTATTTTACATTTGGTAGTGTATATATGTCCATGTCACTCTCTCACTTTGTCCCAGCTTCCCCTTCCCCCTCCCCATATCCTCAAGTCCATTCTCTAGTAGGTCTGTGTCTTTATTCCCATCTTGCCCCTAGGTTCTTCATGACCTTTTTTTTTTTTCCTTAGATTCCATATATATGTGTTAGCATATGGTATTTGTTTCTCTCTTTCTGACTTACTTCACTCTGTATGACAGACTCTAGGTCCATCCACCTCACTACAAATAACTCAATTTCGTTTCTTTTTATGGCTGAGTAATATTCCATTGTATGTATGTGCCACATCTTCTTTATCCATTCATCTGTTGATGGGCACTTAGGTTGCTTCCATGTCCTGGCTATTGTAAATAGAGCTGCAATGAACATTTTGGTACATGACTCTTTGAATTATGGTTTTCTCAGGGTATATGCCCAGTAGTGGGATTGCTGGGTCGTATGGTAGTTCTATTTTTAGTTTTTTAAGGAACCTCCATACTGTTCTCCATAGTGGCTGTTATCAATTTACATTCCCACCAACAGTGCAAGAGGGTTCCCTTTTCTCCACACCCTCTCCAGCATTTATTGTTTGTAGATTTTTTTGATGATGGCCATTCTGACCAGTGTGAGATGATACCTCATTGTAGTTTTGATTTGCATTTCTCTAATGATTAATGATGTTGAGCATTCTTTCATGTGTTTTTGGCAATCTGTATATCTCCTTTGGAGAAATGTCTATTTAGGTCTTCTGCCCATTTTTGGATTGGGTTTTTTGTATTTTTGATATTGAGCTGCATGAGCTGCTTGTAAAGTTTGGAGATTAGTCCTTTGTCAGTTGCTTCATTTGCAAATATTTTCTCTCATTCTGAGGGTTGTCTTTTGGTCTTGTTTATGGTTTCCTTTGCTGTGCAAAAGCTTTTAAGTTTCATTAGGTCCCATTTGTTTACTTGCTTGCTATCTTTTGTTATTTTAGGAAGTACGTGCAGATTGGTCGATGTCCTCTAATATTTATAATCTCTGACAGTCTCAGTGGAGGTAATAATCAAAGGTTACTGTTTCCCAAAGAAATTCAGGAAGAGTGTGCTATATCAAATATTAGGTAAGAATGAAATTTCTGCTTAAAATTTCATGTACGTACTGTATTTTTTAATTAATCACGTAACCACTATCTTTCTTTATAAAACTTTGACAGTTTCAACCCTGTGGCACCAACAATTATGATGAAATTTCTTAATCGAATAGTGACAAAAGAAGCTAATAAGGTAAGTCTTTTAAGAACTGATTAATTTGAATCTTACATTGTAATTATAGAAGCCAAACTTAAGTAGTATTATATAAACTTGAGGAGTTAGAGATACAAACTATTTCAGTTTTTAAAATTAAAGAATTTTAATTACGCTCATAAAGCACGTCATTTTAGAAAATGTAGGAAATACTAATTTTAAAAATCCTTAACCTTTTTCTACTTTTAAACTTAATTTTCTTTTTCACATTGAGGTAAATTTCCCTTTGCTTGGCTTAGTGTTCTAAATTGTATCTGTTATCAAGAAGCTGTTTTCTGGTATCTAGGTCCATTAGTCAGCAACAGTCCAACTCTACTTTTGTCCTGTTGTCACTTTTTAAAGATTTAATGTATTTTTTATTTTGATAAAAATACATATCATAAAATTTACTATCTTAACCATTTTATTCCAGCTTTATTGAGATATAACTGACGTATAACATCATGTAAGTTTAAGGTGTATGACACATTGATTTGATAAACTTATGTAATGAAAAATGATTACCACCATAGGGTTATCTAACACCTCCATCATGTCATGTAATTACCATTTGTTTTTTGTGGTGAGAACATTTAAGATTTTTTTCTCTTAGCAATTTTCAAATATGTAATACAGTATTATTAGCTGTATTATGTATTAGAAACATCTTAACCATTTTTAACCATCCAGTTCAATATTGTTAAGTATACTAACATTGTTCTGAAATAGCTGTACTTTTTTTTTTTTTTTTTTAATTTGGTTGCGCGGGGTCTTAGTTGCGGCAGGTAGGCTCCTTAGTTGTGGCATGCGAAATCTTAGTTGCGGCATGCATGTGGAATCTAGTTCCCTGACCAGGGATTGAACCCGGGCCCCCTGCATTGGGAGCACAGAGTCTTATCCACTGCGCCATCAGTGAAGTCCCTGAAATAGCTGTTACCTTTTCCCCCCATAAATTTATTTTATTTATTTATTTATTTATTTGGCTGCTTTGGGTCTTCGTTGCTGCATGGGGGCTTTCTCTAGTTGCGGCCAGCAGGGGCTACTCTTCGTTGTGTGCCTAGACCTCTCGTTGCAGTGGCCTCTCCTGTTGCAGAGCACGGGCTCCAGGAGCGCGGGCTTCAGTAGTTGTGGCACGCGGGCTCAGTAGTTGTGGCGCACGGGCTTAGTTGCTCCGCGGCATGTGGGATCTTCCCAGACCAGGGCTTGAACCCGTGTCCCCTGCATTGGCAGGCGGATTCTTAACCACTGTGCCACAGGGAAGTCCCATAGCTGTTAGTTTTAACGCATCATTTTTCTCTATCTTTCAAATCAAGATGATGTTAAAATAAATTGATGAAACTTCTACTCCCAGTAGCATGGTTCTAGGGGGCCCTACTGCTATAAATCAACTGGATCTTACATCATAATATATTTGGAGTGCTGGATCACAGGAACTGAGGGAATTCTCCAAGGGAGAGGTTATTTTGAGGATTAAACAAAATAATGTATGTATGTAGAGCACTTAGCTGAATAAGTACAAGTATTAATAGTGAAATATTAGAAACACCCTGAGTCCAGTAATAGAGGGAGCAGTTACTGTGGTGAACTATTATGTCATTAATTAGCGTTTTGAAAATATTCAGTGACATGGGGAAATACAATTTAATGTCAAGTTAAAAATAACAAGATGCAAAGTTATATGATAATTCTAACAATAGAAATGGTGTTTCCAGCCCTTGATATATCTGTCAAGCCCTATGCAAAGTATTTTTACGTACCTGATCTTATTAAACCCTCACCACAACCATACAGAATTATCCCCATTTTATAGGTAAGGAAGCTGAACTTTCGAGGGAAATAACTCGAATAATATTCCATGACTATTAAGTATCAGATGAGTTTAAGTTTTGTTCTGACTCCAATTCACTGTGCTAAAACAAAACATACAGTTGTCAATGACAACACAATGCACATATATACATAAACCTATACATACTAGAAGAAATACATAAAAATGCTAAGTGTGATTCTGGATGGTAGGATTACTTGTGATTTTTTTATTGTCTTTTTGAAAAAAATCTATGTTTTCTACTATAAGCATGATAATTATAAACTATATTTAAATATTTATTAAACATTGAAGAAATAAAAATAGCGTCATACTACTGTATCATGTTACTCACAACTTCTTTTAAGACTAAGTCATTAAATTGCAAATGGCATTTACTCTAGCAAGTTAGTAAAAGGAGATACCATAACTTCTTTGTTATGTGGTTAATGTGCTTTACCTTAAATAGTTGACCTGCAAGAATTTTAGAGCTAGTATACTTTTGATATCATCACTGATATGTTACATAAAAGGAGCAGCAACAAGCACAATATTTACATATAAATATAAATCAAATATAAAATGAAATGTTATGATACTGTCTGGAGTCTCCAAGGATGATAATGATAGTATAAGAAGATTTAAAGGAGAGTTTAATCTCTGGTATTCTGTAGCTTAGTTAATTATATTAGGGAAGAGTGTTGACATCTTAAGTGAATGAGTTATAATAAGAAAGAGTGTTGAATATCTTAAGTGTTTTTCTTTAAGTTAAATAAATGTTTCTCTGTATTCATAGGAAGAAAGATCTTTAGTCTTTTCTGATATCATGAGGTATATAAAGTGTGGAAGGAACTGCTGATCATACATCTTAGCCATATTTGCCATGTGCACAGTAATTAACATCCATAGTATTTTCTTCAGCTACCAAGGATTATAATTTCAAATTATATTTCCTTACTGGCAAGTAATCCATATCTAGAATTTTTCAAAAACAAGTACTCCTCTCAAAACAATTTTTAAGGTAAATATAGTCCCAATAAAAATAAAGTTAATCTGGAAGAGAAGGCATGAGCAAGAAAATTTTGTAAAAGAGTGATGAAGGGAGACTTGCTGTCTAGGTATTGGAACATAATATGATGAAACTATAGGAAGTACAGCAGTGTGGTATTAGCACAGTAATAGACAAATGGAAGAATAAAATGAGAAGACAGCACAGAAATAGATCAGTATGTGTAAATGGGAATTTTTTATATAATGGAAGTGGTATTTTACATCACTGGGGAAGGAAAGTAGACTATTACGGTTAACAACTGGTGTTGGAACAATTGGATATTCGTATAGAAAAACATAAGGTTGCCTCTTTAGTTCATACTATGCACAAAAATAATTTAAACCTTGATTAAAGATTTGAATACAAAAATTAGAAGAGTATTAGGAAAAAATACTGACTTTGGGTTGGGGGAAAGTCTTCTAAGCAAGAAACAAAAACCTGAAAGCCATGGATTTACTTCAGAAAAAATGGAAAACTTAGGAAATGACAGAAGGCATGGTAAACAAAGATAAAAAACAAGCATGAGAATGAAAGAAAATATTTGCAGTTTTTTAACAGAAAAGCATTAATACCTGAATATATTTTTATATTTTCTATTTATTTTATTTTTGGCTGTGTTGGGTCTTCGTTGCCGTGTGTGGGCTTTCTCTACTTGTGGCAAGGGGGAGCTACTCTTCATTGCGGTGCGCGGACTTATTGCGGTGGCTTCTCTTGTTGCGGAGCATGGGTTCTAGAGCACAGGCTTCAGTAGTTGTGGCTTGCAGGCTCTAGAGCGCAGGCTCAGTAGCTGCGGCGCACGGGCTTAGCTGTTCCACGGCATGTGGGATCTTCCCAGACCAGGGCTCGAACCCATGTCCCTTGCACTGGCAGACGGATTCTTAACCAATGGGCCGCCAGGGAAGCCCCACTAATACCTGAATACATAAAAATATGCCTACAAAAAAAAAAGGCTAAGAACAGAAGCCAGTACACAAAGAAATACAAATGGATAGTAAACATGAGAGGTGTTCAGCCCTACGTAGTAATCAGAGAAATTCATATTTAAACCAGGTAACATTTTTCACATATCAGAGTACAAAAAATTTAAGATTTATATACAGGGTTGCCAAAGATATGGAAAAATGAACACTCTCACCTACCATTGCTAGGAAAAATAAAACTGGTAAATGTTACAGACACTTTGAAGGGCACTCTGCTTCTACAGAAATGTTCATGCATGTTGGCAAAGGTATACAGTTGACCCTTGAGCAACATGGGTTTGAACTGCATGGGCCACATATATGTGCATTTCTTTCAGTAGTGAATGCTGCAGTACTACTGATCCATGATTGGTTGAATCCGAGGATGCAGAACCACGGCTACAGAGGGCAAGCTATAAGTTACACTTGGATTTTCGACTGTGAGGAGGGCTGGCGTCCCTAACCCCACATTATTCAAGGGTCAGCTGTATATATAGTATATATATAGGTCTGGAATAGTAAAAAAGTGGAAACAATGTAAATGTCCCTTCATTTGGGGAAATATTAGTTAAATTACTGTCTACCCATAATATTTTTTTTTAAATTATGTAGACTTAAAGGTACTAACATAGAAAGATCACAAAGAATGGTGTTAATTCATAGAATAATACATATGATATAATCCCACTTACGTTTAAAAAATTAACTCTGAATATACTTACAGATACTATATATACTTACAGATATGTGTGCACAAAAAGTGGTCTGGAAAGGCTCCTCCTAAAGTGGTAACAAATGTTACAAAGTTGGGATCTGTGGAGCAAAAGGATAACTTTCATAAAGAACTTTTGAAACAGCTTTGGTTAATAAAGTTAAAAATATATTGAAGATCGTAGCACAGTACTATTTTTCTATCAAGAGCTGAAATGGGATCATCTATGAACAATCACATGAATTCAGCTTAAGTTATGTTGTCAGTAACTATTAAGAGTTTCTGAGGGGGAAGAGAGGATAAGTTTTTCTTGTCTTATACTTGATCTACCAAGGGTGTGATAGGTGATATATCGTATTCACGTATTTATGCATTTGTGTGTGAGTGTGTGTGTGTGTTTATATATATTTGTATATATGTATGTATATAGTGAAAGAGAGAGAACTTCAAAATATAACCTAGTCCAAGTAAAAAAGTAAAACGATATTTTATAACCTTGAAATTTTACCTTAAACTGTGATGTCATTGACACTTGTACCTTCATAAGCAGACTACTGTTTAACATGTAGGCTTTTTAGCATTCAAATTGGAAAGATTCTATTATACTTCCATTAAGTTTAGAAAATAGGTGGTTTTGTTTGTTTTTTGCTTAGAAAATAGCTTTTTTAATTTTAATTTTTTCATTTTAGGATGGAGGAAAGATTGTTGTCCCTGATAAAACTTCTCTAGAGTTGCTCTGTCAAGGATGTTCTGGTGATATCAGAAGTGCAATAAACAGCCTCCAGTTTTCTTCTTCAACAGGTAACTGGAAAAGATACACTCTTATGGTATTTTATAGGTGACTAACTTTTTCTTAATGGTTCATGAAATGAAATTAAACTAAACATTTTAACTTAAAATTGGTATATACCTATCTCCACTTACTATTTTTTTATTGAGACAGTGTAATAAAATTACGTATGTACACATGCATACACACACCACTATGTGTCACCATATATATTTATATATCTGAGACAAAAGCTGATTTATTTACGTGGCTTGCCACTTTACCCTTCAAAGTTAATTTGGAATGAGACTTCCTGGGAGAAAATCCTGGCTCTGCCACTTCTCAGTGACTGAATCTTGCAAGTTACTTAATCTTTCCATGCCTTTATTTTTTCACCTTTTATATGAGAACCTGTCTGATCGAGATGTGTGAAGAGTGAGGTAATCCTTGTAGAGTGTTTATTCCAGTGCTTGACACACATTCAGTGCTCAAATGGCCAGCTGTTAATGAATTTAATAATAGTTCATATATGATATGTTTAACAAATGCATTTACACTTGTTAATATATAAAAAGGGTCCCTAGCCATGCTATAGTAAAGAGATAGCCCCACTAATAGCAATGAGTTAATTTTTGCACTTAATGATCATAATTTACTGCATACAGTCTTCATCAGAAAACATTTAACAAGTGACCTACTTGATGCTTAACATTGAGGAATTGACCTTAAAGAATTAAAAGCTCTTTGGAGATCTCAAAATGCACCTGAAATCCTAGTTTCTACCCACAAGTGTAACCTGTTCATTTAGTGACATCTGTTTTTCCAAATAACTCTACAGAAATAGACATCCTAACACAACTGAAACCAGAATTCTGCTTCTTGCTGTAGAAACATAAATGTAAATTGTGCTTAGGTTCACTACTAGAATTAGGGATGGGTCAGTTTGGGATCCTAACTACCATTTATAATGTTATTGCTCTGAGCTCAGAAATTTCAGAGGGAAGAAAATAATAGTGGGTCAGGAACTGTATTAGCAATTATGTTTTTTCATTTAATTCTCAGACCAGCCTAATGAGATAGACAATAGTAGGATTCAAACCTAGATCCTGTGTTTTTCTAATACTCCAGGCTGGTTTTCTGAAGTCATGCATTCTGAGTTGTTTTTGTTTTGTTATAAATTTATTTATTTCTGGGTGCATTGGGTCTTTGTTGCTGCGCAGGGGCTTTCTCTAGTTGTGGTGAGCGGGGGCTACTCTTCGTTGCAGTGCGCAGGCTTCTTATTGCGGTGGCTTCTCTTGTTGCGGAGCATGGGCTCTAGGCACCCGGGCTTCAGTAGTTGTGGCACACGGGCTCAGTTCCTCCGCAGCATATGAGGTCTTCCCGGACCAGGGATCGAACCCGTGCGTTGGCAGGCAGATTCTTAACCACTGCACCACCAGGGAGTCCCTGAGTTTTAAAAAGTAGATTTCCCAGTGAAATTTGAACACGGGCTTATTCATAAATTGGAGACTGCCCAAATCAGTAAAGAAGTAATATAGCATCGTCGTTAAGCATGGATTGCAGAACCAGACTGTCTGGATTCAAATCACTTACTAGCTGCTGACCTTTAGCCAGTTACTTAACCTCTTTATGTCTCATTTCTTTACTCTGCATAATAATAGTTCTCCTCTAATAGGGTTGTTATGAGGACTAAATTAGTTAGTACATACCATGCACCAAGAATAGTACCTTGCCATTAACACTGTGAGAAACCAAGGTGATATGACTATGTTAAGAGTATGTCATTGTGTATGTGAAAATTTGAAGTCTGTGTCATGACATACTTTTAGATGACATTTAATTTCGTTTTAATAGTTTAGTAACTGAAAGAGGACTCTGTATACTTCATAATTATTTATTAGAAAAACATTTAAATTAGAACACTTAGTGTAACTATATCTGAAATGTTCTCCGTTTTAATTTTCATATTTTAATTTTATTTTAAATGTTGTTTCTTGGGTGTATATTATTTAGGAAAGAACAATTTATGGCCAAGGAAAAAACGAATGTCTTCATTAAAATCAGATGCTCTGCTGTCAAAAGCAAAAGGAAGACAAAAACCTGATAGGATATTTGAAAATCAAGAGGTCCAAGCTATTGGTGGCAAAGATGTTTCTCTTTTTCTCTTCAGAGCTTTGGGGAAAATACTATATTGTAAACGTAAGAAAACCTTATACATTTTTAAAAAATCTGTTATTATCTTACAATTGAAATAAAATACATTTTTTAAAATGTCATATATTTGGTTCAGTTACAAGAAAGAGCTAGGACTAGGTCAGATACTCTTTGGCAGGACCTAAGAAAGGCATAGCAGAAAAATGTATTTAGATAGAGTATTTTTGGATTATGAGTGGGATTAAACATTAAAACCAACTGTTGAAAAACCTTCAAATGAGAGGTGCTATATAATTATAAAGGTGGTGTTATTTTTAATAACTCCAGACATTTTTTTTAATAGGAGCATCTGTAACAGAATTAGACTCACCTCGATTGCCTTCTCATTTATCAGAGTATGAGCGGGATACATTGCTTGTTCAACCTGAGGTAAAGTCTTTAATAACACTTAATACTATTTACACGCTGTCTACTATTAATATTAAATATGTGTCCATATAAATTTGACCACTGAATTTTTACCAAAATTATATATACTTCTTTTTATAGGAAGTAGTAGAAATGTCACACATGCCAGGAGAATTATTTAATTTATATCTTCACCAGAACTACGTAGATTTCTTCACAGAAGTGGATGATCTTGTGAGAGCCAGTGAATTTCTGAGTTTTGCAGATATCCTCAGTGGTGACTGGAATGTAAGACCATTTGACTTAAATGTTTTTGTTTATGACTATTTCCTCAGAATTGAGAAAGAAAGTTTACTTTTATTCATACTGATTTGACATTATTTTAAGTAACTTCTTAATAACAATGACAAAATTAATTCATCCAACCCAGTGAAACTTCAGCAGTGAATCTGATTTTTCGATAATAATATACACTAATTTTTTCTAAAGTTATTTTCTGATTATAAAACTAATACATAGTCGGAAAACTTGACAACCATTGAAAAGTAGACAGAAGGAAAGGAACTGTGCCTCTATCTTTTCTCTTTTTTTTTTTTTGGCCACACTGCGTGGCATGCGCTCTTAGTTCCCCGACCAGGGATCGAACCCATGCTCCTTCCAGTGGAAGCGTGGAATCTTAATCACTGAACCTCCAGGGAAGTCCCCTGTGCTTCTTGCTATACTTTCTGATGGTTTTTAAATTTATTTATTTATTTATTTGCACATTTGAAATTATTCACTATAAAGTTTGTATTTTTTCTTAACAGTTTAACTCTGCTCTGACTTGTATAGTAGTTACTAGACACTTGTGGCTATTTAAATTAAATTAAAAATTCAGGGATTTCCCTGGTGGTCCAGTGGGTAAGACCCTGTGCTCCCAATACAGGGGGCCCCAGGTTCGATCCCTGATCGGGGAACTAGATCCCACATGCATGCCGCAACTAAGAAGCCCGCATGCTGCAACTAAAGATCCCACATGCCGCAACTAAGACCCAGCACAGCCAAAATAAAAATTAAAAAAAAAAAAAAAATTAAAAAAAAAATTCAGTTCCCTGGTCACACTAGCCATATTTCCATCATTTAAACAGTTATGATACAGTTTCTGTTATATATTTAGAGTTTCATTATTCAGCGGTTGCATTTGCTTAATTTTTTTATATTGCTTCTTTTTTATTTTGAGATTTTCCAACCTGTTGACAAATAGAAAGAATACACAGTGACTACCTGAATACCTTTAACTTTTGTTCACCAGTTTTTCACATTTTTCCACATTTGCTTAATCTGTATTGACACACTTGTTTTGGCTGAATAATTGGAAAGTAATTGTAGCATCACAACACTTAACACTTAAGCATGCATAAGGACATTGCTTTATTACAACCACAATAGCATTATCATACCTAAGAAAATAAACATAAATTCAGTAATATAATGTCCTTATTCCTGTTTCCCCAGCTATCTCAAAAATGTATTTAAAGTTATTTCCACCACCTCCATCCAACATCCAGTTAATATTCACGCATAGCGTTTGATTATTATGTCACAGTTGAATTTTCTTCAAAATTTTGTAGCACTATTATTTTTAGGGCTGTGGTGAGGTTGAAAAAAATGAACATACAGTAACTAAATATGATTAGCCTTTTTTGGGGGTCAGTACCAATAAGTACAGTTTTATAAATCTCTTATTTTCTTTATTTCACATCTTGTCTCCTTCTCTAGATGCGCTCTTTACTCAGGGAATATAGTACATCTATAGCTACGAGAGGTGTGATACATTCCAACAAAGCCCGAGGATTTGCTCATTGCCAAGGAGGAGGAACAAGTTTTCGACCCTTGCATAAACCCCAATGGTTTCTAATAAATAAAAAGGTAAAAAAAAAGAATTGTACATTTTCGAAGAGTGAACTATTTATGGTATGTGAATTATATCTCAATAAAGTTGGTTTTTTCTTTTAATTGAAAAAGAAAAGTGATCTTTCATTCTTAATGAGAAATAGTTGCTAAGGCCCACAGTTTTCTTAGAATTATGATAAAACATAAAAAGGACAGTCTTCTTAAATGCTTAGTCATTTTTTTAAGGAAAAAGCACTCAAAAATTGAAAGCATATACCTATTTTATTGGCATCAAAGTATACAGGCCTACCTCGTTTTATAGCACTTTTAAAGCGTTTCACAGATAATGTGTTTTTTACAAATTGAAGGTTTGTGGCAATTCTGCATCAAGCAAGTCTATCAGCACCATTTTTCCAACCGCATTTGCTCACCTCGTGTCTCTGTGTAACATTTTGATAATTCTAGCAGTATTTCAAACCCTCTACCAGCAAAAAGAGTATGACTGGATGACGGCTCAGGTGATAGTTAGCATTTTTTAGCAATGAAGTATTTTTTAATTAAAGTATGTACATTGTTTTTTTAGACATAATGCTATTGCACACTTAGGAGACTATAGTCTAGTGTGAGCATACCTTTTTTTTTTTTTGGCCACACCGAATGGCATGCAGGATCTTAGTTCCCCGACCAGAGACTGAACCCGTGCCCCCCTGCAGTGGGAGCACAGTCTTAACCACTGGACCACCAGGGAATTCCCAAGCATAACTTTTATATGCACTGGGAAACCACAAAATTTGTGTGACTTGCTTTATTGTGATATTCACTTTATAGTAGTGGTCTGGAACTAAACCCACAGTATCTCTGAGGTATGCCTGTAGTTATAATTATATTTTCGTTTCAGTTGAAAATAAATCCTGGCTTTACCTCTAACCATCTGCACAAGTTATTTCACTTAATATGCCATTAGTTCCCACAGCTATAAATATGGAGGACTGAATTATTTAGAGGTCAAAAACAGGTGGCTCACAAGTTGAATACAACCCACACACGGATTTTTTTAAATGAATTGCCAATCTTTAAAAACTAGTATAATAGTTAAAACTCAGGTAAGGATTTCTGGCTTCAGAATTTCTGCGATCTCCTGAAAAAAAAAATTGGAAGTAAGGCAACACTGGTCCATATTTTACATGGCAGCGGTCTGCTCAAGCCAAGTATAATCTGCCCCTTGGTGATGGGAGTGGTCAGTACCACCTCCCCAAGCTGTTCCACTGCACTGATTTCTATTAACTGCCTGACTCCTATAGCATCTGAATTTGTGACCCCCAGACTACGTCATCTCTAAGATGTCTTCCAGTTTTAAATTCATATGGCTACATATGAACCTATCATTCATTACCTAAGAAAATTTTCATTGGATTTCTTGGAGAATTTCATTACTTTTAAGCAATTTATGTCCCTTATTGACTTGCTTTGTGCTTTATAGCATGTATATTAATTTTGCATTTGTTACACATAAATGATCTAAGACTGTGAGCGCCTGAAAGGCAGAGATCATACTTCTCTTATCATCACTGTAGCATAGTGCCTCTCTTAACTGAAGAAAATACCTTCTTTCATTGAGAAACAATATCCTCACATAATTTGTGATATGTGTATGCTCATAAACAGAAGTCCTTTAATTTTTAAGTTTGTTTTTCTTCTACCTTAAGTCTTGTTCTTATTGCTGTTATATCAAGTGTGAAATAGTTGTGTAGATAAAATGCTTTGTTAGATAATGCTAGGACAGTTATAAAGGACTAATCAAGCTGCCCAGCGTGGCCAAAAAAAAAAAAAAAAAGGGACTGATCAGATAAACTCTTAGAGTGTATTTGTAACATATAAACCCAAATACTTGGTGATATAATAAACTTAGTCTAGGAATAAATATCCATATTTAAATTTTTATTTTTCATTTCACCATTTTTTTCCTTCTCTGCAGTATCGGGAAAATTGCCTGGCAGCAAAAGCACTTTTTTCTGACTTCTGCTTACCAGCTTTATGCCTCCAAACTCAGCTGTTGCCATACCTTGCTTTGCTAACCATTCCAATGAGAAATCAAGGTAATAACATGGGTTTTCCTTATCCCCAAGAAGTAGTGTTTTATAACATTATGTTTTTGTGGATCAACTTATTCCTGTGTACCAGTGACACTAAGTTTTTTTCCCCTTTATTTATTTATTTATTTATTTTTTAGAAATTCACGTTCTTTTATTTATTTATTTATTTATTTATGACTGTGTTGAGTCTTCGTTTCTGTGCGAGGGCTTTCTCTAGTTGCGGCAAGTGGGGACCACTCTTCATCGCGGTGCGCGGGCCTCTCACCATCGCGGCCTCTCTTGTTGTGGAGCTCAGGCTCCAGACGCGCAGGCTCAGTAATTGTGGCTCATGGGCCCAGTTGCTCCATGGCATGTGGGATCTTCCCAGACCAGGGCTCGAACCCGTGTCCCCTGCATTGGCAGGCAGATTCTCAACCACTGCACCACCAGGGAAGCCCCCCCCCCTTTATTTTTTGAATCAGAATTAATACATGCTTTTTGATTAAAAAAGAAAGAAATTAAATAATAAAGAAGTACATAAAGTAAAAATTGAAAGTCCCCTATAACCATGCGTAATTCCTTTTGACAGATTGGTGTAAATTCTTCTAGACTTTTTCCTGTGCGTATACAAATGTTAGATGTAAGCTTTAATTTTTTTTGTCACTTATCATGCATAGCGCTCCATATTTTATAATTCGGGCAAAGGAGCTCTAGAGGCTGGGAAGTCCAAAATCAAGGTGCCATCAGATCCAGTGTCTCGTGAGGGCCTGCTTCCTAGTTTTCAGATGGCCATCTTCTCATTGTATTCTCACATGGTAAAGAGCAGAGTAAAAGAGAGCTCTCTCTGGGTTCTGTTATATAAAGGCACTAATCCCATTCATGAGGGCTCTACCCTCATGACCTAAGCACCTCCCAAGGCTCCATCTCCTAATAACATCACTTCAGGGGTTAGGATTTCAAAATATGAATTTGGGGTGACAGAAGCATTTAGTCTGTAACAGCAGCAATGCAAAAGTATATTCAAACCTAACTCATATTTTTTCAAAATTTATAATAATTTTATTCAACCTTATTGATAGGTATTTTGGTTGATTTCAATATTACAAGCAGTATTCATTAATAGTATGTTTACATTGTCTTTCCAAGTTTTGAAATTATAAATAATGCTAAAAAAATTAGTATGCCTTTGGCAATACACATTTGCCTAGTTTATGTCTACTGAGGTTTGCCTTTTTTTGAACTTTACCAATTTTTCCATCAGTTTCTCTTTTTTAATGTGTGTCTTAAGGGCCACATTTCATTAATAGTCCTAGGTCACATGTCTGTGGTTCTGATCTTCAAGGTAGAACAGAGAATTTGTGTAACATTGAAAATATTGCTAATCTACTACATAACTCATCAAACTTCTCAAGTTTTTTTTAAACTTTCAAATTTTTTTTTTTTTTAATTATTTTTGGCTGTGTTGGGTCTTTGTTGCTGCACACGGGCTTTCTCTAGTTGCGGCAAGCGGAGGCTACTCTTCGTTGCTGTGGGCAGTCTTCTCATTGCGGTGGCTTCTCTTGTTGCGGAGCACAGGCTCTAGGTGTGTGGGCTTCAGTAGTTGTGGCACATTGGCTCAGTAGTTGTGGCTCACGGGCTTAGTTGCTCCGCGGCATGTGGGATCTTCCCAGACCAGGGCTCAAACCCATGTCCCCTGCACTGGTAGGTGGATTCTTAACCACTGCGCCACGAGGAAAGTGCAAAACTTCTCAAATTTTAAAGATAGGGTTTGCCTTATGAATTATCAGAAGAGAGGATAATAGAGTAAATGTCTGCCTTCATACAATGAGAGTCTCATCTTTTAAGAATATTGATACTTAAAGATTTAAAATATTCTGTATTTACAGGCAGAAGTGAGATGACTTTTGAGCAATGGGAATGATTAATCTGTGAGTCAGAATCCAGAGAGTTCCCTATCCTTGACTATTATTTTTAGATTATACTAGTTTTTATTTATTTATCGTTTTGGCTGTGCTGCATGGCTTGTGGGATCTTAGTTCCCCGACCAGGGATTGAACCCGGGCCCTCAGCAGTGAAGGTATGGAGTCCTAACCACTGGACCACCAGGGAACTCCCAGGTTATACTAGTTTTTAAACTTTATTTTGAAGTAATTTCAAACTTAGAAATTAGAAGAATGGACAAAGAAGTTCTTGTATATCCTTCACCAAGATTCCTCAGTGTTTCATTTTTTACCATATTTGCCTTTTATTCTTTTTCTTTATACATACATGTACACAAATATATGTATTTTTTTCTGAACCATGTGTGAGTAAAGTGCAGACATTATGCCCATTATTCTTAAACACTTCAGCATGTACTTCCTGAAAACAAGGACATTCTCCTGCATAACCACAGTATATACATCAAAATCGGGAAATCAACATTGATATATTACTGTTAATTTATAGTTTAATTATTAGACTCCATTTGTAATTTATAGATTCCATTCAAATTTTGCCAATTGTCCTAATAATGCCCCTTGTGAAATAACAACAAAAACTTGTTCTCTTGTCTAGAAATCCAATGCCAGATCACATGATACATTTAGTTACTTAGTTGCTATCTCTTTAGTCTCCTTTGATTTAGAATAGTACTGTGGTCTTTCTTCATCCATTACATTTTTGAAGCAGATTGTTATAACATGGACTGCCCCTCAATTTGGGTTTATCTGAGGATTCCTCATGAGTGGATTCAGGATATATATTTTGGGCAGGAATACCACAGAAGTGATGCTGTGTTCTTCTCAGTGCATCACATCAGGGGAATATGTTGTCTATTTATACCATGCTGGTGAAGTTAACTTTTATTATTTGGTAAGATAACATCTCTCAGGTTCTCCAATGTAAAGTTATTAAGTGTTTTGTGGGGAGACACTTTGAGACTATGTAAATATCCTATTTCCCATTAAAATTTCACCCACTAGTTATAGCATCTTTTGATAATTATTTCCTGAATCCGTCATGGTTGGCAAGTGATTTTCTAATGGCATTATTCCTTCTGTATTTGTGTTAATAAATTCTGCTGTAAGGTATTGCTTCGCCTTCTTCCCCATTTGTTTGTTTGTTTGTTTGTTTATATTTGTATGGACTCTGGAGCTTTTTCAGCTGTTGTTTCTATCATTATTTATTTTGGACTTAAATTCTCCAGATTTGGGCAGTGCAAGCTGCTTTAAGGTAACTCTGTGCCTTTACTCTTAGAGTACTTTCTTTCCGATACAAAGTGTTCCCGGATTATTTCATACTGTCCCTACATGGACTTAGAAATCTCAATGAGTCCTGGTTCCTTTTAGTGGATATGGACCCATCTCCCACTTTGCTAAATATATTCACTTGTTTACTTAATCCCTATGTCTATAACCTATCTCCTGACAATGCAGGCTGCTCCTTCAGTCCCAGCCCTACTGCCACCAACTTACATTGGCACAGCCATTCACATTCTTTGTCCCACTCCTAGCTGTGGGACAATGAATCGGTTTGATTAGTAAGAGTCTCCTTGGACCAGAATCATCAGCATCACCTGGAAGCTTGAGAAAAATGCAGAATCTCAGCCTCAACCAAGACCTACTGAATTAATCTGCAAGATCAATTAGCAAGATTCTCCAGGTGATTCTTATGCAGGAGATGTTTGAGGAGTTTGAGAAGTATTGGTTTGGATTACTCACATTGGAATCATCTAGAGAATCATTATATCCACTAGAAAGTTCAGATTCCAAGATCACAACTCTTAAGTTTTCCATATCAAAAAGCTGTTTTTTAAAAATCCTAATTGTATTGTGTAGTGGATTTTTAAAAAGGTAAGGTAGTGTTTGATTTGCAAACTTTAGAAGGTTTATAAAATTTAGTCAAAAATAGGATGTTTGGCTTTTTTTTTTTTTAAGTCTTGTGGTCTGACTTTTTTTTTTTTTTTGGCTGTGTTGGGTCTTTGCTGCGCGCGGGCTTTCTCTAGTTGTGGTGAGCAGTGGCTACTCTTCCTTGTGGTGTGCGGGCTTCTCATTGCGGTGGCTTCTCTTGTTGTGGAACACGGGCTCTAGGCGTGCGGGCTTCAGTAGTTGTGGCACGTGGGCTCAGTAGTTGTGGCTTGTGGGCTCTAGAGCACAGGCTTAGTAGTTGTGGCACATGGGCTTGGTTGCTCCGAGGCATGTGGGATCTTCCCTCACCAGGGCTCAAACCTGTGTCCCCTGCATTAGCAGGCGGATTCTTAACCACTGTGCCACCAGGGAAGCCCTTGGCTTTTCTTTTTCTTCATCAATTTTTATCCCATTTCTTTCACTTTACTATGTCATTTCAGACATTTTCTCTTTATGTTTCTTCTGCTCATTTCTCTCTGTCCTCTTTTCTAGTCCTCCATTAGTGTTTGTTGGAATGCTTACAGGTATCTCACGTTTCATTCTGTTTTCTCCTTGATTGCATAATCTCTATCAGTCTGTGTTCCAGGTTACTGATTATTTCTTCTCCCAGTTCATATCTACTGTTGAGCCCCTGTAGTGGACTTTTCATTTTGGTTATTGTACTTTTCAAGTCCAGAATTTCCATTTGGTTCTTTTTTGCAATTTCCTTCTCTTTACTGATATTCCCTATTTGATGAGTCATTGTCATTATAGCTCCCTTTACTTCTTTTTTTTATTTTATTTTTTAAATTTATTTATTTCATTTATTTATTTTTGACTGTGTTTGGTCTTCATTGCTGCACACGGGCTTTCTCTAGTTGCGGCGAGCAGGGGCTACTCTTTGTTGTGATGCGTGGGCTTCTCATTGTGGTGGCTTCTCTTGTTGTGGAGCACAGGCTCTAGGCACATGGACTTCAGTAGTTGTGGCACGTGGGCTCAGTAGTTGTGGCTTGCGGACTCTAGAGCACAGGCTCAGTAGTTGTGGCACACGGGCTTAGTTGCTCCGTGGCATGTGGGATCTTCCCAGACCAGGGCTTGAACCTGTGTCCTCTGCATTGGCAGATGGATTCTTAACCACTGTGCCACCAGGGAAGTCCAACACTACCTACCTTTTGTCTATGAATTTGACCACCCTAGGTACCCACTTAAGTGCAACCATACAATATTTGTCTTTTTGTGACTGGTTTATTTCATTTAGCATGTCATCAGGGTTTATTCATGTTATAGCATGTGTCAGAATTTCCTTCCTTTTTAAGGCTGGATAATATTACATTGTATATATTTACCACATTTTGCTTATCCATTCATCTGTTTTTGGACACTTAAGTTTCTTCCACTTTTTTTTTTTTTAAACACCATTATTGGAGTATAATTGCTTTACAATGGTGTGTTAGTTTCTGCTGTATAACAGTGAATCAGCTATATGTATACATATATGCTTCCATTTTTTGACTGTTATGAATAATGTTGTTATAAATATGGATATACAGATGTTTCTTTGAGATCTTGCTTTCAATTCTTTTGGGTGTATACCCAGAAGTGGAATTGCTAGATCATATAGTAATTCTGTTTTTAATTTTTTGAGGAACTACCTTACCATTTTCCACAGCAGCTACACCATTTTATATTTCTACAGCTTTCTCCACGTCCTTGTCAAACCTTGTTGTTTTATGGGGTGTTTTGATAATAGCCATCTTAAGGGGTATGAAATAGTATCTCATGGTTTTGGTTTGCATTTTCCTAACAATTTGTGACTTTAAGCATCTTTTCATGTGCTTTTTGGCCATTCTTCTTTGGAGAAATGTCTATTTAAAGCTTTTTAAAAATCTCTTTTAGCTCAGATTTCTTTTATCCAAGATATTGGAAGACTTCCTCTGAAGCGACACTTTGGAAGGTAAGCTGATCATTTTAATTTTCAAAGAGCTGTTACTGAAATAACCACCAAATACCTTATGTATTTATTCATTATACAGTCAATAAATGTTATCTGTAAAGGCCAAGAAATACATGTTGTACCAGTGATCAGAGACCATGTGATTGCATTGTAGACCATCTATTATATATATTACATGTAACAGCTATTTTCACCATCTCAGAATGGACTATTAGGCTAAATAGAATCATTGAATCACAGAGGCAGAGGAACCTTTAAAATCCTTGAGTTCAAATTTTGCATAGCTGAAAACCCCTTTTCAGTTTTCATGCCAAGAGGTGTTCTTAGCCTATATTTGGAGACTGCAGTAATCAGGAACTACCTCAAAAGAGCACTGTCTTTTTTATTTCTTTATCACAGAAAATTCAGACAAGTAAAAAAATATATAGATATAGAGAGATAAATCTACGTCTATACTGTTCATTCCATTGCAAAATGGCTTCTGGCCTAACATCAGTGATTAACACAGTGCTTATAGTTCATTTCTACTTGGCTTATTTGTAAGGTCAAATTATGCACTCAGGTATTCTAAAAAAGGTTAAAAAGTGCTTGCTTCCTGGTTGCAAGGATAAAAGTAAATGATAGAAATGGCATCTATTACCCCTTCTACTAGTTCTCCTATTCCTGGTCCCAAATGGAAAACTTGCTTATCTGGGCTTTTTTTTCCTCTGCCTTCATAGATTCAGTAAAGGCCTTTGTAGTGTTAATGGTTTCTTCCTTATAATGACTTAGCTATTGGGAGCCCATCTTTCCTTTTACAGAAATACAGTGATGGATGGATCTTACAGCATCGTCCCACTGGGATGTGATCAGGGCTCAGACCTTTTATAAACTTCCCTTTTCTCCTCACTTTCCTCTGAATCAAAGAAGGACCAGCTGTTTTCACTGGCTCCTTTCCCCACAAGATTATGACATCAAAATCAAGGGAAGACCATTGTCTTCTATTGTCTTTTTTCTCCTAAGATGTAATTAAAAGAATGGGAGTCACTGTTTTATTATTGGTTCAGCTACTTGATCTGAATTGGGAGGCAGGATTTGTCTGCTACTTATTACAATGACTAGTACTGTTGTCTTTCATTTATAGTGACCATTTTAACATTAGTGACCATTTTAACATTATCTTTGATTTATATTGATAATATTGAATATTAATACTTAAACTTAACATTTAATATTGCTATTTAATAGCTGCATAATTTCCTATAATTGAACCTACACCTTGTTTTGTTTTGTTTATTTATTATTTTTGGCTGCGTTGGGTCTTAGTTGTGGCACATAGGATCTTTCGTTAACAATGCGAGGGCTTCTCTCTAGTTGTGGCACGTGGGCTTCTCTCTAGTTGTGGCGCACAGGCTTAGTTGCCCCGTGGCATCTTAGTTCCCCGACTAGGGTTCAAACCCGCATCCCCTGTGTTGGGATGCTGATTCTTAACCACTGGACCACAAGGGAAGTCCTCCTACACCTTGGTTTTGTACATTTAGCTTGTTTCCAGCTTTTGTTGTCACAGCCTTCCTTGAAGCTAAATCATCATGCATATCAAATACTATTTATGTAGGATGAATTCCTAGAAATAAAATTGCTGGATCAATGGATATACACCTTTGCTCTGTATTGCCAGATTGCTTCCAAGAATATTTTGCCAATCTTATGCCCATTAAACAGTGTTTCAGCATGTTCTTTTCTCCTCTTACCACCACTGGGTTTTATTATTTTAAAAGGTCTTTACCAGTTTGAAAGATGACAATATTATTTTAATTTCCATTTTAAAATTACAAATTAGGTTGAGCAATTTATTTAGTAACCATTCTTCTGTAAGCTATCTGTACATGTTTTATGTCTGTTTTCCTGTTCCATTTAATTCTTTTTTTAAGAACTCTTTACTAAAGATATTAATTAACTTGGTTGTGTTACAAGTTGTAATGATTTATTCAGTTTGTCATTTACTTTTTAGTTTTGTTTATATTGTTAAATAAACCGGACCACCTGGCTAAACAGCACAAGGAAGGTAACTGAGAGACTACAGGAGAGGGTTTCATAAACACCACACTCATGGTGTAATTTAAAGGAATCCCCTCCTTTGATTATTATTAATGCCTGTGTTATGAATCTGGCAGATTGAAAATGGAAGCCCTGACTGACAGGGAGCATGGAATGATAGACCTGGACAGTGGAGATGAAGCCCAGCTTAGTGGAGGGCAGCCTGCAAAGGAAGCGCTGGGTGAACGCACTCAAACAGCTGAACCTGAAACCTGGTCTCTTCCTTTGAGTCAGGATAGTGGGAGTGAACTGCCTGCCAGCCAGCCTCAGCCCTTTTCAGCCCAGAGAGACATGGAAGAAGAAGACATGATAATAGAAGACTATGAGAGTGATGAGACATAGAAAGCAGCCTGCCCATGAGATTGTTACTTGACAGATTCATATTCATTTTATTCAGTGGTACTTGAACAGAGATAATAGACTTTTCAGGTGAATTAGTTTGTTAATTCTTCACTCTTGTAGTATTTCAGCACAGAGAACTGATTTCTGTCATGTTGAAGTAAATAGAAGATCAAACCGTCAAATAATCTCTTAATCTTTTTCTCTAGTATTTATTTAGTCTTGTGAGTGGTGTTGGGAGAGGTCAGTGTGTATGAAATGTGTTTGAACATTATGCCAAATATCAGAAGATGTGAAGGAATAATTCAGAATACAGAAACTCTGTGGGTTGTAAATAAGAATTATAAAACAGTTTAGTATGCAATTAAGAGTGTAAATAAACTTTGTGCCTTATTCACAATTTCTCTCTGGTCTCTAGCTTTTTCAGATACCATTTTTATATGTTGTACAGTGGAATATTTTAGATACTTTCTGGAAACTATTTACATAATTTATATCAAAATTAAAATGTTGAATTTGTTTTGTTTTGTTTTGTTTCTCCTGTCTTTCAATGATTCTTAACACGCACGGTCTGCCGTGTGTCACTGGGCATAGTACGCAAGTCTCCTTCATCCAGTGCCAAACTTTTTCAAAAATAGGAAGGGGATTGCAACCTTGCGAAGAAAACTCTCCGGAGGGTTTGCTCTCACCCTTAACGACCTTTCCAGAGCTCTCCTAGCTGTTGCCCAGAGGTGCGCTGGGGGTGAGGGAACCGACCCGCCCGGGCCCCAGGCGGGAGTCCGGGCCTGACAAAGCCGGACAGGGCGAAGTTCAGCTCGGCCCGGCCCCGCCCCCGGCGCCCAATCCTGGTTTCAGAGCCGCGGGCGGCGGGCGCGCACTTCCCGGCGGCTGCGCAGGTGAGCGGAGCGCCAGGGGTGGGGCCCACGTGACCGGGACGTGGGCGGGGAGGGGCCGGCATACCCCGGGGAGGGGGCGGCGGACCGCAGGCAGGCGTGCGGCGGGGAGGGAGCCCTCGGCGTCCCTCGGCCCCTAGGAGCGGCGCGCTTGCTGCGCGGCCGGCCACTACCTGCACCCGAGGCCGGGCGCCGGCGCGGTAAGGGGTGCGGGGCCCTGGGGAGAGCGGGAGCCTGGGAGGCCGGAGGGCCCCTCGGCCAGCCAGGTTGCATTCGGCGGACACAGGTGCGGGGCGAGACGCGCCCACCCACAGCCGCGAAGCCGCGGTCCTTCCGGGCGCGGGGTTATCCAGACCTGGGCACGTCCGGCCCGACTTATTTCCGGCCACTTTGGGGACAGTCTCGGGAGACGAAGAGTGTATTTTCCCTCTGACGCGGAGACGCGCACCTGGGTGGGCAGAGCTGAGGACTGAGCGAGGTTGGTGGGTCGGGGGCGTAGCGCTGAGCCGCGGCCTGGGGAGGGACCCCCGACGAGGATGCTCTGTATCCCCGGGCACTCGCTCGAGGGTTCAGTTCAGAGCGCAGGGGATTTCCCATCCCCCTGGAAACCCAGAAACGTCTGAAATCGGCCCCTTTCTCGGGGCCAGCAAAACTTTAAAGCCAGCTTAGGTGGTGATTCTGTTGGTGTAAAGGTGACCAACTGGATTCCTATAACACTTCGCTGGGGAGAACCATTTCTCCTCCCACCGCTTTGACTTTCGGAGATTTGTGTGCCAACAGAATGGAGTCGGGCCCCGGGGGCTGGAACAAAACAAAGACTCTCTCTGCCTCAGCGTGCTGATTCTAAGTGGACTCTCAGTGACACCCTGAGAGATGCTAGGGGTATCCAGACATTGAAATGTGGTAAAATACAACTGACTATTATTCCCTTCGAAAATTACATAATTTGCTATTCCACAATTCTTCAAATTTGTAATTTTGGCTTTTTATTTAAACACTGATAAGGTGATCTAATTCAAATAAGCCACATTTCACAGGTGAGCATGAATTAAATCCATTATAGTGAAGCATACTTTTGCCAGTGAGTTAAATTAAGCAACTGGTATCCTTTAAATGCCTGTATATCAAAGATATTGAAGGATATGTAAAACTTGCTAAAGTTATTTGTTGTGCTTTTGCCTCTACTATTTTTAGGAAAATGTATTTCAAGAATTATACTAGTACTATGCATTCCTAGAATTTAAATGTTTTTAGACAACAGATAAAGCGATGAAAGACAAAAAAATAACTGCTAATTGCTATCATTGTAGAATTTTTTTTCTGTACTAAATTTTGTCTCCTACTTTGCATTGGGCACCATGCTGGGACTCACAGTTAATTCTCTAAAATTGGAGTGGCCCATTAGAAGACCCTAGAATTTAGACCTCTTCTCCATCTCCACCCAGTACCCAGGTGACTGTATTTAGTCTGTGGTGGTATATACCCTTCTGTGGGTAGACTGCCTACTTGATATCTTTACCTGGACTTCTAACAGGTATCTCAGGCTCTCTTCAGGTGGCTTCTCCTAGGACTAAGCTGGAGGGTTGGAGAAATGTTGCAGATGAAATGATCTGGTGTCTGGGATTTGCTTTAAAGTAATCTATTGACAAAAGGAATAAGGTAGAGGGTATAGACGAAACAAGATTGGTCGTAAATTGATAATTATTGAAAGTGGTTGATGGGCACATAAGGGCTCATAATACTGTTCTTTCCACTTTTTATTGTGTTTGGAAATTTCTAAAATAAAAATTTTTAATTCCCTGAACATAGAGTTTAACCTCTTCTTGCTATCTTTGTTGCTACCACCATGGTCCATTGGATTACAGTTGGACAACACAGGTTTGAACCGCAGGAGTCCACTTATATGCGTTTTTTTTTTTTTTTTCAATAAATATGTACTGCAGTGCTGCGTGGTCTGCAATTGGTTGAATCCTTGGATTTGGGACCACAACTACATATTACCGACTATAAAGTTACACTTGGGTTTTTGACTGCGAAGAGAGTTGGTGCCCCTAACCCCTATGTTGGTCAAGGGTCAACTGTATTTCAGTGGCCTCCTAGCCAGTCTCCCTCTTTTCACCCTTTTCTCCTGGAATGTACTCTTAACAGAGCACCCAGGGTGATCCGGTTAAAATAAGTCATATCATGTCAGACCTCTACTGAAAATTTTCCAATGGCTTCTCACTCCCAATAGAAGCCTAAATCTTTCTAATGATTTTTATTTATTTATTTATTTTTACAATTTATTTGTTTATTTTTGGCTGCATTGGGTCTTTATTGCTGCGCGCGGGCTTTCTCTAGTTGGGGCGAGCAGGAGCTACTCTTCGTTGCGGTGCGCGGGCTTCTTATTGTGGTGTCTTCCCTTGTTGCGGACCACGGGCTCTAGGTGTGTGGGCTTCAGTA
Source organism: Balaenoptera borealis (assembly GCF_965194805.1). NCBI lineage: Eukaryota > Metazoa > Chordata > Mammalia > Artiodactyla > Balaenopteridae > Balaenoptera > Balaenoptera borealis. Next base: position 57,229,920 of record NC_138867.1, read on the forward strand.
GTTGTGGCACGTAGGCTCAGGAGTTGTGGCTCAAGGGCTGTAGAGCGCAGGCTCAGTAGTTGTGGCGCACGGGCTTAGTTGCTCCGCGCATGTGATATCTTCCCAGACCAGGGCTCAAACCCATGTCCCCTGCGTTGGCAGGCGGATTCTTAACCACTGCACCACCAGGGAAGTCCCTCTAATGATTTTTAAGCCCTAACAATTCAGATGGCTTCAATTCTACTACTCACCCTCTCACTCACCCTGCTGCTGCCTCCATTCCTTAACAGTGCTCGAATATGCCAGGCACTCCCACTTTAAGGCTTTTACACTAGGCTGTTCCATCTGTGTGGAACACTTACCCCTTATACCTGCCTGGCTTCCTCCCTCATCTCCTTCATTTCTATATTCAGATGTCATGTTCTCTCTGAAGACTTCCCTCGTCACTCTGTTTAAAATTATAACACCCTGTCCACACTGCACTTCTTATCCTCTTTCTTAACTTTGTTCCTTGGCATCCGATATATTTCACTTGCTTTATCTATCATCTGTCACCCCCACCCCCCCCACTGGAATTTAAGCTCCACGAAGGCAAGGATTTCCATTGGCTTTGTTCACTGATACATCTTCAGCAAGCCTGGTGCATGGCAGGCACTCAGTAAATACTTGTTGAGTGATAGATCTCCATTTTACAAAGTAAAACACAACAAAGCCTTAGGAGTTTCTAAATTGTTCAACACCGTAAAGGTGGGATTACCAGCTTTAATTTTGAGACCTTTACAGTGCCAAGTACAATACCATGTGTCCAGCGAGTCTTCAGTAAATACTCATGAGCAATTTGAGGGAGAAAATCATTGTGCCTTAAACCTAGTAGTTATATTAGCAAATAGTTTCCGTTTTACATACATGTCCAGGTCATTGATTTCATGAAGGAAATCAACAGATTTGATAAAAAGTGCTTTTTCTATGCTTTATTTTTCAGGTGGATTGAATACCCTGTAAGATACTTTTTGAGTCTTTCCATGGCAACAGCAAGTCACCTTTAAATAATTGCTCTGGAAAGAGTGATATCCATGGCCATTGCTGCCGCTCTGTGCTGTACTTTCAGGGAATCTTAGCCTTTGGTGATTTTTTTTTTCTGAGAATTCAATTTTTTATATCTAGCATCAAGTGTTATACTATTAGAGCGGAAGAAGCAACTCCTGTAACGTGACTTCCCGAGTTAGAAAAGAAAGGGACTCTCCACTCCCTGTGTTTATCAGACTGCTTCTCCTGGGCCATTCCAAAGCAGACTTCAGTTAATGAAAGTGAAGAGTATTTGCTGACCCATCACATTTTGGTATGTTCAAACTCTTAAATATGTTGATTTAGATATTTGAGGAAAGGACTCTACTTGGAATGTGTTAGCATCCTGTATTATTAAAATTTAGTCTCATTTTTGGATTTTTGTATTTTGTTGTTTATAGGGCTCATAGGTAAATTCAACTTATGTTTTAATCAGGAGCTAAGATTTAAAATTTTGATTGCCCTTAAAATCTCATAGAATAATTAGTAGATCCCTGGCTAACATAATTGTTACACATGTTTAAAGTGTACATGATTTATGTTGTCATTTTTATATATCATGATAATTAGATATGATCATGTTGGTTTCCTGAATATGATCATTTGCTACTAAGTGAATAAAACCGGCATCATTGAAAGGATAAATAACTAAGCATAAGTGATAACTTTAATCTTGGCCCCAGGTGTGAACATCACAAATGTTGTCAAGTGACGGGAGATCCAGGAATCGGGACAGGCGCTACGATGAGGTCCCAAGGGACTCAGACTATCAAGATGGCACCGTAAGAACCTTCCAGACTCTTCACGACAGTGAGCTGGCTGTGAGCGCTGATCCGTTGCCACCTCCCCCTCTCCCATTACAGCCACCATTCGGCCCAGAATTCTACTCAAGTGACACAGAGGAACCGGCCGTAGCGCCAGATCTCAAGCCTGTAAGGCGCTTTGTCCCTGAGTCCTGGAAGAACTTCTTCAGAGGGAAGAAAAAGGACCCAGAGTGGGATAAGCCGGTGTCAGACATCAGATACATCTCCGATGGAGTGGAGTGTTCACCTCCAGCCTCTCCCGCAAGACCAAACCACTGTTCACCCCCCAACTCCTGCAAAGATCCTCAGGGCGGGTCAGAAGGCAGCTGTTGTTCCCGGAAAGAGGCCGAGGCAGTGTTTCCCCACGATCCCTACGGATCCCTAGGCCGACGCACACACACAGCCCGAACCTACAGTGAGAAGGTGGAGGAGTATCACCTGAGGTATTCCTACATGAAGTCATGGGCAGGCCTGCTGCGGATTCTGGGTGTGGTGGAGCTGCTTCTGGGGGCCGGCGTCTTCGCTTGTGTCACAGCGTACATTCACAAGGACAGCGAGTGGTATAACCTGTTCGGATATTCACAGCCCTATGGCATGGGAGGCGTTGGCGGCCTGGGCAGTATGTATGGGGGCTATTACTATAGTGGCCCCAAAACCCCTTTTGTGCTTGTGGTTGCTGGATTGGCTTGGATCACCACCATTATTATTCTGGTGCTTGGCATGTCCATGTATTATCGGACCATTCTTTTGGACTCAAATTGGTGGCCCCTAACTGAATTTGGGATTAACGTCTCCTTGTTTATCTTGTACATGGCCGCAGCCATAGTCTATGTGAACGATACCAACCGAGGTGGACTCTGCTACTATCCATTATTTAACACACCAGTGAATGCAGCGTTCTGCCGGGTGGAAGGAGGACAGATAGCAGCGATGATCTTCCTCTTTGTCACCATGATTGTTTATCTCATTGGAGCTTTGGTTTGCCTGAAGTTATGGAGGCACGAGGCGGCTCGGAGACACAGGGAATACATGGAGCAACAGGAGGTAAGGGATTTCACGATCTTTCTTCTTTCTTTCTGTTTCCTCCCTCCTTAAATATGTATAGTTCTCAAAACAAAGCTGTTGTTGTTTTTAAGGGTCCGAAGTTCAAAAGGCCCCACTCAGCATCTGATATGCTCTGACCAGGATAATGCACTCTGGTGTGTCATTTGTAGAATGTTGCAGGTAGACCCCAGATGTGTAATACAATATATAGTTTGTCGGTTGCAGTATTGTCTGTCCGATACTTAAGGGGAAAACAACTACTGAATTTCTACAAAGAAGAAATGATGATAATACCTGCATAAGATTATATAAAAGCCCTATTAAAAATATTTTCTTAGGAATGGTAGCAAAAATGTTAGAGTATGTTCTGCTAACTTCATTATTCCCTGAAATAAGTTGATGTTTTGCTTTCTTCTTCTAAGGAGGAGTGTATAGTAGAATTTCCTGTGCCTCTGAAAATGTCAGTATTACCTTAAATATTTTCTTAATTTTAAGTCAACTATACCGTGCATTTTTTTTCCCCACTTTTCCAAAGACTTCCTAGGTACAATGGCACATGGTGTATATTGGGCAAAACTATAGCTAAAAATAAAATCCTTCCTTATATACTCAATAACCTACGTATTTACTCACTGACCTATGTATTTTTTTTAATCTTATTCATAACAACAGCAAAAAACTTGACTAACTTTATAATAGGTACCTTATGTGTTCTACACAGAACCCCATACTCTAGTGTCATAAAATATATTTATCTTACTAGAACTTGACATAGATTCAAGTTGTTTCTCAAAATTTATCTCAGCACTGTAAACATATTTTTTTTTAATTTATTTATTTAATTAATTTATTTTTGGCTGCATTGGGTCTTCGTTGCTGCGCGCAGGCTTTCTCTAGTTGAGTTGAGCGGGGGCTACTCTTTGCTGCGGTACGTGGGCTTCTCATCGCGGTGGCTTCTCTTGTTATGGAGCGCGGGCTCAGTAGTTGTGGCTCATGGGCTCTAGAGCGCAGGCTCAGTAGTTGTGGTGCACGGGCTTAGTTGCTCCACGGCATGTGGGATCTTCCCGGACCAGGGCTCAAAGCCATGTCCCCTGCATTGGCAGGCGGATTCTTAGCCACTGAGCCACCTATTTTTTAAATTTACATCTGTGTATACAAAGTAAGGAACTTTAAATTCTAATCAGTGTGAAATCCAGATAGTGAAGCACACACTTCCTTATAATTTTATATAAGTTTAATAACAACGAAGTTCTTAATATCATTTCAAATTCTACATGAATATGACTGTTATCAACAGTACTTTTATTTCTTTTCCTTTCCTCAACAAAAATTTGTTTTTATAAGACTTCACATAATGGTTAATTAAACTTGAGTCACCTATGATTCCTGTTTGTGTGTTGCTATAACTTCCTAAATGTTAAAAGACGTAATGGCATATAGCTTTTTTCTATTAATTTTATAATTTAACCATCCCAAACTCTTTAATTGTGCAAGGTAATAGGAACCAAGAATAAATAAAATCTCTAGGTAATTCAAAGCAATTCACATAAGAGTCACCACCATCTCCGTATTTCCAACTCTGCTCTCTGCTCCTGATTGACAGGGAATCACAGTTATCCCTGCTCCTCTGGTTCTCCACTGGCCCATCAAAACGTGGCCAAAAGAGTAGGAGGATCATCTGTACAGTAGAGAATCAACATCTGTAAAATTGAGATTGGGCTATAGATGCAAATGGACAAAAATATTTGCAAAGTAGCTTCACACACCTCTGAAAAGTCATTTTAACTCTTTTTGTTCCAGATAAGTGAGCCATCATTGCCATCGAAAAGGAAAATGGTAAGAATAAAGTTCACGTTATATTTTATCTCTAGATTTGTTAAATAATTTTCTCTCTTATCTGTTTATCTATAGAGTAGATCATCTGTCTGTAAAAGTGTATCTATTGCATTAAGTTCATAATAGGACTTTCAGCTTTTTTCTTTCTTTTTTTTTTTTTAATTCTTTTTAAAATTTTATTTATTTACATTTTGGCTGCGTTGGGTCTTCGTTGCTTGCGTGGGCTTTCTCTAGTTGTGGTGAGTGGGGGCTACTCTTCGTTGCGGTGCGCGGGCTTCTCATTGCGGTGGCTTCTCTTGTTGTACAGCACGGGCTCTAGGCACGCGGGCTTCAGTAGTTGTGGCGCGCGGGCTCAGTAGTTCTGGCTCGTGGGCTCTAGAGCGCAGGCTCAGTAGTTGTGGGGCACAGGCTTAGTTGCGCCACGGCATGTGGGATCTTCCCAGCCCAGGGATCGAACCTGTGTCCCCTGCATTGGTAGGCGGATTCTTTTTTTTTTTTAAGTTTTTTTTTTTAAATTTATTTTATTTATTTATTTTTGGCTGTGTTGGGTCCTCGTTTCTGTGCGAGGGCTTTCTCTAGTTGTGGCAAGCGGGGGCCACTCTTCATCGCGGTGCGCAGGCCTCTCACTGTCGCGGCCTCTCCCGTTGCGGAGCACAGGCTCCAGACGCACAGGCTCAGCAGGTGTGGCTCACGGGCCCAGTTGCTCCGCGGCATGTGGGATCTTCCCGGTCCAGGGCTCGAACCCGTGTCCCCCTGCATTGGCAGGCAGACTCTCAACCACTGCGTGGTAGGCGGATTCTTAACCACTGCACCACCAGGGAAGTCCCTCAGCTTTTTTCTAATACTAAGAGGAGCAGATCAGACAAGGCTATTTGTAGCATCTTTTAATTTTGTTAGATGAAGCTTCTACAAGTGAACCTAGTTGGTTCTCCTTACATATTTAAATTTAATTTTTTAAACATTTTATTATTATTTATTTATTTTTGGCTGCTTTGGGTCTTCGTTGCTGCACACGGGCTTTCTCTAGTTGTGGTGAGCGGGGGCTACTCTTCATTGTGGTTCACGGGCTTCTCATTGCGGTGGCTTCTCTTGTTGCAGAGCACAGGCTCTAGGCACACGGGCTTCAGTAGTTGTAGCACGTGGGTCTAGAGCACGGGCTCAGTAGTTGTGGTGCACGGGCTTAGTTGCTCTGCGGCATGTGGGATCTTCCTGGACCAGAGCTTGAACCCTTGTCCCCTGCATTGACAGGCGGATCCTTAACCACTGCGCCACCAGGGAAGTCCCATTCAGCCCATTTTTAATTTGAAAACCTTAGTAATTATATCCATAGCATTACTTACCCCATGGCTTAATTACTTTCTCTTGCTTCATAGTAAAGCTTTTCTTATATGTGCTGACAAGGCTAGTTTTTGCTAGATGCAAAGAAAGGTCCTATGAAATCTGGGGCCTTGTGTTTGTAATCAGGAGTACTGTTTGAAAGTGGTGTGTCCCAGGGCTGGAGCCCAACTACCTCCTTCCCGTGAAAGACCGAAGAGATTTTAATTTTTTGAGTCATATCTAGTTCTAGATATTTTTTCCCCAGTAGGGTTTTCTGCACTGATGATCAGTGAGGTTCACCCAAAAAGAGTGAAAGAAAATTTTAAGAGCATAAAAACAGAAAAAAAAAAAAAGTAAAGCAGGTGAAATAGTCTGTGTGGAAATATTCTGACTTCTTAGAACTCCCTTTTCATATTAAAAGGTGAATCTCGGAATTAGAGATGGGCAAGTAAGGAAAATGAATAGTTTCTACTTGAAAAAACTTTACCTGAGAGGGGAGAAAACTCATATGGACTCTCCTCCCCAACGTGACTACCTGGGTAGAATTCGTGATTTTGACCAGGAAAACCGAGCCTGACGCCTGGAGCTGCTGACTAGGGAGTCAATGTGCTCCCTGGCCACTCAGGCAGCCGCGGGAGAAACGGATGGTTTTAAATACTTAGAAGCTAAAAAGGGATGCCATGAAATGGAAATCCACTTATTTAAGCCAAAAAAGTTTCCCCGAATTTTAATACCATGATGGATTTTCAAGATTAAACATAAAAGAATTCATTAGGATGAAGAAATGACATCCCGACCAGCGAGGAACAAAGTGGGATAGATACTGACCTCAGAATATGTTTCCTGAAATACTCTTGTTTGATCTCCTTTCCTCTGGGTTTTCCGCTCCCCACTCATGTTCTTGCTGTTTGGGGCCGATGGCTGGGCGTCCTTTCTGGCCGAGGGGACCTGGCTCCCCTTCCACCCAGCGCCTCGGGTGCAAGCTTCCCCTCTTGGTAGCCCTACCCCAGGGCAGGTCAGCAGCCTCCACATCTAATCCGACTAACCCACTAATCCGTGGGCTGCGCTATTTGGTGAGTTAACAGCTGGTAGTTTCTAGAATGAGCTAATGTTAAACCAGACCTCAAAGGCAGCCTCAGAGATAGAGAAATCAGGAAACAAAGGATTTTAAAAGCTGCCTGACAAGGTAAAGAGCAAGGTTTTTTAAAATCTTGTTTTATATTTTGTTTTCAATGGAGTCAGGTAGCTCCCGAGCAACTCTCGGTTAGTTCGGCGAGTTTAATTCAGCAAGCATGGACTGAAGCCCCAAGGGGTGAGTGGAGGGAGCTTTCTTCTGTGTCATGGGATCAACATGCTCAAGCAGTATGGCTCTGCCCGCCCCCCTCCCCATCACAAACTCATTTCTGGCTTTAGGATTGAGCAGTATACATTTAAGTAAACCTGTTTCCTCGTGTTGCTCATTTAAAGAATCAACGAGCCAAAAAAGTGCTGGCTTGTTTGGTTGGTTGGTTGGGTTTTGGTTTTTAGGTGTGGTTTTTTTTGGCCGTGCCATGCAGCTTATAGGACCCAGGCCCTTGGCCGTAAGAGCGAGGAGTTGTAACCGCTGGACTGCCAGGGAATTCCCGGAAGAGTGCTGGGTTTTCATTGCGGCTTTTCCACTCAGAGCTTTGAGACCTTGGAGAATTTACTGAACCTCTCTGAACCTTGCTCCTTTATGTGTAACATGGAAACCCCTCTCCTGGCATCCACCAGCCTCACCAATTTGGTTGGTGTTCTGGGCGCTGCCCAGCGGGGCCCCCAAGCACTCTTTTCCTAACCCCAAAGCTACACATCCACCTCACCCTGCCCATTCTGGAGTGGGCTCCCCTGGGTCTTCCACTAATGCGTCCCTCCTGTTAGCTATTTTAGCTCTTTTTTTTTTTTTTTAATAAATTTATTTATTTATTTATTTTTATTTTTGGCTGCGTTGGGTCTTCATTGCTGTGTGCCGGCTTTCTCTAGTTGCAGCGAGAGGGGGCTGTTCTTCTTTGTGGTGCACAGGCTTCTCATTGTGGTGGCTTCTCTTGCTGCGGAGCACAGGCTCTAGACACACGGGCTCAGCAGTTGTGGCATGTGGGCTCTAGAGCGTGGGCTTCAGTAGTTGCGGCACGCAGGCTCAGTAGTTGTGGCTCGTGGGCTCTAGGGCGCAGGCTCAGTAGTTGTGGCACACGGGCCCAGTTGCTCCGCACGTGTGGGATCTTCCCGGACCAGGGCTCAAACCCGTGTCCCCTGCATTGGTAGGTGGACTCTTATTAACCACTGTACCACCAGGGAAGCCCTATTTTAGCTCTTAAGGTCTGTCCCCATGCTTCCTCCTTGGGCATTTCTGTCTCATGTTCTTTCCCCCTCTTTAAATGGATCCTTTTCCTACAGAGACCTCTAGGAGCTCTCCAGTGTAGAAGCCAGGTGACTTAAACCACTATCTCCAGCATTCTCATGGACCTCTTCAAGGAACCGCAGGTTAAGAACACCTGGGAAAGTAAAGACATCCACCGCCCTTCCCTTGGTTTTGCTTGCTCTCCTTTTCAGATGATGAAGCAACGTGACTCGTCCCCCATTCTGACCTACTCAGTGGCTACTTGTAATTGATTCATCTCAAGTTGCTGGTGTCATTTTTTTCTCTTTCCATTTAAGTCGACTTGTTCCATTTTTATCGCTGAATTTCTTATTTTGAACTACATTTTCTGTTCTTTTACAGTTAGTTGGGGTATTAATCTTAAAAGTACTGAAGACACATTTACCATTTCATCATCCACCTTTGATGATCCCACGATTGGGATTGGAGGGTGTTTTATTTATTATATAGTCTCGTAGCTCACTGTGTTTCCCTTAACTGTTACAAAAGTGTTCAGAACAACTATGTGACTATAAAACACGTAATTCTGAAGGGAAATTGTTGATTGCTGTCTCTACTTTTCTTCCTCCTACTCCCACCCCCCAGTTTCCTTCTAAGAATAAAGTTGGGATTTTTTTTTTTTTCTTCTGCCTTCATTTATAAATAAATCCTCTTTTTCTCTCTAACTGTAGTGTGACATGGCCACCGGTTGTGACAGACAGAGAGACCAAGAAGTTAATTTTAAAGAACTGAGAGCAACAAAAATGAAACCTGAGCGACTGAGTGGACATATCCCCCCTGGCCACATCCCGAAACCGATCGTGATGCCAGATTATGTGGCGTGAGTATCTACCTAAGTCCTTCTTCAAGGTAAAAATAGAGAGTTTCCATTTGGGTTTTCTCTCGTCTGTTTGTCTACAAGTTAATACTCTGCTTAAAGTCAATTATATTTGAACAGTTGTTTGTTTCCTGAGAGGTAGTATATTGAATTGAAGGTACAGTATGGTCATTGAGGAATAAGCTAATAAGCTGATTTCCTATTCCTCTTGTTTTAGTGAAAAAGTTGTCACTTCACCTTATTTTTTTTCTTTCAGTTTTATTGAGATATAATTGACCTATAGCACTGTATAAGTTTGAAGTGTGCAGCGTAATAGTTTGACTTACATGCATCCTGAAATGATTATCACAGTAGGTTTAGTGAGCACCCGTCATCTCATATAGATACAAAATTAAAGAAATAGAAAAAAATTTTTTCCTTGTGATGAGGACTATTAGGATTTACTCTCTTAACTTTCATATGTAACATACAGCAGTGTTAATTATATTTATCATGTTGTACATTACATCACTAATACTTATTTATCTTATAACTGGAAGTTTATAGGTTTTGACTACCTTCATCCAATTCCCTCTCCCCCTACTTCCTCCCCCCGCCTCTGGTAACCACAAATCTGATCTCTTTTTCTGTGAGTTTGTCTGTTTGTTTTTGAAGTATAATTGACCTACAGCACTGTTAGTTCCTGGTGCACAACATAGTGAAATGTATATTTCTATACATTTCAAAATCATCCCCAGGATAACTCTGGTTATTATTTCTCACTGTACAAAGATATTACATAGTTATTGACTGTATTCCCCATACTGTACATGTTGTACCTGTGACTCATTTATTTTGCATCTGGAAGTTTTTACCTCTTAATCTCCTTCACCTATTTCTTCACTTCCCCCACCCCCCTCCCCTCTGGCAACCACCTGTTTGTTTTCTGTACCTATGAGTGTGTTTCTGTTTGGTTATATTTGTTCAGTTGTTTTGTTTTCTAGATTCCTCATGTAAGTGAAATCATACAGTATTTGTCTTTCTCTGTTTGACTTATTTCAGTAAGCATGATACCCTCTAGGTCCATCCATGTTGTTGCAAATGGCAAGATTTCATTCCTTTTTTTTTTTTAACTTTTTATTTTATATTGGAGTATAGCCGATTAACAATGTTGTGATAGTTTCAGGTGCACAGCAAAGGGACTCAGCCATACATATGCATGTATCCATTCTCTCCCAAACTCCCCTCCCATCCAGGCTGCCACATAACATTCATTCTTTTTTATGGCTCAGTAATATTCCTTTCAAACATTCTGTGTCTTTTGATTGGAGCATTTAGTCCATTTACATTTAAAATAATTATTCATAGGTGTGTACATATTGCCATTTTGTTAATTGTTTGGGAGTTGTTTTTATGGTTCTTTTTTGTTCCTTTCTTCTTCTTTTGCTCTCTTTCCTTATGATTTGATGACTATCATTAGTGTTATGTTTGGATTTCTTGCTCTTTTTTGTGTGCGTATCTATTATAGATTTTTTAAAAATATTTTTTTATTTATTTGGCCACACCAGGTCTTAGTTGCGGCATGTGGTATCTTCATTGTGGCATGCGGGATCTTTAGTTGCCACACGTGAACTCTTAGTTGCGGCATGCATGTGGGATCTAGTTCCCTGACCAGAGATTGAACCTGGCCCTCCTGCATTGGGAGCGTGGAGTCTTAGCTACTGGACCACCAGGGAAGTCCCCTCTATTATAGATTTTTGGTTTGGGTTACCATGAGATTTATATATAGCAAACTGTATATATATATATATATATATATATATATATATATATATATATATATATATATATATATATATATATCTGTGATTATTTTAAGTTGCTGATCTCTTAAGTTTGAACACTTTTTAACAACCCTATATTTTGCTCTCCATCCCCAGCGTTTACTGTTTTTGACATCAAATTTTACATCTTTTTGTTTTGTGTCTCCCTTAACTACTTATTGGGGATATAGATGACTTTATGACTTTTGTATTTTAACCTTCCTACTGGCTTTGTAACAGGGCTGATTTACTACCTTTACTGTATATTTGCCTTTGCCAGTAAGATTTTTCCTTTTGTAATTTTCAGATTTCTAGCTGTGGCCTTTTCTTTTCTACTTAGAGAAGTTCCTTTAACATTTCTTGTAAAGCTGGTTTGGTGGTGCTGACTCTTTTCTCTTTTGCTTGTCTGTAAAACTTTTGATCTCTCCAACAAATCTGAACGAAAGCCTTGCCAGGTAGAGCAGGGGTCCCCAACCCCAGGGCTGCGGACCAGTACCAATCCCTGTTAGGAACTGGGCCGCACAGCAGGAGGTGAGGGGTGGGCAAGCGAGCAAAGCTTCATCTGCTGCTCTCCATCGCTCCCCATCACTCGCATTACCACCTGACCCATCCCACACCCCCACCCCGTCCGTGGAAAAATTGTCTTCCATGAAACTGGTCCCTAGTGCCAAAAAGGGTGGGGACCGCTGAGGTGGAGTATTCTTGGTTGTAGGTATTTCCTTATCATCACTTTAAATATATTATGTCACTCCTTTCTGGCCTGCAGAGTTTTTACTGAAAAGCCATGTGATAACCTTATGCCAGTTCCCTTGTAGTAAATTGTTGCTTTTCCCTTGCTGCCCAGGTTAGGGAAGTTTTCAGCTATTATGCCTCCAAATATGTTCTCTGCCCCTTTCTCTCTCTATTCGCCTTCTGGGACCCCTATAATGTGAATGTTAGTATGCATGATGTTGTCCCAGAGGTCTCTTAAACTGTTCTCCTTTTTTTTTTTTTCTTTTCTTTTTTCCATTCAGCTTGAGTCATTTCCACTGCTCTGTCTTCCAGTTAGCTGATCCGTTGCTCTGTATCATCTAATCTACTGTTGATTCCTTTTAGTATATTTTTCATTTTAGTTACTGTATTCTTCAGCTGTGCTTAATATGTCTTTTTATTTTTTCACTCTTTGTTTGAAACTTCTAACTTCTCACTCTGTTCATCCATTCTTCTCCCAAGTTCTTTGAACATGTTTACGAGTATTATTGGGTAGTTTGCCTATTTCCACTTTACTTGGTTTTTCTGGAGTTTTATCGTGTTGCTTCATTTGGAACATAATTGCCTGTAGCCTAATTTTGCCTAATTTGCTGTTTTATTTCTGTGTATTTGGTAGGTTGGTTTTGTTTCTCGACCTTGGAGAAGTGGCCTTTTGTAGAAGACGTCCTGTGTGTCCCAGCAGTGCACTCCCTTCTGGTCACCAGGGCTATATGCTCTAATGGTGTCCCCTTTGTGGGCTGTGTGGGTCCTTCTGTTGTGGCAGGCTGACTACTGTGGGTGGTCTGATAGGCATGGCCAGCCCCCAGTCCTGTTGGTTGCCAGGCCCTGCCTTGTGTGGAGGCTGCCGGCCACTGGTGGGTGGAGCTGGGTCATAAGGTTGCTGTCTGTGGAGTCCTGAGGGGTCCCAGGGCTAGTGCTGGTCCATGGATGGGCAGAGCTGGTTTCCAGGGTTGGTGGCTGCAGGCCTGGGAGTCCCATATCTAGTGTCAGCCTGCTTGAGTGAGACTGGTTCCTGACATGGCTGACTGTGTGGGGTCCAGAGTGTCTCAAAGCTGGTGTCAGATCCCAGGGCAGCTGGCTTAGGGACCCAGAGTGTCTTCAGCGCTGATGCTGGCCTTCTGGTGGGTGTGCTGGGATCTGGGGGTCCCATGACTTCAGCCTGCTGGTAGACAGGGCTGGGACCCAGGGGATCCTGGGGCTAGTACCAGCCTGCTGGTCGATGGGGCCAGGTCCTGGGGTCCTGGGGCTAGTGCTGGCCCACTGGTGGGCAGAGCTGGGTCCTGGGGTCTCTGGCTGCAGGGCCCAGGCGTCCCAGAGCTGGTGTTGGTCCTCTGGTGGATGGGATCCTGGCCCCACCCACCAGGGGGATCAGGGGATCTGAAGACAGCTGGCCTGTTGGTGGGTGGCACTGTGTCCCCACCTGGCTAGCTGCTTGGCCTGAGGCATCCCAGTCCCGGTGCTGACAGGCTGGTGGGCAGGGCCCAGTCCCTTTGCTGACAAGCTAGAGGGAGGATTACAGAATGGCGCCTGCCAGCACCAGTGTCCTCGTGGTAGAATGAGCTCCCCAGCATAGCTGCTGTCAGTGTCTGTGTCCCCAGGGTGAGCTCCAGTGGCCTCCTGCCTCTGCGGGAGGCTCTCCAGGATCAGCAGGTGGGTCTGACCCAGGCTCCTTTCAGATCACTGCTTCTGCTTTGGGTCCTGGAGCGTGTGAGATTTTGTGCGTGCCCTGTAAGGGTGGAGTCTCTATTTCCCACAGCCCTCAGAGTCCCGAAAGTCAGCCCTGATGACCTTCAAAACCAGACGTTCTCGGGGCTTGTCTTCCCAGTGCTGGGGAGCCCAATGTGGGGCTTAGACACCTCACTCACTGGGGAGACCCTCGGCACTTGCAGTTATCCTCCCGTTTGCGGGTCACCCACCCAAGGGTATGGGTCCTGACTATACCATGTCTCTACCCTCCTATCCATCTGGTGGTGCCTACTTTATATCTTTAATTGTAGAAGATATCTTCTGCTAGTCGTCCAGTCTTTCTCATCAGTAGTTGCTCTGTCAATAGTTGTAACTTAGGCATGCCCGTGGGAGGAGGTGAGCTCAGGGTCTTCCTCCTCCGCCATCTTGGCCGCTCCTCAACTTTGGTTTATTTTTTCTCCTCAGGAAATACCCTATGATTCAGACGGATGATGAACGAGAACGCTATAAAGCTGTGTTCCAGGACCAGTTTTCAGAGTACAAAGAGCTCTCTGCAGAAGTTCACGCCGTCTTGAAGAAGTTTGATCAGCTGGATGCAGTGATGAGCAGATTGCCGCATCGTTCAGAAAACCAGCAGGTGCGTGCCTGCAGCTGCCGGCGTGGGGGGGGGGGGGCTCTGGTGGCGGAAGGACGAACTCCGACCTCGCGTGAAGGGTAGAGAAGGCATAACCGTCTGCATCTGCTGTCTCGGAAGCTCACTGGAGATCTTCAGGGTGACAGTTCAAAATATGTAATTTAACGTCTTTTGCCTTCAGTTATTAAACAGTATTTTATTTTCTTACTTAAGTAAAATATAAATTTGCCTAAGATACACACCGTATCAATCAGGGTCCCAGAGGAGACAGATAGCACACTGTAAGGTAATTTGAGGAAGGTTTATTCACAGACGGTGGCCGGGGGTGTAGAGGAGCTGCCGGTGGCCATGCATTCTCCAGGGTAAGTCACAGCCGAGCAGCTAGCACCCCAAGCCCAGGGAGCACAGTGGGTAGAGATGGAGAGGGGATCTGAAGCTGCATACATGAGCTACAGGCTCATGCTTCAGACCAATAACCGTGATTATGGCAGAGAGGAAAACCAGGGTGGAGATGGCAGTCATAGGGGACGGAAGTGTTTTCTCTAATGTTCTGTCTTTTTTTTTTCTTCACATCTTACTATCTGGGAAATCAGGATGCCCTCATAATCAATGGCATTTTTTACCTGACATATATTTTTTCATTGAGAAATAATTCACATACCATAAAATCCACTGCTTTTAAGTGTACAATTCTGTGGGTTTTAGTATTTTCACAAAGGGGTATAACCATTACCACTGTAATTCCAGAACATTTTCATCACCCCCCCCAAGAAATAACCCATACCCATTAGCACTTTTTCCCCATTTACCCCCTCTCCAACCACTGACAACTACTAATGTACTTTCTGTCTGTCTGGGTAAATGCAGCGATATAATATGTGGCCTCACGTCTGGCTTCTTTTGCGTAGCATCATGTTTTCAAGGTTCATCTGTGTGTCGAGAATCAATATTCCATTATTTTTTGTGGTGGACTAATAATATTCCATTGTGTGAATATACCATTTATCAGATGATGGACAGTGGGTTGTTTCCACTTTTTGGCT
Organism: Balaenoptera borealis; assembly: GCF_965194805.1. Classification (NCBI taxonomy): domain Eukaryota; kingdom Metazoa; phylum Chordata; class Mammalia; order Artiodactyla; family Balaenopteridae; genus Balaenoptera; species Balaenoptera borealis. Next base: position 57,245,091 of record NC_138867.1, read on the forward strand.
ATTATAAATAATGCTGCTATGAACATTTGTGTGTAATATCCTGTCCTTTTTAAAGAGAATGTGTTAATCTAATCTATTTGTGTAATTGAAATTTTAAAAACATACAGCATTTTTTAGTAAATGTCAAGTGTATGTATATATAATATATACACATATTTTTTATATAGATAGATAGATATATTCTTCTCCTGAGACCTGCATTAGTTGGGCATCTTTGTTTTGACCAGACCTTTACGTGTACATTTAAATGAGTTGTAATTACAAGTCCTCTAAGCCAAATGTATAGAGTAGTGACATTTTCCCAGTCTTGGATTGATGGAAGGGTGTTGGCTAAGAGATGCCAGTACCAGGAAGCAGGAGAAATCCAGCACATACTGCAGGTTCAGGGTCAGTTAGTACCATTTGGAAAACAAGCAAGGTCCACAGGTCCAAGAAGGGTGACCAGGTTTAGATGCCCTGAAAGGAGTGCAGGAAGGAAGGAGCAGGCACCAAGCGTCTGGATCACCGCAGGTCGGGAAGAGCAAGCTGGTTAACAGACATAACGCTGAGAAACCTGAATGTGACATGTGGCCTTTGAGCCTAGGCCCAGTGGCGTCGGGTGTGTAGGCTGTGTATGCGTGGGCAAGGGCTCAGGCTTGTGGGTGTGCGATTGGGAGTGGGAGGGTCCTGATGACGGCAGGTGCTGAGAAACTGAGTCCTCCCACAGTACTCGTACACAGTCTCGACAATAGTCATTTCCTTTGGTTTTCAGCATGGCTTGGCAAGTAAGTAGCCAAATGACAGGGCTGCAGTTAGTCGCGGTGTCTCCTCCAGGCCTTATCTAAAGTGGAGATATCAATTGTATCACAAAAGTGAACTTCTTCTCAGCCACAGGCTGAGCTTTCCCGTGTGCAAGAGTCTGCTGGCCAGGCTCACTCGTCCCCTAGCACGTCCCCAGGGAGGTGTCTCTGTGCCCAGCAGGCCTGCTGGGGGCATGGGTTCTCACACACAACTGCTCATGCACCCGTGAAAAATTAAACCATCACATGACTTTTCTAAGCCCATCAAATAGGAGTTTTGCTCAAAATACTCTCTCCGGTCCTCACCCTCCTAATTCAGTCTCTCTGACCGACTCTAGGATAGATTTTACAACTCTCATCTCTGCCTGCGTCTGCAGCACAGCACCCCTGCCCCCCAGGCAGCTAGTTCAGTCCCAGGCCAGGACCTGTTCATGTAGATGACAACTGGATAACCAGGTTCATCTCACTGATGGCAAGCAGTCAAAACACAAACAATGCTCATGATCTTAGTATGTAAAAAACATTGAAGAGTTAAAATATATTGGGAAAAGGGTGTGGATTTGTGATGGAAAATGTTCTCAGGGGAAGCTTTTAGAACTATAAATTATTACATTTTATTTTGTATTTATTAGGTTTACAGTGTTTCGCAATCTCCAAAGCATAGGTTTACCTGGATAAATGAGGGCATTGCTCTAGTAACCTATTTCCTTTGGATAGACTATTCAACCCTTTAACAAATTTCATATTTATTATTAAACTTAGAATAAAGTTGGAAGGAACCTCATATTAGCTATTTTCAAAAGTTGAATAGTCTCAACTTGCCAAAGGGGATGAAAATGCTACCTAATTATAGCTAATGTGGTTATTATGTGCCAAGCACTTTAGAAGGATCATTTCAAATAAATGAACCTTCTCGCAACACTATGAGATAGTTACGGTTATTATTCCCATTTTACTGATAAGGAAACCAAATCTGACGGTAAAGAGCTTGCCCAAGTCACACCGCCGGCAAGCAGTGGCCCTGGGACTCGGTCCAGGTTTTACACGAGCAGGGGCCTCGCCCTACTGTTCATCCCTGGATCCCAGGGCCTGGCCAAGAGTAAGCCCTCAAATATTTATCCAGTGAGTTGAATTTGTTCGTGTATGAATATTTTCATTATAGTCTTAGGTAAAAATTGTTTTCTGTTCCTATGCCCACTGTACTCTTGAGACATTCTTGAGATATGATTTGAGTAACTGCAAGTATTTTCATTCACATATACAGTATATTATTTTTAGGAACATGAGAGAATTTCAAGAATCCATGAAGAGTTTAAGAAAAAAAGGAATGTGAGTAAAACCATTTTCTTCTTTAAAGTGTATTCTTATCCAGGTACAGTGGTGACAACTGACAGATTTTAGATTCTTGCAGCTAAAGTAGTTGTTTTTTTGTATTTCTTAAGATGCTACTTGTTAGGGACCATGGGTGGCTGCTGGGTGCCTTTTTTTTTTTTTTATTTACCTTTTGGCTGCGTTGGGTGTTCGTTGCTCTGCGCGCAGGCTTTCTCTAGTTGCAGCGAGTGGGGTCTACTCTTCCTTGCGGTGCACAGGCTTCTCATTGCGGTGGCTTTTTTTGTTGCAGAGTGCAGGTTTCAGTAGTTGCAGCGAGTGGGGTCTACTCTTCGTTGCGGTGTACGGGCTTCTCATTGAGGTGGCTTTTCTTGTTGCAGAGTGCAGGCTTCAGTAGTTGCAACACACGGGCTCAGTAGTTATGACACGTGGGCCCTAGAGCGCACAGGTTTCAGTAGTTGCGGCGTGTGGGCTCAGTAGTTGTGGCTCACGGGCTTAGTTGCTCCACGGCATGTGGGATCTTCCCGGACCAGGGCCGAACACGTGTCCTCTGCATTGGCAGGCGGATTCTTAAACACTGAGCCACCAGGGAAGCCCTTAGGTGCCTTTTCTTCTCGTCTCTGTCCTGAATACGTTCTGCTGTGTCCTGATTTAGGAACCCAGGGAAATGAGCACCCATATAGAGCTCTTCACCCACATTTCATTCACAAAGATTAAGTTCTTTTACAGGTTTCTAATTCCATCCTTAACTTAATTGCACAAATTAGTAGAGGATGAAGAGAGCTTTTATTAATCCATTAATTACTTTTTTTTTTAAATTTTTATTTATTTATTTTATTTTATTTTTGGCTGTGTTGTGTCTTCGTTTCTGTGCGAGGGCTTTCTCTAGTTGTGGCGAGCGGGGGCCACTCTTCATCGCAGTGCGTGGGCCTCTCACTGTCGCGGCCTCTCTTGTTGCGGAGCACAGGCTCCAGACGCGCAGGCTCAGTAGTTGTGGCTCACGGGCCTAGTTGCTCCGCGGCATGAGGGATCTTCCCAGACCAGGGCTCGAACCCGCGTCCCCTGCATTGGCAGGCAGATTCTCAACCACTGCGCCACCAGGGAAGCCCCATTAATTACTTTTTAATGTATTTTAATACTTAAGGGTGCCTCAGCTCTCTACTTCAACTCAATTTCGCTGTGAACCAAAAGCTTCTAAAAAATAAAATCCACTGAAAAAAAATGTAGAGAGCTTACCTGTTATTCTTGTTAGGCAGATTTTGAAATCTGCTGCCAGAAAATCTACTATGAAAGGTCATTTTCTGGGTGATAATGTGTGTTTCTGTGTTTTTCGCTGAGGAAGCCAGAGGCTGAGATAATAGCTATGTTTCTTTTGTAGGATCCTACATTTCTGGAAAAAAAAGAACGCTGTGATTATCTGAAGAATAAACTTTCTCACATAAAGCAAAGGATTCAAGAATATGATAAAGTAATGAATTGGGATGTACAGGGTTATTCTTAAAACTTATTTGAAACTACTTTTTTATATCAAGCTTCATATTTATTTACTGTCTTTTTTTATGCTCGTCTCTGTGATAGAGAAGCAAATGCCTCCTGAATCAGCTTGTAGTTGGTTTAGCTGGTATGTCAAGTTAAAACAGTATGTGATTGCATTTCAGACATTTCAAAACAAATTCAAATTTACTAAGGGCCTTTACTAAAAGTGAAAGAAATTCTGGATTCATCTGCGTACAATTTATATTTATCTTGTTAAAATTGATTTAAGCATTGTGTCCTTGTGGTGTGATGATCAAGTGGAGTATCAATTCTGGTGCTGCTTTTTCCTTTTTTACTTAGGCCAGTTCCTGGGATTCTTTTAGGACAAATTTCTCTTCCTAGCCAAAGATGTCATTTCTGCTCTTGAAAGGGGTTTGAATTCAACATTTTGAAGCCTTATGATCTTGGGCAAGTTGCTTAATCTGCCTGTGCCTATTTCCTCATCTGTAAAATGGGGCTAATCATAGGACCTACCTCCTAGGGTTGTTATGAGGATTAAAAGAGTTAATATTCGTAAAGCACTTAGAACAGAGCCTGGCACATTTGTAAGCACTGCATTAGGGTTTGTGAACTATATAGACGTGTTTGTGGAATGAATAAACTACATAGAATAAGTCTCAAGGAAAGGACCTTAACGAGCAGGTCCAGCCAGCTAACCCAAGGCCATGGCCTCATGACTTTCTTTTTTTTTGTGCTGTAAATAAATCTTACGCACGTCGCCTTAAGCACATGCTTCCCTGTGGCCCTGTGCCTACTGGGGTCCAGGGAAGCCTTCTTATCTTTAATCAGCATCACTGTGCACATCTCTCAACGTCCCCACAGCCCAGCCCTTCCTGTAAACCTCGAAAACAAGGATTGTGTGAATATTGTTGCCGTTTCTATCCTGTTTAGATGTCCATCCTAAGGCCCCATGATGTTGTATCTGCTTAGAATCTCCCTTTGATTTATTGGAATGCTTCATTGTCCCAAGAATTATCTTGGCTTTGAGGCTTTATTCATGAGAAATGTTTTATTTTTATTAACGTGAACAAGAGACTGCTTTAAAAATGTTTTAAAAAATCATTGTTATTGGTTCCTCTTCCGGAGCATCTATCTTGTAGATAATTCCCCAGGTGTAGAAATACAATTTCTGCTTCATATAGTTGCCATTCAAACAATTAATACTGGAGGAATTTTCTAAGTGATGAAACCAAAGAAAAGAATTTGGAAAAGCAAAGGCTTACGAAGTATTGATTACTGAATAAACTTCCTAGTTCTTCTTTGTCAATGATATCTTATTTAGTGTATATTGTTACTATTTTCAATCCATGGTTCTCAGACTATGTTTAGGGTGCTAAGAGTCTTAAGAGGTGAAACCGAGGAAAGTGTGAGGCTAGGCTCCCTCTGGACCGCCCCCCGAACTAGAACAGCTGTACTTTCCGTTTTACATATTGGGACCCCATGTTAACATTTCGCTTAAGAAGAGTACCCATGCTTTAAAAAAAAAAGAAAGATGAAATAATACCATTTTGGTGAACTGTAAAGAGATTAATATTGAAATGAAGTGTTAAGGAAATTTGACTTTGTGAAACTTTATTTTACTACAGTTGTAAATGTTAATCTTTGAAAACCAGTGTTGTAATGCTGATTTTTACAGTTTTTATGTGAATACCTAGGCATATTAAAATTTCAGTCACCTGTTGTTTTGTGTGTATCCTTTATTGTTTACTTTTCTAGCGTTCCTGAGTTGACTGGGCATATTCTCCATTATCAGAAAATAAACTGGAAAGTCATTGAAAACTTGCGGATCATGGTGCTCAGGTGACTATTTCCTCCTCCCCCATTATTTGCAAGAATTCAAAGTCAAGGCCACTGTTGGTTTCCTCGGGCTGCCTGCCGTAACCAAGTACCACAAGCTTAAAACAACAGAAATGTATTGTCTCACAGTTCTGCAGGCTCGAAGTCTGAAATCAAGGTGTCAGCAGGGCCAACCTCCCTTGAAGCCTATAGGGGAATCCTTCCCAGCTTCTGGTGGTTTGGGCTGGCAGTCTCTGACATTCCTTGGCTTGTGTACATATCGCCCCAATCCTCCATCTTCACGTGGCCTTCTCCCTGTGCCTCTGTCTTAACAAGGCTATGTTCTTATAAGGACACCAGTCGTATTGGATCAGGGACCCACCCTCTCTAGTATGACCTCACCTTAACTAATTACACCTGCAAAGACCCTATGTCCAAATAATGTCACATTCTGAGGTCCCAGAGGTTAAGACTTCAACCCATCTTCTTTGGAGAGGACACAGTTCAACCCATAACAGCCACCTTTAGCAAGTTATGAGATTCAGAAAAAGATAGTTCCCTGTACATTTTTTTTCTCACCTGACTTTTAACATGTATTCTATTTTGAAACTTAATATGAGAAGATATCAGCATATCTAAAACTTGAAAAGAGAAAAGTATATATCCTTCACTCATTCATTTGTCAGTTATGTGCCAAATGCTTTCATTGGCCAGATGTTCTAGCACTGAAGATACAGTAGTCAGTAAAACAGGTAGAGACCCTGAGGTTACTGTCTAACAGGAGATCTGAATGAGAAGATAAAGGGTTGGTGATGAAGTGTGCAATTTTCTTATGTGCTTTTCTATAAATGGTTTGTGTAGAGACCCTGATACTGAGATGCACCAATGTTCAAAAGATAGACAATATAGGAAAAATCTATAATTTTTTCTGACTCAATTTTTTTAAACTGTCAGAGAAAAATTTTTAAAAGAAAAAAACCGAATAGATACAAAAGCATAGAAAATGGAAGTCCCGCCACCCTGGTGATATATACTGTTCGGAGCATATCCTTCCAGTCTTTTTATTTTTTTTATTTTTATTTTATTTTATGTATTTGTTTATTTTTGACTGCATTGGGTCTTCGTTGCAGCACACGGGCTTTCTCTAGTTGCGGCGAGCGGGGGCTACTCTTTGTTGCGGTGCGTGGGCTTCTCATTGCAGTGGCTTCTCTTGTTGCGGAGCACGGGCTCTAGGCACGCGGGCTTCAGTAGTTGTGGCACGTGGACTCAGTAGTTGTGGCTCACGGGCTTAGTTGCTCAGCGGCATGTAGGATCTTCCCGGACCAGGGCTCGAACCCGTGTCCCCTGCATTGACAGGCGGATTCTTAACCACTGCGCCACCAGGGAAGTCCCTTCCAGTCTTTTTATAATACATGTAATCATTTTTGAATGGTCTACTTTAATACCGTAAGTGTTTTCAAAGAAGAGTATCTGGGAGGTTGCACCAGCATGTGGTAGAGCAGCTCTCCTACATTAGACAAGCCAGGCTTAGAAGGAAGGTAGGAGGAGCCCAGCAGAAGGGCAAAGTGGACTTCAAGCTCACCACAACAAAGACTCCATTATTTCCTGTGTGATCTTGAACCTAAGCATCAGCCTCCTTATCTGTGACGGGATAATATTACTACCTGATGAAACTGTTATCAAAATTAAATAGAATAATGTTTGTAAAATATCAGGAAGATGCTTGCTCAATTAGTGGTGGCTAGATATTCAGTTCAAACTGTGCTTTTCACTAAGTTAGATAATGAATTGGCTGTTTTAAAGGTAGAATATCAAAATGACTTTTTTTTTTTTTTAATAGCTACTCTATTTATTTATTTATTTATTTATTTATTTATTTTATTTTTAGCTGTGTTGGGTCTTCATTTCGTGCGAGGGCTTTCTCTAGTTGCGGCAAGGAGGGGCCACTCTTCATCGTGGTGCGGGGGCCACTCTTCATCGCGATGCACGGGCCTCTCACTGTCGTGGCCCCTCCCATTGCAGGGCACAGGCTCCAGACGTGCAGGCTCAGCAGTTGTGGCTCACGGGCCCAGTTGCTCCGCGGCATGTGGGATCTTCCCAGACCAGGGCTCGAACCCATGTCCCCTGCATTAGCAGGCAGATTCTCAACCACTGTGCCACCAGGGAATCCCTCAAAATGACTTTAATAATAACAATAATAAAGGGCTGTTTTTGAAAGTGTATAGGTAATGCATTTATTGTAGAAAAATTTAGAAAATGAACTCTTCCAAGCTCACACAAATAAAATTGCCCATAATTCTGCCCCTTGGAGATAGTCACTGTTAACATTTGAGATCATATCCTTCCATTCTCATCTTACACAGGTATGTATTTGTATAAGCATATTATATACAGAAAGTTTTGGTATTTACAAAATGAGTTTATTATATAGTACGTTGTGTTTTGTGTTTTAATTAATAAAACTAGACATGTAATTTTTCTGAATTTAGAGTTTTTATGTTTTCTATTTATTTCATTTTAATGCAGTTATATTATCATTGTTTTAGTTACTGATGTTCATATTGTATGTCAGAAAAAGCAAGGAATGGGAGTTAGGTCTAGATTCAAGCTGTGTGGCCTCAGGCAAGTCACTTAACTCCTTTGAGCAATGGGATTAGGTGAGATAAAAGTACGTAAGGTGGGAACTTCCCTGGCCCTCCAGTGGTTAAAACTCCGAGCTTCCAGTGCTTCAGTCCCTGGTGGGGGAACTAAGATCCCACAGGCTTGTGGCACGGCAAAAAAAAAAAAAAAAAAAAAAAATTACCTGAAATAATTTCGTAAACCATAAATCTCTGAAAAATCCTTGCATTTATTTTTATATTTTTGTTCTGATAATGTTATCAATAAGAAATTTTCTTTAGTTCATTATTAATAACTTGAGCTGTTAATAAGCATATTTACTATATAATCAGGGCTTCTTCGGAGGTCTGTATATTCTGGTACAACCAGAATGGCCTTGACACATACAAAGAATATTTCCATTTCAGCTGATTGACTTGGAAGCCACAGCGTGTGCCAGTGTGAAAGAAGGAAAGAGCAGGCCACTTGGGAACAGGGGAGGAATTTTCCAATTAATAGAGCACAGATTTGGCACCTTCCTTTCTTCTTTATAAAGTAGAAAAAAGGCCCCAAGATATAAGAACTTCATCACGCACCCCACCTCCAGGTATGTATTTAATGGCAATTCTGTTTGCCTCGTAATTTGTTTAATGGATAACCCTGCCACTTAATTGCTTTGGAGAAACTAAAGTTATTGCAAGATATTAGACCCCAAATAGGCGTTTATCAAGACCGTTTGAATTGTAAGCAGTGTACAAGGTTGCTCTTTTTACACAAAACACCATTTTGTGCTACCAATTAAAACAATAAATATTTATAATCATTATTTATGGGGGAATTTTAGTAGGAGGATTTAGCAGTCAGTGTTCTCAGTCATAAGCCACAGAAGCCAAAGCTGGTTGACTTAAGAAGAGGGATTTATTACTATCTACTGTCTAGCTTACAGAATTGCTGGGAGACCTGGAAAACTGAGTTGGAGGCTATGCAGCAGGAAAAATGCCCAAAATCACACCTAAAATCCAGTCTGGTGAAAACAGCTCTCCTGCTCCTGCTGCCCTCTGTGTGCCAAATGAACTACCAACCCTGCCATCCTTGGAAGCGTGACTCAGATTCAGATGATTCAGAGTGAGAGATGGATTGGTGGAAGCTAGGTCCCTTGCCATGCTCTAATTGCAAAGGAGACTGGGATGGGAAGGGCCTTTTGAGCTTCAGCAGGCAGACCTGGCTTCCTACTGAGATTCGTCACTTGGAGAATTCCCCAAAGTATGAAGGGATTTGGATGCTGACAGCCAAAGAGGAAGCAAATATCACCTACAGATTAGTAGTTGTCCTAATTGTGAGTGTAGTCAGGGATTTATCTTACTCATTTACGAACAGGCCAGATACACTCATGACAGCCAGTGCCAGAACACCTTTAACCTTAATGCTTCCAGAGCTGAGAGGAAAGACAGGAAGGGTCCCCACTAAGGTCCTAAGATGTAGGAATGTGTCCCTGGCCCTCAGGTTTGAGATTCAGAAAAACATTATCACCCAGAAAGCATGGCAGTACAGTAATTTCCTGGCCTTTCCAGATGAGGTCAAATCTTCCTACTATATGCTCTTCTACACTTGTACCTCTTATTGAAATGAGTACAAGTGTTTACCAAAAGGCGTGTACAAGAATGTTCATAGCAGCTTTACTCATAATAGCCCCGACCTAGCAATAACTCAGATGCCCATCAACAGTAGAGTAGTAGAAATGAGAAATTGTGGTATAGTCATAGAATACTACAGAGCAGTTTTAAAGAAGAGTGAATTGCTGTTACATGCAAAACACAACACAACGTTGAACAAAAGCCAGACCAGAGCACATACTGCACAATTCTGTTTATACAAAGCCCCAAATCAGGCAAGATTAAACAATGGTGATCTAAGAATAGGGATTAACTTTGGAAAGCCAGTTATTAACTGGGAAGGGGTATGAGGGAGCCTTCTAGGGTATGAAAATGTTCCATACTTTGCTCTGGATGGTAGTTACATGGCTATATAAATATTTAAATATTTATTTCACTGCGCTGTTGGGTTCATTTTATACACTTAACATATGTCTGTTCTATATCAATAAAAAAGCTACTGTATTATAAAAATCTAATCTCTGGTGATAGAATTCAGAATAGAGGTTACCTCTGAGAGATGGTTATTGGCTGGGATGGGGCATGTGGGAGCCTTTGGGGTGCTATACCTTGATCTGGTTGGTTACCTGGGTATATAGATAGGTAAAAGTTCATCAAGCTGAAGACTTAAAATTAGTGCCTTTTAATGCATATATGTAATACCTCAATTTTTAACAATCATATGTATGTTTGAAGAAAAGTATATCCCCAATTTAAAACAATGTGAATTTGGGAACACAGTCCTTTCATAAATTGAGGACTGCCTAGTGTTCAGGTGGTCTTTGGAGAACATCTGCGAAGTTATAGCTGGGGCAGCACAACAGTCTTACAACTGCTGATTCAGTTAGTTATATTTGAAACCCAAAGTTGTGCGTGTTTGTGACTGGGAACCGACCCCCATATCAGAGAGGGCAGATTATAACCATTTTCTTCCTCTTTTCCTCCATGAACTGTCCAAAAACAGATGGTCTACACATGAATGACCCTGAAGATTATTTATACCTGTTTAAATGCTTTTATTCTCACACTGTTGAATTCGTGGCTATTGATTCTTTTTGTGCATAGGGCAGGAGGCTGATGGGTATATGACAGGTGAGGAAAATACTGTTTGTTAGTAACGTGTGAAACACAGCAGCCCTTCCCTATTTAAATCTTGTTTGTGATCAGGAAGGCTGCCAATGTTGTTAATATTCAAGGGTACTCTGGGGATTGTTTTTGCCAAAGGGCAAACTCAAGTTAAACCGTGGGACAAAGTTATGCTCAACTACCATCCAAGTATTTGGAGGTGCCTGCCATGTGATTCAGCTGCCCAGATGCAACAGGGTGGTGGAAACGGTCTGTTGCTCTTCATATAATTAGTGGTGATATCCAGGATTTTCTTAGAAACCCTCAGGATTAAGCGTTTGAAATCAGAGACTGTAGAGAGATTACATACTGCAAGAATGTTATCGTAGGTATCTGATGTCACCATGCCATGTGTCAGTGAGTAATTCTTCATGAGTCACTTTCGTAGTTTCACTGTTTCCCTACAGGCTGCTCCTTGATTTTCCCCTATTCTCATGATGAGAAATTGGTACCGAACAATAGGACTGTAGAAATTCTTCTTTATCTTTGTGACATTCATATCCTCAGCAGCTCACACTGAGGCTGGAATAGCCACCTACCTGCTCTTCCCAGCTCCGTTTTGTGATGTTAGTTGAACAGGAATTGAGCTTCTCACGTATACAAAGCAGATGCTTTGCTTATAGTGCTTCTCATGAGACTTAACCATGGTTTTTGCTTTCATAGAAGTCACTGGTGTACCATATGGCCATGAACTATGTTAGAAGCTGTAGAGTGGTTAAGAGTACTGGCTCTGGGACCAGACTGCCTGGGTCCAAATCCTGGCAATGCCACTTATTAGCTGTGTAACCTTGGGCAAGTTACTTCATCTCTCAGAGAGTAGGGACCATGACTCCATCATTTTTGTGCCTCTGCTTAGGCCCTTGAAGTGGTTGGTCTGATTATCAGAATCACCTGGGATGCTGTTATTAGTTTAGGTTCCTAGTTCCCTCCCTGGGATTTTCTGACCTGTTTGGAGTGGGGACCAGGACTTGTATTTGTTATGTATTTGTGTTTATTATGTATTATGAGAGAGACCCAGGGAAGAGACCCAGGGAAAAAAAACTCCCACCTTTTTCTCCTCCTCCTTCCATGTCCTGCTGGTACCTCCCAATAACCCAACCAGAAGGCAGAGACAAGGAGTCTGATGATGTGGTCTACCCAGGTCAGCTCCTGGGGTCAGTATGGAGAAGGGTGGAAAGTGGGTCTGGAGGAAGACATCCAGCATCCGTGTTACCTCACCAAATCCCAACCATCGTCAACTCCATGATATGCGTGCTATCGTTATACTATTTTACAACTGAGGTCACTGGGGCCCAGAGGCAGACACTCAAGTTTCCCACACAAGCAATGCTCAGTTCTACCTACGAGGCATTAATCTTAACAGGATTTGTACTGAAGCTCATATGGCCTAGATACCTCTCATTGAATACCCAGCTTATTTAACGCCTCACCTTTCTCATCCTCCTTTGTTCTTCTGCAGCATTTGTGGTCAGAGCTGCAGAGGCCACAATTCATTACTGTCCTGGTTCCATTTACATATAGACTGTTGGAATCAGGGAGTTCAAGGAGGTGTCATCCAACTCATTTCTTTCTTTATTTAATATTTATTTATTTATCTGGCTGCACAGGGGCTTAGTTGCGGCATGCAGGATCTAGTTCCCTGACCAGGGATCAAACCCGGGCCCCCTGCATTGGGAACACGGAGTCTTAACCACTGGACCACCAGGGAAGTCCCCAGCTCTCTTATTTTATACAATAATTTGGCAGCCCAAGATCCAGTTCATGTATTCATTTTCCATTCCCTGACTAGACTGTAAGCCGCAGGAGGGCAGAAGTCAAGTCTTTTATATCATCTCTATCTTCCACCCTCTTATCAGAGTGTAACGAACGCATTGCTGATACTCAACAAATTCATTTTGATTGGTTTGGTTGGCTAATATTTTTAGTTAAATAGCAGATGAGCTATTTTAGCCTGAAGGTGAGAGAGAAACAAACATCCTCATTCACAGCTGTTGAGAGTAGAAATTGTTAAACCATCCAAATGTCCATTGCCAAAATGTCAAATATAATGCAATCCTTTAAAAAAGCTGTACCTTCTGACTTGGCAATCTCACTTCTAGGAGTTCAACCCAAAGATAAATTCATAGATACATGCAGATTTATGGACACATATGTTCATCTCGGTATCTCATGAGTATAACTACACATACGAACATACATAGATCGTGAGAGACTGATACAGGCAATGATCAAACCGTATATAAAAAGAGAATTCTGGCCCACAACCTGGCAGCAAGGAGTCCAGGAACATAAACCACAACCTCTGTATCAATCGGCACCAAACAGCAAGGACTTGATCAATAATTGCCAGCTTCCCTAATTTTTGCCCTCCTTCCCCCCTTCCAATTTAGGATCAACCAGAAAAAACCAAATATGCTCTCCTAACCAAGTACATGATGCCTGTTTCTCATTAGCCCACCTCTAGCTTCCCTTGGCAACAACTTCCAATCAGGACATGCCTGAAGCCTTTCTTTTCTTTCAACTTTCTTTTTCTTTCTTCCTTTCTTCCTTTCTCTTAAACGTTTTTTTTTTAATTAATTAATTTATTTTTTGGCTGCATTGGGTCTTCACTGCTTTGCGCAGGCTCTCTCTAGTTGCGGCGAGCGGGGGCTATTCGTTGCCGTGTGTGGGCTTCTCATTGCGGTGGCTTCTCTCGTTGCGGAGCATGGGCTCTAGGCACGTGGGCTCTAGAGCACAAGCTCAGTAGTTGTGGCACATGGGCTTAGTTGCTCCATGGCATGTGGGATCTTCCCAGACCAGGGATCGCACGCACGTCCCCTACATTGGCAGGCGGATTCTTAACCACTGCGCTACCAGGGAAGTCCCCTTTCTTTCTCTCTTTCTGTCTTCTCTCTCTCTCCTTCTTTATTTTTCCCTGCATCGGGTCTTAGTGGCAGCAGGCGGGATCTTTTGCTGCAGCGTTTGGGATCTGTCATTGTGGTGTGCGGGCTTCTCTCTAGTTGTGGTGTGCGGGCTTCTCTCTAGTTGTGGTGTGCGGGCTTCTCTCTAGTTGTGGTGTGCGGGCTTCTCTCTAGTTGTGGTGTGTGGGCTTCTCTCTAGTTGTGTGTGGGCTCCAGGGCGTGCGTGCTCAGTAGCTGCAGCGCGCGGGCGCTCTAGTGGTGGCCTGTGGGCTCTAGAGCGCATGGGCTTAGTTGCCCCACGGCATGTGGGATCTTAGTTCCCCGACCGGGGATCGAACCCGCATCCCCTGTATTGGAAGGTGGATTCTTAGCCACTGGACCACCAGGGAAGTCCCTCAACTTCTTTCAATAAAGCCTGTCAACTCCTCTGCCTGCCTGCCTGCCTTTGAGTCTCTGCCATATGCATGCGATGGTGGCTGACTTCCTAGCTATAGCAAGCTCTGAATAAACAGCCTGCTCATTCTCATTTGGGTGGTCTTCCTTTATTTCCACAACTGGAAACAACCCAAAGCACCTGACAATAGAAAATGGTGTATCTATATGGCAGAATATTATACAGTGAGTGAAAATCAAGTTTTTTGAAGAAAAGTCAATGGTAAATGCTCCTGAAGTAATTTTGGGTGAAAAAAAGGAAACATAGTTATAGTATGATCTATATACAGTTATACTTTGCTTATATATATATATTTTTTTTCCACTTCCCACCAGGGAAGCCCCCATGGTTCTTTTCTTATTGTGGTAAAATATACATAAAATTTACCATTTTAACCTTTTTTTTTTTTTTTTTTTTAATATAAGAAGTGGATTTATTTAGAGAGAAACACATTCCACAGACAGAGTATAGGCCACCTCAGAAGACAAGAGGCCCCGGAATATGGGGTGGTTAGTTTTTATGGGCTGGGTAATTTCATAGGCTAATGAGTGGGAGAATTATTCCAACTATTTTGGGGAAAGGGGGGGGAAGATATCCAGGAATTGGGCCACTGCCCACTTTTTGACCTTTTATGGTCAGCCTCAGAACAGTCATGGCACCTGTGGGTGTGTCATTTAGATGCTGATGTATTACAATGAGCGTATAATGAGGCTCAAGGTCTAGTGGAAGTCGAATCTTCCTCCGTCTCAGACCTAGTTGGTTCTAACCAGTTTTTGTCATGTCCTATGGCTATGTCATTCTTTTAAAGGTTGTGCCCTGCCCCCTTCCCTCCTGTTTCATTTCCCCCTCAGAGATTTTACTCCTAGATTCTTATTTTAAAATGCACAATTCTTAAGTGTGCAATTCAGTGGCATTAAGTACAGTCATAATGTTGTGCAACTGCCACAACTATCCATTTACAGAATTTTTTCATCATCCAGAACAGAAACTCTGTGCCCATTAAACTATAACTCCTCATTCCTACCTCCTCACAGTCCCTGGTAGCCTCTATTCTACTCTCTGTGTCCAATATATGAATTTGCCTATTCTAGATACCTAATATAAGTGGAATCCTACAATATTTGTCCTCTTGTGTCTGGTTTATTTCACTTAACATAATGTTTCAAGATTTACCCATGTTGTAACGTGTCAGAACATCATTCCTTTTTTTTGGCTGAATAATAGTCCACTGTGTGTATATATTACATTGTTCTTATCTATTCATCTGTTGATGGACATGGGTTGTTTCCATCTTCTGGCTATTGTGAATAATGCTGCTATGAATATTGATGTTTATTTGAATCCCCACTTTCAGTTGTTTGGGATATATACCTAGGATGGAAATTGCTGGATCATGTGGTAATTCTATACTTCTTGAGGAACCACTATACTAGTTTCAACAGTAACTGCACCATTTTACATTCCTACCAGCAATGCATGAGGGTTCCAATTTCTCCACTTTCTCACCAACTCTTGTTATTTTCTCTTTTTTTAGAATGGCCATCTGAATGGGTGTGAAGTGATATCTCATTATGGTTTTCATTTGTTTTCCTAATGATTAGTGATGTTGATCATCTTTTGATGTGTGTATCTTTTGTACAGAAATATCTGTTCAAGTCCTTTGACCATTTTTTAATTGGGTGTTTTTTGTTGTTGTTGAGTGGTAAGAGTTCTTTATATACTCTGGATTTGATTTAGTTTTGAATTGGACTAAATCCATCAGTTCATCAGAAGACTTATAAACGTAGACTCCAGAAAATATTCTCAACTAGATTATCTTTATTTTTTAATTTAATTTAATTTTTTAAAATTAATTAATTTATTTTTTGGCTGCGTTGGGTCTTCATTGCTGCGTGCAGACTTTCTCTAGTTGCAGTGAGCAGGGGCTACTCCTTGTTGTGGTGCACAGGCTTCTCATTGCGGTGGCTTCTCTTGTTGCGGAGCACGGGCTCTAGGCGAGCGGGCTTCAGTAGCTGTGGCACACAGGCTCAGCAGCTGTGGCTCGTAGGCTCTAGAGCACAGGCTCAGTAGTTGTGGCGCACGGGCTTAGTTGCTCTGCGGCATGTGGGATCTTCCTGGACCAGGGATCAAACCCGTGTCCCCTGCATTGGCAGGCGGATTCTTAACCACTGTGCCACCAGGGAAGCCTAGCTTATCTTTAGAAGCAAAAATATATAAAATAATATAATCTGACGGGGCTTAATGGTGGTGGAGGGTACATAACAACACAGAAATTGGTCAAACGTTACTTCTGGACTGTTGGCTGGGCTGGCCAGATTACTTAAGGACAATAGGTCACCAAAAAGTGAATGTCAAGCAACAAAAGCCAAGACTCCTTTCATTCCTGTGTTTGCTGTGTCCCTTGGTACCCGAGCCT
This sequence comes from Balaenoptera borealis, assembly GCF_965194805.1. Lineage (NCBI taxonomy): Eukaryota > Metazoa > Chordata > Mammalia > Artiodactyla > Balaenopteridae > Balaenoptera > Balaenoptera borealis. The sequence goes on from NC_138867.1 coordinate 57,261,635, forward strand.
GCTGTAGCCTTCTACTCCAGCCTGGGTGTCCATAAACTGATGGGAGATGGAGGGGACACATTTCTGAGGTGTTTTTGGCTTGTAGTGGGGGAAGGAGTGCTCCAGTGAATCATTCGGGATCTTCTATGTCAAAAGGTTCTGAAGAAAATGGAGTATACACTTGGTGAACATAGTATGAGACATAGGAATGAAATGAGGAGTGCATTAAGGGGAAGCAGTTTCAGAGACATTGAGAGAATGGGCATTTAGATAGAAATATTGAATGAGAGAATATGAAAGTAGTTATTCAGAAGTAAGTGTTTGGGACCAAGATTTTAAAGTCACAACAAACCACCTAATTATGCTTTTCACCCCCATAAGTGGTTTCAGAAACACTATTCTATGGGAATTAAAGTTATTTTAAGAGACAGCCAACAAGAGTTATTTTAAGAGGCAATTTAAATATTTACTTTCATGCTATAACCTTTGCCTTGTTTGTAGTTGAGTTTAAGCCTTTAGACTGAAGACAAAAGGATAAAAGGATTTAAGTTTTGAGATAATTACATGAATATTATAAATAATTGAAGCACCATGCCAACAAAAATTGACCTTTTCAAATTAGCAACACAAAATTGGTTATATCTAATTTACAGAAAACTATTTTTATCTTGTTATTTCATTATAATTATTCAACATATATTCCAAACAAGAGGAAGGAAAACTGTTTTAAAATTCTCAAACCAGTTAAAAAGCTCTTTAAATAATATGAATGAATAAATAAAATTTATGGATTTTATTAATCTATTTTTAAAAAGGTTTAAAGAAGGACCTAAATCATATCATATATTTAAAAATCATATATTTGTGTGTATGTATAAAGTATACATTTAATTTAATTTAAACATACAATTTAATTGAGAAAAAAGTGGTGTGGGTTATTTTCTTGTTAAAAAGTGGGAGAGGACAGAGGGTAAATATTTTCATCTTAAATCTTTGCCTGGAGGAGGCTGAGAAGTGGAAAATGGGTTGTAAGTGTTTGTTTTTGTTTCCATTTAAAAAACCAAACTTTGTTATTTTGCCAGCTTTGAAAGTCTGCCGTTTCTTTGAGGGACTGGGGGCGTGGTGCAAATCGGAGGGTATGGCCCACCAGTTCAAAAGACCCGGAGGGGTGTTGCTTCCTTTTCTTCACAAGTTTAAAAGCTGTGGACGCCTAAGACCAGTCCCCAAGGGTGGGGAGAGGATGTGGCGTCACTCCTCTTGGTAACTTTGGCGGCAGGACCACATCCATTGGAAGTCCTAGATTAAGTTCATTAACATTTTTACTCTGAGAGCAGGGAAGGTGAAGAATCTGTGGCTCTGATTTGTGACTCTCAGTTTCTAAGGACATGACCTACCAACGGAGCCACCGTCCTCTATCTTCCCTCATGAAGCCTTTGTTTTATTTTCGACTGGCTTACAGTAACTGACTTCACCTTCTCTCTTCCCTGCCCACTCTTGAGATGCCCCTTACCAGGAAATGACTCAGGCTTAATCCCAAAGGAATACTGAAAGAGGAGAGGGCATTGGTCTCAGAGAAGCTAATTGCTCCCTTAAATTAAAGAACTGGACTGGGGTCAGATCTATTGCTCTTCTTCTAGAAGCTTGCTCTAGACTTTATTTTTTTATTTTTATTTTTTTTAAAAATATTTATTTATTTGTTTTGGCTGCTCCAGGTCTTAGTTGCGGCACATGGGATCTTTGTTGTGGCATGCATGTGGGAGCTGGTTCCCTGACCAGGGATCAAACCCGGGTCCCCTGCATTGGGAGCAAGGAGTCTTACCCACTGGACCACCAAGGAAGTCCCTGCTCTAGACTTTAGAATTGTCCTCCCAGTGAAAAGCTTTTAAAGTATGCAGGCCAGGGGCTTCCCTGGTGGCGCAGTGGTTGGGAGTCCGCCTGCTAGTGCAGGGGACACGGGTTCGATCCCTGGTCTGGGAAGATCCCACATGCCGCGGAGCAACTGGGCCCGTGAGCCACGGCTACTGAGCCTGCGCGTCTGGAGCCTGTGCTCCGCAACAAGAGAGGCCACGATAGTGAGAGGCCCGCGCACCGCGATGAAGAGTGGCCCCCGCTTGCCACAACTGGAGAAAGCCCTCGCACAGAAACGAAGACCCAACACAACCATAAATAAATAAGTAAAATTAAAAAAAAAAAAAAAAAAAAAAAAAAAAAGTATGCAGGCCAGGTCAAAGGAGCCCCACCCACATGTGTGAAATATTCATTTTCCTCTCTGAAACCTGTGCACATTCTTACTCTCCCCAATATCCAATTCATTACCAGGTTTTACATGAGAAATATCTCTCAAAACCCTTGTCTTCCATTCATTTATTCAACAAATTTATTGACCATCTACTGTGTGTCAGGCTCTGCTAGCTACTGGAGATACAAGAGTAAAACAACTCTAGTGGAGAACCCAGTAGAGCTCACAGTCTGGTTGATTGCTCCCCAACTAAGCCAAACCAAACCAAAAAACTAGGCCAGCTCCCCGTAGCACTGGTCACTTTTCCCTCCTAACTCTTGGCAAATACACTTCTCCCCATTTCACAGATGAAAACACTGAGGGCTGGGACCATTACGTAACATGCCCTAGGTCACACTTGGTAATCGGCTAGAATTCTCTCTCTAAGAATCTTATTCGTTCATCATCCAAAAAGTATTGATCATTCACCATGTATCAGGCATGTCCTCAGGATATAGTGGTGAACAGAAAAGAATAGGTCCCTGATGTCATGCAGTTTATATTCTAGTGAAGGAGACAAATACTAAATAAGAAAACAGGAATTATGTCAGAGTAGCTGGATGGCTACTTAACTCTGGGTGGTCAGGGAAGGCAACTTTTTTTTTTTTTTTTTGGCTGCATTGGGTCTTCGTTGCTGCGCTCCGGCTTTCTCTAGTTGCGGTGAGTGGGGGCTACTCTTTGTTGCAGTGCGCAGGCTCTAGGCACGCGGGCTTCAGTAGTTGCGGCTCATGGGCTCAGTAGTTGTGGCTTGCGGACTCTAGAGCGCAGGCTCAGTAGTTGTGGAGCACGAGCTGAGTTGCCTCGCGACATGTGGAATCTTCCCGGACCAGGGCTTGAACCCGTGTACCCTGCATTGGCAGGTGGATTCTTAACCATTGCACCACCAGGGAAGCCTGGGAAGGCAACTTTTTAAGTCTCTGTAACCTCTACAGATATACTTTATGTTTTATACCTCTGTCCATTTTCCCAGAGTGGTAAAAAAGTAAAATCTTTAGGAGGGTCAGACTAGTTTTTAGAACAGGGAAGAGAGGAAGCTGGGTATATTTGTTTCCTAGGGCTCCTGTAGCAAAGTACCACAAAACTGGGTGGCTTAAAACAACAGAAATGTATGTCTCACGGTTCTGGAGGCTAGAAGTCTGAAATTAAGCTGTCAGCAGGGCCATGTTCCTTCTGAAACCTCAGGGGAGAATCTTTTCTTGCCTCGCTCCTAGCTTCTGGTGGCTTGCGGTGATCCTTGGCAGCCCTTAGCTTACAGCTGCAATCTCTGCCTCCGTTGTTACACAGTGTTTGCCCTGTGTCTGTCTCTGTGTTTCCTCTTCTTATAAGGACACCAGTCATGTTGGATTAAGGGCCCATCCTTCTCCAGTATGAGCTCATTTAAAAAAAAATTTTTTTTTTAAATTTTATTGAAGTATAGTTGATCTACAATGTTGTGTTAATTTCTGCTGTACAGCAAGATCACATATACATATATATATATTCTTTTTCATTATGGTTTATCACAGGATATTGAATATAGTTCCCTGTGCTATACAGTAGGACCTTGTTGTTTATCCATTCTCTATATAATAGTTTGCATCTGCTAATCCCAAACTCCCGATCCATCCCTCCCCCTTGGCAACCACAAGTCTGTTCTCTATGTCTGTGAAGTCTGTTTCTGTTTCACAGAGATGTTCATTTGTGTCATATTTTAGATTCCACATATAAGTGATATCATATGATATTTGTTTTTCTCTATCTGACTTACTTCATTAGTATGATAATCTCTAGGTCCATGCATGTTGCTGTAAATGACATTGTTTCATTCTTTTTTATGGCTGAATAATATTCCATTGTATATATGTGCCACATCTTCTTTGTCCATTCATCTGTCAATGGACATTTATGTTGTTTCCATATCTTGGCTATTGTAAAATAGTGCTGCTATGAACACAAGGGTGCATGTATGTTTTTGATTATAGTTTTTCAGTAAGACCTCATTTTAACTTAACTAATTGTATCTTCAAGGACCCTATTGCCAAATAAGGTCACATTCTGAGATACTGGGGGTTAGTATTTCATAAGCTGCATGAAGCCTTTTTAAATTTTCATATGGTCAAACTTATCAGTTTTTGTGAGGGTTTAAGTCATCCTTAGAAAGGCCTTCCCCACTCTGAGGCTAAAAATATTCTCCCATAGTTTCTTATAGATGCTTATCATTTCATTATTGGTGAGTAATTCTGTGATCCATCTGAAATTTATTTTAGTGTACAGTATTTCATCATATGTCTTAGTGGCAATGCCCCAGGTCCCCCACCCCAAAACAAACAAAAAGACAGATGACAAACTGGCAAAAAAAAAAATCTGTTACAGTGCAAAAGGGCCAATTTCATTAATATATGAAAAGTCCCTGTAAATCGATAAAGATGAATAATCCAATAGAAAATGGCACAGGATTAAGACAGTTCACTGAAAGGAATACAAATGGCTCTTAAACATATGAAAAGTTGCTCATCTCATTCATTGCAAATTGAAATTATACCAAAATACCATTTTTTGGTCATCTATCATAGTGCCAAAGATTTGATAACCCACTGTTGACCAGAGTTTGGGAAACGGTCATGTACATATATTACCAGTAGGTGTGTAAATTGGTGCATCCTCTATAGAGGGCAATTTGGCAATATCTATGAAAATTTAAAATGAACACATCCTTTGGAATACTCTCACTTCTAGGAGAAAGATGACCTCCTGGTACCAGGAAGGAGAGAACATTTTTATTACTGGAGCTGGGGAGTTGATGCCAAGATGAGTCTGCACAAACAAACCTTTCTGAAGTAATCCTTATCTTCCGTTATTTGCCCCCGTATATTTCCTAGCCACTTTCCCAAAATTTACCACCCTTAAAAACCCAACCCCCCTTTTCCTTTTTTTTTTTTTGATAAATTTATTTATTTATTTTTGGCTGCATTGGGTCTTCGTTGCTGCATGCGGGCTTTCTCTATTTGCGGCGAGTGGGGGCTACTCTTCTTTGCGGTGCGCAGGCTTCTCATTGCGGTGGCTTCTCTTGTTGTGGAGCATGGGCTCCAAGCGTGCGGGCTTCAGTAGTTGTGGCATGCAGGCTCAGTAGTTGTGGCTCGTACGCTCTAGAGCGCAGATTCAGTAGTCGTGGCACACAGGCTTAGTTGCTCCCCAGCATGTGGGATATTCCTGGACCAGGGCTCAAACCCGTGTCCCCTGCATTGGCAGGCGGATTCTTAACCACTGCACCACCAGGAAGTACCCCCCCTCCTTTTCCTTTTTTTCCTAGTCATTTCTCCACATTTTTTGGCCCTTTGTTAAAATTGTATATAAGCCCCCAAGTCTAATCACTTCTTTGAGTTTTTCATTTCTTTTCCATGAAGCTCCAGATGCCACATAAAAATATTAACATCAAAAAAAATCTATATGCTTTTCTCTTATTAATCTGTCTTTTGTCAATGTAATTCACAGGACCTAGTAACAGAACCTAGGAGGGTAGAAGAAAAGTTTTTCTTCCCCTAGCTGGGTCATATGGTAATTCTATGTTTAAGTTTACCACAGTGGCTGCATCATTTTACATTCCCACCAACAGTGCACAACAGTTGCGTTTCTCCACATCTTTGCCAATCTTTATTTTCTATTTTTTTTATTGTAGCCAAGCTAAATGGGTGTGAGGAGGTATCTCACAGTAGATCTGATTTGCATTTCCCTAATGATTAGAGATATTGAGCATCTTTTTATGTGCTTATTGACCATTTATGTATCTTCTTTAGGGAAATGTCCACTCAAGTCCTTTGCCCGTTTTTAATTCAGTTGTTTGGTATTTTTGTTGTTGAGTTTTAGGAATTCTTTATGTATTCTAGGTATCTATCTTTTATTAGATATATGATTTCCAAATATTTTCTCCCATTCCTTGGGTTGCCTTTTCACTCTATTGATAGTGTCCTTTGATGCACACTGGTTTTCAATTTTTTTTAAATTAATAAATTAATTTTATTTTTGGCTGTGTTGAGTCTTCGTTGCTGCATGCGGGCTTTCTTTAGTTGCAGTGAGCTGGTGCTACTCTTTTTCGTTGTGCGCAGGCTTCTCATTGCGGTGGCTTCTCTTATTGTGGAGCACAGGCTCTAGGCGTGTGGTCTTCAGTGGGCTCAGTAGTTGTGGTTCACAGGCTCTAGAGCGCAGGCTCAGTAGTTGTGGCACATGGGCTTAGCTGCTTTGCAGCATGTGGGATCTTCCTGGACCAGGGCTCAAACCCGTGTCCCCTGCATTGGCAGGTGGATTTTCAACCACTGTGCCACCAGGGAAGCCCAGGTTCTCAATTTTGATGAAGTCCAACTTATCTATTTTTTCTTTTGTTGCCTATGTCTTTGGTGTCATATCTAAGAAATCATTGCCAAATCCAACGTGGTAAAAACTTTTCTCTATATTTCTTCTAACTGTTTTATTGTTTTAGCTCTTATTTTGGGTCTTTGATCTGTTTGAGTCAGTTTTATTATGTGGTGTAAGGTAAGGGTTTGCCTTCATTTTCTTGCATATTATGGATATCTAGTGTTCCCAGCGCCACTTTTTTTTTTTTTTTTTTTCCAGCACCACTTTTTGAAGAGACTGTTCTTTCCTCATTGAATGGTCTTGGCACTTTTGTCTAAGATAGCAATATATTTTAAACAAAACAACAAATATGTTGTCAATATCATATCACAATGTGATAGCACAGTATAGAATATCATTAATATGTTTTTCCTCATAAACAAATTGAGATAGATTTACTGCTGGATACATAATATAAAATCACTTGGTATTTACTTGATAACAGAAGAATATGAGCTTGCCCACAGTATCTTATATTATGAAGCAATACCTTATACATTTAAAAATAACCCATTGTTTCATTACACTTAACCTGGATTCCATGTTATAACCTATATAAATAGCACAAATTCATGAGAAACACATAACCAATGAAGTACCAGTGCAAGGATATTTCTAGGGAATTATAAAAATATCTGATTTAGCAATAGAAGTATAAAAGACTTCTATTAGAATATCAACCCATACCCATCTTAAAGTCTAGTTCCTTGAAAATTGTGGTCCAAAAATCTTACTGATGCAAACGAGAATCACAAAAACCATACAATGAACAAAGTAAAACACTAAATTGACAATAATAAAGCTAAACTAACAATAATTGACATTTAAAGGAAAGACTAAGCCAACTTAATACCTAAAGACCAACCTGAGTCAACATTGACAGTACACACTTAACAAAGCCTTCTAGCTGGAAAACAGAGGAATTCCAGCTATCTGGGTGTTTGCATTGTGGGATCCTTGCAAAGTTGTTGACAACTCAACTTCTCAGTACAATGCTGAATCAATTCCTGTGTAAACTGGAGTTAAGGGTCAATACTCTGGTTTATGAATAGCAAAGATGAGTTACCTTTAATAACTTCTGTAGGTTATTAGTAGTCTTTAGAGTTACATAAAAATTTACCCTTTAGGGACTTCCCTGGTGGTCCAGTGGTTAATACTCCATGTTTCCACTGCAGGGGGCATGGGTTTGTTCCCTGGTCAGGGGAGATCCCACATGCCCCAGGGTGTGGCCAAAAAAAAAATTTACCCCTTAAAAAGAAAAAAAAGAACTCCTGCATTTTTTGTATGTAGGAACCAGGGAAAGGACTTTCAAGTTTTGGGTTAGTGGACGGCCCCTTAGGAGGTGCACTTGGAGAAAAAAAGCTAACCCTGAGAAGGGTGTGTGATATGGGGTGAGGTGAGGGAGTGGAGGACCAAAGAAGAGGGTTGACTCCAGAGACCCTTGGAGAAAGATAAAAGTGGCCTAGATTTCACAGTAAAAGCAGAACTCTCTTGAGCTAAGCTGGAAAGAATGTGAAGGCTAGGTGCAGTTGAGAATTATGAAGTGCTCTGTGTTAGTAAGTACTGTGGTTTTTCGAATTCAGAGAAGCCTGAAAAGCATTTTTGGCCCTTTAGGAATTTTCCACAGAGCTGAGGATGAGGGGATATGTTTATGTTTAAATAGCAATTCAAGTGATACTCTACTTTTACATTTATATGACCTTTATTCTTAAGCCCTTTTACATAGTTTATTTTAGGATTGACAGCCCCTAGAGAGGGAGTTCTGGAGAGACTACAGTAGGCTGGAGTGGCCAGAAAGTGTTTGGATAAAGAAGTAAGTTTGGAGTTGAGCCCTGAGCTGGGTTTTCCAAAATAGGATGTGTTAAGAGGCTCTGAGAAGGTGAGATTGACTGAATTGGAGGTGAGTCCCAAAGAATGCACAGACGCAGGTAGAAGAGGGTATGGCAAGTTCAACTTTAGGTTACTGAGAACTCAGAACCCTGGAGGGTTTGGGAGGTCAGGAAAGTGCCAGATTTTGGAAAGACCACACATTAGCAATCATCAGTCTCAAACCTTCGTCTCCTCCCATTCATTCTCCCCACAGTCCCAAGCAGTCTTTGTGTTAACACAGTTTCATTTGTGTAACTTCCTTCATAAGCTCCCTCTCCTTGCCTACACCATGAAATCGAAAATTCCAGCGTATACAGCACACTCCATGGTCTGCTTTGCACATCATCCCAGTGGTGTAAGAGTGGGGTGGTGTGAGAGGCTGTCCACTTCAGGGAGGCAGGCTTTTGCATATGTTCTTACTTGTTTCTAGAATGCCCCTTTTATACCCTAGCTAAGTTTCTTTCAATATTCTAATGCATTCACCTCTTAGGTGCCAAGCATTCTGTTCAACCATGGAAATACAAAGATGTATACAACATCAAGATTATATGACTTACAGGCCAAATGGTATTAAACATAAAGGTAATTAAACATTTCATATTAAGTGGACTCTGTCACCTAATACATGAATCATCTTGAAGTTTTGTCTGAAAATAAATTTAAAAATTTCAGAAGCTTACGTGGATTTTTAATGATTGAAATGAATATTTCAACCCATAAGTAAGTTTGTACCTCCTATTGTTCAGGTAGGGCAGTTTTGAAGTCAACAGATTGTTGCTCCCTTACCTGACGTAGTCAGGACCAGAAATTTGAATGTCAACTACAAAAAGTAGGTTGTACTGAGGATCAAAGAGTGACACATAGATACCTTAAACAGTTCCATTTAATTTGAACTATACAATGTGCATTCATTTGCTATTAGTTTGATGTAGGATCAAGACTTTTCCTTTGCATATGGACTTTTTCCTCCTTTTCTCATTTTCAACTTTCTCATTATTTTCATAAACTATGATTTTTAGTTTCGGTTTCCTTAAAGTTGAGTGAGAAATGAAAGGTACTTGGGAAGCAACCTGAGTACAGAAGCCTTCTGAGTTTTTGTATTTTTTCGTTCCAGTCTTTTACAGTTGTCTCTACCATGTCTAACTTGACAACAAATGTTTTAACAACATCTTTATTGAGTCTTTTAACAATTAACTTGTTTTTCATAGAAACATCTTTCTTTTGGGGGTCTGTCGTATTTCATCAGTTTATATAATATTTAATTAATTTGTGTGTGTGTGTGTGTGTATATATAAAATAACAAGTACAAGTGGCAATATCACATTTGGGTAAAGCACAAAGGTTGCTACCACCAATTCCACTGTTGGGAGGAGAGTTAGGACAGTTCAGTAGAAACTTGCCTTCCAACTGTGAGATTCCAAGGTGCTGAGGGCATCACAAAGTACTTAAACTCAGCTGGTATGTTATAGAAATAGCTGGTATGGTTTTTAAAATGGTCTCTGTTCTTTATCACGTAAGTAAGTATATGGTTTATAAGATATGAGTTATTTGAGGACTGAGACTGCATCAGTCAGAACTTCTTTGGTTGCAAGTGACAGAAACTGAACTCAAACCAGCTTATGCATAAAAGGGAATCTAGTGATTTAGAGAACTGAAGAGTCCAGGAGTTGACTTGGCCTCAGGGTTTCTTCTCAGCCCATCTCTCCTGTCTCCTCTGCTTCTCACAGCATATTAGTCTCATGTTCTCATACTTGCACTTCCTCTGGGTAACTGAGGAAGATGGCTCAGCTCCAGCATGCAGCATGGTTGTCTCTACGGAACACACGAAGAGGTGCTCCTCCAGCAACCCTCTATCACATACATGTCTGAGAAGCCTCTGATAGGCCTTGATGTGGGTCGTGTGTCCATCGCTGAACCAGTCACCACATCTAACCAGCCAGCCTGGATCTCATCCCCACTTTTGTTGGGGGGGCATTGTGACTGACAACCCCATCAGACCTCATGAAGTCAGGGGAGGGACAAGTCCTCAAAGGAAAAGCTGTGTGCTCTTAATAGAATCTACACATGCAAAAGCAACAGATGCCCACAGCATAGACCATGCCTTAATTATTCGGTACTCTCCTTAAGACCAAGCACATAGAAGAAGCTTAGCTTTACATATTGAATGAATAACTATTGATGGCACTTTACACTTTCAAAGCATTTCCACAGACATTATTTTATTGTCAACAGTAACAGCAGATTAAATAACTTGCTTAAAGTTACACAGCTGATTTCTGATAGAGCTGAGTTTATAACTGCATCTCCCAGTTTCCAGTCCAGTTCCCTTAGGAAGTCTTCCTCTTTTCTTCTCTCTTGCTGCCAGGACTGATGTCAAAGTGGAAGGAAAGAAGAGAGAGACATTTTGGTCATATTTTTAGTACTTCTCAGAAGGCTTGATAGGGTTTTGTCCCTAGAAGGCCATGATGGTGGTAGGTGGCAGGTAGGTTGCCTCTTTCAGACTAATTATAGGTATATGTAACAGATGGCTGTCATCACTATTTGGACTATTAATTCATTGAGTTATGGAATCTGCCAGGCTAATTTTATTTTGTTTCTAAGGCTAATATTTGCCCGTGTGTTTGACAATACTTTAATGTGCTAACACTCAGTCATGAAGATGGTACTTAAAGGTAGTGTAGTGTACTACAGGTAATGTAGGATGTAGAGGCAAACTGTGTTTGAATCTCAGCTCTGTTACTTGTAACTTTGGGCAAACCGGGTAACCTCCATGAGCCTTAGTCTCCTACAGAATAGGGTGATATTAACATCTGTCTACTATACCTAATCCACAGGGTTGTGGTGAAGAAGAAATAAGGTCGTATTTGTAAAAGTACCTCAGTAAGGTGTCCTGAAGGGCTCCATGAAATTTATAAGCTATTGATCTTACATTATTATGTCTTATTTTAAGAACAAACATTAATAACAGGCATTCTCTCCTATCTGTATAATCAACTGTGGTCACAGAAAAGATACCCAGTTTTCTTCTCCTTCTAGGCACATGGAAAACTGGCTGGGTGAAGCCGTATGTCTAGTTCTGACAGTATGTTGTTAACGAAAGTGACCTGATCAGTTCCGAGTCAGAGCATTCAATTGCCAGTGTGAGACCCTCCAGAACTTTCTTTTCCTTTACTATGTCTGGTAATATGAGAAATGGTGGTTTCTCTGACACCTGGGTCCTAGAATAAGAAAATCATGAAACCAAACCCCTAGCCAACTCTCTTTAGACATGCAGCATGAGCAAAAATAAACCTTTGTTGTTCTAAAGACACCACAATTTTTTGAGGTTTTTGTTATGTCAGCATAACCTAGCCCATCTCAGCTGAATCCTCAAGATTGGCTGGGACATTTTGGACATGGATGTTTTCATTTATGTCACTGAAGGTTTGTGGCAATGTCTCTTTAGTAAAAGAGGCGGAAGAAGTGAATCTTGCCAAGTAATGGTTTTATAACTTCTTGTGAATGAGTTCTTCCTTAAGCGAAAGTGAGGACCTTCATCCCTTCACTGGTATAGAAGGCAATGGAGCCACGGTGTCAAAAGATCCTAGTTTGATTCCCAAATTCAGTATTGACCAGCTCTGTGACTTTAAGCAAATCACTTAACCAGCTGGGCTTAATTTCCTTATCTATAAAATGGGGGTGATGATCATTCCCACCTTGGAAGGGTTATTTATAAAGTGACTAGCCTTTTTCCTGGCACTAAAGCACTATTATTCAATGGATATTTACTAAATGACTATACTTTCTATATCAGGATTATTTTAGCTCAATGCAGCAAAAAAACCCAAGTTTAAAGTAGCTTACATAATATGGCAATGTATTATCTCACATAACTGGAAGTCCAGAGTGGGCTCCAGTCTCTGGTTTTCCTTAGTTCTTTTGGCTCTGCCTCCTCTGGGCGTGGACTTGATCTCTGGGCTGGTTCCCCTTGTGGTTGTATGATGGCTACCAACAGTGCTAGAGCAACGTGTCCAGCTACGCACAGCGCTGATTAGGTTTGGGTGCGAGTTCCTGAGCCAATCACTGGCAAGGGGTTTAGGTGTCTTTCTTGGTTTTTTTAATGGTTTTCACTTTTTCATTTTTTAAAATATTTTTTTCCAGTTTTATTGAGAAATAATTGACATTCATCACTAAATAAGTCTGAGGCGTATGGCATAATGGTTTGATTTATGTGTATTGTTAAATTGTTATCACAATGGGTTCAGCTGACATCCACCTTCTCATACAGAGAAAATAAAAAGAAAAGGGAGAAGAAAGGAAAAAAATGTTCTCTTTGTGATGAGAGCTCTTAGAATTGACTCTCTTAACACCTTTCCCATATATCATACAGCAGTGCTTGCTATAGTCACATGTTGTTCATTTCATCCCTAGTACTTATTTATCTTATACCTGGAAGTTTGTACCTTTTGTCTGTCTTCCCCCAGTGCCCCCCTCCTCTTCCTCTCCACCGCTGGTAACCACAAGTCTGATCTCTTTTTCTATGAGGTGTTTTGTTTTTGTTTCTTTTCTTTAGATTCTACAAATAAGTGAGATCATACAGTATTTGTCTTTCTCTGTCTGACTTATTTCACTTAGCATAATGCCTTCAAGGTCCATCCATATATTCTATTGTATGTACACCACATTTTCTTTATCCATTCGATGGACACTTACGTTGTTTCTATGTCTTGGCTATTGTAAATAATGCTGCTATAAGCATGGAGGTGCAGATATCTATTTAAGTTAGTGTTTTGTTCCTTTTGGATATATTCCCAGAAGTGGAATTGCTAGATCATATGGTAGTTCTATTTTTAATTTTCTGAGGATCCTCCATACCGTCTTCTATAGTAGTTTTACCAGTTTACAAGCCCACCAACAGTGTGGCGTTTGTTATCTCTTGTCTTTTGTGGATGGCCATTCTAACAGGCATGAGGTGATACCTCATTGCGGTTTTCATTTGCATTTTCCTAATGACTAGTAATGTTGAGCACCTTCTCATGTACCTGTTGACCTTTCATATATCTTCTTTAGAGAAATGTCTATTCAAGTCATTTGCCCATTTTTAAAATTGGATTATTTGTTTTTTTGCTGTTGAGTTGTATGAGTTCTTTAGACTAGAATTATCTTTAGCCAATATGCTCCTCCCCTGGAGCTAGGATAGGGTCAGCCTCTCAGCCCCTCACCGCATGGGGAAGGTGAATATAAGAATAAAACTGAGATTCAGTATGATAGGAAGAAAGTGGCAATGGCAACTGGGAGAGATTCAGTTGTGTTCCGAATTCATGCACCAAGGATTGGGGTGGGGAATGTGGACATAGGACCTCACAGTTTGATGTAGGGGGCAGGTATCTGAATAAGCACAGTCCTATGATGATGGCATGGATTTGGGGTCAGAAACACATGTGTTTTAAAATCCCAGCTTTATGCTCTTCTAGCTGTGTATTTGAAGGCAGTTTTTTTTTTTTTTTAATCATCTATGAAACCCAGTTTTCTTATCTATAAAATGTTCATAATCTTTAACATGTGATATTTTAGTGACACAGAAAAGTTACTCAACAAATTGTATGTTCTATTTCTTTTTTTAACAATGCACAAAGTGTATGGGAACACAGAAGGGAAGCAAGTTATCTGCCTGCTGCATCAGACCAGGTTCCTGGATCACAAGTTTGAAAATGAATGCAGCTTTCAGATGATGATTATGGATATTTGAAATAATATCTACTTATTTCTGTTAAAAGGCTGTATTTTAACTACTTCCGTTAGATAAAAACAGCCAAATTGCTCTACTGGAAATTCTTAAAGCTCAAAGCAACTTTGATTCTTTCAAGTGCAACTGTGATGACCTAATATCATGCATAACTCCTCTTGTATGGAAAGGAACAAATATTTGATATTCATCTTCATTGTTTGCGGTGGGTTGGTTTCCTGTTATTTTTTCCCCTCTGTCTAGAGGAAGGAGTAAAGGAAACTTCCTTGTTAACCTACTACTGTAAGGGACATGTTTGAAAAAAATAAGCACAGAGGGCAAGAGTAGAGTTTCTCATCAAGATTATTACCGGCATAATTCAACCCCGGTATACTTAGGGATAGTTTATTGAGGCATTGACTATTGTTCATTTACTCAAAGTAACTGAAGTGCAAAGTACAAGAAGGAGGGGTCTCCAGGGCGCCCAGGCAAGGAGAGCTCACCCTCAGAGAGCATATAGTCTAAGAGAAGGGCCCACATACTTACATAACCCAAGTTAGACAGTGATTTAACATTGGACAGTCAAAAGATTGAGGTAAATTGTTTTTGGAATACGTGGAGAATTGGGAGAAGCCATTTCTTAGAGAAGAAGAGAAGCTAAAGAAGGTTTTGTTATTGTTTAATAGAAGAGGTGGTAGCTCAGTCTTGAAGCACTTGGCAATATTTTCGTACACGAACCTGCAGACACCAGGGTGGACGGGGAACATTCCAGGTAGAGAAATTAGTGTGAGCAAAGGGCAAGTCACAGAGACAGGGGTGGGAGGAGCACATGGGCAGCCAGGTGAGCAGTTCCACTGAGGAAGTGTTGTTATCTCTACCACTCATCCTGCACTTAGCTGTCCTTTTATTATTTTTTGTTTGTATGAGTGTACACTTCATCTCCTAGACTACGTGAGGGAAGAGTGCTATACAACAGTATGCTTTGATTTCTTCCCACATCACCGACCCTCCTTAGTAACTAAACAAGCAATACATATATTATGCAGGTGAGGAGGTTGGTTGACTCCTTAAAGGCAAAACAGAAAGAAATTGCATCACTAAAAATTGTTTTTTCATGTAAGGTCAATATTTTAATGAATTAAAATATTTTCCACCTTCTTTTAATCACACTTTTAAATTCTTGGGTTTTTTTCCTTCAGAGTACTAGGTAGTGTTTGTTTGTTTGTTTGTTTGTTTTTTAGCCACACTGCCCGGCATGCGGGATCTTAGTTCCCAACCAAGGATCGATCCCATGCCCCAACAGTGGAAGCGTGGAGTTCTAACCACTGGACCGCCAGGGAATTCCCTAGTTAGTGTTGATACTAATATTTGATAGTGTTAGAAAAAAACATTGTGCACCAACTGATGCAATACTTGAGTCAGGCAAGAATCAGCAATGGGCACTAAAAAGCTTTCACTGGATAAAAGGTTGTTGGGGGAAAAGATAGTCACAAAGAATCAAAGTATTCCCCCCACCCCACCAGAATACATATTAATTATTAAGGGAAAAGGGAGTTCTGGAAGGTATCACCTGATTCAAACTGACCATCACTCACCCTGGGACAACTTGATAGTGTCAGCCTCTGGACGTGATGGAGTATGAAGTCCACAACATCACCGAGATGGTATTCTTACCAACAGTGTTTCCTCCAAATCTAATAGTTCTGGGGATGGGGACATACAAATCCAGACTGTGAGACATTCAACAGAACAACTAGACCATATTCTTTTAGAAAAGACAATGTCATGATAGATAAAAATGGCATTGGGACTGTTCAGGAATTAAGGAGATTAAAGAGACATGACAATGAAATGCAAGGAATGATCCTTAACTGGCTTCTGGATTAAAAATAAAACAACAAACAGTAAAAGACATTTTTGGTACAATTGGAGCAGTGTGAATATGTCCTGCATATTAGATAAGATTATGTATTAATGTTCATTTGTGGGCATATGTTAATAGTATGATAGTTGTTATGGAGTGAATGTTTGTGTCTCCCCCATATTCATATGTTGAAATCCAAACCTCCAATGTGATTGTATTAGGAGGTGGAACCTTTGGGGAGGTGATAAGGTCATGAGGGTGGAGCCCTCATGAATGGGAAAAGCGCCCTTATAAAAGACATCCCAGAGAGCCCTCTTGCCCTCTCCACCGTATAAGGAGGAAACAGCCATCTGCAAGCCCGAAGAGGGTTCTCACCAGAACCTGACCATGCTGGTACCCTGATCTCAGACTTCTTTCCTCCAGAATTGTGAGAAATAAATTTCTGTTGTTTATTATCCACCTAGTCTATGGTATTCTGTTAAAGCATCACAAACTAAGGCAGTGGTTGAGTTGGAAAACGGCTTGGTTCTTAGGAGATACGTGCTGAAGTATGCAGGGGTGAAGTGTCATCATATCTGCAAATTACTTTTAAATGGTTGAACCAAATAAAAGTATAAATGGGTATAAATGGGTTTGGGTATAAATGTTTGAGCGAAAAAAATACACTATGTATACATTTCGTGTATGTATGGGGTGTGTGTGTGAGAGAGAGAGAGAGAGGGCAAGCAAGCAGATGTGGACAATGTTAACAATCTGAATTTAAGTGAAGAACATAATTCATTGTGCTATTTTCTCAACTATTCTACAGGTTTAAATTTTCCAACATAGTAAATTAGGGGGAAATTTAATATCTTTTTCCTAATTTAAAAAAATAATACAGGCTTGTTCAATGAGAAATTTTAGAAAAATATAGAAAAAGCAAGAGAAATAAATAATTACGTGATTATGGTAGAGCTTCTCTTACCCTCTCCTTTTCTAGTCCCTCTGCATCTGGTACCTCTTAGGCACAGAGGCCAACCTTTCTAATTAAGATTCATGTAGGAAGATGAATAGGAGTGGTTTACATTTCTCAAAGATAGTATCAATTGGGTTTCAGATCACCCTGGCTCCCTTTCTCAGGTTTAATCCTTTCTACTTAGAAGCTACAAACTTTAAAGATAAATACTCAAGAGTTACCAAAAATTATTTTAAAAAACAGGAAAATGCTGAGGTTGACACAACATCCCACGAAATTCAAAACATCAATTCATCACTATAAAATGCCTAAAACCCTCCATAGCCTTCTGGTTGCAGATAGAAGAAAACAAACACTCAGGTGGCACAGCATCCAGGATCTGACCTCTGCCTTCCTCAGACTTCACCTCCCACTGTCTCCCCTTCTTCTGGCCTCCTGTGCTTTGAATCTCCAAAGTGGCCCTAGATTTTGCCCTAGGGTGTTCTTGGCCCAGATCTGGCTCCTTCTCATCATTAAAGTCTCAGCTCAAATGTCACCTCTTCAGAGCAGCAGCCTGTGACCACTCTGCCCAAGGCAGCTCCTCCCTGCTGCCTCTCCCAGCCCTCTCTGTCCCCTTAGCCTGTTTCCTCAAGTCACTCATCACTGTCTGCCATTATCTTGTTCATTTCCAGTTTAGTCATCACTATTGCATGGCTTCTCCCAACTAGAGTGTAAACCTCCACAAGGGATCCTGTCTGTCTTGAGTCCACTTGTATCTCCAGGGCTGAACAGGATCCAGTACATAGAAGATATTGAGTAAATATTTTTTGACTGAATAAATATTTCTTTAGGTATGCAGTTGACAAATGAGCCATTTAGACCACACTCTCTGTGTGTAGCATCAACATTTCAGGAGCTGTAGTGAGCTCCCCTTTACAGGCTCCTAAATTTTCTCCTAAAGAAATTCCAAGTAAAGGGAATTCCCTGGCGGTCCAGTGGTTAGGACGCGGTGCTTTCAACTGCTGTGGCCTGGGTTCAATCCCTGGTCTGGGAACTAAGACCCCGCAAGCCGCTCGGCTCAGCCAAATAAATAAATTAAATTAAATTAAATAATTAATTAAAAACATAAAATAAGAAATTCCAAAGAAAATCAGAAAAGCTGCCATGTGGAAGCCCCTGTAATGGATAAGAGAATGTGTCTTAAAACCAGTAGAATGTCTAGAATGTCATGGGAAGTTTGTTGTCTGCTTAGAGTATATCCGTTTCATACTGACCCAGTTCAAGTGATTTTTCTAGGGTTGGGATTCCTTGTCATAAGTTACAAGGTTATTATCAGTACTTTTCAAAGTTTGGGGACCCAGGAGGCAAAGAGCCCCAAGAAGTTAAAATTCGATATGAGAACACAGCATTTGAAGTATTTGGTTAATGCTTACTTTTTCTTCTTTTTTGAGCTGAATATTCCGGAAGGCCAGTTCCTGAAAAGGCCTTGTAAGGCCAATTTTCCACTGCAGTGGATGACTGATGCAGTTTAAAACACAAAACATCAGCCCCAAATCTCTTTCTCTGCATCATCCATATAATTATGGAAATATTCTGTCCAGATCCAGATCAAGACACTTCCTCTCCCTCTTCAGATGATGACCTCTACTTACTCTGATCCTGTAAAGTGATCTTCTGTAGTATTTGAGGAATATCACTCACAAAACAAAACACCTAGATACGGGTATCCAACCACCTTTTAAGAATGTCCCTAAACTCTATTCATTTAAATAAAATTTTTATTATAAAATATAAAATTCCTACCAGAAAGTGTATAAAGCATATGTGTACGGTTTAATAACTTGTTGTAACGCTCACAGCCGTGTAACCTGCACACAGGTGAAGAAACAGATTATTGCCAGCACCCCAAGAGCATCCCCACTCCTGTATTCCCATCCTTACCCTCCCTTTTCTCCTACAGATAACCACTCTCTTGACTTTTATAACAATTCCTTTGCTTTCCTTTGTTGCTTTGCCACTTATGTATGAATCCCCAAAGGATGTAGCTTAGTTTTGCCTGTTTTTGAACTTTATATAAATGGAATCATACTGTATTGGCAGGGGGGGACTCCTTTATTTTGTTCAGTTTTATGTTTGAAAGATTCACCCTGTTTTTGGGAGTAGCTCTAATTGGTTCATTCATATCCGTAACACTGAGTTGTACTCAATTTTTTTTTTTAGGATTACTTTTTTTCTACAGCTGCCCTATGAACTCTTTTTATGGGTAGTTTTTTGGGAAAGTTTGGGTGTTCTTAAAGACAAAAAGTGATGCTAAAGTATAGTAAAACTGTTAAGAACATTAGTTCTGGAGGTAGATGACATGTGTTTGAGTCCTGACTCCACAACTTAGCAGAAATCTTGAGTAAATGATCAAAACTTTCTGAGCTTTTAGCTTTTCAAAAATGGGGGAAATGATAATACATCATAAAATTGTTACAAAGAAAAACAAAAGTTCATAAAGCACATAGTACAGTGCCTGGCACACGGACACAGATATCCTGAGTAAATGATGGTGGTTACTATTATTATTATTCCACTTGTTGAATTTCCAGTTCAAGAACTGTCTCTTCTGGAAGGATCTTGCTTAATACACAGGAATTGAGGAGGTAGAGCTTTAGTCACCAAGTGTCATCGTCCTCTCAGAAATTGCCTTCCTGGTGATTTCCCCATAAATTCCTCCATAAATCTATCCAAGGAAACTGTGCTATGTGGACAGGCAGCCTCCCACCTTATGAATGGGTGAGGAACCTAGAGCCCTCGGTGACTCCAAACTGAGTTGCCCTTGAATTGCCCTTGAACAAACACCAATTGTTGCATTCATCCACTAAGCAGGTGAGGCAGAGTAGAAATATTCTAATCCCCCATCTTTTCTCTTCTAAGACTGAGTACTAAGGAGTTCCCTGGTGGTCTAGTGGTTAGGATTCAGCCCTTTCACTGTCATGGCCCAGGTTCAATCCCTTGTCAGGGAACTGAGATCCCACAAGCCGAGTGGTGTGGCCAAATAAATAAATTTTGTTAAAAAAAAAAAAAAGACCGTGTACTAGAGATGTAACCCTTGACGTGCTATTAAGAATGTACTGCTTTCACAGGGGCAGCATGCTACCTGAGAGATGCACACAATTCCACAGGCATGTTGGATTCAGGAATCAGGGTTACATTCATTCACTCATTCAACAAATATTTATAGAATAACTGTGTGACATGACAGGGACTGTTTCAGGTAGCCAGGATACAGCAATGATTTATTAAAAGTATCAAGACTTGTTTTCTTACCCAGCATTTGGTTTATCTTGGTGAATGGTCCATGTGCCTCCCAGCAATCTTATGAAGAATATTACTTATTATCATCCCAAATTTACAGAGGAGAAAAATGAAGCTTATGCATTTAGCTTCCCTTCCAGCTAATAAGTGGCAACACTGAGTTGTTTTTTTTTTTTAACTCTTAACACTGAGATTTTGAACCCAAATTTCTGACACTATAATCTGAGCTCTTAACTTTCTCCTTTACATATGAAAAGGAATAAAAGAATTGTTTTTTTAATCTTATTCATTTTACTGCAAGTACAGTCAACAAATTTCTAATCATGGGTCCTCTGAGAATAATATTTACTTTGTTTCTGAGTCATGAGGATTTTCACCAAATAATGTTCATTAGTGGATAATAGTGGTTAATACTACAATGAATTGCCAAGAAGAAATATTTGACTAATTAAAATTTTGTCACAATTTATGATTATGTAACATGATTACATTCAGCATTGCATCATTTACCATCTAACAAATTTTATTTTGCTACTGATGTGTTTAGTTGTTTTTTTTTTTTAATTTTTTAAAATTTATTTATTTTATTTTTGTCTATGTTGGGTCTTCGTTTCTGTGTGAGGGCTTTCTCCAGTTGCAGAGAGCGAGGGCCACTCTTCATCGCGGTGCGCGGGCCTTTCACTGTCGTGGCCTCTCTTGTTGCGGAGCACAGGCTCCAGACGCGCAGCCTCAGTAGTTGTGGCTCACGGGCCCAGTTACTCCGCGGCATGTGGGATCTTTCCAGACCAGGGCTCGAACCCGTGTTCCCTGCATTGGCAGGCAGATTCTCAACCACTGCGCCACCAGGGAAGCCCATGTGTTTAGGTTTTAAGGCTGAATTTTCTTTCTGAACATTTTCAACTACTACCTAATAGGCACGCTATTAGGTAATAGTTAAAAGAATACAGTTTTTAGATTTTTTAATGTTATGAGTATTGTTTGGAAAATTAATCTGAATGGAACAAAAATGGTATACAACATTCCAATAGAAATTTAGTTTAGTTTTAAGTTAAACCATATTAAATTGCCATTTTGTAGTTTAAAATGATCAACTATTACCAGTTTCATATAGTTCAAGTTAAAAAAATTCTACTATTCCATACGCCTGAATGCAGCAGTAACTAGAGTGTAATCTTTGCCAAGAAAGGGATTTTGGGGTTTTGTTCACTATTGTGCACATGGTAGGCACTTAGAAAATGGTTGTTGAATGAATGAATTAGGAAAGCAAATCAAACATAGTAACTAACCTTCCATCCTAACATCTCTTTGGGTTTAGGTTTAAAATGCGAATAAGAAAAATAACATGATATGAAT
Source organism: Balaenoptera borealis (assembly GCF_965194805.1). Lineage (NCBI taxonomy): Eukaryota > Metazoa > Chordata > Mammalia > Artiodactyla > Balaenopteridae > Balaenoptera > Balaenoptera borealis. Next base: position 57,283,284 of record NC_138867.1, read on the forward strand.
GTTAGTCTCTTCAAATGATAAAAAGTTTAAATACTTAATTTACCCAAGAGAACTGAAAACATAATTTCACACAAAAACTTGTACATGAAGGTTTATAGCAGCATTATTAATAATAACCAAAAAGTGGAAATAACCCAAATGTCCATCAACTGATGAAGGTTTAAATAAAATGTGGTATATCCATGCAATGGAATATTATTGAGTCATAAAAAGGAATGATTTACCGGTAGGAACTACAACATGAACGAAACTTGAAAACATTACGCTAAGTGAAAGAATCCAGACACAAAAGGCCACATATTATATTAACAGTTAGTATAAAATGTCCAGAATGGGCAAATCAAGAGAGACAGAAAGTATATCAGTGGATGCCAGGGTTTAGAGGCAAGAGGAAATGAAGAGAGACTCCTAACAGACTTTTTCAGTGATGCAAATGTTCTGGAATTAGTGGTGATAATTGTACAGCCTTGTGAATATACTAAAACCCACTGAATTATATACACACTTTAAAATTAAGGGCGAATTTTACAGTATATGAAATGTATTTCAATTTTTGAAAAGTGGGGAAAAAAACTTAAGTTCTCCTCTTCAGAACAAGTCAAAAGTACACTATAAAATAATAGACATGTGTTTATAAATGTAAGAGTATTAGGAAATGTTCCCTTGTTTAATTATAAACCGAGTGGAATGTTTGGAGATTTCAGTAATCTGACAGGGAACTTAAGAGGATTAACCTGACTTCCCCAGTGTTAACAATACCAATTTAAACTGCATCATTCAAAAACTACATAGTCATATTAAAGTAACTGCAGCAATGACTTCCACAAAGAAAACCAATTAGATTAATTACTCATTAAGGCTGTCATCATTTTAAATACCTTATATTTATATAATGGTTTTACTTCCTTAAGTGTTGAATTGTGCCTTGAGATCTAATGTATGGCAAAGTCACATCTCTAACCACTTAATTAGAGGCAGAGAAGTGGGTGGGATTGGACTGAATGTAGCAATGCTGACTTTGCAGATTGGAACACAAAGCGAAGCAGGACGTAAGAAACCTAAATTCTAGCCTTCAATATGCAGACACTTAAATAGCAAGAACTAAAACTGTCCCATTCAGCAGTGCAATTTTTTTTATATTGAACTACATCATATAGGTAAGTGTACACATCGTTAAGTGTAGACTATGAGTTTCCCTAAATTCAACACTCCTTTGGAAACAGCCTCCAGATCAAGAAGTAGAACATAGCACACAGAACTAGGGCTTTTTTTTCCTTTTTCCTTAAGCTTCAGGGAATATTCAAATAATTTAAATCCCCTCAAGAGCAGACTCTCAGTCATGCCATAGTTAAATTTGGGGAGGAAGGGCAGAGGACCCTGAAATGGTAATAACGTATATCTTAGTATACACTGAATTTTGATGGCAAATTTACCGACACCAGTATCTACAATACGTCACCTTCACTGAACCACTGAGTAATGGTCTTTTTCTGGATCCAGAGATTCAGAAACAGTTCCTAAATTTACGCATGACTTTTGAAAATCTCCCACATCTAGATGCTTCTTTCCAACAAAACTTTAACCAAAGTTTTGGAGCAGGAAAGTTTTGTGTCAGGTCGTGCTTTTCCTGCCAAAGTGCTGAGCACCCTTTAACACTCGTCAGGAGGAACGGTCCCCTCCAGACCTCACACGCCAAACACTCCGCACTTCTACCCGAAGCCCGCGGAGCTCCGACCGTTCCCTAGAGTGGTCCAGGGCCACCCTCCACCCTCGGGGAGCCCAAGCCTCTACCCCACGCCACCCCTCTGCTATCCGTCCCCGCCCACCCGGGCAGAAACGCCGCGCTGTTCCTTTAAGGCCGGGAGCGGCAAGGGTGTGCAGGGAAAGGCCGGTTCCTCCCGCCTCCTTCCATACCGCTCCCTTCCCTCTCCCATCGGAGTTTCAGGTGAATGGGTCACAGAGGGAGGAGGCCGCCACACCACTCCTTCTCGCCCGCGTCCACCTCCCCCCTTCTCCTTCGTCTGGCCGAGGCGGCGGGACTCCGGGGAGAACTAGCCAGATCGCCGAGGAGCCCGAGCCGGGTGCAGCAGGTGAGGCTCGCCGGCGCGGCTCGCAGGCGCGTGGCCACGAACCTCCAGCCCCCGGGCCTGGGGTTGGTGCGCATGTCCGGGGGCAGGACGGCGGGGTGGGTGGGGGGAGGGGGGAGGGGAGGAGGGGGAGGGAGAGGAGGAGGGCTGGGTCCCCTGCGGAGTCCCGGCTGAGAGCTGGCTGTCTGCACGTCGTCAGGTGCGCCCTCCAGGTGAGCGCGCTCGTGGGCTCCCGCAGTCCTTGGTGGGTTGGGCCCGGCTGCAGTGAGGAGGTGAGAGCCGGGCGCGGCGCCTGGGTCGCACGGGGGGGACCAAGGCCCCCCGGTCTTGTAGGGGAGGCGCAGGGGGAGGACGCCCAGCGCTGGTTTCGGTGGCGGTTTCGCTCCTGGGCTGGGACTCGCGGGAACCGGAGAGGCACGGGGCGGCGGAGAGAGCCGCGCCGGGCGAACTTGGAGGCTGCCTCCCAGGGGCGAGGGGCCGCTTGGAGCCGCCCGTCAGCTCCTTCGGCGGAAACGCTTAAAGCCACCAGTGTCTAGGCGGCGCGGGCAACTTTTCGCTTTCCTGGGGGCCGGCGGGAGGTTGGTGAACAACGAGAATCCTGCGCCCAGCTCTCCGGGCTGCGGTTCTGGGAGGTCCTCGGGGAGAGGGCCCTGAGCTTGAAAGCTGAAGCAAAGGGGCCGCTCGCTGGCCGGGGCGGGGCGGCTCGGACTCCGAGGGGAGCCTGCTGTTCTCCGCCCCCATCCCACCCGCTTTGGGTGTTCCTGGAGGAGAGGGGGTGGCCGGGTTTAATCCGTGCAGTATTCCTGGAGACCTGGGGCGGGCCGATCGGCTGTTTTCAACCCCCTCGGTGGGAGCTGTGTGAGCCCGCGTCGATTTAAGCTGGGGGGCGGGGATTAAATTTCGAATGAAGCTGTACTTCGAGGGAAGCCGCTCACGCATGGGATTCTCACCCGTGACCTAAAGGCCGCCGCGAGACTGGCGGACCTGCCTCGGGGCCGTCCCTGCTCGGCCAGCGCGGGCGCGCACCGTCCGGGGTGCTCCTGGGCGCTGCGGGAACGCACGGCCGCCGGGACCTGCTCTCGGCCAGGCCGCCGGGTCTTGAGACCCCGGGAAGGGCAGGCCCCGCGCGCAGCCGACATGTTGCCTGCGTTGGAGGAAGTGTGCGGGGCAGGTGGGATGAGGGGCCAAAATGGCCTCTGCACCTTGCGGCTGGGAGAGCAAGCCCAAGCCCCTCGTGTCCCAGGTGAAGCAGCTGAGCCGGAGGAGAGGCACGGCATCCTCGGGCCGGCCCTGGGGCTGGCCGGGCAACCTGCCCACCTGGGAAATGACCCAGGGCGGGGAGGAGGCAGCCTTCCAGGTTAGTGTGTGGCCCTCATGCACAACAGGTGTATTATTGGGATGCCGGGAAAAGAGAACCCCTTCCCGTTAAGGCACTTGTGTTTTTTTGTGATTGAAAACTGGTTCTTTCCAGACAGAGGTGAATTTCTCAAACTGTGTATTCCCTAGTGTAGCAATGTTTACTTTTGCACTGTACGTATTGAATCTTTATTTTCTTTTCCTGGTGTTTTAAAATAGACATTTTAAAAGGTGGCGCCACAGTAATTGATATCTCCTCGGACAAAGCAGCAGTCCTTTTTTTTTGTAGTTTTGCATTTATTTGGTTATTTGGCACCTTCTTTGTTAGAATATGGAGGGGAGGAGAGCGAGATTTCCACAACTTCCAGGCAATTTAGGGAAACGATGAGCATTGCCTCCTATGTGTAAGGCACTGTGCTAAAAGCCTGTTGTGCTTTATATCATGTAATCACCCCAGCATCTCTAAAAGCTAGATCTTATTAGAACTCCATTTTAAAAGTGAGTAAACACCGGGTAGGGGAAACATGTTACAAATGGGCTGGCTTGAAAACTACTTCAGCTAATCAGGGAAGGTATATCATTAAAGCAACAGTCCTTGATATTCCAGCGTGAGAACCAGATTTGGGGAGTTTTTCTGGAATTCTCTACCTTTGACTAGTCCTTATGGCCTCATATAAGTGTTCCCCATCTTGCTTGATGTAAAGGTAGAACTTTTCCTGTTTTCTTCTAAAGATAATGCTGTAGTTATTGCCCTTTCAAAATGATAGAAGATTGCTTTCAACCACGGAAAGTAACTGGTATGTCTTTCACCTTCCCAGGAACCTCCCAGAGGGAAGTTTTCTTTAGTTGCATTTCAAGGCTTACTTGATTAGAATTTTAGTGGGCTTTTTTCATCCGCATTACTATTTATGGAACTATTGGAGTAAAAAGACCATTGTTACACCTTTTCACAAAATTCGCCTCCAGGGTTGCAGCTGTTCTGTACCTTCATGCTTTCCAATCTTGAATGTGGTATGAATCATCTGGGGATCTTATTAAAATACAGATTCTGATTCATAGGTCAAAGGTGGAGCCTGGAATTCTGCCTTTCTAATAAGTTCCCAGGTGATGCCTGTACAGTTGTGAGTTTGACCCTTTTTTCTCCCTTTCCCTCACACTGTAAGCACTTAACTACTTTTCTTGAACTTAACTTGAAGGATTGTATTTCCTGGGTGTTAGTTATGTGAAGAGCTTCAAGGCATTCACTGCTGGATTGAAATCCCAACTCTAATTTGGGCTGTTGATTTTATAAATCAAATATTGATTGAGCATCCCTTTGTAACAGGGACTAGATCTAGGGATCAGGAATGAGAGTGATGATCAAGACAGACATTTAAGTGCTTGGGAAGCTGGTATTCCTTTTGGGGTGGAGATGGTAGCAGTTTAAAAGAAAGAAAGAAAGAAAAAAATAATTAGAGGGGAAATTTGCTCTGAAAATAAATTGGTTTGGTGGATGGAATGAGTAACTGGGAGGACTTCTCTGAGGAGGTGACATTTGAGCTGAGACCTGATCGGGAGGTGCCTGCCATGTAAAGATTGGGCGTTCTAAACAGGAAACCCTCAGGATCAAGGCCCTCCTTGGATTGATGCCTTTATTCTAGGCAATGATTCTCAAAATATATGGCGTGGTTAAAAATCAGCTGGAGAGCAAATTTAAAATGTGGCTTCTGACTCAGAGCTAGTCTATTTCAAAATCTGCCTAATTTCAAAATCTAAATAGAATCATTTAATATAAACATAAAAAACTTAAAAGCAAGTTAATGAAAGGCATGTGATCGAAAAGGAACAGACTGCCCTTAAATATAATAGTGTTTATTTATTTTTACTTGTTGACAGTTTGCTTTAAAGAATACTTTTGAAGCATAGCATTTTCAGGCTTTCCTTTTTTTTTTTTTTTTTCAGGCTTTCCTTTTTAAAAAATATTTACTTATTTATTTATTTCTATTTGGTTGTGTCGTGTCTTAGTTGCAGCCGGCGGGCTTCTTAACTGCGGAACACGGGCTCCTTAGTTGTGGCACGCAAATTCTTAGTTGCAGCACACATGTGGGATCTAGTTCCCTGACCAGGCATCGAACCCGGGCCCCCTGCATTGGGAGTGTGGAGTCTTATATACTGTGCCACCGCGAAGTCCCAGGCTTTCCTTTTTTATCTTAACTTAGTTTTCTAAGATTTTTTTGGCCAGTAAATATTTTCAAAGAGAACTTTTTATACTTTAACATCAACTTAACATATTCAGTAAGGGTCAACTGCTTCCCTTTTGGCCCTGACTCTGAGTCAGCTGTTTGACTTTTGTCCCTATCATTCTTACGACACAGTTTCTGCGAAGGTTCTGTGAAGGTGACCAGTGAGCCCCTTCAGCCAGATCCTGTGGCCTTTTCACTTCTCATGTTTTCCTTCATTCAACATACACTTATTGACCAGATATTGTTCATGTTGCCGTGCTGGGCATTGGGCAGCGTTCTTGGTCCTCTGTTTCCTCTTGCCTTACCTTAAAACCCAGTCACAGGCTGCCTTGAAAGATACCTTAGAAGTCCTCTGGTCCACTTCTCCCCACCCCCTGCAAATACCAAACAAGCTTGGCATAAATGGCATGAGGTCAAATTGTTATTTGTTATTTTGGGAGGGTGTGTGGAGAGACTTCCTAACGTTGAGATGAGATCTGACCCTCTGGAGTGTTTTTTTTTTTTTTTTAAAGGAACCATTTCTAGGACTACAAAGACAGCTCTACAGCTATTTGAAGGCTGCCATAGTGGTCCTTCTAATGTTGAGTTCTCCAGGCCAAACATTTCCTGTTTTTCCAGTCATTTGTCCTAAGACATGGTTTTTCTAGATCTTTAACAATCTAAGTCTGCCTCCTGGAGAGGCACCTAGTTGGAACATGATGTTCAGATTTCACAGTTCTGCAGGGGTTTGTTTCTTTCTTTTTTTTTTTTTTTTGATTTTATTTGATTTTATTATTTTTTATAGGTTTGTTTCTTTTTAATAACTGTATCATTCCTAGATCTAAGCACTAGCTCTGTAAATACTGGGTAAGTTTGGGATAGCTTGTTAGCTTTTGTTGAAATTCTGATCAAGGAAATAAACTTATAAAAATGAACAGTTATTAAGCCAGATTTCCGTTATCTAGTACTTATACTATTAGTTTTTAAAAATTGAGTTTTACGTATTTAAAATGATTTATCCTGCCACCAGTATTTGAAAATAGATACAATATACCTAAGTGCCTAAACACTGAAATTTCTCACCTTCAGAATAATCACCTTGCTGTAAATGCTTTTTGCTCATCTTCTTTAATACATTATCTTACCTATTTATCCCAGTCCAGAGGTCAGGATTATCCCCCTCTTTGACACAGGAAGGTAGCGATGCTCACAGAAGAGAAGAATTTGTCCCCTCAGATTGTGAGCTTTTAACTAGGTTTGTTTTAGCTCATCATTTTAGCCTTACAGAGACCTTGATCAGTGTCGATGTACTTGTAGCCAGTGGGTTACCTGTCCTTTCCAGTGTCTTGTCAGCTGCAGATCTGGATACACTTGTCCACTTTGTCTGTGGTCTCGACTTGATACCTCCCTCCAGGTGGACATAAATGGTTCATTCATTCATCCTAATTAGCTTCCATTATTCAGCCCTGTAGGAATCTGCCTACCCACACTCTGTTACACGAGGACGTGTCCAAGATTCTCAGCATTCTCTCTGTATTCCCCTCATCTACCAGTCTGGTAACCTTCTCAAAAAAGAAAATGAAATTGATTTGGCATGACTTGTTCTTTTTTTTTTTTTTTAACTTTGGTTTTATTTATTTATTTATTTATTTTATGGCTGTGTTGGGTCTTCGTTTCTGTGCGAGGGCTTTCTCTAGTTGCGGCAAGTGGGGGCCACTCTTCATCGCGGTGCGCGGGCCTCTCATCGCAGCCTCTATTGTTGCGGAGCACAGGCTCCAGACGCGCAGGCTGTGTAATTGTGGCTCACGGGCCTAGTTGCTCCGCGGCATGTGGGATCTTCCCAGACCAGGGCTCAAACCCGTGTCCCCTGCATTGGCAGGCAGATTCTCAACCACTGCGCCACCAGGGAAGCCCCTTGTTCTTTAAGATTTATTTTTATTTATTTATTTAGGCTGCTCCAGGTCTTAGTTGCTGCATACGGATTTTTTGTTGTTGTTGTGGCATGTGTGTGGGATCTAGTTTCCTGACCAGGGGTTGAACCCAGGCCCCCTGCTTTGGGATGGAGTCTTACCCTCTGGACCACCAGGGAAGTCCTGGCTTGTACTTAATTAATTTTCTGAAATTATTTGCTTCACAATTTAAAACCTCTGCTCTTAGGGGAGACATGACAAACTCCAGGAAATAGAAGTTTGGAAAGGGATTTTGTTTGCTGGATTTTCGACAAAACAAGACTTCAGCCTGAGTCTGGATTAATTTAGGATTTTTAAGAACTACCACTGAGCCTGGAATTTTTGGCATAGTCTTGAATGAGTGAGACCTAGTTATAGAAGAGGTAAGATTCCTCTAAGGTCAGTGTGTCAGTATTTGACATTCAGCTTCAGAAATAGGGTTCCATATTTAATAGTGTTTAAATTCAGTTTTCCTTAATGTTCTTTTTCTGAACATCAATTTAGGAAGACAGTTAATCTGGACTTTCACTCTTTCATAGCACTGTAATATTTTGGCCTAAATTGCTCATCTGTATGTGTGTTTGGGTGCTAGTTACAGGGCTGTATACACTTAGATTTGTGCACTTTTCTGTATGTTATACTTCAATAAAGCAGTTTTTAGAAATAAAAGAATGTAGAGAAGTTGTCTTTCTTTACTGTGTTTGGAAAATTATTCTAGTTGTGTTGGCATTACTAACATTTAATATATTTCCATCTTTGAGGTTTCACCTAGATACATTTGGGCAATATTTTATTCCGAGACATTTGTAATTGACTATTCTTAAGGATGTGGAGGATAGTTGCTGTTGATTTTAAAGAACAAAGTTTAAAGAGTTTGAATTGATTTACTGTTCCAAACATGGTAATGTGTGATTACACAACCCTTATTTGAAAAGGAAAAAATATTAGACACTTTAATATACTCCGGTTATAGATCTTTCTCATGTACTTCCCACCATCCACCCCCAAGCTTCTGGCTCTTTCTTTCTAAGTCTTCCCTGTTATCTCCAAACTGCACTTAATCATGTAGTTCAGCCCTAAATAATGCCTGTTGTAGATGCTGTTTACTTTGTGCGTGACCTTCGGGAGAACTTGGTCTCATACTTAACTTCCACGGGCTCCTATGGTACAGTGTAGGCATTTAATAAATACTTGTTGATTGAGTGAAATTGCCTCTCAGATGTTCAGGGATTTTTGTTCTGAGGACTCTTAGAAGAAAATTATTCTGCTTTTCTCTTAGTGAAGAGGACTCTTTAATACAGTGTGTGATGTTTTTCCTTTTTTGAAAATTATATTCCATTTTGAAGACTTGGAAAAGGAGATAAGGGGAAAATGTCCATAATCGTACTGTTTATAGATGCTTTTTGTAACCCTTTTTAATGATAAAAGCATACTTTTAAACCAGATTATGCTTTAGTTAACATTGAAGGGCTGGTATATGCTGGACACAGCTATGTATGCCCTTCCATATGCATTCTCATTTTATATGAACTTTGAAAAGTAATATGAAACAGAATAAATGTATTTTAAGAAATTTTATCTTTTATACATCTTTATTTGTGTTCTTTGAAGTGACTATTTTAAAAAATACCACTTTTGCCTATGCTGTAAAAAGCTTTGTGAAATTTTCATTATTGCAACTTTAAGTTTCAAGTTTAAACAATATTCATATGCCAGTGATATGCAGAGCATGATGGTAGGTGCCCTGAGGGCTACCAGGCCGAATGAGTCCTACACTCAATGCTTTCTTGTGCTCAAAGAATTAATGGTCCAGTGTGTAAAAATGACAGTGGAAAGGACAAGAGAAATAACCATGGAGTGAGAGGTCACTGGAGATTGATATCATTAGTTTTCTTAGTGATGCAAGGAAACTATGAGCTCAGTAGTAATGTCATTACCCTACTTCTGTTGCTTAGATTGGCTTATCTTGGGAGCTACGGGGCATTGCTCATCCTGAAGATCAGGTGACCACCGACATCAGCCATGTCATCCAGGCCTCTTGAAAGTCCACCTCCTTATAGACCTGATGAATTGTAAGTAAATACGTAAGTCTTCTTCTTTTTCTTTGACTGAGCCTCGCAGCTTGTGGGATTTGAGTTCCCTGACCAGGGATTGAACCCAGGCCCTCGGCAGTGAGAGCATGGAGTCCTAACCACTGGACCACCAGGGGATTCCCCTTTTCTTTTTTTTAAGTCTATTACATGTTAAAAAAAAAAAAAAAAAAAAAGGTGTAGTTGAAACTTTCATCTGTTATGTGTTTGCTATAAAATAGAATAGAATAGAATAAAATAAAATAAAACTGTTATGTGTTTGGTGATTTGTAAAATCAAATTGAACCAAAGGGTATGCAGTGAAGAGTGAGTTTCCCTCTTACCTATAACTTCCAGGATGACAGCTTTTTTCTGCAGTGGGAGCTATTATCACTTGATTTTAATGTTTGCTCTAATATAGTCTAGGCTTATATTTGTGTGTATATTTGTTCCTTTTTGTTTTTCACAAGTGGTATGAAGCTTCCATATTAATGCCTTTTTTAGATGACTGTTGGCAATAGATTGTCAGTTTTTCAGATAACACCTTTATTGAGGTATAAGTCACACACCTGACAATTCACCCATTTAGAATGGGCAGTTCATTGGTTTGGGTGTATCCACAGAGTTGTGCAGCCATTACCGCAATCAGTTTTAGAATATTTTCATCATCCCCTTCCCAAAGAAACCCCTCTATCCGTTAGCGGTCATTCCCCATTTCCCCCTAGTACTAGGCAACCACCAGTCCACTTTGTTTCTAGATTTGTCCATTCTGGATATTTCATAGAAATGGAATCATACAATGTTTGGTCTTTTGTGACTGACTTCTTTCACTTAGCAATAATGTTTTCCACATTGTTAATTTTAAGTGATTCCTTAATTATATTAAAACAAGAAACATGGGGCTTCCCTGGTGGCACAGTGGTTGAGAATCTGCCTGCCAATGCAGGGGGCACGGGTTCGAGCCCTGGTCTGGGAAGATCCCACATGCCGCGGAGCAACTAGGCCCGTGAGCCACAACTGCTGAGCCTGCGCGTCTGGAGCCTGTGCTCCACAACAAAAGAGGCCGCGATAGTGAGAGGCCCGCGCACCGCCATGAAGAGTGGCCCCCACTTGCCATAACTAGAGAAAGCCCTCGCACAGAAACGAAGACTCAACGCAACCAAAAATAAAAATAAATTAATTAAAAAAAATAAAAATAAAAAGCTCCCCAAAGTAGAAAATGTCCATTTAAAAAAAAAAAAAAAAAAGAAAGAAACAAAGTTGAGGGTTCTTGGTGTCTTTAGCCATTTGGAGATTTAACAATGAATTCTTAAGTTTTAAATTTGCTGTCAAACATTGATAAGGGTTTCCTCCTTTAAGTAGTTTGTAGCTTTAACTCTGATAACTGTAGTTAAGGGGATGTGCTTCTATTACATAGCCTCCTGACCGATACCTGAATGTGGTAGGGACACAGTTGTTTATGGCAATGAGATATGCTGGAGAATATAGTAACTGAGTAGTGCTCCATTAACCTCATACTTATTTTTGTAAACAGTGGTGAAATATACATATAGAAAAGGGCACAGAATGTGCATATAAAATGATGAATAAATTAAATACAAAGCAAAATCATCATCTCAGTCAAGAAATAGAGCACCTCAGTCTTTGCCTGTGTCCTCTCCTTCCTGTGGAAACCACTGTTCTGACATATGGCCATCACTTGCTTTTCTCTATTATTTTACCACTTTGTACATCCTGAACAATATGGTTTAGTTTTACTTGTTCTTAAACTTTGTATGAACGTAATATGCTGTATGTATTCTTTTCTGCTTTGTTTCTTTCAACTTGTAAGATTTATCTACATGAATTTGTAGTTCATTTTTTTGCTTCAGAGCAGTGCTAAAGAAATACAGTGTGAGCCATATATGTAGTTTCATGTTTTCTTGTAACCATATTAAAAAGAAATTAATTTTACTAATATATTTCACTTAACTCAATATATCCAAAATGTTATCATTTCAACATGTGATTGATATAAACACTGGTTTACAAGATAGTTTATATTCTTTTTTTAGCAGTCTTTATTTTTTAGAGCAGTTCTAGGTTCACAGCACAATTGAGAGACACGTACAGAGATTTCCTATAGGCCCCCTGCCCACACATGCATAGCTTCCCCACTATCAACATCCCCACCAGAGTGGTGCATTTGTTACAACTGAGGAACCTACATTGACACATCATTATCACTCAAAGTCCATAGTCAGGACTAGGGTTCTCTCCTGCTGATGTTACATTCTTCCCTCATACTATGAGCACTTTGTGTTTTACACTTCACAGCACATCTCATTTGGGACTGGCCGCATTTCAAGTGCTCCGTCCATCTGTGCGGCTAGCGGCTGTCATAATAGCACAGCTCCGTAGCATTCCATTGTGAGGCTCTATCACAGTTACCCATGGCACTGTAGGCAGACGTTTGGACTGTTTCCAGCTTGGCGTTATCATAAGCAATGTTTCTGTGAACATTACACTGTTAATGGGAGTATAAGTGAATCAGTCACTTTAGAAAACAGTTTGACATTGTCTAGTAGAGCTGAAAATTAAAAAAAAAATTTGACCCAGAAATTCTACTCCTGGATATATACCCTAAAAAAAAGTGCCTGTGTGTATCAGGATGTATGTTGGAGACTGTGTCAGAGCTACGCTGTTCATGACAGCCCCAAATGGAAACAACCCAAGTATCTAAGTAGAATGTTTTACTGAATTTTCTTCCTTGTCAATTTCATTGTTCTCTCCAGTTTCTCCATTTCCTTTTCATTCTCATTTACGGGACTCAGGTAATTCTAATTCCTATGGTTAGTGGCACCCAGTAGTAAGATGTCTCCTTTGGAGTGAGGAAGGCGGTCTATAGAAATAATGACAAAAACAAAAGGGGCTTTAGTTGGTTTAGGAGTTGAATTTTGCCTCGCCAGGGCCCACAGTTTTTAGATTCAATGTGTCCACGCATCAGTGTGTCTGTTACAAGCTGTGTGTTTATCATTAAATTACTGGAGTTTGCAAGGTATTTTTATAAAGGAGATTCTGATCTGATTAGCCACCATTCTGATGAGCCCTCATTGGTAACTGATCTACTTTGTAGCTCTTGTCTTAACTGGCTGTAGTTCATGTAGTGCTTCGTTTAATGTCTTACTGCCCTGACAGACTGTACTCTGTGATGGGCCTGGACTGAGGCTGTCCTGTTCACTGTTGTATCCCCAGTACCTAGCACAGAGCCCAGCACGCGTCAGCCTGGCAACTCCAGTAAATAGCCGCCAAATGAATAAGTGAATGAATGTGCTTTCTTAGGTCAGAGAGCGAGGCTGCCAGGATTTACACGTGACCCAGTGGAGGCCACTGTAAGTGTCAAGTCTGAAGGAATCGGTCTTCAGTCACAAAGGCAAAAGGGCTGATACCACTGTTCTAAACTCCCTGGGTCCCATCCCCAGGGATTATGATTTAACTGGTCTGGAGTGCTCCGTCTGGGGATTTTATACATCCCCAGGTGATTCTAACATGCTGCAAAATTTGAGAACCTCTGTTCCGTAGAAACTAAGCAGTCATTCTCAATGTGTGGTTTCCAGACTGCAGCATCAACAGCATCTAGAAACTTGTTCTACCCCAGACCTGCAGACTCAGCAGCTCTGGGGATGAGGGCCAACAAACCCTCCAGGTGATTCTGATGCATCATGCACAGATATGTTTACTGTTCAATGGATGTCTGAGTCAGTTGGGGCTACTGTAATAGAGTACCATAGACTGGGTGGCTTATAAACAACAGAAACTTATTTCTCACAGTCTGGAGGCTGGAAGCCCAAGATATGGTGCAAACATGGTCCGGTTCTGGTGGAGGCCATCTTCCAGATTGCAGACTTCTTGTATCCTCACATTGTAGAAGGGGTGAGAGAGGTCTCTGGGGCCTCTTTTTTAAAAAAAATTTATTTATTTATTTATTTTTGGCTGTGTTGGGTCTTCGTTGCTGCGCGTGGGCTTTCTCTAGTTGCAGCAAGCGGGGGTTACTCTTCGTTGTGGTGTGCAGGCTCTGGGCACGCGGGCTCAGTAGTTGTGGCGCACGGGCTTAGTTGTTCCGCGGCATGTGGGATCTTCCCAGACCAGGGCTCGAACCTGTGTCCCCTGCATTGGCAGGCGGATTCTTAACCACTGTGCCACTGGGTAAGTCCGGGAGTTAGGATTTTGATATTTGAATTTGGTAGGGGTGTGGGAGGATACAGATTGCCCCATTACAGTGGAACAGTACAAATAATAGTTTTATTTGCCAGTGGTTTGTTCAGATTATTCCAGGTACTTTATTTGTTCTTTCTGCTCACCACTACAAATTGCTAACTTAAAATTTTCATGTGCTTTTCAGCAAACCCAATCATTATGCACCAAGCAATGACGTATATGGTGGAGAGATGCACGTTCGACCAATGCTCTCTCAGCCAGCGTATTCTTTCTACCCGGAAGATGAAATTCTCCACTTCTACAAATGGACCTCTCCTCCAGGAGTGATTCGGATTCTGTCTATGCTTATTATCGTGATGTGCATTGCCATTTTTGCCTGTGTTGCCTCCACTCTTGCCTGGGACAGAGGCTATGGAACCTTAATAGGAGGTGGTATTGGCTACCCTTATGGAGGAAGTGGCTTTGGTAGCTACGGAAGTGGATATGGCTATGGTTATGGCTACGGTTATGGCTATGGAGGAGGCTATACAGATCCAAGAGCTGCAAAGGGATTCCTACTGGCCATGGCTGCCTTTTGTTTCATGGCTGCATTGGTGATATTTGTTACCAGCGTTATAAGATCTGAAATATCTAGAACAAGAAGATTTTATTTGACTGTGATAATAGTGAGTGCTGTCCTGGCCATTATGGTGTTTATTGCCACAATTGTCTATATAATTGGAGTCAACCCAACTGCCCAGGCATCTGGGTCTCTCTACAGTTCACAAATATATGCCCTCTGCAACCAGTTTTATACACCTGCAGCTGCTGGAATCTATGTGGATCAATATTTATATCACTACTGTGTGGTGGATCCCCAGGAGGTATGGATAGTTTTGTTTTTTTCCTCCCCTCTTTCCTTGGGTCAGAGGCTCTCATCTTGGGATGCTTAATAGATTCACTTTGGGAATGTTTAAAAAGATATTGATGCCACGCCCCACTTCTATTTAAATCAGAAACTGGGAGAAGGGCTGGGTGTCATTAAGGTATGATTAAACATACCATCTAATTCATCCATTTAAAATACAGTTCAGTATTTTTAGTATATTCACAGAGTTGTGCAACCATCACCACAGTTGATCTTAGAACATTTTCACTACCCCAGAAAAAACCCCCATCCTCATTAGCGGTCACTCCTCATTTCACTAACCGTCCCCAGATCGAGAAACCACTTATCCTGTTCTATGGTTTTGCCTATTCTGGATATTTCATATAAGCAGACTCATACAAGATGTGTTTTTTTATGATTGGCTTCTTTCACTTAGCATTAATGTTTTAAGGTGCATCCATGTTAGAACATGTACCAGTACTTCATTCCTTTTTATTGCTGAATACCGTTCCATTGTGGGGATATACCACATTTTATTTATTCGCCAGTTAACAGACATTTGGGCTATTTCCACGTTGGCTGTTACGAATTTTTGTGTGAAACCTATGTTTTAACGGCTCTTGAGTTCAGTATATACCTAGGGGTAGAATTGATGGGTCTTACGGAGATTCTGTGTTTAACCTTTTGAGGAACTGTCACATTCTTCTACAAAGAGGTTGCGTTATTATACATTTACCAGAAATGTATGAGGATTCCAATTTCTCCACATCCCCCAGCATTGTTTTTGTCTGAGTCTAACCATGCTAATGGGTGTGAAGTGGTACCTCATTTTGGTTTTGATTTGCATTTCCTTGATAGCTAATGATATTTTCTTGTGCTTATTGGCTATTAGTATATCTTCTTTGGAGAAACGGTTATTCAGAATCTTTGCCCATTTTTTAGTTGGGCTATTTGGATATTTATTGAGTTGTAAGAAATTTTATATATTTGGATACAAGTCCCTTATAATATGATTTGCAAATATTTTCTCTCCGTTTTGTCATTCTCTTTTCACTTTCTGGATGATGTTCTTTGCACAAAAGTTTTTTAATTTTGGTGAGGTCTAATTTAATTTTTCTTCATTGCTTTTGCACCCCAAAAGGGTGTCGTATCTAAAAACACTTTGCCTAATTTGAGGTCACAAAGATTTACTCCTATATGTTTTCTTCTAAGAGTTTTATAATTTTAGCTCTTAACAGTTAGGTCCATGATCCATTTTGAGTTAATTTGGGGCATGTTATAAGGAAGGGGTCCAACATTTCTTGCATGTGGATATCCAGTTGTCTTAGTGTTATTTGTGGAAAGGACTGTTTCTCCATTGAGTTATTTTCATGCCCTTGTCAAAAATGAATTGACCATAAATGTGACGATATTTTTCTAGACTCTCAATTTGTTTCCATTACCTGTGTTTCTGTCCTTAGGTCAGTACCACACTTCTTGATTGCTGTAGCTTTGTCGTCAATTTTGAAATTGGGAAGTGGGGGTCCTCCAACTTTGTTCTTCTTTTTCAAGATTCTTTTGGCTAGATTCTAGGTCTCTTGCATTTTCACATGAATGTTAGGATCATGTTGAATTTGTAGATCAATGCAATCCTTCAAAATCCTAGCTGGGAGAAGAATTGTCATATTTACAATAAGTCTTCTGATCCATGAACATAGGGTGTCTTTCCATTTACTTAGGTCTTCTTTAATTTCTTATAAAAATGTTTTCTAATTTTCACTGTGTAAATCAGTATTTCAAAAAGCTGTCAGGTGATTCAAATGTGCAGGTGGGGTGGAGAACCCTGCTTTTCAGTAACCATGAGTCATCCTAATTAAGAAAATGTTTCTAACTTACTAATCTTTTTTCCTTTTTTTCTTTCTCTGTATACTGACCCAGGAATTTTCATTCTTTTACCAGGATGAGTCTCTTTTTGGGGGTTAGACCTTCTCCAATAACTACCATTATTTTGAAGACTGAAATATAGGTTTCAGAGTTTTGTTGTTGACATTCAGAGTGTCTGTGGTAAATAGGGCTGAGGGCTGGTATTCCTTTCTTACCATACTGACATCCCTCTTAGTCCTCTGACTACCTGAAACCTGTATTCTTTGAAAAAGGATACCACTGTTACATAGACAGCTGCAAAGAGAGCTTCCTGTTACCCATTACCAGACATCCAGGCCAGAGCCCTGGTACCTGTCTCAACTCCCAAGTGCCTCCAGGCCAGTGTACCACTTAACATACCTGTCAGACACTAGGAGAACTGTCAGGGGTAGGGTTTCCTTGTCACAGGCTCTTCTAGTAAGCACACAAAAGACACCTAAAACAGAGGAAACTAACAGACTAAATGGATCATTAGCCCATTCTCTCTAATTTATAGCTTGGTTAGAGTGTATCTGCATAATTTTTGGTAAGACTGAAATTTAAATTCAGTGTAAAAAGTTGTGCCAGGCTTGTGTTACGAACAAGGCTATAAGCATGATTGGGTACTTAAAACTACTTTTGACAGCTCGGTGCATTGTGACCACCTAGAGGGGTGGGATAGGGAGGGTGGGAGGGAGACACAAGAGGGAAGAGATATGGGGACATAGGTATATGTATAACTGATTCACTTTGTTATAAAGCAGAAACTAACACACCATTGTAAAGCAATTATACTCCAATAAAGATGTTAAAAAAAATAATAATAAAACTACTTCTGAGAATAACATTTTCCAGCCCTTTAGAAGTATACCAGTGATGAGTTAATTTATTGGCCATTCTCATCTGTTTATGAAAATATGGCCCCTTGGTGCTCAGGCTTTGGAACTAGTTTTCTATAATTCTAAAACAGGGATTTATGTTCATTCCAAGGATTGAATCAAGGTTGGTGTGTGTGTGTGTTGCTAGCCTTAGCTGAACTAGTTTGGGTTAGGTTTTATATTTCTAAAATGTAACCATTTGTATCAGTTTTATAGCAGTTAAACAATAGATATTTAGTAGGGCCTTAGGTATTTGTAGAGTGTGGGTTGGGATAAAGTAAGCAATTAAAAGCTAAATATGTCAATATCTTTCATCTCTTTTTAGGCCATTGCCATTGTGCTGGGGTTTATGGTTATTGTGGCTTTTGCTTTAATAATTTTCTTTGCCGTGAAAACTCGAAGAAAGATGGACCAGTATGACAAGTCAAATATTTTGTGGGACAAGGAACGTATTTATGATGAGCAGCCCCCCAATGTGGAAGAGTGGGTAAGTGTTTTAAGAAAGTCAGTAAATGTCCAGTTTTTTTATTAGACCCCCAGATTTGTCTCTAAATTTGACCTATACTGCTTTGTGAAACTTTATTTTTAGAATTATTGTCTTTGTATATTGCAAAAGTTGTGGCCTCAGGTTTTACTTCGAATGTTTAGAAAGTGGGGTGAGTGGACATGGTTTTGCTACAGGTAAAAGCCAGATTTCTATTTCTAAGAAGTGGATCTAGGCACTGAGAAGAAATGGCTTTTAAAGAAATCACGAAGGAAATAACGTGGCTTTGGAAAACAAAAGCATCTCCTCTCCCCTTCCTTTTTATTATCCTGCTGATCGTTTTGGAAGTAAATACCATTGCTCAGGATGTTTACTGTCTTTGGTCAAGATTGGCAAGGGTGTTTTTGGGGTGGTAGCAGGTGGCAGGTCTTTAAACTTTTTACATATGGAACAGCCTGGAGAATCACAGGGACTAATTCTGTACTAATATTGACATATGAAATCCTTTAGTGAAGGCAGAGACAGATTAGGGCAGTTTTTTTTTTTGCATATACTGTTAATACTACCAGTAGGTTGCTTCCTAAATGATGCGATTTGCTGAAGTGCAGAAAGTCCCTCTTACCAAAAATACCTCCCAAATGCATGTTCCTGATAGCTAACCTGTTTTTAGGGATGTTCCAAACTTTGTTTCTTAGAAACACTTTGTTAGGATGTTGTTGAGAGCAGCCTCAGAATCTGCCTTCATAGGTTTCTTTGAGCAGATTGGTTTCTTGTCATGAAGGTTAGTTGAGAATCCTGGACCCTGGTTCCAGGGTAGGTTGATTTTGGCCTGTGGGAGTAGAGCGGAGTGGGCTGAGGGTGGGTCCTGCTGGTCAGGTTGGGGCTGAAGATACTGATCATCTTGAAGGCTCCTAGCTCTAGCATCCTGTCCATCTGATGTTTGAAGAAATTTGAATGTAGATGAAATTTTTCTAGTTAAGGTACTAAGACGAAGCAGTCAGGAAAAACAGAAGGTATGGTACGTATGTACCCGTGTTCCCGACCTCTCCTTGAAGCCTGCTTGTTGTTTTTTTCTTCCTCATTTTTTCCCCCCCGTAAAGTGTGAAGGTGTTGGGGATTGTTTTCTTTTGACCTTTAGCTCCAGGCAAGGCCACCTGTAGAGGGAATAGGACAGTCTATTGTGAACTGTGAAGTCAAGGTTTCACTGAGAGTTTCTGGGTGTGTCAGTTTTCACTGGCCGTTGGATTTGTTTACTTAAGGTTTGGAGAGCCTAAAAAACTGACTCAAGAGATACCAGTGCCAGTAATATTAGAGTCCCAGTGAACTTTGGCTTCTCATCTGATTTTACTGTCATGAAAGTTCAATCAGTTCTAGGTACTTTGGATAATTTGACAAAAGATAGCCATAATAACTTATGGAGGTGATGATGACAATAAAGCCAAAAGGGCTTAACTTTTAAAGAGGCATTATTTTTATAATGCTTCCTCGCTGAATCCCTGGAAATGTGATAGCCAGCCTGTAGGTTGTTTCACACATCATAGTTTCTCTGTAGTAATAAATGTTTCGTCATATGAAACTTAAATAATCATCTGTTGAATAGTAGACATAGGATTTTGAGTACACTGATGTTTTATGTGGTACTTAATTACTTGAGAATTCCTCATGTCCTTTTTTCCCTTGTTCCCCCAACTCAAATGCCTAAGGAAGGCTATTGGAAATAAGCTCTTGGGAGGCAGTTTTAGTCACAGGTATTGTGCTTTACCTTCCATTCTCCCTTCACCTGCCCAGGTTTGCTTTGCTGAACTAATCCCACATTTTCATTCTTGCCTCAATTTACTTCCACAACCAGATGCAGACTGTTCCTCAGGTTTCTCTGCTCTTACGCAATATTCTGCTCGAATGGGTTTCACTCCGATAACATAGCTGCGCAAGTGGAAATGTTTGATGCTGCATCCGAAGTGCCTGGCATTACAGAGTATTGAGTAGAATATGGGAAAAGAATCTAAAAAAGAGTGGCTATATGTATATGTATAACTGAATCACTTTGCCGTATAGCAGAAAGTAACACAACATTGTAAATCAACTATACTCCAATAAAATAAATAAAGTGGGGAATTCCCTGGCAGTCCAGTGGTTAGAACTTGGTTGGCACTTTCACTGCTGGGGCCCGGGTTCAATCCCCGGTCGGGGAACTAAGATCCTGCAAGCTGCGTGGCACGGCCAAAAAAAAAAAAAATTAATTAAAAAATAAAGCAAAATAAAATAAAGTGCCTGGCAGTGGAGTGGATTAGTGTTTTTTCTTCCTTTTGGTCATTAGAAAGTAATATCGTAAAAATTATCTCCAGTTGAAATAATGGAAGAGAATCTAGAATTAATTACTTGTACTAAATGAGAATTAAAATTTGAATTCTAGTTGTGGAGAACTAAGACAAGATACTCTCCATACAGCTAATAATGGATTGTTTGGGGTGCGGGGGTGGTATCTTACTAAACTTACTAAAGGAACAATTACCTACTAAATTTACTCCTTCCCTACACATTGAGGTAGGTCCTGACATTCATAATTAAATCTTACTGCCTTTCTTGAATTTTTAAAATCTTTAAGATAAGAACCCCCAGAGCAAAGGCACCTCAACAGCTGAGCCTTCAGAGTTTTAAGCAGATTTCAGTCCTTTTGTATTATCTGTGGGAAAATGTTTAATTTTCTAATTTCCTGTCTCTGAATCTCCGGCACAATGGTTTCTCTGCCTTCTTAGGGATTTTTTTTTTTTTTCCCCCACCCCCTTCTTAGGGATTTTTAGGCTTGTTTTTTTTTCCCCTCCCCTTTCTGGATATCTTGTACTTTGTAAAATAAACAGGCCATGTTTGCACACTGTTTGGATGTTAACCTGGTCCTTTGTAGTCAGTCACTCAAGTTTGTACCAATGTTGTTGTATTTTAAATGTTTAAAGGCTTAAAGGCTCTTTTAAAGTTGTAGATCTTTATTTTTTCTATTATGTCCTCAAACCCCAGGTTAATTAGTACTTTTTCTGAATTAAAAGAATATGATTATTTTAACTAAATAATTTTGAAAATACTGTGAAGTATAAAGAAAATTCTGCCATCCTGAGTTACCTTTTTGGTGTATTTTCTTTAATCCTTTCCTCCTCTTCCTACTTCTTATTCTAATTCAGAAGTATGATTTTAGTCCTTATCAGTGTAAAATTCTACCTTTTTTTGATTTAACATGATACAGGCTTTTTATCACATTAAATATTTCTCAAAAACAATTCTGATATTGTTAAAAATTTTTACTGAAGTGTAATGTATATCTATACACACACAGTAAAGTACATTAAATGCACTAATTTAATTGTATGGCTTGGTGAAGTTTTACACGTATAAGCCCATTTATAACCAGCCTCTAAATCAAGATATAATACATTCCAGTGTCCAAGGTTTCCTCATGCCTCTTAGTATCCTCTAGGGGTTGGTAACTCCTCTTATTCCTATCACATCAATTAGTTTTGCCTATTTTTAAACTTCACATAAATGGAATTACGTCCTGTGTGCTTTTATGTCCACTCAACATAATGCTATAAGATTCATTTAGGTTGTTGCATTGGTTGGTGTGGTACTGTTTTAATTTTTGTATTTTCTGGCAAGATAAAAGCTTTCTAATTACCCCTTTTTAAAAAGCCTATGGCCAGGGCTTCCCTGGTGGTGCAGTGGTTAAGGATCCGCCTGCCAATGCAGCAGACACGGGTTCAAGCCCTGGCCCGGGAAGATCCCACATGCCGTGGAGTAGCTAAGCCCATCTGCCACAACTACTGAGCCTGCGCTCTAGAGCCCGCGAGCCACAACTACTGAGCCCACGTGCCACAACTACTGAAGCCCGTGCACCTAGAGCCTGTGCTCTGCAACAAGAGAAGCCACCGCAGTGAGAAGTCTGTGCACTGCAACGAAGAGTAACCCCCACTCACCGCAACTAGAGAAAGCCCACGTGCAGCAACAAAGACCCAACTCAGCCAAAAATAAATAAATAAATATATTTTTAAAATAAATAAATAAATAAAAAACCTATGGCCAGAATTACAATTTTTCAAAAAAACAGGTTTTCAGGCAGTCTCCCTGCCATCCTTGTGTTTCCATTTGCCCATTTCTGGGTATCTTTCCTCACCCTCTCTCCACACTTGTACGTACTCTTCTTAGTTTCTTGTGATTCCTTTCAGTGTTTTATTTTGTGAAAATAAAACCAAAGAAAAATACACTTCCTGCTTTTTTATGCAGAAGTTAGTGTACTGATAATACCATTCTGTCTACACATCCCCTTTTTACTTTGCAGTGTGTCTTGGTGATCTTTCCTTACCACTTCATAGCCTCTTTGTGGTATGGATGTACCGTGGTTTATGTAATCAATCTCTCATTGTTGGATATATTTATTATTTAATATTGTAAACAATGATAGGATTTAAAAAAAGAAAACTTTGTATACCTTGTATATATGTCTGTGTATATATATACTCCTATAGGCTAAATTTCACGGAGTATTACTGAGTCAAGGGGTATGTATATACACACGTCTGTAACTTTGGTAGATAGTAAGAAATTGCCCTTCAAAGGAGATGTACGAATTTATACAGCCATCAGTGGTGTGTGAAATTCTGGTTCCACACACCTTTTCTAATAACATTCCATTGTAGAGATGTATTTGACCAATCCCTGTTGTTGCATATTAGTTTTTTTCCAATTTTTGACCATAATAATTATGTAAAAAGTAATTTTCTTACAGTAAATATGTGGTACTTTTTTTTTGAAAATGGAGAAAATTGATGTTGAAGGTAACTTACCTGTTATGTAAATGGAAGGCTTTTTTTTTTTTTTTTTTTAACTTATTTATTTATTTATTTATTTATGGCTGTGTTGGGTCTTCGTTTCTGTGCGAGGGCTTTCGCTAGTTGCGGCAAGCGGGGGCCACTCTTCATCGCGGTGCGTGGGCCTCTCACTATCGCGGCCTCTCTTGTTGTGGAGCACAGGCTCCAGACGCGCAGTCTCAGTAGTTGTGGCTCGCGGGCTTTAGTTGCTCCGCGGCATGTGGGATCCTCCCAGACCAGGGCTCGAACCCGTGTCCCCTGCATTGGCAGGCAGACTCTCAACCACTGCGCCACCAGGGAAGCCCTGGAAGGCATTTTTATTATTTTTTATTTTTTAAATTTTTATTTATTATTTATTTTTGGCTGTGTTGGGTCTTCGTTTCTGTGCGAGGGCTTTCTCTAGTTGCGGCGAGCGGGGGCCACTCTTCATCGCGGTGCGCGGGCCTCTCACTATCGCGGCCTCTCTTGCTGCGGAGCACAGGCTCCAGACGCGCAGGCTCAGTAGTTGTGGCTCACGGGCGTAGTTGCTCCGCGGCATGTGGGATCTTCCCAGACCAGGGCTCGAACCCGTGTCCCCTGCATTGGCAGGCGGATCCTCAACCACTGCGCCACCAGGGAAGCCCTGGAAGACATTTTTTTTTTTTTTTTTTTAATTTTTATTTATTATTTATTTTTGGCATTTTTAATTTACATGCCTGGGCTCACATAATGTGACAAAGCCAGGACTAGAGCCCTAGTCTAGCATTTCCATGCCAATGTGCTCCTAGGAAAGCCTTAGTAATTACATTTTCTGTCTGTCTCTTTTTTTTTTTTTTTTCCAGATTGGTTTCAGGTACACAGAAATAAATTATTCCCGATTCTTGGTTCATGACCTTGTCGTCTTTGGTCCATTCATAGCCTTTTTGTATTTATTGATTTGTTTCATAATGAACACCCATCATCCTACCCAAGAGTTAACAGTACGAGGTCTACATTACATTACCCCATGTGTTTTTTACTCTCCCATCCACCTGCTTCTACCTGCTCCCAGAGGTGACCTGTCTCCAGAGTGACTTCCCTACTTTAATTAGAAAAGACCATGATGTGTTCCTTCCCTTTTCTGTTGTCTTGATTGCATGACTGAAGTGCTTCTCAGTTCTGGGAATGGAACTGATGGTTCCGTTGTGATCAGAGAAGGTTCCCTCAGCTGTTCTCACTCTGAGTGGACTTCCTCTCCGTTGCCCTAAGTAATGTTACCATGTACTGGCCAGAAAACTAGGCTCTGCAGGGTTTTTGCGTTGCTTTAGAGGAGACCCTTCGTTTAGTTTCAGATGAACAGCCCTGTGGGACTGGTAGTCTTCCCCTTTCTTCTCTTGCTGTGTAATGCTGTCTTTTCTACTTCTGTCTAATAGAAGCAGTATATCAGGGAGGTGGAATACGAGGGTTTGAATTCTGGCTTCATTGCTTTTGCTGTGACTCTAGGTAGATCATTTCTGTTATTTTTAACCCATATGTATGTCAAGGAAGTCTAGTTTGGGGAGAATTCCTGGTGGAGGGAAAACAGCACTGGACCCTAAAGCTGTGGGTTTGAGTCCTGACTCCAGCATTCTTTGGTAAACAGATTACCCCTTCTGATCCTCAGTTTTCTTATCTATAAAATTGGCTATATTATTTGGTCTGCCTCTCAAGACTAATGTGAGATGCATGTGAGAAAATGAAGAAGACCAGTGATATATGGCTGTCTGCCTTACAGGGATATTGAAAGGAAAACAGCTGGCTGTGCAGAAAAGAATTTTGGTGTTGCATGAGTACTAGTTACAGTTGACAAAAACAGAACTTAAGTTAGCATAGGTAAAAAGAGGAATATATCTGCAAGATTTTGGGTGGTGATTTATGAAAACCTAGAAAGAGTTGAAACAACTTAGCCACAGAAGTAGGGATGTGGCTGTGTTTCATGAACAGCTAAAATCAGGACTTCAAGTCCATTGGGATCTGCTTTCTCATCTTGACTCCCTCCTGCCTGGTAGGCTTCATTTTCGCATGGAGAAGGGGAGCAGAAAGCAGCTACTTAGAGCTCTTGAGTTGTTCATATTAGTGCTTCGTCTAAGACTTGCCTGGGGAAGGGGCCCTGATGAATAAGTAGCCTTGGGTCAGGCGGCCATCCTCACACTAACCCACTGTGCCCAAGGGCAGGGCCCTTCTCACATAATCCAGCATGTGGCAGTTCCCACAATTACTGTGTGGAATGGGGAGATGGTTTCTAGAGAAACTGCTCTGTAGCTAATACTTACTACCTGAATATGAGCTACATAGATTAATTGTAATTGCCCTTTTATTTTTTATGTGTGCGTCATCTGACCAGGTTTAAATGCAGAGTGCCATTTGAATAGCTTAGGACGTGTTTCTGAGCAGCTTTGAATGTGCCTGCTTCACCCCAGTGCCCCTCAGTACTCCACTGGCTCCTGTCTCACCCCAGTGCTCCGCAGTAGTCTGCTGGCTCTTCCTGGGAGGGTGTCACGCTACTCAGATCCCTTTCTGCCCCTTTGAGCTTGGCCTCACAGAACAGCAGGGGACTGTGGTTTAAGGAGCTGTGTCCTGCCAACACACTGAGAATGCTGGTAGGGGGACTATTCAGCCAGGAGTGCTGGAGCTGAGTTGGGAGGGGCTGATACCCTTATGCCCATGAAGATGAGTATTTCATGTTAATCTTTGTGTTCAAATCTCTCTTCCCCCACCTGCATTTCCAGAAGGTCATAAATATAAATATCAAGACATATATCTTCATTTTCTCTAGAGTAAATACTTAGAACTGGGGTCTGGCTTTGGAAAAGCACACACCTACGGTAAATATTAAAGAGTTGATTGTAAAATGTGTGTACTTGAGATTAGTTTTTATTGGTACCTGCAGTATTCTGGTGAAATAGTAACTGAAAGTTATGCGCTTCAGTTTCCGGTGCTCCTGTGAATAACTTTTGGTTTGGCTTTGGTCAAGTGAAAGAAAACAGAATCTGAGAGCAGCCTGGGACCTTAGGGATAAGGTCATCCAGTCTGTCTCAGTGAACTTACACAAAGGAAGCTGCAGACCTGCGAGGTAGACACAGTAGTAAGAAGGAGGCCTGTTGGTGGTGATTTGATGAGTCAGGGCTAGAAGTTTGGACTCTGGTTTCTCAGTGCTCTTTTCAGTATAGTACATCAGGCTGACTTGGGATTGAGCTTCACGTCTTAATTTTGGCAATAAAGTTTCTTAAAAAGTCACAGTAAAAGAAAGGTAAGAACCACCATGTCCTAAGTAGCCATTATAGGCGTAGCCACTCTGTACATCTTTACAGTGTGAATAATTCTTCTTATACAAGGGGCAGTGAGGTTTGCAGAGGGCTTCAGTAATTTGTCTCAAGCCTGATGTACTAATAACCAGCAGGACAAGTGTTACATTTGCCTTTATAACTTGTATTTTTTTTGGTGTGTGTGTTTTTTTTTTTTCTCTGAGATCTCTGAGCCTCAGTTTTCTTTGCCAGTAGAATTGGGGGAAATAGTTCATAGTTAATAAAACTATCATTAAAATGAGATAATGTATGTGTAAAGTGCTTATTATCTCTACCACAAATCAGCATGCCAGTTCTCAGGGGGTATTTTCTGTCTGTCTCTTAAGTTGCACCTTTTCTTGTTATGCCACATGATTATGTCAGAAGCAAGAATAAACTAAGTTTGGAGAGACCATGCCATAAACTATTTCTTCATTATTACCAAGTAGTAAATAAAGGTTGTTAAACAAGATCCTGTTTTTAAGTACGAAATGTTTAGATCTAAAAGCTGAGTGTAGGCACTTCCCTGGTGGTGCGGTGGTTAAGAATCCGCCTGCCAATGCAGGGGACACGGGTTCGAGCCCTGGTCCAGGAAGATCTCACATGCTGCGGGGCAGCTAAGCCCGTGTGGCCACAACTACTGCGCCTGCCCTCTAAAGCCTGAGAGCCACAACTACTGAGCCTGCATGCCACAACTACTGAAGCCCTCATGCTTAGAGCCCGTGCTCTGCAGTGAGAAGCCTGCACACCACAACGAAGAGTAGCCCCCACTTGCTGCAACTGGAGAAAGCCCGCGTGCAGCAACGAAGACCCAATGCAGCCAAAAATAAATAAATAAATAAATTAATTAATTAATTAACTAAAAATAAAAGGTAAGTGTATTATTTAGGTAGCCTATTTCTAGAAGTTTCTAAGGCTTTGACATTGTGATGCAGCATTGTTATAGCATTGTTCCCAGCATTTACCTGTCAAGGTAGGAGCTAGTAAGGATGATCAGGCCTGGGTGTAGAGAGGGGTCAGGGTCCTGGACCCTGTCCTTTGTGGTCAGCCTTGGGTAGCTTTTGGTATCCTTGGACTCTGATGAAGGTAATCACTTTGTCTGTTCATTTAATAGGTTTCTCATGTGTAAATGGGGAAAATAGAAGTTCCACCTACAGCATGTATATGCTGATCCTGTAACAATTAAAGGGCTTAGGTCAGGGCCAGCACATAATTTATTAATGCCCAATAAATTTTAGCCAGAGTAATAATTGTTAGTATTTGCAATGATGGCATCAAATAAGGGAGCTTGGGTAAGAGTACCCAAAATATAAATACATTTAATGTTGGTTGCAGTTGTTAAACTATTAATCTTCCTCTTACTTGTAAGCTTGCTGCGGGATAAGAACAGATTTTTTTTTTTTTCTCCCTGTCCCTCCCCCTCCGACGGGCGCGCGCGCCGCGGCCCAGATGTTTTTTTGAAGGGTGTAGACAGGCTCTGCGTATCATCTCCTTGCACACAGGAGCGGGGAACAGGTCCAGGTGGGGCAGGTGACTGGCACAGGGCGGTGGTGGTAATCAGTGTTAGACAGCTGAAGAAACTCGAATAGCTTTCTTATTTTCAACCAGTAAGTACAAGTGTTCTTTAATGTAAGAGCAGTTCTGTGGGCTGCCGACAATTGGTATACTGGGCTCTCACCCTGGGAAAGGTTTCGCTATTATCTGTGGTCTCAGGTGGCATGAAATGGAACAAGAATGGAAGTGTCCTATCCATGGACTGACCTTCAGAACCCAGCGGCGTGGAGGACGGAAGGCCCTGTCTGTCCAGGGCATCGTGAGGGGCTGGTGTAGAGAGTTGTAATGGAAGGTGAGGTAGGATGTGTGCTAGAGCTGGTGAGTGTCTTTGTGGCTTTCTGAATGCAGGGATTCCTAGATTTCCAGCACTAAATAGAGTTAATTCTAACTATAGGTATAATGGTCTAAACAGGGCAGTTGTCTGTGACGTCGAGGAAAACTGTCCTCCATCAGTGGTTCTCAAACCTTAGCAAGCATCAGAATCACAGGGAGAGCTAGTTAAAACAGCTTGCTGGGCCCACCCTCAGTGTTTCTCGTGCAGTGGATCTGGAATGGGGCCTGAGAACTTGCATTTCTGAGTTCCCAGAGTTCCCAGGTGATGTTGATGGGGAACACACTTTGAGAACCACTGTTCCATAGAGCCAGGCTGCAGCTATAATACTGCAAGCCCAGTGAGCTCTGAGTTAAGGTGTGCACAAGGTCTCTTCCAGGCATGGCATACGTAGAAAATGCTGAGGCTGTATGGAGTACTACAGTAAACTGAAGGGGATTTGGAACCCTAGGTGGTGGCTGGCATGGGCTCTGAGGACTAAGGTGTACTGTGCCTGTGGCACACCTGCTGGGGAGGCTGGCATGAGATACACGAGTGTTAAAATGCTGCAGGCTGAACCAGGGTTTTCCTTTCTAGAGCAAGGGGCCTCGAATGGGATCGCTTACTGAGTGTAAGCTTCTCCACCTCACCCCTCCCAAAGCTCTAACAGCTCACTGGCTCTTAGGAGCTTCAGGATTCACCTTTGCCTGGTGTATGTTAGGACTTCCCTGTGGGCAGCCTGCAGTTTGGATAGGGAACATGGTGTTTGCTAAATCCCCAGAGCCATCTGATCAGCGTAAATTAATCAGACTTGCCCAAACCTGGTCCATGATCTCTTCCTTTGTGGGATTAGTCTGTTTGGGAGCATTTGCCTTCAAGCCACCAAGGGTGGAGAAAAGTCTGAGGGAACTTTCCAGAGGCAGTTTTGAGGCTCTTGTTGGGGGAGCATCTGTGAGTGTAAAATATCAAAACGGGAAAAACGAGTTGGACCACTTAGTGTTTTGAAAACTTGTAGTGCAAGGGCACATGGCCCGGGGAAGGTGGACCTCGGGTTGTAAAACTGGAGATGGTACTTAGAGATGAAGGCGCCCCTCCCTTTGATGTCTGGTATATTTCTCCACTTTAATTACCAAGCAGGAAAACCCCTTCTGTTTGCCTTTTGAGGGTGGTGTTCCTACACTCTGACCTAAACAAAAGGAACCCGATGACTAAACACATATCATAGCAATTTTGTGTCAAAAGCTGCTTTTAGAATGATAGTCCAGTAGGCAAATAAAACTCTTCAAAATGGATTCACATCGTATCTTATTCGGATGTGGTGAGGAGTTAAGGCAATGAGAATGGTTCCTTGTCTTACTGGGAATAGTCAGTGCCCAGATGAGATGGGTACCTCAAGCCATATTTACATTACTGAGGTGTCAGTTTATCATGCCAGAAACAGAAACAGAAACAGCTGAGCTTGGGAGTCAGGTGGACCGGGTTTACATCCGCCCTCTACCCTGTCACCTTGTGT
Source organism: Balaenoptera borealis (assembly GCF_965194805.1). Taxonomy (NCBI): domain Eukaryota; kingdom Metazoa; phylum Chordata; class Mammalia; order Artiodactyla; family Balaenopteridae; genus Balaenoptera; species Balaenoptera borealis. Next base: position 57,312,765 of record NC_138867.1, read on the forward strand.
GCGACCTTGAGCAAATTAATTGGACCTTAGAGACTCAGTTTCCTCATCTGAGTATGGAGATAGTCCTGTCTCACCGGGCAATGGTGAGGAACAAATGGGGTCAGGTTTTGCCTGACACATGAACTTCCCTCTCATGATGCAGGTCTAGTCTGACTCTCTTCCCGTGTTGTGTGAGCTAGGAAGGAAGAGCAAAATGGGGCGTGGCTGTCATCACTCCTTTTTGCTTGTACTCATTCCAGATGCAGTTGATTTGTGTGGAGAGAAAGGTTTTTCCCAAACTTTGTTTTACAGGGGTGAATTGACCTAAAAACATTCTTGACCTTTTTTTTATTCCATCCCTGACTTCAAGGAGTCGGGGTGGAGAGGCTGCTTGTGAGTCAGTGGCGTTGATAAGCATGATCGTGCAGCTCCATCCTGGTCCCAGGGGAGGACGGCTCCATGCTGACAGGTGTTGGGATGAGAGCTGCTCTGAGTTGCCCTCTTTGTTTTTCCCTTGGCACCCCACAGGGATATACGATGTTTTCATTAATTCTCCAAAGACGGTTAGTTAACAAAGATTTTTTTCACAAGTGACATAGAACACTTCTTTTTTTTTTTTTAATTAATTAATTAATTTATTTATTTATTTTGGGGTGTGTTGGGTCTTCGTTTCTGTGCGAGGGCTTTCTCTAGTTGCGGCAAGCGGGGGCCACTCTTCATCGCGGTGTGCGGGCCTCTCACTGTCGCGGCCTCTCTTGTTGCGGAGCACAGGCTCCAGACGCGCAGGCTCAGTAGTTGTGGCTCACGGGCCCAGTTGCTCCGTGGCATGTGGGATCCTCCCAGACCAGGGCTCGAACCCGTGTCCCCTGCATTGGCAGGCAGACTCTCAGCCACTGCGCCACCAGGGAAGCCCTAGAACACTTCTAATGAGTATAATTAAATTCTGAATAAAAATTTGTCCTCTTGTTTAAAAAAAATTTATCCTCATTGTAACTACCTCTTGTGAAGATCTTTTGAAATTATTTCACTTGAATTTATTTCATTTTGACATTTCAGAAACACTTTAGTTCTTTCTTGATTGGAATGTGAATCTTGGTAAAACGTTTCCTGTCCCCTTAAATTAATAATTCATACTCGTTAAACATGGTCTGTGAGAGTGCTTGTCCTTTTTGAATTTAGTCTCTAGAGTCTGCCTGTGTCATTCTTTGATTGGTTAAGGGTCTGTCTTCTCCTGTCTCGTCTTTCCCTTTTGTAAAGTCTGTCTGCGGCAAGGCTGCCACTAGGGCCAGGAACTCTTCAGGCAGATCCCAGTGAAGAGCGGCCAGCTGGGCCCTGCCGTGTGGATTTCTGTGCGTGCGGTGCCCTTCCGCCCCACGGCTGCCCCCGAACCCCAGCTCCCCCGCTGGAGGACCTGCGGGTGGGAGCCCCGGATCAGCCCCCCAGGCCCGAGGCTTCTCTTGGCTTCACAGCAGCAGTTCCAACGTTTGCTTGACTCTCAAACTTTCCTTTCCCCTCAGTGCTTAGTAGAAGGCAAATCTTCCTGCATTTGTGTTTTTTCACTTTGCTTTCTTCTGCCCCTAATTTCGTAGAGCTAGTTTCAAGTTACTTGAGGAAAACTGTTCACCATTTGCTGTTCAGAATTAAGCCGAGTTTTTCTCAGGTTCTAAATCTTTAAAATTTTACTATAGTTATTAAAATGGTAGGGTTGTTTCGTTGTTGTTGTTTTAAAGAACTTTAGCTACATCATCAGGCATTATGGACTGGCTTGGGATCCTATCAGTAATCACAGTGAGTCTCAAATCCCTGTTCTCATCATAGGAAACACAGGCTGAGGACTCATAAATTTCTACTACTGGTCCCTCCTCACTGGGGCTTCCCCGCTTCCTCCCACTGTCTTTTGAAAACAGCAGGTTTATACTCACTTTGCATTGGTACCGTGAGAAAAAGTAATATTTTATCTTCTTTTGGGAAACATGAAGCATAAAAGGAAAAAAATGAACTTACTCCTTGTTTTACAAATATATTTTGCTTCTGCCTCTAGACACTTAAGCTCCTTTCGAGGACAAAGGCTGCTTCTTACTCACCTTTGAGTCTGGCTGGGTGTTTGTTTTCCAAAACTATGTATCACGTCACAGATTTGCATGTCATCCTTGCGCAGGGGCCATGCTAATAATTAATCTTCTCTGTATTGTTCTAATTTTAGTGTATGTTCTGCCCAAGCGAGCATGGCCTTGGAATTTTTTGTGCACGTGTGTGAAAAAGGTTGAAGTAATGAAAGACCTGTGCTGGAGGGTGAAGTCAGTGTTCGGGCTAGTCTAGTTCTGCTGACTCGAGATAAACGTCAGCTCAGGGCAGCTCATCTGATAAGGCAGTTGGATACACACAGTGTAGAAGTAAAACAGTAATAAATGAAGTAACCTTTATGCAGCAAACTCTGGGCTCCTGCTTTGTGCCAGGTACTGGGCTGGGCTTTGAAGACCCATAGAGGAAGGAAGGTAGGAGGCTGCCCAGGGAGGGGCGGTGGATTGGAGCTGAGGCTTTGAAGTATTTAAACCCCACCTTACCATTTATTAGGTGTAGGTCCTTGGGAAAGTTGTCTAGCACCCTGAGCCCTCGCTTCCTCTTTTCTGAAAAGGGAGTACTAGCATTGTTAGCTGAAAACTGGGTTCACCTCTTGGTGGCTGTTGAGCTAATAGACACAACCAAGCCAAAGGTCGGGAGAAGGAAGAATTTATTATTACTTGCAGCAAGTGAGGAGAACACCGGGGATCTTCTCCAAAGCAGTGTCTGTCCGAACAGCGAAATTAGGGAAGCTTTAAGCTAAGGGTACTTGCGTATTCATGAAGGGGCTTGAGCAGAGGAGAATTCAGCATAGAATTGGGGCAGAGGTCCACAGAGTCCAAGCTTTAGTTGATTGAAGTCAAGAGTGGCACCATCATGATTCCATCCTCCAGCTGGGTGGGGTCCTTAGTACCTGCAGAGCTCAAAGATATATTTTGATGTGTATCCCCTGAGGAGGAATTAGGACTCTGCTTTATCACTGCACTGTCGTTTGAGTGCCTTTTCCCTGTTCCTGCATTCCTTTGTTCCCTCAAGATCATAAATTACTGAGACCTGTTCAAGGGTGAGCATGGTGGCCAGGCTTAGATCACAAAATGGCTTCTCTTATGTCAAGAAAGCCATTCCTGGTTCTGTTTCTCCAGGGACCCCCTAACTTATCTGCTTATAGTATTTATCTGTAAGGTTGTACCTACTAAATGATCCCTCAGTTCAGTATGTGGCATGCGGTAAGCAGGCAGACAGTGGTGGCTTTAAGAGCAGCCCACTGCCCAGTGAAGTTAGAGGTGTGGGAGCAGCGTCACTCTGTGTGTAAACAGTCTGTCCGAAGAACACATGTGCTCTGCTGGGAGGTTTGTGTGCCCAGGTGCTGGCGAGACAGGAGGACAGGGAGGTGCCTCACCCAGCAGGGACATTTGTGGAAGGCCCCCGGGAGTAGTGGCACCATCCCAACTTGGTAGTGAGCCAGGACTTGAAGTCCACTTAAGGATTAGCTGGCAAAGAAAGGGGGAAGAACATTTCCATTCTGGGCAGTAGGAAGTCTCTGCAAAGACACCCAGACACCTCTTTTGTAAGGTTTTGGTTTCCGGTTTGCCAGGGTCAGTAGGAAATCCATGAGCTCTGCACCCTCTGCTAAATTTGCAAAGAGAAGAGTTAAATGGGTTTTTAAGAAAGGGAGGTCTTTTAAATCTGAAGTCTCCAGAATAAGAATACGCCTTTGGCTTGGCCAGGTATTTGCCTGTGAAGCTTAGCGGTGGTGTCAAGTCCTCAGGAATTCAGTGGGTGCCAAGAATGGTTCCCACCCGGCCCCCCTGTGGTGGGATCTGAGCACACTCCCTGGCAACCCACCCCCTGGTTTCCCAGTTGCTGCCAAATTCCACTTTCAGAAGGAAGTGATTCCATTCCTTTCTGACTCACGGGAATATTAAACAATCAAGATTAAATATCTCTATGTACTTCAGGGGTGGGGAAGTAAATATCTTTTGACATGTGATGGTGCAGTGACAGGAAAGGAGCAGGTCACGTTTTAATGCTGTGCTTGAGGACAACAGAATGTAAAGTTTGTGTGTGTGGCAGGGACATACGCTATGTTGAATCTAATTGCGAAGATTTATAATAGCAAAATAATCCAATTAAAAGTCTGCCATCCCCTTTAAATACTTGTAAAAATTCTTTGTTTAGATCCAATGGCTTTAATTCCAGAAACCAGCATCTTCTGAGTCTTTACTGTGTTCATAAAAGCCCTGTGCTGAATGTGATACCTTGTCATCTCATTTAATTGTCAAAACAACTTTATGAAGCAGGGAGCTTCCGCATTTCTTACAGTTGAAGGTATTGAGGCTTTCTAGAACTTGTAGTTGGGTAGTTGGCAGATCTGGAGTGAGCCCAGGTAATTGGATGCCATTGTGCTCATCACCAAGCTAAAGCAGTCCCACCCTCCCTAAGTTTGAAAAGTTGCTCTTTTTCACAGAAATAATTTTTAGTGTTATTTTAAGTTTTTTTTCTTTTCCCCCCACACCTTAGTTTTATTCCTTGACTTCAGACCAACTCAATGACTTGTCTGGGCTTAGCAGTTATTATTTTTCTGGCAGAGTAGTATGCAATAATGTGAAGATTTTTAGGTGAAATTTAAAGAGTGTCGGACCTACTACATCTAACAGGTAATGTTGAGACTCTAATTGGCTATGCTTATTTATATACAAAACTTTCTCCCAAAGGTTCTCTGGGAAACCTTTCATGTTAACAAGGCATCATCTCCAATGTGTATTACTTCTTAGAACACATTCACTCACACATCAGAATGGAATAAGAAAGGTAGAGAGGGAAGGCAGTGATGCTATTAGTGATAGAGCCATTGAGAAAGTAAAGGGAGAACAGACAAATCTGTTACTAAAGAACCATAGCAGAAATCAGTTTTTGCTTCTTAATGTAGTTTTAACCTTCCATGTTTAGGGTGAACGGATTGAGAAGAATCAATGTTCTTTCTCCTAGATTAGTGGTTTTCCAAGAGTGGTGCCCAGACAGCGGCATAAGCATTACCTTAGAACTTGTTAGAAATGAAAATTCTCGTTCTAACTCAGACCTAGGCCGGATAAAATGAGATTAGTCTTCCTAAGATGGGGTGGATAATTACTAAACCTAATCACATCAGGATGAGGATCAGGTAATTTGGATTTTTTTCTTGTTTGTAATTGATTTCTGGATTTGTTAAACTAACGATAGCACCATTCCTGTGATTTGACTGTTAACACTGGATAATAACAAGGTAGTCAGATAGGTTAATAATATTTAATGAGCCCGATAAATATTAGGTAATTTTATATATGATATTTTTCTTTCATTTCTTCCCCCTTTTATGTTACAGGCTAAATAATAACTGAGTCTCTTGGGACTGTTTCCTTAGGTTAAAAACGTTTCTGCAGGCACACAAGACATGCCTCCTCCCCTTTCTGACTACGTGGAGAGAGTGGACAGCCCCGTGGCCTACTCTTCCAATGGTAAAGTGAACGAGAAGCGACTGTATCCAGAGTCTTCCTATAAATCAACACCGTAAGTAGCGTCTTCCTTCTTTTGCTAGAATGAGTCTGAAAAAGTGAGTATTTGCATGTGTTTATAAATCAGTTGCTGTTTTGTGCCATTTGCCTTAAAAAAAAAAAAAAAAAACCAACAGTTTTCACAAAGGCTGGAGACTGATCTCTGCCTTATAGGTGGAGGCAGAATGTGGTTCTTTCCTATTTCTGGTTTTGAAGTTTAGATGAGGGTGGAAGGGTATTACAGATTGATAGCAGAGCTAAGTGTGGTTCTCAGTCTCTCCTCCTGCCTGTAATTATTAGATCTCTTTTGCTGGGGGATGTGAAACTGATAAAGCCTCTAGATTTTGTTTTACATGTGGTGTGAAAAACCTCACAGTGAGTTTCTGACCTAGAGTAGGTGCCATTCAGGTTATTGAAATAGTATCCCTGTTGCGGTTTTAGGTTACCCTGAAGCCTAAGTCTAATTCACCTTAATGACAAGAGAGAGATGTTGGGGATATTGTTAAGGACTTGGATGTAGTTTGCCTAAGGATGATAAATTAACGTTCCTGTATATAATTCTAGAACCCCGAGTTCCTTTGTAGACCAAAAAAATAAACCTTCCCTTTAGCTAATTTGATCGTTCTAAGTTAAAGGTTTATCTGCTGGGAAATTTTTGTTCAAAGTTTTATCTCCAACCTCCACCACCACTTAGGGGGCCGAGTTTGTAGAGATCCACTCTGAGTGCATAGTAGTTTGGGTGCCTGGAGTCCCTAAGATGACACCAGCAGCTGAGTTAAGTATGGAATCAGTTTGAAGAGAATAGATTTTATTATTACCCTGGAATGGAATTTGGAAGTAGACTGGCATTCTGCCTTACCCTCCATATATTTTATTTTATTTTATTTGGTCTTCAGCATCAAGCTTACTTTTGATTTCAGTTGTAAATGATTTGGAGGAAGAGCATTTTCTCTGTTCTTCTTCTCTTTGGATTTTGACAAAAACCAAATCACGTGAGGCTATGAGAGGCAGAGGTACACAGTAGAGATGCAGTCCTTGTAAAAGGTTCAAGCTATGATCTACATGACTTCCATGCATACAAAATAAATATCTATAATGCATCTTGTGACCAGCTGTGCCTCCAAATTAATTGTAAGGCCTGCAGGACTCCACAGTGTTCCCACATGCTGTCCCTTTTTATGAGAACTAAGATATTTTCACAAATTCATTTGGAACAATTTAAATATCTTACTTATTCTTCAATAGGCCAGTACATTCATGATGTAAAATTTATAAGGAGCAAAAGGGAATCCCTTTTGTCTCTAGCTGTCTAGTTTCTCTCCCCAGGGGCAGCTAGTGTTACCAATTTCTTTTACGTCCTTCCAGAGGTTATTTTTAAATAAATATGCTGGCCAAATACGATGTTGGTTATTTTTGCCTTTTAAAAGACAATAGCATATTAAATGCATTGTTAGCAATATATCTTAGTGATTGTCCTTATCAGTATAGAGTTTACTGATCTGTTTTATAGCTACATAATATTCCATTAAATGGGTATACTAAAGTTTGTTTTATTAATCCCACATCGATGCACACTTTTCCCCAATGTTTTGTTATTACAGACCTCTGCAGAGAGTGAACTTGCACATTTATCACTTTGCAAATATGTCAGTGTATCTGGAGGAAAAATATTAAAAGCACAATTGCTAGGTTAAAGGAAATTGCATATTTTATTTTGATAGATGTAGTCAAATTGTACTCCATATGGGTTGTACCAGTTTATACTCCCGGAGTACACCCTAGAAGTTTTTTGAAGGCCTGGAAAATGCAAATATGATGCTTAGTTTTAGAACCCAGCAGAAGGGGAGGATGGGGATGGTGCCAAGGTAAGGGATAACGAATGCAACAGTGTGTAGTAATGACGGGAGGAACTTGCAGCCTCTGGCGGGTAATAGACATTGTTGATTGTTGTCTGTGGCAGAGCATTGAGCGCTACGGAGGATTCAGTGTACGTCCTCCTGGATGACGAAGGGATCTGTCTTTCCTCAGGTGTTTCTTGAAGGTGTTTAGTAACTCACCAGTGCCTCTCCTCCTTATTATTGTAGTGGATGGGGAAGGAATTAGAATCGGAACATTGTCTGAGGTCCAGGTTAAGAATGAGGTACCTCAATACTAGGATGTTTTTTCCCCTCGAGGCATAACGTACATTCAGTAAAGGGCACTGATCTTGCTATACAGCTTGATGAGAGTTCACGCATGTGACCACTGAAGTAACTACCCTCAGACCGAGAGAGAGGCATTTCAAGCGCTCCAAAACGTTGTCTTCTCCACGGGTACCCCCCTTCCCCACCACCACTCTTTTGACGCCTGTCACCATATCACAGTTCTTATAAAATGGAATCATGTGGAAATTATTCTGGTGTCTGGCTCCTTTTGCTCTCACCATAATGTCCTAACCTTAGAATTTTAAGGCAGTTAGAATTAATCCTGGATTAGGAGACAGCAGAATGTAGCTGAAGATGGTTTCTTCTCCACCCTCTCTAAGTGAATTTGGGAGGTAGTAGGTACACTCCCTACTCTCTTTTCCACACCCAGGGTGAATTAACCTTTGTAAATCGAAGAAGTGGAGTGCTGATGCGATGCAGAGCTTTCAGGGCAGGCTGACACCTTAGAGTGCCCAATGAGACCATTGTCTGGTAGTAGTATTTAGGCTGGTTGGATAATCTGTTAGGGCTTTTACGCAGGTTGTAGGAATTCACTGGTTCGCCTAAGGCCCGGAGATGGTGCTAGCTTCGGGCACAGCATGATCCAGGGACTCAGAAGATATCAGGGTTCTTGTTGCTATGCTGGTGTTATTCTCAGTACAGCTTCTTTTGTAGCAGGCTAGCCATGCACATTCCCCAGGCTGTCTTGATCTTCTAGCACCAGATTCAGAGAATGGAATTTACTTTCCCAAAACTTACATATCAAATCTATTGGAAAGATTCTGATTGGTCCTTTTTGGGTCCAGGAAGATGGAGTTCTCTGGTTGGCAAGGCTTGGATATTCCCCTCAGTGATGATGGCAGTTTTAAAATACCATGTATATCATGGATGTCATTCCGACAGTCATGACACTGATGTGATCATGCAATTTTGTTTCTCTCTCCTCCCTGATACTGGGTGTCCTCAGTAAAGAGGATTCTTGTGAATGTCTTTTCAATTCAGTAATTACCTTGAACCCCTGCCATGTACTGGGCCAGGTGCCCCTGGGAATACGGAGTTCGTGTTCCCATGGAGGTTGCAATACAACAGAGGCGGAAGGAAGTGCCAATAACTACAATGTTGGGGTGAGATAGAGCAGCAAAGGCATGTGAGGGTGTGTGTGTGTGTGTGTGTGTGTGTGTGTGTGTGTGTGAGAGAGAGAATAGAACAAGTTTAAAAAAGAAGGAAGTCAAAAACTACACAAGGGCAGATTTCCGCACCTAGGGGACTGAGTCAGATACTGAGGAAAGTATACAGGTGGTTACTTCTGGCTTGTGCAGATTTTCGACCTAATCAGACTTGTCTCTAAAAGCAGGTTTGAAGGTGACTAAGAGTGCACATATCCCCTAACTGTTACATTTATATATACTTTTCTTGCCAAGCATTTCGTTTTTAGCTTTCATGTTGTATCAAGTTATTGTTTAGTGTTTGAAAGGGTGTAGGAAGAGGGGAGATGGAAAACTTCTAAGGTGAAGATTTATAAATATCAATATCTAATATAAAATTACAGGAGAAGGGCCGCCTTGATATTTTGGGGTTTTTTCTAATTTCTTTTGCCCTTTAGCATCCTCCCCCTCTGGCCCCCAGCACTTCAAACAAACCCACTGCATTCTAAAGGTTTTATTTGCCACCTCAAAGCTAAGAAGCATAGTACCTGGCAGAGTGTCTAGGAACTCATTAATCATTGACTCACAGAGAAAGTCACATTTTCCTTCCTTTAGAAGTAGCATTAACAGAGCACTCAAAGCCATGTTAACCTGGATAAATTTAGAAAGAAGAAATAAATATCAGCCCTCCCCAGCCACCACCCCTCCTAAAGCTTTAGGAGTCTATAAGAAATTAATAAGTGTGATTAGAAATCTAAGACTTTGGCAACAGTTAGAACCAAGCAGTTTTGGATCACCTAGAAAACAGTCCACCTCGTGGATAAAGCTCAAGATGACAGTTCTGTAAGTTGAAAGCAATAAAAAAAAAAAAAATTCTTCAGACTTTTAAATAGTTGACTTGAATAGCAAGGCTGATGTTGGAAAGTCTCAGGTGCCTTGTTTCTCCTCTTGCCCTTCTCCAGCTCTGCTACAAGGGGAAAGCGCAGCTTTGCATTTCTGTTACTCAGAAGTAGTCTACAGTTGCCACAGCTCTTGGTCTTTTATTCCATGTTAGGCTTCGTTTTTCTGCTTGTGGCAGAAACATTATATGCAATCAAAAATCTGATGCAATATTAAATAATTGGCGTTAGAAAAATAAGTGTAATGTGAACTCTTCCATTTCATTCATTGTACGGGGCTTCAGGATTAACAGTGCAATTTTAAAAAGAAGTCTTAACGAGCTCTTTCATCTATTACAATATAAAGCTTTTTAGGTTTTTTGTTTTTAGGTTTTTTAGTTTAAATTTTCAGTATTTTTCATTTTTCAACATTGTATCTTGAAAAGAGAATTGATACAGAGGAGTCTAAAATTAATATTACCAAGAGCTTATCTCTGAGAGTCAGCCTCTAAAGGTAGATATGTATGTGCATTCCTCTCCCCACTCAGCATTCCGTGGAAGTAGAAGAACCTGTAGAAAAGAGTCATGATTGTTATTTTCCTAACAGCCTTTTGTGGAGTAAGTCCCTGGCACGGGTCAGGTCAGTAATTCTCTTCCAGATCAGCGTGTTTCCTAAAGTGAAATCTTACATCCATTTTTCGTACAAGGTTTACTAATGAGCTCCCCTTACATCAGAGCCTTAAAGCTGTTCGTGTGTATTAGGGGAGCTGGGCTGGTGCTGGGTTGAGCGCAGGAAGCTGGGGATCTGCCCAGTGCTGGGCAGGTGGCTGGTTGAGTGAATGCGGCCCACGTGTTGCTGCCCTCTGTGGTCTCGGTGCTCTGACAAAAGCTGGTAATGCTCACGGACAGATGATTCCTGTTTTGTTAGGGTGCCTGAAGTGGCTCAGGAGCTGCCAGTGACTTCACCTGTGGAGGACTTCCGGCAGCCTCATTACAGCAACAGTGGTAACTTGGAGACGCTTTCAAAAAGGGCTCCCTCGAAGGGCAGGGCAGGAAAGTCGAGGAGATCAGAGCAAGACCACTATGAAACAGACTACACGACGGGCGGCGAGTCCTGTGATGAGCTGGAGGAGGACTGGATCAGGTACTGGGGCGCCTCTTGCTGGAACCCCTTGCGCACCTGATGATTATACAGCCAGGTTTTGGTGGTGTCGCCTCCTCAACTGGGGTGGGTGGTACAGCTTCATTCTTTGCCAACCAGGGCTGGAGACAGTTTCTTGATACTTTTTTTTTCCCCTAAGTACTCCTTTATAATAAAGATTGACCTGGAGGGAATGTGTTTGGCTTAATAGCACTTTGGCTTAAAAACACTTTCAGCGCACCTCCACAAAATGACTGATAAACTTCGCCACTGCTGTATGCTTTTACCAATAGTCACCCAAGAAAGGTTTTTCGAATAAATGAAATACAAGTATAGAGGAACTTTGTTTTACTAATTATAAAATTCCGGACCAGTGCTATGGCTTTCCTTTGGCGTTTACTTTTAAGTTAAGCTTTCACGATGAGACCAGAGAGTCTTTTAAAAGTTTAATCCAGAGGACTTTGGCAAACAGTTTTGTAAACAGTGGAGTTAACAATTTAGTGTCGTGGTTAAGTTACTTTGTGTGTCAGTGGTTTTGTTCTAGTCCATCATTGCCAGCTGTACTCGTGTATGACCTGTAGCCTTCTTTTGCCCAAGTATTCTGAGGAATGGGACACAAATCAGAAATATTTGCTGTGTGGTTAATCAAAACATTGCTTCTCAAGGTATTAGGAGGGATGGATGGGGCAAGTATAGCTAGAAGTGCCGTACTCACTGGTGGCTCTCATATTTCATCTCCCCCTTACCCCTCAAGAGTTTTGGCCTAGTTCAGTCATCTGTCTATAAAATATTTGCCTGTCTTGTATCATGCAAGATTTAAATGAAAACTTTTCGAAATTCTGAATTCTTGTTTCCCTTCTGAGCAAATCATTTAATTTCTCCTGTCTGTAAAATGGAGATATTTAGACTGTCTTAGATATGACATTTAAAATTCCATATTGCTATGAAGTTCCTTAGTCCCGTGAAACAGTTCAGAGTATTTCCTCAGTGGATTATGGGTGGTTAATAGCATCACTGTCGTATGTAAAGAATAGCTGGCATATTGAGAGATACAAGTGGTACAGAATTTCAGGGTTTTTTTAATAGCTTAACACATTGCCAGATTATTTTTACAATGAGCATACATTTTCATACATGTACTTTTTAATGTCTACTTTTACAATCAAAGTGATTTCTATTAAGGAGAAACAAGATCCCCCCTGCCGCCCCAACCAAAAAATTGCTCAAAACAGTCTGAAAACTGTAGGTGGTAGCAGAAAACAGCCAGCTGCCAGTCAGCTGCTCTGCCACTGAAGTGATGAAAATATCCTTTGAGTTCCACAATTCCAGTTTTAACACTTCTAACGTTAAGTATCCATTCTCATGTGGTGTGGTGTATTCAGAATAAATGAGTTCCTAAGACAACCCTGAAATTTCATAAATGATTTTCAACTTATTTCTAAAAATCAGTAGGCATGGTTTTTTTTAAAAAACATGAGCAGCAACGTAAAAAGCATAATCATTCTTAAAAGAACTCATTTGCATCCCACCTTTCTCTACCCATAAGCAACAACAACAAAAACAAAACCAAGAGAATGTCAGTCTCCACATCCCACCAGCTTATCATCTTTGAGGAAGAAGCACTGGATCTTAGGTCTGCTAAGGATACATAAGTAATCATTTTCTCACTGAATTTTTAGGGAATATCCACCTATCACTTCAGATCAACAAAGACAACTCTACAAGAGGAATTTTGACACTGGCCTGCAGGAATACAAGAGCTTACAGGCAGAGCTTGATGAGATCAATAAAGAACTCTCTCGTCTGGATAAAGAACTGGATGACTATAGAGAAGAGAGTGAAGAGTACATGGTAAATTGAAATCTGATAATTATATATTACATAGAATTTTATTCTAATCTATGGAGTACATTATCCTTTATACTAATATTGATACAGATTTTGCTAGTAATTATCAAACTGTAATTTCATTGAAGAGTAATTGAAATCAAGTCTTAGATTAAAGTCTTTCCAAATTGAAAAGTGTACTAACGTAGTTAAGAATTACAAAGCAATGGTCTGTGTACATATTGAATTGGCCAAAAAGTTCGTTCGGGTTCGTCCATAATCCATCCCTTCCTGCTTAAAAGAAAATAGCTACACATTAGTTTTTCTGTTTATAAACAAAGTTCACTCTTTCTGTAAAAATTTCAAATAATACAGAATTACATACAGAAAAATAAATTGCCTTAAATTTTGTCACCAAAATATTAGTTGTTAAAATGTCCCCTCTGTGCAGAAGTGCACCTAGACACAATCTTTGATAAAGAATCATAAGTTTTACTTATATCCTTCCTGCTTTTTTACTCAATAATAGCTTATGGCTCTTTTTTTTTTTTTTTTTTTTTCCTTGATCACCTGGCTGGAGTAGTGTTTGTCCATGTAAAGTTACTCATTACTTTTTAACCCCCATCTCCATATTGTGCTCTTTAGAAGGAAGTCACTATGCATAGATCACACTTAAGGACTGGGGAATTATACTCCAGCGGTATACCTACACAAATTATTTGGAATTCGTCTGCATGGGAAATTTGTCACTTCCTCCCATTTATTTAATCATTTATGTCAGTATAGACTCATGGATATTTGTTTTATACTTTGGGTTATAATCCAATACTACTTCGTTTTGTTCCTTGAATTGTTTTAGCTAGGACCATTGGGAACTCTTCTGGTTGCCTCCTGTGTTTCTTTGAGATATCCCCATCATTGTGAAGGTTTTTCTTTTTAAATACTTACTGGCACTGCTTATATCTTGCTTTTTTATTCAACAATAATTTGTGGTTATCACTTCATGTCAATGATAAAGATCTACTTACTGAGAAAATATTTTTATGTGTTAAAAAAATAACTCCACAATTTTCAATTTTGTGGTTGTACCATAATTTACTTGAGTGATCCTCTATGAATAGACATTTAGGTATGTCTCCCCACTGCCACACATACACTCTGCCCCTACTAGTAATACACTGATGAACCTCTCCATCCTTACACACTTACCCACTTATCTGCTAGAACGAATTCCAGAATGTGAAATTGCTGAGTCAGAGGTTAGTACATTTAAACTTTTGTTGCAAGAGTGCCCTCCAGAAAGATTATATCAACTGTATTCCTGCTAGTAATGCTCTAGAGGCTCCTCTGACCCACATCTCACTAACATTTTATGTCTGAAAAATTAGTGACTTGTGTCTTAGATAGCAGTATTTAAACTTTTTTATCACATCATGTATTTATTGGAACTTCATAGTCCTTTTATGAAATACCCTTTGCCATTTTTAATTGGGGTGATCTGCTTTCCGGTTTCAAAGTATTTGCTTCGTATATAGTTTGATTTATTTATTGTTTTCTTTTATGGCTTCTCTATGGTATCATAAACCTTTCTTATCCAATCAATGCTTATTCATTGTTACTGTGTCCTTGATGTGGAAGTGCTGAGGTTACAGAGACAAATCATGTTTCCACCCTCAAAGAGCTCATATTCAAAGGGAGAAACTGACACCTAAACAACTTTGACAATGGGACTAATGCCATATTTACGTTATGTATAGAAAGTACTGTAACTAACTTCTCTGAGAAGGAATAAAGTCTGCTGAAGGCCTGGAGAGTTTAGAGGAGGCTTCACTGAGAGGTAACCAGTACACATTCTCCAGACAGTAGGGGAGGTACATGAGTACAGCTATAAGGGGAACGTGATGGAAATCTGGAAGCATTAATGTGCTTAATTTTTTAAAGAATTGCAAATGGTGGGCACAGAGACTGGAAAGGTAGGAGACTAGATTAGTAGAGAATTTAATGGAGTGCTTAGACCAGTTTTATAATGGGATGTAACCTGATCAGAGCCGTGCTTTATGAAAAAGTTCTCTGGGGTCTACTTGCCACGTGGACTGGCATGGGGAGAGGTGAGAGGCAACAGAACAAATAGTTACCTGTCTGTGTGAGTGGAATGTGAGAAGTATCTTAATGTCATAAATTTCCCGTCACTGGATTCCTCAGGTCCTCCTACTGACCATAATAGTTTTGAGAACTTTAAGACTTCGTTATTTTAATTCCCTATATTTTTGTCATAAGATGACATTTTTAGCTTCAAAATATAACATCAGGAGTGTTATTTTTGGAAGAGAAAATGCCCCACTAAACATATTCCTTTGTTTCTCATTAATAGGCTGCTGCTGATGAATACAACAGACTGAAACAAGTTAAGGGAGTAAGTATCCCAGATTGTAAGATTCTTTTAGGAAGAACTTATCTATTATGTGCTTTTCATTTAACCTTTAGAATGACTCTGAATACCTTGTCACACATGCACTGATTATAGACAAAAGGCCCTATAATTGCAAGATGAAAACTGTAAGAAGTTGGAACCTTAATTTCGGTTGTTTGCAACTACAACCAGCACTGATGCAAAAAAAAAAAAAAAAATTTTTTTTTTTTAGTTTGAAGTATACATACAGAAAAATACACAGATTGTAAGTATACAACTTGGTAAATTTTCACAGAGCAACCACACACCTTTGTACCTGGCATCCCAATAAAGAAATACATTTCGTAGTACCCCTTGTATGCTCATCCAATTTTTACACTCAACCCAGAGGTAACCACCATCCTAAGTTCTAACATCATGTATTAGTATTGCCTATTTTGAACTTTATATAAATGGAATCATACAGTATGTAATTTGTGTGTGATTTCTTTTGCTCAGTATTGTTTGTGAGAATCATTCAGATGGTGGCATGAAGCAGTGGTTCGTTTTTAAGTGTGTATGCACACAGGCACACATTTGCTAGGTATATACATAGTCATGAAATTGCAAGGTCATTGAGCAAGTGGGGATCCTGCCTTGGGTAGGGACTGTCAACAGCATCCCTGGTTTGTGCCACTTTACATTCCTAACAAGCAGTGTGGATTCCTATTGCTCCATATCCTTGCCAACACTTGGCATCATCAGTCTTCTTTTTGTTTTTCTCCTTTGGCCACACAGCGCGGCTTGTGGGATCTTACTTCCCCAGCAAGGGATCGAACCCGGGCCCTCAGCAATAAAAGCACAGAGTCCCAACCACCCATTGGACTGCCAGGGAATTTCCCAGCATCATCAGTCTTTATTGCCTTAAAACATTTTGGGTTTTTAAAAGACTTTATATTAATTTTTAAAATTCCAAAAGTCATTAATTTTTTTTTGGCTGTGCTGCACGACTTGTGGGATCTTAGTTCCCAGACCAGGGATCAAACCCGGGCCCACGGCAGTGAAAGTGCCGAGTCTTAACCGCTGGACCACCAGGGAATTCCCAGAACATCATGAATTTAAATTCAAGAGTTTAAAAACGTACATAGTAAAATTTCCTGTCTCACTCCCCATTTACCCTGTTTCTTTATTCTAAGTAAATCCATATCACCCAGTTTCTTGTTTTACTGATTTTTTTTTTTTTTAAATCATGTTTTAGCAAAAAAAGGCCGATAAATTTTCTTGGTGACTTTACAAATCATTAGAAATGAGTGTATCCTTTGTAAAACTCAGGTTAGAAGATATGATTGAGAAAAGAGAATCAGCTGCTCATGTGGTTAGAGATAACTGCCAGGTGCCTTATGCATGTCACTTCGTTTAACACTCCCTGCAATTCTATATGACTAACGCTCCCCTTTTGTTGTTGTTCACCTCTGCCTTCCCAGCAGCTAAAACATAACTCGTTTTTAGTTTGTTCAATTTACGCGATTCTTTTTTCTTCCCTCCCCCCTTTTTTTTCCCCCCCTTTTTTAGTCTGCAGATTACAAAAGTAAGAAGAATTATTGCAAGCAGTTGAAGAGCAAATTGTCACACATTAAGAAGATGGTTGGAGATTATGATCGACGGAAAACATAGATAGCGGATGCCACATTGTTAGGTTAAGAAGTATCTGACTGACATCTCTGCAATGTTATCAGGAGTCAAAATGACTTTGGACTCTAACCTGGGAGGCCAAATCTTTGTGATCATTACAGAGTTTTGGTAGTTTTAATATCATCAGTATTGAAGCATTTTATAAATAGCTTTTGATAATCAACTGGGCTGAACACTCCAAGTAAGGATTTTATGCTTTAAACATTGGTTCTTGTATTAAGAACTTTTGTTTGAGGTTTTTAAACCTCTAAGGAAGGTCCTGGAGTACACTGTGCTGTGAACTTTCACACCCTAGGCAATCAGGTCTTAATACCTAAGTACGCTCATTGGGTCTTGTAGGGGATAGTTTAATTCTCCCAGAATTCTCCCTTCAGATAACTGTTACTTATAATCATTTATTTTCAGATAAGGAAACTGGGGCCCTGCAATAAAGTCTCTGAAGTGAAACTGCTTGTTGCCTAGCTTGCAGTTTTGGTTAAGTCTGTTTTATGACTCCATTGATAAAGTCCCTGGCCTTTTCCTATTTTAGCTACTACGGATACTGAGTCCTACCAGCCTCCCTATTGATTTTTTTCTGTGTATAAATGCTTAAGAGCTTTTTATTTCATGTTATCCTGGTAATAAAGATCATGTAAAAGTAACAAATGTGTGAAATTTGAAGATTGTAAATATATGTTTACTTTTTAAAAATCAAAGTTTAAACCTACTGGTTAGAATTTTGTTGTGTATTTTTAAATGCTTTTTATCTTTTATGGTTTACATGCTTTTTTTAAACCAACTAGCCTTTTCCATTATATCAAAGTATCCAATTACATTTATAATTCAATTGTGACTTGAATTGTATCTTACGGGAATTTTCAAGTTTTGTACATATTTTATAATTATTAAAACTGGTGTTTCCTTTCTATAATGTACCTTTTTGATGTCATTAGTGCTGTTAATATTAAGCTATGGAAAACTACACTCAGAAGTTGTATCTGTTACTGTTTTAAACTATTTTGGGTGCTGTGCTGGTTGGTAGCTTCCTAAATCCTTTGGCTAACAGAAGGCTGATTTGTCTGGAAATGGAATCCAATATCATAAAACACCAAATTATTTCAAATGGTGCCCTTAAATCTCAGCATTTTTTTTAATTCAGTTTTTTTCTGGTAAAGTAGAATTAGCTGATAATACTGGATATATAGCTAACCAAGTGGATTGTGATTATCCCCTCAGTTTGGAACTCTCATTTAAGTATATTGTTCTTAATATGTAAGTCTGAATCATTTTCCAAAGATAAAAATAAGGTTTCCATTATAACACTGATACAGTTCTTCAAGTTGAAGAAATTCTTAATTTTCTATGTGCTGCTCATACTACAAAAGGTAATAAATAGTTTATGTTTTTCATATCTTTTGAATTCATACCAAATGGTAAGGACTCTATCGAGCAACTTAATTTTTTTTTGAAAGGTATATGTCTTTTTTTTTTTTAATTTATTTATATTTATTTTTGGCTGTGTTGGGTCTTCGTTTCTGTGCGAGGGCTTTCTCCAGTTGCGGCGAGCGGGGGCCGCCCTACATCGCGGTGCGCGGGCCTCTCACCATTGCGGCCGCTCCCGTTGCGGAGCGCAGGCTCAGTAGTTGTGGCGCACGGGCTTAGTCGCTCCGCGGCATGTGGGATCTTCCCAGACCAGGGCTTGAACCCGTGTCCCCTGCATTGGCAGGCAGATTCTTAACCACTGCGCCACCAGGGAAGCCCTCAATTGATTTTTTTTTTTTAATTTTTATTTATTTATTTATTTATTTATGGCTGTGTTGGGTCTTCGTTTCTGTGCGAGGGCTTTCTCTAGTTGCGGCAAGCGGGGGCCCCTCTTCATAGCGGTGCACGGGCCTCTCACTATCGCGGCCTCTCTTGTTGCGGAGCACAGGCTCCAGACGCGCAGGCTCAGTAGTTGTGGCTCACGGGCCTAGTTGCTCCGCAGCACGTGGGATCTTCCCAGACCAGGGCTCGAACCCGTGTCCCCTGCATTGGCAGGCGGATTCTCAACCACTGCGCCACCAGGGAAGCCCTCAATTGATTTTTATATGTCTTAAAATTTAAACTGAAGTCAGCACACTTAGTTTATGAAGGCAAGTTTGCCAGTGTTGTGACTGAACAAAACCATTCAGCTAAATGCAGAAAGTCAAATAGCATGAGTTTGCGCTGTAAAATTGTGCCATAAAATTGAACCTTGAAAGTTAAAAAAATCATTTTTCAAATGTACTTACACACATTTGATCTCTGAGCCAGAATCAGGGTGGTTCTTTTGTGTGGGGGGAGGTGGCTTTTTTTTTTCTTTTTTTGTCTGTGCCATGCGGCTTGTGGGATCTTAGTTTCCTGACCAGGGATTGAACCCGTGCCCCCTGCAATGGAAGCGTGGAGTCCTAGCCACTGAACTGCCAGGGAATTCCCCTGGGGGGGTTGGCATTAACCATCGGGACATAACTTTGAAAAACCACTCAGGCAGTTTTCTAGTCTGGAAAATAGAGGTTTAGATTAGATTTAAGAGGTCTCTTCCATCTCTGACCTTCTGTGGTTATGTTTGCATTCTGCTTTCTGCTATTAACCATTGTTCCAAAGATTTTGTTGAAAAAGCGTGTGGTTCGGGATTTCCGTGGTGGTGCAGTGGTTAAGAATCCGCCTGCCAATGCAGGGGACATGGATTTGATCCTTGGTCCAGGAAGATCCCACATGCTGTGGAGCAACTAAGCCCGTGCGCCACAACTACTGAGCCTGCGCTCTAGAGTCTGCGAGCCACAACTACTGAGTCCAAGTGCCGCAACTACTGAAGCCCGTGCACCTAGAGCCTGTGCTCCGTGACAAGAGAAGCCACTGCAGTGAGAAGCCCACGCACCACAAGGAAGAGTAGCCCCCGCTTGCTGCGACTAGAGAAAGCCTGCATTCAGCAACGAAGACCCAATGCAGCCAAATAAATTAATAAATAAATAAGTATGGCCAGTTATACCTACTTTCCAAAGTCAAATGGTGAAAACAAGTTTTTAAAAGCAAACTGGGTTTTAAAAGTACATGTATCATCCCAATCCCATATGCTTGGTGTGTGCTGGGTACAGCTTTACGGTGTAAATTCTTTTTAGTTTTAGGCAGATAATTGCCTTATGTTTGGCATTGTGGTAATTCATAGATAATGAACAAATGCTTTAAAAGATAGTATAGAGTTTACATATCAAGTTAAAGATTATCAGGTACTCTTATAAGCAACTCTGGAGGGTTTTAATGAGTCTCGAATGATTGAGGTTCCATCTAAAGGTATTGCAATAGGCAAGCTCATCTCTCCCAGTCTTTGAAGTTTACACTTTGAATTTCAGCTTGATTCCACCGGCTGAGCTGTTTGTGAATTTCCTAACTCTCTGGATTGTGTCCAGCCACCCATGGGCAGAGAACAGACTGTTCCATTCTTTATAGTTGTTGCTTAGTTTTACAAATTGAAACGTTTGACTAGGTTATATCATTTCTTTATTCTACCACTTTGTAAGCAATTAAAATATTGTGTCGGTCATAATAATGGCAAAAGATTACCATGGATTTATGCTTTTTTGTTTTGTTTTGCCTTATACCATTCCTACTTGATTCAAGATCTGAGACAGATATATTCAGAGGAGAGTAAACTTTACAGTTGGGAAAAGCTTGAATGATTCGGCCTCCTGTCTACAAATATGCTTTAAATTCTTTGGAGAGTCCTCTGTCCTTTTCCTGTTTTTCCACAAAGTCTTCCCAGACAGGTGGATAGTAAACATAAATGAGAAACTTGGGGCTTGGGGTTGTAACTGTTTGTTCTATAGGTGTGAATCCTGTCTTGGAACAGAATGGCTAATCAGAACAGAAGGAAAGAAAAGTGGGGGGTTTGTGGAAGGAAGGGAGGGAGGAAGGGGATACTAGGAAGGAAATAAAAGGAAAAAGGGTGGAGTTTGTGTGTGAGTCCTGTAAAGGAGTCAAAGATGTAGGGGAGGCAAAGATGGAAGCCAACTGGCACTGGGAATCAGCAATGCTAATTTCCCCTCCTCACCTTTTAAAGACAACATCAGAACTAAACAATGAGACCTTGTCTTCTGGGGAGAAATAAAAGGAGCTGGTTATGGAGTTGCCAAGATGTGATGTGCAAGCCCTGTAGGGTAGGTGGAAATAATCCCATCTTATAGATCAGACTTGGGTTGTGACTTGCTTCAGGTCACCCAGCTAGTGTGGCAGAGCCTGATTTTTAATTCACGTCTGTTCTTTCCACTGCTGTGCAGGATGGCTTCTGTTTATGTTTTTGAGGGGGAAGAATACATGGAAAGATTTTAGTACCAACAACACAATATAGGCAACAGAGGGGAAGCGTGCGGTGATGGGGAAGCAAAAAGGTTCCGGCAGTTCCTTTCTCCTTTTCCTGGGTATAATCCTTTCCTGAGGCTTTGGGGTGCCTTGCCTCTCAATTTCTCAGATATGGGAAATGCTAGTAATTTTGTGTGTATTAGCAGATATCTCAAACAACTTGTTCAAAATTGAACTGATCTTACCAACCCCCCACCCTCTCAGTAATTGCAACTCCAGCCTTTCAGCTGCTCAGCAACAACCTTTGGAGTCATTGATTCTTTTTTCATAACAAACATCCAGTCTATTGACAAGATTGAGAATCCAGCCGTTTTTCACTAGCTGCACTGCCATCTGACAGTGCTTCGAGACCCGCACTTATGATTCAGTTGCCACCACTCATCCCCTGCTTGCCCATGCCGTCCCTCAAACACACCAATGTGCTTCCACCCCAGGGGCCTTTGTACTTGCAGCTGCCTTTCCCTGGAGAAATCTTTCCCTAAGTATCAGCACGGTTAACTCCCTCCCTCATTCTGATCATGGTTCGACTGTCTTCTTGGCATGCGGGATCTTATTTCCCCCACCAGGGATCGAACCTGTGAACCCTGCAGTGGAAGTCTTAACCACCGGACCACCAGGGAAGTCCCCTGACCACCTATTTTAAACCGCAACACTTTCCCCCTTCCATGCTTAATTTTTCTCTATGGCACAATCACCATTTGATACAGTATGTTTTTCTTCATAATTGTCATGAGGGCAAGGATTTTTGTCAGTTTTTCATTTCTATTTCCTCAGTGCTTAGAACTGTACCAGGCCCAAAATAGGTGCTCAATAAATATTTGTGTCATTTAGCAGGAGCAGCGGAGCAGTCCAGGAAAACCGCTGCACGGCAAGCTGGCTCCGCTGAGTCTGCTGATGTGGTCAGAGTCCTTCATGCCAACCTTTTGTAAAGAATAAAATCAAGTCTCAGATCCCGGATGGACGGCTACCGGGCCTCCAACTTTCCAAGAGCGAATGGCCACCACTCTTCCCGCCTCTTTGCGAAGAGCTGGAAGGAAGCAGGACGTCCCTCCCCGCAAAGTCAGCAACACGGTTGCTCCGGCCTGCGAGCGCCACGCTCCGGCCACCACCGCTCCCAGCAGCCGGAACGTTTGCGCGTCGCCACCGCGCGTGGCGGAAGGACTTCGGCGGCGCCCTCAGAGCAAATTGTGAAGAGCTTCCGGCAGAGCGGCCCTCAGCAGGACCGGTGAGGCCGTGGTAGAGGTTTGCCCGGAGCCGAGGCGGGGATTCGAGGCCTGGGAAGTGTGGCAGCGGGAGGGGCCTTCGCGGCTGGAAGCGGGGGTTGCAGGGCCCAGAACCGCCTCGTAGGGAATGAGGATGTGTGGGAGGGGGCGGAGGGCAACTTCCGTCTAGGGAGCTGCATAGAAGCGTCTGGGGCAGCAGTCTGGAGAGCGGCTCTCCTGCCCTAAGGCAGGGCACGAGTTTGGGGACTTGTGGTCCTGGGTTCTAGCTCGTCACCAGCCTCCAGCTGTGTGGCCTCAATAGAGTTACCAGCCTCAGAGCCTTGAGTTCCACACCTGAAAAGCAGGACAGTTATCACCCTTGCCTGTCGCACAGCGCTTGGCAGGGTTAGGTGTGAGGGAAAGCTTCATAAATTGCGATGTGGGGTGCAGATCTCATTTGTTTACAGGTAGCTCTCTGAGCTCATGTGAAGGAATCATACCACCAGGCTTCCCCAGGGGGAAGTGGCTTTCCTGGGGTTGGATTCCCAGCGATATTTGTAAGAAGATGGAATATTGGGCAGTCATAGGCAGTTGGAGATATTGACCTAAGAGTTTACCAAGTATATTTTCCTCCAGGCTGCATAAATCCCTTCTCTATTAACTGCATGCATTGTAAACATCCAACTTCCCTTTGAACATCTGCAGTTGTGGGGATCTTAATACCTCTGTCGTATCCCTGTAATTTCCCATTGCAGACAGTTCGAATTAAGAAGTCCTTGTATGCAGTGAGCCAGAGGTGGTCCTGCTTGCAGTTTCTGCTCATACAGTTCTCACTTTGTTTCTGAACTTTCAGAGAATTAAAAGTAATAAAATAAAATACAGTTTAAATATTGATGTGATGGATGGCAGTAGCCACGTCTTTAAGAATTTAAGCTTTTGATTTTTGACATTCATGATAAATACAAAAACACCTCCACGGAAGATCAAAATGTCCAATTTAGTCACTGTATGCTGTGTTACTACACTCATCATTAAACCTACAAGGCACCAACATGGTGTGTTGAAATAGCACTGATGTCAGAATTAAGGCACTTCTTGTTATTTCAGGATACTAAAGTGGATCACCTGATCTCCTGAAACAAATGAATCTCTTCCAGTGCCAGGGAGTGGCTTCTTAATTCACTGAGACACACAGAACTTTAGCAAATAATATCTGATTGTAGCAGGTGCCAGAGAAAGCGGTGATGCCATAAAAGCAGTCTTCAACTTGTCAATAGGTTTTAATTCCAGAAGTCCATTTATAAAAATCTATATATATTTAGATTTTAAGTATATTTTTCTATAGGGAAAATGAAATAAATGAGGTTGAGGTCTTGGTTATCGTCCTCATCACAAAAATTAATCTTTGCCCCTGCCAATGATGGGATTTGTTTTGTCCTTAATGTCTTGGCACTTGGGATTCCTTTGATCTTTCATTTATGGTAGAAGGAAGTTGAAAGTGAGAATGTAGAATGGGGAGGGAGATTCCATTGGGGAGGTTGGAGGTGTGGATGTGATGGGGGTGTTTATTACTTGGTTATGGTTAATAGAGTCCTCCCAACACCAAATTTTTCCCTGATTATTATTATTATTTTTTTTTTCAGATCCTATGATCTTTTTTCTAAAATAACATGTGAAATCCAGACAAAACAAAATGCAAATGTTTTAAATTTTTAACTTTGAAATGATTTTAGATTTACAGAAAAGTTGCAAAAAAAGAAAAGTACAGAGTTTCTATATAACCTCCCACTTGAGACAGCCTGAGCTAATGTATAAAGTTCCTTTCCAAATGCTTACTAAAATTATTTAAATAATAATGAAATTATTAAATAATTAAATAAAATTTAAAATAAATTAATTGAGCTCAAAATCAAGATGGGGTATCCCTGATTATTAAAGAAATACATGTTCATATTGAAAATATGAAAATGCAGAAAAGAATAGAGAAGCAAAAAACCAATCATCCTTAATTGTAATATCCCATCAAAACCATTTGTCCTATTTATTGAATTACTAAATATTTCCTTTTTCTTTTAATAGTTGGGGTTATAGTGTAGGTTTAATATTGTATTTTTTTTAAAATTGTGAGCCATAAGCATTTATCATTTATGAATAATAATAAGTTTCATTTAAAAACTTGATTATGAGAAAATTCACACAAACACAAAGGTGGAAAGATAGTACAGTGAATCACCATGTATTCATCACTCAGCTATAATAAGCAGCAGTTGTGGCTCATGTTTCATCTATACCTGTACCCAGTTCCCATAATTCTATGGTTCTGGCCTATGACACATCTTTAATACATTTTTGTTTTTTTTTAAGTTGTAAAGAGATGCTTATTTCTGGTGGTGCCAAATTTGTGCATAATTATTCATATTCGTTCTTGGGGATGGGAAAAGAGTTCCATGAGGATTTTAAAGTATTTTTCATTCAGCTACAATTATTGAATAAATTGCAAAGAATAAGATGATTTTGCATTCTGAGTTTTTTTTTTTACTTTGTATGTTTACTTCCCTCTCTTTACTTTTCAAATTTAATTGTATGCATTTGGTGACAAACATCTTTAATCAATTCACAATCTAATGTTTTTTTTTAACAGAATATTGAGTAATACAATACAGTAAGAAAAAAATGGATGAAGAGCCTGAAAGAACTAAGCGATGGGAAGGAGGCTATGAAAGAACATGGTAAGTAGGGCATTATTACTTTCCCTTCCCTTTTAGACGTTGTTTTGGGTTTTGTTTTTTTTGGTTTGTTTTTACAACTTTATTGAAGTATATTTTACACATGTTAACATTCACCTGTTTCTTATGTATAATTCAATGATTTTTAGAAAATTTACTAGATTGTGCAATCATCAACATAAATCAGTTTTAGAACATTTTTACCACCCCAGTAATATCCCTCATGTCCATTTACAATTAATTCCATTCCCACCTCCAGTCCTAGGCAACTACTGTGTGCTTTCTGTTTCTCTAGATTTGCCCTTTCTGGACATTTCATGTAAATGTAATCATATAATATGTGGTCAGTTGTGTCTGACTTCTTTAACTGAACATACTGTTTTCAAGTTCATCCATGTTGTTGCATGTATCAGTAATTCATTCCTTTTTATTGCTGAATAGTATTCTGTTAATATGTTTATGCCATGTTTTTATTCATCCTTTCACCATTTGATGGACATTTAGATTGTTTATAATTTTTGGCTGTTATGAATAATGCAGCTGTGAACATTCAGGTGCCAATCTTTGTGTGGACATATGTTTTCATTTCTCTTGGGTTAATAAAATTTTAGCTTATCTTTTCAAACAAGTAATTATTGCTTACAGGGAGATTCTTAAAGAAGATGAATCAGGATCACTTAAAGCTACAATAGAAGACATTCTCTTCAAAGCAAAGAGAAAAAGGTAGGTAAACTTTGTGTGTGTTACAAAAGGTAAAATATATTCCTTTAAGCGTTTCTGTCCACTTACGGCCACTCCTTGGTACTTCATTTGAGCTGTGTTTCAGGGAAACTGACTTGTAGCCTTCTAAATAGGGGGAAGGAGCCTGCAACCTAGTGCCTCAGCAGGGAAATTGATCTTCAGGGACTGTCCAAAATGCCCATAATTATATGCATCCATAAGTTAATAATTTATTTCACTAAAAAAATGCAGGTTAGTTGAAAAGTTGTAATGATTTTTCAGGTAGTAGATGGTATTCCATTAAAATGTTTGCATGATTTTAACAGGGTATTTGAGCACCATGGACAAGTTCGACTTGGAATGGTATGTTATTCTTTTTTCCTTTTCTGGTACAGGACTAGTTTGAGTTAGAGAAACATTCTGGCTTAATAGAATAAACAACAGTAAAACAAACTTTTTAAAGGAATATATTAAAAATATATGTGTAGAATATATGAATACTAAATGACATTTTTACTTCTTGATCAAAAATGTATTTGAAAATTGTTCTTATTTGTGTGTTTTGTTTTTGGGGTTTTTTTTTGGTAGATGCGCCATCTTTATGTGGTAGTAGATGGATCAAGAACAATGGAAGACCAGGATTTAAAGCCAAATAGACTGACATGTACTTTAAAGGTATACTAAAATTATTCTAATTTGTACTACATGTGAGGAAGGATGCTGAATTCTATAAAAGAAACGGTTTTAAAGGAAGCAATCTTTTTTTTTTTTTTTGAGCTAATACAAACTATAGCTAAGTAGAAGTGCTACCGGATCATTTACGGAAATGGTATACCAAAATAGCTAATTATTTATGCCCTTAATTCCACTCCATGTTAGGATCTTGCTTTGTCAGTTATCCCTTTTCTTTATTGAATCTTCATTCTCCTTTGACTTACTTGAATCAATCTCCTCAGCTTATAAACACATTCAGATTATTCCTAATTTATTAAAACCCATCCTCAATTTTGCTTATTCTCCTGTTTGTCTTTATTGGATCTTTTCCTTGTTTAGATTGTTTCTGTCTCATATGTCCAAATGGTTCCATCTTTTAAGGCTTAGCTCAAACCTATCTCATCACTTACCATTTCAAATTCAAGTTTATTTAATATTTTAATTTTTATTTATTTAATATTTCAAAATTTATTATTTTTTATTTATTTAATATTTTTACTTCTGAGCATTTTTTGAAAATCTATAAACTTAAAAATCATTAGAAACAATGCTTGATAAGTAGATTTCACAAGGACTTCCCTGGTGGTGCAGTGGTTAAGAATCCGCCTGCCAATGCAGGGGACATGGGTTCAGTCCCTGGTCCAGGAAGATCCCACATGCTGTGGAGCAACGAAACCTGTGCGCCACAACTACTGAAGCCACGCTCTAGAGCCTGCGAGCCACAACTACTGAAGCCCGCGTGCCATAACTACTGAAGCCCACATGCCTAGAGCCTGTGCTCTGCAACAAGAGAAGCCACCGCAATGAGAAGCCTGTGCACCGCAACGAAGAATAGCCCCTGCTCGCCGCAACTAGAGAAAGCCCACATGCAGCAATGAAGACCCAACGCAGCCAAAAACAAATAATTTAAAAAAAAAAGATTGCACAAAACCTGTTTTCTGTGGTTGTTGTTTTGCCCTTATCTAGTATTTCCTTTTTGTTTTCTTTAAACAGTTGTTGGAATACTTCGTAGAGGAATATTTTGATCAAAATCCTATTAGTCAGGTACGTGGATAAGTGATATAATTCAGAATTAGCATCCTGATATTATTGCCAAATATAATTTATTTTTTTAAAACATTGTACATATATTCTATTGGTGATTAAGTGATTCAGATCGTGTACAAGTTTCTGGGACACTTAGCAATGAAAAGCAAGATAACTCTAGAAGTTAATGTACAGTGAACACATAGCTCAGTTTATATCAGAAGTTTCTCATGTTACTTATTCCTTTTGTAATTAGTCATTTATTTTAGTTACGTACATTCTTATCAAGAAGAAATAATTTGTTAAATTAATAATCTTTTTTTTTTTTTATTTTGAGATTGGAATAATTGTAACAAAGAGTAAAAGAG
This sequence comes from Balaenoptera borealis, assembly GCF_965194805.1. NCBI lineage: Eukaryota > Metazoa > Chordata > Mammalia > Artiodactyla > Balaenopteridae > Balaenoptera > Balaenoptera borealis. The sequence goes on from NC_138867.1 coordinate 57,340,699, forward strand.
CTGAAAAACTGACTGAACTCTCAGGTATGCATAAAATTACCTTTATAGCACTCAAGGACTTGGCTTTATTTACCCAACCTTGTAACTCTGTTTGTAAGGTTGCCTAATAAGTAAAATGAAGCCTTTCTGCAGGCTTTTTAGCTAAAACACTTAAAAAACCCTCTATTAAACTCTTGGTCTCTAAAATGACCTGTTTTTTTGTCTTGTTTTGTTTTGCCGCCCACACGGCATGAGGGATCTTAGTTCCCCAGCCAGGGATCAAACCCATGTCCCCTGCAATGGAAGCGCGGAGTCTTAACCACTGGACTGCCAGGGAAGTCCCTAAAATGACCTGTTTTAAATTGAGTTCTGTTTTTTCATTTTTTTTTTTTTAATTGAGTTCTGCGCAGTCGTGAATAGTATTATAATGAATGTAAATGTTTATTCTTACGCTGAAAGCATTAAGATAAAATTATTTTAACCATTCAGAAGATCCACTTAATCTTAAAATTAATTTTTTAAAGGTAAACCTCTAATTTAAAGAACAAAGAGTATAAAAATTGAATTGTAGTTGTTAATGATTAGATTTTCTGCTTGCATGACATGCCTAACTGAATTTTATTCTCTTAAGAGATAATAATGGCAGATTTTATTTGCTTTGGTATATGTGCTATTGCAAACTTACATCACTAATTCTATTTTATTTTCTGTAAAATACACTATCCCTTAAATGTGGTTCTCAACCTTTCATCCTCACCAATACACATAAAATTGACACACTTCCATCATTAGTAATTTTTCATTATGGCAGTAAGTAGTGAAGTGTATGTTAGCCTGGGGTCATCCAGGAAACTCAGTTGGAAGTAATCCAAAAAATCACAAACTAGCTTAAGGGCAAAGGGGAAATTACCGGCTCATGTTGAAAGGTGGGCTGACTTCACATATAGTTGTTTCTGTCTGGCTTCATTCTCTGATAGGTTTTCTGAGAGGTGAAAAGATGTCTATTAATAGCCCAAGTCTACATGACCCTCCTAGTCCGTAGCCTCAGCACAGGTTCCAAAGAGGACTCTTATTGACCCTTATTATGATCTGCCCATCCATGAGCCGTCAAAGTGGCCAAGGGAATGAAGTATTTTGTTGGTAGGCCTGGCTTACATGTCTGTGTCTGGAGTAGGGTAGAAGCAGGGTAAGTTCCATTTGAACCACATAGTCTAAACTGGATTCTTACACAGTGAAGGAAGGATGGTTCCCCTAAGAAAAGGATGTAGGGCCGACCCTCTTGCGTGCCCCCTCCCCCAAGTTAATAGTAATATTCTATGGGTGCACAGAGATGAAAAATCCTCTGGTGATTCTTATAGGCCTCTTGAAAGTACCCTCTCTTCCTCTGAACAGAATCACTGCTATAAACCACACTGACAATAATGTAAGTATGCTTTTTTTCTGTACTCATAACACAGTAGGAGATAAAAAATTGTTTTGTATGGTATGGTAGAAAGAAAAGTGGATAGAGAGCCAGAAGATTTTGAGTGCTGGTCCTGCCACTGGGTAGGCATATGTCTTTGGGCAAATCACTTAACTTATTAGATTTGTTTCTCAGTTATGAAATGAAGGAATTAGACTTAGGTACTTTTCATTTCTAAAATTTTATGATTCCAAGAATAAATACTTGCAGTATATAGCTGACCCTTGAACAACTTGAGGATTAGGAATGCTGACCCTCTGCACAGTTGAAAATCTGCGTATAACTTTACAGTCGGTACTCTTTTTCCGTGGTTCCACATCCGTGAGTTCAACCAACTGCATATCATGTAGTACTCTAGTACATACTTAGTGAAAAAAAATCTGCATATAAGTAGACCCACATAGTTCATACACTTATTGTTCAAGGGTCCACTGTATATTAACTATGGCAAATGGTTAATATTTTAAAACTTATTCAAATAAATAAGAACACCAAGAAGCTCCAACTAGATGTATGGGCAAAGAAGATAGACAATTCATGCCAGAATAAAAAGAGGAATTAAATAACGATTAAAAAAGAAAGTTTAACATGAAATTTCTAAAAATCTTATATTTGTATTTGTATGGAAATATGTATGGAAATATGTTAATATAAATGTTTCAGACATTGCATGAAATTTCTAAAAATCTTATATGTTCTGGTATAATGTTATAAGTAATAATCCTAGTTATTACTTTAAAATGTATATCTCAGAAATAACTAATTTTCTTGTCAACTGCATTATTATGAACTTTCATCAAATCTTTAACCGTGGTCATTTTTAAGTCTTTTGTCATTTACAGACAGTTCTGGGTGTACTCTGATGATTTTGCAAATATGTTCCTATAAAAGGGTTTCAGAAAAAAAAAAAAAAAAAAGAAAGTTTAGCCAAACTAGTGTTAAAAAAAAAAAAATCCCGCTCAACAACATTTTACATATTTTAAATGACCAAAATGAAGTTTCAAAAGCAATATATGGCTTGCTGAACCATGGAGAAACTGGTACTTATAATGCTGATAGTCTGGTTAATTTGTTTAACATTTTCTGGAAAAGAGCCATAAAAATGTTCCTTGGAGGACTTCCCTGGTGGTCCTGTGGTTAGGACTCCACACTTTCATTGCTGAGGGCACGGGTTCAATCCCTGGTCGGGGAACTAAGATCCCGCAAGCCGTGCGGCACGGCCAAGAGGGAAAAAAAAAAGGTATTAAAAAAAAATATTCCTTGGAGTATACTTAGGAAATGTTATAAAAGAAGAAAAAGCCTCACTCCACAAATATACTGTCTGCAATGGTATGTATTGGGCTGGCCAAAAAGTTCGTTCGGGCTTTTCCGATGATGTTACAGAAAAACCTGAATGAACTCTGGCCAACCCACTATAATAGTGACAAATTGGAAGTAAATGTTCAGTGGTATGAAGGTAGTTTGCTATATGATAAACTCGATGTTTCATTGTTGTTAATTAATATGAAGACAATGTTGAAATAGGAGGAAATGTCTGAAGAATACCATATTTTACTGAATCTCAGATTCTGCCATTTGTAAGATACCTTTATTTTATGAGCCATCAAGAAGGAAACACTCTAGAAATTAATCTTTGATACAATGTCAAATGATACGTGAATTGTTCATACCAGCTTCTTGGTGGTTTGACATGCCTGTCAACTATTCTAAAGAATTTGGCGGTTTCTCTTCCCTTCATTTGTATTGCTTAGCATGAGACAGACAGTCTTTTCAGATGTTATTTCAATAACAACGTAACACAGTTTTGTCTCTTTGTGGAAATCCTCTTTTTTGGGTCTTATAAAGTGCTTGTTTTTTACCCCTGAAGAAAAAAATGGAATTGCAGGCATTCTTCTATCAATGAGTTTTTGCTTCACCAATAACAAATTTACACCTCACTGTTCTGTTCCATGCCTTTCTACATAAAAATATAACCGTCTGTATTAGCCTTTCTAAAAACACTTTAAATTACAGTTAAACTCAACATGAACAGCACAAACAATGCACGTGATACAGTTGAAGCAGCAACACATCAACAGCATTCATAGGTTCGCCCATGAGCAGGCAGTGACAGCTGTGTCACAAACGCTGCCTGGCTGCCAGTGATTGTAAGACACATCGTGATTTCAGAGCTGTTAAAATGTGAACATATATTAGTATTAAAAATGATGAAATAGGAAATATTAAGAGTAAAAATTTACACACTCTAGGTTAATATTATTAAAATGTGTGCTAATAGACAAAGAGATTATTTGTATTCTGTTTTTTCAGTATGAGTGAGACTTTATATAACAAAACATTTCTGATGAAAGTGCAACTTGCTGATAAGAACCTGCTATATAAAAAATAAATAAAATTCAAAAATTCAAAAAAAATGCAACTTGCTAAAAATGTAAATCAAAGGGATTCTGTTGTTTAACATCATAGATATGTAAATTTGGGAGAAAGGTAAATTTCTATAATGTATATATAGATTTTTATTAAAAGTAGATTATTCCATTTCTATTTTAGGAAACCCAAGGAAACACATAATATCTTTGAAGAAAGCTGTAGATATGACTTGCCATGGAGAGCCATCTCTTTATAACTCCTTAAGCATGGCTATGCAGACTCTAAAGTTAGTATTTTACACTTATTGTTTATAATTTATTTCAAAGTTTTTTGAATGAGTTAAGTTGAAATGATATGTTAATATGTGTCTCCATAAACCCAGCTATAATGAAATCATTATTGAGAGAAATATGTAATGTCATTTATAATGTTTAGTATGGTGTTGGTAAGTAATTTTTATTTTACATTTTAGTTGCTGAGGTATATCCTTAAAGGTTTTAGAAAAATAAAATTAAAGCTGTAGTAATATTAGTACAAAAGAAATATAAAAAATATTTTATTGAAAATTGATTGTATATGGAATTTAATGTGATATAATAACTGAGTTTGTTGTACGTTGTTTTTTATTAACTTATTTTGTAATACATCTATAAATTAATAGCACTTTTCTAGCAAGTTTAACTATGTGGAATATAGTTAAAGCCCCAAAGAAAGTGTTCAATATATTTAAAGCTTATATATTTTATCCCTGGATAGTCTGTCCTGACTCAGATTTTTATACTTTTATATGATAGTTTTTTAGTTTTGAAGTAGATGAGAAGGAGGTAACACACATAGTGAAGGTAGGCACAATAGCAGCATCCACAAGTGAAAGCTGAGCCTAACAATGAAAATATAAGCAGGAAAGCTACAAATAATTGATAAAATTGCTCCAAAAAGCATAGAAATATCTATTTGGTATAGAGGAGAACAGTTCATCACATCTTAAAATCCCATAAAGCATCATTTAATTAAATGGTACACAAACATTACTGTTTATGAATATTATGACTGAATCAACATGAGATTAAATTATAGTCTTTAAAAAAGAAGTATGTTACTATTTTCAAGCCACACATACGCACCTTAAAGTTGATTCCTATAGTATTGTCATACTTTCCAATGTACACTTTAGACTTTGTATGAAACAAATCTATTAGAATGTAAGCTTCATGATGTCAGGAACCTTGTTGGTCTCGTTTATCACTTTATCCCCAGAACTTAAAAGAGTATTCAAGAAATATTTATTGAATGAATAAGTGAATCAGTGAATTTTTTTTAAGTGTGTAGCTAATTTTAGAAAAATTGGCATTAAGGTTTTTAGGGTATACTCACAATTCATTCCTTTGTAATGTTGAAACAAATGGGGTTATTCTGTAGTCTTAAGTGTGTAAACCATGTGTACTATTGTTTCTGAGTTAAGTTTTTTATTAGTGTTATTTGTTATACCTAATTGGAGTGGTTTTTATCTTTCTTTAGACACATGCCCGGACATACAAGTAGAGAAGTCCTAATCATCTTTAGCAGTCTCACAACCTGTGATCCATCTAATATCTATGATCTAATCAAGGTAGAACCAATAATTTCTTCATAATCAAAATCAAAGTTACAACTCTAAAGAGAATTCTATAGTGAATTTATTACTAGTTTTCAGAACATTCTATTTTTCAAACTCATTAATTATTCAATTTTTTTTTCTTTCCTCAAAACTCTCCATTTTCTTGGATTTTACGAAGACCCTAAAGGCAGCTAAAATTAGAGTGTCTGTTATTGGATTGTCTGCAGAGGTTCGGGTTTGCACTGTGCTTGCTCGTGAAACTGGTGGTATATATCTAGAATCTTCAATATTTACTCATAATTACTATGTAAAGTAACAGTTTATTAATTAGGATGTTTTTATATGTTTTTTAAGCTGCTAAACTTAAATCAGTTCATGTTCTGAAGTCCAAAATATGGGTAGTTACATTAAATATATCACCGATTCTATAAGCTATCATCTCAGAATACAAGGAATTTTCAGTAGTTATGTCAGTGTTCAGAGGAAGCATTAGAACTCTTGAAAAGCTGGAAATTTTACTATATTAATACTTAGTGAAGAACTTGTAACTTGGCTTTAATTAAATTATAATTACAGTTATTCCTAGAGAAGTCAATTTAGAGATGTTATTTAAAGTTTTTGAAAAATGATAATTTAACTTAAGTATTTACTTTGAAAATGAACATTTTCAGATGGTAAAACTTTTACAGAATTATATAGAAATTACAGTTCATTCTTATGTCTGGAAAGCTGTTGTTTCTTCTCTTTTACTTCTCGTCTTGTTAGGCACATACCATGTTATTTTAGATGAAAGCCATTACAAAGAATTGCTGACACATCATGTTAGTCCTCCGCCTGCCAGCTCAAGCTCTGAATGCTCACTTATTCGTATGGGTAAGTATTTATTTTGTGTTATTTAAGTAATTAATTAATTAATTTTTATTTTTAATTTTCTTTTCGGCCGCACCACTTGCAGAATCTTAAATAGTTCCCCAACCCGGGATCGAACCCCGGCCACTGCAGTGAAAGTGCCAAGTCCTAACCACTGGACTGCCAGGGAATTCCCTATTTTGTGTTATTTTAAAATAGACATTTAAAAAAATATATTTTGACTCAAGCTAGACTTTCTATCTCATTTGCACAAGTTATTTTAACGTTTAAGAGTTTCTTGTATTTAACTTAAATGTTTTATAATTAGAGAAAATTATGCTGTTGAAGCAATTTTGGGACATACAGAGAAGTAAAAAGAAAATTAAACTCACTTGTAGTCCTATCACTCAAGGAACACTACTGGTTTTTTTTTTTTAATTGTTAAGGTTAGAAAGGTATAAAGACACTGTTTATAGAGAAATTCTTGTATTAAGAAATCAAAAAAGCTATAAAATCTGTACTGTTTTATCAAAGCTATGTAATACAATTATTATTTTATAGTAAACATTTATTTGTAAATTGAAATTGAAAAAGCCCAACTTTTTTGTAATTTGTAATTGAAAAAGCCCAACTTTCAATACAAAAAGAGACTCCTTGTTTAATGTGCATTTTTAAACTGTCAGTGAGATGGAATGCTTTTCTGCCTTGTTTTTGGCCATTTATAGCACTGTTCAACCTCTCTTTCCTGTTTCCTCATCTCACGTGATATTAGTATCTATTTCATTGTGTGTTGCAACGATTGAGTTAATACAGACCAAGTATTTAGAGTAATGCTTGATATAAATACTCAGTACATTTTAGATATTATGTTGGCTAATCTTTTGGATTTACTGATACATTTCCTTAGCCTATCTTAAAGTTATTTTTAAACTTATAATAATTCTCCAAATTGATTTATTAGAACCATTTAGGAATATCAACCCATTTTCAGTCACCTGATACAAATGTTTTTTCAATTGGTCACTTTACTTTTATTTATTTGTTTTGAAATGTAGATAGGTTTAAAATTTTTATATAGAATGAAATTTCTCTTTTTTTATGGTTTCTGCTTTTCTTAGACTTGTTTTCAGAATTTAAAAATATATATGGAAAATAAACTACATGGGTTTGGACATTCCAAAATTTTTAACTAGAAGTATGTTCTTATATAAAATGAAAGTAGACTATATTATAGACTCCTCTGTTATATCAAAGTATTTAAAAATTACACACATTTTCTTTTTAAAAAGCAATGTGTGTTAAGTGTTGTTAAATTAGAAAATATGGATATGAACTTTAGAATCTGAGGCCATATGTATGGACAGATCTTTCCCCCATTTCCTCCACTATTAATTCTTTTTCAAACTGGGAATTACTGTCAGTTTGACCGTGCTATAATAAACATATCTAAAAGGCAGGAAAGAGAACTTTTGCACAACTTAGTGGGCTTTCTGGTAGGAACATTTTTAGGTTTCTATTACTAGAATTTTTCTGTTTCCTTGGGGAAAAAAAAGTAATACATTTTCTTCTGTGAAGGATTTCCTCAGCATACCATTGCTTCTCTGTCTGATCAAGATGCAAAACCCTCTTTCAGTATGGCGTAAGTAAAAACCTTGAAACTGTCCGTGATAATGTTTTTACATTGTTAAGTCCTTCCTGTAAGTTATAAATTTAAAAGATGGACTTGAAATGTAATGGCTTTTGTAGAAGATTACTTTCTATGTAGCTGTAAAAAGGAGAGAAAACTATATATACTTCTGTAATATTACTAAGTAAAACAGTAAGGTAGAGAAAAGTGTATAGTGTGCTACCAATCATCTAAGAAGAGGGTGGAGGTTTGAGTAGACACATTCTTGTTTATATTAATAATAAAAATAGGAATGAAACCAAAAAGTAAAAAGTAAAAAAATGTTTACTAACGCAATGTGTGGAGAAAGGCAAAGAGATAGATCCTAGACTTTTCTGCATATAACTTGTTTTAACTTTGGAGCTTTACATTTTACATAATTATAAAACAAAAGTAAATTTAAGAAAGTAATTCTTAAAACTCATAAATAAGAAATAAGACTACTGTCTTTAGCTATAAAAGTGTAATAGGGACTAGATTTACACTTCTGTCTCCTTGCAGAAAACCAAACAAAATATACAAAACTGTGGTTTTCGTACATTGGACAACAGGCAGTGCAGATAATGATCCCTGGGGAAACAAATGAGGTGGGCCCTCTGATTGCAGCTTACTGCCTAGAGAGAATTTCCAGGCTGCTGTGCAGGGAGGGAAGACCCACACAGAGCCAGGAGGTTTTGCTCCGTTCAGAAACAAAGTTCAGAGTTTGCGGGGGTGGGGTGGAAGCGACTACCATTTTGCAGGGCAGAGTACTCAAGAGTAAAGAGCTGCACAGAGAGCTCTGGAGAGCTTCAGAGACCTCCCCACGAGTCATTAGCTGAGTGTTGATCTGTACATTCCTGTCCGGAAACTCCTGGAGGCCAGGGAAAGAAGAGCTGGAGAGGAGCAGCAGAACAATCCCTAGAGCTCACACGGGGCAGGGAGTAGTCCGTGTTCCCACCAGTCAGTGTGGAAAGGCCTCTTAACACCACAGGCATTGAATAGAGTCCACAGTCATGAAACCAAATTAACTCTAGACTATCAGCTGTTCTGGACAGCCTAACAAACTTAAAAGCAAGTCTTGGCATCAAACTATTTCACAGTTACTTAAGTATATTCCAGAAAAAGCCACAGTGTATTTAAGGCAATGCAAAAAAAAATCCAGCACCCAAAACAGAGCAAAATTCACAATATCTGGCAACCAATCAAAAATTACCAGTCATGCAAAGAAGTGGGAAAGTATGACCCATAACAAGGAGAAAAATTATAGAATGGAAACATATCCAGAAATAACACAGTTGATAGAAGTAGTAGGTTTGGTGTTAAAATAATTATTATAAGTATACTCCATATGCTCAGGAAAGTTGAGGAGTACATGAGTATCATAGGAGATATGGAAGATAGAAAAAAGACCCCAGTCAAATTTCTAGAGATGAAGAATACAGTGTTTTAGATGAAAAATAAGCTGGACTAGGATTAACAGCAGATTAGTTACTGAAGAAGAGGAGATGAGTGAATTCAAAGACATTAATGGAAACTATTCAAAACAAAATGCAGAGAGGAAAAAAAAGACAAAAATGAACAGTGTAAGTGAGCAGTGAAACAACTTGAAGTTTTTAAAATCAAAGTGGCTTTTGCTCTAACTGCTCACATCTTTATATATCACTTTTTAAAAAGTAATGTTTCCCCCCACAGGCATCTGGATAGCAACACTGAGCCAGGACTTACATTAGGAGGCTATTTCTGCCCCCAGTGTCGGGCAAAGTACTGTGAGCTTCCTGTTGAATGTAAAATCTGTGGTAAGAAACCAACTGTTCATTATCCAGTAAATTAATCTTGAATAACTTCTTACCTATATTGCTATTAAAATAAATATAAATATTAAGCTCTGCCTATGTTTCTGGATTTAATCTGTGAAAAAAGACATAGATTACTTTTTTTCATTGTGTGCCTAGTATTCCATTTTTAAAAATAAACATGGCATTCTAAAAGAGTTTCCTAATTCTCTTTCTGAAAAGAATTATGTTCTTTATAGGCAGTGCAGTAGATCTAGTAGACGTTTTTGCAGCTCTTCATAAAATAAATATATATATAAGGAGAATGAGAAGTTAAAGTAACAGAATTGTAGAATTTTATTTAATTTATAAGTAAGGAAATATGCCAAGAGAGGTCACATACTTAGTGACAGAACTAAGACTCCATCCTGGAGTCTCCTTTTATGGCCACAGGTAAACTAAAGAAATGAATGCCTGCAATCCTAAAAAAAAAGAACTTGAAAATATTTAGCCTAAGTTATATCATTTGACATTTCAGCCATCATCTTTATGAGGTTTGGGTTATTAAATATGTCTTTCTGCTTTATGTGTTAGGTCTTACTCTGGTGTCTGCTCCCCACTTGGCACGGTCTTACCATCACTTATTTCCTTTGGATGCTTTTCAAGATATTCCCCTGGAAGAACATAATGGAGAAAGGTACATGAGTTTTGATTAATTTGTATCTGTTACAAGTGGTAATGTTTGAATATATTGTTACTACATTAAAAAAGAGTCATATTCACTTGGTCAAGATTACTGCTAATATAGAAAATGAGATGTAGAATGCCTTGTTTATGACTGAAATGATTCATTAAACAGATCTGGATCTCCAGAGATCTATTAATTTCCCTAAACCCATCTATGTGTAGTAAGAGTGGTGGTATGTTGGTGAATCAGCTCTCCAAAAAAGAAAAAAAAAAGCCCCGATTTGTAGCATTTGCTGATTTCCATGGTGTAAAACTGGAAGATTTATCCAGAAGGCCTAATATCAAAATAATATAACAAATAAAGACAAGATCAAATGAAGAATATGAAAGAAATATTCAAAGATATTTTCTACTATCGAAGGAAAGAACTTTCTAGATTGAAAGGGACTGTCAAGTGCCTGACATATTGAAGGCAGACCTGCACTAAAGTGTATCATTGGGAAATTTCAGAATACACAGCAAAATACTAACCCTAAACATTTCTGGAGAGGGAGAATTGGGGCACATGACCTGGAATTAAAATTGTTTGGCTTCTCGTGAGCAACACTGGATGCTGACACGGAGCAGTTTCCTTCAAAATTTGGAATGAGAATTATTACCAACCTGAATCATATACCTAACCAAGGTATTTAAGTGTAGGTAGAATAGGGACTTCCCTGGCGGTCCAGTGGTTAAGACTCCGTGCTTCCAATGCAGGGGTGTGGGTTCGATCTCTGGTCGGGGAACTAAGTTCCTACATGCCGCACAACGCAGCCAAAAAAAAAAAATGTAGGTAGAATAAAGATATTTTCAGACTTGTAAGGTCTCAAGAGACTTTCTTAGGAAACTGTGGAAGAGATGATTCAAAAGAACTGAGAAAGAGAATGAATGAAAGAGAATAGGAATATTTACCTAATTCAAAAGTGGCTAAAGAAAGCTGTAGGATGACGTCCTAGAATGACACTTGTATGTCAGATATGGAGAACAGTCAGTCCTGTTTGGAGAAAGTCAGAATGCTCCAGGAGAGATGTCACCAGAGGATGGAAACTGTAGAATTCCTGATGTAGCTGAACATAACAAGAGGATATTCAGACGTCTCAGGGATCGGTTGGGGCTGAGTTAGTGGTAATTAGAAAACTTAAGCTTATGAATAACAATACAGTTATTAACTCCAGGAAAAAGTGTTTTACAGAGAGGAAAATGTGTATGGCATGGCTCAGCTGAATATGTCTATATAGTCATAATAAACTAAACATTTAATATTGTTCTATCCAAAATGACTTAACAAATGTCAATCTCAATTCTTTCTATGTAGTTATGTGTACCCATGCTATTGGTTCAAGATAGTTGAAAGAGAATTAAAATCTCATCTTCTATAGTGGGAGAATCATAGCCAATGGCCTATGAAAAAAACCAAGAGGCAGCACTATGAGCATTTGCTCTGGAAATGAAGTGGGGGTGGGTAGGGACAGAACTGCTCTCTTTTGTAATAAATTTTGAGAACTTTTAATTCTTTAAACCATTCCTTGAAAATTAAGCCCTTAGGCATCCATTTTTATGATAAATTAACTTCTATCCATCCAGACTTGTACCAGCTGTCTGCTGTCTTTGGGAAAGTTGAAAAATAATCATGCAAATCATTTTCTGTAGGTCTTAATTCCCTTGCAGAATACCAGTTGAGAAATCATATTCATATTTAACCTTGACGAAAATAAAATAAAATTTGTTTAAGGAAGATTTTAAGCTGTCAGATGACCTTGGGATTTACTGTGGAATTTTCTTAAATTACTGGTATTCTTAATTCTTTCTCCTAAAAATCATATGTAAAGATAATTACAGTTGACCCTTGAACAACACGGATTTGAATTGCAAGGGTCCACATACTTGTAGATTTTTTCCATAAATACATATTACAGTACATGATCTACAGTTGGTTGAATCCTCGGATGTGGAACTGCTGATATGGAGGGTCAGAGAGCCAGAGGGCCAACTGTAAAGTTATACTCAGATTTTTGACCTTGGGCATTGGTACCCCTAGCCTGCGTGTTGTTCAGGGGTCAACTGTACTTAGTAATAAGAGAATTCTTGTTGAAATTTTCCTGAGCTATTTTAATGAGTGAGTCCTTAACAAAATGATTCTTAAACTTTCTTTTTCAGATTTTGTTATGCCTGTCAGGGGGAACTGAAAGACCAACATGTAAGTTCATGTGCTTTGTAAATATTAAGTATTGTACAATAAATATTGAGGAAATAGTATTATAAGTTTTCAATAGATTGTTGAAGACCAGACTCATATCGGGTTATTCCTCAGAAGTATAACAGTAGGTAGAGATAAAATGGGAGCTGTTACAAACAGTTGTTTTGTAATTCTGCATTCTTATTTTGCTATAAAGATATTTTAGTACTTTGTCTTCAGTTTGCAAGCTAAACTGAAATACTGAAATATTAGTTTGGAAATACTAAAAGTTTTTTTCTCCATGATATACTTTAGGCACTCATAAGTCATTTTGAAGTTACCATTTAAGGTGACCACAGACCAAAGGTTATCCCCCCATTGTGCCACTGAGAAAATATTTTTTAAAATTTTGCTGGGGCCAATTTGAACATATAAACTTATATAAAGTTGCAAATAAGATATATCACTGTCTAGTTTTAATTTTTTGTTAATTTAGTTACATGTCCATATTTAAAACTATACTTTATAAACTATATAAAATATTAGTTGAAAGGATGGCTTGTTTTATTCTACTCTCAAATTTCATAAAACAGTTGTATCGGAGTTTCCTGGTGGTCTAGTGGTTAGGATTTGGTGCTTTCACTGCCGTGGCCCAGGTTCAATCCCTGGTTGGGGAACTGAGATCCCACAAGCCTTGAGGCATGGCAAAAAAAACCCCCCCAAAACCCAAATATATATATAAAAAACCAATTAAAAAAAACAATTTTATTAAGTTTTACATGCCTCTTTGACATCAGTAGCTGCATCCTCACTAGAACCACTTTTTGACTCATTTGAAAGTTTTTAAGAAGACACCATCTTTTTTTTTATAAAATTATCTTATTTTTATTTATTTTTGGCTGCGCTGGGTCTTTGCTGCTGCGCGTGGGCTTTCTCTAGTTGTGGCGAGCGGGGGCTGTTCTTTGTTGCAGTGCGAGGGCTTCTCATTGCAGTGCCTTCCCTTGTTGCAGAGCATGGGCTCTAGGCGCGTGGGCTTCAGTAGTTGTGGTGCACGGGCTCAGTAGTTGTGGCTCGCGGGCTCTAGAGCGCAGGCTCAGTGGTTGTGGCACACGGGCTTAGTTGCTCCGCGGCATGTGGGATCTTCCCCGACCAGGGCTCGAACCTTTGTCTCCTGCATTGGCAGGCGGATTCTTAACCACTGTGCCACCAGGGAAGTCCCCAAGGGACTTTAAGGACTCAAAAACGAAGTTATTCCCTCATTTCTTTTTTTTTCCTTTTATAAATTTATTTATTTTATTTATTTATTTTTGGCTGCATTCATTGGGTCTTTGTTGCTGTGCGCAGGCTTTCTCTAGTTGCAGCGAGCAGGAGCTACTCTTTGTTGCGGTGCACGGGCTTCTCATTGCGGTGTCTTCTCTTGTTGCAGAGCACGGGCTCTAGGCACACGGGCTTCAGTAGTTGTGGCACGTGGGCTCAGTAGTTGTGTCTCGTGGGCTCCAGAGCTCAGGCTCAGTAGCTGTGGCACATGGGCTTAGTTGCTCCGCGACACGTGGGGTCAATCTTCCCAGACCAGGGCTTGAACCCATGTCCCCTGCATTGGCAGGCAGATTCTTAACCACTGCGCCACCAGGGAAGCCCCCTCCTTCATTTCTAAGGAATAATTTTTTGGAAAAAATTAATTGCCTTCGATTTGAGAATATATAGTACATTGGAACTAATAAAGTTGGTAGGTGAGTAGGGAAAAAGTAATAGAGATATAAAAGACCAAAGCAACTTGAATGTCTTCTAACTATGCTGTACTTAACTTTTGGAAACTACTTTTTAAATTTAGTTTTCTTCTTTTCACTGCAGGTCTATGTTTGCACTGTGTGCCAAAATGTTTTTTGTGTGGACTGTGATATTTTTGTTCATGACTCTCTCCATTGTTGTCCTGGCTGTATTCATAAGATTCCAGCTCCTTCAGCTATTTGATTCCAGCATATAATACACATTGAGTGTGTTAAAAAGACATTTGCGACTGTAAATAAAATGATTCTTTAGAAGAAACTCCAGTGAAGAACAGTTCAAAAGGAAAGTCTGATCTAAGAAACCTATTACTTTAAAGCTTCCTCTGTAATGATTGGTAAAGTATTTACTTAATGATGTATATCTAATACCGCCATTTTGGTGGTTTGTTATCTGAGACTGGCTTACCTTTTATAGTTCAGGTTAATGAACTATCCTTGTTAGCCTCACTCATGTTCATACCCAGGGACTGTTTAACTTAATCCCCCTCAACTTTCCTACCCTGGGTCATCAGAAAAATGTAGGTGAGAATGTATGATGAGGTCCATGTTTCAGGTTCAATGAAGATATACTGTTATAGGCAGGACTCTTTCTAGGGTATACCCTTCTGAGAGTGAATCAGGTTTCCATAGCAAAGGTATGTTTATTTTAAATCTACGAACTTTAGTCACTCTAAATTGAGTTTCACTATGATATGCATGATTTTATAAATAACAATTCTTAGTGAAGAATGTTATCAGTAAAGACAATGTAATCCCACCCTGGAGAGTCTATTCAATAAATCTTGGAGGAAGCCCAGGAATATGCATTATTTTCAGTTTTTTATATATATATATATATATATATATATATATATATATATATATATATATATATATTCTTTTTCAGATTCTTTTCCCTTATAGGTTATTAGAAAGAATATGTATTTTTAGCAGCACATGTGTGCACACACACACTAAGACATAATTTGACCAAAGTACAGATCTTTCTCCCAAGAGTCATACTCTCCGCGCCTAGACCCAAAGGGTTCTTTACAAGTAAACAGACTTCGGCTCTAGGTAACCAAATTAACTGCTGTCTTCCTTCCTTTTGCTCTGTCCACAAGAGGTATCAGTGGCTTGAAGGAGATGCCTTTAACATAATCAGAATATTTTATCTCCCCCTACTTGAATTAAAAGAAAGGCTATGAGTAGGCACCTCTTGAAAAGTTACTTAGAAATATATTAGACACACACTCACACTACTGTATATAAAAGGGACATTGAGTGCCTTTTGGGGGGATGCTTTATCTCTTTCTACAATTTTGGGTTTTATTTGTATACTTGATAAGGTTAAAGTGAATATTTTAGTTAGACGTAAGGAGGAGTTTCCAGTCTCAAAATTATAGAGAGGGCTTCCCTGGTGGCGCAGTAGTTAAGAATCTGCCTGCCAATGCAGGGGACACAGGTTTGAGCCCTGGTCCGGGAAGATCCCACATGCCACGGAGCAACTAAGCCCATGAGCCACAGCTACTGAGCCTGCGCTCTAGAGCCCACGAGCCACAACTGCTGAGCCCACGTGCTGCAACTACTGAAGCGCGCACGCCTAGGGCCTGTGCTCTGCAACAAGAGAAGCCACCACAACGAGAAGCCCGCACACCGCAACAAAGAGTAGCCCCCCGCTCGCCGCAACTAGAGAAAGCCTGCGCACAGCAACGAAGACCCAACGAAGCCAAAAATAAATAAACTAATTAATTTAAAAAAAATTATTGAGAAAATCCTGGTTTGTTTAAGATTATAGAAATAAAAATGGTGATCTAATAATACTGTTAGTTCTGGCCTTAGTTTCCCTCATGGAACTCCACAGTATACTACAATAATGAAGGAAACTTTTTAACATTAGGAATCTTTCTGAATAGTATGTCTTTCTGAGTTCTGTTTGATTAGAAAACTCCTTAAAGCTTAAAATTCATTATGAAAATTAGATTTATTTTAAATACTTTTGAATGTATACATTTCACTTCATATTCTTTTTTATTTTCCTGAAAGTCATTTTCTTTTAACTGAAGCATTTAGTCCATTTATATTTAATGTGCCTACTGATACATTTTAGTTTAAATCTATCATCTTACTTTGTGCTATTTGTTTCAACTACTCCATCTTCATTTTTCTCTTCTTTCTTGCCTTTTTTTGTTTGTTTTTTAAAATTTATTTTATTTATTTTGGGCTGCGTTGGGTGTTTGTTGTTGTGCGTGGGCTTTCTCTAGTTGCGGTGAGTGGGGGCTAGTCTTCATTGCGGTGCGCAGGCTTCTCATTGCGGTGGTTTCTCTTGTTGTGGAGCACGGGCTCTAGGCGCATGGAATTCAGTAGTTGTGGCACACGGGCTGTAGAGTGCAGGCTTAGTAGTTGTGGCGCACGGGCTTAGTTGCTCCGTGGCATGTGGAATCTTCCTGGCAGGGATCAAACCTGTGTCCCCTGCATTGGCAGGCGGATTCTTAACCACTGCGCCACCAGGGAAGTCCCTCTTGCCTTTTTTTGGATTGCTTGTTTCCCACCATTCTTTGTTTTCTTAAACTAGTTTGGAAATTGTATACTCTATTTTTATTTTTTTAGAGGTTATCTAGAAATTACAGTACACATAATTCCTTAACTTGGGTCCTCTAGAAAGTAGAACCTCAGGCAAAGGTGAAAGTATTGTTGCTTTATTTGGGAGATGCAGATCTAGGGAAGTATGGGTAAGGAAAAAAAGGGAAAGTGAGACAAGGAAAAACAATATGTTATCACAGTGGCCAGGCTTGATGACAAACTGTGAAGAGTCATAGGAGTCTCCCAGCAAGTGTGTTCACTTAGAGTTTGGGACTTCTCCAGAAGGTTTATAAAGAGAAGCTGCCCCTCTGCACAGTCTACCGAAGGGAGGAGGGGAGGGTAATGCAATTTCCTAACTTCTTCCATTTCCCACTAGCCAAGGCTTGCCACACAGGGCTGTGTCATCTGGTCCTTTGGTAACTGCTAAGGAAGCCAGCTGTCAGGCTCAGTGGTGTGGCGTTGGAGCCAACTCTGGAAGGTCAGATAGGCTTGGTGTGGTTCAGTTTGGACTCCAGCCCACTCAGGAAGCTGGGCAAAGGCAGCAGCAGTGCAGAGGAGGAGGCGGGCAGCACCTTGGAAAGAAGGGCATGACCAAGAGAATCTGAGGAAGCACTGCTTCCAGTACTCCTTCATAACATCAAAACCTAAAGTTAACTTGTACCTTTACCCTCCCCACGGATAACACATTTAACCTCACTTTCCTCCTTCCTCACTTATTTATTATTATTGTTGTACATTTAATTCTTTTGGTGTTTCACTAGACATTTATATTTGTTTTAATCAGTTAGTGTTTATTAAGATTTAATCACATATTTACCACTTTCATGGCTCTTGATTTATTCTTACATCTCAGATCTGTTGAGGATCATTTTCCTTCGACCTGAAGTACATTCTTCAGAATATATATATACTAGTGTTCAGAGTATATAGTATGCTACCTGTTACGTACGGAAGAAGGAAAAATAAGAATATATATTTGTCTTAGCAAAAGAAACAGTGGAAAACAATAGAGAAAGTCGATGAAACCAGAAGTTGGTTCAACCAATTGACAAATATTTTGCTAAGTTGACCAAGAGAAAAACAAAGAAGACTCAAATTACTAAGATCGAGTGAAAGAGGAGACATCACTATGGACCTTACAAAAATAAAGATTATAGGGGAATACTACAAACAGCTGGACGAAAGAGTGAATTTTAATGGGTATAGCGTTTCTTCTTGGAGTGATGAAAATGTTCTAAGATTGATTGTGGTGATGGCTGTTCAACTCTGTGAACATACTAAAAACCACTGAATTACACAATTTGAATAAGTTAAGTTACATGGTACGTGAAGTATATCTCAAGAAAGCTGTCTTTTAAAAAAATGAGGGAATTCTCTAGCGGTCCAGTGGTTAGGACTCTGCGCTTCCATTGCAGGGGGTACGGGTTCGATCCCTGGTCGGGGAACTAAGATCCCACAAGCCGCACCACGTGGCCGAAAAAAAAATTTCTTTTTTTTCAATAAAAAGAAACACTGGAAGAATACATAGGGAACTAATAAAAATGGTTGCCTGGGGTGGTGGTGTAGCACAGTGGAGAGTAAGAATTATTTTTAAATATTTTTATATAGTTAAAAATTTTAAGCCCTGTAAATGAATTAAGTATTCAAAAATAATAAAACTTATGGAATCCTGGGAAGTTGTGGTGAGGGAGATGAAAGTAATGTAGCTAATGTTAGCTGTTAGTTGAGGGCCTGAAAGCAATCATGTTCATCAAATAAGGTAATAGGTATGGAACTGGAGGTTGGAGGGGAACTGTAATAAAATTTATTTTTCATTTATTTGGGTCGTAGTGCAAACAATACATTTCCACCTATATGTGGCAATATGTGCACTGTTTCTGTTTGTTGTGACCTTGTTTGCCCTTGAGAATAACTACAAGGTGAAGATTGCAGTACTATTTGGAGGCTGAAGAAGAGAGATAATTAGATTAAAAGCATGTAAGTCCTGTATTTAAGAAGCACAGGTGACCCACTGTATATCCGAGTACATGCCATAATCAAAACACTAATGTATGTTGAAACAGTGAGGGAACAACAGGGCTTCTGCTGCTCGGAATGGCAGTAGGGAAGAAGAACTGTAAACATTTTGTAAGATTTCTCAATACTTTGTGAAATTCCTCATGTTTGTGGTCCTATCTGTGTTCAGCTGTCTGTATCTCTGTAATGATCGGCAAATTTATAACATGAAATAATTTCTTGAGTGGTGAGAAAGAAAGGGTACAACCAGCCCTTGGGAAGTGGAGCGGTAGAATCCCATGATCTTTAGTAGGTGATAGAGTTTAGGTGAAAGGGCAAGAAGTTTGAGTCCCTGAGGCCTATAGTAAGGAAGAAAAGGGCACAGGAGATTGTCATGCTTCTGGGAAGTAGCCTCGGGAGTGTCCTGATACCCCTTTTGGGTCCATTTGGGTCCAGTTCTATAAGAATAGAAGACTCATTATTTTTTTTCCACATTTTCTTTTTTTTTTTTTTTTAATTTATTTATTTATTTTTATTTTTGGCTGTGTTGGGTCTTCGTTTCTGTGTTAGGGCTTTCTCTAGTTGCGGCAAGCGGGGGCCACTCCTCATCGCGGTGCGCGGGCCTCTCACTATCGCGGCCTCTCTTGTTGCAGAGCACAGGCTCCAGACGCGCAGGCTCAGTAGTTGTGGCTCACGGGCCTAGTTGCTCCGCGGCATGTGGGATCTTCCCAGACCAGGGCTCGAACCCGTGTCCCCTGCATTAGCAGGCAGATTCTCAACCACTGCGCCACCAGGGAAGCCCTTTTCCACATTTTCTAATTCTCTTCTTGGGAGACTGATGGGATGGGTCCTTATGGGATTTAAATTCTTGATTTCACGTGACTAAATTGTTATTTGAGTCACACCTCAGGCCAGAGCCCTGGAAGTAATGCACAGTTTGTTCATTTATTCATTAATTCACTCAACAAACCTTGTACACCTGCTGTCTGATGAGACCCTAGCCTTCAGGATATAGACACCAAGAAGAAGACACAAACCCTAACCTTGTGGCTCTGTGACCCTCCCAGTCTAAGAGGCAGACCTTTAAAGACGTCCGCGTGGGGACTTCCCTGGCGGTCCAGTGGTTAAGACTCTGCACTTCCACTGCAGGGGCCATGGGTTCGATTCCTGGTTGGGGCACTAAGGTCCCACATGCCGTGTGGCGCGGCTAAAAAAGATAATAATAATAATAATTAATTTTTAAAAAAAGTGTGAAAGTGCTAATGATAAACCAAGTGCCTGGGAATGCAGAAGAGGGTCTGTAAAATGGGCTCAGATGCAAATTCAGATGCCCGAGGAGACCAGGCAGGTAATGCAAATACTTGAAAAGGGGCCAGGTAAATTCAAAGTGGTAGCATCTGGAAAACACTGGTTCCATGTAAAGGAGGCAGCCTCTAGATGCTGGGCTCGGGTAGAAGAGAGATGTCAATTTCACTGTACACCTTTCTTTGTACCTTTTGAATTTTATACATGTGCATTTGTTACCTAGTCCAAAAGAAAAAACGTTTTTTTCAAAGGAGGTAACTATTACTCAGCCGCAGCCTACTTTTTCTTTCTGGGAATGTAGTTTCCCTTGGGCAGTATATTTTGATATTTAAACAGAAACTGAAAAACTGGATTTTTAAGTGTATTCTCCTAAGTTTTAAATGTTGACGTCTAATTTTTTAAAACCACACGGGCTAAATAAAACTTGCTTGCAGGCCACCAGTTAACACACTTTGGCCTGGCCAGTCTCTTCTCTGTCCCTTATTAGGGCAGAGAATCTTTTCACTTTTAGGTGTCAGGCTTTTCTGGGATATACCCATTTTAGGGGATAATTCAATTTAGATTTTAGGTATTTAGAATGGATTCTTTAGAGGAAGAGGGAACTTTTAAGGATCTCTGGAATCGGTGATTCTAAGGGTGGTGTCTGTCTCGGTAGCATCAACAGCATCACCGGGAACCTGTTAGAAATGCAAATGCTTGGGCCCCATCACAGGCGTATTGAATCAGAGACTCTGGGAGTGGGCCTAGCAATCTGTTTCAACAAGTCCTCCAGGTGGCTGTGATAAATGCTAAAGTAGGAGAACCACTGCCTCTAATCATGTTACAGAGATACATAGATAACTTAAAAAAATGGGTTCCTGGTCATAGAATTCTGAACTTAAAAAAAAAATTAACTCAGGTAGCTTTACAGAAACCAAATCCCAAACCTGGAATTGATTTTTCATTTCTTTAGATTCTCCTTAAGAAGTTATTTGTATTAGAATAAAAAAAAAATCATAGTTATAATTAACAGATGATAAAATGCCCCCATTTTAAGCGGGCAGTTTGATACCTTTTGACAAATACACACATGCAATGACAACTACGATCAGAAGAGAACACTTTCATCTTGCCCAACAGGCCTCTTTGCAGTCAGTATCCCCAAGGACTTCTAGCCCCAGGTGCCACTCATCTGTGTTTTCCATCACTGTAGATTAGTTTTGCCTGTTACACAGTTTCTTACAAATTGAATCATACAGTATATGTGGCTTCTTTTGCTTAGCATGTTTTTAAGATTCGTCCAGGTTGTGTATATAAACAGTTTTTTCTTTTTTACTGCCTACTAGTATCCCATTGCATGGATACTTTATCATTTGTTTATTCCCAATGGCCATTGATATTGTTTCTGGTTTTTGGTTATTATGAATAAAGCTACTATGAACATTCCTGTATAAGTCCTTGTGTGTTCGTATGTTTCCGTTTTTCTTGGGTAAATACATAGGAATGGAATTGCTAGGTTGAATGGTAAGTGTATACTTAACTTTACATGACACTGCCAAGCTATTTTTCCAAAGAATTGCACCATTTTACACTCCCACAAGCCATGTATGATGGTTTCAGTTGCTCCACACATCCTTAAACAAAAGTTGGTATTGTGCAATCCAAATGTTAATTTTTAGAACATCTTCACAACCTTAAGAGTAGGCAATGATTTCTTAGGACACAAAAAGCATCTGTCATAAAGGAAAAAATTAAAATCAGGCTTCATCAAAATTTAAAACATCTGCTTTGGAAGACACCATTAAGAAAACAAAAAGACAATTCACAGACTGAGGGAGTATGTTTGCAGTGCAAACATATAACAAAGGACTGGTATCCAAAATATATAAAGAATTTTTGCAATTCAATAATAAAAAGGTAAACAACCCAATTCATTTTTATTCCTTTTCTGATTGCACATCTCAGTTTTGGTTTTTTTTTTTTATTGAAAGACAATACAGAAATGATGAAACGATGTCTGAGGATCCTGGAAATGACAGAGGTCCCCGATGCAATGACATAAAATCTGGCATCAGCACCTGCAATTTATGTTAGGTCTCCTTTCTTGATTGCTGCATACTCTTTCTGGTGTTCAACTAGCTTCAGGAATATTTGATATTTCGTGTCCTCTTATCCTCTCATCCAGGAAACACAACTTGCCCAACTTGGCTCATTCTTGCCATGGCCTCCTGTACAGAAGTGAGATCCCCTGAGGCACAGGCTCTCAGACGACCAGCATTCACAAGGACAGATTCCACCTCTTGTGACAGGACCACAGGCCTGCCAGTGATGTCTCCACACATTTGCACAGAAAGGGGATTCTTGCTCAGGCCGCCACACAGGAAGAGAGTGATGACAGAGAGCCTGGCTTCCTCCCTGGCTTCTGGACGGAGGCAAGTTCCTGAAAGCAGGTAGAGAATGGCAAGATTATCAAGGTCCTGAGACCGTTTCAATACAGTGGCCATGCTCTTTAGTATCAGATCTGCTAAGGGAGACCCATTGCCATGGAAATCTGACCAAACATGTAAATCAACAGCGAGGAACCCCATAGGCTGAGCCTTCTTAATCAGATCCACTCTGGTATCTGGCTGTAGCCTTGGCTCGTAGTTCAGGGAAGCTGGTGTGGCCCTGTCCCATGTGGTCTATCAATTTTCCAGTAATGCTCTGACCACCTTCATTCAGCCAAGACTCGGGGACCGTGGCTGAAAAACAAGTGCCCCAGATGCCTGGTAGAAAAATCCGGTTTTGTGCCTATCCTCATGTGACAAGATGTTCCACAGATGATGGCCAGCCATGACGTCACTGGCTGTCCCTCACAGGCGTGGCGGTGCCCCCTCACATCTCTCCGATCACTCCCTGGGGACAGAGATGCTGGTGGCAGCCATTTGGGGAGCTCATTCCACCATGAGGACACTGGTGCTGACAGGCACCACCCCAGAATCCTCCCTCTACTAAACAACCCGATTTAAAAATGGGCAAGAGATTTGGTCACCTTACCAAAGAAGATATATGAATAGCCAATAAGCCATTAAATTAAAGCCACAATGAGGTACATACTGATGTCCTAAAATGGCTAAATTGTACTGCTCTCTAGGTGTGTATTTATGTTTTGGTTGAAAAAAGTAATTGAAAATAGTATTATTTTAAAACTCAAAACATCAAATCCTCTCTTCAGATCGTGTAGTGGACATTTGTGAGTGTTTGTTTTTGGCTACCCAAATTTTCTCTTCCTTTGGGGATTTTTTTCCCTTCCTGCCATGTAGAGGTGATATGTATATCTTTTTCCAATTAAGGCTGTGCAGAAGTTTTCCCTGTCACTAGGAGTAAAAGGGCAGCTCTTTCGACTGATAAAGGGTATCCACTAAACATCTACAAACTTTAGAAGAATTCCTACCAAAGTCAAGAATAGGGTATCTATTACCACTGTTATTTTTTTTAAGTTTTTAATTTATTTATTATTATTATTATTATTATTTGGCTGTGTTGGTTCTTCGTTTCTGTGCAAGGGCTTTCTCTCATTGTGGCAAGCGGGGGCCACTCTTCATCGCGGTGCGCGGGCCTCTCACTGTCGTGGCCTCTCTCATTGCGGAGCACAGGCTCCAGACGCACAGGCTCAGTAGTTGTGGCTCACAGGCCCAGTTGCTCCGCGGCATGTGGGATCTTCCCAGACCAGGGCTCGAACCCATGTGCCCTGCATTGGCAGGCAGATTCTCAACCACTGCGCCACCAGGGAAGCCCACCACTGTTATTAATCAACATTATATTAAAGGATATACTCAATTCGACAAGAAAATGAAATGACATAAAAGATAAAACTATCATAATATTCAGATAATACAAATAGCTACTTAGAAAATTCAAGAGGATTTGCAATCATATATTAAAAGTAGACCAGGGACTTCCCTGGTGGCACAGTGATTGAGAATCCCCTGCCAATGTAGGGGACACAGGTTCGAGCCCTGCCAGGAGGATCCCACATGCCGCAGAACAATTGAGCCCACGTGCCACAACTACTGAGCCCGTGCGCCTAGAGCCCGTGCTCCGCAACAACAGAAGCCACCGCAATGAGAAGCACACGCACCACAATGAAGAGTAGGCGCTGCTCGTCGCAACTAGAGAAAGCCCTCACGCAGCAATGAAGACACAATGCAGCCAAAAATAAAGAAATAAAATAAATTTATATTAAAAAAAAGTAGATCAGAAAGAGTCCTATACATCTTCAATAAACATTTAGAAAATAGAATAGTAAAAAAAAAAAAAAATTCACAACGGCAACAAAATCTACAGGGTGCTACAATAAATGTAATGTGCATTGGACACAGATGTACATAACATAATAGATGAAAAGTAAGGTTGATTGGGCAAAATTTTACAGGCAGAATGGTCAGCAGTGCAGAGAGGTTCCCCTGACCTCTGAACTTCCTGTAAAAAGAATTGCTGGTCTAGGAGCAGCTGGATGTACCAGGGAAAGTGTTTCAAAAAAACACTGTCCTTGTTATATGTGTTAATACAAAAGTTAGGAGGGGTCAGCTATTTAACAATGATTGCTTCTTGGCTGGGTAAAGGGCCCTGTTGGACCAGAGCTTGGCTAGAGGAGTTCACATGCCAACGAGGCTGGTAACAGCTAGAAGACTTGCCAACTCAGCAATTGGCTAAACTACCAAAATAGGGAGAGCATGAGCTTTCTGGGACACCTGGGTTTGCCTTTCCTTAATATCTAGCCTTTATGGCAGCCAAACACAGTGGTTAAAAGTGCAGACTCTGTTGCCAGACTGTCTGGTTAATCTGAACCCCTTTGTGCCTGGGTTTTCTCATCTGTAAATTGTAGGTAATAAAAATAGCTACTTCATTTGGACTGTTAAAGGGATTAAATGGACATATCTAAGGTTTTTAGAACTGTGCCTGGCAAGTAGTAGGCTCTAAGCAAATTTTAGTTATTATTGGTAATAATTACACAATATTATTGAAATGATTTTTAAAACTATAAACCCAGAAAAATTAAGAAAGCAGGAGAGGACCATCAGCATACAGAATATCTTAACAAATTTTTGGAAGGTGGAAACTCAAATGGAATACTAGTAACCAGTGAAACAGACCAAAGGAGCCCACAGCCTGAATACACATGTAACCCCTGGGAGACTCTGTACATTGTACAGAACCCTGGAGCAGCTGGGGGCCCAGAATGCCAGGTTGAAGGCGGACAGGAATGATGGGAAGGGCTGAAAATCAAGAGACTAAATTAAAGTCTCTGCATGAGACAGTTGGCTCCATCTACCCCACCATCAGACTATTTAATATTCAGGTGTTATTAAAACTGAGGCAAAAAATCAGTGGATTCTTCTCTTCTAAAAAAATGGAATAAACTGTTTCAGCTGACTTAGAGGAGCTAGGGTAGGCCCTGGGCATCCCAAAACGAAGAATACTTCACGAACTGACCATTTTATGCTCAAGGAACACCCCAAATGAGCTTTCAGCTACTAGCTCTGACTTTACAGCTAACTTGAAATCATTTTCTGAGGTGTTTCTCTGACATTGAGGGCTTCTCCAGGGTAAATCTTGGCTCCCCAATCTGTTCTCCATAAAGTAAAGGGCTTAGGTTCAGGTCACACTCATGTGGCTTTTAATCAGAATTTTTAGTCATAATTTTGATCAATCAGCTTTGAAATCGCCTAATTTTCAAACATGAATTGAAAACCAAGGATCATTACACATTTGAGGAAAGTTGGTAATGTGAAAAATGAACAAAAAGGTAAATGGTAATTAGCCTTGGAGGAAACATATCATTCAGGAGGCAGGTGAACTTTATTTGTATTAGTGCTGATAAAGATAATTTGTATATCGGGACCCACAAAATGGGGGCTGCCTCAGTGGCCCGGCCCAAGTCACAAATCTAAACCCAAGTCAGCCTGCACTTACAGGAAACACCTGTCAAGGAAACCTAATATAAACCAATCACAATCCCCCAACTCAGCTTTACCTAGTTTGCCTGACCCTAGAAAACAGGACCTGCTAGACGTTTAATGAATCCCCGACCTCCTAGCCAATCATGCCTCTTCTCTATAAAACCCACTCTTTCCCCCCATCCCTCTGGAGCAGTGCTGTGGGATACTATGCTCCCCCCAGTCTATGGATTGCTTTCCCTTGACTAAAGGACAACAAACTCATTATTAAGTTGTTTTAATTTTGTCATTTGACAGTATAGGAGAGGTTCATAAAAGATTGCGTTGGCTAAAAAAATCAGATCTTGTGAAAATAAGAGACAACAAGAAAGAGCTGTGGGAAATTGAAAATATAATTGCTGAACTTAATTACTATTGGTGGGACTTCCCTGGTGGTCCGGTGGTTAAGACTCCACGCTCCCAATGCAGGGTGTCCAGGTTCCATCTGTGGTCGGGAAACTAGATCCTGCATGCCGCAACTAAGATCCCACGTGCCCCAACTGAAAGATCCCGCGTGCCGCAACTAAGACCCGGTGCAGCCAAATAAATAAATATTAAAAAAAGAATTTTTATTGGAAAGTTGGAAGATAATGAAGAGGAAACCTCCCAGAAAGTAAAGCCAAAGCACGGGAGAATATGTGAGCAAAAAAAAAAAGATAAGAACTTCAGTGATAAATTTCCATCTGAATAATGGGAATACCAGAAAGAGGGAAAAGAGAATAGTAGGCAGTAGGGAATTACCAAAGAAATTATAGAAGATAATTTCCCAGGGTTGATGGGAGACCCACACGTTCAGCTTGAAACAAGTCCACTGGGTCCAGTGAATGTAGAAAGACCCACACTGAGACACGATAACTTTGAAATTTTATAACCCACAGATAAAAGAGAAAATGCTAAAAGATACCAGAAAGATGGAAACTGCCGTCAAAGAAATAAGACTTATACTAGCACCAGAAACATTAACCAATCTTAAATTATTTAGAATAAAACACTTCTGCTGTGGGACTTTGTAGGTTTTGTGAGACCTTTTGGTTCCTGACTAAGCCCTGCTGACTCAGCACCCTAGACCATTTACTGGTGATTTCTCAGAAAACTGCAACTTGTTTTGAGTTTCAGTTCCTCAAATATGTTCTCACTGCTTCCCATTAAAAGACAAAGAGAGCATTCGTATTTACACTATGCATTCTCCTTCCATTTGACTGCGGCTCTGGATAAACCTCTAGGTAAGTAAATTACCATCTCTGGCAAAAGTGCTTTTCTTCCACACCTAAACTTATGACCCTCTTATTTCTCTTGCTCTTGTTTCTGTCTTTGGAGGCAAGAGGACAGGCACTGGAGTCGTACAGATGTGGATTTAAATCCTTTGCACGACACAGCAGCGTCACTGGTACTCTTAGCACTTGTAATTAATGAGCATGAAACCTGGAGAGGGCCTTGGAGATCTTCTCTCCTCCTGGAAATGCCCCGGGTACCAGCAAAACTGACCGCTGAACTTTGCTGTAGAAGTGCAGGATTGATTCCAGCTGGTTTGTTGCTACCCTGTGCTTATTTATCTCCAGGGAGGCCTGGAGCCATGGTGTTGTCTGTCGGCCAAACCTAAATGAAACATACTAACTAGCGATGAATGTAGCCCTGTGCTAGGATCTGAGCGACCAGGGGGCAGTCTGTACCAGCTTGTTTGAGACTGGTCAGGCATCCTACTTTGGGCCACGTGACTGGAGCGGCATAAAAGACCCCTCCTCAGGTGACAGTGTGGTTTCCCTGAGACCAAGGTACCTTGAACATATCTAGGTGGTTCATTACCTAAAATGAAGCATGTCCTGAACAACAGAGAAAGGGTCCTAGAAACTGGGGCTGGAGTCTGAGACCTCTCTGATGTTTGCCTGTATTTTTGGGTTTTATTTTTGTACCCGTATCCTCTACCTTTATTAAATTCTGAAGTAAGTATACTATGTAGAGGCTTGTGAGTTTTTTCAGTTATCTGACCCTGTGTACTTGCTGAAGTTGGCAGTGTGAATGGGATAATGGGAACAATTTTTTGTTATTTTTTAAAATTTATTATTTATTTACTTATTTTGGTTGTGCTGGGTCTTAGTTGCGGCACGCGGGATCCTTTTTTTTTTTTTTTAGTTGTGGCATGTGGACTTAGTTGGAGCATGCATGCAGGATCTAGTTCCCCGAACAGGGATGGAACCTGGGCCCCCTGCATTGGGAGCACGGAGTCTCACCCACTGGACCACCAGGGAAGTCCCGGGAACCGTTTTTGACTTAATTTAAATGCTGGCTCCGGCTTTGTTTAGGAGAAGAAAAGATGAAAAGTGGGAGAAAGACATAGAACCACTGATGCCAGGTTGGCTGCTGAGGCCATCCTGGTTTGAATTTGCCCTAGTACTTTAATTATTCATGGGAAGAAAAGCACAGCAATGGAATTTTTTTTTTTTTTACTATTTTTTTAAAATTTATTGAAGTATAGTTAGTTGATTCACAATGTTTCAGGTGTACAACACAGTGATTCAGTTATATATGTATCTATCTTTTTAAGATTCTTTTCCCATTATAGGTTATTACAAGATATTGAATATAGTTTCCTGTGCTATATAGTAGATCCTTGTTGTTTATCTATTCTATATGTAGTAGTGGGTATCTGTTAATCCCAAATTCCCAATTTATCCCTCCCCCGCCCCCAGCAATGGAATTTAAAGGTGATAGATCCAGAGCCAGAAGAAGCAGCTAAATGAGTTAAAACAGAAATATGGACAGAGGGGAAGTCAGCCAAGAATAGTGAGGCAAATAAGGAAGTCCTCAGCAGCCAGCCTGGCATCCCTGGTTCTAAATCTCTTTCCCACTTTTCATGGTTTGGGCTGCTTTGGCAAAATGAAAGTACTAAGAAAGAGCCCTAGGCTTCCAAGTCCACCAAGCTTTGGCTGGTTCCTTCTGTAAAAGGAAGGAACATGATACCAGAGGGAGAATTGGGCAGACATTTCTTTTGTTCAGAATGTGACCCTCATCTGATATCCACTAAAGGGACTCTACAGGAGAGGGCATGAAGAGACAACTGAAATGAAGGGGCTCTTCAGTCAAAAAGCCAAGTAACCTTGTGGGCTGATAGAGCTTCCTGAGGAACCATTGCTGAAATGTACTGAACATATTAGTGACAAAGGAGCTCTTTTCCTTGCATTAGGTACTGCCAAATGAAGGGCATGCTTGGGCTTAATCAAGATCTTCAATTAGCTGCAGCCTTTGCAGAAATGTGGGTAGATGGGCAAATTCTAAATCAGCTGAGCTGGATTAAGGCGGGGCACATAAAGCAAAGCTGGTAGAGTGGAAATATCCAACTCCACCTGTAGGTATTAAATGGAATACCTTGTTGATTCTTGAAATGTTGAGAATGCAAGCACGCATCTTTGAACTCGTTATATGATGATATGGGTATCCCCTATTTTATGCCTTTAACTTAAGTGACAATTGATGCTGTGATAAGGGGACCTCCAACTGTTTGGACTCCATAGGTGACCTTACTGTTGAGGGCAGGATAAAGGTCTGCTGTCACAGACCTACTAGCATATTTGCTCTGAATTGGGCTAAATGATGAGCAGAAGATCAATGTTATTCAGAAGAAAAAACGGAAAGAATAAAGGGCTGAAACAAACCTCAGGACTAGTAAACCAGGTGGCGATGTTCATGAACATTTTCTTCCCCTTTTCAGAAAATGGCCGCCCAGGAGAAAGCCCCTGACGAGAGGATTTCCCAGTTTGATTATGCTTTGCTCCCGGAGCTGTCTGGTCTTCTAGGCATAGATATGCTTCAATATGTAAAGGAAGTAGAAGAAGAGGAGCAGAAAGAACGAGAAAAAATGCAAAAAGGCTTTAATTCCCAAATGCGTAGTGAAGCAAAAAGGTTAAAGACTTTTGTGACCTATGATGACTACCGTGCATGGACACCCCAGGAGATGGCAGCGGCTGGGTTTTATTTCACTGGCATAAAATCTGGGGTTCAGTGCTTCTGCTGTAGCTTAATCCTCTTTGGTACTGGCCCCCAGAGACTCCCCATAGAAGACCATAAGAAGTTCCATCCGGATTGCGAGTTCCTTTTGGGCAAAGATGTTGGTAACATTGCCAAGTATGATATAAGAGTAAAGAATCCAGAGAACAAGTTGAGGAGGGACGACAAAGCAAGATACCAAGAAGAGAAGGCCAGACTCAAATCCTACAAGAAATGGCCATTTTATGCCCAAGGGACAGCCCCAAGGGAGCTCTCAGCTGCTGGCTTTGTCTTTACAGGTAGATTGAAGTCATTTTCTGAAATATTTTGCTGGAATTAAGTTTAGGTTCCATATTTCAGTTGCAATATTTTGTAAATCTTTCCTCACTTGGTCAATGTGTTATATTAGGTATAAGGTCTCTTTTATTAAAATTCAACTTCAGTAATTTCACTTTAGCTTTATTTTATGTGTAGTACAACACGTCAATTTACCAAAAATATATAAAAAATAAGAAAGTGACTTTTCCTAAAATTTTGGACCTTAGACAATACTTGACTGGATTTCTAAGGCCCTGAAAATAAGCTGTGAGGTCAGCCTGACCCCAGTCTCCTTCTCACCCATCCTCCTTTTGCTGCTCTGAAATGATCTTTCTTTGATTCTTTTAATTGCAGCAGTATTGTAGGGTTTTTGTTTTTGTTTTTGTTTTAACCTTAAAGCTAACTCTAACATATAGGGCAAGTTGCATTTCAGAAAATTGTACTTTGTTTGAATTATCCTAGCCACGCCATAAATGTTATGACAGATCTGAGTGAGAATTGTGATAACAAAAACAGCTATCATTTACTGAGTACCTACTTGATGCTAGGCACGGATTAAGCACTAATACTAATCTGACAAACTTGCCCTTTTCCCCCGTTTCACAGTTGACTTCATTGAGGCTCAAAGAGTTTAAGAAATGTGCCTAAGGATAACCAACATGGACCTACTGTATAGCACAGGGAACTCTGCTCAATGTTATGTGGCAGGCTGGATGGGAGGGGAGTTTGGGGGACAATGGATACATGCATATGTATGGCTGAGTAGCTTTACTGTGCACCTGAAACTATCACAACATTGTTAATCAGCTGTACTCCAATATAAAATAAAAGTTTAAAAAAAAAGAAAATATTTCAATTCATCACAGGTACACTGCATAGTGCTTGGCACACAGTGTATGTTGGATATATGAAATGTTGTTACTATTGTTAATTAATTAATAGCAGAAGCTGAAGATATTCACCTTGATGGTGTTACCCAAGTTGGACCCAAGAAGAAAATTTAAGAGATTTCTGGTATAGAATTCCCCAGATGTCACAGTGTGCTTATCACTTATTTCTTCAAGATGTTATAGTTAATGTCCTAATTGACATAGAGACTGAAGCAGAGTAAAACACAGAAAAAACGGATCTTTCTGTCGTGTTCAAAAAGGTTGGAGTCTGTAGTTTGATTGTAATTTGCCTACCAGTTTGTGTACCATTTACATCTCAAAATGCCTTAAATCTCAAGTGAGTTTTCTTCTTAGTTTTGAAAGCTAGTGAGTTGATCCCTTTGTAGTTTCCCTAAAAACAATTGTCAGAAAAGAAAAATATACTTGTCAAATACAAATGTCAAATGTGAAGAAAAAAAAAAGGAATGTGCCTAAGTTTCCACTGAAATTTCATAGCAAAGCTACAGCTTAGGTCTTCTAACTGTGCTTTACTTCATGAGTACGGGGATTCCTCTGCTTCCCCACTACTTCAGGGGTCATATTGAGTCCAACAGCTTAGAGTTCTGTGTGGGCCACATCTGAGAGGTGGGGTCCCAGGCTTCGGAAATGGTCACTTAGGGCAGTGGGGCTGTGGATGAGGATTCAGCCAGATGAGAGTGTGAGTGGGCAGATGGGATGGAGCGTGTCTCATTCATGCACAGAGCAGTCAACTTCTGGAGACACCCCTTCTGGACCATCCCATGGTGCTGTTGCCGGGCAATATAAGTGTCTTCCTTCATATGCAGGTAAACGTGACACTGTACAGTGCTTTTCCTGTGGTGGCTGTTTAGGAAATTGGGAAGATGATGATGATCCCTGGAAGGAACATGCCAAGTGGTTCCCCAAGTAAGTAGATAAATATTTTTTGCTTGTAATTTTTTTTTAAGACAAAACAAAACTAAAGGCAAGAGTCACCTTCTCAGAGTAGAACCTTCAGTTTTGATCTTTCTCTCTCCTAAATTGGAACACTCCAGGATTTATTCAAGCAAGAAAGCCCTGATGATATCGTGAAAACTTTTAATTATATAATTTCAAAATAGTTTCTTACTGTTTTATTATCCAAAATACTAAGATATGTTTTGCCAAGTATAAGTTTCAGGATCTGCCTTAATAAACATGAATAATTTTCATAGGGATGATGTAAAATGGTACATAAAGGAAGTTGGAAAGTAAGACAATGTTTAAAACATTATTACAAATGGTTGCATGCACTGCTGAATATATACCAAATGAAAACATTGTATTTCAAAAACTCAGTAAGAGTTTTGATTATTACAATGGTCTTGAGTTCTCTGCTTAGAAAATGAAGTGTTTTTAAAAATTATTTCTAATGTTACGTTTACTAGTATTTTCTACCTGACTGTATCTACCAAATACAGATTCATTCCTTTAACAATTTTTAAAACTTTCATTTTGGAAAATTTCATATACAAGTAGAGAGAACACTTATCAACACATGGCCAAATCTTATTTCATCCATCTCTCACCCACTTCTTCCCCAGAAATAAAAATAACCAACTTATTTTAAAGCAAATCCCAGACATCATATAATGTCACTTGTTGATATTTTAGTATATAACTCTAAAATATAAGAATATTTTAAAGAAACATAACCACAGTATCATTCTGTCTTCTAAAGAGGATTATCAGTAATTCCTCAATAACATCAAATATCTGAGACAGTGTTCAAATGTCCACATCCCCCCAACTCACTTTCTCTTTGCCATTGGTTGATTTGAATCAGGATCCAAACAAGGTCCATACATTACATTTAGTTGATATATCTCAAGATTTTTAATTTACAGATTTCCTCCTCCCTGACTTTTTCTTGTCACTTACTCATGAAAGGAGCCATGTAGTCTGTCCTGTAAAACTGCCTACACTCTATGTTTGGCTGAATGTTTCTGTGGTGTCATTTAACATGTTTCTCTACTTCCTGTATTTCCTATAATCTAATAATTGGATCTAGCAGTGTGCTTCAGCTCATAGTTTATTTCTTTAACATATTTGTCATACACCTACCACATGCAAAGAAGTTTCTGGTTGGATCGTAGGTCAACCACAAAACAACTGGGCTGTTCTTTAGGTTTATAAGTCATCTTTCACATGGACAGCCATGCTCACAAAAATGGAAGTATGTCTGATATGTTAAGTGAAAAAAGCAATATGCAAAATAATGTGTAGTATAAGCCTTTAAAACCATTCAACCTATATATGGACTTGTTTGAAATATATATAGAAAAAGTTAAGAAAATATACAAACCAAACAATCGAACTCTTGAGGTTTGGGTTTGTCAGGAGATGAGGTGGAGAGGGATTTTCATATTTTACTTTGTTCACTTCTATCTTGTTTAAATTCTGGGAAACAAATGTGTATTTCTTTTATGGTTGAAAAGAAAGTGAGGGGGTGGGAGGGAGGAAGGAAACAAAGGAGAGAAGGAAGAGGGGGAGAGAGAGAGATGGAGAGGGAGATTGGAAAGGGAGGGGAGCTCTTCCTGACAAGCAGATGAGATAGTTATAGGGATACAGGAAGCCAGATGGTTAAATACTTTGCATGTCATTCTGGTTCCTTGACCAATCAAGAATAGACACCCAGCCAATCATACTGAGTGTTGGCAGTGAACCACATGGGTGTGTACCGAGTGAATATCAGCCCTGGCTCTTGGGCACCTGTCGTAGCTGTAGCCTTAGCCAATGCTTCACTTATTCTCATGGCCACAATGCTTAGTGTCACTGGGTTATACACTGGGCAACTCCCAGCAGCACCATTCACATCAACCATCATGTGATGGTCTAACACCAACAAGAGTTGCACATCCTGTCTCGGGTGGCCCTGGTACACCTTCTCTGACGTAGGACTGAGGGAAAGGTGAGAAGCATAGGGAGAAGATGTGAGTCCAGCACTCAGCTCCAGAGGTAGAAGGAGCTAAGGTCTGCTGCTATCAATACAAAGGGCAGGGCAGAGCGCAGAGGCTCACAGATACACAGAGCCGGCCGCTTCCTGACCCCCCGACCCTAGCCACGTTACTGACCCTCTGAGTCTCGTGTGTAAAAATGAAAATGATAATCCATAGCTGGTAGGGTTGTTATAAGGGTGATAAGTAAAGTATATGGAGCAAATGCCTTGTAAAAACTCCTGTGTATTCCATGACTGTTTCACCTTCCACCTGTTTGTCATCATGAGCTTATGCTTAGCCAATACTTTTCAGAGCTGGAATTAGAACTAAGAATTCCCCAGTTTCTTGTTGGTTGTGCTCTAACCTTAGCTGTTTGGGCATCAATTTTGGCTTTGTTTGCTGCTTTTATAAACTACGGACACAATGTCTGAGTCTACTCCTACTCTTTAAAACGTAGTACTCAGTGTACTAAATAATTGTAAATAAATAAAATAAGCTGATCTTTATTGTATTTTTTTAAACATTATGTATATATTTGTAATTTATTTGTTATTTATTTTATTTTTGGCTGCGTTGGGTCTTCGTTGCAGTGCACGGGCTTCTCATTGTGGTGGCTTCTCTTGCTGCAGAGCACGGGCTCTGGAGCGCAGACTCAGTAGTTGTAGCTCGCGGGCTCTAGAGCACAGGCTCAGTAGTTGTGGCGCAAGGGCTTAGTTGCTCCACGGTATGTGGGATCTTTGCGGATCAGGACTCGAACCCGTGTCCCCTGCATTGGCAGGCGGATTCTTAACCACTGTGCCACCAGGGAAGCCCTTTGTTGTATTTTTTTAAAGAAGTAGTATCTATCGAGCACCTTCTCAATCCACACTAAGCATGTGGGGAGGGCCCCGTCCGTCACGTGCTATGTGGATTGTGTACGGATTTGGGTTGCGTACAGGTTTGGGGCTCTCCTCAGAAGGATCTGTACACCTAAAACCTGGGGACCTTAGCTACCCAGAGTGGTGGCCCTGGAGCAATATATGACTCAACTAGTGGAGTTCACTTTCTCATGTCTGTACAAGAGAACAGTGGCAAGATTGATCACTTCCCGTTAGTGGCAGGACTGGGACTATAATTCTGGCCTCCTGACTCTCAGCCCTCATGTTACTATAACATCACTAGAAAGGAACCTTACATTTGAATGAGAGAGATTTTTTTAAAAGTTAACTTAAAAATTGCTTCTGTTTTGTGGAAAGGGATGTGTTTTTAAAATGTATTCCATATGCTCTTTTTAAAAAATTCAATATATTAATTTCCATTGTATTTTTTTACAGAGTAGTGATATATGTTTTTCAGTGGATGAAATTTATTATTGTTTGTTATCCTTACTGCCAGTAACTTTCATTTAACCACAGGAACTAGATATAGTCACCATAGTTTAATTTAACAAAAAAAAACCCCCTCCAGTCTATATATTACTGTAAATCTGTCTCTTTGATTGAATTATATTTTGTTTCAAGAGAAAAGATAATCTGAAGATTTAGTTTTAAATTATTACACATGTTGTTAATGGAAATAATAATTATATGAGAATAATGATAATTGTCATAAGTTTTGGGGTAAATTTTTTGACAGTTTTATCAAAGTAAAATAAAATTGAGCAATTTAAAGCATACAATGCAGTAAGTTTTAACAAATGTTCATTGTGTCACTGCAGTTATATAAAGATACAGGACATCTCTATTACAGTATCAGGGTAAATTTTAATTCTGTTTATTAATTATAGATGTGAATTTCTTCAAAGTAAGAAATCCTCAGAGGAAATTACCCAGTATATTCAAAACTACAAGGGATTTGTTGGTGTCACGGTAATTTACAACAGCAAATTTTTTCTCAAGTTGGCTTTTGAGTACCTAATATCTGAGTGAGAAGGGGGTGGCATCACTCTTTTGTCATGGGCTCTCCTTCTTTCTTCTTCCCTTATTTCATTCCCCTACCTCTCATTGGGCAGTTTGAAGAAAAGCATGTTCTCTTGGTCAACTAGAGCCCTTAGAATTTTTTTTCAGGGCTGCCTTTTGATTGGTCTGTCTGCCTTCCTGGTAGTCTTCCCCTCTTTGACTGAGGTCACCTCCCCTAGCTTCCCTTGGCCACCCCCATCTGAGTGCCCGCATAAGACATTCAGACCACTGCACACTACCACAGCGGGCCTCAGAGCTGGTTACTTTATGCTCTATCAGGAAGGCTTCCCTAGTGACAGGTGATGGGAAAACCCAGCTTAAATTGCTTAGGCAAAAATAGTGAATTTATTGGCTAACACGACTCAGATGAGAACCCTGCAGAAAACATGGCCTGAAAGTGGGGGAGGAGTGTTTCTTCAGAGAGCAATCTGGGTGCAATTTTCAGAGAAGAATCAGTTACTCAATACCTAACCACCCTTCTGAATCCAGTTTCCTTCCTATATCTCATACTTCTCATTAGTCAAAGGACCTCTGTGATATCTTGTTGTAACTTAGCTTTTGAGTTGGATCTCTGGAAAAACCGACCCGGAGACGGCTTCCTGTTGAGTATAAATAAACATTCACAGTTTTTTTTCTTCCCTTTACACTGCATAAAAAATTACAACATTAATAGAAATAATAATTAAAGGAATAATTCTCTAACAACACTGCTACTCAATCCAATGAAACTCTTCATTTGGGGGCAGGGGATGGAGGAGGGAGTTCTTTTTTTTTTTTTCACACACACACAGTGTATTTTATTTTTACAAGAGATAAGTAGACTGACACCAAGCATTGTACATGGATGACCACAACAAAAGCAACAATGATTGCAATTACCAAACATGAAACACACTCATACTATGTCATAATATTGACATTCAGTCCACTAATCCTCCACTGTAACAGCTCCTTTACTTTGCAGTGAAAATTGATTTGTATATTCTTTGCCTCTGAGTCCTTGTTGGATTTTTTTTTTTTTTAATTCAGACAGAAAGTCACAAAAATTATACTCATCCTCATCAGTTCACTCAGTCCCATGTAATTAATTTTTTTTTTCATCTTGATCTTTTGTTAGCACTTTTATGAGTTCATCAGTTTTTCATTAGAGTTCTGAAAATTCAGTTCTGCTTATTCATTCAGTTCAGCAGTACAGTCAGTTACCAGAAACCTGTACTTGTCAGAGTCTTTTCCATGAATTTCTTAAAGATGAAACCCTTTTATAGGAACATATTTGCAAAAGCATCAGAGTACACACAGAACTGTCTGTAAGGAGGGAGTTCTTTTAATTTTTATTCATAGATAGTTGTATGCTCCAAGTCGATAACTTGAATCTTTTAAAATTGAGGTATTGATGCATAATATTTGTTTCAGGTGCACAACACAATGATTCACAATTTTTAAAGGTTGTACTCCATTTATAGTTACTATAAAATATTGGATATGTTCCCTGTGCTGTACATTAGATACTTGTAGCTTATTTGTTTTATACATAGTAGTTTGTAGGATAACTTGAGTTTTAATTTTCTTCAGGGAGAACATTTTGTGAATTCCTGGGTCAAGAGAGATTTACCTATGGCTTCAGGTAAAGATTCAGATGTATTTCAAAAAGCTTTGCTTGTTTATTTCTTCTTCTGCTTTTTTTTTGTCAGCCTAATTTTTTTTTAACCCCTCCATTTTTCTCCTCATTTTATGGTGCCATAGTAATTTTTTTAAAAAACATTTCATTAGAGATTTCTGGTCTCCTGGAGTAACTTAGTTTTTTAACATAAATGAGCATAGGGAAATATGTCAGGGTTGGGTCCTTGACTGAATTTTCTTTAAAACAATTAAGGTTTCTGGATAAAATGGTTTTGAAAACATTCTTAAACGGATCAGTGTCTGTTAAGAAATCAAATGTGAAATAACAGAAAATAAATATTGGTCTCTGCCCCTAGTTCCTGGCACAGAGCTCCTAAAATCCATGTAATTTCCTAAGTGATAACATCATGAGGTGCATCTCTTGTTCTAATACTGGATCTTTGACGCTGTCCCTGACACAGGGCTCCTAAAATCCTTGTAAACTCCTAAGTGATAAGAACACTGGGAGCATCTTTGATTTCTAATGAGGTGATTCTGGGTGAGCTCCTGGATGGCTTCTGGATGGGAGCTGGTCACTGGAAAGAGCAAGCCATGATTAGAAGCTTGGAATTTTCAGCCCCATCCCCTATTCTTCAGAGCAGGGAGAGGGGTATAAATGGAGTTAATGATCGATCATGCCTGTGTGAGGAAGCCTCCATAAAAATCCCAGTAGTACAGGTTTCCAGGAGCCTTCAGGTACGTGAACACATCCACACTGGGAATGTGACACATTCCAACTCCATGAGGATAGAAGCCCCCAGATCTCACTCTATGAGCCAGTTCATCTGGCTGTTCATCTGTACCCTTGATCATATCCTTTACTAAACAAACGTAAGTGTTTCTCTGAGTTCTGTGATCCACTCTAACAAATGAAATGGGGTAGGAGCAGTGTTATGGGATTGAGCCTTTAACCTGTAGGATCTGATACTACTAAGTAGACAGTGTTGGAACAGAGTTAAATTGTAGGACACCCAGCTGGTGTTGCAGAGAATTGCTTACTGGGAGAAAACCCCCATACATCTTGTATCAGAAGTATCGTGAATGGGACAGTAGTGTGAGAATAAAGGAGACACACAGGAGGAAAAGACTGAGGTTTTTCCAGTACATTAAGTCATATTCCAATTAAAACTCAAGTGACAGCAGGAATCCTGGGGCTAAGTGGAATAATGAAGCAAGCTTTCATCTTAAGGAGTTTCGCAGTATCTAATTTTATTAACATATTTAATAAACATAAGTTGGTTTTCAAATCCTCAAAGGGTGCAGAAGACAAGAACCAAACCCCAGAGGCAGCCCAATGTGGAAAGTCTAATAGAAACCACCCCATAGAGTGGACACCCAAAGGGCAAGAAGCAAATCTGCCTGCTCTTAAGGGAGCTGCGAGGAAAATTTGTCTTTCTCAAATCTGATACTAACTTGGGGTGGAAGGGAAGCTCCTCTAGCTTTTTCTTGCTTTATCCTGATGCTATATGATGAAAAGATAATTAGAAAATATTTTATTATAAAAAAATTTGAATCTATATAGAAATAAGACCATAGTAAATCCCCACCATGCATCCACCACTCTGCTTCAACATGTGGTCAGTCTGGCCTTGCCTGTTTCTTCTTTTCTAATTCCCTCCTTCAATTATATTGAAGCAGACGCCAAACATATCATTCTGTCTGTAAATGTGAAAGGATAACTCAAACACTGATACTTGCAATATCAAAGCTTGCTGGTCTCACCATATGCTTTTTATTCAAGTGTGTTGCAATGGCAACATCTTTGCTAATGAAGAACTCCGACTGGACTCTTTCAAGAACTGGCCCCAGGCATCCCCTGTGGGAGCTGCAGCTCTGGCCAACGCAGGTTTTTTCTACATAGGTGAGTCAGCAGTTTGCCCCAAGCTCTTGCCTTGCTGCCCATTTAAACCCCACATACACTTCATGATCCTGGGCTCATATTTAACTAAGCTCAACAATCCCTACTTCTTTTCATTACTCCTTTTTTTTTAAAAAAAAATTATGTATTTAGGCTGCGCCGTGTCTTAGATGCAGCGCATGGGATCTTCATTGTGGCGTGCGGGATCTTTTTTTTAGTTGCGGCAGGTGGGCTCCCTAGTTGCGGCATGTGAACTCTTAGTTGTGGCCTGCGTGTGGGATCTAGTTCCCCTACCAGGGATTGAACCCGGGCCCCCTGCATTGGGAGCGCCGAGTCTTACCCACTGGACCGCCAGGGAATTCCCTCATTATTCCTTATATATTCCTTTTCCTTTCTGTGTCAGATGGCCATACCTACCTATAAGAGGAGCTGGGACGTTTAACTTTTTTTCTGGGTAGCAATGTGCCCAGCTGAAAATTGGGGTTTCTGTTACTAAGGAAGAATGAGAGATAACTAGGAGTGTGGATAGCGGTTTTTGCCACACACTCCTTGGAAGAGAAAGTAAGGAAATTCCTTTTAATGATTCCTAAGCATGTAGAATCTTCCATCGGTTCATAGTATTCTCTCTTGAGCTGCTGGTCATCAGGGAGTTCCACTCTGTAATGCACAAAGAGCAGGCAGGTTCCCCTCAGCTAAACCTCTGCCAGAGGTACAATAAGGTGAAAGGATATTGTGTCCTTCCTGGGAACTTGCTGGCCTTCTTCAGACCAAACACACATGCTAAGTTACAGTGGAGGTCCATGTGGACCTTTTACAGAGGGGTCAAGTCAAGAATACCACAGAGCAGTACAGAGTAGGGGAATGTAGTGTTCACTCGAACTA
The DNA here is from genome assembly GCF_965194805.1 of Balaenoptera borealis. Classification (NCBI taxonomy): domain Eukaryota; kingdom Metazoa; phylum Chordata; class Mammalia; order Artiodactyla; family Balaenopteridae; genus Balaenoptera; species Balaenoptera borealis. The sequence goes on from NC_138867.1 coordinate 57,381,381, forward strand.
ACAGACATGTTCCATTGGTAGAAAAAATCTTAATGCCTCACAGTCTTAAGCATTTGGAAAGGCGGTGTTCCACCCTTTCTTCCTGCTCTCTCCATTCTGTCTTCCTCTTGCCAGCCTTCCTCTAGGACCCTCTGTCCAGTGTCCTCACCCTCTTCCTTTTGAGCCTCCTCCTCTCCCCACAAATCCTAGGCATCTCACCCTTTCGGGGTCTTGCAAGCTCTAGGACCTCCTATTGTTATCCAGACACAAAGGGAGGTTTTCCTCTGCTCTGGCTTTACAATGCCTACAGGAGTCCAAGAAGAGAAGGAAGATGGTGGATGCTCCATTTCTAGTTCAGTCTTTTGGCAGATCCAAATGCCAATTTCCGTCCAAAGAAATAGAGTCTCACATGAAGACTTGATCCTACTTCTAGTGGGATAAACCTAGCAATAATGTAGTAAGAGGCATTTGATTCTTCACGAACTTACTTACATGAGAGTTGCTATATTTGCTCATATATATTTTCCTGAGCTCCAAATATTTTCTTTCTGATTTATTCATTAAATAAATAACTTACTGAGTGCCTAGTAAGTCCTAGGCACTCTTCTAGGTCCATGAGATTCATTAGGGAGCAAAACAGGAAAAAATCTCTTCCTTCATGGAACTTCAATTCCACATTCTGATTTGCAAATCTCTTGCTCCATAGAATGAGGAGGGGACAGGGAGAGGGTGTTAATCAGTGCATGGTACAGGTACATGGAAACATTGAATGATACTTGTTCATGACCCCACTGGTGAGAGAAGAGCCCTGAACAGAATATTTCCTCACTGGTGACCCAGTTTGTGACTTTGTCACAAAATCTGATTGAAAGTGCAAGTAGGGTTTTGCTAATAAAGGCCTGGTAGTTATTATGTGTGTCACTTGACAAATACACTGGCCAGTGGCACTGATCAAATTTCCTTACTTCTAGGTAAAAGCGACACCGTCCAGTGTTTTTCCTGTGGAGGATGTTTGTATAAGTTCGAGGAAGGTGATGACCCATTAGAAGGACACACCAAATATTTTCCCAAGTGAGTAGAATGAATGTTTAGTGTCTATGAATCTGGATGTATTGATACTTTAGCAATTTTCCCCTCATTTTATATTCTGATTAAGTCTTTGCCCACCTCTCTGATTCTTACGATGAAGGATGAGTCTTTCTCTCTTTCATGCCCTTGCTTTCATGACCCCTTTCCCATCTAGCCTTCCTCTCACTATAGTCACAGCACAGTTTTGGTTCGATCATTATTTTCACATTACATGTTTACATTATCATGACTTCATAAAGGCGGAGCCTAGTAATAAATAATTTACCTTCCCTCCCTGTACCACTTCCAATTTTTGTAGTAAGTAACAATTGTCTTATTAGTATGTTTGCTTAGTTTTTTGGTTTTTGAGGTGAAATTCACACATAAACTATTTAAAAGTGCACAGTCCAGTGGCATTTAGTACATGCACAATGTTATGCAAGCACCCACTGCTAATTCCAAAACATTTTCATTATCCCAAAAGAGAACTCTGTACCCATTAAGCAGTCATTCCCTATCTCCCCAGTGCACCCTAGCTCCTTAGAGCTACCAGTCGGCTTTCTGTCTCTATAGATTTACTGTTCTGGATATTTCATGTAAATGGAAGCATGTAATATGATCTTTTGTATTTGGCTTCACTTAGCACAATGTTTTGACGTTCATCTGTCTTGTAGAATGTATCAGTACTTCATTCTTTTTTATGGCTGAGACATATGTAATCGTATATGTGTATATATATGTATGTATTTCAGTTTCTCCATCTCCTCGCCAACACTTGTTATTTTCCTTTTTAAAAAATATACCCATTTTCTTAGTTTTAAAATGTATTTAGCACCAGTTCATCTTCAAATTCTCCCAAATGTTTAAATCTTCTCTCCGGTCATTCAAACTTGTAAGATAGCCCACCATTTTCATTTTCTTAAAGGAGTCTGTTGTGAAGTCTCTGACCTGCTTCAATATGAACTATTTGTCCTGTAGTCACCCTAGGATCCTGGGATCATTCTTCACGGTCATTCTAGGGATTCCTATTGCCTCTCTCCTGTGTTGTAGCTCCTGTTTCCTGGATCTACTGTCATCCTCTTCTTGGTTTATTCACTCACTTTGTTGTTGTTTTGTTTTGTTTAATTGTGGAATTGGATTATGTCTTTTTATTTTTTTGATTAATTTTTATCAGAGTATGTTGCTTTACAATATTGTGTTAGTTTCTGCTGTACAGCAAAATGAATCAGCTATACATATACATATATCCCCTCTTTTTTGGATTTCCTTCCCATTTAGGTCACCACAGTGCATTCGATAGAGTTCCTTGTGCTATACAGTATGTTCTCATTAGTTATCTATTTTATACATAGTGTCAATAGTGTATGTGTGTCAATCCCAATCTCCCAATTCCTCCCACCCCCCCCTTCCCCCTTGTTATCCATACATTTGTTCTCTATTCCTTTTTCTGCTTTGCAAATAAAATCATCTATACCATTTTTCTAGATTCCACATGTATGTGTTAATATATGATATTTGTTTTTCTCTTTCTGACTTACTTCACTCTATTCATTCACTTTGGAACACTCCTCCACAGTTCCCTGGGAAAGACTGCATAAGCGATACATGTTATTAGCTTCCATTTAATGCATATATCTGAATATTTATATATTTTTTCTCACACTCGTTTGGTAGTTTAGCTAGTTATAGAATTCCAGGTTGGAAGTCATTCTAAGTTGTACAGACATTGCTATATTTTCTAATAGCTTCCAATACTGCTGTTGAAATTCCATGTCTTTCTGATTCTTAATCCTTTTATTGCAAACTACTTTTTCCCATCCTGGATGCATTTAGGATTTTCTGTTTGTTTCTAGTGTTCTAAAATTTCATGAATAAATGGCTACTTTTTAATATTTATTTTCTGTAGCTCTTTAACCTTTTTTTTTTTTTTTTGGCTTATTTTTCACTCACCAAACTCTTCAAAAATGTTCAACTGTAAGAGAACATTTTTTTGTTTTCACTTTGTAATTAGTAAGTGCTCTTCCAGAAATAAATATTAATACAAACAGGTCTTAAATACTTCCATCTAATTCTAAGATGCTAAAGAGGATACAGTTTTGAAGGTGTTTTGACAGAAGTAGTTGTGTTTTTTTCTTTCTTATTTGGATTTAGTATTTTGTAAATTTTTAAACAGTGGGGATATTCTTCTTAATTCTTGGAAAAATAAACTAGGATGCAGTCTAATTTTATTTAGAACCTCTTTTGGACTCTATCAACTCCCTTTTTGTATGGCTTTTTATTTTTCCTCTGCCTTTTTTGTTTGTTTGTTTTCTGGTTTTTGTTGTTGTTTTTGTTTTTTGGTGCTCCATGTGAGGCTCAAATCTTCTGCCTCTTTTTTAAAATCACAAAGTACGATGCATTTAAAGGAGTACCTAAAATATTTATGTATGATTTAAAGGACAATTAACAAAGAAACAAATGAACCCAGCACTAAAGTTAAGAAATTGAATATTATCAAGTCCTTAGAATGCTACTGTGTGCCCACCTTCCCAATTCTGATTATATCCTTGTCCCTCCAATTCAGAGGTAAACATGATCCTGAAATTTGGGTTAATTGTTCCTTCTTCTCCTAATGGTTTCACCAACTACATGTGTATCATTAAACACATTTAACTTTGCCTATTCTTGAAGTTCAAATAAACGGAAGCATACTGCATGGTTTTTCTGTGATGACTGACTTATTTTACTCAAACTTTACACAAAGTTTTTGAGACTCATTCATAATTATGTATAGAGTTGTAGTTCACTTGTTCTCATTGCTATATAGTATATTGTTTTATGAATATATAATTTATCCATTCTATTCTCGATTCAACATCTGGGTTGTTTTCAGAGTGTTGCAATTCAAATAATGCCACTATGAACCCTCTTGTACATAATTCCCAGTACTCATATGTGTTTCTCCAGGATGCATAACCAACCATGGAATTGCAGTGTAATAGGGTTTGCACATATTCCACTTTACTAGATTATGCAAAACTTTTCTTAAAGTGGTTGTACTGATTTATATTCTCACTAGCATAGATGTTTCCATTCTGTCTGCTTCCTCACTAATTTAGTAATGCCCAAATTTTAATTTTGGTCAATCTAATTACTAGTAATGTTGAGCATATTTTCATATTTTCCCATACAGTTTCCTTGTTCTTTTTCTTCAGGACCATATCTTGGCTATTCTTTGCCCTTTCCTCTTTCATATTCAGAGAATATATGAAATGGCCCTCTTTATCTCTCATAGTACTCCTTATTCTTAAGTCTTTATCTGATATTAATATATGTAGCTACTCCAGCTTTTGTATAGTTTTTACATGATACTACCTTTTTTGAAAGCGTTTTACTTTTTTTTTTTTGGCCACGCTGCGTGGCTTGAGGGACCTTAGTTCCCCGACCAGGGATTGAACCCAGAGAGCATCGAGTCCTAACCACTGGACCACCATGGAATTCCCGAAATCATTTTACTTTTAATCTATGACTTTATATTTATGACTTTATATTTAAGGTGAGTTTCTTGTAGGCAACATAGTTGGGTCTTGCTTTTTTTTAACAGTCTGACAATATCTGCTTTCTTTTTTGTTGTTGTTGTTTGTTTTTGTTTGTTTGAGTTTTTTTGGCCGTATTGCCAGCTCATGGGATCTTAGTTCCCTGACCAGGGATCTAACCTGGGCCCCTGGCTGTGAGAGCTCAGAGTCCTAGCCACTGGACCCCCAAGAAATTCCCCAATATCTGTTTTCTAATGGGAGTGTTTAGAACATTTACATTTAATATAATTATTAATATGGTTGGATTTAAATCTACTATTTTGCTATTTGTCTTCTATTTATCCCATCTCTTCTTTGTTTCTTCTTCTTTTCCTGACTTGCATTTGAGTATTTTTTAGTATTCCATTTTATCTCTATTGTTGGCTTTTTAGATGTACATCTTTATCTTTTTAGTACCTGCTCTAGAATCTACATAATGCATATTTAACACATCACAGTCATGTTCAAATAATATTATCACAGTTGACATATAATGTATGAACCATATAACAGTATACTTCTATTTTCCCCCTCCTATTGCGATTTTGTTTTCATATATTTTTACATCACATATATTCTAAATCTCACAATATAGTGTTATATCTTTGCTTTAAAAATTATCTTTTAAATACATTTTAAAAAGAGAAAAAATGTATTTCTTATTTACCCATTGAGTTACCATCCCTGGCACACTTCATTCCTTTGGGTAGAACCAAGTTTCCATCTGTTATCATTTTCCTTTTAACTGAAGAACTTCCTTTAACATTTCTTGTAGTGCTGATCTGCTGGCAACTAACTATACTGGCTTTACTTGTATGAAAATGCCTGTATGTTACCTTCCTTCAGAGTCCTTTTCCTTGATGGGTCTATCTGCATAGTGACCTTGGACAGAAGCATTTGAAGTCCTACTAGCTATTTTCCTGTAGCTACCCTTCTATTCCTGGGCTCATCTTCAAGTAGGAAGATAAAAATGATGTGTCCTCTTGCTTTATCTCCTGCTTTCCTGTAATTTAGCAGCATAAAAATAAACCAAGATAGTTGTTTCTAGTTTTATCATTTACCTACTGACATTTATAGTTCTCACCTATCCAAGTTAATGATTGTGGGTAGAGCTCTTTAGAATTTTCTTCCTTGGTTCTTCAGGCAGACATCATACCTGAATTTAGAAGGTATTTTATGTTCCAGTTTCATGATGTCTAGCAAATTGTTTTTAGAGAGTATGTTTATGGCCATTCTTTAGTCTTCATATTGATGGAGTTTTTTTCTAAAATAAACTTTTTTTTTTTTTAATATTTTATTTATTTATTTATGGCTGTGTTGGGTCTTCGTTTCTGTGCGAGGGCTTTCTCCAGTTGTGGCAAGTGGGGGCCATTCTTCATCGCGGTGCGCGGGCCTCTCACTGTCGCGGCCTCTCTTGTTGTGGAGCACAGGCTCCAGACGTGCAGGCTCAGTAAATGTGGCTCACAGGCCCAGTCGCTCCGCGGCATGTGGGATCCTCCCAGACCAGGGCGCGAACCCGTGTCCCCTGCATTGGCAGGCAGACTCTCAACCACTGCGCCACCAGGGAAGCCCAAATAAACTTTTTATTTGGGAATAATTTTTGACTTAGAGAAAAGGTGAAAAGATAATACAGAGAGTTCCTATATTCCCACACCCAGTTTCCTCTAATACTAACACCTTATATTATCCTGGTACATTTGTTAAAATTTAAAAACCAACACTGGTACATTGCTACCAACTCCAGATGTTATACGTATTTCACCATTTTTTCTACTAATGTCCTTTTTGTTGTCATTATTCCAGAATCCATAGATAGAGCTGTCTTCTCTATTTTTTTTTCCTTTAGCTTCATTTTAGTTGGTTTCATGGATGAGTGTTAAATATGCTCCCATTCCACCAAATTGGCTGGTTATGCCCACCATTACTTTATGAACCATTTATATCTCTACTGCTGAGATTTACAGTCTACATGTCTTGTTTGATAAAGACACTGACAGAATCACTGGAAATGTTAATTTTATACTTAATTTTTGCCACTAAAACTCTAACAGTGTTTTTGAAAACCTAATGCAAATGCTTAATTGCATACAACTATTTTTAAAAATTAATTAATTAATTTATTTATTTTTGGCTGCATTGGGTCTTCGTTGCTACGTGCAGGCTTCTCATCACAGTAGCTTCTCTTGTTGCGGAGCACAGGCTCTAGGTGCACAGGTTTCAGTAGTTGTGGCATGTGGGCTCAGTAGTTGTGGCTCACAGGCTCAGTAGTTGTGGTGCATGGACTTAGTTGCTCCGCAGCATGTGGGATCTTCCCGGACCAGGGCTCGAACCCGTGTCCCCTGCATTGGCAGGCGGATTCTTAAACACTGCGCCACCAGGGAAGTCCCATACAATTATTTTTATAACTTTTAACTTTTGTGCTTAGTTGTCAGTTTCTCCAAAATATGAAGTGCTCTGCAGAAGTAATTCCAGACCTTCAGAGCCATGGTGAACTTTCTGACTTAACGGTATGAACACCACCTTGTTTATTTTCAGAGTGTGTGATCATGTGATTAAAAACTGTTTTTGAACAGGAACTGCTCATCATAAAAAAAATAAATAAATGAATTCTACAAATATCTGTTAAGCACCGATCATGTGCCAGTTGCAGATGGGGATGCTACAATAAACAAAACATAATACCTAGTTTCATGAAATGTAGAGTCAATCCCTTCTACTTTGAGGCCCAGACTCGTTTGGACCTAAAAGTTAATTAGCGTCCAGGCTACCTGGATTCCATCTGTGATCATCATTTGGAGGACAGTAAGGTCTGACTTGGTAGTTGGCCTTTCTCAAAGCTGGGAAGATATGTTTCTTTTACAACAGCAACCAACCAACCAAATCAAAAATACAGATTAATAGGTTGACCCCTTTTTAAACTGAGAAATTCTACATAGTTCTCTAGGAGATTAGCCACTGCCAATTTAATACACACACACCCCTTATTTGAGGCTGTATGTTAGGTGTATTATGTTCATCATCCCCCCAAAAGAAAACAAGGTAATTTGTCGTTCACTTGATTCATCTTTGCTCATCCCCCCACCTCCTTTAAATAGCTTATTTTAAAAAAATATTTATTTATTATGGCTGTGCTGGATCTTAGTTGTGGCATGTGGGATCTTTTAGTTGTGGCACGGAGGCTCATAGTTGTGGCATGTGGATTCTTAGTTGCGGCATGCGTGCAGGATCTAGTTCCCCGACCAGGGATGGAACCCGGGCCCCCTGCACTGGAAGCTGGAGTCTTACCCACTGGACAACCAGGGGAGCCCCTTAAATAGCTTATTTTTAAAGGAAGAAACATAACCTTCCTATATCCCAGGTATGTAATATTTAAAAAACTGTTGATAACTAAGATCAGAAGTTGCACCTAATGATTTCTGGAGGGTCCGTCTTGCTCTAGACACTGTGATTCTAACCACCTGGATGGTAATCACGGCCCAAGTCACCCATGGAATGAACTGTTTGGATATCACCCAGGAGCACACGCTTGCGTGTGTTTGCAGATCACTTATTGTTTCATATTTGTAGCACTCCTCCCTGCAACTGGCATAAATACTTGAGGGTGGGTTGGGTTTAGAAAATGTCTGGTCCCTAATTGTAATTCAAAGCCCCACCCTCTTATACAAATGTTGATTTAATAGAGGATTTTCTTTTCAAAGGAAACTACAAGTGAAAGCAATCTTGAAGAGTCAGCAGTGAGTTCTGTAGTGCCAGGTAAGGATCTGGAAGTAGCACATGGGATTATATGAATGTGTACATATATTTCTACGTAGGGGATTTTAAAAGAGTATTTATAACTGTGCCTCCTTGCTTTTCTCCACAGAGGTGGCCCATGGTGAAGCCCAGTGGCTTCAGGAGGCAAAGAGTCTAAGTGAGCGCCTGAGAAAAGCCTACACCAGTGCCCCTTTCTCCCACATGTCTTTGCTTGAGGTCTCTTCCTGTCCAGCCACCGATCAGCTGCTGAGTTGTGATCTGTCCCTTGCTTCAAAACACATCATCAGTACTGTGCAGGAGCCTGTGGTGTTGCCTGAGGTCTTTGCTAACTTGAACTCTGTCGTGTGTGTGGAGGGTGAAGCTGGTAGTGGAAAGACGGTCCTCCTGAAGAAAGTAGCTCTTCTATGGGCATCAGGATGCTGTCCCTTGTTACACAGGTTCCAGCTGGTTTTCTACGTCTCCCTTGGCTCTACCAGACTGGACCAGGGGCTGGCCAATGTCATTTGTGACCAGCTCCTAGAGACAGAAGGATCTGTTACTGAAATGGGCCTGAGGAACATCATCCAGCAGTTAAAGAACCAGGTGTTATTCCTTTTGGATGACTACAAAGAGATGGGCTCAATCCCCCAAATCATACAGAGGATGATTCAAAAAAACCATTTGTCAAGGACCTGCTTATTGATTGCTGTCCATACAAACAGGGCCAAGGACATCCGCCGATACCTAGATACAATTCTAGAGATCAAAGCGTTTCCCTTCTGTAATACCATCTATATATTACGGAAGCTCTTTCCAGACAATTTGACCCGTCTGCGAAAGTTTATGATTGACTTTAGAATGAATGAAACATTGCTGGGAATTCAGAAAACTCCCTTCGTCGTAGCAGCAATCTGTGCTAATTGGCTTCGGTATCCTCTTTGTCAGTCCTTTGATGATGTGGCTGTTTTCAAGTCCTATATAGAATGCCTTTTCTTAAAGCACAAAACTGCAGCTGACCTTCTCAAAGCAACTGTGTCCTCCTGTGGCGAGCTGGCCTTGAAAGGGTTTTTTTCATCTTGCTTTGAGTTTAGTGATGATGATCTCATAGAAGTAGGGATTGGTGAAGATGAAGATCTAGCCATGTACCTGATGAGCAAATTCACAGCCCAGAGACTGAGGCCAGTCTATCAGTTTTTGAATGCCGCATTCCAAGAATTTCTTGCTGGGATGAGGCTGACTGAACTCCTGGATTCAGATAGGCAAGAGGATCAAGATTCGGGACTTCGTTATTTGAAACAAATTAACTCAACCATGATGGCTATAGGTCCCTATGAAAATTTTTTGAACTATGTCTCTTGCCACCCTTCAACAAAGGCAGGGCCAACAGTTGTATCCCAATTGCTTCTTTTGGTGGATAATCAAGAGACACTGGAGAATATATCTGAAAATGATGACTACCTGAAGCATCATCCAGAGATTTCAGAGAAGATGCAGGTTCTCAGGGTGTTGTGGCAATACTCTCCAGAAGATTACCTTTCACTGGTTTCAAAACATTTATTGGCTCTGGCTATAAAAATTGCTTATCGAAGCAACACTGTTGCTGCCTGTTCTCCATTTATTTTGCAGTTCCTTCGGGGGAGAACCCTGTCTTTGAGTGTGCTTAAGTTACCGTATTTTTTTGACCACCCAGAAAGCCTGTTATTGTTGGGGAGCATCCGGGTCTCCATAAGAGGAAATAGGTTACCCAAATCAGATTTTTCATTCCTGGAAAAAAGTTTTGACAAATCCCAGGCACCAACTATAGATCAGGACTATGCTTCTGCCTTTGAACTTGAGAGTGAATGGAAGCAGAATTTAGTTGAAAAACAGGAAACCATGAACCGTTTTCTGAACATGCAACTCAAGGCACCAGCAGATATCAGCACTGGCTATTGGAACCTTTCTCCAAAGCAGTACAAGATTCCCCTTCTGGAAGTTCGTGTGACTGGTACTGATGCTGTGGATCAGGAGATGCTAAGATTTCTAATGAAAGTTTTCTCAGCTTCACAGCGCATTGAACTCCACTTGACCAGCAGCGGGGGTTTTATTGAAAGCATCCGCCCAGCTCTTGAGCAGTATAAGGCCTCGTTCACCAAGTGCTCCATAAGCCAATTTGAGCTGAGTGCAGTAGAACAGGAATTGCTTCTCACTCTGCCTTCCCTAGAATCTCTTGAAGTCTCAGAGACAACCCATCTACAAGGTAAACCTGCACCTGTTTTAGATGACTGTGAGGATGTGTACTTTTATCTTCTCACTCTTAGTTTTAGGTGGATGAAAACTTCTGGAAGTGTGAGACCATAAACCCTTGCTGATTGAACAGATATAAAATAAATCTTTACTAACTTATTTCTGTCAGTAATATGAATTAGTGAAAGGCTTCCAAATAACAGAATGGCTTTCAAACTCTGATAAAAATAATAAAATGACTAATGAAGTCTCTTAATAAACAAATGACTTGTTATTAGTAAAAGAATGATCTATATGTAAATGATGCTTGAGAATTACCCTCACCCCACCTGCTTCATGGAAGAAAGGGCTTGTACTCTGGGACATAAACAAGTGGGAAGTAGTATCTCCCAGTTATTTGTGTCTCCTTTCACTTGTCTAAGCAGTGTTTGAGAGTTTTCAGTGTAGACTTTATCATCTTTCATTAAATTTATTCCTAGGTACCTGTGTTTTTGATACTCTTGTAAATGGTATTTCAATTTTTTCATTTTCTGATAGTTGCTAGTATGGGTTTGATTTTCAGCAGTTTGTAAAATGCCTAGATGTGCTTTGCTTTGTATCTATCTTACTTGAGGGTCACTGAACATTTTTTTGGATCTGTGGGTTGACATTTATCATCAAATTTAGAAAAATTTTGTTTTTTCAAATATTTTTTATCATGGTAAAACATACATGAAACTTTAAAAGCATTTTTCAGTATACAATTCAGTGGCATTAAGTACAATTACAGTGTTGTGCAACCATCACCACTGTCCACTTCCAGAACCTTTTCATCATCCCCAACTCTGTACCTATTAAACAATAACTCCTGCTTCTCCCCAGCTGCTGATGTCTCTACGAATTTGTCTATTCTATTTCACGTAAGTGAATCCATACAATATTTTGTCCTTTTGTGTCTGGCTTCTTTCACGTTTTTAAGGTTCATCCATGTTGTAGCATGCGTCAGAACTTCACTACTTTTATAGCTGAATAATATTTCATTGTATGTATATATCACATTTTAAATCAATTCATCTGTTGATGGACACTTGCACTGTTTATTCTGGCTAAAGTTGCCATGAACATGGGTGCACAAATATTACTTTGAGACCCGACTTTCAATTCTTTTGGATATATACCCAGAAGTGGAATTATTGGATATTAATGATAGTAATTCTATTTTAATTTTCAAGGAAACTCCAAACTGTTTTCCACGCTGGCTGCAGCATTTTTCATTCCTACAAGCAATGTACAAGGGCTCCAGTTTCTTCACATCCTCAATGCTTTTTTGTTTTTTTTAAATCAGAGACATCCTAATAGGTGTGAAATTGTATCTCACGTTGGTTTTGATTTGCATTTTCCTAATGACTAATGCTGTTGAGCATCTTTTCATGTGCTTATTGGCTGTTAGTGTGTCTTTTTTGGAGACAGTCTATTAAATCCTTTTGCCCATTTAAAAAAATTGAAGTGTAGTTTATTTACAATTTTGTGTTAGTTTCTGATGTACAGCAAAGTGATTCAGATAGTGTGTGTGTGTGTGTGTGTGTGTGTGTGTGTATATATATATATATATATATATATAAACTTTTTCAGATTCTTTACCATTATAGATCATTACGAGATATTGAATATAGTTCCCTGTGTTATACTGTAGGCCCTTGTTTATTTTATACATAGTAGTCTATATCTGTTAATCTCAAACTCCTAATTTATCCCTCCCTCCCTCCCCTTTCCCCTTTGTTAACCATAAGTTTTTTTCTATGTCTGTGAGTCTATTTCTGTTTTGTAAATAAGTTCATTTGTATCACTTTTTTAGATTCCATGTAGAAGTGATATCATATGATATTTGTCTTTCTGTCTGACTTACTTCATTTAGTATGATAATCTCTAGGTCCATCCATGTAGCTGCAAATGGCATTATTTCATTCTTTTTTATGGCTGAGTAATATTCCGTTGTGTGTGTGCATCACATCCTCTTTATCCAGTCATCTGTTGATGGACATTTAGGTTGCTTCCATGTCTTGGCTATTGTAAATAGTACTGCTGTGAACACTGTGGTGCATGTACCCTTTCAAACCATGGTTTTCTCCTGATACATCCCCAGGAGTGGGATCGCTGGATCATATGGTAACTCTATTTTTAGTTTCTTTTTTTTTTTTTTTTTGGCTGCGTTGGGTCTTCATTGCTGCGTGCAGCCTTTCTGTATTTGCAGTGTGCGGGCCTCTCATTGTGGTGGCTTCTCTTGTTGTGGAGCACGGGCTCTAGGAGCGCGGGCTTCAGTAGTTGTGGCTCGCAGGCTCTAGAGCACAGGCTCAGTAGTTGTGGTGCACGGGCTTAGTTGCTCCACAGCATGTGGGATCTTCCTGGACCAGGGATTGAACCCATGCCCCCTGCATTGGCAGGCAGATTCTTAACCACTGCGCCACCAGGGAAGTCCCTATTTTTAGTTTTTTAAAGAACCTCTTTACCGTTTTCCATAGTGGCTGCACCAATTTACATTCCCACCAACAGTGTAGGAGGGTTTCCTTTTTTCCACATCCTCTCCAGCATTTATTTTTGGAGACCTTTTTTTTTTTTTTTAATTTTATTTATTTATTTATTTTTGGCTGCGTTTGGTCTTCGTTGCTGCGCGCGGGCTGCTCTTCATTGCAGTGTGTGGTCTTCTCATTGCAGTGGCTTCTCTTGTTGCAGAGCACAGGCTCTAGGTCTGCGGGCTTCAGTAGTTGTGGCTCGCAGGTTCAGTAGTTGTGGCTCGTGGGCTCTAGAGCACAGGCTCAGTAGTTGTGGTGCACGGGCTTAGTTGCTCTGTGGCATGTGGGATCTTCCTGGACCAAGGCTTGAACCCGTGTCCCCTGCATCGGCAGGCGGATTCTTAACCATTGCACCACCAGGGAAGTCCCTATTTGTAGACTTTTTGATGATAGCCATTCTGACCATTGTCAGGTGATACCTCATAGTTTTGATTTGCATTTCTCTAATAATTAGCAATGTTGAGCATCTTATGTGCTTGTTAGCCATCTGTATGTCTTCTTTGGAGAAATGTCTCTTTAGGTCTCCTGCCCATTTTGTGATTGGGTTGTTTGTTCCTTTGTCCATTTTTTAAATTGTGTTGTCTTTTTGTTTTGAGTTATAGGAGTTCTTTGTATAATTAAATCTTTATTGGACACTTGGTTTTAAAATATTTTGTCCTGTAGATTGCCCTTTTCACTGTCTCAATAATGTACTTCAATCTGTAAAGTTTCAAATTTCAAGGAAGTCCAATTTGTGTTTTTCTTTTGTGCTAGTGCTCTTGGTAGCATATCTAAGAACCTATTGTCAAATCCAAGGTCATGAAGATTTATTCCTGTTTTCTTCTAAGAGTTGTATGGTTTTAGCTCTTATATTTAGGTTGTTGATTCATTTTTTTAAATTTTTTTATTTTTTATTTTTATATTTCTGGCTGTGTTGGGTCTTCGTTTCTGTGCGAGGGCTTTCTCCAGTTGCGGCAAGTGGGGGCCACTCTTCATCGCGGTGCGCGGGCCTCTCACTATCGGGGCCTCTCTTGTTCCGGAGCACAGGCTCCAGATGCGCAGGCTCAGTAATTGTGGCTCACGGGCCTAGTTGCTCCGCGGCATGTGGGATCTTCCCAGACCAGGGCTCGAACCCGTGTCTCCTGCATTGGCAGGCGGATTCTTAACCACTGCGCCACCAGGGAAGCCCTTGTTGATTCATTTTGAGCCAATTCTGTATATGGTAGTGGGAAGTAAGGGTCCAACTTCTTTGCATGGAGAAATTCAGTTGTCCCACCCCCATTTGCTGAGATGTCTTTGTGAATCCAGAGTGTAGTACAGGGCTTCTCATATAGTAGATGAGAAATAAAATATTGCCTGCCATATCAGTAAACAAAGGATGTTGTAGCTATCAGCAATTGCAGCCACCCCTGCTAGTGAGCCCTGCGGAAACTCAGGAAGGAAACAAAGAATACCTGCCATCTAACAGCCATCAGACTGCAGCCACCCCAAAGGGTGCAGCTTGAAGAAACTCAGGATGTGAAAGCACAGGATACTGGCCCCAGATAGCTGAGGTGCATATCAAAAGAATGATTTTAGTGACCCCAGATTCTTGCATCTTCCCATACATAGAAAAGTGCTAAATTCCTTAACTTGAGATATCTAGTTTTCTTTTATTAACAGTAATCTTTTGTTCTGACTACCTGCCTTTGTTGCAAAACGCCTATATATCCTAGCTCCCCGCCTCACCTCCTTGGAGCAGTTTTCTCAGGATTACTTGAGATGCTGCCTCCCAGACTTGAAGTCCTAAGAATGCCCACCGAATAAAACATAACTCAAAACTTTTAGGTTGTGCATTTTTTTTTTTTTTTAGTTGACACAGATAATCAGTAAATGCTGCAGAAAGCATTATCTTCATATATGTGCTTTCTAAAAAGGAAGTCTTATGGTATGTGAAAGGTTTTCATTTGAAATATGAAAATAGTTTGATGAATCAAATGACAGTTTGAAATTTTCCATTTGGAACTCTTTAGATTAATAATGGGAAACTGTGTGCTACTTTCTAGATCAACTCTTTCTTAGTTTGGACAAGTTCTTGTGCCTGAAAGAACTGTCTGTGAATCTGGATGATAAACGAGATGTTTTTTCAGTCATTCCTGAAGAATTCCTAAATCTCCACCATATGGAGAAATTATTGATCCGAATTTTAGCTGAATACGGTCCTTCCAAACTAGGTAAGTGTGGCACTTTGATTTACTTGTTTTTATATCACTTGGAAAACCTACTTGGCCAATAATTTATTTAAGTTAAAGCTTCTGTGGATCTGAGGGTGTAGCCTGTATCCAAGGTAAATTGTGGGAATAGCACTTGTTGTCATTAAAAAATGACAGCTATTTGTAATTATTGAGCTGTTACTACATGGTAGGAATTGTTCTAAGCACTTTATAAATATTAACTCATTTAACCTTCATACCCATTCTACAAGGTAAATACTGTTATATTCTCATTTTTACAGTTGGGGAAATGGAGTTATAGAGGTTAAATATTGATAATTTGCTCAAGGTCACCCAGATAAGAAAATGGTAAATTTGCAATTAAACACAAGAATTCTGACTATTAAGTCTGAGCTCTTAACCAGTGGTATATACTGCCTCTCCAAAAATAGTTTGTAGAGTTCTTTTGTTTTTGTTCAAGTTGCTCTTACATTGCAACTTAGAGATCTGCCAGATAAGAGGGAAGGAAATCTGATGATTGGTAGTAATCAGAAGCCTTTCCCTGTTTCTCATCAGCCTATTCTCATGGTTGATGAACAACCTGTACAGCTATCTTTCTTAAATATATCATTTAGCAAAATGACTTAGGTATCATCAATTCCTTAGTTTAGTAAAGACTAAACACTAAAGACTAAAAAAAGGTAAATCTCTACTGAACTGACATGCAGAGCTGCATGCAAAAAAATTTGTAGCTGAAGCTGGAAGTAGTAGTTTTCTTATATTTCTCAGCAATTTTTTCATCAAATTTGAGTTTTGCTTCAGAGTTGTCACTGCTGTTATGTTTCTTTGCATAGTGTTTCTATAGTGTAAACATCATGTGCAAACTTAGAGACATAAGGATGTTAAAGCTGAAGGTTTTAGCTGAGTCAATGCCATCACTTTATAGAGGAGAAAACTGATTCCCCAGAGAGGGTCAGTAATGAGGGTTCACGTAGCTCATCAATTAGTCACAGACCCTGAACCTAAGCCCAATTCATTACATCATGATGCTTTATTTTCATTCACTATTGTTGAAACAAGTTAATAAATTATATGACTAATTCTGATAGAAATTTTCAATCTCTGATGCCTTAAATCTGATATTTTACAGTCAAATTAATTCAGAATTCTCCAAACCTTCGTGTTTTCCATCTGCAATGTAATTTCTTTTCGGATCTTGAGTCTCTCATGACTGTACTTGCTTCCTGCAAGAAACTTGAAGAAATTAAGCTTACTGGACCATTTTTTAAAGCTGCCCCATTTGGTAAGAGCTATAATTGTAAAATTTTGGTTTAAGATGCTTCTGTGGACAGTCATTTTTTAACAGCCAAATTTAAAAAATGCAATTGATGTCAAAGAACAAAACTATTGCAATAAATATCTGATCTTAAATGAATTTTCAAGTAAGGTATATTTGTTTCTAGATGTTTAAACATTTCTAGTTATGAGAATTGTTTCCTGAGCAAAGATTTGTGTTACCTACCTGTCATACTAATTAATTCTATCTGAATTATTATATTAATTTCTATCACTTTTAAAATACTCTTTAAACACATTACTTTTTGGTATAAGAAATGTAGCTGACATAACTAAATTTTTCTTTTCCCTTTTATAGTCGTTGTTTTACCAAATTTTATTTCTCTGAAGATATTAAATCTTGAGCACCAATATATTACTGATAAGGAAACAGCTGAAAAATTTGGTATGTTTATAAAACAGTGCCTAAAGCTTGCTCCTTATTCTTTCCCCCACAAAATCCTCCTATTTCGCATTAGCTATAACAAATTACAACATGTATTAGCTACCCTTGCTCATTAGGAGGGACAGTGCTGCTCAACTTTTACCCTCCAAATGCCTTGATTTCACTTGATGTCTTTCAAAGCAATGTTCTCAGAGTGACTCATTTCTTTGAATACAGATTTGTTTGTTACCGCACTATGCAATTTCTTATTTATTTATTTATTTGGCTGCGCTGGGT
The DNA here is from genome assembly GCF_965194805.1 of Balaenoptera borealis. NCBI lineage: Eukaryota > Metazoa > Chordata > Mammalia > Artiodactyla > Balaenopteridae > Balaenoptera > Balaenoptera borealis. The sequence goes on from NC_138867.1 coordinate 57,398,677, forward strand.
CTTAGTTATGGCATGCGGGATCTTCGTTGCCACGTGCAGGATCTTCATTGCGGCATGCTGGATCTTTTAGTTGCGGCATGCGGGATCTTTAGTTGCGGCATTGGGATCTAGTTCCCTGACCAGGGATCGAACCTGGGCCCCCTGCATTGGGAGCGCAGAGTCTTAGCCACTGGACCAACAGAGAAGTCCCAGCACCATGCAATTTCATTGCCAGGTATCCAATCCAGCCAAGTTAAATACCTGTTGTTTCAAAGGTTTCTAGAATATAGGTGAAACTATCTTTTAAGGTTATGAAAACTCAGTATATGAAAACCTAGATTTAACAAAATGATAACTATAGAGATTACTTTTTCAACTTATTTTTTTATGATTACAAAAGCAACGTATGCTCTGGAAAAAAGTTCTAATAACTTTTCTAACAGGTCTTAAAAGATAAACTGAAGCATATTAAAAATTAAGAATTTATTTGAACAAAAATGGGGACTTCCCTGGTGGCGCAGTGGTTAAGAATCTGCCTGCCAATGCAGGGGACACAAGTTGGAGCCCTGGTCCGGGAAGATAGCACATGCTGCAGAGCAACTAAGCCCGTGTGCTACAACTACTGAGCCTGCGCTCTAGAGCCTGCGAGCCAGAACTACTGAAGCCCACGCTCCAAGAGCCTGTGCTCTGCAACAAGCGAAGCCATGCTAAGGAGGGATCAAAGTGAAAAGTCAAGTTATGAGAGTGGTGGATTGTGAGGATTTAGTGCTAGGAGGAAGAGGCAGAACTCACTAAGGATGACACCAGGCCAGAAAGGAAGGGGGCTGAAGGCATTGAGGAGCTAGGAGAGTATCCTGGAGGCCAGTAGAAGCTTCAGTCTAAAAGAGGAAATGGATAGGAATTCCCTGGTGGTCCAGTGGTTAGGACTGCACTCTTTCACTGCCGAGGGCCCGGGTTCAATCCCAGGTTGGGGAACTGCAAGCTATGTGGTGCAGCCAAAAAAAAAAAAAAAAAAAGGAAATGGAGATGTGATAGGCCTTTTGGACTTCAGTACAGGAGAGACTGGTTGGGGAAGGGTGGAGGAATGGTTGTCTAGAGGTAGCAATGAAGATCAAGGTGTAGGCTGACCCCTTTCTCTAGCCCTTGGAGAGAAAGAGGAATAGCCTCTATGCTACATGGGGACTCGTAGAATGTGCATGCTTTTGAGACTTTCAATTACAATTGTTTGGGAACACACTACAGAGAATAGCTTTTTTATCTCTTCTGATATAGCCTACACTTTAGGTTCTTTAAATAACCTGGAAGAATTGATCCTTCCTACTGGGGATGGGATTCATCAAGTGGCCAAACTGATCATCCAGCAATGTCAGCATCTTCAATGTCTTCGCATTCTCTCATTTTTCCAGACTTTGGATGATGACAGTGTGGTGGAAATTGGTGAGATACCCTCAGATAAACTCTTTCAGCTCACATGAAAGCCAGTGGTATTACTCAAGCTTTCTGCTGCAAAATGTCTACAAAAACATTCGTCCCTCTAAAAATGTTCAACCCACTTCCTCATTTTTGCTATCATATTGTTCCCTCTAATGTTCTGTGGATTTTGGTTCATTCTGGTCAGATTTAGAAGTAAAAGATAGCCTCCCACTTGAGACTACACAAGCCCTCAAGTCCACTCTTAACACCTAGTGTTTCAGACACCTGGCCACATACCCACCATGTACTCCTTTTTATAGTACTTTTTTAAAAATAGAAAATTAATACACATAAAGAAAAGTACAAAATCGTAAGTGTACAGCTCAATGAGTTTTCAAGTGAACATACTTAAATCTTGTTACTCATACTTGTGTAACAATTACTCATTAGGTTACAATATAGAATATTACATCCCAGAAGCCGCCTTTGTGTCCCTTCTGACACTGCATTCCCCTCCTTCCCAAAGGTGACCACCATACTGCTTTCTTTCACCATAGATTAGTTTTACCTGTTTTAAAAATATATGTCACGGAATCCTCCACAGTATGTGCTCTTGTGCCTGCCTCTTCGGGCTCAACATACTTGTGATACTGATTCATACTGATGCGTGTGACTATAGAGTTCAGATTTTCACTGCTGTATATTATCCCATGTATGACTATACGTACGCCAATTTATTTATCCATTCAACTGGATATGAGTTGGCTACTATGAATAATGCTGCTATGAACATTTTATACATGACTGTTGATGCATATACGGAGGTATTTCTAGGGTGGACTTTGAGTCATTTGGTAAATATTGTTTTCCATAGTTGTACCAACTTACATTCCTACCAGCAGTTGTTTCACATTCTGGCTACTGCTTGGTATTGTCAGACCTTTAAACTTTAGCCATTCTGATGAATCTGTTGTGATATCTCATTGTGGGTTTTCTATTGGTATACGTTTGTGTTATCATTGGTTCAGTTTGGGCAAGTTACATTTTTCTAAGGATTTAAAAACTTTTCTAAAATTGCCCATAATATTTATTTATAATTTTAAAAATATCTGTATGATCTGTGGTGAGAGTCCCCTTTTCATTCCTGATATATTCAATACTTTTTTTTTTACCTGATTGGTTTTTCAATTTTATTAAATTTTTTTTCTCTACACGTTTTTCATTTATTCTGCTTTTACCTCTATTATCCCCTGCTACTTTCTTTGGATATAATTTGCCTTTTTTGTCTTAATTTCTTTCTTTCTTTCTATCTATCTATCTATCTATCATCTATCTATCTATCTATCTATTTATTTATGGCTGTGTTGGGTCTTCGTTTCTGTGCGAGGGCTTTCTCTAGTCGCGGCGAGTGGGGGCCACTCTTCATCGTGGTGCGGCCTCTCTTGCTGCGGAGCACAGGCTCCAGACGCGCAGGCTCAGAAGTTGTGGCTCACGAGCCCAGTTGCTCCGCAGCATGTGGGATCTTCCCAGACCAGGGCTCGAACCCGTGTCCCCTGCATTGGCAGGCAGATTCTCAACCACTGCGCCACCAGGGAAGCCCTCTTTCTTTTTTTTTGATATCCTAATTTTCTGAGATGGATAGTTAGAGCACTAACTTTGGCTTTAGCTCCCTCTCACAAGTTTTAGTGTCATATTTTCATTCTCATTCAGTGCAAAATATTTTCTAATTTCAGTTGTCATTTTTTTGCCACACCAGTTATTTAGAGATGTATCCCTTTTACTTTTAATCTTTCTATGTCCTTATATTTAAAGTGTGTCTCTTGTAAAAATATACAGTTTGGTTTTTTAAATGTAATTTATTAATTTTTAATACTCCAATTAGAAGTAAATCTATCTAATGTACTTATTGTTAAATTTATGTATCTTTATTAAAATTGGGCATTTTGTACTTTAAGTGATGGTGGTAGAAGAGGTTGGTTCAAATAACCTAGTCTACCAGTATTGAAAAAGAAGTCCTTATGATTCTGTTTTCATAAATATTTTGCTTTTATATTTATAGCCAAGGTAGCAATCAATGGAGGTTTCCAGAAACTCGAGAATCTTAATCTTTCAATCAACCACAAGATTACAGAGGAAGGATACAGAAACTTCTTTCAAACACTGGACAACATGCCCAACTTGCAAGAGTTAACTATTTCCAGGCATTTCAAAGAATGTATCAAAGCTCAGGCCACAACAGTCAAGTCTTTGAGTCAATGTGTGTTACGACTGCGAAGACTCACTAGACTTAACATGTTAAGTTGGCTCCTGGATGCAGAAGACATCACACTGCTTACTGCCATGATAGAAAGGCATCCTCTATCTAAACACTTCACCCTTCACTGGAAATGGGTACTGCCATTCTCTCCAATCATTCAGAAATAGAAGATTTAGCTAAAAACTGCTAAATCAAGAAAAATTTTGTCAAACAATTTAAAAAACCTAATTATCCAAAAACTTGTTATTAAATACTGCATACAAAAGAATAAAATGCATAAGGCATGTAATAAAAAAACCAAACACTCGCTTACCCATTACTGAGTTCAAGAAACAGATTATTACCAGTAACTCTGAAGTCCCTAAATGATCCTCCCCAACCAAAGATCAGCCCTTTAATCAAGCATCAGGGTCAGCATCAGGCTTTCAGGCTAACTATGGTAAACAGTAACAAACAAAGCCACAGGGAAGGGGGTAGGGAGAGCTGTACCAATCTATCTTAAAGCCACCGTATGAAAGGAGTATTCAAGTTATTAGAAAATGGCTAACTTAAGGACTGAATCACTTTCACACATAGGTGAAACAAGAGATATTCCTTAATCCTTGTAGGGTCTGTTTTGTATATTTAATTAACTTTGGTATAGTAGGGTTTACTTACACCTTCCCTTTACCAACTGTGTTGGATATGAAGAAATAGGATTTAGGGAAAATGCTTGTATTCTAGAGGCTTTTGATTCAATGCTTATTGTAGAAGCAAAAAAGTGTAGAATAGAATTTAGCATTATTGGAAATTAGCTAAATCTGTGTTTTCAAGAGTCTTGAGTATCAGTGTTTTTTTAGATAACCACATGTTTAAGAGTCCAACATATGCATTTATAATGGCCTTAAAACTTTCTTATGAATCCACTTTGCTCAGGGAGAACATATTTTGTCAGTGACTTCATAATGTTCAAGGTATTACATTTGATGTGAATGTCTACATCTGTGCCTGTGTCCAAAATTTCATTCCTACCAGTTAATCTACAGAGTTTTCTGAATGGTTAGAAGGCCAATCCAAATTCATAATGCTAGTATAAGTTGGAAAACAACCATTCTTTTACCTTAATTTTTATTTTTACCATGAAACACAGGGACGGTATATATGGTATGATTCCATTTGTTTAAAAACTATACTCTCATGTTTCTAGATGCATTAAGAATTTCTGGAAGAATACACAAGAAAATGTTAATAGTGGTAACTATTTTAAGTGGGTAGAAAGGGGACAGGAAGGCATTCTTTTTTACTTTTGTCCTTTTTGTACTGCTTTGTTTTACAAGTAGCTGTTTTTATTTTTATATTTAAAGCATAAAACTAGTTTAGCATTACAACATTAATAGTTGCTCTGGAGGGTGAGATTACTAGAAGGTGAGATGGGTTATCTTCTTGTCTGATTTTATATCTAATGCTTTTGTAATCAGAAAGGTTTTAAGTTTTGTATGAGTCCAATCAGGAGATAGAAACCACACAGTAATTTGGGGAAAGTTTACTATAAAGAGTTATTCACTGTAACAGGAAACTGGATAATGAGGATTGATTATGAAATTGAGAACTCTAAGCAGGTATAGGGAATAGCTTATGGCTCTTCATGCTAGGCTGAGACACAGCACCCAAAGAAAGTACCCCAGGGCTGAGATCTAGACTTCGACAGAGAAGGCACAGCCATGGACAACAGAGAGGTTGGCTTAATGAAAGAGGTGCAGCCCAAGAAGGTATAAGCTTGGAGCACTTTGCTTAGGAAGTGTTTTGGGGGTGCCAGGGAAAGCCATCCACGTGGGGCTGCTGAGTGCTGCTGGCCACTGGACACTGCTGAAGCCAGGCACTGCACAAGGCTGTAGAAACCATGTGCTGCAGAAACCATGTGCTGCAGGTGTCTGCTAGAGAGGCACATTGGACCCAAGAAAAGTAGTCCCCTGCCCCTCCTGTGTCTCACCAGCACCCTCTACTGACAAAGCTTTACACTGTACCTGCTGACAAGGGAGGGGTAGTTACAGGGTCCAGATTCATTATTGCAGAGTAGGCAGTGAAGGCTGGATTTGGACATGAAGGCAATAACGTCATAAGCGGTACAAGTATTACTTACTACATTTCATAGTTCAGACCTAAAGGAAAAAGAATCTAGTTAAATTTAAGATTGACTGAGAGCATATATATACATGCATGTTCATACCTTCATAGAAAACTTCTTAAATAAGAAACTGGTAATGATGATAGATTCCAGAAAGGGGAGCAGGATAGCTAGTGGACACAGTAGGGAGGCTTACTTTATCCTGCATATAATCATCTGAATTCTGTACCGTATACATGTAGTATTAAAAATGATACTTTAAAAAATAACAGGACTCCATGCAAATTATTTGTCCAGAGCTTCTGCCAAGGGCTTCTAGTATAAAGCAGGGGGCAGTGGGAATTCCCTGGTGGTCCAGAGGTTAGGACTCTGTGCTTTCACTGCTGAGGGCCTGGGTTCAATCCCTGGTCTGGGAACTAAGATCCCATAAGCCACGTGGCATGGCCCAAAAAAAAAAAAAAAAAAAAAAAGCAGGGGGCAGCAAAGTATGACCACAGCCTATAAGCTAAGAATGTTTTTTTACATTTTTAGAGGCCCACAAAGCTAAATTAATTTACCCTGGCCCTTTACAGAGAATGGATTACTTCTGGATCATAAGATCACTATGCCCTTTATTCCAGTATACATCAATTTCCACAGGACTCCTAGATCATCCCTCATTGCCCTGACACTCATCCTTATGTTTCAAAACTTCTCCCTTTCTGATCACATATCCCAACCTTCTCCAACTCCCCAAATCCTTCCCCTGTGCTCACATGAGTAACATCTCCCATATCCTTTACCTCTTTTCTAAACATTCTCTTCACCTTCTTGTTCTAATTCCCATATTTTTTAAACCTTTTTTTCACCATGACCCACAGTAAGAAATCTTACATTAAAAAATTTACACACGTACACATATATACAAGATTCACAAAAAATTCTAAAGCTATGTCAAATATAATTTTACTAATACCCAAATATAACAAAAATTCAGAAATACAAAGATTCTTGAAAGAGTTGTTTACATGTGCTGTCTTCATCTGTTCTTTTCCATTCTCTACCACCTCCTCCATTGCACCAAAACAGCCCTTATGAGGGTCACTGCTGAATTCAACAAATACTTCTTAGTCCTCATCCTATGTGACTTGCTAGCAGCATCTGACCTATTGGTAGCTTTGATATGGCCCATCACTCCTCGAAACACTTTCTCCATTTGGCTTCCAGGGCATCACTCTGGGTTTCCTCCTAATTAATTGCGAGCTCCCTCTCAGTCTGTTTTACTGCTTCTCATATCTCATCTCTAAACATTGGGAGTACCCCAGAGTTCTCCTCTAACATCTCTATTTATATGCACTTCCTCGGCTATCTCATCCTGATGAACAGCTTTAAATTCTAGGTCTATGCTAACTTCTAAAATTTCATCTTTATCCCAGGTCTCTCCTTTGAACACTTTACTCATATCCAACTCCTCAGACTACACAGGTCCAAACCCAACTCCTTCTCCTTCCTTTCTACAAAAGTACTCTTTATGCAGACTTCTCCATCTCATTACTTTATATGAATTTATTTATTCTTGGCTGTGTTGGGTCTTCATTGCAGTGTGTGGGCTTCTCATTGTGGTGGCTTCTGTTGTTGTGGAGCACAGGCTCCAGACGCGCAGGCTCAGTAGTTGTGGCTCACGAGCTTAGTGGCTCCGCGGCATGTGGGATCTTCCCGGACCAGGGCTCGAACCCGTGTCCCCTGCATTGGCAGGTGGATTCTTAACCACTGCGCCACCAGGGAAGTCCCCATCTCATTACTTTATTCTCCCACTTGCTCAGGCCAAAAACCTTGGGGGGTCATTCTTGACTCCTTTCTTTCATACTCCACATGGAATCTACTGGCAAATCCTGAGCTCCACTTGGAAAATACACTCAGATCCAAGCCCTACTCGGCCTGCTCTCTCTCCCTTGAAACTTATGGTCTATTTTCAACAGAGCAGTCAGAAGCCTCTTTTTTGTTTAAATTATTATTTTTTTGGGCCACGCTGCTTGGCATGTGGGATCTTAGTTCCTCGACTAGGGATCAAACCCGTTCTCCCTGCAGTGGAAGTCCAGAGTCCTAACCACTGGACCCCCAGGGAATTCCCCCCAGAAGCCTCTTTTTATGCATCCGATCATGCAACACCTTTGGTTCAAAACCTTCCAATGGATTCCCAAGAAACGCTGAAGACCTTGCAATGGCCTACATATGACCTTAATCTCTCCTCCTTGTTCACTTCCACTCCAGCCAAGCTGGTTTCTTTGCTGTTCCCTGAACATGCTAAACACACTCTTGTCTTAGGACCTTTGCACCTGTCATTTTCTTTGCTCGGGAGGTTCTTCACTTATGTTAATGGCTCTCATTTTCTGCAGATCTCTGCTCAAATGTCATCTCAATTAGGAGTTCCCTGTTCTTTTTTTAAAAAGCATCCCTGCTTCCAATCCCACTCTGCCAGCTCCCTTTCCTGTTTCCCTTTTCTCTGTGACATGAATCACTACGTGACACCTTATAAATTTCACTTGTTTACTAGCTAGTTCCCACCACTTCAAGCAGGAACTTTCATCTGTTTTGTTCCCAAGCACCTAGAACAGTGCCTAACCCAAAGTTGAATAAATATTTGCTGAACTGAATGACTTTCCTGAACCTACAACTACTCTCCAACTGTATTAGGTACAATATTAAGGGAGGTAACATCCAAAAATCTTAGAAAGCAAATAAGCTACCTTCATAACTAAATTTAACCTGGCATATTTTAGACAATTAATATAAAATATTAGCTAATTGTCATGAAAAATGATAAAACTCTACTTACCCTGTACAAAAAAGCTTAAGCCATAGAACATTCCATTCTGCGAAGCTTACTTACCAGGCACTTGAATATTCACTTATTTATTCAAAAAATACTGGGCAGCTACTAATATGCTAGGCACATGGTTTGCCCAAGCAAAACCTCTGAAAGAAATAGCACTTACATATTAACATCTTCTCCCACAGCTAAATGGACTAGGGAGAATCTCAGGCGTATGAACACCAATCCTTTAGACTAAACTAAAACAGTACTATGTTCTACCTCTCCAGAGAATCTGAACTGAGAGACACAGATATAGTCAAATGGATGGTAGATGGAACTGCAAGGTAATGATGAAGAGAGAATGGCCTGGGCAATCATGTTAGGCAGTGTGCATGAGGAGGGTGTGGAGGAGGCTAGAAGAGAGGCAGACAGATAAGAAAAGGTGCAGGAGGAGAATGACAATATGACATCCAAGCAACAGAACACAGCCTTGGTTCCTGACTGGCCAGGTCCAGTCCTCTGACATTCAGCTTCAGCTAGGCTTTGTTCCCTAACCTCGGATCATCAGCAACATTGTTTTACAGTTGGTTGTATCTTTACAATACTACCCTTTACCCAAATAAGCCTGAGTAGTTTTCTCTACATCTTTAGACAGACTCCAACCTGCCATATATATTCCAAAGAAAAATACTCAGATAGTCAAGGTTTAAAAAAAAAAAAAAGTTATTTATTTTTAAAGGCATTAATAAAAATCTTAACATACTTACTAAGAAAGTTATAATATACAAACGGGTTCAGTTGTGATTTTGACAGATTGAATTTCTGCACTGTGTGTGACCTTGAATTTCTTTTAATCACTCATATTTCCATTGTTCAGTTATTCAAACTGATTATTCCCTCAAAATAGCTAACTGGTTATTTAAGCATAAGTCACATGCAACAAGGGGAGATGAAGATGACATGCACCCATCCAAGTGTTCATGAGGAAAATGATGAAACTTCTGTTCACATTGACCAGGGCGCATCAATATACCATCCTCCTTGGGAGAGAGCTGCACTGAATCTGAAAGATAAAAAGTCTACATACAATTATGAAATTTAAAAATCTATTTTCTTATAAAATCATAAAGAAGAAAACAGAAAGCAACACACTCATCATGGTAAATAAAACTAGAATAAAAATATGCCAGTGTAAAAAACAATACTAATTTCAATCTTTATGGGATAGTTAGATATTTAGACAAATTAATTGTGAAATTCATGTGAAGGAATAAATGGGCAAGAGTATTTTTTAAAAAAATTCTTAAGGAGCACTGGTATTTGATCTGTCCTAACAGAATTTAAAACATATTAAAAACAATGATCAAAATTATGTGTTAAAAAAATAGTGATTAGAACAATACAAACAATATTCTATAACTACAATAAAACTAGAAATTAAACCTAACTGAAATTAAAATTAACCTAAAAATTAATTAACTGAAATTAATTGAAATTAACCTGAAATTAAAACATTTCTAGAGTTAAAAACAAAATTTTGAAATTTGGAATATCTAGAAAATAAGAATTCTACAGAATACAACTAAATTGTCAGAGAAAAATTTATGGTCCTGAAATATCCATTTTAATAAACAACAGATAGGAAGAAAATTTTTAAAAACTTCTAAGGAAAGCAGAAAGTGGAAATTAATCCCGAGTATATCATCTGGACCCAATGAACCCAATTTTAATTTTTGAGTTTTTTTTTTTAGATCTTAGTTCCCCAACCAGGGATTGAACCTGGGCCACGGAAGTGAAAGCACCGAGTCCTAACCACTGGACTGCCAGGGAATTCCCAATTTTTGAGTTTCTTATTCGATCAGTTCTAACTATTTGTCCTTACATTCATGACTCACTCTTAGAGGTCTGCCAAAGAACAAAGAGAAAATTTCTTTATTTAAAAAACTAAACAAATAAAACTCCTATCTTGCAATTATGCTGTAACTCTACTGGACTCTTTTATAAATCTACAATATAGAATCTTAGTGATTTTATTATCCCTTATCTTGAAACATTTTGTTATTCTTCATCTCAGGATATATTTTAACTCATTGTGGTAGCCAGTCTTCAAGATGGTCCCCAATGATTCCTGCCCTTGTCTCATCCCCTCCAGTTGGCTGTGGGCTGCACTTACGTCAAAAGGATAGAAAAAGGTGGAACTGATGGTGTGTGATTCAGAGACTAAGTTATAAAAGTACGTGTGGTGTTGCTCATTCTATACTGGATCACCCAGTCTGGAGAAGCCAACTATCAGTTTGTGAGGACTCTCAGGCTGCCTATGGAGAACCCCCGGTAGCAAGAGGGCCTCTTGACAACAACCATCTGGGTGAGCTTGAAGCAGATTCTCCAGCCCCAGTAGAACTCTGAGATGACTATTGCCTTGAGGCTGACAACCTGATTTGCAGCCTTAGGAGAACCACCCACCTCAGCTGCCCCTGCATTCCTGACCCACAGAAACTAAAGATAAATAAATAACTATTTGCTGTTTTAAGGTGCTAAATTTTAGGGTAATTTGTTACGTAGCAATAGATAATACGTTCACCAGTGACCTCTAGCTATGCATAAGAAAAAAGACTAAAATAAGGACATGAAAGGATGGAATCACCTAAAACGATGATGAAATAAATCATTAGTAGTGAAATAAAGCATCACTATTACACCATCCTTCAGTTTTCTTATTCTGTTGCCCAAAGTACTGGATTATCTTTCAAGAAGTTTTAATGGAACTATGGAGACACAATCCTTGTATTCTCTTTTTTTTTAAAGCTTTCCCTGAACACAGTTGAGAATTCAGACTTTTTCATTTTCTGTCCATAATAGCAAAGAGAACAAAATCGACAGAGAAAGTCATTTCAAAATTATTAAAGCAATTAGAAGATGAATGTAAAGGGATAGAGAGTAACATCTAGGCCAGCGGCTGGAAAACTATGGCCTAACATATTTACTACCTAACCCTTTAAGAAAAAAATTTTGATCTTTATTCTGGACCAATAATGGTGAAATTGTTCATGTAAGTAAAGTCTCAGACGATGAGTCTTCAGATGACATATTCTACTTAGGTGAATTTTCCCAAACTCAAGAAATGATATACTTTTTTTTAAAACTTTTTATTTTATATATTGGAGTATAGTTGATTAATAATGTTGTGATAGTTTCAGGTGTAAAGCAAAGTGACTCAGTTATACATATACAGGTATCTATTCTTTTTCAAATTCTTTTCCCATCTAGGTTGTTACATAATACTGAGCAGAGTTCCCTATGCTATACAGTAAGTCCTTGTTGGTTATCCATTTTAAATATAGCAGTGTGTACATGTGAATCCCAAACTCCCTAACTATCTGTTTCCCCCACCCTTCCCCCCTGGTAACCATAAGTTCGTTCTCTAAGTCTGTGAGTCTGTTTCTGTTTTGTAAATAAAGGAACTGATATATTTCTCAGGACAAAAAAGAAAATATGGTAGTATCATTTAGTTAGTCCTTCAACAGGAAGGACTTCATTATATAATATTTTATGATTAAAAACCTGAACCATCCCATTTTGCTAAAAGGACATGTGACAATATTCTTTCATCTTTTATAATGCTTGTACACTAAAATTTACTTACAGTTTGTGGACAGATATGGAAGACAGATGTGTAAACAAAGTAATTGGAAGGTAATAAATATGTAGAAATGAAAAACAATAAGATCATTCTAACTGGTATCTATAAAAAAAAATGAAATGTTTTGCTATTAGGCAACAAAGAGGATAGCTATCAACTGTCTATCCAACAAATAGAAGCTTTCAAAAGTACTGTTTTGACGAACCAAGTGCATGAAGAATCAAGGTAACGATAAGCTAGAACACAGCAGAGTTGCATTTGAAATTTAGAGTCAGTCGTGGATGGATGTAGAGACTGTCATACAGAATGAAGTAAGTCAGAAAGAGAAAAACAAATATCGTATATTAACGCATATATGTGGAACCTAGAAACATGGTACAGATGAACCAGTTTGCAGGGCAGAAACAGAGACACAGATGTAGAGAACAAACGTATGGACACCACGGGGGGAAAGCGGCGGGGGGAGAGGGAGATGGTGGGATGAATTGGGAGATTGGGATTGACATGTATACACTAATATGTATAAAATGGATGACTAATAAGAACCTGCTCTATAAAAAAATAAATAGGGCTTCCCTGGTGGCGCAGTGGTTGAGAATCTGCCTGCCAATGCAGGGGGACACGGGTTTGAGCCCTGGTCTGGGAAGATCCCACATGCTGCGGAGCAACTAGGCCCGTGAGCCACAACTACTGAGCCTGTGCGTCTGGAGCTTGTGCTCCGCAGTAAGAGACGCCACGATAGTGAGAGGCCCGCGCACTGCAATGAAGAGTGGCCCCCGCTTGCCGCAACTGGAGAAAGCCCTCGCACAGAAATGAAGACCCAACACAGCCAAAAATAAAATAAATAAATAAATAAATAAAATAAAATTCAAAAATTCAAAAAAAAAAAGAAATTTATTAGAGTCAGTATTTATAAGATAAATATATTTCAGGTTCATGCATAACAGCCAATGAACAGTTAGTTGCATTCAAAGAATATTATCTGATTTGGAGATATATATAAACATTCAATACTAGGAAAATACATAATAAAAATTGGGGTTTGCTGTATTTAAATTCTCATTGAAATTGCTAACAAAACTATTTTCACTCTTTATTCTGTAAACTGTAAAATGACTTGAAATTACATAGAGTCAATTCTCATTATTCATGGCGGTTATATTTTTAAAAGTCACCACAAACAATGAATTTGTGAATACTGAGCCATTACTCCTAGAAGAAACACAGGGCTAGGTTCCTGCAAGCCTCTGGTCACATTACCAGCTGATCAGTACATAACCTTATGTGTGTTTCTGTTGAAAGACACACTATTTCATATATATTGTTGATTCAATAACACTGAACTCATAGCCAACAGCACTACAACTCATGCCTGAACACATCTAACACATGTATTCTCCCTGTAAGGCACATCACAGCCTTCTTGCACTTGGGAACATTAGATATCACTACAGCACAATACTTGGGGGCTATTTTAAAGAGTGAAGTCAAAAGGCACAAAAGACAGAAAAATGTAAAAAGCGCAGAACTAAATAGATTGTGAAAATGACCTTTGTTTATAGTATGAAAGCTGAAACAAGAAAACAGGGCACTACATTTTCAGCTTTATCTCAGCTGAAAATGTCTGTCAGGTGACTCAAATTTTTCACCCTCTGCATGTGTCCATGAATGATGGTGAAAGCTCCACAAATAATGACTTCGGGATTACAGATAAATTTTAGCAAGCTAGCAAATTTGCAAATATAGAATCTATGAATAATGAGGATCATCTGCAGATAAAATTTTATAAGCAAAAGTTGAAAAGAGAAAGTAAGCACAAATATCTAAAATGATAATGGAAAAATTACCACATAGGTACAGGAAAAAAATTAAACAGCAGAAGCATTAGAAGAAAAGCCTGAAAAGGCGGGATGATTCTGACTATATGAAAATTAAGCACTATGACTACATAAAAAGCAAATATTTCTGTCAAAATGACAACCACTACAACCATAAGCAAGGCCAAAATAAATGACAAGCTAGGAAAAAAGTATTTGCAACTCATATCACAAAGAATTCTTGCAAATCAAAAAGGAAAAACACACATCCCAGTTGAAAAGTAGGCAAAGGTGATGTTTCTCAAGTTTTCAGAAAAGATACACAGTTCTCTTAAATACAAGAAAAGGTGAACTTCACAATAATAAGATAAATAAATTATAAATACAATGAGACAATCATTTCCAACTATTAGACTGACAAAGATCCAAAGGTCTGATAAATTATTGGCTAGACTGTGGGAAACAGCGACTCTCATACAATGTTGGTGGAAATGGAAATTAATACAATCTCTACTGAGAGCAATTTGGCAAAAATCTTTTAAAATTATAAATGTGTATCTTCTTCAATCCAGGAGTTCTAATTCTAGAATCTAATTCTTGATTCTAATTCAATCTATTTAGATAATCTTAAGGATGTATTCAGACAAAAAGAATTATGTAAAAGAACACGGACTGTAGTATTAAATAGCAAACAACTGGAAGCAACCTAAACTTCCATCCGTAAGAGCTCAATCAAATAAGTATGGTACAAATCTATATATAAGAATATCTTGCAAATGTTTAAAACAAGACAGTTTTACATACTGATATGAAGTGTTCTCCAAGAAATACTGAGGAAAGAGTACTTACCTATTATAAAGCACTATACGAATTACCTATAAAAATGGAAAAATAAAAAAGTTTAAAGGAGTTAGATGATAGATATAGCTTACCAAGTGTACCTTCATTACATATTATTTATTTTTTATTGTCAGTAAATGTACACAGCACAAAAATAGAATACAAAAGAGTATACTGTGAAGTTCATAATTCAAAAAGATACATGTACCCCTATGCTCACAGCAGCACTATTCACAATAGCCAAGACATGGAAACAACCTAAATGTCCATCGACAGATGAATGGATAAAGATGATGTGGTACATATATACAATGGAATATTACTCAGCCATTAAAAAGAATGAAATCATGCCATTTGCAGCAACATGTAAGGAGCTAGAGAGTATCATACTGAGTGAAGTAAGTCAGAGAGAGAAAGACAAATACCATATGATATCACTTATATGTGGAATCTAAAATACAGTAAGTCCCCTGCATAACGAATGAGTTCTGTTCCAAGAGCGTGTTCGTAAGTCCAATTTGTTTGTAAGTCCAACAAAGTTAGCCTAGGTACCCAACTAACACAATCGGCTATATAGTACTGTACTGTAATAGGTTTATAATACTTTTCATACAAATTATACATAAAAAACAAACAAGAAAAATAAAACTTAAAAAAATATTTTTATTTATTTATGTATGTATGTATGTATGTATGGATGGCTGGCTGGCTGTGTTGGGTCTTCGTTGCTGCCTGCGGGCTCTCTCTAGTTGCGGCAAGCAGGGGCTACTCTTCGTTGCAGTGCGCGGGCTTCTCGTTGCAGTGGCTTCTCTTGTTGCGGAGCATGGGCTCTAGGCACACGGGCTTCAGTAGTTGTGGCACGTGGCCTCAATAATTGTGGTGTGCAGGCTCAGTAGTTGTGGCTCGCGGGCTCTAGAGCGCAAGCTCAGTAGTTGTGGTGCACAGGCTTAGTTGCTCCGCAGCATGTGGGATCTTCCTGGACCAGGGCTCAAACCCATGTCCCCTGCATTGGCATGTAGATGCTTAACCACTGTGCCACCAGGGAAGTCCCCCAAAATAAAACATTTTTAATCTTACAGTATAGTACTTTGAAAAGCACAGTAGTACAGTACAGCAGCTGGCATAGAGGGGCACATTCACATCTTTGAAAGTCTGCAACTTGAAGGTTCGTATGTAGGGGACTTACTGTATGACACAAATGAACCTATCTATGAAACAGAAACAGAATCACGGACATAGAAACAGACTGGTGGTTGCCAAGGGGGAGGGGGTTGGGGGATGGATGGAGTGGGAGGTTGGGGTTAGCAGATGTAAGCTTTTATATATAGAATGGATACACAACAAGGTCCTACTGTATAGCACAGGGAACTATATTCAGTATCCTATGATAAACCATAATGGAAAAGAATAAAAAAAAAAAGACTATATCTATGTATAACTGAGTCACTTTGCTGTACAGCAGAAATTAACACAACACTGTAAATCAACTATACTTCAATAAAAAAATATTGATTAAGAAAAATAATTTGGGGCTTCCCTGGTGGCGCAGTGGTTGAGAATCTGCCTGCCAATGCAGGGGACACGGGTTCGAGCCCTGGTCTGGGAAGATCCCACATGCCGCGGAGCAACTGGGCCCGTGAACCACAATTACTGAGCCTGCGCGTCTGGAGCCTGTGCTCTGTAACAAGAGAGGCCGCGATAGTGAGAGGCCCGCGCACCGCGATGAAGAGTGGCCCCCACTTGCTGCAACTAGAGAAAGCCCTCGCACAGAAACAAAGACCCAACACAGCCATAAATAAAATTAATAAAAAAAAAAAAAAAAAAAAGAAAAATAATTTAAAGGAGTAAGATGATCTATCAATATCTTACCAAGTTTAACTTAATTACATATTTATTTTTTTACTGTCAGTAAATGTAAACAGCACAAAAGTAGAAAAAATACAAAAAGGTACACTGTGAGGTTTCCCTCACCTCCCTGTGTCTTCCAGTCCCTCTTCAGTAGCAACTAGACTATCGCCGTGAGATGATAATCAACGCACATACATGCATACATGTAAATGCATATTGACACAAATGGCAGGTAGCATAATACACACTGTTCTGCACCTTACTTTTTTCATTTAAATATATTTTCCTATCAGATTGCTATACATAACAAGCAACAATGTAGTTTAAGAAAAACACACACACAGAAAGAATTAAAAGAATAAACTGAATAATGTTCAAAAACTGATTCAAACTATTTTAGAACTTTTACTTTATAACATGAATAACGATGGAGAAACAAATAATTTAAATAAACTATAACAAGTAGATACTCTAATAACGATAAGTGTAAAGGATGAGGGCTTTAGTAACTATTTATTCTTTTGGGGAAGCAATATGACAACATATGATGATCTACAGCACTATTTAGATTCTGAGGC
This sequence comes from Balaenoptera borealis, assembly GCF_965194805.1. NCBI lineage: Eukaryota > Metazoa > Chordata > Mammalia > Artiodactyla > Balaenopteridae > Balaenoptera > Balaenoptera borealis. The sequence continues at coordinate 57,415,947 of NC_138867.1, forward strand.
CCAATACATGAAACTAATCAACAATTCACAAAAATAATTCTATGGAACTACAAACAAAAAAAGCCCAAAATAGACCTACTACTGTCACAGAGAAGTATATATATATATACACACACACACACAGACACACACACATATACACACACACACACATACCAATAACCCCAAATTTGGCATATGAACCTTATGTACTTGAGAGATAGAGTGTAATATCATTGTTTAGCACATTTTGTTTTAACCATCACAACAGATTAATCTTTCAGAAATCATCCAACAACTGAAAATTAATTGTTCCAAAATGAAAAGGTGATGCGATGAACTGTGCCATCCAACCTAGTATTCAAGAAAATGATAGGGCTTCCCTGGTGGTGCAGTGGTTGAGAATCTGCCTGCCAATGCAGGGGACATGGGTTCGAGCCCTGGTCTGGGAAGATCCCACATGCCGCGGAGCAACTGGGCCCGTGAGCCACAACTGCTGAGCCTGCGCGTCTGGAGCCTGTGCTCCGCAATAGGAGAGGCCGCGACGATGAGAGGCCCGTGCACCGCGATTAAGAGTGGCCCCCACTTGCTGCAACTAGAGAAAGCCCTGGCACAGAAACGAAGACCCAACACAGCAATCAATCAATCAATCAATCAATCAATCAATAACCCCCCCCCAAAAAAGTTTAAAATCATAGCCATTGAGATGTTTAAAAAAAAAAAAAAAAGATAAAATGTTTGTTTAAAAATAGGAGGAATAGCTGGTAGTGTACTTGTTTTCCTGTGATAGGTTATAAAACTGGGCACAATTTACGATGCAACTGTTTCCAGGCATTGGGCAACAGAGAGCACAGGGTGAGATTCTTGAGAAAGGGAAACAGGTGAGCTTTGCATTCACCTCCTTTGGCTGGACACAATTTCCAAACTGCAGCATGAAAGGTGGAGCCTGAGTAGAGAGTACTGTTCTTCCTGGGTGGGTGGAAGAAACGGAGATTGGAGTCTAGGCTCTGGAATAAGGCAGCTGGAATTTGAGGAGGTAAGGTCTAGAGAGGAGGGACTTAAAGAGAAGGAGCCCCAGAAATCTGTGTAGGATTTCCACTTAGGTCCTTGCACATGCAGGACAAGACTCCACAGAGCCTGGCAGAAGCAGTTGCTGGGGGGCTAAGAGCTGGAGAGAGAGTTCTGAAGTCATACAGAGTTCTACCACTCACTATGTGGTCCAAAGCAAGTCATTTGGGAATAATAATAGTAACTAACTTGAGAGTGCTATTAAGATTCAATGAAATCACAATGCCTAGAAACACATAGTAATCATTCAAAAAATATAGCTATTATTACTTGTAAAGGGAAGAAAAATATGATGTGACAGTTTCTAGTTTCCTGTACAAAAAAAACCCAACTAACACAGAGCTAAGAGTCTACTGAAACGAAGTTCTATAAAGTAAGATTTTTTTTTTTACAAATTTAATTTAAATTTTTATTATAAATTTTACAGTAAAAGTAAAATGAACAACATCCTAGAAGTCAAAATTCTACCTACAGGTAATGGCAAGAGTAGGGAAACTACAGAGTCCAAATTTTACCAAACAACGTACAACTTTCCAGATCAGCAGCTTAACTGGAAAAAACATGAAGTCTGTAAGCAAACAAATTTCAAATCAAACCCCTGCTCCCCTAACTAACAACTGAGTGGTATCAAACAAGGTAGCTATGCTATCTTTTTATATATATATATATATATATATATATATATATATATATATATATAAAATAAGATTTTATTTACTCTTAACCAGAAGTATCTATCTAAACACAAAGACTCATTAATATTCAGGTACACTGCTTCACATCTTTCTTCTTCTGCCTAGAAACCAAGTTTTATTTAAAGTGGAATGCAGCTCAACTCTAAATTATATGCCATTTTAAAATGTAAAAGGTCAATTTACGTGTCACAATAACTAGTGATGAAAGGATCAGAACTTCTAAGCTCAGAAAATTACTTTCTCCTACAGTATGGAGGTTTCTTAAAAAACTAAAAATAGAGCTACCACATGATCCAGTAATCCCACTCCTGGGCATATATCCAGAGAAAACTCTAATTTGAAAAGATACATGCACCCCAATGTTCATAGCAGCACTATTTACAATAGCCATGACATGGAAGCAACCTAAATGTCTATTGAAAGATGAATGGATAAAGAAGATGTGATATATACATATACAACGGAATATTACTCAGGCATTAAAAAGAATGAAGCAATGCCATTTGCAGCAACATGGATGGACCTAGAGATTATCATACTGAGTGAAGTAAGTCAGACAGAGAAAGACAAACATCATATGACATCACTTACATGTGGAATCTAAAAAAATGATACAAATGAACTTATTTACAAAATAGAAATAGACTCACATAGAAAACAAACGTATGGTTACCAAAAAGGAAAGGGGGAACAGGGATAAGTTTGGAATTTGGAATTAACAGATACACACTATTACATATAAAACAGATAAACAACAAGGACCTACTGTATAGCACTGGAAACTATATTCGGTATCTTATAATAACATATAATGGAAAAGAATCTGAAAAAGAATGGGTATACATACATGTATATGTATAACTGAAATCACTTTACTGTACACCTAAAACACTGTAAATCCAACTATACTTCCATTAAAAAAAATTTAAAAAAAAAGAAAAAAAGAAGAGAAATTAGTTTCTCCAAAAGCTTCTCCAACTATATTACTTGGTGTCTTCAAAATATGTTACATATATAATCTCAGGACAATAGCTGAACCCACAAGTAATAATAATTTAAAACATTCCTGTGCAAAAGAGTACATACTGTATGATTGCAGTTCTAAACTAAGTAAAACTAATCTTTGTTCATAGAGGTCAGAATGGTGATTGCCAGGATAGGTAAGTGTGGTGAATGACTAGAAAGGGGTACAAAGGAACTTCTGGACTGAGGGAAATGTTCTTTTATCTTGATGTAGTAACAATGGTATACGTTCTCAAAACTGATCAAACTCTTCACTTTAAATCTGTGCATTTTTTAAAAAGGTTTATTTATTTATTTAATTTTTGGCTGCGTTGGGTCTTCATTGCTGAGTGCAGGCTTTTCTCTAGTTGAGGTGAGAGGGGGCTACTCTTCGTTGCGGTGTGCGGGCTTCTCACCGCGGTGTCTTCTCGTTGCGGAGCACGGGCTCTAGGCACGAGGGCTTCAGTAGTTGTGGCACGCAGGTTCTAGAGCGCAGGCTCAGTAGTTGTGGCGCACGGGCTTAGTTGCTCTGCAGCATGTGGGATCTTCCCAGACCAGGGCTTGAACCCATGTCCCCTGCATTGGCAGGCGGATTCTTAACCACTGTGCCACCAGGGAAGTCCCAATCTGTGCATTTTATTGTATATAAATTAACCTCGAAAGAAGTATTTGGAAAAAAAAATGAGAGCAATGTAAAAATGTTCTTGAATCCTCTTGAAAGGCCACAATTCATACATAAAAATGATAAAACGCCAAGTATTTTGTGAAATACCTGAATACTGAATGTCTTCTACTGATTGCTATATATAAACATGGATTTCTGCAGAAGCAGGAGTTGCTTTGGTTAAACTTTCAGAATTTTATTTCTGAACTGAATTCACTGTTTTCCATTCACCAAGAGCTTCAAACAACACATAACTTAAGTTCATAACCATTAACCCTGTAGTTTATTTCTGTTAATGGCAACCATACAGAAAAGCTAAACTTACAACATGACTTTGATAAAGTAATCCCTGGCTGATCCTTTAATGAAGGTACTCTTCAAATATGACATCTCACCTTCTATTTGCCTATCTTCTGAATATAGGTACAGACCATGGAATTTTCCATCTAGGATTCTTCATAACCACAAGGACAATTACTACAGTGAAAGCCAGAAAACAAGCTGTTTTGACTTCATTTTCTCTCTTCTTTGACATTCCCTCCAATCTGTGCTCTAAGCCCATTCTAGACTTCAAAAAACTGTGCCAGATATGGTAGACATGATGAAGAATGAGATGTAGTGCCTTGCCTCTAATGACAGAGGAAAGACAGATATATAAACCATAAAGATAATATACTGTGAAAAACTATGTAATAGAAATAAGCAGAGAACAGATTCAAAGAGGGGAACTTACATGGATGGAGAACAGATAACAGTGGTATGACATTTGGGCTATAGCCTTAGGCCTTGAAACACACTGCCTTAATGCTTCTAGCTTGTGCATTCTCTGCCTGGAATACTTCAGTCCAATTCATCCCCTGCCTAGTTTTTCTATTCTCTTTAGACTTAGCTGAATAACCTAGCTGAAGAACTTCAATTGAATAAAACCGACTTTAATCGAAGAATGAGATACAGGTAACTACACTTTTAAATGTGAGGATTTATATAATTTAAAAAATATCCCTCCCAGGAATGCATAGATTTTGAAAAGATGTTTTTTGAAATTTGCTTTTCAAGGCAACATGGAAACATCCACTAAGAATCATAATGTCCACAACCTTTTATTAAATAGTCACAACACATGAAGTTACCCTAACGTTATGACAGAATAGAATCGAGTACTACATATACGAAGGTATTTACTAATGTTATTGAGAATGCCAAAAGCTACTGAACTAAAGGAACAGCGGCATAACATACAGGCAAACAAGCTGATAGAAAGAATATGTAAAAATATTAAAAATGTGAAAAAAAAAATGTGATATTAAGTGGGGATATATATACACACACACATGCACAAAATACTGATGACAAACATCAAAATATGGATGAATATGGACCAAAAGTGTAAAATAATATGTAAAAAGGGAATACAATAATAGACACATAGATTTTACTAATTTAGTTAAAAATACTGAACATTTTTCTTATGTACTTTTCAAACACACAGAAAATAGAAAAAAATAGTACAGTGAACACCCATATGAACACCACTTAGATTCAATAACAGCCATATATGCTTCATGCACACACATATATACATTTTTCTAAATCATTTAGAAATGTATTACAAACACTGTAACACTTCACTTCTAAATACTTTAGTATGCAAATTTAAAGACATTCTCCAGAAACTACAACACCCTTATCACAGCTCATAAAATTAGCAATAGTTATCTAATATCATTTAAAATCCAGTCTATATTCAAATTTCCTCAACCCCCAAGTCTCTTATAAATAGCTTTTCAAAACCAGGGTCTAATGAATAATGAAGGATGCCACATTGTATTTGGCTGTTATATCTCGTCACTTTTAATCTGGAATAGTTACCCACTCCATGTGATTTTTTCTTTCATGACAGTGACTTTTTGAAGAAAGGAGGCCAGTTATCTTCTACAACATTCCACGTTCTGGACCTCTCTGATCATTTCTTTTGTGGTGTCATTTAACTTGTTGCTCTATCCCCAGTATTTCTGATAAATGGGAAAGTAGATCCTAAAGGTTTGTTTAAATTCCAGTTAAACTTTTTTGACCATAACACTTCATAGGTAATACAGTGTATTTCATACTGCATCTCAAATGAAAAAGCAAGTCTGACTGTCTGATTACAGTGACGCAAAATTTCACCTCTGATTCTAAGGATCTCTTTATTATAAAGGTATGTTTTCCTTTCAATACAACCAACCAACAAGTATTTGCTGAGATGATACTTTGACATCATGAGAATTCTAGAGGGGATTTAGATCAATCTTTCATCAAATAGTTTTTGCATCAAAACGTCTTTAATATTGTTTTACATTAACTTTTCTACTTTTCAGTATTTCAATTTTTAAACATGTATTTTCTACAAACTACAAAATTTATAAAAAAGTAAGATTCTCTTTTATAATGATGGCAGACTTACTCCTTAATTGAAATGTGAGCACCTTCTTTCTTTTTGACTTTGTTTGAAACCCTGTAAGGAAAATAAAGGAATTTAGAAGCATAGAACACGGGAGAAAGTATTTGCAAACGAAGCAACTGACAAAGGATTAATCTCCAAAATGTACAAGCAGCTCATGCAGCTCAATATCAAAAAAACAAACAACCCAATCCAAAAATGGGCAGAAGATCTAAATAGACGTTTCTCCAAAGATATACAGATTGCCAATAAACACATGAAAGGATGCTCAACATCACTAATCATTAGAGAAATGCAAATCAAAACTACAATGAGGTATCACCTCACACAGGTCAGAATGTCCATCATCAAAAAATCTACAAACAATAAATGCTGGAGAGGGTGTGGAGAAAAGGGAAACCTCTTGCAGTGTTGGTGGGAATGTAAATCGATACAGCCACTATGGAGAACAGTATGGAGGTTCCTTAAAAAACTAAAAATAGAATTACCAAATGACCCAGCAATCCCACCCTGAGAAAACCATAATTCAAAAAGAGTCATGTACCACAATGTTCATTGCAGCGCTATTTACAATAGCCGGGACATGGAAGCAACCTAAGTGTCCATCGACAGATGAATGGATAAAGAAGATGTGGCACATATATACAGTGTAATATTACTCAGCCATAAAAAGAAACGAAATTGAGTTATTTGTAGTGAGGTGGATGGACCCAGAGTCTGTCATACAGAGTGAAGTAAGTCAGAAAGAGAAAAACAAATACCGTATGCTAACACATAAAAAAAAGAAAAGGAAAAAAAAAAGAAAAAATGGTTCTGATGAACTTAAGGGCAGGACAGGAATAAAGACGCAGACATAGAGAATGGACTTGAAGACACGGGGAGGGGGAAGGGTAAGCTGGGACAAAGTGAGAGAGTAGCATCGACATATATACACTACCAAGTGTAAAATAGCTAGCTAGTGGGAAGCAGCTGCATCGCACAGGGAGATCAGCTCGGTGCTTTGTGACAACCTAAGGGACAGGGAGGGTGGGAGGGAAACGCAAGAGGGAGGGGATATGGGGATATATTATACATATAGCTGATTCACTTTGTTATACAGCAGAAACTAACACAACATTATAAAGCAATTATACTCCAATAAAGATGTTAAAAAAAAAAAGAATAGAACACACATTTTATACAGAAGTGAACATTTTGTTTCACATAAGACATTTCATTAATTCTCTTTAACAAAATATCATCAGAAAATAAGTCTACCGCCTTCAAATGTACTTTAAAAGTGACTCCAAAGTAAACAATTATTAGGCTGCAATTAAGAAAGTTTTCTTCTTTCACTAAGTCTGAAGATGTTCCTAAGCCAACTTATATCCTATTTTCTGTCAAATAAAATATATAATGTGTCATACTCATTTATTAAAATAAAACCATTAAAAACCAGTACTCACTAGACAAAAATACTTTAGAAGTTAAAAAAAAAAAAATCAAGACTCAAATATTTACTGTTTTTCCTGGTTATACTTAGCACAAATGTCCTACTCCTCTCTTCTCTCTTCCGGCCTCGATGCCTTCTATCCTTCCCTACATATATACTAGCTTTCGACTTCACTATTAATCTATATCTTTGAGGCCACAAGATGTATTAAAGGAGATTTGTTACTAACAAGTACCAAAGTTAGAGCCTGTGCTATGTTATTTCAGTAACATTACTCTCATTCATCTGCATTCTGCTAGGACTTCTAGAAAGAGGAAAATGTATAGGCTAAGAGCTAGGCCCAAATCCTGTCTGGCTGCTCTTATGGGAACAGGTTAGTAATGGAAAAGTTGTCAATCACGTATGCTTCTGTGAAGCAATGGTTCAGAATCGCTACCTGAAGGCAACGCTCTCTAAAACACACATAAGCTATTGGAAAACATGACAATGAACAGTAGCTTCTTCTTTTTAATGGTAAAAATTTCCAAGGGACAAAAATGCAAGATCTAGGAAATGGCAATTTGTTTACACTTCTGAATATGCACATAGGTTTATATTTTAATTTATGCAGATATACAAATAATACTGCAAAAAGTAAAGATCATTTCTCTGGAACAAGTTAATCATAGCTTAGCCCTGAATTTGTGGCAAATATACTGGACAAGGCTGCTTTCCTAGGAACTGCTGCTTGAACTCACAAAAGAAACAGAAACATCTGCATTTTGTTGGTTAGGACTAGAGTTCAAAGTCGGTTGAAAATCTGCTAGGTTTTAATAACAGTACAATCAAGTATGTGAAATATGAAAGTTTATGAGTACAATTAACCAACTTTAATTTTCATCCAGGTCATCCTTCAAATCAAATATATTCTGAAACGTTAGAACACTCATATTTTTTAACTGCTGCTAGAGTTATCAAAGAAGAAAGCAATAAGGTGTATAACTATTTAAGGCTGTGGTAAAACAAACATTTTCAAGTTGCGCCAGTGGCAATACACATGGAAAGAATTGTGGAAAGGCAGTCAACAGTATCCAAAGCTACTAAAATGTTTAAAAACTAAACTAAAATAAAATGTTTATACTTTCTGACCCAATAATGATAATTCCAGATGTCATAAGGAAATAATCTGCAAGAAGCTTTATATATAAGAATGGTTATCTAATTACCAGAGGAAAAACTTGCTAATGTTCAACATTTAGCAAATGATGAACTTATTCTGAACCAGACTTACTATGAACCAGGCACTATTCCAGATGCTAAAGATCCAAGGTTATAAGACAGACAAGGTCCCTGCTCCCATGGAGCTCACATTCTACTAGAAGGAGACAGATAAACAGGTAAAGAAAATCATACCAAGAACGATAAATGCCACACAGAGAATCTAAGTGGGGTGATATAATAGAGAATGAGGGCGGATCACTTCTAGCTTAATCAGGAAGATGAAATTTCAGTTGAGATCTGAGTAAGAAGCCAGACAAGTGAAATACAGGGTAATAGCTTTCCAGACTAAAGAATAACGAGTGCAAAGGCCCAGAAGAAGGTATAAATCTGGACATGAGCAAGAAAAGAGGCCAGTGTTGCAGGAGTGTACTGAGTAAGAAGAGTGTGGAGGAACTTCCCTGGTGGTCCGGTGGGTAAGCTCTACGCACCCAATGCCCGGGTTCGATCCCTGGTCGGGGAACTAGATCCTGCATGCATGCTGCAATTAAGAGTCCACATGCTGCAACTAAGAAGACTGCATGGTGCAACTAAAGATCCCGCATGGTGCAACTAAGACCCCATGCAAATAAATAAATAAATACTTGAAAAAATAAAATAAAATAAAATATCACTCTAGCTGCTGTATTCAGAATGGATTTGGCAGGATGGGACTTGAAATTTCGTAAGCAAAAAGAATACTTGGGATCTGCTGCAGTAAGGTGAGAGATAATGATGTCTTATCCAGAATATATAAAGAGCTATTACAACTCATCAACAAAAAGACAAACAACCTATTTAAAAAATAGGCAAAGGATGTGAATAGACAGTTCTCCAAAAAAAGATATATAAATGGCCAACAAGCACATGAAAAGATGCTCAACATCATTTAGTCATTAGGGAAGTGCAAATCAAAACCATAATAACTATCACTTCATACCCACTAGGATGGCTATAATCAAACAAGGAGACAATAGTAAGTGTTGGTGACGATGTGGAGAAACAGAAACCCTCACACATCACTGGTGGTTATAATAAAATGGTGCAGTCACTTTATTTATTTACTTATTTATTTTTTAAAGACTTCTTTTTGATGTGTACCATTTTTTTAAAGTCTTTATTGAATTTGTTACAATATTGCTTCTGTTTTATGTTTTGGTTTTTTGGCCAAGAGGCATGTGGGATCTTAGCTCCCCGACCATGGTTCCGCTACAGTGATCTTTTGAGCCAGCAATTCTACGCCTAAATACATACCCAAGAAAACTGAAAACATATGTCCATACAAAATTTTACACACAAATGTTGGTAACAGAATTATTCATTGTAGCCAAAAAGACGAGACAACCCAAATGTCCATCAACTGATGAATGGATAAGCACAACGTGGTACATCCATGCAATTAAAAGAAATGGGGACCCGAACGAACTTTTTGGCCAATCCAATATATCCCGGTTAAAAAAAGAGATGATAGTATCTTGAATGGGTATTAGTGGAGAAAAATCAAAGTGCACTGATTCAGGATCTGTATGGAAATAGTCAACAGAACTTTCTTACAAATTGGTTATAAAAAGCGAAGGAAAGTGAGGAATCAATCAATGCTAATTCCACATTTGTGGCTTGAGAAACTGGTGCTGGCAGTGCATCAATGTCACTGCTTACTGAGATGGAAAGGCTGTGGGAATAGAGGTGTATGAAATAACACTGACAGTTCGGTTTTGGCTATATTTGGTTTGAGATGTACCTAACAGACATTCATGTGGTGAGGGAAAACAGGCAGTTGGATAAACAAGTCTCAAATTCAGAGCTAGACATCTGAGAACTTCCAGTACAGACATGCCATTTTAAGTCCTAGAGCAGATGAGGTCACCTAGTGAAAGTTTATAGTTAGAGAAGAGAAGGGGGCTATGGGTTGGGCATAAGGAATCCCACACAGATATTGGGTAGAGGAGGAAAAGCTGTTAAAGGAGTCTAAAAGGAGCAGCCAAGGAAGAAGGTATAAGACTAGTAGACTAAAACGTGTTACTGAAGGCAGGAGAAAAAAGTCTTTCAAAAGTGTAGTCAAATATATTAAAATGTTGCTGAGAGGTAAGAGACATAAAGCAGAGAACTGACCACTGAGTCAGCAATCTGGAGGTAAAATCTCAATACAGGGCTCCCCTGGTGGCACAGTGGTTAAGAATCCACCTGCCAATGCAGGGGACATGGGTTCGAGCCCTGGTCCGGGAAGATCCCACATGCTGTGGAGCAACTAAGCCCACATGCCACAACTACTGAAGCCTGCGTGCCTAGAGCCTGTGCTCCGCAACAAGAGAAGCCACCACAATGGGAAGCCCGCACACCGCAATGAAGAGTAGCCCCCGCTCACTGCAACTAGAGAAAGCCGGCACGCAGCAACGAAGACCCAACACAGCCAAAAATTAATTAATTAATTAATTTAAAAAAATCTTTAAAAACAAAAAAATCTCAATACAGTAGGAAAGACAGAAGTCTACGTGACAGGCCTGAAGAGAATGTGAGATAAGGGAGTAAGGAGGACAACTAGAGGTAATTTTTGGAAGAAGTTTGTCTATGAAGCGGAGGAGAGAAATGATGTGATCACCAGGGAAGTTAGAAAGAATATAGTTGAAGTAAATGGTCAGTAAAGTTTTTTTTTTTTTTTTTTGGCTACACAACGTGGCATGGGGGACCTTAGTTCCCCAACCAGGGATCGAACCTGTGCCCCCTGCAGTGGAAGTTTGGAGTCCTAACCACTGGACTGCCAGGGAAATCCTGAACTAAATTCTTATAGAATGTCTTTATATATAGAAAGATGAACATAAAAACAATACATTTCTTATGAGCACTCATATATACCTGAACACAGAGAAAGAGATTTTGATAGGCTATACGGCAAACTAGTATCAGTGGTGACCTCTGGAGAACGGGTAGAAACTGGGCCTGGCTTTTTTTTTTTTTTTAATTTTTATTGGAGTACAGTTGATTTACAATGTTGTGTTAGTTTCTGCTCTAGAGCAAAGTGAATCAGGTTATACATATACATATATCCACTCTTTTTTAGATTCTATTCCCATATAGGTCATTACAGAGTATTGAATAAGAGTTCCCTGTGCTATATAGTAAGTTCTTATTAGTTATCTATTTTACATATAGTAGTGTGCATATGTCAATCTCAGTCTCCCAATTTATGGGCATGCCTTTGGTCACCAACAGGATTTTTGTCTCACCTTTAATTTTTGAAAATTTTACAAGGTTTTACATTTATCACTTGTAATTAACAAATATATATTTTTAAAGGATACAAAACAATGTAAATGGTATGAGGACAAAACTATATTTAAAAAGTCAGTCATGTAAGACTAAAGAGATATGACAACAAAAGGTAACATGTGGCCCTGGACTGAATTCTAGATTAAAAAAACAACCTTCTTTTGTTGTAAAGGGCATTCATAAGACAACTGGCAAAATTTGAATAAGGACAGTAGATAAGATCACAGTATCAGTATTAATCGATTTAAGTTCCTGATTTGATAACTATATGGTGATTATACAAAAGAATGTTCTTGCTTTCAGGAAATACATAGTGTATTTAAATGCTAGGGGCATCGTATCTGCAACTGATTCTGAATAGCTTCGGGGGGAAAAATATAGATAGATACAGAGAAAGAGAGAGAAAGAGAGAGGAGAGAGAAGGAAAAATGAAATGAATGAGAATGAGAAACCTAAAGGGGTAAAAAGTTGACATTTGGGGAACCTACACATGGAAATTCTTGTACTATTTTTGCAACTTTTCTGTAAGTCTGAAATTATTAAAACAACAACACACTTGTATTTTGTTTTGGTTACCTACCAAAGCTGAACCTTCACATACCATGTGATCCAGCAATTCCACTCCTAGGTATATACCCAAGAGAAATGAAAACGTACATCCACACAAAAACTTGTACACGAATGTACGTAGCAGCATTATTCATTACTGCCAAAAAGTGGAAACAACCCAAATGGATAAAATGTGGTATACACAACAGAGTATTATTTGGCAATAAAAAATGAAGTACTGATACATGCTACAACACAGATGGATCTAGAAAATATTATGCTGAGTGAAAAAGGATACACACAAAAGATCACATACAGTACAATTCTATTTATTCAAAATGTCCAGAATAGGCAAATCCAAAAGAAGATAGAAAGTAGTTTAGTCATTGCCTACTGCTGGGAGGTTGGGGAAAATGAGGGTTTGTGATTTTCTTGGGGTTGGGGGTTAGATAATGAAATTATTCTAAAATTGATTGTAGGGACTTCCCTGGCGGTCCAGTGGTTAAGACTCTGCACTTCCAATGCAGGGGGCGCAGGTTCAATCCCTAGTCAGGGAACTAAGATCCCACATGCCGTGCAGTGTGACCAAAAACAAATAAAATGAAATGAAACAAAATGAAACGAAACGAAATGAAATTAAATAAAATAAAATTGATTATAGTGATGGCTACATAATTGTGAATAAAAACTAAAACCACTGACCTGTGGTTTCATACACCTCTATTCCTGCACTTTAAATGGGTGACCTGTATACCATGTAAATTGTATCTTAATAAAGCTTACTTATTAAAAATATTTAATAGCCTCAAATTGGAAACAAACCAAATGTCCATCAACGGTTAAAATGAATAAACAGATTATGGTATATGTATACAATGGAATGAAATACAGCTACAACCACACACAACAATGTAGATTAATCTCACAAAGTGCTGAGCAAAATTAGCCAGCCATAAAGGAGTATATGTGTGATTCTATTCACAAAATTTAAAAATTTGATGACATTGTAAGTCAGGAAAAGGGTTACCCTTAGGAAAGGGATTGGTAATGACTGGAAGGGGATAAAAGGAAACTTTAGGATTGTGGTCTTTTTCTTGATATTAGCGCTGATTACACAAATGTGGTCACTTTGTGAAAATTCATCAATCTGTAGACTTCTAATATGTGTACTCTTCTGCTTGCATATTTCAATAAAAAGTTTACACTAACAACAACAGCCAAACAAAGCCATGAACGTTTGCATAATATGAACCTGAAAACAAGGCAAAATATGGTGCATCTGGGTACTAGAACTATGGATGGATTTTGCCCCCTCTATCTTTCCTGTCTAAAAAGTTTAAAAGTAAACATAACTTATGCCAATACTTTACATATAATTATTTTTCAAAATACAGTTGGCCTTCTGTATCCACAGATTCCACATCTGCAGATTCAACCAACTGCAGATCAAAAATATTAGAAAAAAGGAATTCCAGAAAGTTCCAAAAAGCAAAACTTTAATTTGCTACACACCAGCAACTACTTACATATCATTTACATTGTATTAGGTATTATAAGTAATCTAAAGATGATTCAAAGTAGACAGGAGAATGTGTGTAGGTTATATGCAAGCAGTATGCCATTTTCTATAAGGGATGTGAGCATCCCTGAATTTTGGTACCTGCAGGGATCCTGGAGCCAATCGCCTGCAGATACCGAGAAACGACTATATTTCATAATTTACAGAAAACATGCAGAGAAATTTGAAGTGCAGAAGGGGGAAGCTTAGAAAGTTATCAGATGACTGGTCTCAAAACACATTACGAACTATTAATTTAGTTTCCATTATCATTTCGGTCATTAAAAGGGGAACTTCATCATATCGTACAAATATATCAGGGTTATACAACAGCTGAAGAGTAGCTTTAAAGTAAGAATATTGGTGGAGGAATGTACAGATGATATACTTATAAAATAATTACATCTTCAAGTCAGTTGTTTAGTTTCTTCTATATATTAGTTAACTAAAAATTCAAGTATCACATCATAATCTTAGCATGCCATATTAGTTTCATTTTTAAAAAACTTTAAAATTTCCTGCTAAATTACAATAGAACATGTGTGCAACAGATGGATGCATAAAACGAGAAGTTTGGAGCCTCAGTCCCTAAGGTCCAGTTTGGCATTTATCACACCAGACTTTCACTGTGCACAAAAATAACCTATTTTTTGGTCTTTCTTTTCCTTTTTTTTGGGGGGGGGGCTGGGGGAGTGGGGGGTATTATCCTTTCTTTTTCCATCTCCTACAACCCATTTTATTTCAAATCAAAACAGAAAGACTAATGAGATTGGAAAATAATTTAGAAAAAGTTTCATTAAATTAGAAAATGTACACATTTGTCCCTTGATAGCCATGGGGGATGAGTTCCAGGATACACCCCCATCCCGCCCTGCCACTGAACACCAAAATCTGCAGATGCTCCAGTCCCTTATATAAAATGGCACAGTACTTGCAGGTAATCTATGCACGTCCTCTCATATACTTTAAATCACCTCTAGGTTACTTATAATATCTAATACTATGTAAATAGTTGTCAGCATGCAGTAAATTCAAGTTTTGCTTTTTTGGAACTTTCTGGAATTTTTTTCCTTCGAACATTCACAGTTGGTTGAACGCATGGGTGCAGAACCCATGGATACAGAGGGCCAACTGTAATAAAAATAACCTAATAATATGAAAGGTTTTTAAATGCACTACAACTGTACTTAGTGGGGACAATACACGAGTAATTTTAGCCTTAGATAGCTGTATTGTTTAAAACTGTAAGGTACAGACATACCTTGCTTTATTGTACTTTGCAGATACTGTATTCTGCACAAATTGAAGGCTGGGGCAACCCTGTGTTGTCAGATAGTAGCTAGCTTTTCTCAGCAATAAAATATTTTAAAATTAAGGTAGGTACACTGTTTTTAAGACATAATGCTACGTACGTACATAATACGTACTAGAATACAGTATAGTGTAAACATAACGTTTATATGTACTAGGAAACCAAATAATTCATGACTTGCTTAATTGTGACACTCACTTCATTGCAGTGGTCTGGAACTGAACCTGCCTATAGTTTTCAACTCTTAGGATATACCTAACATAAGAAACCACTTTTTAGTCACAAACGAAACAAAGTCACAAAACCACAAAGTGACTGTCAGGAAAGATGCTGAGTGATCACTTACCATATAGTAACCAGTATGATAACCACTCATGTACCAAGAGATTAACATACTTCCCAAAGCATCAGCATCATCCAGAGAATCTGGACATATGGGAGGTGGTGGGGGAATTATCTGGAAAGAGAAAGATACACTTTAAAATCAGTAGACAAAAACATAAGGTCTGGAAACCTATTTTATGTACAGAATGCTGGATGTTAGTTGTATCTTTTCCTACATTCCATGTCATCTCCTAGTTAAAATTTTTTTAAAAATCTGGGATTTGGAGAAAGCCAACCAGTAACAACAACAAGAGACCAATAAAATTAAATTGAACAAGAATCAAAAGGCAACAGGTCACATAAAATATTTAAACATTTTGCTTTCATTAGACCTATTTTTCTGTGCCATTATGAAGCTATAGGTAAAAACCAAGGATAAATACTTCCATGGTTTTCCTCAAAAAACACCCACACAGCGTTTCAAGTAAAAGTTCTGGCTAGAACATCTGCACTGCCCCCACCCCAACGCAGTCTGCCAAAAAGTGTCTTTGTATTTTGCCTATTGTTGATATCTAAAAGTTTACCATTAGATATCCGGACAGTCTACATGATCAGACCATGCCTGGAAGGGTAAAACATTAATCTTAAGGTATGGTGTAATTAAATCCTTTTGGATAGGCGCTATCTCCCTTAGAATGAGATACTGCTGCCAGGAAGGAAGGATGAATAATATGGGCTATAAGAGGATTGAGTCTGGGTAGCAGAAGGTCATTAAAAACAAAAACCCTGGGACTTCCCTGGTGGCACAGTGGTTAAGAATCCGCCTGCCAATGCAGGGGACACGGGTTCAAGCCCTGGTCGGGGAAGATCCCACATGCCACGGAGCAACTAAGCCCGTGTGCCACAACTACTGAGCCTGCGCTCTAAAGCCCGCGAGCCATAACTACTGAGCCCACGTGCCTAGAGCCCATGCTCCGCAACAAGAGAAGCCACCGCAATGAGAAACCCGGGCACCGCAAGGAAGAGCAGCCACTGCTCGCCGCAGCTAGAGAAAACCTGCGCACAGCAACGAAGACCCAACGCAGCCAAAAATAAATTAAAAAAAACCCAAAAAACAAAAACAAAACCCTGAAGTTTAGTCCAAATTTTTACCCATCAGAACTTGGCTGTGACATTTCCGAACTACCTATGTTCTGCTAAATCCCAAACTGTGTATGAAAGCAAAGTTTAATCTGAATTCTTTTGCACTTACTGGTGGTCCAGAAGGAAATGGAGGCGGCCAGCATGACGGGAAGGGTGGCGGCGGCGGTGGGCCACTGAATTTTAGACCTGGCTGTAAAGAACATTTCAAAGAAAGACCAATTTAACAGTTTCAATATGTAAAGAGCAAAAAAGAATTCAATGTCAAAAGAATCGAAATAATTGCCCAGAATAATATCTATATTATTCATATCAAAAAGGTTAAATAGAATTTCACGTACCAAATGCTGAAGTCATATAGACTCATAAATTTAGATTTTTCTCGTTTCCTTTCTATGTAGACATTCAGACAGTAAAGCCAAAGTAAGAAAAATTTAAAATTACCTAATAAATCAGAGACCGTACACTCAGCAAGACATTTCCATCATAAAAGACTGTATCTCCCGCAATTTCATTAACTAAATTGCATAATCTATTGGACGTCCTTTCACGTACATATGCTAATTTAGCGCATATATTATAAAAATTAGTGTCTCTCACTTAACAAGAAAAATCAGCCCCCTGAGACCAATGAAGCATGTTCGTTATGTATATAAATTAAGAGGTCTGACCATTCTGAAAAATGTAATAGAATATAAACCTCAACAAGGAAGCTCTCAACAGGGAATTCTAAGGGAAAGTTTTAATGTCACGCTTGATTTTAAAAATCTTTATTATTATCACTGCCTGAAGAAATCAATGCTTTATACAAAACTACTGGACAGGGACTTGGATTCCATGATATAACCTAAACTAAAAATCCTTTTTGTTTAAGTTGATTTGCTACTGATAACCAAAAGAACCATGAATAAAAACAGTATTTACATTTTGCTCTACAAAACAGTCTGGGAGCTTCTTTGGATTTCACCTGTATCAGATGTAAATATTGTGTTCTCTTCCAATTTTTATATACCTTATACAAGTGACACAGGGAACTACAGCACAACATCCAGCTGATGATAAAATATTATACTTTCAAACTTAAGTTTGCTAATCTATTTTTTTAAAATTAATTTTTATTGGAGTATAGTTGCTTTACAATGTTATGTTAGTTTCTGCTGTACAGCAAAGTGAATCAGTTATACATGTACATATATCCCCTCTTTTTTCAATTTCCTTCCCATTTAGGTCACCACAGAGCATTGAGTAGAGTTCCCTGTGCTATACAGTAGGTTCTTATTAGTTCTCTGTTTTACACATAGTACAGTATATATGTCAATCTCCAAAAGTTGGTTAAGTTATTACTCTAATATACCTAATACTCTATAAAAATTGTTAGGAAAGGCTTTCATTATAAACTATGCTGCATTACTATCTTATTTCCTTTTCAAAGAATTCTCAGGTATGTATTTACAACATCTATGGAAAGCTACGAAAGCTTCATGAGGGAAATCCCTAGCGGTCCAGGTGGCCCGGGTTCAATCCCTGGTCCGGGAACTAAAATCCTGCAAGCTGCAGGGCGCAGCCAGAAAAAAAAGTTTCGTGAGAAAAGCTACAATTCACTTAATGGAGGGGCTGAATGTTCCAATACTATATTAACTATTTCCTGGAAAACCTTTTCTGGGTAGAAGTTTACCTTTCCTGGTCCCAGACCTGATCCTGGCATATGGGGTGGTGGAGGGAGAAAAGAGTTCCATGGAGCAGCTTTTGACTTGATGCTATTTGGTTTATTTACAGGAGACCTGGAGGAGTTCTCGCTTTCATCTGTTGAAATTTGACTTTCATTTTCATTCTTTTAAGAGAAAGAAATACATGTATTTTTGTTATAAAGGCATCATTAAGAAAAATATAATGCTTCAGTGGACCAAACTGACAACCAGTTTTACTGCTTAATTTCTCATCTAGTTTCTGCTTCCAAGAATTCCATTTTTTTATCCTTACCTCCCGAGCATTCTGTTCTATATTATTAGCTACTTCAGAGGTTGTGGAAAGTAGATCAGACAGATTTTGCTCCTCTCTATTTCCATATCCAGTGTAAATGACAACACAGGTTTCTCTCTTAAAGTCAATCGAGGCAATGGTAGCTGGGTAAACACAGCCATCTTCTGACCAAATGGCAGCACATTTGTCACCAACTTTCCACTATAAAAGAAACCAAAGATAGACACACACACACACACACACACACGCACATTTCTTTAAAAGAGGGTAAACTATAATCTTGTTTGGGTGGGGTAGGGTTGGGGGTGGAGGGGATAGTCTCCAGTTAACTGTTCTGGGATGCAGAACGTTATAGTGAAAAAACTTCGGGCCAAAACCACAGAAATCTGAATTCTAATATAAATATAACATGACATAGTCCTGCCGTTTATATAATCATGGACCAGTTTCTTAATCTCCTTGAGTCTTATCTTCCTCATCTGTTAAGCGGGTGTAGTATAATCTGCCTCACATATTTGTTGTGAAGAACAGAAAGGAGGGGAAACATGTAAAGTGTCCAGTACGCTAGCCCAGCACATAGCACGTGCTTATCAAACATCAGCTCTCTTCCCCCTTGGTAATGATGAAACTAAAGCAACTAATTAATGAGACACCAAAATAATTAGCCTCTATGTGGACTGTTTTAAATAGCAGAAATGACTCTACGCAGAATATCTGGTCCCCAGGTATTAACAGTTTTAGGATTTTTGAAGGAAAAAAAAGGATACCTCTCTCAGTTTTAGAAAAGTCAAACACTGCCAATTCAGTTTAAGCCTTCAGGTACTTCTTCCAAGTTGCACTGCCTTCTTCCCCTCTACCCCCAACATAAACACTATCCTGAATTTAGTATTTATCATTTCCTCCTAATTCTTTATATTAACATGCATGTTCCTAAACAATAGAAAGTTTAATAAGTGCTTTAGAAATTTTATGATTATATGTCAATAGAAAACACTGTCCTAATAATTTAAAGGTATTTTATACTATTTAATAAGGACAGTAACAAGAAATTCTTTGAAGTTAAATCTCAAGGTTTTAAAATAACCTGCTTCAAGGGAGTTGTGGTATTCTTTCTTTGGCTTTTATTCTTCTTAGCAGGTTTTCTTTTAGGTGTGCCTTTTGGTTTTTCTGAAACTTCGGAAATGTCACCGTTCTTTAGAGCGTGCTATGAAAACATGAATAGAAACGTACATGTTACAGGGTGATATACTGAAAAAGTCACAATGTAACTCAGTCACTATAAACTGGTCTCCAGGCCCCACCGTCTCAGATAGCTTCTATTTCCTCTTTTCACTATCCCACATGCTACAGAAACTGCTCTTGAAGGTACCATATATCTGATAATCAGCTCTAAGGACCCTTTTAAGCAAGTCTCCTCACTCTCAACCTTTCCATAACATTAGACTCTGTCAATCATTTTTCTTTTTGATAGTCACAACATTTTTGATGACATAGCAATGTTGGGCCCTAATGCTTTTATTACTTCTCTGATCAAGTCTAAAACTTGGGCACTCCCAACAAGAACTGGCCATCCTTCTTTACCAGCTTATGATCATCTATTCCTATTACTTCAATTATACTTTCTATGCAAACAAACTTCCAAAGCTATTATCCAGCTCTGACTTTTCTCCTTAGTTCAACATTTCCAATTACCAATTTCATATCTTCACATTTACCTCAAATGCAACACAATTAAAAGTAAACTCTCTCTTGCCCAAATCAGTTCTTTTTCTCTGCTCAGTCTACTTCCCCATGCAATATCACCAACCCCGTCCCACATCGAGCCCCATTTTAATCTGCGTTTTATAGAACTCTCTTGGTAACTCTGCATTAGTGTTACTTCTAGTCTAAATGTATGTTGGAAAGCATGTTATTGACAAATCTAGAGTTCAGCTTCAAGGATGACATACAGATCTGACCTCTACCTCATGCTACAGGAGTGACTAGGGGTGGAAGTGGACTCCATGCTTGGTGCTCTGTATGAGCGTATGCTCTGTGCCTGGACTACTGACGGCCCATGTATGATGATCAATAAGACTAAGCACCTTAGTGGGGAAAATGATGATATTGGACAACTGTGTAAATGTCTTGTTTGAGCCACAAAAAAATAGACTTCGCCCTGCAAAAGAAATGTATATTCCTTGACATTCATCACCATCAGGAACACCTGACTTGACACCTCATAGGATCTGGGGAGGATTACATTAATTTAATGTATGTAAAGCACGTGGAACAGTGCCTAGAACACTGTAAACACTCTGCAAGTATTCATTACTGCACGAGGCTATTTATCCTCAATATTATTTCAATAAAGGCTTGTTAAATGTTTCAAAAGTATCATTCAGATTGTCCTTCCACTAATCTGAATTAGAAGACCATGATAGTTTGATACAGTCTAAACACATTAAAAATTATAAACGTTTAAAACTCTGCTTAAATTGCCTCTGTTAAAGGGATGACATATAGACTGGCTACCAACTTCTAAAGGAAGATAACTAATTTATCTAACCTGTTATCTTTTAATCTTCAAAATTAGACTAATATGTACTTTAACATTTTACTGTAAGTATGCTATCATTTTTTTCCCCGAATGAGTACACATGAGGAAATAAGGAAAAGAATAAATAAGCATTTCATACCTTAAATGAAGCTACAGCTTTATCATAAGCTTTTATCAATGCTGTATCATCCCAAATGTCAGAATCATCACTCTGGGAAGGGTAAAGAATAAAAACAATTCATGTTTGGTTGGATTTCATCAAAAATGTGTGTTAGTAACAAGTAATAAGAGCTATCTTAATTCAGACATAATGAAATTACATTAAAAATGGGTATTTTAAATCCTAAATAAACCACAAGAAGCCTACCTGCTTAGAGATTATGGGACATTACCCCCAAAGCTAGACATACGTAAATGTTCTAAGAGTGCCATGAAGTAAACACTCCACAATTTAATTCCTATCCACCAACCATAAGTGGATCTGCTCAAGGGTAATCCACGTTTCAGTCTTTTCTAAGAGCAGATAAAGGGTTTAGTTTGGCAGAACGGGAAAACAACCGGCCACCAGGGATTTAAGACATACTGTCACACAAAAGAATAATATAAAATAAATATGATAAAATATTAAAACATGAAGTACAAACAAATGTTTTAATTCAAAAGTGGGAAGGAGAGGCTGAGAAACACTCTTGCCATAAACCCCTCTCCCGGTGTGGAGACCCACAGTCAGGAGTGAACTCACAACCTGGAGCTTTTCCCTGAGGAGCAACGGGTCTGAACTCCAAATTGGGCACCCTAGGTTTTAAGATCAGCACCTGAGAGATGAGTTCCCAAAACATCTAACTTTAAAAACCAAGGGGATTCACATCCGCGAAACCCACAAGGGAACAGTGACTGAAAGGGTTCCCATGCTTGGAATCACCCCTCCCCTCCAACGACCCAGCGCAGAAGCAGCTGATTGAGAGGCGCCCAGACTTTCTGTCAGAGGCTCATTTGCTTATCTTAAAGTGCTGACCTGCAGAGTAGGCATTTAATTTAACATACATCTAGGGACCTGCTGGGACACTAAGGACAGAGGCTAGCAGCACCATCTTTATGCTATCTGCCTCACTCCAGCCAGCAAGGGCCATCTTTGCCCTCTGCTGCTCTCCACAGCAGCAGTAACTCCTAGAGGGGAGCTTTTATGCACATCTGATGTCCCAGTTTTTATGTCTGGTGTCCTGGTTTTTACAGCTGCAGCCCAGGGTGGGGCTTACTGTGTTCTTGGGTCCCGTGGGACTGTTAACAATCAAAGAGAGTCCCAGTTTTTATGTCTGGTGTCCTGGTTTTTACAGCTGCAGCCCAGGGTGGGGCTTACTGTGTTCTTGGGTCCCATGGGGCTGTAACAATCAAAGAGACAGTCCTTGGCGGGCTACCACCCCCAGGAAACTGCACAGACAGCAGACTGAAACACACCCCATTCTTTCTGTGAAAAAGGCCTATTTGCTTGTAAAGGAAATTAGTCTTGAGGAGGAGGCTTCTAGTTTGGTGCATAGCTAGGGATCTACAGAGATGCTCAGAGGCTCCTGTATGCAACATCTGCACTCTCTCTCTGCCTGGCTCAAGCTCACTGCATCTCCCAGAAAGGAGCTTAATGTAAAATGTGACATCAAAGACAAAATGTGAAGGGGAGTAAAAATGTAGAGCTTTAGAATGAGTTCAAATTTAACTTATTATCAACTTAAAATAGATGGTAATAAATATAAGTTTTTATATGTAAGACTCATGGTAACCACAAGGCAAAAATCTATAGGAAATACACAAAAGATAAAGAGAAAAATATCTAAGCATACCATTAGAGAAAATGATCAAACCACAAATGAAGAGAGAGGAAAGAAGGAAACAGAAGAACTACAAAACCTCCAGAAGAAATTTAACAAAATGGCAATAAGCACACACCTATCAATAATTACTTAAAATGTAAATGGACTAAATTTAAATTCTCCAATCAAAAGACACAGACTGGTTGAATGGATAAAAAAACAAAACTCACCTATATGCTGCCTACAGGAGACTCACTTCAGATGTAAGAACACACACAGACTCAAAGTGAAGAGATGGAAAAAGATGTTCCATGCAAATGGAAATGAAAAGAAGGCTGGGGTAGCAATACTCGTAAGACAAGTAGACTTTAAAACAAAGACTGAAATAAAAGATAAAGAAGAGCACTACATAATAATAAAGGTGTCAATCCATGAAAAGGATACAACATTCGGCAATATTTATGCACCCAACACAGGTGCCCCTAAATATATAAAGCAAATATTAACAGACCTAAAGGGAGAGACAGACAATACAATAATGGTAGGGAACTTTAACACCCCAGCAACGGACATATCATTCAGATAAAAAATCAATAAGGAACCATCTGCCTTGAAAGATATGTCAATCAGATTAACTTAATGGATATATACAGAGCAACAGAAATACACATTCTTCTCAAGTGCGAAAGAATATTCTCCAGGATAGATCATATGTCAGGACACAAGTCTTAATAAATTTAAGAAAATGGAAATCATATCAAGCATTTGTCTGACCACAGTGTATGAAAGCAGAAACCAATTATAAGAAAAAAACTGGAAAATTCACAAATACGTGGAGATTAAACAACATGCTACTGAACAACCAATAGGTTAAAGAAGGAATCAAAAGAGAAATCAAAAAATACCTTGATACAAATGAAAATAGAAACATAACGTACCAAACTTAGCAAAAGTAGTTCTAAGCAGCAAGTTCATAGTAATAAATGCCAATATCAAGAAACAAGAGGACTTCCCTGGAGGCACAGTGGTTAAGAATCCGCCTTCCAACGGGTTCGAGCCCTGGTCCGGGAAGATCCCACATGCCGCGGAGCAACTAAGCCCGTGTGCCACAACTACTGAGCCTGTGCTCTGGAGCCCTCGAGCCACCAAATACTGAGCCCACGTGCCACAACTACTGAAGCCCGTGAGCCTAGAGCCCGTGCTTCACAAAACGAGAAGCCACTGCAATGAGAAGCCCGCGCACAACGAAGAGTAGCCCCCGCTCGTCGCAGCTAGAGAAAGTCTGCGTGCAGCTACGAAGACCCAACGCAGCCAAAAAGAAAGAAAGAAAGAAAGAAGAAAAAGTCTCAAACAACCTAAGTTTCACCTAAGTATTAGAAAAAGAGGAACCCAATGAAACTCAAAGTTGGTAAAAGGAAGGAATTAACAAAGATCAGAGTGAAAATAAACGAAACAGAAACTAAAAGACAACAGAAAAGATCAATGAAGCTAACAGTAGGTTCTTTAAAAAGATAAAATTGACAAACCTCTAGATGGACTCACAAAGAAAAAAACATAGGACTCAAATAAATATAATCGGAAATGGAAGTGGAGACATTACAACTGATACCACAGAAATACAAAGGATCTTAAGTAACTACAGTCATCCCTCAATATCCGCAGGGAACTGGTTCCAGGACCCACCATGGATACCAAAATTGATGCTTGCTCAAGTCCTTTATATAAAATGGCATAGTATTTGCGTACAATCCTGCATACTTTATTGTTAGTAATACCTAATATAACATAAATGTTATGTAAATAGTTGCTGGCATACAGCAAATTCAAGTTTTGTTTTTTGGAACTTTCTGGAAATTTTTTTTACCCAAATATGATTGATCTGAAGTCGGCTGAATGTTCAAATGTGTAACCTTAGGATGTGAAAGGCTGACTGTACTATGAACAATTATATGCCAACAAATCTGACAACCTAGAAGAAATGGACAAAATTCAAAGAAACATACACCCTACCAAGAGTGAATCACGAAGAAACAGAAAATCTCAATAGACCAATTACTAGTAAGAAGATTGTTAGAGGCTTTTGATTATTAATTGAAACAAAAGTTCAAGACCAGATAGCTTCACAGGTCAATTCTTTCAAACATTCAAATAAGAATTAATACTAATCCTTCTCAAACCTTTCCAAAAAAAATAGAAGAGGAAGGAACACTTCCAAACTCATTTCATGAGGCCAACATTACCCTAATATCAAAACCAAACAAGGACACCACAAAAAAAGAAAACCACAGGCCAACATCCCTGATTAACACAGATGTAAAAATCCTCAACAAAATATTAGCAATCCGAATTCAACAACACATTTAAAAGAATCTTATACCATGATCAAGTGGGATTTATCACAGGGATGCAAGGACGGTTCAACATTCACAAATTAATCTATGTGATACATCACATTAACAAAAAGAAGGATGAAAATCATATGATCATCTCAATAGATGCAGAAAAAGCATTTGACAAAATTCAACATCCATTTATGATAAAAACTCTCAACAAAGTGGGTATAGAGGGAACATACCTCAACATCATAAAGGCTATATACATGACAAACTCACAGCTAACATCATCCTAAATGATGAAAAGCTGAAAGCTTTTCCTCTAACATCAGGCACAAGACAAGGATGTCCACTCTTACCACTTTTATTCAACAAAGCATTAGAAATCCTAGCCAGAGCAATTAGGCAAGAGAAATAAATAAAAGGCATCCAATTTGTAAAGGAAGAAATAAAAATGTCACTATTTGCAGATAACGTGATATTATACATAGAAAGCCTTAAAGACCCCACCAAAACACTGTTAGAATAAACAAATTTGTAAAGTTGCAGGACACAAAATCAATACATAGAAACGTGTTGAATTTCTATACCATGAAAACAAAGTATCAGAAAGAGAAATTAATACAATCCCATTTACAACTGCATCAAAAAGAATAAAATGCCTAGGAATAAACCTAACAAAGGAAAAGAAAGACTTGTACACTGATAACTATAAGATATTATTAAAGTAACTGAAGAAAATAGAAATAAATGGAAGGATGTTCTGTACTCATGGATTGGAAATATTAACATTGTTAAAATGTCCATACTACCTAAAGCAACCTACAGATTCAATGCAACCCCTAGCAAAATCCCAAAATTTGTATGGAACCACAAAAGACCCCAAATAGCCAAAGCAATCTTGAGAAAGAACAACAAAGCTGGAGGCACCATGCTCCCTGATTTCAAACTATATTACAAAGCCACAGTAATCAAAACAGTATGGTACTGGTATAAAGACAGACAAATCAGTCGTACAGAATAGAGTGCCCAGAAATAAAGCCACACATATATGGTCAATTAATATATGACAAAAGAGCCAAGAATATATAATGGGGAAAAGACAGTCTCTTCAATAAATGATGCAAAAAAAACCCTGGAGAGCCACATGCAAAAGAATGAAACTGGACCATTGTCATATACCACATATAAGAATTAACTCAAAATGCTACTGTAAAGGACAGGAAACTATTCAATATCCTGTGATAAAACATAATGGAAAAGAATATGAAAAAGAATGTATATATATATGTATAACTGAATCACTTTGTTGTACAGTATAAATTAACAACATTGTAAACCAATTATATTTCAATAAAATAAATTTTTAAGAAAAGAATTAACTAAAAATGGATTAAAAACTTAAATGTAAGGCCTAAAATCATAAAACTCCTAGAAGAAAACATAGGCAGTAAGCTCCTCGATATCAGTCTTGGCAATGATGTTTTTGGATTTGACATCAAAGCAAAAGCAACAGAAGCAAAAACTAACAAGTGGGAATACACCAAACTTAAAAGCTTCTGCATAGCAAAAAAAAAAAAAAAAAAAAAAAAAAAAAAATCAACAAAATGAAAAGGCAACCAACTCAATGGGAGAAAATATTTGCAAATCACTTATCTGATAAGGGGTTAATATCCAAGATATGTAAAGAACTCATGCAACTCAAGAGCAAAACCCCAAACAATTCAACTAAAAATAGGCAAAAGGGACTTCCCTGGTGACACAGTGGTTAAGAATCTGCCTGCCGATGCTAGGGACACGGTTCAATCCCTGGTCCAGAAGATTCCACATGCTGTGGAGCAACTAAGCCTGTGCACCACAACTACTGAGCCCATGCACCATAACTACTGAAGCCCACGTGCCACAAATACTGAAGACAGTGAACCTAGAGCCCGTGCTCCGCAACAAGAGAAACCACCAGAATGAGAAGCACGTGCACCACAACGAACAGTAGCCCCCGCTCGCCACAACTAGAGAAAGCCCACGTGCAGCAAAGAAGACCCCACGCAGCCAAAAATAAACAAAATAAAATAGATTTATTAAAAAAAAAAGGGCAGAAGATCTGAATAGACATTTTTCCAAAGAAGACATACAGACGGCTAACAGGTAAGTGAAAAGATGCTCAACATCACCAATCATTAGGGAAATGCAAATTAAAACCACAGTGATATATCACCTCACACCTGTTAGAATGGCTATTATCAAAAAGACAATAACTGGGCTTCCCTGGTGGCGCAGTGGTTAAGAATCCGCCTGCCAATGCAGGGGACACGGGTTTGAGCCCTGGTCTGGGAAGATCCCACATGCCGCGGAGCAGCTAAGCCCATGTGCCACAACTACTGAGCCTGCGCTCTAGAGCCCACGAGCCACAGCTACTGAGCCTGTGTGCCACAACTACTGAAGCCCGCGCGCCTAGAGCCTGAGCTCCACAACAAGAGAGGCCACCACAATGAGAAGCCTGCACACCACAACGAAACAGTAGCCCCTGCTTGCCGCAACTGGAGAAAACTCTTGCACAGCAACGAAGATCCAACGCAGCCAAAAATAAATAAATAAATTTACTAAAAAAAAAAGAAGAAAAAAAGACAATAACAAGTATTGATGAGGATGTAGAGAAAAGGGACACTAGTACACTGTTGGTAGGAATGTAAACTGGTGCAGCCACTATGGAAAATAGTATGAACGTTCCCCCCAAAATTAAAAATTTTACAACAGACAAGATATGGAAACAACCTAAGTGTCCAACAATGGGTGAATGGATAAAGAAAATGTATACAGGGACTTCCCTGGTCGTCCAGTGGTAAAGAATCTGCCTTACAATGCAGGGGACGTGCGTTCAATCCCTGGTCAGGGAACTAAGATCCCACATGCCGGGGCAACTAAGCCCATGCGCCACAACTAGAGAAGAGAAACCCGCATGCCACAACTAGAGAGAAGCCTGTGTGCTGCAACGAAAGATGCTGCATGCCTCAACGAAGATCCTGCGTGCCACAACTAAGACCCTACACAGCTGAAAATAAATTAAATAAATAAATAAATAATAAATAAATCTTTAAAAAAGAAAATGTACACAGGTATCCCCCACTATATGAAAGTAGTGTTCCTATGAAAGCTTTTGTAAATGGAAATGGAGTAAAGCAAAGAATCAATTATGTCAGAACACAACTTGCTAATGGATAAACAAAATAAATCAGGATAAAGTACAGATGCTCACAGGCACAGTTCAAAGCTATGGTGGCTTGATGCTGAGATGTTGAGTGTAGCTCCTGGGGAAGGAGCTTGGTGGTGCCACTCTCACTGCTTGGGTTGCCTGCTGCCTCTATAATGGCTTGCTGCAAAACAAAACACTGAATGTTATTTTTGCTTTTCACCTTTTTTTTTTTTTTCCATAAAAGCAAAAATCCTCTTTGGATTTCAGTTAGTGAAAATAGTTACTAATGTAGGTCTTTTATAAAAGTGAGGTGGTATAAAGCAAACTTTTAAAAAGCAGGGGATAACTGTTCATATACAATAGAATATTATTCAGCCATAAAAAAGAAATCTTGTCATTTGAGACAACATGAATGGATCTTGAGGTCATTACACTAAGTGAAGTAAGTAAGACAGAGAGACGAATACCATGTGATCTTACTTATTTGTGGAATTTAAAAACAAAAAAACAGAACAAACAAAAAAAACCCAACCTCATAAATACAAAGAAAAGATTGGTGGTTTCCAGAGGTGGGGGTGGAGGGGATGGGGGAGGGGACTGAAACAGGCAAAGGGGGTCAAAAAGTACCAACTTCCAGTTATCAAGTAAATAAGTCACGGGGATGTAATGTGCAACACGGTGCCTATAGTTAGTAACACTGTATTGCATATTTGAAAGTTGCAAAGACATAAAATTCTCAACACAAGGAAAAAAATATTATAACTATGTATGGTGGCAGATATTAACTAGACTTATTGTGATCATTTTGCAATATGTATAAATAGCAAATCATTATGTCGTACAACTAAAATTAATATACTGTTATATGTCAATTATACCTCAATAAAAAAAGGAAAAAAAAAGGGAAAGGAATGTATGGTGGATGATCATGGAGGAATCAGGCTAGGAAATAAAAACTAAAAGGATCTGGATAGATAGAAAAGAAAATAGAAAGCACTCCAAGGACAACCATGAGCCAAAAGAGCACGTAAGCAAAAATAAACACACTGACTGTATGATTCCACTCATATGAGGCTCCTAGGTAGTCAAATTCACAGAAACAAAGTAGAATGGCAGTTACCAGGGGCTGTGGGAGAGCAGGAAATAAGGAACTGTTCAATGGGTAGAGTTTCAGTTTTGCAAGATTAAAAAGTTCTGGAGATCTACTGCACAACAGTGTGAATATACTTAACACTACTGAAGTGTACACTTAAAAGTGGTTAAGATGATAAATTTTATGGGTTTTTTTTTTACCACAATTAAAAATAAAAATAAAACATTGTATTTGACAGATCAGTGAAGCAACAAGTCCAACCAGACTCATTCTTACACTATAGAGTAGTTGAAGGTAAGTTTGGATACGTAATGTTGGTGATGGGAAGACAGGTTATAAAACACCATCAATTAGTATGTTGGATTTTGTACAATATTAGTCAATCAATGAGCTCCGAAGAAGTTTGCTATAAAACTCATTTAGTTGTAAAGTGAATTTTTGTCATTTTCTTGTTAATCTCCATTATACATAGAGAAATATGTTCTGATATAAAACTGTTAATCTTGCTATATGATAAAAAGTACTTAAAAATCATTAAGTCATTTTGCAGATAAGGAAAGTAATCACAAACAGGTAATTGACTTGTTCAAGGTTATGCTGCCCCTTGGAATGGGAGACGTTTCTTAAAGCAGAAGATATATCAATTCTGCAAATGGAAAAGGTACTACTAATAAAGGAAAGTGTACTCCACTGTATCAATAGAAGTGGGCACTCTTAAAAGTAGGATACAAATACATAGGAACCCAAACTCATCACATTACAACTGTTATAAGACATTTCAAAACGAACAGCAAACAAAGACATCCATACAAAGCTATTATGAGATGAAACATTTTAGGTGATAAAACTTCTCAACTGACAATCACAAACAGAAGAAAATACAATAACCATCTGAAATTAAATTGTCTTAAACTAGCATTCGCAATATGGAAAGAAAACACCTTGAATCAAAATTTCTAAAAACTCAGATGAGAAAAGAAGGCAAAAGGGAAACAGTCAAATGAGGAGTTAAACAAAATCAAGAACAAAATGGAAGAAAAAGTAATACTGACTGCAAGGTACCCAAAGAAGAATACATTTGATTGAAAATCTAATGGGTACCAAGGAAAAGACATGAAAAAAAAAAAAAAAGAAAAAGAAAATAAGTGAAGTGGGGACTGGCAAAGAATATTTAACTTATGTATAAATGGGGTCCCTGAAGAATAAAAGCTAAACAAATAAATAAACAAAAGTCTCTAAAAAGAATTCTCAGAGCCTCTAAGCAAAAAGATCAAGTCATTTACAAAATACAGAAAACTAGTTAGTATTAGACTTCCTCATAGAAATTTATGGGAAAAAAGTATGAGCCAAGGACTTTATATACACCCTAGCTGTCCTTCAAGACTAAGTTGTTGTGTTTTTATTTTTTTTTTGGCTGCACTGCACGGCTTGTGGGATCTCAGCTGCCCAACCAGGGATTGAACCCGGGCCCTTGGCAGTGAGAGGGTGGAGTCCTACCCACTGGACTGCCAGGGAATTCCCAAAAAGATACTGTTAAGAGAATGAAAAAATGAATGAACTCACAAACTGGTAGAAAATATTTGCAAATTACCTATCTGA
Organism: Balaenoptera borealis; assembly: GCF_965194805.1. Classification (NCBI taxonomy): domain Eukaryota; kingdom Metazoa; phylum Chordata; class Mammalia; order Artiodactyla; family Balaenopteridae; genus Balaenoptera; species Balaenoptera borealis. Next base: position 57,447,149 of record NC_138867.1, read on the forward strand.
TAAAGGTTTTGTATCTAGCATACACAAAAAAACTCTCAAATCTCAACAAAAAATAAAATAATTCAATTTAAAAATGGGCAAAAGATTTGAACAGACACTTTGCCTAAGAAGATACATGGATGGCAAATAAGCACATGAAATGACAATCAACATCATCAGTCATTAGGGAAATGCTAATTAAAACCACAACAACAAGACACCACTACACATTAGAATGTCTAAAATTAACAAGACTGACCATACCAAGTGTTAGCAAGGATGTGGAACAAATGGAACTTTTCATACATTGCTGGTTGAAACGTAAAATGGTACAATCACTTGGAAGAAAAGTTTGGCAGCTTCTTAAAGAATCAAAATAGTGGACTTCCCTGGTGGCGCAGTGGTTAAGAATGTGCCTGTGAATGCAGGGCACACGGGTTCAATCCCTGGTCCAGGAAGATCCCACACGCCTCAGAGCAACTAAGCCCGTGCGCCACAACTACTGAGCCTGCCCTCTAGAGCCCACAAGCCACAACTACTGAGCCCACATGCCACCGCAACTACTGAAGTCCGCACACTCTAGGGCCCGTGTGCCACAACTACTGAGCCTGCATGCTGCAACTGCTGAAGCCCACGCACCTAGAGCCTGTGCTCCGCAACAAAGGAAGCCACCGCAATGAGAAGCCCGCGCACCACAATGAAGAGTAGCCCCCGCTCACCACAACTACAAAAAGCCCGTGCACAGCAACAGAGACCCAACGCAGCCAAAAATAAATAAATAGATAAAAATAAATAAAAACAATAAAATTCAACTTAAAAAAAAAAACCAATAGAATTAAAATAGGGAGTTCCCTGGTGGTCCAGTGGTTAGGACTCTGCACTCTCACTGCCGTGGGCCTGGGTTCACTCTCTGGTCAGGGAACTAAGATCCCACAAGGCATGGGAAAAAAAGAAAAATAAGAAAAATTAAAATACATCTACTCCATGACCTAGGTGTTTGCCAAAGAGAAATGAAAGCATATGCCCATACAAAGTCTTCTGCACTAATACTCATGGTGGTTCTATTTGTAACAGCCCCAAACTGCAAGCAACCCAAATGTTCATGAACAAGTGAATGGATAAACAAATTGTAGTATATTCGTGCAACAGAATCCTACAGCAATGAAAAGAAATGAATGACTGATATACACAAGAAAATGGATGAAACTCAAAATAACTATGCTGAGTAAAAGAAGCCAGATAAAAAAGATTCCATATTTGTAAAATTCTAGAAAATGCAGACTAACCAATGGTGGCAGAAAGTGGATTGGCAGTTGTCTGGGGACAGGAGATGAGGAGGGACGAAAGGGAAGGATTACAAAGGGGTGTAAGGAAATTGAACCATCCCACACACTGGGACCACGTGGAGAAGCTGAGACAACGTGAAGAAAAGAGATGACCTGTCAATCCCTAGCAGCTCAGTCCCCAGCTACTGTAGCTCCGATTCCTATGTGGATGCAACTACACGAAATGTCTGAAGGAGAACTGCCCACCAAGGCCTTCACAAATTCCTGACCCACAGAAACTATGAGAGAGAATAAAAAATGATTACTGTTTCAAGCCACTAAGTTTTGGGTGATTTGTTACACAGCAATAGCAAAGAGAACAGACCATCAGGACTGCCTTTATATCTGTTTCTCAGACACCAAAAGAAGCCCACCTCCTTCCTTGCAGGCATTTCAAAATGAAATGTTTTCTTCTCCATATCCCTCAAATTACTGTACCAGAGATGGGGAAGGAATCTTCCTTGTTCCTCACTTCCACTTCCAGATTATTCTTCCTCCCTAAAAACTCCCAGGTTTGAAAATCCTGTCACCAAACTCCACTGTCCACTATCCCTCCTCATTGCAATCATCTGTATCTTCCTGGGTCACTCTTCCTCATTCCTTGAGGTTTATATCACAGTACTCCCTCCAACACTAATCCTGTCATAATTTTTGGTTATTTAAAAACCCATGTACAGGGACTTCCCTGGTGGCGCAGTGCTTAAGAATCCGCCTGCTAACGCAGGGTACATGAGTTCAAGCCCTGGTGTGGGAAGATCCTACATGTCGTGGAGCAACTAAGCCCATGCACCACAACAACTGAGCCTGAGTTCTAGAGCCCGTGAGCCACAACTACTGAGGCTGTGCACCACAACTACTGAAGCCCGCACACCTACAGCCTGTGCTCCGCAACAAGAGAAGCCACCACAATGAGACGCCCTCGCACCACAACGAAGAGTAGCCCCCACTCGTCGCAACTAGAGAAAGCCCGTGCACAGCAACAAAGACCCAACGCAGGCAAAAAAATAATTAAATAAATAACGATAAAAAAGTATTACTCAAAAATAAACCAAATAAATTGAGATAATTAAAAAAAAAAAAAACCATGTACGTGATCCTTCCAATACCCTACCCTTACTACGTCTTTAAACGCTTCGCTACCCATGACCTTTTATAGTACCCAATCTCAGCTACTCACTTCTATGGTCTTTATTATAACCATTCATTATAATCTCTCCATAAACTCAACTGCAAGAATCCTACTCTCCAACTACCACCTTCTAGGCTCTGCAACTTATTCTTTCCAGTAGGTTGATGATGACAATCATTCCACTTCACTGGGACTGGTAAAACAGTGATCCTCAACTATTTAAACTGTTTCTCACCATGGTAATGTCCTCACTTCCTTTCTTAGCCAGCTTTAATTCCACCATCGGTCATTAAGACAACTCCCTGTACCGCCCCCTTCTCACTTCATACCAGGTAAAACTACAACCCTATTAATTTCACCTATTCATTTACTTTGTGTCTGCCTTCACACACCTGAATTTGAATTTAGCTAGCGAAAAATACTATCATGCTGCCTAGTCTCTCTTTTTTAAAAAATAAATTTATTTATTTATTTCTGTCTGCATTGGGTCTTCGTTGTTGTGCACGGGATTTCTCTAGTTGTGGCGAGCAGGGGCTACTCTTCGTTGTGGTGCGAGGGCTTCTCATTGCGGTGGCTTCTCTTGTTGCGGAGCACGGGCTCTAGGCGCGCAGGCTCAGCAGTTGTGGAGCACACAGGCTTAGTTGCTCCGCGGCGTGTGGGAATCTTCCCGGACCAGGGCTCGAACCCTTGTCCCCTGAATTGGCAGCGAATTCTTAACCACTGCGCCACCAGGGAAGTCCTATCTAGTCTCCTTTAAACTCATAACCACAAATCTGAAGTAGGCCTTTAATGTTGCCTAGCAACATTTCCACTACATTTCCCTAACGCAACACTCATCCACTCTCCTAGAGGTTTACTTCCTACCTTCTCTCTTCTCTAACCTCCGACACCTGCCTCCTACCCCCTCCTCACTAGCAGGCTGATGACCTTGCTTCTTTTACTGAGAGAACAGCAACAATCAAAACAGAATTTTCATAATCTCCTGTCACTGTATCTGCCCATCCACACAAATCTGTACCCATATAACTGTCACCACATGAACTGTCAATATTTCTAACAAAGACTAAATCCATTTCTTCTTACTACGCTAGAATGTTGCTTGTGCAATTCTCTTCCTTCCTGCAACGTCAATTACACCGTCCTTACTGGATCTTTCCTATCAGCCCAGAAACATGCTGAAACATTTCTCCCAACTTAAAAACAAGAACACAATTAAGAATCCTCTTTATCTCACTTACTTCTCCATCCATTGGTCAATTTCTCTATCTTCCAGTACCCACAATAAAACTTGAAATATTTGCTCACATATGTTGCCTTGAGTTTCTCCTCTCCGACTCTCGAACTCGCTCCAATCACATTTCAGCCAAGAATGAGTTCTAATCTTACCCCCTTATAAACCTGCCTTACTTGCAGTCTTCCTCATCTCAGTAAAAGGCAACTTCATCTTTTCAGCTGTTCAGAGCAATCCTGGAGTACTGACTTTCCTCTCTCAAGCCTGTATTATCGTATACCCGTGCACAACCTGTTGCCTCTGATTTCAAAATATATCCAGAAGCCAAGTAACCTGCTGTCCAAGTAACCTGCTGTCCACTGCTAACAGCGGGATTATTCCAAGAGACTCCTAACTGGTTTCCCTGCTTCGCCCTGGCCTGCCCCCGCACTCCTCGCAGTCGGAGAGAGAGGTGGAAGACCAAGGCACAATCTAGTAGCAACAGGGCCTAGGCTCAAAGTCATTAGGGAGCTCAAACTGGGCGAGGAACGAGCTTGCGGCTGAGGCTCCCAAGTGGGCAAACATGTAGAAACATGCGGACCCACCGCCCCGCAGTGAGCCGACTGGCCGGGGAAAGAGCGCGGGGGGCTGGTCGGGGAGAGTGCCGGCTGCGACCTCACCTGGCCTGTGCCGCGCCGGAACAGCACCGAGTCTTCCAGCTCTGGGACGCCGCTGCTGCTGCCGCCGCCGCCGCCACCCATCGCCATGGCTAACCTGCTGCCGGGTACGCAGCGTGGGCTAGGTTCCTCGGCGAGTGACGACTTCCGCCGCCCGGCCTCCGGGAGCGGAAGAGCATGGCGGCCCGAGGGCCGCCGGCCGGCGGGGAGGAGTCTCCGCGCTCTCCGCCCGCGGGCGCCGCCTACCCCTGTCGGCCGCATTGGTGTTTCTTCTCCGTATCCTCTCAATTCTTTGATTTCACTTTTTCGTCTGTTCCTAGAGTGACTCGACCAGAGTTTGTTTGTTTGTTTGTTTTAAATAATAAATCCTCTTAGGAAAATAGCGTTCGTTGCAGGTCACTTAGAAAATATGGGTAAGCAAGCAGTAAAATAAAAAGCAGTCCCTTGGTAACCAATAATAATATAGCTACCATTTTTAAAAAGTGCTTTTAAGAGTTTTATATACTTATTTTAATTTTATTTTCACAACCCTATGAATTAGGGGCTATTTTCTCATTTAAAGATGGGAAACTGAGGCACAGAGCGTTTACACAAATGCCTGGAATCCAGCATCTCTGTAACATTTCCCAACCTTGGCATTTAGTTTAATATCTCTTATCCCAAATCTTCTCTAGTAATTTTTTTTTAATTTATGTATTTATTTGTTTGTTTATTTATGGCTGCGTTGGGTCTTTGTTGCTGTGCGGGGGCTTCTCATTGCGGTGGCTTCTCGTGCTGCGGAGCACGGGCTCTAGGCACGTGCGCTTCAGTAGCTGTGGCTCGCAGGCTCTAGAGCTCAGGCTCAGTAGTTGTGGTGCACGGGCTCAGCCGCTCCGCGGCATTTGGGATCTTCCCAGACCAGGGCTCAAACCCGTGTCCCTTGCATTGGCAGGCAGATTCTTAACCACTGCACCACCAGGGAAGCCCTTTAGTAACTTTTTGAATTTAAAAATATGAGATGAATTGTTGTATTCTGTTTAAGAATGTGCTTTTTGTTTGCTCGTTTTTTCATGTTTGTCTTTACATGGGTCAAGCAGGCTTTTAGTTCTTAGTACGAGCTTACCCTCTACTTTTCCAGTATTCTTTATTAAACATTTAGGGTTGCTAAATGGCTTCCAAGTACCTATTGTAATTTTTTCTTTTTTTTAAAGGTCACCCAGGGAACTTTGATGGCTTCCCTTGGCTTCTGTAGATACCAGAAATAGATGTATTTTTTTTTTTAATTTTTTTTTTTTAGATGTATTTTTTAAAAGCTCACTTAGATTTGTTCAATCATAATTCTCACAGTGGCATATGATACAGAAATTTAAACAATTTGGAACCAGGTTTCTTTTTATTTATTTATTTTTTAGATAGAATTTACATACCATAAAATTCATCATTTTAAAGCATGCAATTTAGTGGGTTTTGGTATGGTCACAAGATTGTGCAGCTACCACCACTATCTAATTCCAGAACATTTTCATCGCCCCCAAAAGAAACCTTGTATCCATTATAAGTCACTCCACAGTCTCTCCTCCTTTCACAACCACTGTCTCTATAGATTTACTTGCTCTGGATATTTCATATAAATGGAATCATATCACATGTGACCTTTTGTGTCTTTTTTCACTTAGTATAATGATTTCAAGGAGGAATTCGCTTTAATGAATTTTAAATGGCAAGTTCTTTGTTGAAAAAGTATTTCTACTTATCAGGAAGTAGATAAGTAGATTTCCACCTACCTTGTTCCTCAACAAAAATGAACCTATGGCATTTTTGTCCTCGAAGAAAACATGTTCTTTTTTTCTTGATGGTGACATCCAGATTTGAATCACTATACGTATTTTACAGTTATTCCATATGATAGACAAAGCACTCAAAGCATAATGTAGAGGATTTCCAAAGGAAACCGTTTCATCAGATTTGAAGGCACTTACGTAAACATTAAATTTAACTTTATGATCATGGGGGGTTGCCAATCTGAGTACCGTGCCTGGCACCTGGCAGGTCCCCCATACACATGGCTGAATGTGTAAATCCCCCAGCTGCAGGAACAGCTCCATTTTCTGAGGCCCCAGGATCCTCTTACAGGCTAGTCCTCATGGTTCTGCCTTGTACACACAACACTTTATTTTCGTATTCTGTTTTCCCTGCTAGCAGCACCTGTGACCAGGCGTCTTCATGTTGTTATCTCTGTTCCTTCTACCAGGCCAATCCAGAGTAAGTGGTGCCAGGAAAGTCTGGTAAATCAATGAATTGTGGGAACCCAACCCAGCTCTGGCACTTTTGTCTGCAGGCTAGACTACCAGATTCAAAAAGAGGAAGGTTATTCACAAGTGCATAAATTGCACTTGCATAAGAAAGAATCTCATTAAGTAGACCTCCATAAAATTCAAATTTTGATGATCTGGCCATATCCGAGGTGAAGCTTACCCAGCTTTATAAAGAATTTGCTGGAAAGTCACGTAGATAGTCCAGAATATTTTTTAGAAAGCACTTATCTGCCCCCAGGTGAGCAGGAAAGGAAGCTGGCAGGTACATGAGAGGCCCCAAAGAGGGTCTGTTGGGCCATTTCTTAGCATCTGATTCAATTGGTGAGGAAAGTGACAGCAGTTCAAAAAGGCTCAGAGAAACAGAACTCTTTCCTGGCAATAGCTCTTTTGCCTAAAGTAACCTTCCCACTGTCACATGGTGCAGTTTTAAAGTTATGGTGAAATGCTAACAGGCAGTTTGGATTAAAGTTAACAGCAAATCATGGCTTCACAGATTAATTGCTGCACAAATAAATTGATGTGTAAGTATTTGCTTTTAAATCTTACATGGCAAGAAGTAAATTAGAAGTCAAACCATTTTTTTCTCTGAAGAACTAAAAGGACAGAATGTCTTTGATGACCTTGAGAACAGCATACTGGTTTCAAGGCAGACTGTTGTTGTGTAATCTAACCAACAATGATGTAGAACATTTTAAAAATTTATTTATTTTATTTTTGGCTGCGCTGGGTCTTCGTTGCGAGGCGCAGGCTTCTCAGTGCGGTGGCTTCTCTTGTTAAGCACGGGCTCTAGAGTGCGGGCTTCAGTAGTTGTGGCACACGAGCTTAGTTGCTCTGTGGCCTGTGGGATCTTCCCAGACCAGGGCTCGAACCCGTGTCCCCTGCACTAGCAGGCGGATTCTTAACCACGGTGCCATGCTGTGAAGTCCCTGATGTAGAACTTTTCTTAACACGGTTATAAAATAAATCTTAGAAGAAAGAAAAATTTAACTTCATGAACTGGAACCAATCTTTCTGCATATGGAATTCTCATACCAAAAACCTATATTTGGTGACTCTTGGAACTTGCCGATGATAAAATAAAGGATTCAAATGACTAGTGATCAAGTTTCCAGTTAGGATAATATATATTGGTATTGTCATGTAGAATAGCGAATAAACAAAAGAGAAGGCCAAAATTAATTAGTTCCTTACCCTTACCTTACCTTCAGAGTCTAGGGTCAGGAGATCAGAGATGTGTCAGTGATTTGTGTACAAGAATGCTCACTGATTGGGATTGACATATATACACTACTGTGTATAAAATAGATAACTAATGAGAACCTACTGTATGGCACAGGGAACTCTACTCAATGCTCTGTGGTGACCTAAATGGGAAGGAAATCCAAAAAAGAGGGGATATACGTAAACGTATAGCTGATTCACTTTGCTGTACAGCAGAAACTAACACAACATTGTAAAGCAACTACACTCCAATAAAAAAAAAAAAAAGACTGCTCACTGAACTATTACCGCAGCAGAAAGTTGAAAATTCCAAATGATGTTTTGGAAGAATATTTGAACGATATTATGGACAAATGGTAGTATAATTCATAAATGACACAGATCTAATTAGACATCCAGTATGTAAGGCTTGGATTCATTACCCTCACATCATATACCAAAATACATTCTAGGTGACTTTTATAAACTTGGGATGGAGGAGATTTTAAGACAGAAATAAGAAACTATGCAAGGATTGAAAACTCGAATACATTTTGGGGGTCGGGCAGGTAAAGGAGATGCGTTAAAGAGGAGTAAGCAATAAGGGGTGGTGGGTACTGTAATCAGTTACCTCGAGACTATCCCTCCACCCCACCCCCCCACTCATTCCACCCACTCCCTGCCCAAAGGCATTCAAGTTCATATTAAAAATTTTGGGGGGGAGGGGATGGGGGAGGGATGGAGTGGGAGTTTGGGTTTAGCAGAAGCAAGCTATTATATATAGAATGGATAAACAACAAGGTCCTACTGTATAGCACAGGGAACTATATTCAGTATATTGTGACAGACCATAATGGAAAAGAATATGTATATATGTATAACTGAATCACTTTGCTGTACAGTAGAAATAAACACAACATTGTAAATCAAGTATACTTCAATGTAAGAAAAAGTGGAAAAAAAATTTTTTAACATGTCAGGACAAGTCTGTGGGCTGTCAGTCTGCATCTTCAGTTAATAAAGAAACTAGACATTTAATTAAAAATTACGATGAGGTATCACCTCACACCGGTCAGAATGGCAATTATCAAAAAGTCTACAAATAATAAATGCTGGAGAGGGTGTGGAAAAAGGGAACCCTCCTACACTGTTGGTGGGAATGTAAATTGGTACAGCCATTATGGAGAACAGTGTGGAGGTTTCTTAAAAATCTAAAAATAGAGCTACAACATGATCCTGCAGTCCCACTCCTCATGGGCATATATCTGGAGAAAACCATAATTTGAAAAGATACATGCACCCCAAAGTTCATTGCAGCACTATTTACAATAACCAAAACATGGAAGCAAACTAAATGTCCATGGACAGATGAATGGATAAAGAAGACATGGTATAGGGCTTCCCTGGCGGCACAGTGGTTGGGAATCCGCCTGCCAGTGCAGGGGACACGGGTTCAATCCCTGGTCTGAGAAGATCCCACATGCCGCGGAGCAACTAAGCCCGTGTGCCACAACTACTGAGCCTGCACTCTAGAGCCTGCGAGCCACAACTACTGAGACCGTGTGCCACAACTACTGGAGCCTGTGCTCCACAACAAGAGAGGCCACCGCAGTGAGAAGCCTGCGCATGGCAACTAAGAGTAGCCCCCCCTCGCCACAACCAGAGAAAAGCCTGTGTGCAGCAATGAAGACCCAACACAGACAAAAATAAAATAAATAAAAAGAAAAAAATGATGTGGTATATATACACAATGGAATATTACTCAGCCATAAAAAAATGAAATAATGTCATTTGCAGCAACATGGATGGACCCAGAGATTAACATACTAAGTGAAGTAAGCCAGAGAAAGAAAAATATATTGCTTATATGTGGAATCTAAAAAAAAAAAAAAATACAAATGAACGTATATGCAAAACAGAAACAGACCCACAGACATAGAAAGCAAACTTATGGTTACCAAAGGGGAAAGGGAGGGGATAAATTAGGAGTTTGGGATTACCATATACACACTATTATATATAAAACAGATAACCAACAAGGACCTATTGTATAGCACAGGGAACTATACTCAATATTTTGTAATAACCTATAAGGGAAAAGAATCTGAAAAAGAATAGGTATATATATGTATAACTGAATCACTTTGCTGTACACCTAACACAATACTGTAAATCAACTATACTTCAATTAAAAAAAAGAAACTAGGCATTTGATCATGTGAATAAAAATTGTGGCAAAAGCAACATAAATAAAATGAAAGGACAAACAATAGTTTAGAAAATATTTGTAACATAAGAGAAACGAATATTCTTTTATATTAAAGAAAAACTTTGTCAAATAAAAATAACAGCAAAGCAAGCTATTCATAGAAGAAAAAACCAAAAGGGCCAATAAATATGAACATATGCCCATACTCTGGAAGCTCTGTATTCTGTCTGCTTGGATTTATATCCTTAACCTGCCACTTACTAGCTGCGCGACCTTGGGTAAATTCCTTAACCAAAATCTCAATTTCTATGAAATCTATAAAAATGGACATAACCGTAGCACCTACATGTGAAGACTAAGTGAAACAAAAAGCATAAAGCAGAGAGAAAAAACATAGGTATTTCACAAAAAGGAAAATCCATGGGACTTTCCTGGTGGTGCAGTGGTTAAGAGTCTGCCCCCAATGCGGGGGGCCTGGGTTGGATCCCTGGGCAGGGAACTAGATCCCATATGCATACCCCAACTAAGGGTTTGCATGCCACAACTAAGGAGCTCACGTGCCGCAACTAAGACCCGGTGCAACCAAATAAATAAATATTAAAATATACATATATAACACCCCCCCCCCAAATAAAAGGAAAATCCAGGGAATTAATTTCCCCGCAGTCCAGTGGTTAGGACTCAGTGCTTTCACTGAAAGGGCCCGGGTTCAATCCCTGGTTGGGGAACTAAGATTCTGCAAGCCACATGGCCAATCAATCTGATAATAAAAATAAATAAAAATTTAAAAAGAAAGAAAATCCAAATGTCCAATAAATACATGAAAAAATGCTCAACCTCTCTGGTCAGAGAACTGCAAATTAAAAACTAAGATACCAGGCGCGGAGAAGTCTGCAAAACAAGAGGCGGAGGATTGCGTTAGCGACGGACCAGTTCGCGCCGGAGCCGCGGGCAGCAGCGTCACGGTCGGACCCGGCCACTGCGCGGTACTGTGAGAAACAGCTACCGCCAGGTGGACGCGCCGCCGCCGCCGCCGCCGCAGCAGCATCATGGGGAAGGGCAACCCCAACAAGCCGCGGGGCAAGATGTCCTCGTATGCCTTCTTCATGCAGACCTGCCGCGAGGAGCACAAGAAGAAACACCCCGACTCCTCAGCCAACTTCGCCGATTTCTCCAAGAAATGTCCCGAGAGATGGAAGACCATGTCTGCCAAGGAAAAATCCAAGTTTGAAGATATGGCAAAAAGTGACAAAGCTCGCTATGACAGGGAGATGAAAAATTATGTTCCTTCCAAAGGTGACAAGAAGGGAAAGAAAAAAGATCCCAATGCGCCTAAAAGGCCTCCATCTGCCTTCTTCCGGTTTTGCTCCGAACATCGCCCAAAGATCAAAAGTGAACACCCTGGCTTATCCATTGGAGATACTGCAAAAAAAGTGGGTGAAATGTGGTCTGAGCAGTCAGCCAAAGGTAAACAACCCTATGAACAGAAAGCAGCTAAGCTAAAGGAGAAATATGAAAAGGATATTGCCGCATACCGTGCCAAGGGCAAGAGTGAAGCAGGAAAGAAGGGCCCTGGCAGGCCAACAGGCTCCAAGAAGAATGAACCAGAAGATAAGGAGGAAGAGGAAGATGAAGATGAGGAGGAAGAGGATGAAGATGGGGAGTAAATGGCTATCCTGTAATGATGTGTGTGGAGTGTGCGTGTGTGCTTAGGCAATTGTTTTGCTAAGAATGTGAATTCAAGTGCAGCTCAATATTAGCTTCAGTATAAAAACTGTACAGATTTTTGTATAGCTGATAAGATTCTTTGTATAGAAAATACTTTTTTAAAAATGCAGGTTGTAGCTTTTTGAGGGGTTACTACATACAGTTAGATTTTAAAGCTTCTGATGTTGAATGTTTCTGAATATTTAATGATTTCTTTAACTTCTTGACTTGTGTATGGTAGCACAGCAAACTCATAGAAATTAGTATCAATAGTAAATTTGGGGTTTTCTAGAATGAGAATGTTGCATTTTGTTTTTTTAAAAAAATTTTGTAATAAAATTATACAAAAAAAACCTAAGATACCATTTTTCACTCGGGTCGGCAAAATTATTAGAGATTAATAGTATCTAATGTTATTGAGGACATGGGGATATGAAGAACTAAACTCTTGTTGGACAATATCTGTTAAAATTACAAACAAGTATACCTTTGCCCTAGGGATCCTATCTTTAAGAATTGATTCTTAGAGAAATAAATGCACCAGTACATGGGGATAAGGATGCCGACATACATTACAGAACTGTTCATAGTGACAAAAGCTTCCAAACATCCTGATTGTCCACGAGTAAGCAAATGACTGGATAAATTACTGTACAACCATACCATGGTTAGACCTGTATGCACTGACCTGTAGCCATGGCTATTTTCAAAAAAGTACCAAGTTACAACTAAGTTTCCCATTTTTGTTTAAAAAAACTCCCCTGTACTGGGTTGAATGGTGGTCCCCAAAATGATATGTCCACCAGACACCTATGAATGTGACCTTATTTGGGAAAATGGTTTTGCTGATGTAATAAGGATCTTGAGATGAGATCACCTGGATTAGACTGGGCCCTAAATCCAGTGACGAATGTCCTTAGAAGAGACAGGAAGAAGACAGAGAAAAGAAGACCACGTGAAGACAAAGGCAGAGATAGGAGTTATGCTGCCACAAGCCAAGTAAAGCCTGGAGCCTCTAGAAGCTAGAAGAGGCAAGCTAGGATTTTCCCCTAGAATCTTGAGAGGAAGTCTGGCCCTGCTGACACCTTGCTTTTAGACTTCTGGCCTCTAGAAGTGTGAGAGAATAAAGTTCTGTTGTTGCAAGCCACCAAGTTTGTGGTGATTTGTTACGGCAGCCCTAGGAAACTCCCCATCTCCCTTAATTCTATATATATATATATATATATATATATATATATATATATATATATACACACACACACACACACACACACTTTTACATGAGCATTGAGAGAAATACACAACTATTTTATATACCCCAAATATGACCAAGAATTCCACTCCTAGGCATATATTCAACAGAAATAAGTGCTTATGACCACCAAGAGATATCTATATAAATGTTATGGCAGAAATATTCATAATAGCCGCAAACTAAGAGCAATCCAAATGTCCATGAAAAGTAAATAACTAAATCATGGTATCTTCATATAACAGAATGCTACACAGCAATGAAAGACTGAATTACTGCTACACACATGACAGAGGAGTCACAGAGATACAATGTTGAGCAAAGAAGTCAAACTCACAAGAGTACATACTACATGGTTCCACTTACATGAAATTTAAAAACAGGCAGAACTAATCTATGGTGATAGGTATTATCTGATAGAGGGTATAATCTAAAGTGGTCACAGAGAGCCTGTTAAGGTGCTAGAAATGTCTACATATCTTGATCTGGGTGGAATATTTATATGTAAAGGTCAATCAACATGTACATTTAAAATATATGCTCTTTATTATCATTTCACTGGAATAAATACCCAGGAGTGCAATTACTGGGTTAGATAGAAAGAGTATGTTTAGTTTTTTAAGTAACTGCCTAATTTATTGCTAAATTTCTTTTAGCCCTTTTGTTGCCTTTTCCCAATTTTCTATAATGAGTAGGCATTGGATTTTGGGGCTGTGAAAGTTGATAGAGATAAGAATGCTCTAAGCTTCGTCATAGTTTCCCACACCACACACAATCACTTACTGCCTCCACGATTTGCCATATCATTTATCTGTAGTTTTAAACTCCAGTCATAGCCTTGGAATAAGAGTATTGGACTGCTCAGCAGCCATTCCCCTTTCCTTCCGGCAACAGAACCCCAGGTTTGTTTGGGGGACCACCTAGTCCTCACTGGATAGTCTTAGTTATACCGTCAACTTAGGCAACCTGCCCTCCTCTCACTGAGGAGTGTGCACATAACCCAAACTAGTCCATTTGGAGGCACTGTGTGTGACATAAATACTAAAAATGGTTGTCAGGGGCTTCCCTGGTGGCGCAGTGGTTGAGAATCTGCCTGCCAGTGCAGGGGACGCGGCTTCGAGCCCTGGTCTGGGAAGATCCCACATGCCGCGGAGCGGCTGGGCCCGTGAGCCACAACTACTGAGCCTGCGCGTCTGGAGCCTGTGCTCCGCAACAAGAGAGGCCAATAGTGAAAGGCCCGCGCACCGCGATGAGGAGTGGCCCCCGCTTGCCACAACTAGAGAAAGCCCTCGCACAGAAACGAAGACCCAACACAGCCATAAATAAATAAATAAATAAAAATTAAAAAAAAAAAATGGTTGTCAGAATTTCAACCTGATATCAGCACTGTGGGAAAGAACTGTCTCATAGTACCTGGAGCTGTTCTAACTCTGGACCTTTCCAAAGCCTTGAGTCTTCAACTTTTCCTTGGACTCTGGAGTGTCTCATCCTTTCAAATAATGTAGTTATTAATAAGTTAACTAATGATTCTATTTGCAAACAGAAATTTCAATATACCATGAAATCACAGGTTAGATGTGGTTAAATTTCTTCCAAGCATACATTAAAATACATAACTCTATATTAAATGTCCATTCGTAAGCCACCCTAATAGATACTTTGAGTGGTACAAGGCCAAATGAGCCTTGATGCCCTCCCCCACCCAAAAGTCCTTGACAAAAGTCTTTGTGACACAGTTTATAAAAGGCAAGTATTCAATAGGATTGTGTCTTTTTTTCTTTTTTGGCCTCACCGAGCATCTTGCAGGATCTTAGTTCCCTGACCAGGGATTGAACCAAGGCCCCCCGCAGAAGCGCAGAGTCCTAACCACTGGACCGCCAGGGAATTTCCAATAGCACTGTGTCTTGATTGTAGCCAGGTTGGAAGGCAATTTCGTGCAACCACCAAACCATAGTGCCAGGAAATGTTCCTGTACTGATATACCAGCAAGCAAAGTCACATCCAACTGATAAAGGAGCAAGAGTAGTATGTGACATAGAAAGTATTTCTATAAAAGTTATGTTATTTTAAAATCAATTTTCCCAGGCAAATGCTCCAATAAAAGGCTACCTGTGATCTTTTGATGTGTATTAGCTAATTAGGGCTATCTAAAAGGTTTTTGTTTGGTTTTAAGGAGCAAAAGGAAAAGCGTGTAGTAGGTTTTAAACCTTTCTGGAATTTATA
The DNA here is from genome assembly GCF_965194805.1 of Balaenoptera borealis. NCBI lineage: Eukaryota > Metazoa > Chordata > Mammalia > Artiodactyla > Balaenopteridae > Balaenoptera > Balaenoptera borealis. Next base: position 57,462,354 of record NC_138867.1, read on the forward strand.
GGGAAGTGCATTTGAGCAACTTATAGTCATTCTTCTTTTCTCAGTGATATTTTCATGACTTGGCCATCTGTAAAGACAATATATTCCAATATGTGATTACTATATAGCAAGTAGTACTTCAGTAGGTAAAGTTGTAAGAAGCAGTTTAATAAGTGTTTTTACTCAATTTGATCTAATAGAAAACCATGATTGACAATTCCATAGAAATAATTCAATTCTTCAATTGAATTTTTTTTAATAGGTCCTCATCACCAAAGGCAATTAAGAATTTACCTATAGAATCACGTTGAAGTTAAAAATTAAATGCTTTATCTGAATAATGAGTTCATTTAAGTAAGTGCCATAAAATTTAATCAAGAACATTGAATTTTGGATTTAATTTTTTTTTTTTTTGGCCACGCTATGTGGCATGTGGGATCTTAGTTCCCTGACCACGGATCAAACCTGCACCCCCTGCAGTGGAAGGGCGGAGTCCTAACCACTGGACTGCCAGGGAAGTCCCCTGCATTTAAATTTTAATGATTAATTACAACCTAGAGATCTTCCTTACCCTAATACATATGTTCTTTCGGACACCATAGTTTTTCCTAGATTTTTAAGAATTAAAATTTTAAAAGCCCAAAGACATTCCACTACACAGGATATTTTAAACATGGAAATTATTCATTTTTAAAAAAAGGAAATAAAGGATATGGCTTAAAGCATAACAAGCTCTTTGTACTCAAGGCTTACCATTCTGTATAGAAATTCTGAAGACAGGATTACAGAAATCAGACCCATAAAGAATCTTTGTGATACAAGCAGACTTCTTCATTATACCTTTTTTAAAATATTTTATTTTTTTAATTTATTATTTTATTTATTAATTTTTGTCTGTACTTGGTCTTTGTTACTGCACAGGCTTCTCTAGCTGCGGCGAGCGGAGGTTACTCTTCCTTGCGGTGTGCGGGTTTCTAATTGCAGTGTCTTCTCCCTGTGGAGCACAGGCTCTAGGCGCGGGCTTCAGTAGTTGTGGCATGTGGGCTCAGTAGTTGTGGCTCGTGGGCTCTAGAGCACAGGCTCAGTACTTGTGGTGCACAGGCTTAGTTGCTCCACAGCATGTGGGATCTTCCTGGACCAGGGCTCGAACCGTGTCCCCTGAATTGGCAGGCGGATTCTTAACCACTGAGCCACCAGGGAAGCCCTATTATATCTTTTATTAGAAAGTAACTTAAGCTGTTGTAATCCTTTTGCCCTTGTGATCACCCAAAAAATAGAACAAAGCTTTACTTTAACTGAAAATCTGTGTTAATAGGAAGATAACTCAGGCTAAAAAACTTCACGTTTGCCTCATTCGTATTAGGCACATGCAGGATTCCATCCTATTTAAGGGCGGTACCATTGGTACATGATCTATCACAAGATCACCAGAACCATCATTAACTCATTATTGACCAGGGGATTTTTGCAGAAACTAATGCCTGTGTCCAGTAATTTGTTATATGAATGAATATTGAAACATCTCCCGTGACTTCCCTCGTGGTGCAGTGGTTAAGAATCCGCCTGCCAATGCAGGGGACGTGGGTTTGAGCCCTGGTCCAGGAAGATCCCACATGCCGTGGACCAACTAAGCCCGTACACCACAACTACTAAGACTGCGCTCTAGAGCACGCAAGCCACAACTCCTGAAGCCCGCAAGCCTAGAGCCCATGCTCCGCAACAAGAGAAGCCAATGCAATGAGAAGCCTGTGTACCAGAACAAAGAACAGCCCCCACTCTCTGCAACCAGACAAAGGACGCAGCCAAAAATAAATAAATTAATAAAAAAATAAAAATTAAAAAAAGAATCTGCCTGCCAATGCAGGGGACACGGGTTCAATCCCTGGTCCGGGAAGATCCCACATGTCGCAGAGCAACTAAGCCTGTGCACAACTGCTGAGCCTGCGCTCTAGAGCCCATGAGCCACAACTATTGAGCCCGCATGCCACAACTACTGAAGCCCGTGCACCTAGAGCCCACGCTCCACAACAAGAGAAGCCACCACAATGAGAAGCCCGCACACCTCAATGAAGAGTATCCCCCACTCGTTGCAACTAGAGAAAGCCCACGCAGCAACAAAGACCCAAAGCAGCCAAAAATAAATAAATAAATAAATAAATAAATTTATGAAAAAAAAAAAGAAAGAAAGAAACGTCTCCAGTCAATAACGTTAGGGTAACAAAAGACGTATTACTACGTCTCTGGTCAATAATGTGTTAAGATATTATGTAACTCTTGAAGATATGTCCATTCATGTAGTGGCAGACATAATAGATGATCAGTAAAAACCTGTTGAATTGCATGATGTGAAAAATGAAGTATCTGAATACTTTAAAGTTATTTATTACTTCAATGGTATTTTTATTCTTTTTGTAATAATTATGCATATTTACTTCATACAGAACAAGGTCTCAAACCTCAGTTTCTCTAAGTTAATGTATTTCCAAATTAAAAATCCTCAAGTCATAAATTTTTGAAGAGTCTCAGAACAGACTAAAATTGGCAAGTATATATAGTAAAGGCAGTGGATCAGCCAGTAAAAGCTAGTATGAAGATTAAAAGACAACAGTGGCAAAATAAACTATAACTACAATTAGTAGTTAAGTAATACACAAAATAAAAAGATGTAAAATGTGATGTCAAAAACATAAAGTGTAGGATGTGGAGACTTGTGCACTGTTGGTGGGTATGTAAATTGGCGCAGCCACTGTGTAAAACACCATGGAAGGTGCTAAAAAACTAAAAATAGAAGTACCACATGATCCAGCAATTCCACTCCTGGGTATTTGAAGAAAATGAAAACACTAATTTGAAAAGATGCATGCAGTCCAATGTTCACAGCACCACTATTTACAATAGCCAAGATATGGACACAATCTAAGTGTTCATCAACAGATAAATGGGTAAAGAAGATGTGGTCTGTGTGTGTGTATACACACACACAATTAAATACTCAGCCATAAAAAAGAATGAAATTTTGCCATTTGCACCAAGTATGGACTTAGAGGGTATTTTGCTGAGTGAAATAACTCAGACAGAGAAAGACAAATACTTATGTTATCACTTATATGTGGAATCTAAAAAATAAAGTAAATTAGTGAATATAACAAAAGAGAAACAGACTCACAGATATAGAGAACAAACTAGTGGTTACCAGTAGGGAGTGGGAAGGAGGGAGGGGCAAGATTGAGGTAGGGGATTAAGAGGTACAAACTACTAGGTATAAAAGGAATAAGCTATAAGGATATATCACAGGGGATATAGCCGATAATTTATAGTAACCAGTTTTTTTTTTTGGCTGCACTGCGCAGCAGGCGGAACTTCCCTGACCAGGGATCGAACCCTTGCCCCCTGCATTGGAAGCGCAGTCTTAACCACTGGACCACCAGGGAAGTCCTATAATAACTACTAATGGAATATAATCTTTAAAAATTGTGAATCACTATGTTGTACACCTCAAATTTATATAATATTGTAAATAAACTATATCACAATTAAAAAATAAAAACATAAAATGTGGGAGGGGGAGAAAAAATGTAATGTTTTTAGAATGCGTTCGAACTTAACCACAAACCAAAAACTTAAAATGGATACACAAGCTATAACACTAAAGAAATATAGTTTATATATAGTTATATAGAACATATATAACTCTATACAAAATCATCAAACTACAAGGGAAGAGACAAAAGAGAAAATAGGGAACAGAGAAGAACTACAAAAACAACCAGAACAATTAACAAAATGGCAATAAGCATATAACTATCATTTATCACTTTAAATGTAAATGGACTAAAGACACAGTGTGGCTGAATTGATTTTAAAAAAAAAGACCAATCTATATGCTGCCAACAGGAGATTCACTTCAGATTTAAAGACACACTGACTGAAAGTGAAGGGATGGGAAAGGATATGCCATGCAAATAGAAACAAAAAGAAAGCTGTGGTAGCAATACACATATAAAACAAAACAGACTGTAAATAAAGATTGTAATAAGAGACTAAGAAGGCCTTTCATAATGATAAAGGGGTCAATCCAAGAAGAGGATATAACATTCATAAATACCTATGCACTCAACATAGGAGCACCTAAATACATAAAGCAAATATTGACATAAAGGGAGAAATTAATAGCAATACAATAATAGCGGGGGACTTTCATATCCCACGTATATCAAATGGATAGATTATCTGGACAGACAAATCAATAAGCAAACACTGGCTTTAAACAACACATTAAACCAGATGTACTTAATACATATATGCCGGACATTCCATACAAAAACTGGAGAGGGGGCAGAGTCAAGATGGCGTACTAGGAGGACACGGAATCCACATCTCCGTACAACTAGGGCACCTAGCAGGCACCAGTGGGGGACCACGGACACCAAAGGGGACGGGAGGAACCCCCACGTGGGGCGTGGGGGGAGTGAAGGAGGAGAAGTGGAGGCAGGACGGGACTGGTACCCCTGAGGGGCGGCTGGGGGAGGGGAAGGGATCCCACGCCTGAAGGGGTATATTGGGGAACCATTGGGAGGGCAGAGGATCAAAAGGGACTGTGGTCAGGTTTCCCCTGCCCACTTGGACCCCCAGGAACCTGTTCAGATCCTGGGCCTGACCCTCTGCCCACCTAGGTCCCCTCCAGCCATGCGGGTCCTGAGGGAGTGGGAGGGAGGGAAGGGGGAGCAAAAGTAAAGGCTGGACCTCCAGGACTGGCACCCCTGAGGGGTGGCTGGGGAGGGAAGGAGTTCCTACAACCAGCGGGACCCACCCATGGTTAGGGGTCCAGCGGCAAAGGGGGAGACGTTGGGGGAGACGGTGGGGGAGGGGCACTAAGGGAAAGAAGGGAACGTGGCCAGTGCTTTCCCTGTCCATTTAGGTACTGGGGAGCCTGTTGGGTTCCCAGGCCTAATCCTCTGTCCTCGGAGCCTCCCTCCTGCCGTGCAGAACCCAAGCCCCGCCCCTACACGCCCACCCAGGGCCCTACTTCTACACTTGGAGACCCCCTCCAACAAGCTGGGCCTAAACCCCACCCACACACCCTCACTCAGGGCCCTACCTCCAAACTCCAGAACTCAACATTCCAGAGACCTTCCTTTAGACATACTGCCTCTCCCCTTCCGTGCAGGTCCTAAGCAGAGGCACCACCCCATGCCTGAACATTGCCCCGCCTAGGCCCTGCCACATGCTCAAACGTCACCCCCCACTCCTGCCTAGGTCCTGCCCCACCTTAAACCCCACCCCTGCCTAAGTTCCACCCCTCGCCTAAACTCCACCACCAGAGCCAAGGCTTTTTCTTTTTCTTTCTTCCTTTCTTAGATTGGGGTTCTGTTTTGCCTTGTTGATTCATTGTTGTTGATTCTTTCATATTTTAAATTTTCCTAATAAATCTTTTATTTTTCTAATTTTATTTTATTCTTTATACTTTGTTAGTGATTTCTCCTTTTGGCTTGTTTCCATCCCCCTTTTTTTTTCTTTTTTCTGTTGTGGTTTTATTTTACCTTGTTGCAGTTGTTTCAATTATAATTTTTCCTAATATACTTTTTATCTTTCTAATTTTATTTTATTTTTTATTCTTTGATATTGTACTGCTTTTTTTTTTTTTTTTTTTTTTAACCCCACCACAAAGCTTGCGTGATCTTGGTTCCCAGGCCGGAGGTCGGGCCCAGGCTCCTTTGGTGGGAGCTCCAAGTCCAAACTGCTGGACTAACGAAGAACCTCAGACCCCAGGGAATATCAATCAGAGTGAGGCCTCCCAGAGGTCCTCATCTCAGCACCAAGACCCAGCTCTATCCAACTGCCTGCAAACTCCAGTGCTGGACATCTCAGGCCAAACAACCAGTAAGACAGCAATACAGCACCACCCATCAAAAAAAAAAAAAAAAAGAAATGACAAAAAAATATGTTACAGATGAAAAAGCAAGATAAAAACCTACAAGACCAAATAAATGAAGACGAAATAGGCAATCTACCCGAAAAAGAATTCAGAGTAATGATAGTAAAGATGATCCAAAATCTCAGAAACAGAATGGAGAAAATACAAGAAACATTTAACAAAGATCTAGAAGAACTAAAGAGCAAACAAACAGTGATGAACAACACAATTACTGAAATTAAAAATATTCTAGAAGGAATCAATAACAGAATAACTGAGGCAGAAGAACGGATAAGTGAGCTGGAAGATAAAATGGTGGAAATAACTGCCAGGGAGAAGAATAAAGAAAAAAGAATGAAAAGTATTGAGGACAGTCTCAGAGACCTCTGGGACAATATTAAACACACCAACATTTGAATTATAGGGGTCCCAGAAGAAGAAGAGAAAAAGAAAGGGTCTGAGAAAATATTTGAAGAGATTATAGTCAAAAACTTCCCTAACATGGGAAGGGAAATAGTCAAGTCCAGGAAGCACAGAGAGTACCATACAGAATAAACCCAAAGAGAGACACGCTGAGACACTTATTAATCAAACTATCAAAAATTAAATACAAAGAAAAAATATTAAAAGCAGCAAGGGAAAAGCAACAAATAACATATAAGGGAATCCCCATAAGGTTAACAGCTGATTTTTCAGCAGAAACTCTGCAAGCCAGAAGGGAGTGGCAGGACATATTTAAAGTGATGAAAGGAAAAAACCTACAACCAAGATTACTCTACCCAGCAAGGATCTCATTCACATTCAATGGAGAAATTAAAACCTTTACAGATAAGCAAAAGTTAATAGAATTCAGCACCACCAAACCAGCTTTACAACAAATGCTAACAGAAAGTCTCTAGGTAGGAAACACAAGAGAAAGAAATGACTTACAAAAACAAACCCAAAACAATTAAGAAAATGGTAATAGGAACATACATATCAATAATTACCTTAAATGTAAATGGATTAAATGCTCCAACCTAAAGACACAGACTGGCTGAATGGATACAAAAACAAGATCCGTACATATGCTGTCCACAAGAGACCCACTTCAGACCTAGGGACACATACAGACTGAAAGTGAGGGAATGGAAAAAGATATTCCATGCAAATGGAAATCAAAAGAAAGCTGGAGTAGCAATTCTCATATCAGACAAAATAGACTTTAAAATAAAGACTATTACAATAGACAAAGAAGGACACTATGTAATGATAAAGGGATCAATCCAAGAAGAAGATATAACAATTGTAAATACTTATGCACCCAACATAGGAGCACCTCAATACATAAGGCAAATACTAACAGCCATAAAAGGGGAAATCGACAGTAACACAATCAGAGTAGGGGACTTTAACACCCCACTTTCACCAATGGACAGATCATCCAAAATGAAAATAAATAGGAAACACAAGCTTTAAATGATACATTAAACAAGATGGACTTAATTGATATTTATAGGACATTCCATCCAAAAACAACAGAACACACTTTCTTCTCAAGTGCTCATGGAACATTCTCCAGAATAGACCATATCTTGGGTCACAAATCAAGCCTTGGTAAATTTAAGAAAATTGAAATCATGTCAAGTATCTTTTCCGACCACAGTGCTATGAGACTAGATACCAATTACAGAAAAAAATCTGTAAAAAATACAAACACATGGAGGCTAAACAATACACTACTAAATAACCAAGAGATCACTGAAGAAATCAAAGAAGAAATTTAAAAATACACAGAAACAATAACAATGAAAACACAACAACCCAAAAGCTATGGGATGCAGCAAAAGCAGTTCTAAGAGGGAAGTTTATAGCAATTGAATCTCAACTCAAGAAACAAGAAAAATATCAAACAAACAATCCAACCTTACACTTAAAACAATTAGAGAAAAAATAACAAAGAAAACCCAAAGTCAGTAGAAGGAAAGAAATCATAAAAATCAGAGCAGAAATAAATGAAATAGAAATGAAGAAAACAATAGCAAAGATCAATAAAACTAAAAGCTGGTTCTTTGAGAAGATAAACAAAATTGATAAACCATTAGCCAGACTCATCAAGAAAAAAGGGAAAAGACTCAAATCAACAGAATTAGAAATGAAAAAGGAGAAGTAACAACTGACACTGCAGAAATACAAAGGATCATGAGAGATTTCTATAAGCAACTATATGCCAATAAAATGGACAACGTGAAAGAAATGGACACATTCTTAGAAAAGCACAACCTTCTGAGACTGAACCAGGAAGAAACAGAAAATATAAACAGACCAATCATAAGCACTGAAATTGAGACTGTGATTAAAAATGTTCCAACAAACAAAAGCCCAGGACCAGATGGCTTCACAGGCAAATTCTATCAAACATTTAGAGAAGAGCTAACACCTATCCTTCTCAAACTCTTCCAATATATTTCAGAGTGAAGAACACTCCCAAACCCATTCTATGAGGCCACCATCACCCTGATACCAAAACCAGACAAAGATGTCACAAAGAAAGAAAACTACAGGCCAATATCTCTGATGAACATAGATGCAAAAATCCTCAACAAAATACTAGCAAATAGAATCCAATGGCACATTAAAAGGATCATACACCATGATCAACTGGGGTTTATCCCAGGAATGTAAGGATTCTTCAATATATGCAAATCAATCAATGTGATACACCATATTAACAAATTGAAGGAGAAAAACCATATGATCATCTCAATAGATGCAGAAAAAGCTTTTGACAAAATGCAATACCCATTTATGATAAAAACTCTCCAGAAAGTAGGCATAGAGGGAACCTACCTCAACAAAATAAAGGCCGTATATGACAAATCCACAGCCAACATCGTTCTCAATGGTGAAAAACTGAAACCATTTCCTCTAAGATCAGAAACAAGACAAGGTTGCACACTCTTACCACTATTATTCAACATAGTTTTGGAAGTTTTAGCCACAGCAATCAGAGAAGAAAAAGAAATAAAAGGAATCCAAACCGGAAAAGCAGAAGTAAAACTGTCACTGTTTGCAGATGACATGATACTATACATAGAGAACCCTAAAGATGCTACCTGAAAACTACTAGAGCTAATCAATGAATTTGGTAGAGTAGCAGGATACAAAATTAATGCACAGAAATCTCTTGCATTCCTATACACTAATGATGAAAAATCTGAAAGAGAAATTAAGGAAAAACTCCCATTTACTACTACAACAAAAAGAATAAAATACCTAGGAATAAACCTACCTAAGGAGACAAAAGACCTGTATGCAGAAAACTATAAGACACTGATGAAAGAAATTAAAGATGATACAAACAGATGAAGAGATATACTATGTTCTTGGAGAGGAAGAATCAACATTGTGAAAATGACTCTACTACCCAAAGCAATCTACAGATTCAGTGCAATCCCTATCAGACTGCCAATGGCGTTTTTCACAGAACCAGAACAAAAAATTGCACAATTTGTATGGAAACACAAAAGACCCCAAATAGCCAAAACGATCTTGAGAAAGAAAAATGGAGCGGGAGGAATCAGGCTCCTGGACTTCAGACTATACTACAAGGCTACAGTAATGAAGACAATATGGTACTGGCACAAAAACAGAAATATAGATCAATGGAACAGGATAGAAAGCCCAGAGATAAACCCACGCACCTATGGTCATCTTATCTTTGATAAAGGAGGCAAGAATATACAATGGAGAAAAGACAGCCTCTTCAATAAGTGGTGCTGGGAAAACTGGACAGCTACATGTAAAAGAATGAAATTAGAACACTCCCTAACAGCAAACCCAAAAGTAAACTCAAAATGGATTACAGACCTAAATGTATGGCCAGATATTATAAAACTCTTAGAGGAAAACATAGGCAGAACACTCTATGACATAAATCACAGCAAGATCCTTTTTGACCCACCTCCTAGAGAAATGGAAATAAAAACGAAAATAAACAAATGGGACCTAATGAAACTTAAAAGCTTTTGCACAGCAAAGGAAACCATGAACAAGACGAAAAGACAACCCTCAGAATGGGAGAAAATATTTCCAAATGAAGCAACGGACAAAGGATTAATCTCCAAAATATACAAGCAGCTCATGCAGCTCAATATCAAAAAAACAAACAACCCAACCCAAAAATAGGCAGAAGATCTAAATAGACATTTCTTCAAAGAAGATACATAGATTGCCAAGAAACACATGAAAAGATGTTCAATATCACTAATCATTAGAGAAATGCAAATCAAAACTACAATGAGGTACCACCTCACACCAGTCAGAGTAGCCACTGTCAAAAAATCTACAAACAACAAATGCTGGAGAGGGTGTGGAGAAAAGGGAACACTCTTGCACTGTTGGTGGGAATGTAAATTGATACAGCCACTATGGAGAACAGTATGGAGGTTCCTTAAAAAACTAAAAATAGAACTACCGTATGACCCAACAATCCCACTACTGGGCATATACGCTGAGAAAACCATAATTCAAAAGGAGTCATGTACCACAATGTTCATTGCAGCACTATTTACAATAGCCAGGACATGGAAGCAACCTAAGTGTCCATCGACAGATGAATGGATAAAGAAGATGTGGCACATATATACAATGGAATATTACTCGGCCATAAAAAGAAACGAAATTCAGTTATTTGTAGTGAGGTGGATGGACCTAGAGTCTGTCATACAGAGTGAAGTAAGTCAGAAAGAGAAAAACAAATACCGTATGCTAACACATATAGATAGAATATAAAAAAAAAAAATGGTTCTGATGAACCTAGGGGCAGGACAGAAATAAAGACACAGACCTAGAGAATGGACTTGAGGACACGGGGAGGGGGAAGGGTAAGCTGGGACGAAGGGAGAGAGTAGCATTGATATGTATACACTACCAAATGTAAAATAGCTAGCTAGTGGGAAGCAGCTGCATGGCACAGGGAGATCAGCTTGGTGCTTTGCGACCACCTAGAGGGGTGGGATAAGGAGGGTGGGAGGGAGATGCAAGAGGGAGGGGATATGGGGATATACGTATACATATAGCTGATTCATTTTGTTATACAGGAGAAACTAACACAACACTGTAAAGCAATTATTATACTCCAATAAAGACGTTAAGAAAAAAAACAACAAAAAAGAAAAAAACCCCCCAAAACTGCAGGGCATGCATTCTTTTCAAGTGCACATGAAACACTGTCTAGGAGAGATCACGTTAGTCCACGAAACAAGTCTCAATAAATATAAGGAGACTGAAATCATATCACGCATCTTTTCTAACCACAACAGTATGAAACCAGTAATCAGTTATAAGAAGAAAACTGGAAAACACATAACATGTGGCGACTAAACAACTTTTTACTAATCCACCAATGGTTTAATGAAGAAATGAAAAAGGAAATTAAAAAAATACCTTGAGACAAATGAAAATGGAAACACAATTTTCCAAAATCTATGGGACACAGCAATAGCAATTCTAATTGGGTAGTTCATAGCAATACAGGCCTGCCTCAAGAACAAGAAAAATCTCAAATAAACAATCTAACTTTACATATAAAGGAACTAGAAAAAGAAGAACAAAGCCCAAAGTTAGTAGAAGTCAGGAAATAATAAAGATTAGAGCAGAAATAAATGAAATAGAGGCTAAAAAAAATCATTTAAAAAGATCCGTGAAACTAAGAGCTGGTTCTTTGAAAAGATAAACAAAATTTATAAACCTTTAGCAAGACTCATCAAGAGAAAGAGGGGCCCCAAATAAAATCAGAAATGAAAGGGCAGAAGTTACAATTAATACCACAGAAATACAAAGAATCATGAGACTACCACAATTACACCAACAAACTGGACAACATAGAAGAAATGGATAAATTCCTAGAAACGTACAATTTTCCAAGAATGAATCAGGAAGAACAGAAAATCTGAACAGACTGTTTACTAGTAATGAAATTGAATCAGTAACCAAAAACTGCCAACAAATAGAAGTCCAGGATCAGACAGCTTCACAGGTAAATTCTACCAAACATTTAAGTAACAGTTAATTAATACCTACCCTTCTCAAACTGTTTCAAAACACGGAAGAATAAGGAATGCTTCCAAATTCATTCCATGAGTCCAGCATTAACCGATCCAAACCAGACAAAGACACTATAAAAAAAGAAAATTATAGGCCAATATCACTGATGAACAAAGATGCAAAAATCCTCAACAAAATATTAGCAAACTGAATTCAACAATACATTAAAAGGATCATACGCTATAACCAAGTGGGATTTATCCCAGGGATGCAAGGATGGTTCAATATCTACAAATCCATCAATGTTATATACCGTATTAACAAACTGAAGAATAAAAATCATATAAGTAGATGCAGAAAAAGCTGCTGACAAAAATTCAACATCCATTTATGATAAAAGCTCTCAACAAAGTGGTTACAGAGGGAACATACCTCAACATAATTAAGGCCATATATGACAAACCCATAGCTAACTTCATACACAATACTGGAAAGCTGAAAGCTTTTCCTCTAAAATTGAGAACAAGACAAGGACACTCTTGCCACTGTTATTCAACATAGACATCCCAGTCAGAGCAGTCAGACAAGAAAATAAATAAAAGTCATCCAGGGACCTCCCTGGTGGTCCAGTGGTTAAGACTCTGTGCTTCCACTGCAGGGGGTGTGGGTTTGATCCCTGGTCGGGGAACTAGGATCCCACATGCTGTGCAGCATGGACAAAAAACAAACAAAAAGTCAACCAAATTGGACAGGAAGAAATAAAACTGTCACTATTTGCAGACAACATTATACTATATATAGAAAACCTTAAAGATGCCAGCAAAAAGACTATTAGAACTAAAAAAAAATTAGTATAGTTTCAGGATACAAAATGAATATACAGAAACCTGTTGCATTTTTATACCTTAATAATGAATTAGCAGACAGAGAAATTAAGAAAACAATCCATTTAGAACTGCATCAAAAAGAATAAAATACCTAGGAATTAATTTGCTCAAGGAGGTGAAAGACCTGTGCTCTGAAAACTGTAAAACACTGATGAATGAAATTGTAGGCAACTCAAATAAATAGAAAGCTATTCTGTGTTCATGGATTGGAAGAATTATTATGGTCAAAATGTCCATAACACCGAAAGCAATCTACAGATTCAATGCAATCTCTATCAAAATACCCATTGCATTTTTCACAGAAAAAGAACAAATCTTAACCTCAAATAGCCAAAGCAATCTTAAGAAAGAAAAGTTGAAGGTATCATGGTCCCTGATTTCAAACTATACTACTAAGTTACAGTCATCAAAACAGTATGGTACTGGCACAAAAACAGACATATAGATCAACTGAACAGAATACAGAGCCCAGAAATGAACCCACACTTAAATGTACAATTAATCTACAACAAAGGTGGCAAGAATACAAAATAGGGGAAAGACAGACTCTTCAATAAGTGGTGGTGGCAAAACTGTAGAGTTATATGTAAAAGAATGAAACTAGACAACTTTTTTACACCATGTATGAAAATAAACTCAAAACAGATTAAAGACTTAAATGTAAGACATGAAACCACAAAGCTCTTAAAAGAAAATATAGGCATTATGTATGATATTTCACATCAGCATTAGCAGTATTTTTTTGGATCCATCTCCTCAGACAAGGGCAACAAAAGCAAAAATAAACAGGGAATTCCCTGGCGGTCCAGTGATTAGGACTCTGTGCTTTCTGTGTAGGTTCAATCCCTGGTCAGGGAACTAAGATCCCACAAGCCACATAGCACAGCCAAAAAAACCCAAAAAAACCAAAAAACAAAAATAAACAAATGGCGCTACACCAAACTAAAAAGCTTTTGCATGGCAAAGGAAACCATCAACAAAATGAAAAGGCAACATCCTGAATGGCTGAATGGGAGAAGATATTTGCAAATGATATGTCCAATAAGGGGTTAATATAAAAAATACAGAGAGAACTTATACAACTCAATATAAAAAAAAAAAACAATCTGATTAAAAAATGGTCAGAGGATCTGAACAGACATTTTTCCAAAGACATACAGATGGCCAACCAGTCCATGAAAAGATGCCCACCACCACTAATCATCAGGGAAATGAAAATCAAAACCATAATAAGATATCACCTCACACTTGTCAGAATGACTTTTATCAAAAAGAAATAACGAGCGTTGGTGAGGATGTGGAGAAAAGGGAACCCCTGTGTACTGTTGGTGGGAATGTAAATTGGTATAGTCACAATGCAAAACAGTATGGAGGTTCCTCAAAAAATTAAAAATATCTGAAGAAAACAAACACACTAATTTGAAAAGATTTATCTGCCCCTACGTTCACTGCAGCACTTACAATGGCCAAGATATGGAAGCAACCTAACTGTCCCTTGAGAGATGAATGGATAAAGGAGCTATGGTGTATATGTACACATATACAATGGAATATTACTCAGCAATAAAAAAGAATGAAATCTTACCATTTGTGACAACATGAATGGACACAGAGAGTATTATGCTAAGTGAAATAAGCCAGACAGAGAAAGACAAATACCATATGGTTTCACTTACATGTGCAATCTAAAAAACAAAACAAATGAACAAATGTAACAAAACAGCAATTCACTCACAGGTACAGAGAACAAACTGGTGTCACCAGAGTGGAGGAAGGTGGGAAAATGCACAGTATATGGGAAAAAGATTAAGAGATACAAACTTAGCTAAAAAATAAAAAAGTCACAGGGACATAATGTACAGCGTAGGGAAGGAATATAGTCAATAATATTATAGTAACTTTTTGTGGTGATGGTGACTAGACATTGTGGTGATCACTTTGTAATGTATAAAAACATTGAATCACTATGTTGCACACCTGAAACTAATATTCTAAGTCAATTATACTTCAACTAAAAACAATAAACATTAACATATCCACAAAAAAAAAAAGGCACCCTTAGAACGCAAAGAGTGAATCCTAATGTAAACTATGTACTTTGGGTGATAATGATGTGTCAATGTAGGTTCATCAGTTACAGCAAGGGTACCACTCTGATAGGGGATGTTCATAATGGGGAGGCTATGTATGAGTAGGGCAAGGGGGTAGAGGAGAAATCTAAATTTTTTTGCAACCCTAATTTTGCTCTGCAAAATAAACTCTATTAAGAAAAAAAAAGGCAGGGGCTTCCCTGGTGGTGCAGTGGTTAAGAATCCACCTGCCAACTCAGGGGACATGGATTCGAGCCCTGGTCTGGGAAGATCCCACATGCTGTGGAGCAACTAAGCCCGTGTGCCACAACTACTGAGCCTGTGCTCTAGGGCCCACGAGCCATAACTGCTGAGCCCGCATGCCACAACTACTGAAGCCGCATGCCTAGAGCCCATGCTCTGCAACAAGAGAAGCCACTGCAACGAGAAGCCGGCGCACCGCAACGAAGAGTAGCCCCCATTTGCCGCAACTAGAGAAAGCCCACATGCAGCAACGAAGAACCAACACAGCCAAAAATAAAATAAATTTCTTTAAAAAAAAAAAGAAAAAGAAATTCTTTAAAAAAAAAAAAAGCACTTATTCCAGAAAATTTTAAAGCTCTAAGTAGAACTCTTACTGAGACCTCATTTAGTTTATGTTCATTTAGCTGCTATTCCAGGTGGTTTGTACTATTTTTTGTAAAATTTTCAAGCAAACTAGCTGATTACAAAGCAAAATTAGATAAATGTATCTCAAATTC
Source organism: Balaenoptera borealis (assembly GCF_965194805.1). Lineage (NCBI taxonomy): Eukaryota > Metazoa > Chordata > Mammalia > Artiodactyla > Balaenopteridae > Balaenoptera > Balaenoptera borealis. The sequence continues at coordinate 57,477,991 of NC_138867.1, forward strand.
TATTATACAATAAAGTTGACTTTAAAGATATACTTTTAAAAAGTTTATGACAAAGATTCTAGATTTATATATAATATCCTGTTACCTGATCATATTACCTCTCTAATAAATTGTACAAATGCTCACTGGTGATAAAAAACAATGTTCACCAATATGTCACACGCATGGTTAGTGCTTTATTCTTTGAAGAATGGTTCTGAAACATCACACTAAGTCAGGCTGAAAGGTAACGTGTAAAATAGTTGTATAGGGATATAACATATGTACTGACTGTTCACGCTACGAAATCTTGATCATAGAACTTATGATACACTTAGTTAGCAGCAGCACCCAGGTTTTCCAATAGTCATCATTTTTCTCTTGTCTGCATAGACTTCTTCTCATTGGCTGCCTTCTGCTTTTGTTGCATGATCTCAGAGTCCCTATATGGGGGAAAAAGGCTGTAAGTTGTTACAGAAAAACTGATTTTATGTTCTCATTTGTTTTCTATAATAATCCATTCAGTATATTAGAAAACAATTTAAAAGAAGATATAAACTTTCATGTCTTTCCATTTGCATGGACGGAGATAAAATGGGAAGGTGAAGAATGGAAAGGCTTTGAAGTCAGATCTTATTTTGAATACAGTCTGTACTGTTGTCATGACCTTGGATAAATAACCTCCAAGTCTTTTCAAAATTAGAGTAATACATACCAGGTTGTTCTGAGGAACACACACACACACACACACACACACACACACACACACACACACACACACACACACACAAGCACACCATCTGACATGAGGCAGCTATATGTAGAAATAATGGCAATTAATCTTGGTTGTCAACAAAGTTAATTCACTATAAATTTTTTCGTGAATGAAGGGGCATTTCAGAAGTCTTCTAGATATCCTAAGTGGTACCTAGGATTAGGACATAGATGTTATGAATCAATTCAGTTTCTTACAAGCCAAAAAGCAGGATATTCAGGGCATTTTCTTAACCCTTTGTGTCTCTGGCTGAACCTTCACATACTGTGAACTAAAACCAGATTACTTGGGCTGGATGGTCCATGAGCCCGTATTAAAAAATATATTAAATGTCTATGTATTCAACACCTACTATGTGCCAGGCACTTGGCTGGCTCTGGATTAAGTCCCACAACAACCTTGAGTTATTGTCCCTATGTTTCAGATTAAAAAAAAAAAGTTAAAGGCTTAGAGCTAAATAATTTGCCCCAAATCACATAAAAACTAAGGTCTGTCCAATTTCAAAGTCCAGGCTCTTTCCTATGTTGTTATTGCATATATTTAGTATTAGATTTTAATTCAGGATGAGTAGCTCTGTCCATGTTAGTAAGACATTTCTGAGAGGCCAATAGCAAAAACAAGGAATGAGAAGGAAGGAAAAACAAGACAGCTACAAAAAAAAATGAGGTGTTCTGAATAAAAACTGTAATAGTTATTTTTCTGTTTGTAACCAAACTCTGCTGTGCTTGCTGTATGATCTTAGTAATGTTATTGAGGTTCAGAGCCCCAGTCTCTCATTGCATGTATTGGGGCTAATAGCACTTTTCATGATTATGATGAATAGAGGTAATAAATATAGAGCATCTAGCACAGAGCTTTGTAAGCAGTGGGTAGTCATTGAGCAGTGACTATCACTGAGCCAAGCTACACTAAGTTTCCCAATAAAAATATTATTTCAGGGTTACTGATCTGTACCATTCCACTGATTGGTTCACTTCTACTCCAATGTAAGTAAACAAATTTAAAGCAAAGCTTATCACTTTAACAATAAATGTCATAGAAAGACAGTGTGAAGTGATAATTAAGGGCTTCAACTTCATTAAACTCTGACTGCATATCAGAATCACCTGGGGAGCTTTTAAAGTCAGGTTTAACTTAAGTATAATAAAATTTACCTAGAGCACCTTTTAATGTCCAACCCCACACCAATTAAATCAGGGCTGGGTGTAAGGCACAGGCTTGAGCAGACATCAAGTTTTCCCAGGTGGTTCTAATGTGCAGCCAGCCTTGAGAACCACAGAGAAGCCACGATGGAGCCTGTGTAGTCAATTCTTCACCTCGCCTCCAAGTTTCACATGAACAACAAAATTTGATTTTAGAACAAAATGAAATTTGGCTAACTATTTTTTAGAAAGATGAATGTTTTTTTAAAAAAATCTTAAGCTGTAGTCTCAAAGTACTGATATTTCTGTAGCAGTTTTGTATTGTCACTTGTATGTCAAGACAGTGCACCTGCACTCTCTCCAATCCAATGGATCTTCAGAAGTCAATATAACTACATATACTTTGTGTCTCTTTCAGAAGTTATCAATATAATTGGTGACCTGTCATCCAGACTAGTATGAGTAGGATGTCTGCTTGGAAAATGTTTACCCTCAGCACCTAACAATGTCTTGCACATGGAAGCTAAATGAAATTCTTATGGTTGTGGTGGAGTTGCATGAGATTCTCTGCAAGACAAATTATAGCTTGAGAGCTTTAAATTCTTCATCCATGGGTTGGGATAATGACTACCGCTTATAATTTTAGTATGCCTGGCACACAACAGATATGCAGCTGTTACCCCTTCCTGCAGGCCTAGTTCTACTAAGGATTTAAAAACTGCTTTCCATTCTCCAAAATGAAAACTTCTGCGACTTGAGAATTCCTTTAGTATAACTCACCTCTGTTTCCTCTGAGAGGCACTCAAGCTATCCTCTTTTCTTTTTCCCTTACTAATTTCCTGGGATTTCTTCATGTTTTTCTGGCGGGCAAGTTCTCGTTGATTTCCGCCTACAAAGAGAAATAGTGATGTTATTTTTCCATCTCCAAAATTAATAATTCCATTCTAAGGGTCTTATTTAAATGCATCTGAAGTTTGCTTTTTAAGAGATAAGCCAGCAGAGTACTGCACTGAATGGTGTTCCGGGGATCTGACGACAAGGAGGACGCTTAAAGGTAAACACTTAAGTTCCTGACAGTTTTATGATACCAGTTAAGATGTTCACTGGCTATAAACACCAGATCTCTTAAAAGAGGCGTTCCAATCGTCTGCCTCTGTGGGCCAGTATTCCAAAATAAGTTCTGGCTTTTGAGAGGTGTGGGTGGAGAGAGAAAGATACACCACAGATTACACCTCGCACACGTTGGCCCACCATAATTCAACTGTTAAGCGAGCATTACAGATGCCTGTAAAACATTACCTTCGAGGGCCAAACAAAAGAACTAGAGAGGAGACTTGCAGCTCCCTGTCCTCGTTAGGCCTCACGACCTTGAGTATTAAGTACCAGCTATAAACCACCTCCAGACCAGGATCCCTCCCGGGGCTCCACACACCCCACCACCGGGGAGGTGTTCCTTACCGTGTAAACTCGCACCCGAGGGGCACCTGCCCGACCTTTCAGGCCGGACCGGAGCCAACCGTCCCTCTCCCTCTGCTGACTAAAAACCGGGTCACCACCGCGCCGGACGGAAGGGGTTTCACCAGCTGTACTCCGCCTGCCCGCCCGCCGCGCCTTGGAACTCGACTTGCTCGCCGGACGCTCCCCGCCGCTTCCCCTACCCGTCCGTATACTCACGGGCCATGCTGACCACCGGACCGAGCCTGGAAAAGAGCGACTCGGAAAAGCAACGACTTGCTCGCACGCTCAGCGGCCGTCCCCACCCGTCGATCTGGAAGCCTAAGCCCGCGCGGGCCCTCAGCAGGGATACGCCTGTGCTCGGTGGACGGCCCAGCCCAACGAGGCCAGACAACAGCAGACGGCGAGGCCGGCGAGTGACTGCGCGTGCGTGGCCGGGAGGGCGGGGCGGTGCCCGACTAGGGCCCAGGAGCCGCGGCTCCGGGGTTAGTCATCCGCCCCCGGGGCCTTTCGGCCGTGCAATTTTGCTAGAGTCGAGAAAGCAGGTCCTGTGTCTGAGCGAGGCATAGACGTGTGTGGATTTTCCCTCTGTGTACCGGTCACTGGGACTTAACCAGCCCTTATTTTTTTGATAACGACGTTAAACGCTACAATATCTAACTTTTCGAAAAGGAACGTTGCTTTTTTTCATCCCGTTGCAGAGGCGGGAAGGGGAGTAAGGGGACAGAACAGATTGAGGGTTAACTCTTTGAAAGCCAGTGTTGGCCCTTCATATTTTCCTTCTTTATTCACGCACCAAGCCTGCAAGGTAGACTTCATTGTTCTCATTTTATGAAACAGGCGGCCGAGACTCTGAGACCAGAAGCGCTGACCTAATAGGTAGGGACGGGTAGAAATAAGATTCAGATTTAAAACGGACTTCAAAGTCTGTTCATTTCCCGTTTGATCCCAGTGCCCTTGTCACTCGACAGTACTTTAGGAGTTCTGTGGCTCTGTGCCTGGGTTGTGTGATGGGGAGAGAATGCTAGGGAATGAAGTCTTACCACGAATTCAGAATAGCCCAGAATAACCTTAAACCTATGTAAAAGCTATGGAGCATCTGCCATTGCTAGAAACAGATGTGTAAAGATGCTTGATACTTATTTTCTTCATCTATTCCGTTAATTATTACAAACTGAGAAATGTGTAGAGTTAGTCTGGACACCCTGAAATAACCCTTTTTTTTTAAAGTTTTTAATTTGGAAGATTTCAAACATATACAAAAGTATAGAAAATACTATAATGGACCTCCAAGTATATAAGACCAAGCTTCAACAATTTTTATTTCATCTCATAAAAATTACCTGAGGGTTCTGGAGATGGAATGTCTGGGTACAAAGCCCAGCTCTCCCAATGAGTAGTTATGTGAACTTGGGAATGTCATTTCATTGCATTAAAGCTTCCTTATTAGTAAAATGGGGAGGTAATTGTACCTCCTTCATTAATCAAGTTAATATATGTGAAGTAGTAAGTGCCCAGCACAGGATAGCACTCAACATATTAGCTATACTTGTCATCATTCTTTCAACCTCAGAGAGCCTTTCGTGCTTATCACTCTCCCTACGTCCCACCCCTCCTCCTCAATACTGCTTACAGGCCAGGTGTCTCCACTTAGGGACCTCTTCTGCAGTAACTTGAGCAGGGGAAAAGATTGACTTTCTGGCCAGGCTCTTTATAAAGAGACCATCTAAAGAGGAAGGGAGGGAAGGAGTTTGGGATTGAACTTAAGTAGAGTTGTTTCTCTGTGTGGTCTTAAGAGTCTAATTGAGCTTTTTCTTTGCAACTGAAAATATAGTTTTTGAGTTGTAGGGATACACATGATGTATCCCATGTATACAAGAAATGTTGGGTGTGTTTGCCAGAGAAAACTGGAGACTTTCAAAATTACTATGATGCCGTTAAGACTGTACAAACTAGGAGGAATTATGTGACCGCCCAAGGTCACACAGCTAGCCGTGAGCTGAGCCACGATCAAAACGTGAGTCTCAGAATTATTTTAAAATGATGAATTGGGCGATTGGGATTGACATGTATACACTGATGTGTATAAAATTGATGACTAATAAGAACCTGCTGTATAAAAAAGTAAATAAAATAAAATTCAAAAATTCAAAAAAAAAGACTGTACAAACTTGGGATGTGTAACAAATAGCTTATGATTTTATGTTAAATAGTAAAATTGAATCTGACTCTGTTCCCATCCCTTTACAAATGGGAAATTAAATCCTAGTCATTATTTACTTCTTTACCTGCAGAATTGTGGGAGTACCATAGACTCTTAGGTGAAACAGAGAGTTTGGGGAAAGGCCTCATGTCTTCAGTCTATACCGGAATATGTTGCTTAAAGCTGTATGGTTCTGGCAGTAGCTCCAAGACTCCTGAGATATCTGCAGCAGGGGTTATTTTTCTCAACTCCTTGGGCTTCCTTAGGTGTGTTTGAGGTCCTATTCCCTCTCCAGAGTACTGGAGGGAGCCCACAGACCTCCATTTCCTTCCCAGTCTTGAAAGAATCTTTTCTCTCTGTACTTTCAGCCTTGCTTTCCTACTCTTAAAAACACTTGTCTCTCTTCTTTCTCCTTCTGGATGACCTAGCAATCTCTTCGATCAGTTTGGGATTTTATTTCTTTGACATTTTGTCATTAATGTAGCAGGATGTTCTTGTAGAATTTTCTTCTCCTTCCAAGAAGGAAGTCAGGCCTTTGTTTTCCATGAATCAGGGGAATTGTATTACTGGTTCAAACACTGGCCCATAATCTCTAGAGTCAGCCTCATCTCTGGACATTTTCCCTCTTATCATAGAGGACTTCCCTAACCACCCTACATAAAGTAAGCCAGCCTCCCATTAACCTCTGTCATATTACCCTCTAAATTTCTTTCATGGCATTTAATAATTCTTAAATTATCTTGTTCATTTGTTGAATTTTCCTTTCCCACACAGAATGTCTTGCTTATTGCTCTGTTGCTCCCTCCTGAAGCAGATTAAGAATGCTCACGTTAATTCACAAAGTTTTGGGACTAGCCTGGTGGTCCAGTGGGTAAGACTCTGAGCGCCCACTGCAGGGGGCCCAGGGTTCGATCCCTGGTCAGGGAACTAGATGCTGCATGCATGGCACCAGTTAAGATCCTGCATGCCACAATGACGAGCCCAAGCGCAGCAACTAAGACCCGGTGCACCAAAATAAATTAAAAAAAATATATATTTTTAAAAAGTTCCATGTTTCTCCCCAAATGAGCCTAATAACATATTTTTTAAAAATTTTACAAAGTTTTAACCATATTTTTTTCCTTTTTTTCTTCTTTTTAAACTTTTGGCTGTGCTGCGGGGCTTGCGGGACCTTAGTTCCCTGATCAGGGATGGAACCCATGCCCTCAGCAGTGAAAGTGCGGAGTCCTAACCACTGGACCGCCAGGGAATTCCCATTAACTATAATAATTTTCGAACAGGTATTACATTCACATTAAAAACTAAACAAGGATATACAGTGAATGTTCTTTTTTCCCACGTTGTGTTTCCCAGAAACGCAGTTCCCTTTCTAGGAGTTAACTATTATCACTTTCTTCACACTTTAATTTCTAATCTATGTTCTACTCATTTTAGAATTAAAAAAAAAATAAATTTATTTATTTATTTATGGCTGTGTTGGGTCTTCGTTGCTGTGCTTGGGCTTTCTCGAGTTGCGGTGAGCGGTGGCTACTCTTCGTTGTGGTGCGAGGGCTTCTCATCGTCGTGGCTTCTCTTGTTGCGGAGCACGGCCTCTAGGTGCGCGGGCTTCAGTAGTTGTGGCACGTGGGCTCAGTAGTTGTGGCTCGCAGGCTCTAGAGCTCAGGCTCAGTAGTTGTGGCGCACGGGGATCTTCCCCCTCCAGGGCTCAGGGCTCGAACCCCTGTCCCTTGCATTGGCAGGCAGATTCTTAACCACTGCGCCACCAGGGAAGCCTCTCATTTTAGAATTTTTAAGCCTTAGGGATGTGCTGATGAACAGGCAGTGTTCTACAGGACCCTCTTAAAAAAAAAAAAAGCCAGCAATTTGTTTTTGTTTGTTTTCTGGTTTTGCCAGCATTCTCCCCCCCACCCCCACCCCGCCTCGCCGCGCAGCTTGCGGGATCTTAGTTCCCAACCAGGGATGGAGTCCGCACCACCCCCAGTGGATGCGCGGAGTCTTAACCACTGGACAGCCAGGGAAGTCCTACGGCCAGGGATTTTAATAGTTCCTGTAAAAGTTTGGGCTGAAGGACTGACTACCTCCTTCCTCTCTTTTGAACAAATCCTGAGGAGCCCTGGAGAGGTAAGAGTACATCGTCTGGCGTCTCAATTTCCGGTTCGCAGGTAACCCAGGCTCCATAACTTGACGGTTACCATGGCTCCGGTGCTGTGCGTCATTCCGCGGCGCTGGATGATGACGCAATCAGTTCCGGCGCCCTCTGAGGGCGGGGAATAAGGTACCGGGGGAAACTTAGCTATTAGTGTAGCAGGGTCATGAAGAAGAGGCGGCGGCGGGAGATCGGAGGCGGCGGCGGGGGCGTGAAACTGCGGTAGCTGCCCGCTGGGCTGGTGGTGTGGCTTTGTGGGAAAGGCGTAGTTCCTAAAGCCCTCTCTGGGCAGCGGCCGGGGCTCGGGGTTGAGAGCGGCCGTGGGGTCGCCTCCCCGGGCCCCCTGGCTCCGCCATGTTCCGCAGGGCACGCCTTAGTGTGAAGCCCAATGTCAGGCCTGGAGCAGGCGCCAGGGGCTCCACCGCCCCCAATCCACAGCGTGAACGAGAGGCTCCCAGGCCGCCGGAGCCTGCAGCGGCCTCTGTCCCGAAGCCAGCGGAATCCACAGATGTGCCTCCAGTGGACTGCGGGGAAGCGGAGCCCCGAGAAAAGACTCCCAAGAGCAGGTAAGTACTTGCAGAGGGGAGCATTTTCATCTGCCCCGCCTCTCCGGGCGTGTCACCTGGAAGCTGAGCAAAGAAACTTTACCGTAGAAGTACCCCCTCGCTTGTACTAAGCCTGACAGTTGAGGCCGAAGAACACACTGCCAACTGTAGTTGGTCCCTCTAACTACGGTGTGGCAAGTGTGGATTTTGTTACAGCGTGTAGATTCTCGGGGAGGGGACCATGTCTTCAAGTGGTGGTGGGAGGAATCCAGGTCTAGCAGTCCAAGAAAATCCACACGTGGTACTATTCAATGAAAACTGCAGTTTTCATTCTTTTGGAGTACTTTACGGGAGCAAGTTGTCTTTTTTTAAATCTTGAAAACATTTATTTTTAAAAGAAGTGCAGTGTTACTTTGATTCTGCTGATTTATGTCAATGGAAAGGAAGTCTGGTTACTTATTTTGATTTGAGGGTGTGCCCCTTTAACTATGGTGACCATGTTTTCTGAACAGAAAAGCATGTGTCATGTACCACGTTTAGATTCAGGATTCTTCTTCTTAAGTTAACAATTTATGGACTTTGCCCAGGCAGAATGTACTCATCTGCAAAATGGGGATAATGTAACTCTTGCTTCGGAGAGTTATTGTGGAGATTAGAAATAACTGATATAAACTGTCTTGCACAGGACATGACAGAATAGTTGCCTACCTTTAGGTGTTTAAAGGTGATGGAGCAAAGTAGTTAAAGTTAAGACATGTTGAGCTAATAATGGCCTCTGTTTTTATACTATAAATGTGAGGAAACCAGTGAAAACCAACCCTATTAAATAACAGTGAGATGGTATAAATTTATACTGTGACAGGAAGGTGACAATCTTATTCTTTTCTCTTTTGGCTTGGCTTCTGTTGACCTCAGCTGGTGCTGAGTATAGAGTATTATTTTGATAGCTTAATGATGCTTAGTAATTTCCAAGTTTCTTACATGAATTTGTTTCAGAATTTCTCCCAACAGTGGAATAGAAATACCAGTTACTGTTAAATTAATAAAGTTCACAGAGATCCTGTTAACTACATGTGAATGTATGATTATTGATAATTTAGTAAATTACTTATTCTGTAGTCTTGAGACATTTAAGCTCAAGGATATTGCTTTCTTAGACTTGACATTTAGGGACTATACTTGGTTTTTTATCATGTGTTTCCTTTTTTTTTTGGTGGGTCTTTGCTAATTGTAAAAATCCATAGGGTATATGTTCTGTCCTTATGCATTCATCTTGATTGGGTGAAATGCAAATGGCACATGTATCACATTATAAGGGCTGAGATAAGAATTTAAATTGGATACTTTTTGGAAAAATTATTCTATAGGTTTAGGCATTTTTTCACTTTTATATACAACTAATCATAACATATGAAAAAAGTAGACTGCTTTTAATTCTTGACTTATACCCTCTTAATTTGCTTTCAGGCCATTCCTGAAATATTTATATCCAATCTGAATTTGGATATGTAATTTGAAGTGACTGAGTACTTTTTTTGAGTGAAGAGTTTATTTTGATAGCTGAATAAGTAGAGTTATACCTGACAAAAGATAAATGATTTTTGCCTCAAACAGAATTTGGTTTGATTAATGTAGCTAAATGAATGTCTTCAAATACTGCAATACAAATATTTCAGAGGTTTGATATTTTGTTTGGTTTAACTAATCTCAAGTTGATAATTAAAGTAAAATGCCAAAAATTTAGATCACTTTAGGAAGTGTCAATGTGAATTATAAACTTAATTTTATAAAACAACTCTCATTTAATGGTGTACAGTCTGTAAAAATACTGAATCACTATGCTGTACACCAGAAACTAATATAATATTGTAAATCAACTATATTTTAATTAAAAAAATTTTTTTAGAGCTATCAAAAGAAAAAAAACCTCTCAGTTATCGAGTAATTCAAATTAGGCAAATTAAGCTTTGTTTTGTAACTTAGGTTTTTTGTTTGTTTTTTGAGGTACCTAGCATGAGCATAAAATTATGTGCTATAATGTTCTTAGGGATTTGAAGTTTGAAAAGGATCATCAGTCTTCATTAGAATTCCATATCTGTTAAAAATATGTACTGAACAAAAATTTTATTGCAACCACTGTTTAAGTCATTGATTATTACTAATGAGATTTTGCTCTTTTGGATTTTTGTCAGACTAGTTGTTAAGCCTCAAATATTTAAAAGAAGATCCATGGTGCCCTTTTTTTTTTTTTCTTTTTAAATTTCAACAGTGATGAAAAGACTGATGGTGGGAAGGATGTTGAAGAATCCAGTAAATCTTCCTCTACCGTTTCACAGAGAAGAAAGCGAGTATCAAGTACTTTTAGTCTGGTTAAACCTAGTGTCAGTGTTCCTTCAGAACCTCATCCTTTATCTACAGTTAATCAAGAAGCTCCACAGCCAAACCCTGTTCCAACAAAAGAGAAACAGCCATGCTCAGACAGATACCGGATATATAAAGCCCAGAAACTGAGAGAAATGTTAAAAGAAGAATTGAGGAAAGAGAAGGTATGGTAGAAAAATCAGAATTCTGATTGTTGCCTGCTAGATTTCTGTTTTTATGTTAGGCATCATTTGGAGGAAGAACAAGCATCTGTAGCATTTTGATGAGGAAAACAAAACCAAGTAACAGCCCTCATGTTAATAGAATATCCCCTTTTGTTTGTTTGTTTGTTTGTTTTTTGCTGCCCAGATCTTTCCCAACAAGGGATTGGACCCGTGCCCCCTGCAGTGGAAGCGCAGAGTCTTAACCACTGGACTGCCAGGGAAGTCCCACAATATCCCCTTTTGTTAACAGAATGATTGAGAAGCACCATAGAGTTAATAAGCTATTTTTTCCACGATATTAATTTTTGCATATTTTTTTCATCTATATTTCATTGTTTTTGGCGGAGGCCACAAATAGAAGTTTTACATGTGTGCACACACGTATACAGATACACGTACAGATGTATTTATAAACTAAACCTTCAGTGAGATTTTTCGTGAAAATGTCCAGTTGACGCGAGTTATATTCATTTGAATTAAGACAAGTGTAGGTGAACAAAATGAATTGGTGATGTTTTCTAAATTGACAAATTTAGACTAGTGTCTAGCAAATAGTAAGAGCCCGACAAATGTCAGCTCTTATTATTAATTTATAGAATGCCCCCCTTTTTTTAACTAAGAGGAAGGCACTTATCTTTTTTTTTTAAAATTAATTAATTTATTTATTTTTGGCTGTGTTGGGTCTTCGTTTCTGTGCGAAGGCTTTCTCTAGCTGCGGCAAGCAGGGGCCACTCTTCATCGCGGTGCGCGGACCTCTCACTATCGCGGCCTCTCTTGTTATGGAGCACAGGCTCCAGATGCGCAGGCTCAGTAGTTGTGGCTCACGGGCCCAGTTGCTCCGCAGCATGTGGGATCTTCCCAGACCAAGGCTCGAACCTGTGTCCCCTGCATTGGCAGGCAGACTCTCAACCACTGCGCCACCAGGGAAGCCCGAAGGCACTTATCTTGGCGCTTTTTTTTTTTTGGCCGTGCCACACAGCTTGCAGGATCTTAGTTTCTTGACCAGGGATTGAACCCACGCCCTTGGCAGTAAAGCATGGAGTCCTAAGCACTGGACCGCCAGGGAATTCCCCCTTGGTGCTTTATATTCATTATCTCATTTAAATATCTCAACTGTGTGAAGTGGCTATCACTATTTACACAGGAGGAGGAGGAAATAAGCTCAGAGAGGTTATTTGCTTTGTATCCAACATCAGTGGAGGATATGGGATTTGAATTCATATCTTCTAAAATCTAAGCCTCTAAAAATGTTCTCTGTTTTATAGAATCTGCTTAATTAGATTTATTTGGGGGAATTAAAAATTAAACATTTGCTTCAAGAATTTTATAAAATATGCAGAATTCCAGTTCACTACAGGGCAAATAAAAGCTATGTATAAATTTTCAGTACACTATTGTAGTTAGTCAGCATCAGTAAGCATGATTTTATACATTGAGCTTTTATGTAGTCCCAGTCACTTTATTTATTTATTTATTATTTTTTGGCTGTGCCACATGGCACGCGGGATCTTAGTTACCTGACCAGGGATTGAACCCCGGCCCCCTGCAGTGGAAGCCTGGAGTCCTAACGACTGGACCGCCAGGGAAGTCCCAAGTCCCAGTCACTTTAGTGTTTTAAAATCCCTTTATGTGCTACAACTTTTTAATATTCCGTTTATAAAATTTTTCCTCAAATTAGGCATAATTGTGATAGGAATAATGTTCAAGCATTTGCAATGAATGCAACAATAGGCTGTATACTTAAATATATACATCTAAAATTCTTCGTTTTAAAATTTTTTTTAAATTTATTTTTATTTTTTTGGACTGCCAGGGAATTCCCCTAAAATTTATATATTTATAAAATAAAGTAAAATTTATATATTTATAAAATATATAAATAACATATTTATAAAATAAAAGTATCTCTGTGTGTTTGTGTATCTAGAAGCAATGGAAAAACAAATATGCTGTAAATGAAAGTCAGAGGCCACCAGATCGTTCCAAAATGACTATGAGAGACTTCATATATTACCTGCCAGATAACAATCCAATGACGTAAGTAAACTTTATTTCTATTTTACTTTCTTTGAGTATATAGTGATTTAAGTAAGTATCACTTTTAGAGTACAGTTTCATGTTTTCCAACAACATGTTGACAAAATTTATAGCACATATGATGTTTTTTTGGATAAGAATTTTATAACAAAAATTAGTGGTATTTTGGACTTCCCTGGTGGCTCAGTGGTTAAGAATCTGCCTGCCAATGCAAGGGACACGGGTTCGATCCCTGGTCCAGGAAGATCCCACATGCCGCAGAGCAACTAAGCCCATGTGCCACAAACGAGCCTGCACCCCAGAGCCTGTGAGCCTGCGCCTCAGAGCCCATGAGCCACAACTACTGAAGCCCGTGTGCCTAGAGCCTGTGCTCCGCAACAAGAGAAGCCACTGCAGTGAGAAGCCCGCGCACCGCAACAAAGAGTAGCCCCCGCTTGCCGCAACTAGAGAAAGCCCGCACGCAGTGATGAAGACGCAACACAGCCAAAAAACAAAAAAAACAAAAAAAACAAATTAGTGCTATTTCAAGTAACTTTTCTTGGGATGGTAAAGATGCCCTTTACCTCTGAGATTAAAAAAAAAATTTCTTTTGTTATATTACTGAGATGTAGTAAAACCAACTAAACAACTTTTCTCTAATCAAGTTTGCCATTTACATTTCTTACATACTATAAGGTGATCTAAAGGGGTGATCTAATTTTTTTTTTTTTAAAGATTTATTTATTGATTGATTGATTGATTGATTGCTATGTTAGGTCTTTGTTTCTGTGCTAGGGCTTTCTCTAGTTGCGGCAAGCGGGGGCCACTCTTCATCGCGGTGCGCGGGCCTCTCACTATCGCGGCCTCTCTTGTTGCGGAGCACAGGCTCCAGACGCGCAGGCTCAGTAGTTGTGGCTCACGGGCCTAGTTGCTCCGCGGCATGTGGGATCTTCCCAGACCAGGGCTCGAACCCATGTCCCCTGCATTAGCAGGCAGACTCTCAACCACTGCGCCACCAGGGAAGCCAGGGGTGATCTAATTTTTATATCCTACCTCCTCATTAAATACAGTGGCATTTGATTAACAAATCCTCCAAGAACAAAGCTTCTTTAATCAAAGTTAGCCTGGGGAGGCAGAGAGTTTATAATAAATCTCCTCACTGTGTTGTTGATGGTGTAGCAGGTGAATGTAGGAGTAATGGCATATTTTCAGTGTAGTCTTTTTCAGGCTCAGTACGTCTTTGGCTTAGTTAAGAGAAGAGCCAGAAACCTAGGTTTTGAGTTGTTTGACATCTAGGACTTGGAAACAAGCCACTTAGGTTGTTTCATGCCTTCACTGAGGAATTAGAGGGAAGAGTGTTCCCTACTTAGGGCCTAACAAATTGTTTATATTGATGACAAAAGTCTTTGACTGAAAAATGGAGTGTTGGACCACACCATCATTAATGGTAGTGTTATGGTATATCATAAAAAAAAAATTGCAAGTTAAAATTATTTGCTTCTTCCTCAGATAGAATTGACAAAATGTAAATTGCTTATTTATTAAAAGGTATGTTTTGACTTGTGTTTAATAGTTCTTCACTGGAGCAAGAAAAGAAAACTGAAAAATCGTTGACACCAGTCCAGACAAGAGAGTAAGCATCTCATCTGTTTTGAATATATTCTGTTATGGGTAAATTTTTTTAAAAAATGAAATAAAATGATGCCTCCTGTTTTAGTTAAATTACATGTGATAGGAATTTTTAAATGGAATCACAAGAATAAAAGTTACTGCTTGATTTAAGTCAACATGAAAGCCTCACACTCCTTGTGTATTACATGTATAAATAGAGTTATGACTTTAAATGAAAGCTTTTAGAATTAAAAAGGGTTTTGTTTCAGAATGATAATATTCACATGGTACAAAATTCAAAAGGAACAAACGTGTACTGAGAAAAGTTTTCCAACTTTGTTTTTCTGCCGTCTAGTCCGTCTTCCTGCAGGCCACAAATGTTACCACATTTTTAACGTATCTTTCTAGTTCTAGTCTATGACTATCCAAGCAAACATAGTTTTTTTTCTATTTCCTTTTCTTTCCTTTCTCCTTTCCCCTTCCTTTTCTTTTCTTTTTTTAAAATTATTAGCACCTTTAATTATTATTTATTTATTTATTTTTTGGGCTGTGTTGGGTCTTCGTTTCTGTGTGAGGGCTTCCTCTAGTTGCGGCAAGCGGGGGCTGCTCTTCATCGCGGTGCGCGGGCCTCTCACTATCATGGCCTCTCTTGTTGCGGAGCACAGGCTCCAGACGTGCAGGCTCAGTAGTTGTGGCTCACAGGCCTAGTTGTCCGGCAGCATGTGGGATCCTCCCAGACCAGGGCTCGAACCCGTGTCCCCTGCATTAGCAGGCAGATTCTCAACCACTGCGCCACCAGGGAAGCCCCCTTTTTTTTTTTTAAAGCATTTTGCATACACTGTCCTTCAATAGGTATAGTTTTGATGCCAGTTAGAGAGTCTCTTTTTGTGTACAAGCCTTCACTGTCATATATTAGTTTATTCCTAAGAAATCCCTCCAAGAGACCTCCTAGGAAGTTATTGTAGACTTGTAATTCAAGGTAGGGAATTGTGGAAAATTAGCAGAAACATTGGGATTTTCTGGTTGTTACTTCAAGTAACAATCATTAAGTAATGATTACTTTTTTTTTTTTTTTTTGCCACACCATGTGGCTTTCCGGATCTTAGTTCCCCAATCAGGGATTAAACCCAGGCCACGGCAGTGAAAGTGCCAAGTCCTAACCACTGGACTGCCAGGGAATTCCCTGTAATGATTACTCTTTCTTAGAATCCACATTGTTTTAAAGCAGAACTCACAAGCTTCAGAAATAGGTTATGTTTTTACAGATTTATAGGTTATGTTTCTTTCAATAAGACCTTAAGGAGATAATGTAATTGAATGGAAAGTATATGGAATTCGGAGTCATTATTTGGAAAACTGTGTTTGGCTTCTTGGTCTGTTCTTATTGTTGTGTAATCTAGAGCAAAAGTAATTTATCTTCTCCAAGTTTCAAATGGGCGTGAAAAACTAACCCCCAAGGGTTGTTCTGAAGAGGTAATAACATGATCTGGAAACTAATGCTGTAAGGGTTATTTTTGTTAATTCCATAATATCTGGATGGTTTATTCTTATACTCTATTGAGATAGAAAAGATGAACATTTATTTCTCTTTATTTCTCTTTAATAAAGACTCCTATTATAAGCTACTAGATAAAATTTGAGAAAATCTTATAACCATGGCCTTAACAACACATAGTATTTTCAATTAGGTTATAGGGAAAGTGGGAAATAGCTAGAAGGTTGAAAGTGCAGTAATTTGTTTTAGAAGTTCATAATGTTCAGGGAATATTTCTCATAGCTGTATGAATTAACCTACCTTTACATTTGGTAGGCAAGAAGGTAAGAGTACTCCTGATGGTGAAGATAATGAAGAAATAGAAGAGGAGATGGATGATGGGCCATTGCTGGTTCCTCGAGTAAAAGTGGCAGAAGATGGTTCTATTATTTTGGATGAAGAAAGGTAAGTTAAAAAAGAGAGAGAGAGATAGATTGTGGTTTTATGAGAACAAACGAGCTTTGTCTAATGAGAGACATTGAGTTTCTGTATTTGTCACTGTCACTTAGACTCTAATGTTTATATTTGCATAATGGATGTTATAAATAGGAAGATGGATTACATTCATTTATAATTTTTAGAAATTTTTATAATGCTGTCCTTTATATGAGAAGGTGGTACTGCTGACCTGCCACCCACTAACCTACTACCATTGTTTTACTAATTTTACTGGTAATTGAGATGAGCTATTGAACTAATCACATGCTGTCCTCCACTGAGAATATATTTCGAAGATTGACTCAGCCTTGATGTCAATATTCAAGCTATGTATTATTAACTAATACCATATTCTGGTGTGTGGTGTTAACTATTGAAAATACAATGAAACATAGGTTTAACATATTTTATGATTTTTAGTTGACTTTCTGGCTTAATTTCTTAGTTACAACATTAAATTTCTTGAATTTGGCATTGTGGAATTTAGTTGTCTTTCCAATGTGTGTTTTTTGAAAAAAGAAGATAAGAGACTTCCCTGGTGGACCAGTGATTAAGACTCCGTGCTCCCAATGCAGGGGGCCCAGGTTCGATCCCTGGTCAGGGAACTAGATCCTGCGTGCTGCAACTAAAGATCCTGCTCGAGGGTATGAAGATCCCGTGTGCTGCAACTAAGACCTGGTGCAGCCAAATAAATAAATATTTTAAAAAATAAAAAAAGAAATTAAATTAGTAAGGAAATAAAAAAGAGGGATGGAAAGTCTTCTGACAGTTTTATTAGTAATGAATTGTTTTATAGTATGTAAATTCTATGATAAACGTAAATGTAATACTATTAATGATAATTGTTTTTGCATATTGTTTCCACTATTTGGTGATGATGATTTTATTGGTAATTAAATTCTTAAAAGCATATTTAACTGCTTTGTGTGCAGGAATATAAAATGTAAATATAAAATGCTTATATTTTGCAATATCCCCTGTTGGGTATTGCATGATAAGATAATATATATTAAATATAGGGGACATGCAGAAGTCAGTAAACAACAATTATTTAGGCGGCCCAAAGATATTTTGTAAATTTTGTATTGCTGTTAAGGATTTTGAAAAAAAGTTGACATTTATTTTTGCTTCCTAGAGTGAAAATCTGCAGATTCTTGGAAAATATGCATACTTCAAATGTATATTATACTTTTGATATGACTTTGCCATGGTAAATTTCAAAATATAGCTATTAAAATCTCACTTACTATTTGTTTCCTTACTTGTTTTTCAGTTTAACTGTAGAAGTTTTAAGGACGAAAGGCCCCTGTGTTGTTGAGGAAAATGACCCCATATTTGAGCGTGGTTCTACAACTACATACTCCAGCTTTAGGAAAAACTATTACTCTAAACCATGGTCAAATAAAGGTAACTGATTTTCATTTTAAGTTGTGTAGATTATTTATTGGAAATAAGGTGAATTATTTTCTCGGTTTCTGAATTAAACCAGGTCTCCCCTAAGTAAAAAAAAAAAAAAAAAAATGTGAACTAGCAAATTTTTCTCTCTAGCTAATTTTATTGGCACCTTTCCCCTGCCCCCCACGATGGAACTATATCTCTGACTTTATCTTAGAAATCTTTTGAGGAGTTAGCATTATGGTCATTTTGGCTGGAATATTCTTCTTTGTCAAATCCCTGTACAACAAATACCATTTTAATGAAAAATGAACAATATTTTTAATGCTCCTAGTAATGTTCTACCTCACTATTGTGTAATACAGTCTTTAATGATAAAAAGTACACAGAGAAGTATACATTACCTATTGCAAGCTGTTACTTAGTACTTACTTTTATTATAAAAATAATACAGTTTGTTTTGGGAAAAAAATCAGACACAACAGAATAATACAGAATGAAAAGAAAGATTCCCTTCTTTGACTTCCCCCATCCTGTTCTCTTGAGGTTACTTCTATTAGCAGTTTCTTGTGTATTTTTCTAGCTACTTTCTTTCACATACTACTTAGAACGTCTTAGTTGCTTACGTAGCAGCAGTATTATACTGGTTATGACTGACAGTTTTCTTCAAGGCACTTGAGACCAGATAGGCAGAATGTCTTTTAAAAATTCCAGCTGCTTTGGTTTGAACATGCAAATTTCTTAAACCATGTTTCTGTATAAAAGTTTAAAGGGGGTGTTTATAGATCCATGAGGTTCCTTGCAGTAAAATTGAGATATGTCTATGTACGTGTATGTAGAAATATTTCTATGATAAAAGATTTACTGGACTTTAATAAAAAACTTAAGTACTGTCAAATTTATTTTTAACTCAAAATATATACTAAGGTAAGATTTTTTTCCTCTGAAATATTTAGAAGATTATTCTCAGTCTTTCTAAATCTTTTACTTTTACAGAAACAGATATGTTTTTTTTGGCCATCAGCATGGTAGGAACTGACTTTTCTATGATTGGACAGCTTTTTCCTCACAGAGCAAGGATAGAAATTAAGGTAAAGTAAACCCATTATGTTTGTTGATCGAAAAGAGACTAAAAATTACTATTTTTTTAACCTTTGGTTGAAATATCAGTCCATCCTTTTTCACTACTGTGTTTTTGGTACATCTGTCCTTCTTTATAGCTCAAAAAGTAATGTAGTATTTCTCAATTCTGAGATGAGTACAGGGCTTCCCTGGTGGCGCAGTGGTTAAGAATCCGCCTGCCAATGCAAGGGACACGGGTTCAAGCCCTGGCCTGGGAAGATCCCACATGCCGCGGAGCAAGTAAGCCCGTGTGCCACAACTACTGAGCCTGCGCTCTAGAACCCGCAAGCCACAACTACTGTGCCCACGTGCCTTAACTACTGAAGCCTGCATGCCTAGAGCCTGTGCTTCGCAACAAGAGAAGCCACTGCAATGAGAAGCCCGTGCACCGCAACGAAGAGTAGCACCTGCTCACCACAACTAGAGAAAACCTGCATGCAGCAACGAAGACCCAACACAACCAAAAATAGAAGAAACAAATAAATAAATAAATTTTAAAAAATAATAAAATAAAATGAGTACAATCTCTTTAACCTCAGTATTATATTTTCTTATTTATATCTTCCTACTTCTAAAATGGATTTGAGGGAGTACCAATAAAGCCAGTGAAACTAAGATAAAAGAAGAGTTAGGTAATGAAAAGGGGAGATAAATGTACCAGAACTTTTGGGTTAAGGGTAGATTTTGAACACAAAATATATCAGAATTTCCTAGGAAGAGAACATGCTGAGTTATATAGTTCTCAATATCTGGTCTAACCATTGCTTTCCTAGGCCACCTTAACTTTGGGGGCAACCAGTGATACTATTTTTTTTTTTTTCCAGTGATACTATTAACAACAGCAATGATGTTAATCAATTAGTGCTTTAATATGCCTAAAAGAATGATCTTTCTCTATCTTATAGTTCCTTTTGCTGAGAAATTTCATTACAAGTTTCCTGGGTTGGAGTGCATTTGAGTGCACACCATGTTGCTCTAGTGCATTTCTAATTCATAGTGAGATTTTTATCCAACCATGGGCTTTTTCTTTCATTAATTAAAGGGACCATTAAGAAAGATTTTTTTTTTTTTCTTGAACTAGACTAGGCATGGACTGATTTACTGGGAACCAGTGTACAGTGTAATAGTCATTCTATTTCTACAAAAGATGAGGCATTTTTTATATTCTTTATGTTCCTTTTCAAATGTTGATCTCTGATATAAGGAGAACAGAATGTTAAAGTTCTGTGAAGGCTAGAAGTTGATCGTATAGGGGAGCCCTCAGATGTGACTAACGATAAGTTTGTCAGTAGACTATTTCTTTTAGAAGCAGTTTAGACTCTTCCATTAAAAGTTTAGGGTGGTCCCAGCAGGTCTTTGGGCAAAGTATAGAAAAGTAAAAATGGACTAGTGAATTACATCAATTTTCAATTTTTTTAAAAAAAATTTATTTATTTTATGCATTTTATTTTTGGCTGTGTTGGGTCTTTGTTGCTGTGCACGGGCTTTCTCTAGTTGCGGTGAGTGGGGGCTACTCTTCGTTGCGGTGCACAGGCTTCTCATTGTGGTGGCTTCTCTTGTTGTGGAGCACGGGCTCTAGGCGTGTGGGCTTCAGTAGTTGTGGAACGTGGGCTCAGTAGTTGTGGCTCACGGGCTTAGTTGCTCCGCGGCATTTGGGATCTTCCCGGACCAGGGCTCGAACCCATGTCCCCTGCATTGGCAGGCGGATTCTTAACCACTGCACCACCAGGGAAGTCCTTGATTTTCAAATTTTGAACCAACCTTGTATTCCTGTGATAAATCCCAATTAGTCATACTGTATTCTTCTTTTTATATGTTGCTGATTTTTGTTATATTTTCTTGAGGACTTTTTGCATCTTTGTTCATGAGAGTATTGGTTCATAATTTTCTTTTAGTGTCTTTGTGTTTTTGGTACCAAGGTTATGGTGGTCATAGAAAATGAGTTGGAAAGTGTTCCCTCTTGTTATCTGAGAAAATTTGTTTAAGATTAGTATTATTCCTGCTTTTAATGTTTGATAGAATTTACCAGTGAAACCATCTGGGCCTATGGTTTCCTTTGGAGGAAAGGTTTTGATTGTAAATGCAATTTCTTTAATACATATAGGGGTATTTATAGTTTCAGTTTCTTCTTGTGTCAGTTTAGATGCTAAGTTGTTGAATTTATAGGCATAAAAATTCATACTATTCACTTACCATTTTAACGTTTGTAGGATTTATAGTGATATATCTCACTGATTAATGATTTTTCTTTCTCTTTTTTTTTCCTTGTTTTGCTAAAGGTTTTTGACTTCCAAAACTCTTTTAATGAGCCAGCTTTTAGCTATGTTAAGTTTTCAGTTGTTTGTGTGTTTTCATTGGTTTTTAAAAAACTCTTTAGCATTTCTTTCCTTCTTCAGGCATACCTCGTTTTATTGCATGTCACAGATACTGCGTTTTTTTTTTACAAATTGAAGGTTTGTGGCAAACCATCTGCATTGTCAGATGATGGTTAGCATTTTTTAACAATAAAGTATTTTTTAATTAAGTATGTACATTGTTTTTTTTAGACATAATGCTACTGTACACTTAATAGACTACTTCACTGTAATGTAAACATAACTCTTGTGTGCACTGGGAAACCAAAAAAAAAAAAAAACCTGTGTGACTTACTTTATTGCGATATTCGCTTTATTGCAGTGGTCTGGAACTGAACCTGCAATATCCTCAAGGTATGCCTGTATTTACTTTGGGTTTAATTTTCTCTGTTCTTTTCTAGCTTCCTTAGATGAAAACTTAGAACATAGATTTTAAACCCTTCTTTTTTAATGTAGACATTTAAAGCTATACATTTTCATCTAAGCTATAGATGTATCCCATAATATTGATACAGTGTTTTCATTATCATTCAGTTAAAAATATTTTCTAGTTGCCCTTATGATTTCCTTTTTTTAAAAAATTTTTATTTATTTATTTATTTATTTTTGGCTTCATTGGGTCTTCGTTGCTGCGTGTGGGCTTTCTCAAGTTGTGGTGAGCAGGGGCTACTCTTTGTTGCGGTGTGCCTGCTTCTCATTGCGGTGGCTTCTCTTGTTGCAGGGCACGGTCTCCAGACACGTGGGCTCAGTAGTTGTGGCGCATGGGCTTAGTTGCTCCACGGCATGTGGGATCTTCCCAGACCAGGGCTTGAACCCGTGTCCCCTGCATTGGCAGGTGGATTCTTAACCACTGAGCCACCAGGGAAGTCCTTCCCTTGTGATTTCTTCCTTGACATGTCAATTGTTTAGAAGTGTGTTTAATTTCCAACATTGGGACATTTCTAAATATCTTACTGTTATTGTTTTCTTTGACATTCTGAATGTCAAAGGACATAATCTGTAAGATTTCAATCTTTTTGAAATTTGTTGAGATTTATTTTAAAACCTATCATACTTGTGGGACTTCTCTGGCAGTCCAGTGGTTAAGATTCTGCACTTCCACTGCAGGGGGAGTGGGTTCGATCCCTGGTCGGGTTATAAGATCCCACGTGACGCACTGCATGGCCAAAAAAAAAAAAAAGCCTATCATACTCTCACCTTGGTCAGTGTGCACTTGAAATCAATGTGTGTTCTGCAGTTGTTGGGTGTGGGGTCATCTAGTTCTGTCAGTTACTGAGAGAAGAGTTGACACGTCTAACCACAATTGCAGATTTGTGTTTCTCTCTTTAGATTGATCCATTTTTTTTCCTTTCCTTTTCTTTTCTTTTTTTTTTTTTTTTTTGGCACAGATCATTTATTTTTATTTATTTATTTTTTAAATTGAAGTATAGTTGATTTACAATGCTCTGCCAATCTTTGCTGTACAGCAGTGACTCAGTTATACACATAGAGACATTCTTTTTTTATATTCTTTTCCATTATGGTTTATTATCACAGGATATTGAATATAGATCCCTGTGCTATACAGTAGGACCTTGTTGTTTATCCATTCTAAATGTAATAGATTGCATCTGCCAACCCCACACTCCTAGTCCATCCCTCTCCCCACCCTCCAACCCCCCAGGCAACCACAAGTCTGTTCTCTATGTCTATGAGTCTGTTTCTGTTTTGTAGATAGGTTCATTGTATCTACAGGAAATGTTCTTTGTATTCTTATGTTGCCCCTGATAAAAATAAAACAAAATGTCTGTTTTACATTTCTGTTAATAGCTTAGTTCATTTATGTTTAATGTGATAATTGATATGGCTGTGTTTAAGTCTACCATCTCACTATTTCCCATTCATTCCATCTGTTTTTTACTCATCTTTTCCTGCTTTATTTGGGGTTAATCAAATTTTTTTAGTATTATATTTTATTTCTATTGTACCTTTTTACCCTTTACATAATATCCTCTTAGAAGAAGAATTCTATTTACCTTCCATCCTTCATTCTATTACATGTTTTACTTCTACTTATAAACCCCACTACACATGAACTTATTTTAGCTTAGAGAGTCTTTTGTCTTTAACAGAAATTTAGTAGATTAAAGAAACTACAGTTAACCCTTGAATAATGCAGGGGTTAGGAGTGTCGATCCTCCTTGCAGTCAAAAATCTGAGTATAACTTACAGTTGGCCTTTCATATCTGCGATTCCTCTGTATCTGCAGTTATGTATCCATGGATTCAGCCAAACTCGGATTGTGTAGTACTGTAGTATTTACTATTGAAAAAAATTCACGTATTTAAGTGGACCCACACAGTTCAAAGTTAGGTTGTTCAAGAGTCAACTGTAGTCTTTAATATTTAGCCACATGTTTACCATTTCTGATGCTTTTCACTCCTTGTAGTTCTGAATACCCTATCTGCTGTTGAAAAATTCTTTCAGCTTTCATTTTTCTGAAAGACTTTTTTTAGTCTCATTTTTGCTAGGTATACAAGTCTGGTTGGATAGTTTTTCCTTTCAGTGCTTTTAAAATGTCATTCCATTGTCCACTGGCCTCCAGTGTTTCTGATGAAAATTCAGCCATCACTCATGTCATTCATGTCATGAATTGCTTTTCTTTTCTGTTTTTAAGGTTTTCTTTTTTTTAAATTTATTTTATTCAAGTATAGTTGATTTGCAGTGTTGTGTTAATTTCTGCTGTACAGCAGAGTGATTCAGTTATACACATATATGAATTGCTTTTCTATGACTGCTTTCAAGATTTTTTCTTTAACTTTGGTGTTCAGCAGTTTGTTTATGATTTGCCCAAGAGTTGTTTTTTAAAAATGTTTTTTCTGCTTTGTTCCCTACTTCTGGTACTCCGCTTACCTGTGTTAGTTTGCATGACATTGTACTACAGATTACTAAAGCTCTGTCCATTTTTTTTCCCAGTCTTTTTTCTTTATTTCAGTTTGGTTAGTTTCTGGTATCATGTTTATAAGTTCACTGATCCTGTCTTCTGCTATCGTCAGTCTGCTGTTAAGGCCATTCAGTGAATGTTTCATTTCTGATATTATACCTTTCATTTCTGTGATTTCACCTTGGTTATTTTTCTTAGCTTCCATTCCTCTGCTAAGATTTCTGTATCTGTTCATTCCATATTTTCCTTTAAATCCTTGAACATATAACAGCTGCTTTAACTTTCTCATCTGCTTATTTCA
Source organism: Balaenoptera borealis (assembly GCF_965194805.1). NCBI lineage: Eukaryota > Metazoa > Chordata > Mammalia > Artiodactyla > Balaenopteridae > Balaenoptera > Balaenoptera borealis. Next base: position 57,502,515 of record NC_138867.1, read on the forward strand.
ACATCTGGGTCATATTGGGATCTGTTTCTGTTGACTCTTTTTATTTCCTTGACTGTGCATCACATTTTCCTGTCTTTTCTCATGTCTTGTGGATTTTTTTTTTTTCAGTTGCATGCTGGACATTGTGGATATGTTGCACAGTGTCTGGATTATGTTTGTTTTTATTTTATATTTTTTTCCTTTAAAGAGTGTTTAGTTCTAGAAGGCGGTTAATATATTGCCAACTCTCCTTATTCTTCCCAAGGCTTGGTTTTAGGCTTTATTAAGACTGGTCCTTACTCTAGGTTTCTCATCTGAACTACAGAAAATAATTTGTGTTACTGTTTTCTAATTTTTTCTAAGGATGGTCATATTACACCATTCTAGGTGTACAGGAAAGAAGGTGATTCATTACATGTAGTATATCCCTTAGGACATTAGGGCTTAATTCTCATGCTAGAACCTCAATTGAGAAAGGCTGCTCTAGGGTGTGATCCCTGTCTCTAAGTGGTGGTTGTTCTGGTGTCTGAGGTGAATGTTTGGATGTTAACAAAATCTTTCCATTCGTGTGGGAAGAACCCTGTCATCTCACTATGTTACGTGACCTCTAGCATCTTCTTTTTGCTCCCATCCCTGTAGTAGCTGTTCTCCACTAGAGCTTATGCTCTGGGCATATGGAACCCAGACCAACAGCCTATGGGATACTTCTACCAGGCTTGTGAGACTCCTCTTTAAATAGCTCTCTTCTCTGTAGAACCCTGCCCCTAAAGATTGTCTACTTCCGCAGCTCAGTAGGATGTCTGTGCTCTGTTTGGCCTTTCTCTTTTTCATTGGTTAGGAAATTTAGCCCAGGCAGACAGCCAGGGTGAACATTGGTACATCTTTTGTGTTTCCCTTCTCTCTGGGATTGTGGGATTGTAGTCTTGCTCTGCCTATTGTCCAGTGCTTGAAAATAGTTGATGCACTTATTTTGTTTGGTGTTAAAGTTATTTATTTTGGGTTGGATATGTGGAACAAGCTCGTTACCAGTTTTTGTCAGGGCCAGGGATGGAAATTATGGGATTTATTTTATAATCGTGGAATTTGGCCTACAATGGTTCCTGCCTATGAATTCAATGACTAATATCAGGGAATTCCCTGGTGGTCCAATGGTTAGAACTCTGCGCTTTCACTGCTAGGGCCTGGATTTGATCCCTGGTCCGGGAACTAAGATCTCACAAGCTGTGTGGGGTGGCCAGAAAAAAAAAAATGACTAACATCAATACATTCTTCAAAAAAGTTTTAAATTATTCTGGATTATATTCTGAATTAAGTAAAATATGTTGTAGCAATGTTTTAGAATTGAGTAATGCCTAAAGCCTACTGGTATTTCTCTCAGGATGTTTAATTTAGTGATTGTAGTCTGTCACTTTTTATGTGACTTTTGTTACATGTGGACCTGACTTTTGTTAACTTTTGAGGAAATGTTTAAAGAATAATATGATCTTTTAAGGGAGAAAGATGATCTTCCTTGAAAACTTCTGTATTACTTGGTAATAAGTTTTATGAAGAAAAATATAGAATGGAATAGAGGGATAATCTGTAGATTGAAAGATGTTAGTCACATGAAGTTTTAAAAAATAGGAAAGGCTAAACTATAGAGCTAAGGATGCACACTTGGATGATAAACAGTGAGGAAATGTAAGAAAGTGATTGCTTTAAAGTCAGGTTAGGACTTCCCTGGTGGCGCAGTGGTTAAGAATCCACCTGCCAATGCAGGGGACACAGGTTGGATCCCTGGTCTGGGAAGATCCCACATGCCGTGGAGCAAGTAAGCCTGTGCGCCACAACTACTGAGCCTGTGCTCTAGATCCTGTGAGCCACAACTACTGAGCCCACATGCCGCAACTACTGAAGCTGGAGCGCCTAGAGCCTGTGCTCCTCAACAAGAGAAGCCACCGCAAGGAGAAGCCTGTGCACCCCAGTGAAGAGTAGCCCCTGCTCGCTGCAACTAGAGAAAGCCTGCGTGCAGCAACAAAGACCCAACACAGCCAATAAATAAATAAATAAATTAATTAATTAATTAAAAAAAATAAAGTCAGGTTAGTGGGTAGTTTCTTTTGGAAGGAAGAAAGGGGCCGTGAAGAGGTTCTTTATTTTGTGTTATTTTTCTCTCTTTTTTTTCAATAAAACGATTTTTGTATTTTTAATAAAAGCTTTTAGACCACTGATCTGTAGAAGGGAGAGATTGGCTGATCATTCCCTCCTGCAGGGTGTGTTTGTATATGTGTATGCCCTCAGACTTTCTAATGACCTTAGGATTCATTGAACCCTAAACCTTAACCATCTCCATCTTAAAGGAGGTAATCTGGAGTGGAATTGGGAATGGGGCTCTTTGGTGCTCAGAAAAGCATGAGGAAATTTTCCTTAATATAAAGAAGTTTCTAAACATAAACTTGGCCTGCTTCAAAATTTTGCTTAGTTTTTTCTTTACAGTTTCCCGTGCATGCCATTAAAATCATATTAGAATAATAATGTAAGAGGTTTAACTTGATATGAGTATACTAGTTTTTAAAGAGTTAATACTGGTTAGCTTAATTGATTACAGTTTGATCTGTTTCCATGCTAGTTGACTTTATTTTTTTTCTATCCTCTGTAAATCCAGTTTCCATTGCTAATTCATGTTATTGATCATAAGGAGGAGCACAGAGCTCAGTATAAATCTTTCATTTCTATTTTTTACAAGCTAAGGGTTTAAGTAACTTGCCTATTAGCAAAGATGTGTTATTTATTAGAGAATCATATGTTATAATAAGAATTTTATTTTGATGCTTTTTTTAAGACATAATCTGCACTTGTTTCATGGGAGAAAATTACCAAAGGGTTTTTGTTTTGTTTTGTTAACAGAATAAATTTAAACGTGAGGAGAAAACAAATGGATGGAGAATAGACAAAGCATTCCGTAAGTATTAAGACCTCTTTCACAAGGAATCATTTGGAGATTCTAAAAAATGACCAATGTTTTGTCTTCGGTTCCAGTGTGTTTTAGATTTGTTTTATCCCTATATTGTCATAGGAAGAGTAAGACTGGAAATTTTTCTCTTTAGCAGTTCAGGTCGGGTGGTTGATACAGATCTATAGGCAAGGGAATAGCTAAAACATCAAGAAGCAAGTAAGCAGAGTTCTGAGTCCAAGAAATTAGGGGGACTGAAGATACTATTTCTAAGTGCTCTTTATTCTGGGGGAACTGTATTGAAGAAGAAGTTAATTGTTTCTGGACGATATTACACTGTAGATGATTCCTTACCTACCGTGGTAAGTCTGTCATTCAGTCAGTAATACAGACCACCTGCTGTGTGCTAGTCACTGTTGTAGGCATGGAGGATATCATGGTGAACAGGGCAGATGGGAATCCTGCTTTTAGAGCCTTAGGTCTAATTGGGTGGGGGAGGAATATAATTGGTAAGCAGGATAATTTCAGATAGTGATTAATTTCTAAGAAGAAAAAAGAGGGAGTTAGGGGGTGGGTGTTTAGATTGGGTATTAAGGGAAGTTCTGTCTGAAGAGGTGACGTTTTTTAAAATAAATTTATTAAATTTAATAAATTTATTTATTTTTATTTATTTTTGGCTGCATTGGGTCTTCGATGCTGCGCACGGGCTTTTCTCTAGTTGCAGCGAGCGGGGGCTACTCTTTGCTGCGGTGCGCGGGCGTCTCACTGCGGTGGCTTCTCTTGCTGCGGAGCACGGGCTCTAGGCGCACGGGCTTCAGTAGCTGTGGCTTGCAGGCTCAGTAGTTGTGGCTCGTGGGCTCTAGAGCACAGACTCAGTAGTTGTGGCGCACGGGCTTAGCTGCTCCACAGCATGTGGGATCTTCCCGGACCAGGGCTCGAACCCGTGTCCCCTGCATTGGCAGGCAGATTCTTAACCACTGTGCCACCAGGGAAGCCCTCGAAGAGGTGACTTTTGAATTTAGACCTGATTTGAAGAAATGATGTATACCTTTCAGCTTTTAACTAATAACCTCATTAAAATGAACATTGTTTCTTTTTAAGTCCAGAGAACTACATCAAGGGATCTGTAAAGAAAAACAGAATTAAATGTACTATTTAAAGTAGTTCCTTTATTCTTTGTTTGGAATATAATTACCAATATTTCATGATTAATAAGTGTATTCAATGTTCATTTGCCATAGTGCTAATCTTAGAAAAAAATTCTAAAGAGAGGTACTTAGATTGTATAGCATGTACATTTATTTTATGAGTAGACACAAAGGTAGATGAGTGGACCCTATACCTTACCAATGTGGTATTGAGTCCTCAGGAAAACCACTTCCAGGAATGGCTCCTGGAAGATCTGGAATATTTTAGTCCTCAACCGTCTCCATTTTAGAGAAGTAGTCTTGAAACTTTTCGTTATGTTTAATGCATTGTAATCAGAAAAGAGTCCATAAATCTATAAACAGTCTTTATGGGGTGTGGAACCATTGTTAAAACCATTATAATAGAACCTTTAAAATTCACTGTTTGCTGCTTTGTAGTGGAAATTGTTAAAACAAACAAACAAACAAAAAAACCCAAATGGTGTTTTTTAGAACTTATATTTTTAATTCCTCTGAGAACTTTATGGATTATTTTAGTGCTGTGTTTTTCAGAATCATTTGTGTGGAAGGTCAGAACAGATAAAAAGCTGGGTCCACAATAAAATAGGGCTTTCAAGCATATCAGGTTTGGGCTTAGTTTCCTGAGGCTAATTTATTTTTGTTTTGGTATATACCTCTTTTTCTGAGGCCATCTTGTAATCATCTTGTAATCAAAACAATCTTGGAGCTTATGTATATAGAGCACCATTTTCCCTGTATTCATTTCTCTGTATTCACTGTATTTATAGACATAGAGCTGAGGCAAGGATTGACTCCTGGAGTGGATTCATTCTGGTTTGTTCATACATTACTCTTTCTGATACAATACTGTTAATAGGTATTTAGTGAGAGTCGTCCTGATCAATATTCATTTACTATCCTCTTTGCTGATATTTGGAAGAGTAAGAGTTAATAGTGAAAGAGTTGTAATAAAGTGAGGACATAAAGTGGTGGATAGGCTTTTGAGGACTTCTTAATCATCCTAGCCTTTTAAAAAAGTATATTTATAATTATGGACAGTGCAATTTATAGTTTGAGTTTTGACAGAGAGTACACCTGTGTAACCACCACACAAAACAAGCCATGGAACATTTTCATCATTCCAGCGAGGCCACTTCTTTCCCTTTCTAGTCAATCTCCACTCCTAATCCTGACCCAGGCAACTACTATTTTCATTTGAATCATCATAGGTTAGTTTATCTTGTTCTAGAACGTCTTATTCATAGAATCATACGGTATATACTCTTTTGTGTTTGGCTTCTTTCACTCAGCATGTTTTTGAGATTCACGTATATTATTGCTTGTATCAGTAGTTCCTTCTTTTTATTTTTATTTTTTAAACTAATATAGTTTGTTCCTTTTTATTGCTCAGTGGTGTTCTGTTGTGTGACTGTACTATAGTGATTAGAGTTTTTTGTCCGTTCTGCTGCTAAGCCCATTCGCTTTTGATGTTATACTTAAGAAAAATGAAAACTTGAAAGTTCTTTTCCTTTTTTTAAAATAAAAACTTGAAGTTTCTTTTCTTTTTTTTTTTTAAACAGAGGAAAAGCGCCCTTTTGACTTCGATTTTTTTGCTCATTTGCTTCAGAAAGTTCTTGCTGAAGAAGAGAAAAGAAAACAAAAATCTGTTAAAAATCAGACTTTAAAGGAGAAGAAGTCCTCTAAATCACGGAAAAATGTAAAAGGTATTTATTTAAAAGAAAGTGTGTTATTTTACTTAATAATAATAGACTTGCAATATTGTCCCTCAAGTCTTAGGGTGTTCATATGTAGTTCAGGTAGTTGAGATCATCAGGACATCCGACTGGAGGGAATTGATTTTTCTTCAATCTTCTAGTTATCTGGCCCCAAACAGCAGCTCCCTTTTAAATTTTATAATTGGATGGCTGGGCTATTTGACATCTTTCTTGCATCGAGGGCATAGTTGTAGCTAATAAAGGAGCATCAGAATATTGGGGTGTCATGTTTGGTTACTTATTATCAATTTTCTTTGTAAAACAAATCTGGCACAAAAGTCTAAAATAAAAAAATGGAACTCTAATACTTTGGGCTTGTGACTCAACTGTATTGTTTGAGCACACCTTATTTCTGAGGGTTAACGTTGACTTGTACCAGGTAGGAAATTGTTTATATGTGGGTATTTCTATTTTTAGGCTTATATTTTCTTAACTATTTGAATTCTGATCTGAGGACAATGTTTAGCTATAATCACATAATTTAAAGAATCTTTGAACTACAGGGAACCTTATATATTAGTTATACATTCCAGCCCATTTCCTTTTGTTTTAATAACCTCAGAGATCCTAAGTCATTTTTTCCTAAGGTCTCACAGTGTTAGTAGTGGTAGAGGCAGGACTCAAGCTAGGACTGTGAGAGCCTGTGTAGGGGGACCCCAGAGCACCCCCAGGTTCAATTATTTGCTAGGACTCACAGGATTCAGCATATAGTTGTACAGACAGCTGAGATTTATTACAATGAAAGTATACAGAGCAAAATTGGCAAAGGGAAAGGCACATAGGTCAAAGTCTAGGGAAAAGAAGTAAAGCTTCCAAGAGTCCTCTTCCAGTAGAGTCACACAAGATGTGCTTAATTCCCCAACAACAAGTAGGAATGAGGTATGTAAAAAGCTGTCTACCAGGGAAGCTTGTTAGAAAGTCAGCACCCAAGATTTTTATTAGAAGTTGGTCATGTAGACACCTTCTTCCTGGCATGTACCAGAATTCAAAACTCCCAAAAGGAAAGCATTTGTTCAGCATAAACCACATTGTTTGTTTAAAGAATTTAGGTGTAGCGAGCCACTTTTGTCAGTTAGGCTGGTGGGAACTCTCCCCAAACCCACGTTTCCAGACACAGCCCAAGGGCCAACCTTTTAAGCAGGCCTTTCAAAGGAGAGCAGTGAGGCCTGCTTTGTTAACTCCTTCTGCACAGAGCCAATATAGAACTTCTTTTTCTAGAGCATAGTGCCCCTGTCTTTTTAAAAGTAGTATTGATAACTGCAAAGTTATTTCATTCTTTAGTCATTTTTTTTACTTACATAGCCCTGGGAAATTAAAATAGATATATTAATCTATCACTAATCTTGTGGTTATTATGTTACAGTGATAGCATAAGTAACTCACCGTATCTTATTTAATGTGAGAACTTTTCAGGTACTTTGTTACAAGTCTCAGGATTTAAAAATTGCTGATTATTATTTTGATAAAGAATAAATCCAGCATATTTTCTTAGTTTTAAAATCTTGTTTTGACTTTTTTTGAGTAAAAATAAATGACATTTTATTATTTTTGTTTTTTAAAATGTAATTCATTATTTTCATCTTTTGATACAGTTAACTATTAATATGCCTTCAAAAAAGACACTAGAAATTGTTTAAAAATATTTGTTAATAAGGTTGTTCATTGAAAAACAAAGGATACAGAAAATAAAGTACTTGAACTCTCTCTTGTACCCTGCCCTCAAAGTCTTCAGCTTTCTTGGGGATGATTGTTAGTAAACTTTTCTATGCCTATATATGTGTATGTGTCTTAGAGTCTATGTAATTGTTTTTCTTAAAATAAAAGTGTGGTGATACTGTGTATTGTTCTGCAACTTGATTTTTTTTTTAAGGCAACAGTATTTTTTGAAATCTTTTACATGACTACATACAAACCTACCTCATTGTTATTTGCGGCATGGATTTCTATAGCATAAATGTATTATAACTTAGTTAGTCATTCTCTATTGGACAGTTTAGGTTGTCTTTAAATTTTCACTCAGACATCCTTAAGTATTTATCTTCTCCACCTTTAAGAATTTTTCTGTAGGTTGTTTTTATATTTATAACAATTTCTCTTACTTTAAGTGAAAAAAGTTGCCAGTGAAAGAGTGAATGATAATCCAGATGAGTCTGTGAGCACTAGAATTTCAGACACAGAAGGATCTCAGAAGGATGCTCAGACAGTTGAAGAAGAACAACAGTCTCTGACTTTATCAGGACAGGATTCAGAACAGAATGCATTAGAACAAGATATAAATCAAAAGAAAAGGAGAAGAAAGAATCAGGATGAAGGTAGTGAACAAGAGGTAAATCTTTCAGGAAATGCCACTGTTCAGCCAGGCTCTTCTAAAGGAGAAAAACACAAAAGTAAGTGTATTACATATTTTAATAGCCCCTATATTACTTGTGAAGACATGTACACTAATATGATGTATAACTTAACTACTTTTCTTCTGGATAGTAGCAACTAATAACGCTTGTTAATTGGTTCTGTATTCTCGGTACTGTGTTAAACCCTTTTACTTTTAATTTAAAGAAAAAACGTTTATTGAAAAAAGAGTGAAATGGGGAGATTTTTCTCTCAAGTTTGTCTCTGAGATGTGTTACCTCCTATGTACTCACATTAACAATTATTCTAAGTCACGTGCATATAATTAAATGTGTATTGTGTCTGTTAATAAATCACAGGTTTTCATGTTCTGCCTCTACAGAGCACCTCTATGAACCCAAAATAAGTTGTTTAATTTGTATAAAAGGTACTAGAATAAGTATTCCTCTCATTTTTCTTTTTTAAAATTCCCTAGAATACAGACATTTTGACACTTGTGAGTCACTAGGGAATGAGAGCTAAGAGTTTAGGGAAGTCTCGGTCTCTTTCTTTAAGAGTTCACATATAGATTACTTAAAGCAGATAACCAAGTAAAGAGAGGAGAAAAAGATATTAGCAGACCAGAACAACCTTTCTGTAGAATTTAAGTTTTATGTGGTTCAACTTCACCAATAAGATTTTAGTAAGTGAATCCTGATAGATAGCATAGTGTGATTTATAAGCGTCATAATACACTCTTTGTGGCTTACTAGTAAAGACATTACATATAAAGCAGAAAAGCTCAGCTTTTAAGAAATTGGACTTTGCGATAATTTCTTAATCATTACATTACAGTGTTATATGTAAATTCCTTTGTGCTTTAAATATATGTTTTTGCTATCATTTTTATAATAATATGCATTTTGTATTAATAGATAAATGCCTGTCTTTAAGTCCTGAGATAAATGAAGATGAAAGCAATAAGGAACAAAAGCTTCCCTGTGTACAGAACACAGATGACATTGTGGGTCTATCCTCTAATGAAAAGGCTGAGGAAAGAACTGACCCTGCTCTTTCACCAAGGTATTTTATGTATCTTTACTCACTTTGTCTACATCTTCTATCAGTTACCAAAGGAGTGGGAAATCTCCACCTGTAATTGTGAATTTGCTTATTTCTCTTTTCAGTTCTATTTGTTTTTCTTCATGTCTTTTGAAGCTCTTTTGTTAGGTGTGTACATATCTAGGATTGTTGTATCTTCTTGGTGAAATCACCCTTTTATCATTCGTGTGATATCATTCTGGTATTGCTCTCTGTTCTGATGATTGCTATGCCACTACCGCTTTCTTGTGGTTCATGTTTGCATGGGTTTATCATTTTCTGTAAAGAGATTCTCTTGATTTTTGGTTTTCAGCAATTTGAATGTGATGTATCCTGCTGAGGTTTTTTGTTTGTTTGTTTGTTTTTACTTGTGGTAAAAAACACATAACATGAGATCTGCTCTTCTTACGAGGTTTTAAAATGTACAGCGTTGTTAACTATGGGCACATTGTTGTACAGCAAATCTCTAGAACGTTTTCATCTTGCATGACTGAAACTCTGTATCTGTTGAACAGTAACTCTTTATTTCCTCCTTACCCCAGCCCCTGGTAACCACCCTTCTACTTTCTATGAGTTTGGTTACTTTAGATACTTCATGTAAGTGGAATCATAAATATTTATCCTTCTATGAGTGGCTTATTTCACCTAGCATGATGTTTTCAAAGTTCATCCATGTTGTAGCATATGAAGGATTTCCATTTTTATGGTCGAATAATATTCCATTGTAAATATATAGCACATTTTGTTTATTCATTTATCTGTCAATGGACATTTAGGTTGTTTCCATCTCTTGGCTATTATGAATAATGCTGCAATAAACATGGAACTGAAGATATTTCTTTGAGATCCTGTTTTCAGTTCTTCTGGATAAATACCCAGAAGGAAAATTGCTGGATCATATGATAATTCTATTTTAAATTTTTTGGGGCTTCCCTGGTGGAGCAGTGGTTGAGAATCTGCCTGTCAATGCAGGGGACACGGGTTCAAGCCCTGGTCTGGGAAGATCCCACATGCCGCGGAGCAACTGTGCCCGTGAGCCACAACTACTGAGCCTGCGCGTCTGGAGCCTGTGCTCCGCAACAAGAGAGGCTGCGACAGTGAGAGGCCCGCGCACCGTGATGAAGAGTGGCCCCCGCTTGCCACAACTAGAGAAAGCCCTCGCACAGAAATGAAGACCCAACACAGCCAAAAAAAAAAAATAATAATAAATAAATAAATAAATAAAATAAAATAAAAAAAAACAGCAACATTGCTGTGAAAAAAAAAAAATTTTTTTTGAAGAGCCTCCATACTGTTTTTCATTGTGGCCGCATTTTACATTCCCACCCACAGTTCATAAGAATTCCAGTTTTTCCATACTCTTGCCAGCATTTATTATTTTCTGTTTTTCTAAAAAGTTAATATATATATTTTAATTAATACATATTTTTAATTACATATATATTTTTAAAAATTAATGTTAGTATAATATAACAGTTCCTAACAGGTGTGAGGTGATACCTCACTGTGGTTTTGATTTGCATTTCCCTGATGATTGTGATGTTGAGCATCTTCATTTTATTTTATTATTTATTTATTTATTTATTTATTTTTGGCTACGTTGGGTCTTCGTTGCTGCACGCGGGCTTTTTTTAGTTGCGGCGAGTGGGAGCTACTCTTCGTTGTGGTGCGCGGGCTTCTCATTGCAGTGGCTTCTCTTGTTGTAGAGCATGGGCCCTAGGCGCGTGGGCTTCAGTAGCTGCGGCACGCGGGCTCAGTAGTTGTGGCTCGCAGGCTCTAGAGCGCAGGCTCAGTAGTTGTGGCTCACGGGCTTAGTTGCTCCACGGCATGTGGGATCTTCCCAGACCAGGGCTCAAACTCGTGCCCCCGGCATTGGCAGGCAGACTCTTAACCACTGCGCCACCAGGGAAGTCCCTTGAGCATCTTTAAATGTTACTTGTTGGCCATTTGTATGTCTTCTGTGGAGAAATGTCTATTCAATTCCTTTTCCAGTTTTTTAATTGAGTTATTTGTTTTTCTGTTACTGAGTTCTAGGAGTTCCTTTTATATTTTGGATATTAAGCCCTTATCCAGTATATGGTTTACAAATCTTTTCTCCCATTCCATAGGTTGCCTTTTGACTCTTGATTGTTTCTTTTGCTGTACAGAAGGTTTTTGGTTTGATATAGACCCACTTGTCTATTTTTACTTTTCCTGCCTGTGCCTTTTGTGTCATGTCCAAGAAATTATTACCAATACCAATCTTATGAAGCTTTCCCCCATGTTTTCCTTTAGGAATTTTATACTTTAAGGCGTTACCTTTAATGTGGTGGGCCTGGGTTCAATCCCTGGTTGGGGAACTAAGATCCTGCAAGCCACGTGGCATAGCTGAAAAAGAAAAAAATAAAAGGTGTTACCTTTAAATCTTTATTCCATTTTGAGTTGATTTTTGTGTATGGTATAAGATAAAGGTCCAGTTTCTCTTTTTTTGCATATGGATATCTAGCTTTCCCAACATCATTTGCTGAAGAGATTATCCTTTTCATACCGTGTAGTTTTGGCACCCTGTCAAAGATCATTTGACTGTGTATGCATGGGTCTTTTCTGTTCCATTGGTCAGCATGTACCCTCTTCTGAAAATTTTGATGAAAGCCATTTATTCTCATGTAGAAAAATACCTATATGCACCTGTGCCAATTTATTCATACAATTAAGAAGATTAATAATTTCTTTGAAGCCAAGCCATAGACCTCAGGCCCTTAACTTGCTGGGTGACAGACATCTAAATTCTGATCTCAGAGACACAACTAATTTCATAGACTATGCACAAAACAATACTGATGACTTTTTTTAGGGGGGAAAACTACCCTTTAATGAATGTTAAAATACCAGTTGGTTTTGTAAAACAGTGAGCTGATTCTAAAATTGTTATATACATAAGAGCAAAGGGTCATGAATGGTAAAGACAATTTTGAAAAACAACTCTAGAGAGGAAATGTATTAAGACTTATTCTAAAGCTAGAGTAATTAAAATAGTGTGGTACTGGAAAAGGACAAACAAATTGACTGAGAGGATAATTGGATGTAGAATCTAGGAAGAGAAATTTAGGCATTATTTAGATGGCAGAGGTAGCATTAGAAATTAGTGGGAAAGATTGAATTAACCATTCATTAAATGGTGCTTAGATATGAAAAAGATAATAGTAGATCCCTATTTTACCCTATGCACTAACTTCCTCATAGATTAAAGACGATATATATAAAGCGAATCTTTAAAACTTTTAGGAGAAAATGTAGAAAAATATTTTTGTGATGTTAAGGATTTCTTAAGACATAAAAAGCACAAACTTTAAAGGATGAAATTGATAAATTCAACTGCAGTAAAATTAAATACTTCTGTTGACAAAAGGCTCCATGAAGAAAGTAAAAGGCAAGCTATTGATTGGGAGGTTTTATATGTAACATCTAACCAAAAAAGAATATAAAAAGAGCTCTGGGAAAAGACAAACACCCAGTAGAAAAAAGAACAAAAAAATAAAGCATGGCTAAATGTGAATTTGTGTTGAAACTGAGTGCTCGTTAGTACATGGTCATCATTTATATTATTGTTAGTTGAAGTATTTCCTAATACAGCAGTCCTCTTCTTGCACGCTACAGCATTAACTGCAACTTGTGCATGTTGCAGCTGTGTCTTCGATTTCCATGGCTCTTGGGTAACACAGTACCATGCAAAGCAAAGACTGCCAATACAAAATTTTAATGAAAGATAACTCCTAAACATTGATTCCTAAACTATGATTTAGGAATCATAGGAACTATCATTCCTAAACTATGATTTTACACATACATTTGATTTGTGAACCCCATGTAGTTATGAGTTTTTCATTTTGTGACTTCTTGAGCACTTTCCCTGTTCATTTGTGACTGTTATTATCTCCTAAGATACAGTGTTTTAATAACATGGTGCAAGGAGGATCATAGAGAAACCAAAATATCCATTTTGATTATTCCGTGATATGAAGGATCATCTTCCAGAGTTTTGGCTTTGTATATTTTTTAACAATCTTTTAAATAATTAGTATAAAATGTGCATTACTAAGGGTTCTTTTCCCCTGATATATTTTCATTTCCGTCGTAGTGAACAAGATGCTGTATCAGTAGCAACTGAGACTTCAGAATCAAGCACTTCAGATTTGCCTTCATCAGAAGGTGGGATTAGAGCATTGTGTGAGGTGAATAATTCTGAGAGTAGTTGTACAGAAGAAGGAAATGGTGAACTAAAAGATAAAGCACTGTAAGTATTTTACATGGTAGGATTTTAAAATTTGTTTTCAAAATTTTGGTAATTTATTACCATTTAAAAAATGATAATAATGTTGCTTCCTTTAGGGATTAGGAGAGGACTGTAGACCATTTAATATGTAATTGTACTGTGGTCTTAGTGACATTAAGGTTTTTCACTTTATATTTCATTATAGAAAGATTATCTTAGTGATACAAGTTATAGCAAACTGGTAACTTACGATGAAATTCTAAAATAATTTGGAAGCCTAAATATTTGCTATGAGATTTAACTTTTGCTTGGTTTGAGTTATTTTTCATGCTTGTTGTCAAAGTAGTAGATTTTGATATGACTTTAAAGAGATTATGTATTATGTTTTCTAGTATGAAAATACTGGTTAAATTAATATCTTCACTAAAAACAATAAAAGCACCACAAGAATCTCCCTTTGAAAAGATATCTCAAAAGTTCAGACTTCCTTTTTATCTCCTTCATAGCTCCTCATATGGGCTTAAAAGTTGTTTAGTTTATGAATTCTTATTTTCAGTAAAGCATAGTTACATTGAGAATCAAACTTTTTTTTTTAAAGATGATTTTTAAATTTATTTTTTATTTATTTATTTTTGGCTGCGTTGGGTCTTCGTTGATGCGCATGGGCTTTCTCTAGTTGTAGCGAGCGGGGGCTACTCTTCCTTACGGCGCACGGGCTTCTCATTGAGGTGGCTTCTCTTGTTGCGGAGCACGGGCTCTAGGTGCGTGGGCTTTAGTAGTTGTGGCACGCGGGCTCAGTAGCTGTTTCTCGCGGGCTCTAGAGTGCAGGCTCAGTAGTTGTGGCGCATGGGCTTAGTTTCTCTGCAGCATGTGGGATCTTCCCAGACCAGGGCTCGGACCCTGTGTCCCCTGCATTGGCAGGTGGATTCTTAACCACTGCGCCACCAGGGAAGTCCCAGAGAATCAAACTTATTTTTTTAAATAAAAATTTAAACTAGTCTTTGGAATAGGCAATATATTCCTGTGGTTCAAATGTCCAAAAGTGTGAGAAGGTATAGAGTGAAGTATCCCTCCTGTCATGTTCCCATTTACCCTAACAAGTAACCAGTGTTATTTATTTCTTAGTCTTTCAGAGATTTAAAAGAAAAAAAACCATTAAAGCTAATACAAATACATAAAGTTTATATATATTTTACTCTTTTTAAAACCCTAATGGTAGCATAGTATAATACCATTTTGTAATTTTTTTATCTTATATCTTCATATCTTTACTTAAAGACCTTTATTCTTTTTATAGTTGCATAGTGTTCTGTTGTATGGATGAATCACAGTTTATATTATCGGTGCCCTGTTGATGGCTATATATGTTGTTTTTACAAACAATGCTTAGAAACTTATACCTCTATCCTTTCACCTTTGTGCCAGTGTATTTGTAGGGAAAGTTCCTAAAATGAAATTGCTAGCCCAAAGGACACATTTGTATGTGAGTGTGTGTACATTTATACATTTATGATTTTGATAGATACTTCCAAAATGCTCTCCATAGGAGTTATTCTAGTTTATATTCCCACTAACAATGTAAGAAATGGCTCCCTTCCAAGAGTGTTATCAAACTTGGATTTTTGCTGGTCTTGATAGATTATAAAATAAAATAATATCACAGTATGGTATATATACCCCACTCCTCCTTTTTTGACAGGGGTATGTAATTCTATTTTTTTTTTTCCTTCAGTTGCTTACTTAAAAATTTTCTAACCTAAGGAAAAGTCAAAAGAACAATGAACATCTGTATATAATTCCCCATAGATTCTCCGATTCTTAATATCTTTTCACATTTGTGCTTGCTCGCTCTACTTTTTCTTTTTCAATCTTTTTTTTCTTTTTTTCTTTTTTGGCCGTGCTGCACGGCATGTGGGATCGAACCTGCACCCACTGCGTTGGAAACGTGGCGTCTTAACCACTGGACTGCCAGGGAAGTCCAGCTCACTCCACTTTTAATTTGTACATTTCTTATTGGGAGTGAAGCTGAGCATCTATTCACATTTAAAACCTATTTTTATTTTTTTTTTTGTGAGTTCATATCCTTTTTCCAGTTTTCTAATGAGTTACTGGTATTGTTCTGTAGGAGGTCTTTACATTTTAGAGAGTACATTTTGTGATATGGTTGTAAAACATGTTTTCTTGGTTTGTAGTTTGACTTCTGACATATGTTTTGGCCATGTAAAAGTTTTTGATTTTTTTGTTGTCAGATCGCTCTCCTTTTTTTTTTTTTTTCTTTTATGGCTCCTGATCTTTTAATCAAGTTTTAGAAAGGCTTACTCCACCTCAAAGTTACAAAAGAATTCATTCATGTTTTCTGTATGGTTTCACTTAAATCTTTGATCCATTTAGAATACATTGTGAGTACAGTGCAAGGAATGGAGCTAATTTTATTTTATTCCCCAGTATTGCTAGTTTTCCCATCACCGTTAATTTAACATTTATTTAAAAAAATATATTATTTTTGTGGTCATCTTATTCTATTTTGAAATGCCAACTTTATTGTATACTAAAATCATGTATTTTGGAGTCATCATCTCAGTTTTCTTTTGTGTTTCATTTATCTGTTATTCGTGTGTTAGTACCACAATATTTTAATTATTGATGCTAAGTAGTATATTTTTAACATCTGATAAAACAAATTAGTTTCCCTTCATTGCTCTTCTTGTTCAGTCTTCTTTGCTACGTTTATTGTAAGTAAGCTTAAAGGAGTTCTTTTCTAGCTGTGAATGGATTTTTAAAGAATTTTCCAGAATTTCTTTTGAATATGCCTGCATGTTGGTACAATTTAAATAATGTTAATTTTCTAGGGAAACT
This sequence comes from Balaenoptera borealis, assembly GCF_965194805.1. Taxonomy (NCBI): domain Eukaryota; kingdom Metazoa; phylum Chordata; class Mammalia; order Artiodactyla; family Balaenopteridae; genus Balaenoptera; species Balaenoptera borealis. The sequence goes on from NC_138867.1 coordinate 57,518,886, forward strand.
GATCAAACAGAAAGTATTAAACCGATGACAAGAGGACGACTCCAGAGACCTAAACCCAATTTATCAAGGGCAGTTGGGAAGAAATCAGTTCTTTCACAAGGGAAAACAGATGCAGAGAACAAGAGTTTACATACAGAAACTTCGGTTGAAAAGGTATGGAGTAAGAGACTTAATGGAAATTAAAATTATAAAGTATTTTTTCTAAATAGTTGGGAATAAAAATGTTTAACTTGTAATTACAAAGTAATGTTACCAATAGTAAAGCCAAGATATGAGAACTTCACACATTAATATTAAATTTGTCTTACTAGTCTCATGTTGTATACATTTTCTTTAGAATATAGGATATATCATTTCGAACGTCCTTAGTAGTAACAAATATGTCTTTTGTTTACTTATATAAAGTATTTATTCAAAATATTTTTTAAACCAGCTATAATAAAATTATAACCACAACCCTCTTATCTATACACAGAATATTCCTCTGTTTGTCCTTCATAAACTTTATTTCTCTTTTTATGGAAGTAAACATTTTTGTAGTTTTTAGCCATATATAAAATACAAAACTTTTTTCTCTGAAACTATCCATTTACACTTTCTTGGAGTTAATTGATCTTTTTAATAGCTGCATCAGGTTAACATTATTATTAATTTACCTAACCATTTCTCTAATGTTTAGGTTGTTTCCATTTTTTTAACCCTTGTAAATAAAAGCAAACAATTTTGTAAATAGGCAAAGAATAAATTTCCAGAAGTGGTGGGATTAATGCGCCAAAGTATTTTAAATATTTTTTGGCTCTCGTTAGGCATTGTCAAACTGACAGTCAAAAAAAGGAATCTTGGGAATTCCCTGGAGGTCCAGTTGTTAGGACGCTTTTACTGCCTGGGCCAGGATTCGATCCCTGGTTGGGGAACTAAGATCCCACAAGCCCCGTGACCAAAAAAAAAAAAAAAAAAAGAATCTATTTACATTGCTTTAAGCATTAAATGAATGTTCCTGTTTCCTTATATCCTTGCCAGCATTATATTATTAAAAATGTTTTATTTTTGCTAAAATAATTTTTAAAATTTTAGTCATTTTTCCTCTTATGTGAAATCTTTTTTATTTTAATAATATAACTGTAACTATATTATTATAATCTTATGAGATGTTTTTAAATTCTAGAAGATTGGGAAAATACAGATTCATGTAAAAATTAAAACAAAAGTTAATTTTATTATCTACATGCAACCAACCTTTTAGACTATATCCTTCCAGCTTTTCTTGTACATACTTGAGTAGTAAGTAGTATTAATTCACTTTTGTATCCTCTGGTATTTTAACATTTCATAAATATTTTTCCATATCATTAAATATCTTTTGAAAACATGGTTTTTAGTGACTTCATAGTATTCTATCAATGGGTATAACTGTATTTATTTAACTGTTTATTCATTATTGGATATTTTGTCAGTTTACAGTGTTTGCTGTTTTGCATAATGTTCCAGTGAACATCCTTGTACTTAAATCTTTGTCTAGATATTTTTTTAGAGTAGAGTCTTAGAAATGATATTACTGGGTCAAAGAGTATGAACATTATTAAAGCTCTTGATTCATGTTGGCAAAAGGCTTTCCAGAAAGGATATACCAATTTGTGCTTCTATCAGTGATGTATGAGATTATATGTTTAAAAGGTTCTCATCTGCCTTTATGATTTTAACAACTGTCTTTTAATAATTAGGAGTACAAAAAAGTGAAACTTTATTGTTTTAATTTCCATTTATTTATTTATTACAAAGTTTGAACTTTATGTTAAGTAGATTAAATATAAAAAATTAAATTCGTAGAATCATATGGAAAAGGATAAAATGAATGCACTTGGTATTTCTGGAATGGAGAATAAAGAGAAAGAGAATCCAGAAGCTGACACTGCATCTAAGTAAGTATTTAGGAAATAGAATAAAAATAGTAACTCTTAGGAATGATTGTAATGACTTATTTTCTACTTAATAATGTCTGCATTTTATTTTCAGCTAGTGTCCATTTTTAACTATAGGGATTGTTGAAACATTTTAATAATGCTCTTTATGCTTGGTATTGTAGAAATAAATTATAGTATGGATCCACTGGTGAGCAATTACGTTTCTCCCTCAACTTACTAACAAGATTTTAACAAAGTCTTGTTAGATAAATTAATGGTTAAGATATATGTTTCTGGATAATTTTATTTATAGCAAGGGGTTTCCAAAGGGAATATTTAGGGGAATTCCCTAGTGGTCCAGTGGTTAGTGCTCCGTGCTGCTACTGCCGGGGGCACAGGTTTGATCCCTGGTTGGGGAACTAAGATCTCGCATGCCGCGCAGTGTGACCAGAAAAAAAGGGCGGTGGGGAACCTTTAACTTGGAGTAGAGATCTAGAATAGGCCTTGCTCCAATATAAATCTGAACCAGTGGATTCTGGACTGTATGTTTATTCCATATTCTGTGTCCAGTGCCCTGGAGGTGTATGTACACAATGGTGTCCTGAGTGGGGAATAGTATTCCATGCTTGTCAGGTATAGATTTTTCCAATTTTGTGGTAACAATTTGATTTTAAAATGCTTCTTTATAGTCATGCTTTTAGGACTATGTCTGTTCTAGAGGGTTAAGGTATAGAGAGGTGTGTATCTTTGAGGGTGTTCTTAAGGATCCTTGTGAATTATTTTGTATTCCAAATGGTTTACTTATTTATACCTGGGAGAAGAGAATACTGAAAACAAGCATGTATGTGATATACAAGTAATTATGTGACTTCAGAATAACCATTGATTTTATTCCTTTGTAATTACTCTAGTTTGAGTGAAAAAATTTGTCTGCAGGAAGATGATCAACTGAAGGCTTTCAGACCTGCACGCCTAATGAGGGGCTTATTGCAAAGGCCAAAGCCAAATGTAGGTAAAGCTGCTGAAAGAAAAGAAACTGTTACATCACAGGAAAAAATTGGGGCCAGTGTAGAAAAGAATGAAAATGAGTCCTGTATTGATAGAGATGTAAGTACTCTGATGCCCTCCAGTTTTTTGTTAAACAAATACATAAGCCTCCTTTCATCCCCCTTTTTAAACAGCAATACTGTATACAATTATGTATATTGTTCTTTAAATTTAATGCCCAAATCTCATAGCCAGCAGCTTTGCTAATTGTGAAGGCACTTAGCTCTCAGCTCTGTGGGTTTGAAGCATTTATATGATGAATCATCTGCTTTCACCTTACTCATGTTTGGACTTGCCTTCCCCCATCACTCAGCAGGTGTTTGAATTATACTTCCCTTCTGAAAATATAGCTAGGTATATGAATTTTAATACTGACTTAAACAAAATAAAATGTTAAAAGCTCCCTCCTAAAATATTCCAACAACAAAGATGATAAATTTTAGATTGTTTACCTAATAGCTGGTCTTTGTGATAAGAGTAAGAGTTGGCATGATTTGAGATTTGAATTTCTTCTGTTATGATTCCCAGGGTCTATAATGTGATGATAATAATCAAAAAGATTTAGAAAGATAGACCCCAAGGGATAATTTTAACAGATCAGACTGAAGCAGTTACTTGCTTTCTGATTAGGAGGAAAAGAATGGGGGCTTTGAGATGAGGTAAAAGGTGTGGCTTGTGAAATTTCCTATATCTAAAGAACAAACATTAAAAAGTGCCGCTTAGGGAATTCCCTGGTGGTCCAGTGGTTAGGACTCCGTGCTTCCGCTGCAGGGGGCCCGGGTAAGATTCCGCAAGCTGCACAGCGTGGCACCACCCCACACCCCCGCCAAAAAAAAGAGTGCCCCTTGAATATCATTTTATAATTTTGAAATGTTTACCATTTTCCTTATACTCAAGTCATACATAATTTTCAATGAAGTCTTTTATAAATGTGTGTTACATTGTGAGACCTAAAACTTTTTAAAAAATGTGTTTGTTTTTAAGACTCCTGAACAAATAGAAGATCAGTCATGTAAAAATTTTGATTGTGAAGACATCACATCACAGTCTGAAAAAAAAGATACTTCTTTTCAAAATGTGCAGTCAGATGAGCCCAAGGCTCTTAATGAATGTCGAAGGTAAGCATCATCTTATTAATGACATAATGTTTGAATTATGTGTAAAGTTTTAGAAATTCTTAATCATTTTTTAAAAATAGCAAATCAGACTGATTTTGTTATCTGTATATCAAATTACATAATATTTACAAGTGTAAATTCACCTTTCAAGGCAGTTTATGTCATTGCCTTCACGTTGATTTCTCACTTATTGGTATTTTGATGAATTGATTTACCCATCGCAAATTAGACCTTGAGTTAACATGGATAGTATTATCACTTCACATGCATAGTAAATTACATGTTTATATCCAGATGTGAAAATGCTACTTTCTTAATATTTGTTTCTTTGGGATTAGATTGATCACATATTACCTTTATTTAAGGTTTATGTAAATTTTAAGTAAAACTCATACTTCCCATAGCCAAAGCTCTCTGAATTTGTTGTTTCCCCTCTGCAGGATATTAAACCAGATCAACGGAATTATTAGTGTGCTTTAAAAACTTTTTTCCTTTTGGGAATATTCAATGCACAAAAGTACTGAGAACAGAATAACAGACTCCCATGTACCTACTATCTAGTTGCAACAATTATTTATAGTTTACCAATCTTTACATTTAAAGTCTGGCCTATTGTATACTTTATTACAGCTGTATGAGCCTGTTTAAATACTACCTAACCTGAGAGTGAAAGCTAGGTTTCCTGAACTACTCAAAAGATCTTTATTAGAAGACAGAAAAATTCCTTTATTCCTCTCTTCTTTCTCTATTCCTTTGTACCCCTTCCCTACACCCCCAACCTATTTTACTTCTCTGCCACACAAACTCTGGGTAGAAGCCTGTACAACTGCATTACTTGTTGCATATCTCTGATACAAATATTAATTACAGATATCTGACAATTTGGATATTTTGTTTGTATTTTTTTAGTTTAAGCCAGACTCCATTTTCATGTGGCTTAGTAGAAAACCAAGTTTTCCCTGGGTGGCCTTTGGGTTTTAGAACCCTGCTGGATTGTTCATAACTAATATCCAGTCTGATATCAACAACTTTCCTCTCCAAAGGCAGTGGCCTTTCTGGCCTTTGAATCTCCAGTATTCATAAAAACAATTCTAAGATTCTGTGTTTTATCAAATCATATGCCTGTTTATATCCAATAGGCAGTTTCCCTCCTCCCCAGTCTCAAACACTTTGAACTGTTCAAGATGCTATGTAAGAAACTGAAAGAAGAGAAATATCTACACAAGAAAAGGGCCTCAGAGGTCAAAATCTTAACCAGTCACTAAGTGCTCTTTCATTCATTTGTATACTTTTATTGGTTTTACTCTCTATTATTATTGATAAAGCACAAAGCAGAGCATGCTGCTGCTTTTTTGAAGAACAAGGTGCTTATACAAGATAGTGATTGTTGTGTGCCCAGTAGCATTCAACAGACTGCGAAACGTTGTTGTTTATTTACTCTTTTCTTTCATTCCCACATTGTATTATGAAATCACAAGCTTTTAGAGAAGTGACTGTACAGGAAATCTCATTTTTAATTGTTTTTAAAAAGTGAGGAGGGGCAGACCTAGTTTTTCGTCATAAGGCTGTACCTTATTCAAATTATACCTCCACCCAGCTATTTGAGATCCTGGTTAGTTCTGGCCATATAAATGAGTTCTTTAACTCTTATAGCAAGACATATGTCTGGATAAAGGAGAGTAGGGGCGAAAAGGTAGGAATAGCAGACACAAATTGGTCTAGCTCCAATGTAGAGGACTCGGAGAGTCTTTCTCAGCCAGTATTTGCCGAGGTTGATGTGGATGACAATTAGAAAGAGACTATTTAAGCCCGATTAGCTGCTACTCTAATTGACCTTATTGACAGATTTCTCTGTATATATGTCTCTATATAATAAATATATTTAATTATTTAAAAAATTTGCTGTAATTTCCAAGGATGGAATTTCTTCTCTACTTTAATTTTTAAATTTTGCCCAGAGATTCCTGGTGCTTCGTTAATTTTTTTTTTTTTTTAATTTGAGAGTTCCTGGTTTTTCAGTAGTGATTTCTCAACCATATCTCTTCAGTTGGCAGTCTAGTTTACAATTTGATTGTGTGTCTTTTTTTTTTTTTTAATAGTATTCAAGAGGATAATAAAGCAACTAAACAAGTTCAAATTCTAAAGACTCGATTTCAGAAACCAAAGCCAAATATAGGAAGAAGAACTGGAAGAAGAGAAATTTTCTCAAAGGAAGAAGAGGTACCAAAGGAAGTTCTTGCCTCCGAGGAGACGACAGCAGCTTTGAGAGAAACTGCAAGATTGGAAACCTCACCAAGGGAAAAGGTGCCTGTGGAGGCTAATACTGCTAAGGAAATGGAGCCAGATTTAAAAGAAACTGAAAGAAAAGATATCTCTCCCAGGGAGAAAATACCAGAAATGATTGATGTCACTGTGGAAATGGAGACAGATTTGAGAGAGACTGGAAGAGAGATTTTCCCAAGGGAGAAGATAACAAAGGTGACTGATGCCACTGAGGAAAGAGAGACAGATTTGGAAGAGACTGAAGGAAGAGAAATATCCCTACAGGAAAATGCCCCGGAGGAGGTCGATACTATTGGTGAAGTGAAGACAGGTTTGAAAGAAACTGGAAGAGAGATTTCCCCGAGGGAGGAGATACCAGAGATGATTGATGCCGCTGAGGAAGTAGAGACAGATTTAGAAGAAACTGAAAGAAGAGAAATACCTACACAAGAAAAGACCTCAGGGCTCAAAACTATAGATGATGAAATGGAGACAGATTTGAACAAAATTGGAATAGAAATTTCCCCAAGGGAAAATGTACTAGTGGGGACCAGTGCCACAGGGGAAAGGGAGATTGATTTGGAAGAAACTGGAAAAAGAGACATTTCCCTGATGGAGAAGGTATCAGGAAAGATGACTGCCATTGAGGAAACAGAGGCAGATTTGAAAGAAACTGGAAGAGAAATTTCCTTGAGGAAAAGCGGATCAGAAGAGATCAGTGCTTCTGAGGAAAAGGTGACAGATTTGGAAAAAACTGGAAAAATAGACATTTCTCTAAGGGAAAATGAACCAGAGGAGATTGGGACCTCAAGACAAACTGAGACAGATTCATTGCAGAGGGGTACTGGTGACTGCAGTGCTGTGCCTTCACTAAATATTAAAGTATGTATTTTTCTGTCCTTTAAAAAATATTTTTTTGAATACTTTTTCAGAGAAAAACAAATCAAAATAATTCCAGGATCATTGCCCTTAAGTCCAACAACATTTAAAGTTTCTAAAAGCATAATGTCTTTCCCAGTCCTAAATTCTGTGTTTCAGGACCTTAAAGAAATTATATATTCTTTTTTTTTTTTTAATAATTGAAAAAATTTTATAATTGTGGAAAAGTTACTGTTCTTAATGTCAGTTTAAAGTTGCTCTTAGATAAAAGGAATATAAGAGATTGGACTGAATTTGTGCTAATTCTAGTATGAACATACACTGGAATTATTTCTTTTGACCATATCTGTATCAGTTTTTCTCTTTATTTCCTGTCCCACCCCGCTTCACTCCACTTTTAAAAGTTCATCTTATTAAAAGTTTCCAGTTAATTGAAGTTGAAGCTATTCTAACATTTTCCAGTTTTCTAACTTTTTTTTGGATAGGTAATGGCATTTGTAGTTTGGAAAAAACATATAATAATATGCAATATAGAAAGAAGAGTTTTCCAAATTCTGTGTTTTAGCATTTGTAAATTAAATTTTATTTTACTTACAAATTAAAAACCCCCAAACTTCTGCATTTTTAAAAACAGTGTGAAGAATATAGGCTTTTGTTTGAAATGTATGACATGCTTAAGGAGTATTTTATATGTGTGCTGATTTATTTCCAGGACATTAGCAGTGAAGTACAATCCATGATGCATGTATCTGTAGAAGAAAAAAGAAATTCTGAAAAGGAAATATCAAGTCAGTTGAGTCACTTGAACATTTCTTCACAGACTTCTGAGCTTGATAAAATAGAAGACCAGAGGATGCGATCTCCAGATGTTCCAGAGCAGTTTTCAGATACTAATTTAAGGTACAAGTATATAGGTCTGTGTGCTTGTAAAGAGAAAGCATATAAAGTTATATTTGCAGATTATGTTAAACTAAATAAGGTTTTAAGACATATCATCTATAGCATAGTGTTGGAAATTTTAAGCTGGTTTGGGGAAGACTAGGAGAGATTTGAGGTCCTTCTGACAGTAGATTGTAAGAATTACTAACATACAAAATTGTGTACAACACATACTTTTAAGTCAATACAGGTGTGACAAACCTGTATTTTCTTTGTGCGAAGATGATATAATTCCTAGGCTTATACCTGGATTGTACCACTCATGTTTTTCAGGATCTACCAAATAGTCCGATTTGTTTTCCTGTTAAGAATTAGAATTAAATATTTACTGCCAGTCTCTAAGGTTGTGCTAAGACTCCGCTCCCACTGCCCCTTCATGTCATCCTAAAGCTTGATAATCCTTGTTCCAAAAGCAAATCTCTTCCTCAAGAACAGAAGCCATTTGAAGTGAAACCAGCACCTTTTGTGAGAAGTAGATTCAAAAGACCAAAACCAAACTTAGCAAGAGCAGCTTCAAAAAGAGAGACTATAGAAGCAGAAAAACACGCACCTGGGAAGAAAGTGGAAGCTGATAAAAAAGGGACTGTTGTGATACAGCAGAATGGAGAACAAACGAGAACTCTCCCTTCTCAACGTGTGAGTGTTATTTAAGATGGAGGTTTTCTGTTTTAGTTATTAAAATTACTAAAGTAAAACACTTGGAATTAAAAATTGGCAAATATTTCCTTATGTAATTTTTGCTGTGTGTGATATTGGTGCTGTACTTAATGTACCTCATTGTTCCATGTGGTTTGTGTAAGAATCTTGAATCTCTGATGGTGGGCAAATGTGTCATGGGAAGGATTTTAAGAGGCCCAGGCTCTAGTTCAAGTTCTGACCTTTATTCATTATATGTGACCATAGCCAAATGATGCAACTAGTTTCTTCACAGGAAAAATGAGAATGAGAGTCCATCTTTATTTCCCTCTGTTGTGAAGGTGAAATAAAAAGTTAAAAGCTTGATATGAGTTAAAGGAGATTATTTTATTTACTTGATTAACTTGGTCTGTAAGAGATTAAGATGTGTGATACAGCATCAAAAACCTTGAAATGAAACATTAACACTCATAAGTTGAGCGTTCTAAACATATGAAGTACTTTTTTGAATTAAAATTCTTCTTTTACATCTTAGCTCAGTTCTTACTGTGCTTGAACATTTGTACTTTTTCCTCCTAATCTTATGTTTAAAAAGGATAAATCATGGGAATTCCCTGGTGGTCCAGTGGTTAGGGCTCTGCACTTTCACTGCCGAGGGCCCGGGTTCAATCCTGGTTGGGGAACTAAAATCCCACAAGCTATGAGGCATGGCCAAAAGAAACAAAAACAAAAACAAAGACAAAAAAACCACCACTTTCATTTATTTATTTATTTTAATTTAATTTAATTTAATTAATTTATTTTTTGGCCATGCCATGTGGCATGTGGGATCTTAGTTTGCTGACCAGGGATTGAACTTGTGCCCCCTGTGGTGGAAGCACAGAGTCTTTTTTTTTTTTTTTTTTTTTATTTATTTTTTGGCTGCGTTGGGTCTTCGTTGCTGCGTGTGAGCTTTCTCTAGTTGCGGTGAGCAGGGGCTACTCTTCGTTGCGGTGCATGGGCTTCTCATTGCGGTGGCTTCTCTTGTTGCGGAGCACGGGCTCTAGGTGCACGGGCTTCAGTAGTTGTGGCACGCGGGCTCAGTAGTTGTGGTGCACGGGCTTAGTTGCTCTGCGGCATGTGGGATTTTCCTGGACCAGGGATTGAACCCGTGTCCCCTGCATTGGCAGGCGGATTCTTAACCACTGTGCCCACAGGGAAGGCCCAAGTGCAGAGTCTTAACCACTGGACCACCAGGGAAGTACCCAAAATCACTTTTTATTGATTATTTTAAATGATTATAAAAATTGCAAGGCTTCCCTGGTGGCACAGTGGTTGAGAATCTGCCTGCCAGTGCAGGGGACACGGGTTCGAGCCCTGGTCTGGGAAGATCCCACATGCCGCGGAGCAACTGGGCCCGTGAGCCACAATTACTGAGCCTGCGCGTCTGGAGCCTGTGCTCCGCAACAAGAGAGGCCGCGATAGTGAGAGGCCAGCACACCGCGATGAAAAGTGGCCCCCGCTTGCCACAACTAGAGAAAGCCCTCGCACAGAAACGAAGACCCAACACAGCCATAAATTTAAAAAAAAAAAAAAAAATTGCAAATTGGGAAAAATATATCATCTAAAAAGTTAGAGTCCTTTATAATGTTCCATCTTTCTCTCCCAAGTTAGTCCATCTCTCCCTCCCAAGTTAGCAATTTTAAATATGTCTACCTAAACTTTTCTGTATAGATACTTATTTATATAAATAATAAAATGTGCGGGTATTTATTTTCATTGTTTTACAAAAATGGCATCATATCCTGCCTTCTGATTTTTTTTCACTTAACACAGTATTGTGAACATCTTTTTTTTTTTTTTTTAAATAATTTATTTATGGCTGTGATGGGTGTTCGTTGATGCACACGGGCTTTCTGTAGTCGTGGTGAGCGGGGGCTACTCTTCCTTGCGGTGCACGGGCTTATTGCGGTGGCTTCTCTTGTTGCAGAGCATGGGCTCTAGGCGCATGGGCTTCAGTAGTTGTGGGCTCAGTAGTTGTGGCGCACGAGCTTAGTTGCTCCGCAGCATGTGGGATCTTCCCGGACTAGGGCTCGAACCTGTGTCCCCTGCATTGGCAGGCGGATTCTTAACTACTGCACCACCAGGGAAGTCCATGAACATCTTTTTGGATCAGTATATAGAAATTAAACTTCTTTTAAATGACTCTGTACTGTTTCATTGTAAAGAAATTATAATTTATTTAGTTCCCTACTGATTTGTCTTGTTTCCAATTTTTTGTTTTTCTTTTTCTTTTTCTTTCCTTTTTTGGGGGGGCTATTATATTGCTGTAATAAATATCCTTGTGTATAATTTTCTAGATAGTTATTTGAGTGTTTTTATAAGATATATTTCTAGAAGTAGAATTGCTAGAAATAAAAATTCTTGATAGATATTGCCCTGTTGTCTACAAAGACTGTATCAGTTTATTTTTCTAACAGTTTATTAAAGTTTCTATTTCCCTATACTTTTACCAACCCTCGATGAAATTTTGTTTTTTTAATCTACCTTCTAGGATGTGGCTTCCCTAATGACATCAAGAGAAAAAGACAAATCAGATCACAGTCAAGAGGAGGCTGTGATATTACCATGTGTACAGACTGAAAAGGACCTTTCCCCTTCGAGTTCTTGTGAACCTATAGAGGAGTCTCAGTCTACACAAGCCCAGGAAAAGGAATTAGTTGTCTCTATGGGGTAAGCAGTGATAGTTTTATTAAAAATCTAAAATAGGAGAATTATTTCAAATAGTTCTTCATTTCTTTTTTTAAGAAATGTGTTAATGTATTTTGAAAGTGAGTATCAAGAATACTTGGTTTATTTTTATTCATATGGCCTAAAATACAAAATCAGGTTGAGTTCAACACCTTTTAACACTTGCCTGCTTATATTCACTGTTAGCTGCTTAAGATCTTATACAAAGCAATGCATTTAAAAGTATATGTATATAGGGTATGTATTCATTACCTTTTTAAAAATTGTAGTAAGATACATATAACATAAAATTTACTATTTTAACCATTTTTAAGTGTACAGTCCAATGGCATTAAGTACATTCACATCGTTGGACACCATTACCACCGTTCATCTCCAGAACATTCTTCTTCCCAAACTGAAACTCTGTCCCCATTAAACAATAACTTCCCATTCCCCCTACCTCCAGTCCCTGGCAGCTACCATTGTGCTTTCTGTTACCATGAATTTGAATATTGTAGGTACCTCATATAAGTTCAGTACCTTTTGAGAATTGAAATAACTATTTTTTTGTAAAATGAGATATAATCAGAAAGTAATTTAATTTTCCTTTAATGTACAAAACAGTTTTACAGAGTTTATTAGATTCAAATTTTATATTTTTATAGTAGTTTTCATCTTTTTACAATCAAGCTTTCTCTCTTTTCTCCTGTCCCCTTTTCTAGAACTTATCATATAAACACTTGCGAACAAGAAATGAAGGAAAGCGTTATCCAAACTGCTCCACCAGGAAGGGGCCGACTTCAGAGACCCAGTCCAAACTTAAGAAAGGTTGGACAGAGGCAAGTAATAGAAAAAAGTGAAGCCAAAGAAACAGTTAAGGAAGAAAGGACACTACAAAAAGATGAAACTAAAAAATTCCTGACTGTGGTGAGTTATTGCTATGTAATTAAATCAAGCCTTTTAATGCATATTAAAATATCAAATGGTAGCTCAGACTTGGCTTAGAATATAGGCATCTGATACTCTACTTCATACATAACGTGTCTAGTTTTGTTTCAGATTTACCATTGTGGATTTTTTTTTTTAATGAAAATAAATTTTTTTTCCCTAACTAATGAACCTATTCATTGTGAAAATGTTCAATCAATACAAAATAATATAATAATTACCCCTAGTCTCACCACTCTGAGGTAACCACTGAAAACCTTTTGACATATCTTACCGGATATATCTCCATGCATGCATGTGTGCATACTCATGTAAATTTAAATAATAAAATCATTGTAATCATGTTATTTTGTGACTTACTGTTTTTCACTTATTATATTAAGTGGCTTTCCATGTCATGAAATATGGAGATACATCATTTTTAACTGCAGTGTAACATTCTGCTATTTGGAATGACAGTTTAACCAATCTCTTACTGATGGATCTTTTGATATTAGAAACAAATCTAAGTAGTTTAATGCCCATTTCAACAGATATTGTTTTTTTGTCCTTTTCTCTACCAAGGGAAAAATCTACATTTAAAATAAAGTGATTGTAATCCTTATTTGAACCCCCCCCCCCAAATTAAAAAAAAACACATTGAACTTTTTGGGAGGGAGGTTCACAACAGATGGTTATTGTAGTTTTTAAAGCATTATGTGGACATATTACTGCAGTAATCTTTGAAACTTTCTCTGTACATAGGCAATTTTGTTTTGGGCAGCAAAACATGAACATTGCATACTCAAGTTTGAGACTTCATTTTAAGAAACTAAATACGTTTCTTTTTTATTATTATTAATTAATTAATTTATTTATTTATCGCTGCATTGGGTCTTCGTTGTTGCACACGGACTTTCTTTAGTTGCGCGAACAGGGGCTACTCTTTGTTGTTTTGCGCTGGCTTCTCATTGCGGTGGCTTCTCTTGTTGTGGAGCATGGGCTCTAGGTGCGTGGGCTTCAGTAGTTGTGGCACACGGGCTCAGTAGTTGTGGCTTGCGGGCTCAGTAGTTGTGGCTTGCAGGCTGTAGAGCGCAGGCTCAGTAGTTGTGGCACATGGGCTTAGTTGCTCCGCGGCATGTGGGATCTTCCTGGACCAGGGATCGAACCCATGTCTCCTTCATTGGCAGGCAGATTCTTAACTACTGTGCCACCAGGGAAGTCCCTAAATACCTTTCTTAATGATTAAAATATTTTAGGAGGTGTGTTCTGTTGTTAAAAAAAAGAACAAAACTAATATAGTTTTGCATTTCAGCCAAATTCTCAAATTGCAACGGAAATTGAAGTTGTATCCTCCAAAGATTCAGAAGGCAGAATGTATGAAAACCAGAGTCACGTTCTTTTAGAAAACCTTCATGTTAACAAAGTAAATGTTTCAGATGAAAAGACGAGGTAAGTTTGCTTTTAATCAGAAAAGCATAAAACTTTTCAAAGATAAAGGTTGGATATTTGAATAATCGATTTTATGTAATTTCACATTTAGTAAGTTTTATGAAAGAAAAAAGTAATTATGAAGCTAGAATAGTTTAAATCTGCTGAACAGCAGAGGGGGCCAGTGTGAAACAGGGGAAGAGGGGAAGAGTAGTAGATATATGAAAGGTAAAGGCTGAGTGGGGAGAAGCACAGATTATGTAGGACCATTGTAAGGATTTTGAGTTTTACTCTAAATGAGCCTTTAAAGACCATTGACCTTTGAGTTCAGCCTTTCCTAATGCCTTCATTTATAATTGACTGTATGGATCTAGAGGATTTCAATGGCTTGCTCAAAGTAACATTGGCAGTTTAGTTTTTAAACTTAAGTTTTCAGAATTTATGACTTTAAGACTAGCAAATTCCTATAGTTTATAGGCAGAGCTTCCTGAAAGAAACTTCACGTGTTTCAAGAGATTTTATGCTCAGCCTTTGCATTTTTAATGAGCAAGATCTAACTTTCAAATTTCCTGTATAGAAACCCATTACCCACCCACCCCTCTTTTTAAAATCTTTTCTGTTTATGAAGTTTGTTCAAGCTTTTAGCTTTATCATGACTGATACTTACTTCAGAGTATATATTCTGTATAGTTTTAAGTTAGCTTATTCTTATGTCCAGCAGTTTCTTACCCCCTTTTAACCCCAGTAGCACATTGAGCTTATATATATATATATATATATATATATATATATATATATATATACTTTATTCTTAAGTAGCTTTGTAGAATCACACTTGATTGTAAGTAGCTTATACTTAAGTTAAACATAACACGTTTTCCCAAATACATTAGCCTACGCTGGAATGTATTAACCAGCATCATTACTTTGTTAGAACTTCCTGTGAACTTCCTTGGTATTTCACTGCTGGAAGAACTTAGCAGGATTGGAACATTTAGAAATGTAACTAACTACTTTCTCTTGTAGGTAATTTATTACAAATATTACTTAAGATTAGTCTTTAATACAGATCTTTCAGAGAACTTATGATCGATACTTACAGACCCAGTTTTTCTTTATAAGTATCCAGATTTATATTAGTTTTAAACTAGCTAATTCAGATCCTTGCCAGTTATTAAATATTTTCCAGGAAACCTTAAGGAAGCTGTTTGTGTTGCCTTGGGAGCTATGGCTACTGTATTGAATGTTAAAACCTTGTCTTTCTCTGATTTGGCAGATACAAATGGGTTATATTGAGATCCTTATGACACTGGCTGTCAATAAACCCTTTTCTATGAAGTGACAGGCATGTGGTAGGAGAACAGACTCTAGCTTTCAAGCCTGCTCTTGAACCAGAAGGACCAGGGTTGTTGTGACCATTGTATATTTGTTCATGCTTCAGAGCCCAGTTGAAGCATTTGTTTAAAGTGTCATTATGAAGTCCATCTTCAACTACTGGCATTTTTGTTTTGTATCTAGTTATTTCTCTGAAAATTACTTAAAGTAGCATACAATGACACACCAGAATCAATGAATGAAAGTAAAAAAAAGATTAAATATTATTGTGAAAGTATTTCCCAGGCTATATAGAAAATGGAAGTTATAAAAGCTTCTATGTTCTTTCTTTCATATCAGCATGTGTGGTTTCATTTTATATGTTTAGTTTTATAGACTATTTATATATAGTCCTTCGGACATAGAATTGGTTTGTGCCCCAAAATTGCTTAACAGCAGATACTTCAACAAGAATTCTGATTTTCGTTCTTCAGCATGATTTGTTTTTCATTCTAGACATGAACATAAAACGTATGTTCCTAGTCCACCACAAATGTTAAGAAGGCAATTCCAAAAGGCTAAGCCAAATTTGGGAAGAGCACAAGGTAAGAAAGAGGAATCAGACATAGAAAAAGACAGAGCAGATCAGAGTAAGGCAAGGAAGCCAGAAGATAATTTGCTGCAGCATGGAGATTCTGACACCCAGCTTCTTCAAAAAGTAAGTTTGAAAAAAAGAACTTATTAGTGGGCTCTATTTTATCAATATCATGAAGGAGAACATTAAAAAAATAGTTTTGCCTTTTGTACTATAACTATTTTCATGAAAATTTGTTGACTTTCCAATATTATGAAAGTTTAGAGACCAGTCACTTGTGTATATGTGTGTAAGCTTAGCGCTTTAGGCCAAACTACCAAACCAAATTACCATACAGATTGTTTCCATGGTAATATTAGTTGTTTCTTCTTAAATTTAAGGGAAAAGCTGAGTTTCTGACATCTCTGGAGATTTCAGCAAGAAAAGGTTCTGTAGGTTCCAAGGAGATTGGTTTGGCAAAAAAAGATGCTCAATCAGAAGTTGGACCATCAGGAAGTGTTGGAGAGAAAACCGTAGGCGATAATTCTGTGTGTTCAGTTGTCGAAGAGCAGTATGTCAGTAAACCAGCAAGGTAAAGTTTTATTTAACAAGTACTTTCAGAATAGTAAATACAAGTAACTTATTCTTAATGGATGTCCTACTCTAACTTATTGATAGAGTAAAAAGATGGTTTGTTAACAGAAGTATTGGTTGTTTTTTATTGGCAGGTCTGTTTCTTTCCCACTTTTGATTTTTATTTACTAAAATTTCCTTTTTTTATGATCTTCTCAGAAAGATTTTTCTTTCCTACATTTAAAATTTCTGGGTGTTGAGTTTGAGTATATTAGACATGAGCAGAAGCCTGACGAAAGAGTAGTACATATTACCTAAATAACTAGGGTGCTGATTCGAATTGGAGTCACAAACACAAGTGAAGGGTACCTTTCTTCCACAGTTTTCAAGGAAAGTGGAAGGGACCCTAAGTTCTAAAAAATGTTGTTCTGTTGGATTTCCTCATTCTGCTTTTTTCTTTTGACCTAATCTGTTTACCCAATAGGATAAACCGTATCATTTTTTGGTCTCATATTCTGTATTTATTGGTCCAGTGTTCTTGATCCCATTTTCTTCTAATAATTTCCAGTGTTGTATTTCATCACCACTTAAATAGCAAGGGGGAAAAATGGCTCAGATTTAAAAACTTACTGTGAAAAATTTGTAGGTAGATAACTAATATTTAACTTTGAGTGAGAAACTAAATCCTAACAGTAAATTCCATTCATTCTCGTCATAACATTAGTGTTTGATAGAATGGGTGGTGGGCATTTTATATTAATGGCTTGAATTGAGATTTCACTTTATAAGTTGGGTTTTCATTAAAATTATCCTTGTGCATGTAATGACTATGTTGCTATTTTGATTAAACCTCCAGCTCTCCACAGCTGTTAAAAGAATCACATTATTCTAAAATTGCTGTGGATCGAAGAACAGCTCTCTCTTCTGCCTCTGAATGTAAGATAGATCGTAGTGAAAGGAGAATGCGTCGAAAGATTAAACCAAACGTCCCCAAAGGGCGTGGATCAAAACGAATTCGGAGTAAGACCTCTAAGAAGGAACCTAGAGCTTCTAAGCCTGTGCTGGTGACTCTTCGAGCTTCCCAGGAAGAAGACGAAGATGATGCGGAAGACTTTGAGTCTGACTATGAAGAAGAAAGCTATCATCTTGCTCCTGAAGAAGTAAACAAAGCTCCAGTGTTTGTACCTGTTGGTCTCAGATCTCCTGAACCGGTTTCTGCTCAGATTGAGGAAACCATGGAAGAGGTAGTTTGAATTTTGAATCCTTGGAACTTTATCTTACTTGTTTTTTGCTTTTAGTGGATCATTATCTCTTCTCTTAGTGATTATTAGGATTTGAAGATTATTAGAGTAATTTGTTTGGGGCGTGCTGCATAGCCTAGGAAATCAGTAGAAATAGGCTTGTGTGATCTCCTGTGTTTACTCAGCCCCTGCAACCCAGGCCCAGCACAAGGTAATCAGTATAACAATACTGAGAGAAATCTAATTTCACTTGTATCTGGGGGCTACTTAATCTCCTTTCTGGTTAATTAAAAAAAAAACAAAAAACTTGGCAGATGTTTTCTATTAACTCTTTGTGGTAAGCTCAAGTTAAGCTCTGCTTGGTAGAGAAGGTAGAAGGGACATATTTCTTTCTCTTTGTCTCTCTCTTTTTTTTTTAATGAATTTATTTATTTTGTTTACTTTATTTTTGGCTGTGTTGGGTCTTCATTGCAGTGCGTGGGTTTCTCATTGCAGTGGCTTCTCTTGTTGTGGAGCACGGGCTCTAGGCACGCACTCTCAGTAGTTGTTGCGCACAGGCCCAGTTGCTCCTCGGCATGTGGAATCTTCCTGGATCAGGTCTTGAACCTGTGTCCCCTGCACTGGCAGGTGGATTCTTAACCACTGTGCCACCAGGGAAGCCCTCTCTCTTTTTTTAATTGTGGTAAATTACAGGTAACATAAAATTTACCGTCTTAGCCATTTTAAAGCCTACAGTTCAGTGGCATTAAGTGCATCCATCCACAGAACTTTTTTTAATCTTGAAAAACTACAACTCTGTACTTATTAAACAATAATTCTGATTATTCCCTCCTCTCTAGCCTGTGGCAACCACTTACTCTAGGTCCCTCATGTAAGTGGAATCATACAGTGTTTGTCCTTTTTGTGACTGGCTTATTTCACTTAGCATAATGCTTTCAAGTTTCATCTATACTGTAGCATATGTCAAGATGTCCTTTTTTTTTTTTTTTTTTTGGCTGCATTGGGTCTTCGTTACTGCACACGGGCTTCCTCTAGTTGTGATGAGCAGAGGCTACTCTTGTTGCAGTGCACGGGCTTCTCATTGTGGTGGCTTCTCTTGTTGTGGAGCGTGGGCTCTAGGCGCACAGGCTTCAATAGTTGCAGCACATGTGCTCAGTTGTGGTGCGTGGGCTCTAGGCGCGCGGGCTTCAGTAGTTGTAGTGCATGGGCTCAGTAGTTGTGGCGCGCGGGCTCTAGAGCGCAGGCTCAGTAGTTGTGGTGCACGGGCTTAGTTGCTCTGTGGCATGTGGAATCTTCCCAGACCAGGGATTAAACCCGTGTCCCCTGCATTGGCAGGCAGATTCTTAACCACTGTGCCACCAGGGAAGTCCAGGATGTCCTTTTTAAGGGCTAAATAATATTCCATTCAGTATATACAGTACCACATTTTGTTTATTCTTCTGTCAGTGGACAGTTGGGTTGCTTCCACCTTTTGGCTATTATGAAGAACACTGCTATGTACATGGGTGTAAAAATATCTCTTCTAATCCCTGCTGTCAATTCTGCAAGTGGAAATGCTGGATAATATGGTAAATTGTAAATCGATGTTTAATTTTATGAGCAACCCCCATACTGTTTTCCATAGCAGCTGCCTCATTCTACCATCCTATCAATAGTGTACAAGGGTTCCAATGTCTCCACATCCTTACCAACACTTGTTTTTTCTGATTTTTGTTTTTTTGGTTTTTTTTGATAGTAGCCATCCTAATGGATGTGAGGTAGAGGAACATATTACTTCAACTTACTTTATTATGAAAGCTCCTTACTCTTTTGCCTCTTGGTCTAACTTCGTAACTTCAAAGTTTTCTGTTCTGCCTCCATTTTTAGTAACTTATTTTGCTTATAGAGCATCATATCTGAATCAGTTTTGTATTCATGGTAGATTCAAAAGCCATTTGAATTACAAATGAAATTCCAAACTCACCTTTTTTAATTCATTGTTAATAATACCATGCTAAATGTTATAAAGTTAGTTGGAATGGTTGAAGCTAAATAAAAATGATGTAAAGTGGTTTCTTGTAATTAAAGTTCAAAGTAAAGATAATGAATTTAAATTTTGGTTGAAGCCAAGAAAAGGTAAAAGGAAAGTTAATTTTGTGCAAGGATGGCTGGTTACCACTGCATGAAAATTCATTTAGCTATATGTTTTGTATTTTACAATTTCTTTGGGTGAAAGGCAAATTGCTCGTGAAAACTAATATTAGAAATTAACTTCTGAAAATCAGGTTCTAGGATATATCCCTGAATTAATACAGAATGCCTTTTTTTTTTTTTAATTTATTTTATTTATTTATTTAGGCTGCGTTGGGTCTTCGTTGCTGCACGTGGGTTTCTCTAGTTGTGGCGAGCGGGAGCTACTCTTCGTTGCAGTGCGCGGGCTTCTCATTGCAGTGGCTTCTCTTGTTGTGGAGCATGGGCTCTAGGCACGGGGGCTTCAGTAGCTGTGGCACGCGGGCTCAGTAGTTGTGGCACACGGACCCTAGAGCACAGGCTCAGTAGTTGTGGCGCACGGGCTTAGTGGCTCCACGGCAATGTGGGATCTTCCCAGACCAGGGCTTGAACCAGTATCCCCTGCATTGGCAAGCGGATTCTTAACCACTGCGCCACCAGGGAAGCCCCACAGAATGCCTTCTTAAATAGCATTGATTATAATAATAGAGCAAGGAAAGCTTAAATTGTATTCTTAATGGCCAGTTTACGAAGGCAGGGAAATTTGTTTATATGTTAGAAAAAGTCCCCTTTAAGAAGTGTTGAAATGCAATGGCATATTATTAAGTCATAAAGGGATCTAAAATATTGATATATACTTCAGCATGAACCTTGAAACCTTGAAAACATTATGCTAAGTGAAAGAAACCAGTTATCAAAAAATCACATATTATATGATTCCATTCATGTGAAATGTCCAAAATAAGAAAATCTATAGAGACAGAAAGTAGATCAATGGTTGCTTAGGGATTTGGAGATGAGGAGTTAAAGGAGTCGGTATAGGGTTTCTTTTTTGAAGTGATGAAAATGTTCTAAAAGTAACTATGTTGATGGTTGCACATATCTGTGCTTCCATCACCAGAAAACATTGAATTATACAATATAAATGGGTGAATTGTATGGAATGTAAATTATATCTAGATAAAGCTGTTAAAAAAATAAAGCTTTGAAACTGTGTAGTGCTTATAGAACCAACTTTCAGTTACCTAGAATATTCCCATTATCCCCCCAATCCCAGCTTTTCAGAAAATATTTTGTCTTTTCAAATCACTTGAACTTTTAAAATTCATCCCAGGCCTATAGGATATTAGCAAAGATTTTTCTCTAATTGCATCTGAGCAGACAGACACAGAACACATAGGTGTTACCATAATAAATGTCTCAAAGGTAGATTTTCAAACTTGACTGCTCAGTTTCTACTGAATCACAGTCTTTTATACTCATCTCTCTGTTAATAAGGGAATAGGAACCAGACTCCCTTCTTTATAGTCTAGGAGATAAATCTTAGTCTTTTTAACCCCCAGACTGTAAGGATCTTTGAAATAAGCCTGCTAAATGAAGAGTAAATGTGAGTGGACTCGTTATTTTACATGGCCATTCATCGCTATCAAGAATCATACAGGTTTTGGGGTTGTGGGAGAGGGTAATTGCCTTGGTGGGTCATGTGTGGGATAAATCTTTCTAAGTACTTTCAACTCATCTGTATGATAGCACTTGGAACAGTGTATAGTTGATTACATGTCTGTTTTTCTTAGATTGTGAGTTCCTTGTGGGCAGGGACCGACTTGTCTTATTGAGCTTTGTATTCTTGTACCTGTAGCCCTCTAGTTTTTAGGAAGCATTTCATAAATGTTGACAGACTGATGAGAGAAACTGTGGGAAAGTAGGGACAAATTGGGGATAATGGAAAATGAAATGCTAGGTACTAAGTAGTTTAGCTCTGGAAGTTTTGCTTACTGTTTGTAAGAATCACAGACCCCTCAAAAACATTAAGTGTTTCACTTTTGCCAAGTTGATGTCAATCAGTTTAAGAATTACTATATTTCAGTTTTTTAAATCATGTATAAATGTGAATTATGTCTTCAGTTTAATATTTTATTTTATGATTCATTTTGTTTTTCTGTGATAGTATGCAAAAATGAATTAATGAAACTTTTCATTTTGACAGTTTGAAATACCCATGAATATCCCAGATGTAGGATGCATAGCTGTTGTTGAACATCAGCTCTCATCAAACATAGATTTGACTACTCAGGAAATGAAACAAGAAGAAAATTTGAATGCATTATCAATTGTAAGCATCTATTTTAATATGTTTTGTCTTTAATTCTTTGTTTACTTTCAAAAGACTAAGTTTATTTTGAAAGCTTTAGGTTTACAGATGGTTCTTAACTAGTATGATAGAAATTATTCTATTATTTCTAGGAGCTGTTAAGTATGAATGGTAGAAACTAGTGAATAATTCATAGATTTTATATTTAACTTGAAAAGCATAGATTCCTGTGTGTGGGAATAGCTCAATATCTTCATAGACTTATGTTAAAATTCTGATGCATTAAATATATACTGAATGTAAATTATTTAAAACATATTTAGTTGCCTTTTGCTTGGCACTCTTCCTTATTTAGTTGGTATTTATCTTGTTTTTGTAAATGAAGACTTACAACTTTTTCAAAAACAGTTTTATTAAGATACAATTCATACACTATACAATTCATCCATTTAAAGTATATAATTCAGTGGCTTTTAGTGTATTTACAGCTATATGCACAGTCAAATTTAGAACATTTTCATCACCTCAGAAAGAAGTCTTATGCCCAGTGGCAGTTGTTCCCCCATTTCCTTCCAGCCTTCCCCAGGCCTAGGCAACCAGTGATCTACTTTTTGTCTCTATAGATTTCTCTATTCTGGAGATATACACACAGTATGGTCCTTTGTGCCTGGTTTCTTTCACTTAGCCTAGTGTTTTCAAGGTTCATTCATGTTGTAGCATGTATCAGTACTTCATTCCTCTTTGTGGTCAAATCATATTCCATATGAATATACTACATTTCCTTTATTCATTCATCTGTTCATGGACATATAGGTTGTTTCCATCTTTTGGCCATTATAAATAATGCTGCTATAAACATTTGTGTACAAGTTTCTGTATGGACGTATGTTTTCATTTCTTTTGGGTACATTCCTAGGAGTATAATTGCTGTGTCGTATGGTAACTTTGTTTAATCGTTTCAGGAACTAGCAAACTGCTTTCCAAAGCTGCTGGACCATTTTATATTCCCACCAGCAGTGTATGAGGGTTCCAATTTCTTCACATCCTGACAATATTTGTTATTTGATTTTTTGGATCTAACCATCCTAGTAGGTGTGAAATGGTACCTCATTATGGTTTTGATTTGCATTCCCTAATGATTAATGATGTTGAGCATCTTTTCATGTGCTATTATTGGCCATTTTTGTATCTTCTTTGGAGAAATGTCTATTTGGAGTCTTTGCCCATTTAAACATTTTTTTGGTCTATTTGTCTTTTTTTTATTGAGTTGTAAGAATTTTTTTATATTCTGGGTACAAGTTCCTAATCGTATATATGATTTTCAGATATTTTTTCTCATTCTGTGGGTTGTCTTTTCATTTTCTTGATGGTTTCCTTTAGAGCAGGGGTCCCCAACCCCTGGGCCGTGGACCGGTACAGGTCTGAGGCCTGTTTGGAACTGGGCCACACAGCAGGAGGTGAGCAGAGGGTGAGCGAGTGAAGCTTCACCTGCCGCTCCCCATTGCTCCCTATCACTTTCATTACCACCTGAACCATCTGCCCTCCTCCCCCATCCGTGGAAAAATTGTCTTCCACGAAACTGGTCCCTGGTGCCAAAAAAGGTTGCAGACCACTGCTTTAGAGTATTTGGACTTCATTTATCTATTTTTTTCTTTTGTTGCTCATGCTTT
This sequence comes from Balaenoptera borealis, assembly GCF_965194805.1. NCBI lineage: Eukaryota > Metazoa > Chordata > Mammalia > Artiodactyla > Balaenopteridae > Balaenoptera > Balaenoptera borealis. The sequence goes on from NC_138867.1 coordinate 57,542,410, forward strand.
TGTTGTCATATCTAAGAATCCTTTCCCAAAGCCAAGATCCTGAAGATTTACTCCTGTTTTACATTTAAGTCTTTAATCCATTTTGAGTTAATTTTTTTTTTTTTTTTTGGCCATGCCACACGGCTTGTGGGATCTTAGTTCTCTGACCAGGGATTGAACCCGGGCCCCCAGCAGTGGAAGCACCAAGTACTAACTGTTGGACTGCCAGGGAATTCTCCCCATTTGGAGTTAATTTTTTATATGGTGTGAGATTAGAGTCCCACTTCATTCTTTTGCGTATGACTATCTAGTTGTTGCACCATTTCTTTGAAAAAACTGTTCTTTCCCTATTGAATGGTCTTTTATTTTTGTCAAAAATTCGTTGGCTGCAGATATGTGGATGCTCAATTCTATCCCATTGATTTATTTGTCTGTCTTTCTGCTGGTGAGACTCTATTGATTTGTTGCTTTGTAATAAGTTTTGGAATTAAAAAGTGTAAGTCATCCTATTTTATTCTCTTTTTAGGATTGTTTTGGCTGTCATAGGTCCCTTGCAATTCCATATGAATTTTGAAATCAACTTGTCAGTTTCTACAAAGACGTCAGCTGAGATTCTGGTTGGGATTGCACTGAATCTGTAGATCAGTTGGGGGAGCAGGTGTTGCCCTCTTAACAATGTTTGAGTCTTTCAGTCAATGAACATGGGATATTTTCCCATTTACTTAGCTCTTCTTTGGTTTCTTTCAACAATGTTTTGTAGTTTTCAGAGCATGAGCTTTGCATTTCCTTAACTTCATTTTCAAGTATATTGTTATTTTTGATGCTATTGTGAATGGAATTGTTTCCTTAATTTCATTTTTGGTTTGTTTATTGCAAGTTTATAGGAATACTTTTGATTTTGTATATTGGTCTTGTATCCTGCAACTTTGCTGGACTCATTTATTAGTTCTAATAGTTTTTTAGTGGATTCCTTAGGATTTTCTACATATAAGATCATGGCATATGTGAATAGAGATAGTTTTACTTCTGTCTTTCTGTATTACTTTTGTAGCGCTGCTGTAACAAAGTACCACGAACTGGGTGGCTTAAAACCACAGAAATTTATTCTGTCATAGTTCTAGAGGCTAGAATTCTAAAATCAAGATGCCCCTGGTGATGGGTCCTTCTGGTGGCTCTGAGGTAGAAATCATCTTGGGCCTTTCTCTTACCTAATGGCAGTTGCTGGCATTCCTTGTCATTCCTTGGCTTGTGGCAACACAAGTCCAACCTTTGCCTCCATTGCCACATGGTGTTGTCCCTGTATGCGTGTCTGTGTTTCTTTTCTTATAAGGACACCAGTCTTATTGGATTAAGGCTAACCCTAATCCACTATAACCTCATCTTCACTTGATTACATCTAGGAAGACCCTATTTCCAAATAAGGTCACCTTCACAGTACTGGGGGTTAAGACTTCAACATATCTTTCTGAAAGACATAATTCAGTTTATAACACATTCCAGTCTGGATGTCTTTTATTTCTTTTCTTGCCTAATTACCCTGTCTAGAACTCCAGTACAATGTTGAATAAAAGTTGGGGAAAGCATCCAGTCTTTCACCATTAAGTTTGATGTTAGATGTGATTTTTTTCATAGATACCCTTTTTCAAATTGAAAAAGTTCCATTCTATTCCTAGTTTGTGTGAGTGTTTTATCATGAAAGAGTGTTGGAATTTGTCATATGCTTTTTCTGCATCTCTTGAGATGATCACGTAATTGTCTTTTATTGTATTGATATGATGTATTACATTGATTGAATTTTGGATGTTAAACCAAAAGTTGTATCCCTGGGATAAGTTCTACTTAGTCATGGCATATAGTTTTTTTTTTGATATTTATTTATTTTCTTTATTTTTTTGGCTGCGTCAGGTCTTCGTTGTGGCACATGGGCTCCAGGGCGCATGGGCTCCGTAGTTTGTGGCTCTCTTGTTCAGGCACGTGAACCCAGTAGTTGTGGCACGCGGGCTTAGTTGCCCCGCGAAATGTGGGATCTTAGTTCCCCGACCAGGGATCGAACCCCTGTCCCCTGCATTGGAAGGTGGATTCTTTACCACTGGACCACCAGGGAAGTCCCCATGGCATATAATTTTTATATGTTGTTGGATTCAGTTTGCTAGTATTTTAGTGAGGATTTTTTTGTCCATATTCATAATAGATACTGGCCTATTATCTCTGATGAATCTGACACCAGGTTCTTGTGGTATTAGGAGCTGAAAGCCCTCCAAGTGGGGCCTGCAGGGAGAAGGGACCCTGTTTTCCTGGCCGCAGCAGTCTGAGGTGGAGTCTGCCTCACTGAGCTGGAAGGAGGGAGAGAGCAGTCTTAGCTCAAATACCACAGACTTTCACCTTTGTTACTGAATTTTCAACAATTTTATCGAATATATTTGCATCTTACGCCCTTAGGACCATTTCCAGAGGCTTTAAATGGTGGTTCTTTAATAAATTTTACCAGTTTCATTGGGGAGAGGGTCAGCAGAGCTCCTCATGCTGTCATGCTGGACATAGATCCTATAACTTCTTAATTTATTAATATTCATTTAATTTTTAAGCTACCTAGTAGTGTAAAAAATTTGTGATATTGTTCAGACCTTGGTTTCCATTGAGTCAAAACTAGCAGCAGATGTGACTAAAGTTGGATTATGAAATTGAAGAAGTAAGAAGGGCAGATGCTTGTTGCATATGATCAGAATTAAAATTTGCATATAATACAAGCAAAAGGTAAAAGAAGGAGCAAGAGATGAAAATATTTGGCTTTTAAATGATTTCTGTTCTTGTTTATGAAATTTTATGAATAATTATAAATTTCCACTCCATTGTAACCAAAAGCATAGAAAGACCTGTAAAATGTAGTGCTTTGAGATATAGAACATGTGTTTGGGAAAATACCTAAGCTATTATTTTCTTTTCCTCTTTTAGGAAATGACCACAGGTGAACATTCCCAAGCAGAAACAGGTAACTGTTAATAAGGAAACAGCTAAAAATACTTGGTTAACACCAACAAACAGAGTGATTTAATAGTGGTGGTAATTAGTAAATGAGTCAGTTTGCTGGAGAATTGAATGAAAAGATCCAGCAGTTTGAATATGTTATCTCTAGGAGAAACTTGGATTCTTGGAATGCTACTTTAGAGAGTGATTAGATGTTTGATAAAGAAGTATTTATTTTCTCTGATTTGCACAGATGTATTTCCGTTGAAGGTATTAAGTTATTTAACGAGGAGGAGGCATTTTCAGTGAGTAAAAGTCAACAGTTGATGCTCTATTTACAGTATATAAGCTGAATGAAATACTACCCTAGTAAGGGGTTAGTGGTATGGAGGGTTTTGAAACTTGTTACTAGAGGATAAACACCTAAATTAAAATTCTTTTCTAAGCAACCAAACATAAATTTCCCGATTCATTCTTCTATTTTAATGTTGATCTGGTTTTTCACAAGGTACCAACGATGGAAGCACTGAAGCTGCCATAACTTTACTTACAATGGGAGGTCTGGTGTTGCAGTCAGAGATCAGTACAGAACAGAGTGACGGTAAGAATAAAAGATAAGTCCTACCAAAAAAAGAAACCTTTAAAATCCAACTTTTAAGAAGTATACCCATATTTGAATATTAAGTGACTATCTGCCTTTTACATTTGAAGTTGGCATCACTGTGTTATTTTTCCAGAAAAGGTAATATGTATGCATTGATCCATCCTACTTACTTAGCCCTCTAATGGCCTCCATTTCCATATAGTGCACTGGGTTTATTAAGGATAATTTGTATTTGTAGAATAGTTAATCTAGTGAATCCTCTACCTTTATCATCATAAACGTCATTGGTTAACTGAACTCCTTGATCACTGATCTCTTCATACATGTTTCTTTAGCGAAGGAGCCGCTGCTTTAGATAGTCTTCACAATTACGTGACAGTCAAATACAGTATGAAGGGGCAATAGTAGTCATTGAGATAATTTAGTTTAGACTATTCTGTTAGTTTGGACTGAGCCAAAAAATATGTCAACCCAGACTCTTAGTATTTTATTTTAGGCTATGGTCTTTACTATCAAAGTACCTTCTACTTTACATTAAATGGACAATCATGTTACTTATAATCCTGTTAATCATTTTAACTGCTGATGAGTGACCTGCCATTTGTTTTAAGTGTCAGATTTCTTGGCCCATAACTATATATTTATCAGGAAAGTCTCTGATTTGTGTTCCCTATAGAGCTCCTTTTTCAATGGCAGAGTATTGCATTGTAGCCTGTCACAAATGTCTAGAACGTAAAATACAGGTTTTAAAAAATTATAAATGAAGATAATCCTATCTGGAAATTCATCTGAGGTTATATAGTTACTGAAAGTAACAAAAAGATTTATTTTTAATTGTAATAACAGAAAAGTTTCAGTCTATAAGAATTATTAAACTTAGAACATGTCAAATCTCTGGCATGAAATATGAGGTCATAAATTTCAAGTTGGAGCCAAAAAGAGCAGACTTTAAAAAAACATAGTTTCTCAAATGTGTTTTACCCATTTTATCATTCTGCTAGTCCTCTCCTAATGAATTGAATAAATCTTTAACACATTGCTTACTCAAAAAAAAAAAAAAAAAAATTAGGGAATTCCCTGGCGGTCCAGTGGTTAAGACTCCCTGCTTCCACTGAAGTGGGCACAGGTTCAATCCCTGGTCGGGGAACTAAGATCCTGCATGCTGCATGGTGCGGCCAGAAAAAAAAAAAAATTAAAAATAAAAATAACAGAATTCTACCGTTGCTGCATGTTAAAGGATTTATTTGGACATCTATTTGTATTTGGTCAATTTTAATTTTCTGGTTTTTTCTGCAGTAGGAGTATGTGTACTTCCTGATGTTCACTCAGACGATAAAAGCCATATTCCGTTTTGCCCAGATAATACAAATCTCAAAATTGTTCATGAATGTCAGGAACCTTCTTCACCTATCCGTAGTACATCTCCATCAGTAGAAGAAAACAAGATTATATTGGATGAACAAAGTACTAAAGAAGAAATTGGTTTAATGGAAGAAGTAAAGGAAAACTCTATATCATCCAGGTTTATTTTGCTTTATTAAACTATTATTGTTTTTTGAGTTTTACAAAATAAATTAGTGTTCAATTAATAAATATATATAAACCAACCATCAATTTGGCCAATAGCTTTGAGTAACAAATAAATGTAAGGTGGGCAGTGCTAATTTTTCACTCTTTAAAGTAAGGTTTAGCAGATTTTGATTTTAGTTTAATAGTTTGCATATTAAAATGACCACAATGGGTGTTTTAAGCTTTAATGAAACAGTTTTGTGTAAATATAGTCCCAGTTTTACAGACATGGTCCAGATTCTTACACAGAATCCTGAGAGAATTCTTACACAGTTGATCAATTTCTCTTTCTTCCCATCTCTTTCTAGGACAACTTCAGAAGTGACCAATAATTTGAGAATAAGAAGTAGATTTGCCAAGCCTAAGCCAAATCTTAAGAAAATTTTAGGGACCAGCAGGTTTGGTGCTCATCAGGAAGTTCCCAGTTTGTTTGTAACTAAAGGAGAAGTGGAAATTCAAAGAGGTAAACTTTATTGTTCCCTTGAAAGTTACAAAATTACTTTGACCCAAGAAATTTCATTAGCATTTCAAATGGAATATTCAGTTGTTACAATTATTTTAACTGTTAAAAAGTTAAAACATACAGAAAGTAGAATGAGCTATAAAATAAATACCCATAAACCCAACAACTAGTTTCAGTAATTATTACCCTTTCACTATATTTACTTGATCAAACTTTCTCTTCATATATATTTTTTTCTGTGTGTTTATACATGAATACTCAAGCAAACATTTCTTAGGCATACATGCATGTGGCAAAAAATAAGACAGTACCCAAAAGTCAAAAATTTTAAAACCTCCCTCTTTCTTGGTTCCCAGCCCCTAATCCCATTTCCAGTATCAGTTTTTATTGTAGACTTCTAAAAATGTTTTTTACACATAAGCATCTAAATAAGGGTGTGTGTATATACAGACAAGCACCCATATATATACATACACACATACATATATATGTATACACATGTATATTCCTTTCAGCAAGAACAAAAATATATGTATACTATATCATATATACTATTCAGCACTTCTTAAAAATAACAATTTTATTGAGATAATTCACATACCATAGAATTCACCCATTTAAAGTGTACAAGTCGGGATTTTCCTGGTGGTCCGGTGGTTAGGACTCCACGCTTCCACTGCAGGGGCATGGGTTCGATCCCTGGTCAGGGAACTAAGATCCCATAAACTGTGCTGAGTGGCCAAAAAAAAAGAAAAAAGTGTACAATTCAATAGTTAGTATATTCAACTTTTGCATATTATAAATAATACTGCTAAGAACAGTCATTTATAAGTTTTTGTGTGGACATATATTTTTATTTCTCTTGGGTTTATACCTACAAGTAGAATTGTTGGGTCATGTGGTAATTCTGTGTTTAACCTTTTGAGGAACTGCCAAACTGTTACAAAAGTGGCTGCACCATTTTATATTTTTAGCAATATTCGGTGAGGGTTTCAGTTTCTCTGCATCCTCCCATACACTTGTTATTATTTGTCTCTTTGAGTATAGCTATCCTATGGGTGTGAAGTGCTATCTCATTGTGTGCGTGTGTGTGTGTTTTAATTGGGGTATAATTGCTTTACAATGTTGTGTTTTTGCTGTACAACGAAGTGAATCAGCTATATGTATACATATATCCCCTTGCTCCTGGACCTCCCTCCCACCCCCCGCCCCCATCCCACCCATCTAGGTCACAGAGCAACGAGCTGAGCCCCCTGCACTATACAGCAGGTTCCCACTAGCTGTCTGTTTTACACATGGCAGTGTATATATGTCAGTCCTAATCTCCCAATTCGTCCCACCCTCTCTTTCCCCCACTGTGTCCACATGTCTGTTATCTATGTCTGTGTCTCTATTCCTGCCCTGCAAATAGGTTCATCTGTAACATTTTTCTAGATTCCACGTATATGCATTAAAATATACAATATTTTTCTCTTTCTGACTTACTTCACTCTGTATGACAGATTCTAGGTCCACCCACGTCTCTACAAATGACCCAATTTCGTTCCTTTTTATGGCTGAGTAATATTCCATTATATATATGTACCACATCTTCTTTATCCATGCATCTGTTCATGGACATTTATGTTGCTTCCATGTCCTGGCTGTTGTAAATAGTGCTGCAATGAACATTGGGGTGCATGTGTCTTTTTGAATTATAGTTTTCTCAGGGTATATGTCTAGTAGTGGGATTGTTGGGTCGTATGGTAGTTCTATTTTTAGTTTTTTAGGGAACCTCCATACTGTTCTTCATAGTGGCTGTATCAATTTACATTCCCACCAACAGAGCAAGAGAGTTCCCTTTTCTCCACACCTTCTCCAGCATTTACTGTTTGTGGATTTTTTGATAATGGCTATTCTGACCGGTGTGAGGTGATACCCCATTGTAGTTTTGATCTGCATTTCTCTAATAATTAGTGATGTTGAGCATCTTTTTATGTGCCTCTTGGCCATCTGTATGTCTTCTTTGGAGAAAAGTCTATTTAGGTCTTCTGCCCATTTTTTGATTGGGTTGTTTGTTTTTCTTGATACTGAGCTTCATGAGCTGTTAGTATATTTTGGAGATTAATCCCTTGTCAGTTGCTTCGTTTGCAAATATTTTCTCCCTTTCTGAGGGTTGTCTTTTTGTCTCGTTTATGGGTTCCTTTTGGGCAAAAGCTTTTAAGTTTAATTAGGTCCCATTTGTTTATTTTTGTTTTTATAGTCATTACTCTAGGAGGTGGGTCAAAAAAGATCTTGCTGTGATTTATGTCAAAGAGTGTTCTTCCTGTGTTTTCCTCTAAGAGTTTTATAGTGTCTGGTTTTACATTTAGGACTTTAATCCATTTTGAGTTTATTTTTGTGTATGGTGTTAGGGAGTATTCTAATTTCATTCTTTTACATGTAGCTGTCCAGTTTTCCCAGCACCACTTATTGAAGAGACAGTCTTTTCTCCATTGTATAGTCTTGCCTACTTTGTCATAGATTAGGTAACCATAGGTGTGTTGGTTCATCTCTGGGCTTTCTATCCTGTACCATTGATCTATATTTCTGTTTTTGTGCCAGTACCATACTGTCTTGATTATTGTAGCTTTGTAGTATAGTCAGAGGTCAGGGAGCCTGGTTCTTCCAGCTCCGTTTTTCTTTTTCAAGATTGCTTTGGCTATTCAGGGTCTTTTGTGTTTCCATATAAATTGTAAAATGTTTTGTTCTAGTTCTGTGAAAAATGCCATTGGTAATTTGATAGAGATTGCATTGAATCTGTAGATTGCTTTGGGTAGTATAGTTATTTTGACAATATTTATTCTTCCAATCCAAGAACATGGTATATCTCTCTGTTTGTGTCATTTTTGATTTCTTTCATCAGTGTCTTATAGTTTTCTGAGTACAAGTCTTTACCTCCTTAGGTAGGCTTATTCCTAGGTATTTTATTCTTTTTGTTGCAGTGGTAAATGGGATTGTTTCCTTAATTTCTCTTTCTGACCTTTTGTTGTTAGTGTATAGGAATGCAAGAGATTTCTGTGCATTAATTTTGTGTCTTGCAGCTTTACCACATTCACTGATTAGCTGTAGTAGTTTTCTGGTGGCATCTTTAGGATTCTCTATGTATAGTATCATGTCATCTGCAAACAGTGACAGTTTTACTTCTTCTTTTCCAATTTGGATTCCTTCTCTTTCTTTTTCTTCTCTGATTTCCGTGGCTAGGACTTCCAAAACTATGTTGATTAATAGTGGTGAGAGTGGACATCCTTGTCTTGTTCCTGATCTTAGAGGAAATGCTTTCAGTTTTTCACCATTGAGAATGATGTTTGCTGTGGGTTTGTCATATATGGCCTTTATTATGTTGAGGTAGGTTCTCTCTATGCCCACTTTCTGGAGAGTTTTTATCATAAATGGGTGTTGAATTTTGTCAAAAGCTTTTTCTGCATCTAATGAGATGATCATATGGTTTTTATTCTTTAATTTGTTAATATGGTGTATCACATTGATTGATTTGTGTTGTTGGATTCTGTTTGCTAGTATTCTGTTGAGGATTTTTGTGTCTATGTTCATCAGTGATATTGGCCTGTAATTTTCTTTCTTTGTGATATCTTTGTCTGGTTTTGGTATCAGGGTGATGGTGGCTTCGTAGAATGATCTTGGGAGTGTTCCTTCCTCTGCAATTTTTTGGAAGAGCTTGAGAAGGATGGGTGTTAGCTCTTCTCCAAATGTTTGATAGAATTTGCCTGTGAAGCCATCTGGTCCTGGACTTTTGTTTGTTGGAAGATTTTTAATTGAAGTTTCAATTTCATTACTTGTGATTGGTCTGTTTATATTTTCTGTTTCTTCCTGGTTCAGTCTTGGAAGGTTGTACCTTTCTAAGAATTTGTCCATTTCTTCCAAGTTGTCCATTTTATTGGCATATAGTTGTTTGTAGTAGTCTCTTATGATCCTTTGTATTTCTGTGGTGTCTCATTGTGGTTTTGATTTGCATTTCCCTGTTCACTAATGATGTTGAGTATCTTTTTATGTGCTTATTTGCATATCTTCTTTAGAGAAATGTCTCTCAAGATCTATGCTCGTTTTATTTTTTTTTATTTTTTAAGTTTTTTTTTTTGATGTGGATCATTTTTAAAGTCTTTATTGAATTTGTTACAGTATTGCTTCTGTTTTGGTTTTTTTTTTTTTTTGGCTGTGAGGCATGTGGGATCTTAGCTCCCCGACCAGGGATCAAACCCGCACTCCCTATATTGGAAGGCAGAGTCTTAACCACTGAACCGCAAGGGAAGTCCCTATGCTCATTTTAGAATTGAGTTATTTGTCTTTTTATTATTGAGTTCTTTATATGTTAGTGCTGTTTTTAAAGATTAATATATTGACAAAAAATCTTTCTGTATGGTTGCATAGTGCTCTTATTTCATTTTTTCAATAGCCTCACTATATTTTCCATGTCCCCTCCCTGCCAAGGTCCCAATCCCTTAGGGTACTAGTGGGAGCAGGCGAAGCAGTGTAAGTGGTGGGCTGCCTAGGTTGTATTCAACCCCACACGTGGAAGATCTGGATAGTTAGCATCATCTTTTCCCTGTTTTGGGGTTCTTGATCTCTGGGATTTTCCTTTCGCCAACAATTCCTGTGGTTCAATTAGTTAATTCATTACTTTGGCTTGAGCGGTACCCGGAAGGTCTCTCAGTGTGCAGACCCCAGTTACCTCTTTTATACAGACGTCATTTTCTTCCGCTTTGTGACATTATTCATCACAGAACAGCTCCCTCCCCAACACTTCCCCCAAGGTGGAACCAGCCAGGCCTGATGTGTACCCACCTCTAAACCTCTTCTGTATGTGGGTTTCCGATTACACCTGCTATGACAGTAAAGTAGAGATACAATAGCTGCGGCTGCCAGGAGTGAAATGTGTGCAGTGCAGACTCAGTAATGATCTCATTTATGTGAAAAAGTGTAATTGACCCAGACCACCTTTTTGCCATGTGAATAAGCTTGCTTTTTGGATTAAGAGAAGTTTGGAAGAGCCACTATGTAGTGATCTTTGAAAAAAGAATATGTTTCTCATATGGAGATTTTGACTTTACTATTTTGGGCTGTATTTTAAATGTGTTTTTTATTTAAGAAACGGAGAAAAATGCTTCTAAAGGAAGAGAATTAGAAGATAAAAACCTTGAATCAGTTACAACAGCAGAGAGTAAGGAGCAGAGCAAATTGGCATCTGTACACGGTATTGAAGAAACCAGTATTTCACAAGAAGCACGCCTAACTGGAAGGTAAAAGAGGAAAGATATTCTGGTATTTGATTTATATTCTGTGTCAACTATAGGCATAAGCAGTAGCGGTAAGAATTTGTTCTGTTGCATTAAATCTATCTTAAAAGTTTGAAAACCATTAAATTAGATGAACTTTGACATACCTAGCTCTAAACATAGTTCTGTGGTTGTCTCCTTGATTTCAGATACATACTAATCTGTCTTTCAGAGATGAAGATGAAGAAGGGAGGTCTGCAGAGGTTCAGCTGTCTTCAGTTGCCCCTGTTGTTTCGTCTGAGTCAAGGCCCCACACACTTGGTTTGGGTACGGGTCTTGGTGAGAGTTCTGTCGAAGAGCCCCTGGGAAAGGACTCTAACGGAGACAGTGTGCTTATACTTCATGTGCCAGAGGTAAAAGAATGTAAAATATAACGGGGTGGCTAGCTGTTTATTCCTTATTTAAAATGTTAAGTTCTAATTTACACACAATAAACTTTGTCCTTTTTAGTGTTCAGTTCTACAGATTTTCATAAACGTATATAATCGTATAACCAATACATGAACAATTCCATCACTCCCCAACTTTTCCAGGGTCCTTTTTTAATTACTCCTTCTCTCCACCCCCCACCTCTGACAACCACTGATCTTTTTTTTTCCCCTATAATTTTACCTTTGCGAGAATGTACTGAATATGTTTTTAGTCTCTGGAACATAGAGATAAAATAACCAATACCTAGCTTTGTTGTAAAAGCTTTGAAAAAGAAAGTGTTTTGTACAGAGAGAACTCTTGCTTCTTAGCCTCTGGATCTGAGAAGTTCATTCTCAGAGCAAGTGTTTATTGAGATGTTGTGTGTGCAATACTGTGTGAGATACTTGGAATACAGCCTTGTGAGGAACAGATGAGTAAATGAATGGTTAAACTCAGTCTGATAGGTGCTATGAAAGAGAGTTGTGTGAGACTCAGTTGGAGTGGCCCTCAACCCAATCCAGCAAAACTAATCTGGTGGGGGCAGTGGGCGGAGCCCAGGCATTAGCTTTTTTTTTTTTTAAAGTTCCCCAGGTTATTCTAATGTGCATCTAGCACTGAGCAAATCCTTGATCTGGAAGAACAAGTATGAATTAGCCAGTTACAGGAAGAGGAACATGTACAAAGAACAAGTGTGAAACAGTATGACATGCTCAGGGACTGTATAAGTAGCTGTGAGTGGAATATAAATGAAGAAAGTGCTTAGAGGTGAAGTTAGGTAGCCTGGGGACAGATCATAAAATGAATTTTTATGGCTTGCTAAGGAGTTTGGGTTATATCCAAAGTTATGGGATTTTCCCCTACCCCCCAACTTTTTAATTTTTACTTTTTATTTTGAAATAATTTCAAATTTAGAGAAAAGTTGCAAGAATCTTACATAGAAATCTGTGAACATTTTGCCTCATTTGCGTGCATACCTAGCTCTAAACATTATTCTCTCTCTGTGTTGCTCTCCATCTTGGTAGGTACTTTAAAACAACTAAACCATCTGAAAGTAAGTTGTAGACATGAGCCTTCACTCACAAATACTCCAGCTTGTATCAAAGACCAAGGACATTCTCTTACAGAAAAATGACAATACTATTACCACACTCAATATTACCATACTACCTAGAATTGATTTAATAATAATGTGTAATATACAGTTGCAGCCAAACCTCTTACAGTGCATTTAGCTGTCATTTCTTCTTACTTTTTTAATCTAGAGTAGTCCTCTTGCCCTTTTTCCTCTTTTGTGTACTTGACATTTTAGAAGAGTCCAAGCTAGTCTATAATCTGGATTTCTTTTACTGCTTCCTCATTATTAGATTCAGGTTAAACGTTTTTTTGCAAGAGTACTACATAGGTGATGTTTTGCTCTTCTTTTGCATCATATCAGGGCACACATAATGTAGGTTTGTCCCATTATTGGTGTTGCTGACTGATCACTTGGGTAGAATGGTACCTACCAGTTTTCTCCATTATAATTGCATCTTTTCCACTTAGTAAGTAATTTAGTATGCATTGATGATTCTTGCCTGAATCAATTACTGACATTGTTGGTTGCAAAATGAAAGTTTTAAGATCTTAAGCAGTAGAGAATTACAATTGGAATTTCATTTTAGAGAAAACAGTGTTTACAGTTTTGTGGAAAACAGATTGGAGAGAGCCATGCTGGGGGCAAGGAGACCAATTTGCTTCCATATACATGTCACCTACTCATGGTACAGTGGCTGCTGTGATGGGGATAGAGAGAAGGTTGAAGGGTTTGGATCTCCCTTTTCTGTTACTTCAAAAATCATTTCATAGCCTACACGTATTTAACAATTTAGTCATAATTCCCTTGTGTATATATATATGTATTTATTTAAATGAATCAAAATTTTATTGGTACAACTAAAAGTTTCAAAACACTTGAAAAATTCTATATATAGGTTAGATAAGTTGTTGAGTTTTGAAACAATAACTGTTCACAATATCACATTGTCAGGAAAACTTTTTAAAACTGAGATTTGGTCAACCTCACTCTTTCATTTTAATTTTTTATGGCAGTGTAGTATTCCAGAAGTCCAACAAGAGAATATAAACAATCCTCAAGACCTAACAGGTATGATAATCTGCTTCAGTGGAGTCTTAGAACCTAATAGTATGTTTTTTCACTGCCCATTTGACTATGGAAAAACAAAGCAGTTTTTGTTGGTCTATGATGGCCTTAAATTAAAAAAACAAACAAAAAACTTGAAGTATTTTGTATATAAGTTTTGTTATTCAGAATTATAAATCTTAAAAAAAAAAGGAATTATGAATCTTCTCCATAGTGAATCATCTTTATCCTTTACGAAATTTTTATTTATTTGTTTCTTGAGGGGTATAATTTAGTTTTTTATTCTTCGGGATAAGTTGTCGTGAGACTTTTTAGAAGTGAAATAAATTAATGATTTTCTGTCATTTCATGGTTCAACTTTTCATTACTAACTTTTAAACTTTGATAATGAATCTAGTTGCTAATGTACATCAAGAAGGTGAGGATGAACAAGCATTCATTTTAACTCTGGTGGAAATCCCAACCAGTGCAGTAGAAGAATTTGCTGATACTACTATGCAGTTAATGCCAAACCCTTTACTGCCAGCCCCCATATTGGTCAAATCAGTGAATACAGAAGAAAGGGGGGACATGAGGTAATGAATCAACTAAATTGTTTTTGCTAGGGGGAAGGGGTGCTTTATGAATTGAATAGTATCGATTGAACAAGCCATTCACCAACATTATTTGTAATTGTCGTGGAGATCTTATTTAGTAATTATGTGGTAAATTAGAGAAGAAATTACTGATTTTATATCTGATAAGGATGCCATTTAAATGTATAATATAATACTTTTGTATGAAACTTTGTTGGTATATTAAGTATTTTGAAAGCTAAAAAAATTTAGCAATCTGGATCATAAAATAGCATGTTAAAGGTTACTTTGTATACATTTATATATTTTTTAAATTCTGAAATAAATATACATTCACAGAAAGTTGCAAAAATAGTACAAAGGATACATTTAAAAATATTTTTGATATTCATTTTAATTCTTTGCTGTAGAATTCTTAAGTTGTATTTTAATAGTCATTGGTTAAGATGCTTAATTGTCTATCAAGTAACATTAGAAATTGAAGCCTTTTATATTAGGAAGAGGCATTTTAGACTAAAATTTAACTTTACTGGCAAAGAAAACATTATTTTTATGCCTCAGATTTTTTTTTTTTTAATTAATTAATTAATTTATTTTTGGCTGTGTTGGGTCTTCGTTTCTGTGCGAGGGCTTTCTCTAGTTGTGGCAAGCGGGGGCCACTCTTCATCGCGGTGCGCGGGCCTCTCACTGTCTCGGCCTCTCTTGTTGCGGAGCACATGCTCCAGACGCGCAGGCTCAGTAATTGTGGCTCACGGGCCCAGTTGCTCTGTGGCATGTGGGATCTTCCCAGACCAGGGCTCGAACCCGTGTCCCCTGCATTGGCAGGCAGACTCTCAACCACTGCGCCACCAGGGAAGCCCTGCCTCAGATTTAATTCAATATTATGGAACTTAAGTTGTGAGCTTTTAAGTATGAATGGAGCTCAAAACTAACATTTTCGTGACCATGGCCATGTATATAATAGTTACTTTGAAGTTTTTTGGCAGTTTTCATTGGAATAGCTCAGGCTTTAACCTCATAAAATAACTAATTTAATGTGTGTGTATTTTCTATGCAGTATCAGTTTTCCAGTAACTTCAGCTGGTCAGGATGACATGTGTTTATCTAATTCTGGAAGAGATGATTCCGAAAAGCCTCCTGCTAATTTGGATCTTGTATCTAGGAAGAGATTTCATTGTAGGCTTGACGAAAGTGACCATGTTCCTCCTGCCAAAAAAAGTTCACTCACTTTAAGAGACGATTGTCAAAAGTATACCTCTGAGGTAAGATGGTATCATTAAGCAAGTAAGACAGCCGTATTGCAACGGATCTATTTTTCTTTTTCCTTTAGACTCTTTATATAAAGATAGCTCTAATACTTTTTGCCATAAATAATCCAGATAAAACCAGTTTTGGATTTTTACTTCCAGCCAGTTCTAGGTGAAAATTGATGGATATTAATCAGAAAACCCATTCCTAGCTCAGTGTCATTGGCTAAAAATTAAGCTGAAAGCATCATACAGATGTGGATCTTGGCTGTACCACTTAACAGCTGTGGGATCTTAGGCAAGATTCTTCACTTCTCTGAATGAGTTCCCTACTGTGTAAAATGGTAATAGTGATATTATCACTACCATTATCATAATGCTTAAAGCTTCCCGTTGCTCTTAGGAATAAAACCAGAACCTCTAAGGCACTGTTTTTGTTTGGCTGTTTTCTGTGTCCAATCTCATCTTGTGCTGGTCTCTGCCTCGCTAGCCATATTGACCATCTTTCAGTTTCTCAAATGCACCATACTCCTCATGTCCCAGGGCTTTTCTTTTGCTGTCTCTTCATTTATGAAACATTCCCTTGCAAAACACAGACTTCTTTAGCTCAATCATCACTACCTTAGGGACGCCTGACAATACAGTGCAGATTCAGTTACCAGCCACTGTGTTGTAAGTTTCTTAAGCACCCTCTTGTTTTTGTTTCTGGTAATCATAAGTTACTACACTATAGAACAACACTATGGAAAAATTAGAATCTGTGTTCTCAAAGGGACAGTTGAAGACCAATAGTCCTTAGATGATAGTAGACAACAGAGGCGGTGTATTCTGCCATATCTGATAGGTTAAAAAATGGTATCCTGGAATAGTTTTTAATTTCTCTTACTATGAGTAAGGTTGAACATCTTTTCATATGCTTAAGAACCAGTTGTATTTCCTTTCCTTTGACGTGACTCTATACTGTTTACCCATTTTTCAATTGGGTTTGTTGATCTTTGTCTTGTAGATTTGGAGGAACTCTCTGTTTTTTTATGTCTGTGATATGAGTTGCAAATTTTTTTTTCTCAGATTGTTGTCTTTTAACTCTACTTTTTGTGATTTTCTCATACAGACTTTTTTTGCTTAACTTTTTTAAAAATTTATTTATTTATTTACTTTTATTTTTGTCTGTGTTGGGTCTTCGGTTCGTGCGAGGGCTTTCTCCAGCCGCGGCAAGCGGGGGCCACTCTTCATCGCGGTGCGGGGACCGCTCTTCATCGCGGTGCGCGGGCCTCTCACCATCGCGGCCCCTCCCGTTGCGGGGCACAGGCTCCAGACGCGCAGGCTCAGCAGTTGTGGCTCACGGGCCCAGCCGCTCCGTGGCATGTGGGATCTTCCCAGACCAGGGCTCGAACCCGTGTCCCCTGCACCAGCAGGCAGATTCTCAACCACTGCGCCACCAGGGAAGCCCCCTGCTTAACTTTTTAATGAGAAAGTTTTCAAACATTTAAAAAGGTAGACTGGCTAGTATAATGTATCCCTATGTATCAGTCATCCTGTTTCAACATTTTGTCAGCATTCCATGCAGACATTGTTTCATTTTATTCTAAAAATATATTTAATGACATGGAAAAAAGATCACAGTACATCACTACATGCAAAACTAGGTCACCAGTTTAAAATAGGCCATTTAAAAAATGATAGATATACATTGGTGTGACTCAATATATAAGAAAAGTATGTATAGTGTCTCTTGGGCCTGTTTGTGGCTTTTATTTTCTAAACTGTTTTCAGCATTTTAATAATAAAAAGTTGCTAATAAATAGCCGAAGTTATAATTTTAAATTCTAGAATGTATATACACCACACTCAGATAGACATACAAATACTTTTTATTTTTCTGTGATCAGATATATCAGTCTTTTGGGGAATTCCCTGGCATTCCAGTGGTTAGGACTCGGTGCTCTCACTGCTGGGACCTGGGTTCAATCCCTGGTAGGGGAACTAAGATCTCGCAAGCCGTGGAGCATGGCCAAAAAAAAAAAAAAATTTTTTTTATTAGTCTTTTTTTTTTTTTAATTTATTTATTTACTTATTTATTTTTGGCTGCATTGGGTCTTCATTGCTGCGTGTGGGCTTTTTCTAGTTGCAGTGAGCGGGGGCTACTCCTCCTTGTGGTGCATGGGCCTCTCATTGCAGTGGCCTCTCCTGCCGTGGAGCACGGGCTCTAGGCACGCGGACTTCAGCAGTTGTGGCATGTGGACTCAGTAGTTGTGGCGCACGGACTTAGTTGCTCTGCGGCATGTGGGATCTTCCTGGACCAGGGCTTGAACCCGTGTCCCCTGCATTGGCAGGTGGTTTCTTAACCACTGTGCCACCAGGGAAGTCCCTATTATCTTTTTATGTATAGCTTATGGAGTATGTTATATTGAAGGTCTACCTTGAATTTAATATAAATTCTTTTAATTAATATTGATTTCTATAGAATTTATTTTGGTTTTAAGAACGGTGGAACCAACTTAATTTTCCCCAGATGCCTATCCGTTTGTCCCAGCACCATTTATTGAATAATTCATCTTTTGTCCGCTGATTTAAAATTCTACTTTTGGGGACTTCCCTGGCGGTCCAGTGGTTAAGGCTCTGAGCTTCCACCACAGGGGGCACGGGTTCAATCCCTGGTCAGGGAACTAAGATCCTGCATGCTGCACGGTGTGGCCGAAAAATAAAATAAAGGTGTAGTTTTTAAAAAATAAAATGAAATTCCACTTTTGTCAGATATTAAATTCCCATACATATTTGGGCATATTCCTGAACTTTCCTTTCTTCTTCATTGATTTACGTATTTGTTCTGGAGCTAGTATCACACTGTTTTAATTATTGTAGCTTTTAAGTGCTTTACTATCTTAAAAAGGGATAGTCTGGGAGCTTCCCTGGTGGCGCAGTGATTAAGAATCCGCCTGCCAATGCAGGGGACACGGGTTCGAGCCCTGGTCCAAGAAGATCCCACATGCCGTGGAGCAACTGAGCCTGTGCGCCACAACTACTGAGCCTGCGTTCTAGAGCCTGTGAGCCACAACTACTGAAGCCCTCGCGCCTAGAGCCCATGCTCCGCAACAAGAGTAGCTCCCACTCTCCACAACTAGAGAAAGACCGCACACAGCAACTAAGACCCAACGCAGCCAAAAATAAATAAATAAAATAAATTAAGAAAAAAAAAAAAAGGGATAGTCTGTCCCTCTCCCCAACCACCAATACAATTTTCTTCTTTTTCCAAGTTTTTCCTAGTTGCTTATGTTTTTTTTTTTTCTTGGCTGTGTTGGGTCTTCGTTGCTGCACGCGGACTTTCTCTAGTTGCATCGAACGGGGGCTACTCTTCATTGCGGTGCACGGGCTTCTCACTGCGGTGGCTTCTCTTGTTGCGGAGCACGGGCTCTAGGCATGCGGGCTTCAGTAACTGTGGCTCACAGGCTCTAGAGCGCAGGCTCAGTAGTTGTGGCGCACGGGCTTAGTTGCTCAGCAGCATGTGGGATCTTCCTGGACCAGGGCTCGAACCTGTGTCCCCTGCATTGGCAGGCGGATGTCTTAACCACTGTGCCACCAGGGAAGTCTGCTTATATGTTTTAAAGTTTATATTAATTTCAGAATTAGCTTATTCAGAGCTTAAAAAAAAAACAAAACCCTATTGGTACTTGTGTTAGGATCATACTAAGTTGACAGATAAACATAGAGAAAATTGACATCATAAATGTGATGTTGAATCTTCCTGTCCAGAAACACAGTGTGTCTTTCCAATTGTTTAAGACTTCTTTTGTGTCTGTCTCTCAGGGGTATTTTAAGTTCTTCTTCATATAAATCTGGTACATTTCTTATTGGATTATATCTAAGAATTTTATCTTTTTTGTTGCTATTATCATTGAATTCTTTTTAATCTAGAGAGCTTTACTGAATTACCCTCATTTTGTGTAGTAATTTTTCACTTGGTCTCTTGAGTTTTCTTAGTAAACAGTCATATCATCTGCAAATATAATTTTAATTCTTCTCTTCTACTTTTTACACCTTTAATTTCTTTTTTTCTAATTATATTGGCTAATACAACTTAAAAAAAATCAGAAAATAGTCCTAATAGTGGGCAACTTTTTCTTATTCCTGATTTTAATGGGAATACTTTCAGTGTTTATGAAGCGGGATGCTGCCTTTCGGATTGCAATAGTTGTATTTTACGGTGTTAAGAAAATTCCTGTCTGTTCAATTTTACGTTTTTTCAAAGAATGATATTATCGGACACTTTTCCTACAAATAGAGAGATGATATTATTTTTCTCCTCAGATCTGTTGATTTTTATTAATATGTTTTATAATATTAAATCATCTTTGTATTCCTGAAACAAACTTTTTTTTTTTTTTTTGGCTGTGCCTCGAAGCTTGTGGGATCTTAGTTCCCTGACCAGGGATTGAACCCGCACCCTCAGCAGTGAAAGCGTGGAGTCCTAACCACTGGACCCCCAGGGAATTCCCAAACAAACTCTATTTGCGTGATGTTTTAGTCTTTTGATGTGCTGCTAAATTATGCTTGTCATATTTCATTTGATATTTTTGCACTGATTTGAGACTGGTTAGTTGGTATCATTATTATGCTTGATTTATAAAAGGCATTTGGAAGCTTTCCCTCTTCTGCTATGCTGTGGAATAATTTAAATAATAGTTGCAGTGTGTTTTTCATAAATGTTTGGTAGAATTCCCATAAAACATGTCTGACCCTAGCGCTTTCTGGGAAGTACAGGTTTTCTTAAGAAAGAAAGAAGGAAATAAAATTAATTTTATTTGACAAATAGATTTCTAATTTTTTTTTGTAAATTTTCTTAAAACAGGTGTGTTCAAAGGAATTAATAAATGTTTTGGAGAAAACAGGTGAGTAAATAAATTTTAATGTGATTGCATTTTGCTAAGTACCCCTGATTATTTTTGATATATCTTGTTTAAATTTGGGATTGAAGCAGAGTTTTGCTCATTTTTCTCTAAGAATCACGGCTTTATTATTAGAAGTTTTTCTTCCCTTCTGAGATCTTAGATTTGGCACTTTGGTGGCCATGAAAAGCTACTTTCATCCTGTATTTAATAGAAAACGATATGGCTCCAGGATTTCCTGTAAAAGCTCAACAACTACATTTAAGGAATTAGAAAGCTGGGTATTAAGGAGTTTTTATAGGTCCTTAGCTTTACCTTTTTTTGTTTTTAATTAATTTTTATTGGAGTATAGTTGATTTACAATGTTGTGTTAGTTTCTGCTGTACAGCAAAGTGAATCAGTTATATATATGTATAACTGATACGTATGTATATGTATAACTCCACTCTTTTTTAGATTTTATTCCCATATAGGTCATTACAGAGTATTGAGTAGAGCTCCCTGTGCTATACAGTAGGTTCTTATTAGTTACCTATTTTATATATAGTAGTGTGTATATGTCAATCCCAATCTCCTAATTTATCCCTCTCCCCGCCCTCCGCCCTTTCCCCCTTGGTAACCATAAGTTTGTTTTCTATATCTGTGACTCTATTTCTGTTTTGTAAATAGGTTCATTTGTACCATCTTTTTAGATTCCACATATAAGCGATATCATGTGATATTTGTCTTTCTCTGTCTGACTTAACTTCACTCAGTATGACAATCTCTAGGTCCATCCATGTTGCTACAAATGGCATTTTTCGTTCTTTCTTATGGCTGAGTAATATTTCATTGTATATATGTACCACATCTTCTTTTTTTTTTTTAATAAATTTATTTATCTATTTATTTATTTTTGGCTGTGTTGGGTCTTCGTTTCTGTGCGAGGGCTTTCTCTAGTTGCAGCGAGCGGGGGCCCCTCTTCGTCGCGGTGCGCGGGCCTCTCACTATCGCAGCCTCTCTTGTTGCGGAGCACAGGCTCCAGACGCGCAGGCTCAGTAGTTGTGGCTCACGGGCCCAGTTGCTCCGCGGCATGTGGGATCTTCCCAGACCAGGGCTCGAACCTGTGTCCCCTGCATTGGCAGGCAGATTCTCAACCACTGTGCCACCAGGGAAGCCCCGTGTACCACATCTTCTTTATCCATTCCTCCGTTGATGGATATTGAGGTTGCTTCCATGTCATGGCTACTGTAAATAGTGCTGCAATGAACATTGGGGTACATGTATCTTTTCGAATTATTGTTTTCTCCAGTTATGTGCCCAGGAGTGGTATTGCTGGATCATATGGTAGCTCTATTTTTAGTTTTTTTAAGGAAACTCCATACTGTTCTCCATAGTGACTGTACCAATTTATATTCCCACCAACAGTGTAGGAGGGTTCCCTTTTCTCCACACCCTCTCCAGCATTTATTGACTGTAGATTTTGTAATGATGGCCATTCTGACCTTAGCTTTACCCTTAATTAGAAAGTGATCACTTTTTCATTTTGCTAGTTTAGGAAATATTTATGGAGAAAGCTTTTCTAAGTCAAAATATATTGATATGACTATTTTACATCTGAAGGTAGAAGCTGTTGCCATAGCTTTTACCCATTATAATATTCCTAATAGTCCACTAATTTTTAATTTAGCTTACTCTTGTTAGGGTAGGTTCATGATAGAATATCATGAGTTTTCTTCTTCAAATATTGCAATTTAATTGGATGTATTAATTTCAATATGTGTGCTTACCATTTATTTTCTTTTTTGAAGGAGAGTCTTACAAGGGACAAGGTATCTTCCCTACCTCAGGAAACACACATACAATTCCAGAACCTCAGAAAGAGCAACTTGAACCAACTTTTCAGAGTATCAGATCTAAACCTCTTGATAAAATAACAGATACACAAGAAAAGAATACATCTCAGTTACCTCAGGATGAGATAGTGGTGTCTGATAAGGAAAAAAGAACTTGTGCTGCTTCTAAGTCTGAACAAATGGATAGCATCACATCGTCTTCAAAAACCCCACTATCCAGGTATCATGAGAAAATCTTTAATAAATGTTTCTCTCTCTCCATTTTTCTCTCTCAGTGGATAAACATTACCTATATGGAATAGGTGTAACATGTATAACGACTAAGTCCAGTACTAAGGATGGTGTTTTGTAATCATACCCCTCTGTCAGAAATGTAAAGGGAAGGGGTGTCACCAAAGGAAATACAGTAAGGTCAAACACTTTCGGAGGACATTGCATATGACAAGAGCTTAACTTTAAGTGCTGAAACTTTGATTTTAGATAGAAAATCTTTAGAACTTAGTATTGCACACTTTCTTTTCCAGATTGTTCATGGTTATTATTTTAATAATTATTTATTCTACCATACAGTAGCTGCCAGTGCAGATGTAGATGGTCTGAGACATAGGGCTAACATCAGAAGTAGCTCTGGGGGTTGTTTTATTGAAGTCCCAAATACTGTGTGCGTTTTTCTCTCTTGTGGCATACCGAAGAGGTAAACCCTGGCTTTCTCCCTATAAGACTAAGTGTGGAATTTAAGCCCAAAGCCAGCCTCTCCCACATTATTTCCTCATACTCTAGAAGTGAGTCTTCTGGGTTATGGATAACTATTGGCTTGTCAGCAACATTCAAGTCATTAACGTGGAGTTGGTGAGTTGGAGAGGGAAGACATGTACTAGCCTCCACTAAAGGAAAGTGGGGGAAAGGACATGTATAACTTGAAAAGGCATATTTAACGAACCTGTTGTTTTTGTTATATAAACTACATCTTTTCTGGCGTAGAGATGTGCTGAAAATAGAATGAGGGTAGCATCATGGGGGTTTGGGTTAAAACAGTTGAGAAGCAGTATTCTAGAACAAGGGTCAGCAAATTTTTGGGGTAAAAGATCATGTAGTATATATTTTAGGCTTTGTGGGCCATATATCTCTGTCGCAACTACTCAGCTACTCAACAGATATGTAATCACATCTTTTTACATATATGGTTACATATTACATATGTGGTGTGTGTATATATAATATACCACATATGTAATATGTAACCATATATGTAAACAGATGAGCATGCTGTGTTCCAGTAAACTTATTTATAGAATCAGGTGGTGGACTTCACTTGGCCTGTGTATCATAGCTTGCTGACCCCTGCTCTAGAGCCCTTCTACTCAAAGTGTGGTCCTGGCACCAGCAGCAGGGACATCATTTGAGAACTCAGTAGAAATACAGGACTCAGGTCCCACTTCCCCACCAACTCAGTCAGAATCTTCATTTTGATAAGATCCCCACATGATTTGTATGCCTTTCAAGCTTGAGAAGTACTGCTCTAGAGTAAGCTTTGACCTTTGTCACAAATATACATCATGGCAGAGTGATATCAGTACTTAGTGTATCAGTATTTAGTAGGTGTGCCACTCCTGTGGTATCACATGTGCCATTTTAGCATTCATGGAAAGAAGTTGGCATTAAGAATGTGTCTTCCTGGGACTTCCCTGGTGGCCCAGTGGTTAAGACTGTGTGCTTCCAATGCAGGGAGCATGGGTTCGATCTTTGGTCGGGGAACTAAGATCCCACACGCTGGGCGGCATGGCCAAAAAAAAAAAAAAAAAAAAAAAGAATGTGTCTTCCTGGATATTCTTGAATATCTTTACATTTGCATTTCTAGACCTGGCAGAAGACCCCTGGGATTTTTGTCTTTAATATGTTCAAAGAATAGTTTGGAGTCTGATGAACCTACTCAGGTTCATAGCAAGAAACGCCTGAAACCTCTTATACCTGTATCAAGACAGAATCTGAAAAGATCTAATCCGCTCAATACAAGCCAGGAAAAAACTCAAGAGTCCTCTGATCTTCCATCTCCAAGTGTTGTTGTTAATACTCAACCTAAAAATATTGATAGTTCAGCAACTCAGGTATGTGATAACTACTCTTTGTTTGTTTGTTTGTATAGAATGGGTTGGCTATCAGACTCAACTAGGAAAAACATGGCAATTGTTATTTTCATCTGAATATCAGAAATAATTGCAGAGCAACTCCACTCCATCTCCTCCCTATCCTACCCCACTATACTGGAAGAAGATAAGGTGTTGAATTAGAAAGTTACAGCTAGTTTAATATAGAGCCATTGAACTAACCATAAATGGACACTTAATTGCCATTCCTTTACTGCAAAGACCCTTCTGACCTGTGGAAGCAAAACAAAGCAGTGCTTGCATTTTATTTCCTTTGGGGCAAATGTCATGACACCTACAAAAATTGAAGGAACAGTAAAATTAGAATTCGTTTGCATGTTTCATTTCTGTGCACTCTGAAGCTGTGATAGCAAGTACTGGGGCAGAAAATTTTGTGAACTTGTATCAAAGACTTTGGAAGAATATTGGGGTGACTTCAGATCTCAACAAAGAAAAGGCTGGTGACCATCTATTGGATAGCATGAGCCTCAAAGGAAGGAGTCCTTTTGTAAAGAACATTTTTAACGTTTTAAAAATATTTTAAATTATTTCTTACAACTATATTCTGAGACCAGGATTGTATGAGTCTTTATTATTATTGCCAAATTACTTTGGAGAATAGTTGTAATTACCAGCAGTGTAACAGTGCCAGTTTAATCACATTCTTGCCAGCCAGAGATATTACTCTTCAAAATACATTTGTTTTTCTTATTTAATATAATGGTGTGGGGGGGGGTGGAAATGTCATTTCATTTTTAAAATTTGCATTTCTTCAGTTATTAGTAAGTTGTGTTCTTTCCCATATATTTACTAGATTTTCTGATTTTTTTTTTTTTCTTTTTTGTTCCTATCTTCTGCTGATTTATAGGTTTTGGGATCTTACTGGTTTTCTTACCAATTTGTATGAGATCCTTATGTATGTAAATAAGCCACGTACCTTTTAGCTCTTTACTGCAAGTATTTTTTCCAAGTTTATTTACTTTTTTTAAATTTGGAGGAATTTTTGTTATACATAACTTTTCAGTGTTTAGTCAAATCCATTACTTGTTTCTTTGCAATTTGTTAAATTGCTTTTATAATGAAAAGTTTTTCTCCAGAGGTATAAAATTTTAAAACTTTAACTCTGTTCATGGTTATTGACTTTGGTATGTAGTGTGAGGGAAGAATTTAAACTAAATGTTATTCTCAAATTGCTACTTCATTTTTTTGAGTAAGCAATATATTCCACATGTCTTAAAATTCATAACCTACAAAAGAGAGTTTATAGTAAAAAGTTTCCCACATCTGTCCTTTAGCTTCCTAGTTCCTCCTTTCCACAGGTATTTGGTATTATCAGATTTTGGTTTACTTTTCCAGAGACATTTTAATATACACAAATATAAACATTTTTCTTCTTTTTTACATAAATAATAGCATATCGGTCTCTGCTTTGCTTTTTTCACCTAATAGTATGTCTTGGAGACCTTGTAAAACAGTAGATAAAGGGCTTCTTCCTCTCTCTTGCTCTCTTTAAAAAATTTAAATTATTAACTTCTTATTTTGAGATAACTGTAGATTCACATGCAGTTGTAAACAACTATACAGAGAGATCCCATCTACCCTTCACCCAGTTTTCCCCAGTGGTAACATCTTACAAAACTCTCCTATAATATCATAACCACTATATTGCACTGCTACAGTCAACATACAGAACAGTTCCATCACCACAGAGATCCTTTGTGTTGCCCTTTTATAGACACACCTACTTCCTTCCCGCTCCCCACTCTCTCTTTATCTTCTGGCAAGCTGGTTGCCATTAAATTCATCATTGCAAGAGTGTTATATGAATGGAATCATATATTTGGGATTGGCGTCTTTTCACTCAATGGTAGTTCCCTAGAGAGTCATCCAGATGATTTTATGTATCAAATGGTTTGTTTCTTTTTATTGCTGAATAGTATTCCATAGTATGGATGTACCAGTTTTGTTTATTCATTTACCCACCAAAGGACATCTAGCGCTTGCTTTTATGAATAAAGCTGTGAACTTTTGTACACAGCTTTTTGCGTGGACATAAATTTTCCTATTTTCAGGACTAAGTGCCCTCATTATTTTTAATGACTACATAATATTCCATTGTTTGGATGTACCATAGAGTGATACTGGCCTCACACTGGTAGGCATTTAGGTTATTCCTACTTACTTGCTATTTCAAACAATGTGGTAACAGCTAACTTATAAATGGACAGTTTTTCACATTTATAGGTTAAATTCCTGGAAATAGAATTGCTGGTCTAAAGGAATGATTATTCTTTTGCCAGACACTGCCTGATTGTCCTGCATAGGGATTATATAAGTTTCTGTTCTTATCAGCAGTGTATGAGAGGGCCTTTTTCCTTACATTAGCGTATTATCAATGTTGTTCGTTTTTGACATTCTTCATAGACTTAATGAACACATATGTCTGTGATACAGGTTGTAAATTTTTTTCCCTCTATGGCATTTATCTTTTGATTTTGTGTATGGTGGTTTGTGCCATGCAGACATTTTTTATTTTTACATATGTGAATTTATCGATCTTTTATGGCTTCTGGCTTTCATGTCATTGCTTCACACTCTCTCTCCCCAACTCTAGGATTATAAAAACATTTTCCCATGGTATTTTATAGTAGATTTTTAAAAAATGTTTTTACATTTAAGTTTATTGATTCATCTAGAATTTATTATATATTGGTGAAGTATAGGTTTGACTTTTCCTTTTTGTGAGATAGTTATACAGTTGTCCAACATTATTTATTGGATCATCCAAATTTCTCAAATTTTTTTGGAGATATCACTTTTATCAGATACTAAATTTCCATCCATATGTGTCAGGGATATTTCTAGTCTTCTGTTTCATTGATATGTATGTCTGTTCCTTTGCCAATACCATGCTGTCTTCATTTTTTCTAGATTTATAAGTATGCTAATTTTTGATAGGATTGCTTTAATTTCTTATATTTCCTTACGTACTGTTCTGTTTCATGGGTCCTTCTATTCTGGTCATTAAAATGTTTTCATTATCGATTTAATAATGTTATGTTTTTCAATATTATTTTTTTTCACAGAAATTAAGGTAAAGTAATCATGTGTAAACTACAGTTAACCTAATCATGTTTAGTGTTGTATATTTGTTGATTTTAATTTTATTATTATAACGAATGCTACAAAGGTTATCTCTTACTATGTTTAGGATTATTTCCTTAATATAACAGCATAGAAATGAAATTATTGGGTCAGTGAGTATAAACATATTTAAAACTCATAATATTTATTGCTATATTGCTTTTCAAACAGATCTCGATTTAGAATACCACTATCAATATATAAATGTTATACTGCATACTTACTTTTATTATCTTTTTAGGTTTCTTGTAATCATCCCTTACCGAAAGGAGAATGTAAAGATGTCCAAAACCGGCAACCGGAAGAGGAACCAATGACAGTCTCTGAATATTTCTTTAGTGATATCTTTATTGAAGTGGATGAAACAGAATAAAAGTCTTCTTTTTTTTTCTTTTTTTTTTTCTAAGGCTAGGATTTCCACAGTCAGTTATATCAACAAAGCAGTATCTAGCAAAAAGCCTCACTGGCAATTTTTCTTTAGGTTGATTTTGAATATTTAATAGGCTTGATTTGAAGCTTTTATAATCAGTGAAAAACATTGCTGAGGTTCCTTTCGTTCTGATTGATTCAGCATTTTGGAAATACCAAGCAATTAAGACTGCTTTCTCAGACAGAAATAACAGCTCTTGTTTACATTTTGACTCTTCCTGTGTTGAACACACATGGACATCTTGGAATGTTGTGGATAAATGTCTCTGTATAAATCACAGTGCCGACGTATTTGGAGATGGATTGTAGTTAACATTTAGCAAACCTTTTGTGAAGGTTTTTCTCTGTTTGTTTAGGGTTTTTTTGTTTTTTTGGATGGTGAGGGCCTTTTCAGTTGCCTCGAAGTGTGTGAAAGGAAATTGTGAAACTCCACTTTAGTATGGTAAATGTTAAAAACTTTTCTATTATCAGCTATTTGACTGAAAAATGTGTATTTTTCTAATTCGTGTTGATGTAACATTAGTCCTAATTGAAGAACTAGTATTTAAACTTACTATTTATAAAGATAAAACATCAAAAAGCTTATTTATTTTTAAATTTTTTATTTAAAAGAATATTCAGTTTTAATTATTTTTACCCCTGAGATTATGGGTAAAGAAATCATTAACAAATTCATGTTTGTCTCCTTTCCCTCTTTAATTTTAAAGGTATTTAAAGTGATAAAACTAAATTGTTTGGCTAGTATATACATTTTGAATACATTTTTTTCTCATAGTTTAGTATATTGACTTTGTACTGTGAATTTTTTGTTTTTCTTATTTCTTGGATAATCTCAGGATTTGTATGGGGAAAAAAACCCTTAACTTTATTTATGAGGCAAATTTCCATACAAAACTCTGTCTCCATTACACACACATATGCTCACATACACACATTCCTTCTTTAAAAAACAATTTCTTGGTAGTTTTTTTTCCCCCATTAAATTCTCCATAAGGAACTAAGTACTTAGACCTTTATGCACAGAACATAATTGTGATGTTAAAAACAGAAAATAAGATAAGACTTTATTAAGTCAGTGATTATCTTCAATATGAATTTAAGGGTTGGTTTTAATTTTGAGATTTTGTGATTTACATAGGTAATTCTGTTACCCACCCAAGCAAATCTTTGGTGGTTCAAATTAAACTTCTGAAAGAACAGATTTATTCTTTTATTTGAAAAGCCTTCTGGGTTGATAATACATTAGATCAGGAGTCAGAAACATTTTCTGGAAAATATTTTCGAGTTTGTGGGCCAGATGCCCTCTGTGGTAACTAGTCAACTCTGCCATTTCAGTATGAAAACAGCTACAGGCAATACTTAAATGATGGACATGGATGGGTTGGGTTTTTAGTTTGACCCATACATTAGACAGTAGTTTTCTTACCTTAAGGTGCTGATGTCATTACCTATGAGATATTTGTCACTGGAGTTATGAGTTCTGCCTGACCCTTCAACCCTTGATTGCATTATGAAATCAGTATTTCAGTTGGGAAGATATTTTAATGTCTAATTACGTTTGTAATTTGAAAAAAATGGTGGCTAGTTTTCAAGTTCATTAGTAAAGTTGGATTTGGCTTGGCAAGTATAACAGTAATCCTAATTTATGAAAACAGTTGATATTAGAGCATTTCTTATTCATTGCTTTATAGTGAAATTTGCAGTTTAAACTTTTTTGTCATAAAGGAGGATCTCTAAGGAAATTCTCTATAGATATGCAGTTATTTATTTCACGGGATTAATATGTCATAGAAATCATGGTAGCAAATCGCATTGCCATTTTAATGCCCTGTTTTTATAAATTTTAAAAATCTCGTATTCTGAAAAGGCTTCTTTCATTTAGTTCATGTTAGTTTGGGTGTTAGGTTGTCATAGCTAAACTATTATTTTATCCCTTGTTCAATGTTACATTTTAACTTTGTTAACATCTGTCTCTTGTTCATCTACAATGAGTTAATTTTATGGAAGATGTAACTTCTTACTGTATAAAGGATAATTTTATCTTTGGGCATTCATTGTGTTAGAGAATCAAGTCAGACAACTAAATTATCCTACTATGATATCCTTAAAACTACTCTTGGAAAAAGAAACTTAGTCAGTGTATTTACCTTACAAGGTGGACAGACTTGTTCATACCTGTGTTTAATGTGACTCATGTAAAGATGATGTTGTGAAGAATTTGTATTTTATAAATCTTAAAAGAGATATGTTTAAAGGTCTTTATTTTTTTCTTGACTTTTCCTCCTGAACACTTACGTCTTAGCAAGTGATCAACATGATGGCTTCAAAGCCTAATTGTTGGTAAATGATTGAGGCACAGATAAAAATATGAATATCCACTGTTTACCACCATGTTTTTTGAAATAGAAGTGACCATGTATACTATCTTGCTTGAAGAAGTCTTTGACAAAAAGCAATATCTGTCGTTGTAAATTTTCTTGTTCTAAAGAAAGCAGTTATATTCTATAGATGTAAATTATGTAAATAAAAGTTATTTTATATTATTTCTGTTGTGTCCTCTTTTTTCAAATGACTTAATAAAGATATTAATGTGTTAGTGAGCAAAAAATAGTTTTGTAAGTACAGCTTACCCTTCCTTCCTTCCCTCCTTCCACGAGAGTATAGTATATTTGGGAGAATTAATTTTTTCTTATGTGCATGCTCTGAAGGATATTATTTTGATTTTGTAAGAATAAAAATAGACTTTCCCCCACATTTGGGACATGTGAAGAGTTGCTTACTTTTTTGTTTATTTGCTCCTTTTGCAATGAATTTTTGGATAAAAGAACTCAATCTCTTTTACTCTTTTTTCTTCCCACTTTTTTTTCTCTGTAGAGAAAGACAAGTGGGAAAGTTTAGTTATGGATATACTGTAAACCTGGACTTTTTACATGGTCAGTTGACCTTTTATTATGGTATATAAGGATTTTACTTTCTTACAATTCTCACTCTTTTCCTGCTTTCTCCCAATGTTAATCACAATTTGGGGTTAATCCATATTCAGTATTTGTACTGTTTTAATTGTAATTTTTCACTGCTGTACCACCTAATGAACTAAGACGACATTTCCTTTCTGGTACGACTTTTTGTTTTTCTTGGAGTTAAGAATTGTTTCACTTTTTCATTTGCTTTGGGTTTGTTTTTGAACCTGTGGCTTAACTTTCAACACCCTCTGGCAAGTCTGTTTATACTTAGTTATAAATGCTCTGTTTATACTTTTCACATGGTCAAGCTGTCAGATGAACTGTTTCCTTCTCTCTTTTTTTTCCTGGAAAACTTTATGGAGCTCTTCCTTCCTGCTTTAATCTGGACTGAGGCTTCACAGGTCTCCATGTGCAGTGCAGCTGCCATACTGGGACTTCTCTGTGAATTCCCTACCCATCTTTTCTGGTTTGGATTCCCTATTCTGGAGCCAATGTCATTGTCTTTCTTGAGGAGAAGCACATCTTCCACTGTTTACTGCAAAAGGGTGCATGGATGATAACATAACTTGAGACTTTACATGTCTGAGAGTTCTTTATTCTACTCTCTCACTTAGTTGGGCTCTGAATAGAATTCTTGAATAATTTGAAAATAACTTCCACTTCATTTCAAAGTCATGCTCTGGTTATATTCTAGTTTTCAGTGTTTAAAAATCTTTTGCCATTCTGATTCTCTATCCTTCGAATGTGGCCTTCTATTTACGTATTCTTTGACCCTGGTATTCTGCTCAGTAATGTGCACCCACCCTTTCCTGCCCCTACATTCATGCTCCTGGGCATGTCATGGGCCTTTTAAAATATGGAAACTCATTTCCTTCCTTTCTGGGAAATGTTCTTGCATTATTCCTTTGATAATTTCTCTCTTTCATTTTCACTGTTCTGATATCTGGAATTCCTATTAATCAGATTTTTTAATCTCCTTTACTTGTTCCCTAAGTTATCTTTTCTCTGCTATTTTCCATTTCTCCATCCCCTTCTCTCTCTCCTTATTTTTTTGTTCCCCCCTTTTTTTGCAGGGGGAGATTTTCTCAATTTTTACTTCTACAACTGGAGAAAAATCAAGTGTCAATTCCTTTTTAGAAGTAACTTTGTTAGTCACAAAAGCCGTAGAGAGAAGGCTAAGAATCTTGATACTTCTGATTAACAAATGTGCAGAATCAAAGTCACAGAATGTGAATCATCCTTTGACTTAGTTCATAATTTTGAATCAGCACAGTTTTCTGCAATGAACGTTTTTAAGGCATAATTTACATTTAAAAAAGTACACAGATCTTAAGCTTTTAGTTTGATTACTGACAATGTATACACCTGTGTACCACCCCACAAGACAAATAGACAACATTTCCATCATCCCAGAAAGTTCCTTTAAGCCCTTTCCCCACTGCCACCCACAGGTCAGTTTTGCCTGATCTTGAGCTTTATATATATATGCAGTATATGAACTTTATATTATGTATACTTTTGTATCTGTTTACTTTTGCTCAACACATTTTTGGGATTCATCCATTTTTGTAGAGTGTTAGTAGTTCCTTGTTGCTAAGTTGTATTCCATTTTATCCGTATACCACATATGAATATACCATAATTGCTATCTATTTTCCTACTGATTGTTTCCGAATTTTGGCTCTTTCGAATAAAGATACTATAAATATTGTTGTACAAATCTTTTTGAAGACATGTTTTTATTTCTCTTGTGTAAATGCCTAGGAGAGGCACATCTTTTCTTAGATTTATTTTTTAAGCACTTGATGTTCTCTGATGCCTTTATAAATGGTGGTTTTTAAATGCTTATTTTCATTTGTATGTTTATTGCTGGAACATAGAAAAACAGCTGATTTTTGTATTGCAGTTAAGATTTTAACAAATGGGGAATTCCCTGGCAGTCCAGTGGTTAGGACTCCACACGCTTTCACTGCCGAGGTCGTGCGGCATGGCCAAAAAAAAAAAAAAAAGATTTTAACAAATGTACTTTCTTTTTTTTTTAAATTAATTTATTTTTGGTTGCATTGGGTCTTCGTTGCTGCATGCAGCTTTCTGTAGTTGCAGCGAGCGGGGGCTACTCTTTGTTGCTGTGTGCGTGCTTCTCATTGTGGCAGCTTCTCTTATTGTGGAGCACGGGCTTCAGTAGTTGTGGCCTGCGGGCTTAGTTGCTCCGCAGCATGTACCATCTTCCCGGACCAGGGCTCGAACCTGCGTTCCCCGCATTGGCAGGCGGATTCTTAACCACTGTGCCACCAGGGAAGTCCACAAATGTACTTTCTCTAACATCCTCTCACAGTCTAGCCCTTGGAGCTATTAAGGCAAGACTTTTTTTTTTAAGTATTATAGGAATGCTCTTTGTTCTTAGCACACAGACTTAGAAACTGAATTATAATGATAAGATAAACAGGATAAATATAAACAAGTAAAATTTTAAGTAACTATAACATTAAATAAGTATAGGGGCTTCCCTGGTGGCGCAGTGGTTGAGAATCTGCCTGCCAATGCAGGGGACACGGGTTCGAGCCCTGGTCTGGGAAGATCCCACATGCCACGGAGCAGCTGGACCCGTGAGCCACAACTACTGAGCCTGCGCGTCTGGAGCCTGTGCCCCGCAACGGGAGGGGCCGCGATAGTGAAAAGGCCTGCGCACCGCAATGAAGAGCGGTCCCCGCACCGCGATGAAGAGTGGCCCCCGCTTGCCGCAACTAGAGAAAGCCTTCGCACGAACCGAAGACCCAAACACAGCCAAAAATAAATAAATAAATAAATAAATAATAAAGTAGCTATAAAAAAAAAAATCATCCCCTCGAAAAATAGTCTTTAAAAAAAAAATAAAATAAAAAAAAATAAAAAAAAAATAAAAAAAAGTATAAAATGTAATGCCAATGGGAAATATTTGCTAACCTCTCATTTATTTAATAAATTTAAAGGCTAGTAGAGTATCTTATCTCCTTAGAACATCTGTTTTCCCATCCTTTCAATAATTTCTCCCTAGTAAATTCCCTGGCAGTCCAGTGGTTAGGACTCCCTGCTTCCACTGCAAGGGGCACGGGTTCAATCATTGGTTGGGAAACTAAGATTCCGCATGCCGGTTGGCACAGCCAATAAAAGAAAAAGAACTTTCTCATTAAATGGCTAATTAAACTCTGTAACCTCTAGCTTTTGTTACATTTTCTAGACAAGGAATTCTTTTTTATTTATTTATTTATTTGGCTGTGTTGGGTCTTAGTTGCGGCACACGTGATTTTCGTTGCGGCACATGGGGTTCTTCGTTGCAGCACACGGTCTTCTCTCTAGTTGTGGCATGCGGGCTCTAGAGCGCACAGTCTCTATAGTTGTGGCACACAAGCTCCTTAGTTGCGGCACACGGGCTTAGTTGCCCCGTGGCATGTGGGATCTTAGTTCCCCAACCAGGGATTGAACCTACATCCCCTGCATTGGAAGGCTCTTTCTTAACCACTGGACCACCAGGGAAGTCCCCTACCCAAGGAATTCTTGATTTTATATTTTTTTCAAAAGCTTTTTAAAATTTTTTCATAATCCTGGTCTTTGATGGATGCAATATATTTTCATTTCTCCAAGGATGTTATATTTTCTTCTGTTCCTTGCACTGATGGTTTCTTTGGAGTTTTTTTTGTTTTTGTTTTCTTGGTGTGGTAGTGTGTGTCTTTTTCTTTTCCTTTTTAAAATTTCTTTGTTTTTTTTTCATATTGAAAGCTTTCTTCAGAATCCAGAGTGTTAACCATTATGGAACTGCAACAGAAAGCTTTCTTCAAATGCCCATTGATCCTTGGCTATCCATGCATATGTTAGAGAAAGTGTCTAAAAAAGCTGATTAGGAGCTTTTACAAGCTTATTGGAGGGTAGGTAGGATATGTCTATTTGTAGGTTACACTGTAGGTCAATTTTCTTTTTTTTTTTTTTAAATGTTGCTTTTTGTTTTTTTAATGGCTGCACTGGGTCTTAGTTGCAGCATGCGGGATCTATTTCTCTGACCTGGGATTGAACCTGGGCCCCCTGCATTGGGAGCAGGGAGTCTTAACCACTGGACCCCCAGGGAAATCCCTGTAGATCAATCTTCCAGGGAGCTTTTTCACTGGAGAACCTCAAATGTCACTTTGTAGATCTTTTCTGTAAAATGGTAAGGTTTCTCTAGACTCCCTTCTATATAAACCTGGTAGCCAGCATTTTGGAACTGGGTGGGAAAACAGACTTGGGGGGAGGGGGCTCTCTTGATTTGGCCTCCAGACTGTCACTTAACCTCTCTGGTCTCAATTTGGCACTTCACTAGTGCCTAGTGTCCCTAAATTTGGAACATTTCAGATTCAGTTTCTCCAGGGAATATATATCTCCTGGACAGACTGGGGGGTGGAAATCTGGGGTTTTAACTACTTCTTATGCAAATTTTCAAGTAGTTCCACCATTTCTTGGTCTCTACCACCTTTCTCCACTTCCATGCACATATTTCTCTGTACCTGGTACCACCAATTCCTGGTACCACCAATTCTGAGAGGCAAATTGACTTGTTACTTGTTTGTATTTTCCACTGCAAGCACTTAGATTTCAACTTCCTTTATTTTGCTAAATTTATTATTCCAATTTTTGCCTATTGCCTTCATATATCCCCTAGTTTAATTGAAGGTGGGATATGAATTATTTTTTGCGTTTCTTTGTTGCTCTGGGATCATTTCTGAGAGAAGGAGGTAAAAAATATCTTTATTTTCATGATAAAAGTTGAATTATTGTATTCCCTTAAAAATGAAAATAAAGAAAAACGTAAAAAGTAAATCTGAATACTATGAACAACTGAACACCAACAAATTGGATTATGTAGATGAAATGGACAAATTCTTAGAAACAAAACCTACCAAGACTACATCACGAAGAAATAGATAACCTGTATAGACCTATAGCTAGTAAGAAGACTAAACAGTAACCAAAAAATATCCCCACAAAGAAAAGCACTGAATATGATGGCTTCACTGGTGAATTCTACCAAACATTTGAAGAAGAACAAATACCAATCTTTCTCAAACTTTTCCAAAAACTTGGAGAGGAGGGAACACTCCCTAACTCATTCTATAAGGCCAGCATTATCCTGACATGAAAGGACAAAGACGCTACAAAAACAAAACAAAACAAAACTATAGACCAATATCCCTTATGAACATTGATGCAAATATCCTTAATAAAATACTGGCAACTGAATTCAGCGGCATACTAAAAGGATTATACATCATGACCAAGTGAGGTTTATTCCTGAAATGCAAGGATGGTACAACATAGAAAAAATTGATCAATGTAGTTCACAACATTAACAGAATGAAGGAACAAACTTCACATGATCATCTCAATTGATGCAGAAAAAGTAGATGACAAAATTCAACACTTTTTCATGATAAAAATATTCAACAAACTAGAAATAGAAGGAAACCTCCTTAACATCATAAAAGCCACATGTGAGGGACTTCCCTGGTGGCACAGTGGTTAAGAATCCGCCTGCCAACACAGGGGACATGGGTTCAAGCCCTGGTCCGGGAAGATCCCACAGGCCACGGAGCAACTAAGCCTGTATGCCACAACTACTGAGCCTGCGCTCTAGAGCCTGCAAGCCACAACTACTGAAACCAGCTCTCCACAACTACTGAAGCCCACGCACCTAGAGCCCGTGCTCCGCAACAAGAGAAGCCACCACAATGAAAAGCCTGTGCACCGCAACAAAGAGTAGCCCCCGCTCACCACAACTAGAGAAAGCCCGTGCACAGCAATGGAGACCCAATGCGGCCAAAAAAAAAAAAAAAAAAAAAAGCCACATGTGAAAAACTCACAGCAAACATTACACTCAATGGTGAAAGGCTGAAAAGTTTTCCTCTAAGACCAGGAACAAGGCAAGGATGTTCACTTTCACCACTTCAATTCAACATAGTACTAGAAGTTTTAGCTGGAGCAATTAGGTAAGAATGAGAAATAAAAGACATTTAAATTGGAAAGGAAAAAGTAAAATTATCTCTATTCACAGATGACTTATTACAAAGCCCTAAAGATTACACACACACACACACACACAAAACCTGTTAGAATAAATGAATTCAGCAAAGTGGCAGTATACTAACTTAGCACACAAAAATCAGTTACACTAATAATGAACAAACTGAAAAGGAAATTATGAAAACAATTCCATTTACAATAGCATCAAAAAGAATAAAATAGGAATTAACCAAGGAGGTGGAAGACTTGCACAATGAAAACGAAAAAACACTGCTGAAAGAAATTAAAGAAGACATAAATAAATGGAAACACATCCCATGTTCATGGATTGGAAGACTTAATATTGTTAAGATGTCAATGCTACCCAACATTATCAACAGATTCAATGCAGTCCCTATCAAAATCCTGGCATTTTTTGCAGAAATACAAAAACCCACCCTAAAATTAATATGGAATCTCAAGGGATCCTGGATAGCCAAAAAATCTTGGAAAAGAACAAAGCTGGAAGACTCACACTTAATCATTTCAAAACTTACTACACACCTACAGTAATCAAAAAACTGTGTGGTACTGGCATAAGGACAGACATACAGCCAATGTAATAGAATACAGAGTCCAGAAATAAACCATTGCTTATGAAATAAGTTTTCACAAGGGTGCCAAGACTATTCAATGGGGAAAGGACAGTCTTTACAACAAATGATATTGGGAAAACTGGATATCTACATACAAAAGAATGAAGCCACACCCTTACCTAACACCATATACAAAAATTAACTCAAATCTAAGACTTAAGTGGACTAAATAAGATTAATTTTTCCTCACTGTCCAGTGGATGAGAAATTGTGAGGAAGCTCAGATTTGTTATAGGCAAAGTTATAGAAGTACGTTATAATTGTACATCTAAGTTGTAATTTATCACTATTAGAATTTTTATTTTTATTTACTTGTTATGTTCTCTCCGCTTTATAAAAGAGGACGCTTTGCCTGTTCTCCACGGTATTCCCTGCTCCAGAAAAGCACTTGATAGGGGACATTAAAGACATATTTGTTGAATGAATGGTTATCTCCTTAAAGAGTTTCTTAGGGCAGCTTAATAAGCCTGTTCAGTTTCCAGCTCTCATATAAGGATAAGCTTTTTCAAGCCCCGGAACACCCTTTCTAGCAGCAGGGGAAGAAGAAAACAGCACACAGAAATAGCACGGAGGCCGACAGCAAGGAAACTCAGCCGCAGCTTCTAAGCTCAGCATCTCGGGAGACTGGGAAGACGCAAAAGGGTCGCTCCACCCCGGTAACCGCAACGCTCCGGGGCTCGCGATGGGACAGGCCTCGCGGGGCTGCACCTCTGTCCCTTATTCGCTGAATTCGGGGGGCGTGGTGCTCAGCGCTGACCAATCACGGGCGGCGTGCGCCGGCACGTGCCGAGGCTGGCCTCAGAATCCGGGAGGTTTCAGGCGGGTTGGGACTGCAAAGGCCTCGGCTGAGCTGTATCCCGAAGCGTGGGAGTTGGAGGGGAAAGCTTCGGCTCCGGACCGGCGCAGGCCGGTCTCTCACACTCTTTCCTGCCTCTGTGCCTGCTGCCATGTGGGCCGCCCTGAGATTAGCTTTGCGGCCGTGCGCCCGCGCCGCTGCCCCCGCGCCGCGCGCCTATCATGGGGACTCTGTGGCGACGCTGGGCACCCAACCGGACTCGAGCTCTGCCATCTACCAGGTAGGGCGGGTGAGCGGCCCGGGCCTGGAGTACCCAGCCCGAGTCAGTGATTCCTCTTCACCGACGGCACAAGGCGTTGGCCAGACTGGGAAGCAGGTACAGGGTAGGCGCACTTCAACAGTCGCTGCTCTTTTCTCTGGATCCCCAGTCATGATTCTGGGACGCACCAGGGGGTCG
This sequence comes from Balaenoptera borealis, assembly GCF_965194805.1. Classification (NCBI taxonomy): domain Eukaryota; kingdom Metazoa; phylum Chordata; class Mammalia; order Artiodactyla; family Balaenopteridae; genus Balaenoptera; species Balaenoptera borealis. The sequence continues at coordinate 57,580,984 of NC_138867.1, forward strand.
TGAAGTTTGAAAAAGAAAACAATTCCAAATCAGATACATTTTAGTTCACTTTTAGCACTGGCACTATACTTTGTATCTTTAAAATCAGTGGTTCTCAAAACCAGTGGCTCTCTGGTTTAGCAGTCACCTGGGAGCTTGTTGAATATACGGCTGCCTTAGCCTCACCCTGGACCTTTTCCGTCTCTGGGGTGGGGTCTTGGTGTTTGCATTGTTAATGAAGTTGGTGAGAGGGGAGGGCAGGGCCTTGGTGGCAGCCAGCTTTGGGAACAACTGGTCTAGCACAGCTGACCCTGGGTTGTGCCTATCAGACTTGAAATGGTTGGTTATGTTAATAGAGAAATATTTATCTTTAAATGGCTTTTCTTGGAATTGGGAGGTATCACGGCGTTAAAAAAACAACTCCTGGTTTGTGAAATATCAGAGCTGGAAATTTTCAGTCTGTCCCATGGTTTCTAAGCCTGTACAGATAACATTTAAATTGTGCAAATAACTTTCAGAGAAGACTTTTTCTGGCCGCGCCGCTGCGGCAGGTGGGATCTTAGTTCCCCGACCAGGGATCGAACCCGCACCCCCTGCATTGGAAGCTCAGAGTCTTAACTACTGGACCGCCAGGAAGGTCCCTCAGAGAATACATTTTAAATAATTCCTGCCTTTGGGAAAACAAGGAGGTTGAAAGGAAATCAGCAGGCTGAGGCAGAAACAGTATCCAATGGGAGACTTCCAAAAGTCTTTAGATGTCCTGGGATCAGGAGAGAATGTTTAATTCAGAAACTTTAAGTGGCTACTGTGGTCTAACCACTATTTTAGGTATTTGGAATAGATGTGTAGGAATGGAATCATAATTTTGTGGGGGAGACGACAAGAAAGCAATGCATTGTGATGAGTGATGTCTAAAGCTTAAAAAAGGTGGTTGCAGTTAGGAGGCAATGAGTGAGTTGGATCTTGAGTTGGGTAAGAACTGGCCAGGTTCAGGGTGGAGAATGGGAGGCAAGATTATACAAACTAAAGGAGTTATGAGAACATAGGTACCAAGTTATGAAAGTGGTTAGTGGGAGTGAGAACTTGGAAGTCCCGGCCAGGGTGGGGAATTCATGGAGTAGATGGGATTGCTTATGCAGCCAGGTAGAGGAGGGAAGCCATGTGTAGAAGCCACATTTAGATTTCACTTTGCAGTCTGTCTGCTAAGATATTTAAATAAAGAAGTGGCATGATCCTATGGACATGGTAGAATAGTCAGTGTGACTGCAGTGTGGAGAATGGGTTTCCCACCATTTTGAATATGGCTTCTCGGCTGGGTGTTCTCTTGGTTGCTGTAGACCTCTGAGTGTTTTCCAGAGCTCCTGTAAGGTTACTTTAGCCAGTTTGGGGTTGTTTTGTGATGTCTCTGTGGGGGAATAAGGGCCTGGAGCTTCCTGCTCTGCCATTTTTTGAAGTCACGTCGTGGCTGATGTACTTGACGGCGGCTGCTAGCTAGGGCTTAGGGAGTGTGAGCCTGAGATTATAACTTCTTTCTCTGTGTAAAATGTTGTATGTTCTGGTTCAGTCTGTGCGCCAGTAATTAGAATAGGGAAGTAGCTGTGCTATGGTGGAAAAAGCACTGGCTTAGTATTTCAGGTATGTTTAAAAGCTAACAAGCAACATATTTCCTGAGGGGGAAAAAGACCTGGTGGAAATGTGCTAAAGTGTCAACAGTGGCCCTTTCAGTGGGCAGAAGAGACATTGTAGCATGTTGCTTTAAGAGCGAGTTTCTGGAGTTGGTGGATTTTGGTTTAAATCCTAATTCTACTACTTGTTAGCTGAGTGACCTTGGACTAATTACTATATTAGCCAGATTTTGCTTCAGTAATGCTGAGTAGCAACCAATGCCAAGATCTCAGTGTTCAAAAGAACAAGTATTTATTTTTTGTGCTTGGATCTATGGGTTGGTTGTGGCAGTTCTGCTCTAGGACTGTAGTAGATTCAGGTCTGCTCTACTTGTTTCTTATTCCAGGACCCAGAATGAAGGGGCAGTGGCTGCTGTGGGATGCTCCTCTCATAATGGAAGGCTGGGGCACAAGAGGAGAGCATGGAAACACTTTGTCCTTCTTAAAGCCTCTTCTTGCAATTGGTACACTGTCACCTTTGCCCACATTCCACTCATCAAAGCAAGTAATATGGACAGATTCAGAGACTGTGGGGTAGGGAAGTATAATCTCACAGTGAACCTTGGCTAGGATGGGAGGGAAGGAAGAATTTAAAATAAGTAGTACAGTTTACCTTATGGTCTAAGATGGCTGCTTAAGCTCCAGCTATTATGTCTGAGTTCCAGGTGCAAAGGAGGAGAAAGGGTGAATAGGTAAAAGGACACCCTCACCTTCTTGTCCTTTTTTTAAAGGAGCCTTTCTAGAAGTCATACCTAACAACTTCTGCTTATATCTCATTGGTTAACGTTTAGTCACATGGCCACACTTGTCTGAAAAAGGAGGCTGGGATTATTTTATTTTTTAATTTTTTGGCCCTGCCGTGTGGCTTGTGGGATCCTAGTTCCCCAACCAGGGATTGAACCCATGCCATTGACAGTGAAAGCCCGGAATCCTAACCACTGGACCACCTGGGAATTCCCCCTTGTTCCTTTTTAAACATAAAATAGAATCCATTTTCCCCCTGGACTTTGTTTTTAAGTGTAATTTGTCAGTAAGTGTAAAACAAGTATTTCTGCATTGGTTGGAATCTCCTCACGATAGTGGTTGACGGGACAGAAAAAATAAGATGGCATTCTAACCATCAAAGGGCTTATATTCATTGACAAAAGAAAACAAAACTAGAGATCAGTTAAGTTCTGTAGATGTGTAAGGAAGGAAGTTGTTAAAATGAGTGGGAGTAGCCAGAAATTGTGTTGGAGATGAGATGGAACATCAGTTAGGCTTTAAAAAGGGGGTGAGATTTGGATAGATGGACCAGAGAGGGTGGTAGTAGTGCAGAAGAGCTTGAGCAAAGACAGAAAGGCACGAATTAATCTTTTTTACACGTTGGAGTTGGCCCAGCACGGAGGCCACACGGGTGGCAAAGTGGCCCAGTGTGGAGGCCACATGGGGTTGGCATGTAATGCTGTTCTCCTTAACCCTTATTATGGTAAAAAAAATCATTGCTTTCCTATAATACTCTCCCTCTTTTTCTTTGCTTTTGTTTTAGGAAAACTATGAGCAGATGAAAGCACTAGTAAATCAACTCCGTGAACGAGCACAGAACATCAGACTGGGTAAGCACTCATTTATTCTTCAGTTTATGCTTTTAATTAAGATGTCCCTTGTAATTATTCATTTTAGGAAAAACTAGTAGCATCAAGCTTTTGACTTTTCAAGACTGTGCATTTGCTGTTGGTGGGAATGTAAATTGGGGCAGCCACTATGGAACACAGTATGGAGGTCCTTAAAAAACTAAAAAGAGAGCTACCATATGATCCAGCAGTTCCACTCCTAGGCATATATCTGGAAAAGATGAAAACTGTAATTCAAAAAGATACAGTGCACCCCAGTGTTCATAGCAGCACTATTTACAAGAGCCAAGACATGGAAACAACCCAAATGCCCATCAAGAGGCGATTGGTTTAAGATGTGGTATATATATCCACATAAATATATGGGTATATACTCAGCCATAAAAAAGAATGGAATATTGCCATTTGTAGCAACATGGATGGACCTAGAGAATATCATACTAAGGGAAGTAAGTCAGGAAGAGAAAGACAAATATTATATGATATCACTTATATGTGGAATCTAAAAAATAATGCAGATGAATCTATATACAAAACAGAAACAGACACACATAGGAAACAAACTTGTGGTTATCAAAGGGGAAAGGGAAGGGGGGAGAGATAAATTAGGAGTATGGGATTAACAGATACAAATTACTATACGTAAAATAGATAAGCAACAAGGATTTACTGCATAACACAGGGAACAATATTCACTATCTTGTGATAACTGATAATGGAAAATAATCTGAAAAAAAAAATATAAAACTGAATCACTTTGCTGTACACCTGAAACTAACACAGTAATGTAAATCAACTATACTTTAATTTAAAAAAAAACTGCATTTGTTGGCATGCAGACATCTTATTTTTTCCTATTACTTGGACAGTTTTTCTGCTCTTATAGCACTGCCATTATTTGGGGGAAAGTAGAAATTCAGGTTCATCAGTTTCTTTTTTGGCTGCGCTGTGAGGCTTGTGGGACCTCAGTTCCTCTACCAGGGATTGAACCTGGGCCACGGCAGTAAAAGCACCGAATCCTAACCACTAGACCACCAGAGAACTCCCTCATCAGTTTTTAAAACTATTTCTTCTTAAGGTTTTTATTTCAGCTACATCATCACACTGAAATTTTTGTTTCACTTGAAGCAACTAAAACATTTTCTGTCCATTAGTCATATTCATACTACATACTACCTTTTGCGTAATTGTGCATTTTCTGCTGTGTCATGTAATTTGGAAATAATTTCTATATGGGTTTATTGCTAATTAAATAAATGAGATATCCTAAAAACTTTGTAAATTGACATTATTTTTTATTTTTAAATTGTGGACATAATAGACATTTTTTTGCTTGGAAGAAATTGCATCATAGGGAGGAATATAAAATATTAATGTATAAACAGGTACCACATTGCATTCTATTGTGCCCTTATTGGTGTATATGACAATTTAGAAGGCTATGTGACTTGAAACTAATGGCCATTTCCAAAGTAAGAGTCTTAATATATTACAGTACCTAACTGAGAAGGAACTATATGAATTTTACAGCCTTCATTTAAAAAGAATTCTCCCCAGTGTCCTCATAAAGAATCTATTTTATCTGTAAACCTGTGGTTTAAGGGTATTGTTTCATTCCTGGGTATGATCTTATCACACTCAGAGGACAGACTTTCAGTAGAAGTCATTAGTGAAATAATTTAGCAAAACCTTGATAGATTTCTCTTTAGTTTAAATAAAAATGTTTTTTATATTTTTTTCCTCTGAGGACTTTAAGGATGGAGGCAAGGTAATTAATTAATGGCAGATGAACAGAAAGACCATCCAAAGTTGTATATTCACTTGTGTAGGTGTTAGGGAAGAAATAAGCTCAGTATTTTGGTTCTTTGTAGAATTTTGAGGGTGGAAGGCTGGACTGGTTACTCTAATAATTAAGCAACTTTGGTCCAGTTATTTAATCCCTCTTGTAAATTTTAAGTACCTCATTCATAACTTGAGACTTAGGAGTGGGTCTATGAATTATAGGCATTATTCATTCCAAGCACACATTGCTGTCTTCTTTTGACTTAATAGATTAATCAAAATTAATTGAAAAGACCAGAAATTAAATCCATTTGGAATATCTTGGTCTCTGTCTTTTGTACTATAGTAGTTTAGGATCAAAATCAATTAAATCCTGTAAAAGTTACCATGACATAAACAAACAGATATGCAACTCAGTGTGGGACCAGTTGAAGCAAAGACCTCATTCAGATGGCAGTAGTTGCTCCCATTCTATCTATGATGGTACAGGGGAGAATTAAAAAAAAAAACAAACAAAAAACTTCATATAGCTCCTTCTAAGTTAGGTATTTGTAATATATGAAGAATATTATTTTGTTGATGGCTGTATTCAGTCCCTTTGGATTTAAGTCACAAATATCCAAATCAAACTTGTTTAATCCAGAAACCAACAACCAAACCATGGAAAGGAAGTGGTGAATGAACCGGGGGGCTCCAGCCCCTCCAGGACTCACTGTCTCTGCCCATCTTCTCTCATTTCAGGATATGTATGTATGTGTGGACTGCGTTCTCTCTGGCTTCTCTGTGAGGTGGGGAACCATGTTGCTGGCAGGTCAGGGATTACATTCTTACAGTTTACAATCTGAAGGAAAGATCTAGTTATCCTTTCATCTTCGATTTGGAAAACTTTGATGGGTTCACTTGGGTCCCATGTTCATTCTTTGGCCCAGCCACTATATCCAGGGGGATATACTATAATGGTGCCAGCCTGGACCCATGTCCACCAGGGCTCAAGTGTACTGTGGCTGGCAGCTCCTGGAACTTCATGGTGGTGGCAGTACTGTTTTCAGGAAAAGGGGAAAGGAAAGCAAGCAGTCAAAAAGCAAAGAATGTCAATTACACTGTCCCCAGACCACCCGAATTTCTCTCTAGGGAGAGAGGGGTGTGTAAGTAGGAGGGTGACTTGTGAAAACAGGGGTAGTGGACATTGGTCATCCTTTTTGACCAGGTAGCTCTCGAACCCCTGTTCTAAGTGTGAGGAAATGGTGTTAAAAAATGACATGAGTTTTTGTCTACTGGGTATGATTCGAGAGGCAAAATATCCTGCTGGTAGGCTTTTCAGAATGATGACTAGAACGATGACTAGAAACCGTCTTGGAATAAGGTCTTGTCTCCTGAAAAAGACCCAAAACCCTTGTTGAGATGAAAGTATGCTTTGTTAGGGAGCAGAATTGATGAATTGATCATTCCCTTTGGATGTTAAGACTAGAGGGTTTGAATAAGAGGTGGTAGAGTCCTCCAGCACTGAGCATCTGCTGGGGATGGCGGGTTCTCATCATCTGACGGTCTGGGCTCTAAAGGGGAGGAGAGGTGAGCATCTGCTGGGGATGGCGGGTTCCATCATCTGACGGTCTGGGCTCTAAAGGGGAGGAGAGGTGAGCATCTGCTGGGGATGGCGGGTTCTTATCATCTGACGGTCTGGGCTCTAAAGGGGAAGAGAGGTGAGCATCTGCTGGGGATGGCGGGTTCCATCATCTGACGGTCTGGGCTCTAAAGGGGAGGAGAGGTGAGCATCTGCTGGGGATGGCGGGTTCTTATCATCTGACGGTCTGGGCTCTAAAGGGGAAGAGAGGTGAGCATCTGCTGGGGATGGCGGGTTCTTATCATCTGACGGTCTGGGCTCTAAAGGGGAGGAGAGGTGAGCATCTGCTGGGGATGGCGGGTTCTCATCATCTGACGGTCTGGGCTCTAAAGGGGAGGAGAGGTGAGCATCTTCTGGGGATGGCGGGTTCCATCATCTGACGGTCTGGGCTCTAAAGGGGAGGAGAGGTGAGCATCTGCTGGGGATGGCGGGTTCCATCATCTGACGGTCTGGGCTCTAAAGGGGAGGAGAGGTGAGCATCTGCTGGGGATGGCGGGTTCCATCATCTGACGGTCTGGGCTCTAAAGGGGAGGAGAGGTGAGCATCTGCTGGGGATGGCGGGTTCCATCATCTGACGGTCTGGGCTCTAAAGGGGAAGAGAAGTGAGCATCTGCTGGGGATGGCGGGTTCTCATCATCTGACGGTCTGGGCTCTAAAGGGGAGGAGAGGTGAGCATCTGCTGGGGATGGCGGGTTCCATCATCTGACGGTCTGGGCTCTAAAGGGGAAGAGAGGTGAGCATCTGCTGGGGATGGCGGGTTCTCATCATCTGACGGTCTGGGCTCTAAAGGGGAGGAGAGGACTGAGCAGCGCTCCTTGGGAGGGAAGCCAGGAAAGGACAAAGCCTTCTTCACAGTGTTGCCTGGAACTAATACTGTTATGCCAGGAAAATGGATATTACACAGGTATATATAATTTAAAAGTAATATATGCTTATGTTATATAATATATATATTATACTTACAGAAATTTTGGAAAATAGAGAAAAGTATAAAGAAGAAAAAAAAATCACCTATCAGTAATACCTCTAAACACACATTTAAAAAAAATTATATTATGGAAGTATTGTTGATTTACAATGTTGTGTTAATTTCTGCTGTATAGCAGTCATTCACGCATATATATATATATGTGTATATATACACACATTCTTTTTCATATTCTTTTCCATTATGGTTTATCACAGGATATTAAATATAGTTCCCTGTGCTATACAATAGGACCTTATTGTTTATCCTATATGTACATCCTATATGTAATAGTTTGTATCTGCTAATCCCAAACTCCCAACCCATTCCTCTCCAACCCCCTCCTCCCTCGGCAACCACAAGTCTATTCTCTGTGTCTGGGAGTCTGTTTCTCTTCGTAGATAAGTTCGTTTTTATCATATTTTAGATTAATATGTGGTATTTGTCTTTCTGATTTACTTCACTTAGTGTGATAATCTGTAGGTCATCCATGTTGCTGCAAATGGCATTATTTCATTCTTTTTTATGGCTGAGTAGTATTCCATTGTGTGTGTGTGTGTGTGTGTGTGTGTGTGTGTGTGTGTGTGTGTGTATATATATATATATATATATATATATATATATATATACACACACCACATCTTCTTTATCGATTCATCTGTCAGTGGCCATTTAGGTTGTTTCCATGTCTTGGCCATTGTGAATAGTACTGCTATGAACATAGGGGTGCGTGTATCTTTTTGAATTATAGTTTTGTCCGGATATATGCCCAGGAGTGGGATTGCTGGATCATATGGCAACTCTATTTTTAGTTTTTTGAGGAACCTCCACGCTGTTTTCCATAGTGGCTGCACCAGTTTACATTCCCACCAACAGTGTAGGAGGTTTCCCTTTTCTCCACACCCTCTCCGGCATTTGTTATTTGTAGACTTTTTAATGATGGCCATTCTGACTGACGTGAGGTGGCACTTCATTGTAGTTTTGATTTGCATTTCTCTAATATATAATTAACGATGTTGAGCGTCTTTTCTTGTGCCTGTTGGCCACCTGTATAGACATCCTGACTTTTATTTATTTATTTATTTTAAAAATAAATTTATTTATTTTATTTATTTATTTTTGTTTGCATTGGGTCTTCATTGCTGCATGTGGGCTTTCTCTAGTTGCAGCGAGCAGGGGCTACTCTTTGTTGCGGTGCGTGGGCTTCTCATTGTGGTGGCTTCTCTTGTTGTGGAGCACGGGCTTAGTTGCTCCGTGGCATGTGGGATCTTCCCGGACCAGGGCTCGAACCCATGTCCCCTGCACTGGCAGGCAGATTCTTAACCACTGCGCCACCAGGGAAGCCCCATCCTGGCTTTAAAATTCATAAGATTTCCTAAGTAATTTTCAGATAAGAAGAAGGGACAGTGTTTCAGGTTGCTTCGAAAGTTAATCCTTGAAGTTTTCATTTGATAGAACTTCTGATAATAAAAAGGTTGACAATAATGAGTGGACTCTTGTCCTCATTTTTGTCTTTTCCTTTCTTTCTGCCTCACTGCTATCTTTGTTTCAGATTTCTTCTCAGGGCACCGTCTTTGCTATCCCCTTTGGTTCCTGTTGGAGCATGTAGGATTGCTAGGAGTGGCTTAGTCATTTCTGTACATGGAACAAGGATTAACCCAGCTGTGTTATTCGTGGTAGCCAGAACTAAGTACTTTGATTAACGAAAGTTAATTGAAGGGCTCTAAGTGTTTTGATAGATTCAGAGTGCTTAGTTTTTCTAAAACTGGGTAGTAACTTTATTGATACAGAAAAACACGAATAGTTTTTGGTGGTTGAAAGGGGGTCTTTTAATGACCTTAAGATAAGGCTTGTGTAGTTTTTAAAAAAATTTACTTTACTGAAGTATAGTTGATTTACATGTCATGTTAATTTCTGCTGTACAGCAAAGTGATTCAGTTATACATATATATACATTTTTCATATTCTCTTCAATTACAATTTATTACAGGATGTTAAATATAGTTCCCTGTGCTATACAGTAGGACCTTGTTGTTTAAGGCTTGTGTAGTTTTTGAAAACATTTGAAAATTCACGTTAAACTGCATGCAGGTAGTTCCAGCAATGCATATAGCACCATTGAAGTGACCACAGTTAGACATTTGTGCTGTGCACCCAGAGGCAGACAGCTATGTCGCGACTGCCCCCTGGTGACAGAGATGAAAAGATGCTATAAACTGTAAAATGCTTCCTGATTTTAGGGGTGTTAAAATGTGAACAAAATGTGTGTTTTAGAATCAGTGCAGTATGGTAAATGAGATAGAAGGAAAACATCAGACTTTTCTGGCTCTGAGTCTGTGGGAGTGGAGATAGTTAATGCAAAATCTTTTAAGAGTAATCCTTGGAAAACTAAGGTGCTGTGACATTCTGTCTTTTTGTGGTGGTCCACATATCCTAGGCCAGTTTAAATGCCAGAGGAGCTGAATTCTGTGACCTGAGAATCTGTATCAAGGATAGCACTCTTTCTGGGTTTTCCTAATAAAAACAGAATTCACTAGGTGCTCGGAATAGCAAAGTGAAGCTCTAGGCAGAATTAAGAATAATGTTGCTTTAAGTACTAAAAAAAAAAAAAACCAAAACACAGATATGTTTTCTTATCTCTTTTTCATCCCACCCTCCCCTGCCATGCTTTTCCCTGCTAGCCCCTTAGTGGACGCTTATGTCGCCAAACTCTCCAAAGACCCTCACCCAAGCCTGGTCTTCTTTGCAGTGTCTTAGGTTTATTTTTCTTTAATACTTACTTTTAAACAGCTTTATTAAGGTATAATTGATATAAGCCGCATTATTTAAAGCGTACAGTTTGATGAGTTTTGACATATGTATACACCCGTGAAACCGTCACCACAATCAAGATGATGAATGTGTCACTCTCAGAAGTTTCCTCTGCCCTTTGTCACTCTTTCGTCCTCCCTCTCTCCTATAACTATACACACCTCAGTAGGGCACTCTGAGTTTTTGGTGGCTGGGAGAAAAGAGGAAAGCTGTTTGATTTAATTCATACTATCTTGTAAGGCTTTCCCTCCCAGAATTATTTTCATTTTAAAAGATTAGATGTATGTTATGATTTTCTTAGTTACCTTAAGGCAGATTTAGTCTTAAAAATATGCCCTAAAAAAAAAAAAAAAAAAAAGTATGCCCTCTACCTTTTCAGAAAAAAAAAAAAATCCCCTTAGACACAGGAAAGTCCTGATTTGAAAATAAGGTTGCACTACTTGGAGGCTTGTTTGAAATCTGTATGAACTTATTTGCTCACCTAAAAAACAAATAGCTTTCTTCAACAGCTGAACATTTCAGTAGACAAGGAGTATATTAAGATGGAACTCTTGGGCAACAGTGAAGGTAAACATATTAAGGTACAATTTGATCATCTGTTCTGATTATTTACCTTGGTTTGCTGAGAGTGGGTTATGGATATTCCTCAGGTACCGAACCCAGCTGTTCTCAGGCTGGGTGAGGTTTGGTGTACCCCTCACCTCAAGCAGCCTCACTGGGTTGGTTACCCCAGCGGACTCTTCAATTATTGTAATTTCCTTTAGTCTGGAGCAATGTCAGGAAACACCGAAGATCATCTCTGATTCAGGATACTAACAAAAGGGGACTTTTAAATTGCTGTATAAGGTGTTCAATTCTCTCCTATTTGGGGGCCTAAAAATAGCACCTTTAGCTAAGTTTTGTTGTGCTTATTATGGAAATCATTTCTAAAATAATGCTTTTTACCTGGTACAAATGAAGTTAGGAACTTTTCAAATTTCACGTAGCATATAGGACAGTGCTAGTATTTATAGTAGGTGTAATAAGTGTGGTGGAGATGAGACAGTATTTGCAATGTATGAGATGCAGAGAAAAGTACTGTGTTATTTCCTTAAGTAATTACTACTGAATTTAGAAAATGTATAATATACTGTGGGCTCAGGGATAGATTGATTTTAAAAAATGCCAGTTTGAATGATCTGAAAAATTAGCTGTTTTTCACAGGATATGTTAAATTTTTTAAAAAGTACCATATTTTGGATTAAGTGTTATATGTTTTTCTGGTATTAAGTTAAATGGAGACCTTATAATGAATTCATCTAATCTAATCCTATTTTTTATCACAGGAGGTGGTGAGAAAGCCCGAGCACGTCACATATCAAGAGGAAAACTGTTACCAAGAGAAAGAGTTGACAATCTTATAGACCCAGGGTTGGTACATACCCAAGTGCTGGCTCAGGGTGTTCTCTATTCCATGGTGCTTTCTTAGATAGTTTTTTTTTGTTTTGTTTTGTTTTGTTTTGTTTTTTGGACGTGCCACATGGCTCGTAGGATCTTAGTTCCCTGACCAGGGATTGAACCCAGGCCCTCGGCAGTTACAGTGCAGAGTCCTAACCACTGGACCACCAGGGAATTCCCATCTTAGATAGTTTTATAAATAAATGATTTTAAATTCTGGTTCTTATCGTAAGATTCAACAACAGATGTTTATTGCGAGGCTACTATGTGTCAGGTGCTGTTCTAGGTGCTAGTGATACATCACTGAACAAAATAGACAAAGTTCCTTGCCCTACTGGAATTTACATTGTAGCAGGAGGAGATAGAAAATAAACGATAAGTGTCATAAATTATATAGTATGTTAGAAGGTGATAAATGTCATGGGATAAAGAAAAGGTAGACCAGAGTATGGGAGAGAAAGATGAAGGTCAAGTTGTAGTTTCAAATGAGGTGGTTAGAATAGGCCTCATTGAGGTGGTGACATTTGAGCAAAGATTGGAAGGAGTAAAGAGAGATGGGCTCTAAATATCTGGGGAGAGAGCGTTGCAGGCGGAGGGGAGTGGCCAGTGCGAAGGTTCTGCGATGGGGGCAGGTCACAGATGCTGATATGCTAAAGGGGCTAGAAGGCCGTGTGGTGGGGTGGAGGGAGTGAACGGGGGAGTAGCAGGAGACGGGCGATTTCGGTAAGAGGTTTGTAGGCCAGTGTAAGAGTTTGGGCTTTTACTCTGACAGAAATGGGGAGACTTTGTAGGCCTTATCTGACTTAGGTTTTAAAAAGTTATTCTGGCTGTTGTCTTGTGAGTAGACTGTGGGCCTTGAGGGTGGAAGCACCAAGACCAGTTAGAGAGAGGGACTTCCCTGGTGGTCCAGTGGCTAAGACTCCACGCTGCCAGTGCCCGGTCAGGGAACTTAGATCCCACATGCCGCAACTAAGACCCAGTGCAGCCAAACAAATAAATAAATAAACAAACAAACAAATAAATAAATCATAAAAAAAAAAAAAGACCAGTTAGAGAGAGAAATGAAGGCTCAGAAGTATTGTTTCTGGGGACATGCACACACACGCCCAGCCTGGAGACAAACACCGTTAACACCTAGTGTGTATCCTTCTACACTGTTTTTATGCAAATGTGAATCACTTTTTTTTTTTTTTAAAGAAAAATGGAATCATACTAAATGTGGTGTTTTATAACCCCCTGCCTCCCCCTGTCCCCCGTCCCCCCAGTGTATCCTGAACATTTAAGTGAGAGAATAATACAGTGGTTAAGAGCCTGGTCCCTTATTACGGAGCTTATTAAAACCCAACTCTGCCACTTACTAGTAGTTGTGTGACCTTAGACAACTGACCTAATCTCTGTGTTTCAGTTTCCTCATCAGTCAGTGGGGATCATAATAGGATCCATATCAGGAGGTAGTTCTGAGGAATGAATGAGTGAGTGTTTCTGAAGCTCCTAGGAGAGAGGCTGGCACGTGGTAGGTGCTACGTAAGTGTTAGGTGCCATTCTCTTTCTATATTAATAAACACATCTGTACAACGTCTTTAAAAATAAGAACCTACTGTTCCTTTGTATGGCTATACCGTATAAATCCCCAGGGTGGTCACACTAGATTTTTTTTTTTCTTTTAAATTTACTTATTTATTTTTGGCCGCGTTGGGTCTTCGTTGCTGCTGGCGGGCTTTCTCTAGTTGCGGTGAGCGGGGGCTACTCTTCATTGTGGTGTGCAGCCTTCTCATTGCGGTGGCTTCTCTTGTTGCAGAGCACAGGCTCTAGGCGCACGGGCTTCAGTAGTTGTGGCGCACGGGCTTCAGCAGTTGTGGCTTGCGGGCTCTAGAGCGCAGGCTCAGTAGTTGTGGCACACAGGCTTAGTGACTCCATGGCATGTGGGATCTTCCTGGACCAGGGCTCGAACCCGTGTCTCCTGCATTGGCAGGCGGATTCTTAACCACTGCACCACCAGGGAAGTCCCCTAGATTTTGTTTTTGACATTTTTTTGGTAAATTTTATGTCCAACACGTGTATTTGAAACATTGCCCCATTAAAGAAAAAAATTTCCTTTTCCACATGTTAACTGTTTAAATATGATTTTTTGAAAAACGACATTAATTCAAGCAGCATCTTTTCTTCCGTTCAGGTCTCCATTCCTGGAATTATCCCAATTTGCCGGTTACCAGTTGTATGGTGATGAGGAGGTCCCCGCCGGTGGCATTATTACAGGCATTGGGAGAGTGTCAGGGTGAGTATTCTGCCCACACTCTGCCATGTGCTTCAGGAAGCAGGCCGAAGAGGCAGGGTGTCCAGCACTCACTGCTCTGCATATGAGCGTGTGAGTTTTATGCTCGTGATATTATTTAGGACTGAGGCTTCCTACCCAGACATGTGTTAGATTCATCTGTGCAGTGTGTGCATTTTAGCTGTTGAGATTCCGTGGAGGCAAGGGCCAAGGCAAGACTGATTTTATCTTTTCACTAGAGCTGCTCTAGTGTTGGATAGTATGACTGAAAAAGATCTCACTCGTTTAAAAAGGTCTAAAGTAGTACTTCATAGTAATTGAAATTGACCTTTCTTACATAATCATATGGTTGAATATGGTCAGCACTCTTTCTCTGGCAGATGATAGATGTGCAAACTAGTTTAAACCAAAAAAGAATCTATTGACTCTCTTAACTGATACGTCTGGGCCTAGCTGGGTCGAGGAGCACAAATGGTGTTACCAGGTCACAGGCTGGGTTTTGGTTTTGTTCCTAGGCAGGCCGAGCTGGCCCCAGGCATCCCCGGCTTCTGCGCTCTAAGCTTAGCAGCTGCAGTGGGCTGAGAGCTCCTGAGGGTGAAGGCCTGGGACCAGAGCCCACTGTTGAGCCCACAGCGTGGACACTGAGTAGAAAGGCCTGGTTCTTGTGCTCACCTCTGAAGATGGGCTTTGGGGTCAGTCCCTCTAAAGCCACACGGATCAAAAATAGAGAAAGGGCAGTTTCTGAAAGAAAGTTTAGTTTTGTCGCCAAAATAATGGATGCTGGGTAGGCAAAACCAATAGATGTCTAATACAGTATTTTTGTGGACTAATTTTCTTATTCTGTAACATGTCTGTGACCTTTTAATAAGACAAGTAAAAGTGGTTATGTCTCTTGTCCAAGGTCGCATATATAGCAAGTGGCAGAGTCAGAATTTCACCCTAGCTTTGTCTGACTTCATAGCGTGGGCTCTTTCCTGTACCAGAGCTTCTTAAGCTTTTCTAGCGCAGCACCCCCAGGACGGAGGAGTGACCATACTCTGGAGGTGTGGGGTTATGGCCCAGCACCCGCCAAAGCCTAAATTCCTTCTGAAGTCTAGTTTGTTCAATGTTAAAGTCATTAAAAATGTACATCTCACTGTATAAAATGTTAATTATAATGTGGAAAAAGGCTTTATATAACCTAGTGAATAAAACTGATGCTCAAAGGAGAGGAGCCACATACCCTAATAAAAGAAGTACAACACCACCTGAGGCCATGTGCTCAGTTGCTGTTCTCTACTTCATTTTCAGCAAGGATTCAGTAAGTTTCTTTTTAGAATTCTAGAGAATATAAAGTGAGGTAACAAAAACATCATAAATATAAAGATTAAATTTTGTAAAGACCACACTGTTGTTCTCTCCAGTTTCAAGCGAGCCTCTGATCTTCGGGTTTCCTGGCAATACTAAGCAGCCTCCCTTACTGGCCCTCTTCATTCACTTCCCTGCTTCTTGCGTGTTACTTGTGGGCCATGGTACCTGACAGACTGGTTTTGGTGAGAAAGGGCACCACTAATGACTCATTGTAGTATATGCTTTCAAACTACTATTTTAAAGTTTGTACCTATTGTTACTTTAAGCAAGGTAAGTGTTGTACTTTAAACTTCTTTTAGTTTTATAGAAAAGCATATGGCAGTGACATGAAGAAAATACGAAAAATAAATACTTTTGATGGATCAGTTTTCCTTTTTGAAAATTACCTTCCTAAAAGCAAATTTTAAAGGTTTATCATGAGGGACTTTCTCACCCCGAGACTTGGATTCCTTGTTGTTGTTTTTGTATTATCTTATTAGGACCCCTTCATTCAAAGAACCATTACGAAGTGTGGCTTAGGTTGTTAGTTTTTCTCTACTAATATGGGGTGATGATTCTTTATAAATCAAGGTAGAGTTTGTAAACTTATTAAAAGTGGTTCATTTTATATAAATAAATATGTGAACAGTGATTAAAACTTTCATATCATAAGATTGTCTACTAATGGCTGTCACTGGGGATATGTACTAGAAATTGCGAGGCTGTATTGGGAGTGTCTTGTAATGAGATGCAATTGGTCTTTACTTTGAAGAACTCTCTCATGTTCTCTTTCCGATGAAATTTCTGCCTTTCAGAGTAGAATGCATTATTGTTGCCAATGATGCCACTGTCAAGGGAGGTACCTACTACCCGGTGACTGTGAAGAAACACTTACGGGCACAAGAAATTGCGATGCAAAACAGGCTCCCCTGCATTTACTTGGGCAAGTCATGAGAACTGTAAAATGAATGATTATTAGCTAGAAAAATACAAGATTGTTTAGAAGTCTATATATATATATGACATTATCAATGGATATTTTTTAAAAACTGTTGGCTTCTCTTATAATTACGGAAGAGACGCATATTCTTTGCTAAAAACTCTGGGAGAAACAGTAAACGAGCACTACCCGTAATAACATCACTGAGGAAGAATCCCTGACAGCATTTTGGGGTTTCCCATTTTGTTCTCTACATGAGTGGTGTTTTCTTCTTCTATATATTGGGTGGGCCAAAAAGTTCCTTTGGTTTTTGAGTAAAAATAAAAGACATTTTTCATTTTCACCAAGAACTTTATTGAACAATGTATTCACCATTTTGTTCCACTACCTTCTGCCATTTTTCAGGCAACTTCATAATTCCATCTTCCCAAAACTTTTTATTTTTTTGAGCAAAAAACTGTTCCAGGTACTTTTTACAGTCTTCCAGGGAATTGAAATTTTTTCCATTAAGAGAATTTTATAAAAACCTAAATAAATGGAAATCCGAAGGTGCAGTGTCTGGTGAATATGGTGGATGAATCAGAACTTCCCAGCCAAGCTCTAACAGTTTTTGCCTGGTCATCAAAGAAGCATGGGGTCCTGCGTTATCCGGATAGAAGATTATACCTTTTCTGTTGACTAATTCGGGACGCTTTTCCTAGAGTGCTGCTTTCAGTTGGTCTAATTGGGAACAGTACTTGTTGGAATTAATCGTTTGGTTTTCCAGAAGGAGCTCATAATAGAGGACTCCCTTCCAATCCCACCATATACACAACATCACCTTCTTTGGATGAACACCGCCGGCCTTTGGTGTGGTTGGTGGTGGTGCATTTCCCTTGCCCCACAATCACCTCTATTCCACATTATTGTACAGCGTCCACTTTTCATCACCCGTCACAATTTGTTTTAAAAATGGCATGTTTTCATTATGTTTAAGTAGAGAATTGCATGCAGAAATATGGTCAAGAAGGTTTTTTTCACTTAACTTATGTGGAACCCAAACGTCAAAGCGATTCACATAACCAAGCTGGTGCAAATGATTTTCAACACTTGATTTGGATATTTTGAGTATGTTGGCTATCTCCCGCGTGGTATAACACTGATTGTTCTCAATTAGTGTCTCGATTTGATTGCTATCAACTTCAACTGGTCTACCTGACCATGGACCATCGTCCAGCAAGAAATCTCCAGCATGAAACTTCGCAAACCACTTTTGACACATTTGATCTGTTGCAGTGCCCTCTCCATACACTGCACAAATCTTTTTTTGCATTTCAGTTGCGTTTTTACCTTTCTTGAAATAATAAAGCATAATATGCTGAAAATGTTGCCTTTTTTCTTCCATCTTCAATATTAAAATGGCTACACAAAAATTCACCAGTTTTGATAAGTTTTTTTTAAAAATGCACTGCTGTTATGACAGCTTTCACCATACAATCTAACAAAATTGTTTCGAGTGAAGTTAAGGACAACTAAGCACTAGTTAGAACCATGTTGTGGAAAAAAACGAACGAACTTTTTGACCAACCCAATATTTTGTTTTTCTGTTCACCATAATGGGTTCAAACCATGAAAAAATAATAGCTAATATATATGGGTCTCTTGAGTGCCAGGTACTAGGTTAAATGCTTGATTATGTACATAGTGTGAGCAGACGTAATTTAAAGAAATTTAATATTCAATGAAAGTAAATTTATATTTGGAATGAAAGTACATTTAAATCTAAGGATATTTTTAAAAGAACATAAAAGCAAGGCAGTTGAAAATTGGTACTTCCTGGATATTGGCTTAGTTTGTAAAAACGCCAGTATATACTGTTCATTTTTATGGATATTTGAACAGGTACTGATGAGATTATTTTCTCCTATGAAAGTGAATTTACCTCATTGACTCAGAGTGTGAACTGCTTTTCATGTATAGAAAACAGCGAATGAGGCCCCACTGCTTGCAGGTGCTGTGCCCAACACTCTAGGGGATGCAGTGAAGAGTATTGTGTTGTCCCTGTCTCTAATGAATTAAATATCAATAGAAGACTTCGTGGTTGCAGGCAAGAGTGATAGGTGTAAGACTAGCTAACTTTTTGTAACGTTCACTCTGTGCACTCACAGTATGTGCTGAGCTAAGTGCTTCACATACACTATTTCATGTCATCCCAATAACAACCCTATGGGATAGCCGCTGTTACCTTCATTTCACTGGTGGGGAGACCGAGGCGGCAGTAGACTGGTTCGGAAACACACCTGTGATCACACAGCTGTTGTGAGGTAATGAAGCTCTGTTTTGAACTCAGCTGACATTCTTATCCACCACTGTAATCTGCAGTAAAAAGAGTACCAGAGGCAATGTGCAATAAAATTACCACATGAATTCTGTAGATGATTTTCAGATTGTCTTAAAAGAGAGAAAGATCCAATTTTAGCTGAACTGGTTAAGGATTTTTGGTGTTTCTGGGGCTAATCCTCAAGGGAGAGAATGTCCTAAACATTTCAAGTGGAATTCTGCACAGGGGTAGGAGAGCCTAATGTGTTTGAAGAAAACAGTACATTTTTGGGGGCTGTGTTGAAGGAATGGAGAAAGAGGCTGTAGAAGAGTTTAGAAAGATAGGGCAAGTTTTTTGTGAATGTAATTAAGAACTGATGTTATCATTGAGATAAGTGTTCCTGTGTGTAGCATGTTTTGTTCACTGAGATGTACTTATTTCTCTTCAGTTGATTCGGGAGGAGCAAACTTACCTCGACAAGCAGAGGTATTTCCAGATCGAGATCACTTTGGCCGCATATTCTATAATCAGGCAGTTATGTCTTCTAAAAGTATTATACAGGTAATTTCTCATTAATGAGATGTATTGCTTTTTGCATCAAATGTCTTTGCTAACCAGGTATTCTGAGATGACTTAAAACAGAATTTGTTTTGTTTTTTTTTTGGCTGTGCCATGCAGCTTGCAGGATCTTAGTTCCCTGACCAGGGATTGAACCCAGGCCCTTGGCAGTGAAAACATGGAGTCCAAACCACTGGACCGCCAGGGAATTTGCAGAACAGAATTTAATACAGAATTTAGTCTTTCTCCACAGAAAGCATCATAAGGATATCTCCAGTCAGATTCATCTGCTAAATATGGGAATACTGTTATGCTATAATAAAGGTTATTTACCAAAGGAAAAGAGTTTTTAAAAAGAAAGAACACTGAGTAAAATTGCTTTTTTAGGACTATACTCTGGAGGAGTTCTAGTATATATATGAGGAGACATGTACAAGAAAGTTCCTTGTAGCATTGTTTGTTATAGCAAAAGTTAAAGAACAAAGTAAATGCCCATTCATAGGAGAGTTATAATAGTTAGCTGTTAAAATGAATGAACTAGAATTGTGTGCATCAACAGAAATAAGCCTCAAAAAATATGTTGGGTAAAAAAAAAAAAGTGTAGAATAAATGTATAGCAAATTGCTATGTATGCAAGTGTTAAATATATCAAATAATCTATTATGTATAAACAGGTACATGGGAATGATAGACTCAACTTTAGAACAGTGGTTACCTTTGAGGTGGGAGGGAGGAGGAGAATAAAGGCCAAGTAGGAGGTCTATAGAGGCTTCAACTGTATCTGAAACATTTTATTCATTTAAAAAAATTCAGAAGTAAGTTTGACCAAATGTTAAGATTTATTAAGACTGGGTATTAGGTAAAGAATATTTATTTTACTATTCTAATCTTTTTTGTATGTTTGAAATACTTCATAATACTGCTGCAACTCCTTTGTTTTTGTTTTGTTATTGAATTTCTTAAGTTTGTAGTAGTTTTATTAGTATTCTAATTAATTAGTCATCACTTGCAATTATTATATCTCTCTTCTTTATAATCTACCAATACAATGTGTTGTTATTATTTATTATATATTTTACTGTTATGTGGAGACCTTGCGTATATCTATGCTTTGTTTATCTAAATAGAAACTTCAGCTTTGCTCACTTTTACCCAGATGGCCCTTGCATCCATTATCTGTTATGAAATTCTTATTGTGATCTTTTGTCTTATAGGGGAAATTAGCCCATTTAACCTGGTATTATAATTTATATAGCTATACAAAACTTGTATTAGTTTCCTAGGGTTGCCGTAACAAATTACCACAAACAAGGTGGCTTAAAACAACAGAAATTTATTCTCTCAAGTTTCTGGAGGCTAGACATCTGAAATCAAGGTGGCGGCAGGGCCGTGCTCCCTCAGAAGGCTCTAAGGAAGATTCCGATCCTTGCCTCTTTGAGCTTCTGATGGCTCCAGGCGTTCCCTTGGCTTGTGGCTATGTGACTCCAGTCTCTGATTTGGTCTTCCCATGGTCTTCTCCTCTGTGCCCTCTCTCCCTTATAAGGACACTTGTCACTCGATTTAGGGCGCCCCTGGGTAATCTAGAGTGATCTTATCTCAAGATCCTTAACTTAATTACATCTGCAAAGACCCATTTTTTTTCGAATAAGGTCACATTCACAGGTTCCGGAGATTTGGGTGTGGACAAATTTGGGGCTTGGAGGGGCACCATTCAACTCACTGTAGACCTCTGCCACCTTGCATGCTTATTCTGTGCTCTTTCTCTTCATGTAGCTTTTGTGGGACTATATAAAACGTCAGCCAACATCTAACAGATATTTATGGAGAAGCTACTGTAAGCCAGGCCCTGTACTAGATGAATCAAACCAGGTAGGGTCTCTGCTCCTGTGGAACCTGAAGCTTGAAGTGCTTTAAAAACTAGGTCTTTTTAAAATTAAAAGTGTCCTTATAATTTTGAATAAGCAATATCTGCTTATGATAAAAAAATCTAAAATATCTAAGGGACATTTGACTGAATGCCTTCAGTTTGCCTATTTAATTTTTGTTTCCTAAAAATTTTAACATCAGTATTTCTTTAACTGAGCCACTTCTCAGCATTTATTTTTTCTGTTTCAACCCAATAGGAAGTTTGTGGTTGAGGTTTGCCTTCTTATATTCTTATGAACCTCGTGGAATTAAAAAAAAAATCTAATTGTTATTGTATCCTAGTGTCCATGGTGCCTCTTCTCATCTTTTCCCCTTTTTTTATAGTTTATGAACTATAAACCTGATATCGCCACTGAAGCTATTGCTTCGTACTTTACTGAGAAAGTCATGTGTGAGCACTGTTCTATTAAAAACAATACTGCTTACTCTGTCTTTTTTTTTAATCCCAGGAAGAATTGTCTCTGTTCTCCAAGACTAGACTTGTCATTTATAATCTTAATACTGATCCCTCATTTGTGCTTCGTCATTAATCCTCTTTCTCTCTTTTGCTTTAATATTTCACATCCACTTAATTTTTTTTCTCACAGCCAATAATCATGTTGACTTCCTCTTTTTTTTTTTTTAAAGGGAAAAGTAGCAAAAAATGATGCACAAAGAAAAAGACCTTTTCTAGCTTCTGCTGTTTTTGAAGCTTCTCTCCCTCCCTGGATTACCAGACTTCTTAAGGATTGGCCCAGCATCTTCGTTCCTGACCACTCACTTTCCTAAAAACCTTGCTGCCCTCGGAGGGTCCCGCTAACCTTAACCTCCTAGAGATTCTCATGCTGTACAACCTGTTGGTTTTGTTATTGTTCCCTTTCTTGAAATTCTCCTTAGGCTTCGTGCCACTGGTTTCCTTCTTCTCCCACTCTCTTCATTAAATCCTCCCAATCCCATTCAAGAACTTGTCCTTAGTAGTTTAATAAAATCTAATGATATACCTGTCATTTCCATGATCATTCTCTGGTCCTGGCCTCCATCCACCTCCACCTACCCTTGGGGTTCTGTTGTTTGGTTAGATTTCCTGCTGGTACCAGAGGCTCAGAGTAGACATTCCGTATTTAGCTGCCCCTGCTGATTTGTTCCTTCACCCATGTTTCTGTGTGCTGTTGATGGTACTTCCTTCTTGCTCTTTTCTCTAGGATTGAAACTTTGATGTCATCATTGACTCTTCTCTGCTTTTTCCCCTACTTAATCCTTTTAGGTCAGAAATATATATCTTCCTCATTTTTGTACCCCTGGGAGGTCCTTTGATGCTGGGCAGATAATCAATACATAGTAAACCTTTGATGAATCAAGTCATGTTGGTTTTTACCTTTGGATTGGTCCTCTCCACTCCATTCCTACTGCCATCACCATAGTTAGTTCAGGCATTTTCTGTCTATTGTACACATTACTATTAGGTTATTCTTTATCTAGTTCCCTTGTTCCAGACCAAACTTCATAGCCTGATACTTAAGACTTCGTGTGATCTGGTTCCAACCTAACTTTCTAGCCTTACTGATCATGCATTGTAAACTGCCATCAGTCTGAAGCACTTGCTATTTTTCATGTGCATCGTGACCTTTATGAGTTTCTGCTCAGGTCCATGCCGGACTCTCTTTCCCCCAGTCCTTCCATATGGGTTGATCTGAGTCTCCAACCCATTTTCCAAGGTGCATCTCAGATGCCACCTTTTCCAGGAAAGGTTCCCAGAATCCCTTACCGGAAGTGATCTCCCCCCCCCAACTCGCATAATTCTTGAGCTATACCTTACTAATGGCATTTATCCCTTTTATCTAGACATATCCTGACTAATTTCCCTTACTCGACTCTTTGCCACTTGAGATTAGAGACAATATTGGATTGTTTATATCCCAACGCATTTACTTACCTACTTAATAATTTATTATTTGAGTGAAACTCCTTAATAACCATTAAAGTGATACCTAACATACTGAGTAGTTCTATTTCCTATATTTTAATGTATGTTTATTATTATTATTATTACCATCATCATCATTATTTTTGGCTGCGCCACATGGCTTGCAGGATCTTAGTTCCCCGAGCAGAGATTCAACCCAGGCCACTGCAGTAAAAGTGCCGAGTCCTAACCACTGGACGGCCAGGGAATTTCCAATATATTTTAATATTTATTTAAGACTTCGGTTTAGGTGGACTGTTAAAAACAATTTTTTGTATTTTCTACATAAAGCAATAACTGTTGTAACTGCAGTTATGTTATGTGTGCATTTTGATAGTGAGCACTAGCTTCCCTTACTTGTTCAATTCCTCTTCCTCCCCAAGATTGGTTTTTATTTAATGTTATTAACCTTGCCCTTTGTAAGTCCGTTTATCCACTGATTTCTAAGAAGTATGTCTCTTGACAACCATATCTCTGTTTTTTCCTATATTTTTGCAGCTGTAAAGATGTGGCCAGATTCCTACAGACCTCCCAGTTTCAACAATTTTGTTTTTGCACTTGAGAAAAAACAGTTAACTAGGTAGTTACCTTTGTATTCTCTTCTGTTTCATTTTTCCTTACTTTCTGGTAGGTTTTAGGACCCTGGTTTGTTTTGAAGTTTAAAGACTTGGCGTATTGGTGTCCAGTGGTCTTTCTCTGAGCCTCATGTCCCGAGGATACCTTCTCTGGTCCTTCTCCACAATCCATGCCTGATGCCGTGATGATCTTGGGGCTGTGCTTCTTTTATTTTCCTGATGTGGTTCCCATGTTGCTGGCTTTTTAAATGTGAGACTTACAGTTCTCTTCAGAAGTGGGATCTTGGTGTTTGTTTTCTTCAAGTCTTACATTACCATTAATTTTTATAGTCTAGTGAGAGTCTATTCTAGACTGGTTTTGCTCTGATGCATTAATTCTCTTCCTTGTTTTACTGTGATCCTTACCACACCAGCAGCAAATGTTTCTGTTTTTTATTAACAGTTTATTTCTTCTGAAATAGCTGTTATTCACCTAGCTATGCTTAGTTGCAGCTCCTCAGGCCTTTCCCCCTTTTTTCTTCTTTGCACTTCTGCCTGTTTGTTCTTCTTTTTGGAGATGTGCCTGAAATTATTCTCAAGTGTCCCTCCCTTCCTCTTTTCTAAACTTTTCCCTCTTCCCTCCTTGGCTTAGCTCATTATTTTTGAAATTTATTTTCTTTGCTTCAGACCTTGGTAATTGTTTTGAGGGTCCTAGTTAGGATAAACACTGTATGTTATTATTTTAAAAATGCATTTCAACCTGCTCATGAAGCCAGATAGGGTCAGGGGTAGAAGAAACCACTCTGTTTTTTTTTTTTGTTTTGAGGCTCTCTGATAAAAAGATTGAGGAAGAAACAGAATGTTCTGGGTGAGATGGACTTTTTGTTCTCTATGTACATTTCATCCTATCCAGTGAGCACGGATAAGCATGTATGTTCTAGGGTCAGCAGTGTGATCGTCGGTATAGTTGATAATGTTCTTAAATTCTGGATAGCCATTGAATAGATACTTGTGTATTATGGCTTTTAGTTTTTAATGGTGACTCTAGGTAGAGGAAGAAAAAAGTGATACAGGCAGTATTTGCTTTCTACAATACTTTGAATGGAAAAAGAAGAAAGATGAGAGATTTAAAAAACATATAATTTTAATGGCTTTTCCACCAAGCAACTGGAAATCTCCCTCCTCAAGTTCTATTACATTTATCACAGAGAGCCTTTGAACTAGATAGTCTTCTGCAATTTTTCAGTGGAAAGATGGAGGTCTAAAGTTCACACAGCTTCTCAGAATTGGGTATGAAACCTCTTGACTCCCTCTCAGACACCCCTTCCATAGGGCAGGCTGCTGACCTACAATAGGTAATTTGTTTTTGGTGTGATGAGAACCAGCCTCTACTTGTGCAGGCAAGACCTGGAGGGTAATGAAATTTTGCCCAAAGTTCTTCCAGACTATTACCTCTGTTTTGTAGCCTCTCGTTTCCTTTCACTTCCAGCTTTTGCTGTGCGGTCTGTGCCAGTGATGACAAAGATTGTTACTGTCAGTTACACATCATTCTTAGCCTACTTGCTGTTTTCTTGCTCTGGATTCAAGTTTTTGAGTTGCCATGGGGCTCCCGACCCTGCAAGAGGGATCTCTTGTCTTGTCCTTGTCACAGAGCAGGCCCACTTCACTGGTGACAGGGTGGATGGTGGCCTCTCAGTGGAACTCGTGGGAGCTGTCTTTTGTTCTGATGCACATGAGGGGCGCAGTCATGTCTCTCCTGACATAGTGCCTGGGATTTGCCCACACAGCCAAACCTGTACTCTGAGCACGGTCGGAACAGCCTGTGGTCACGCAGCTTCCTTATGTCCCTTTAATGTCCCTTTAGTACAAGAAAGCAGCAGAATTTTCTTTCTGGGGTTCTGAATCATTTGTCCAGTGTGGCCCAATGTAAGGTCTTCATTGTACTACAGACGAATGCTTTGGGATGTGGAAAGTCATTGGTGCTGTTTGGGCCCTGGGGTCCCCATGCTCTGTGAGAAGCAGCAGTAGACACAGTGGCGGAGCTCTTGGTGCACGTTCACTCTATTTTGTGAGTGAAGGGCTCAGAATTAAATGCAGAAGAGGAGATTGTGTGACAGTGGTGACTTAACTGTGTTCTTTTATTTCTATTGAGCAATATATATATATTTTTTATAAATTTATTTATTTTTGGCTGTGTTGGGTCTTAGTTGCTGTGCACGGGCTTTCTCTAGTTGCAGCGAGCGGGGGCTACTCTTCGTTGTGGTGCGCGGGCTTCTCATTGCAGTGGCTTCTCTTGTTGCGGAGCATGGGCTCTAGGTGCGCGGGCTTCAGTAGTTGTGGCACTCGGGCTCAGTAGTTGTGCCTCACGGGCTCTAGAGCGCAGGCTCAGTAGTTGTGGCGCACAGGCTTAGTTGCTCCGCGGCATGTGAGAGCTTCCTGGACCAGGGCTCGAACCCGTGTCCCCTGCATTGGCAGGTGGATTCTTAACCATTGTGCCACCAGGGAAGTCCTTGCTTTAGCAGTATTAAGTTTTGTGTCTGTTAGATACTTGGAACTAGAATAGCCTCTCTTTCTTATTGATGAAAAATTTGAGAATTCTGATTCCTGTATACTTAGTAACTCTAGCTCTTGTATTTTTTTTTTTAATTTTATAAGTTTTATTGAGGGGTAATTTATTGAGCTATAATTCACATACCATAAAATTTACTCATTTAATATGTATAATTCAATGGTTTTTAGGGTATTTACAGGGTTGAATCAATTTTAGAACACTTTTATCACCCCAGAAGGAAATGCCATACCCACTGGCAGTTAATCTCATTTTTACACAGTCCCTCCAGACCCTGGTAACCTATGGATTTGCCTGTTCTGGACATTTCATATAAATGGAATTGTGCTAAGTGGTCTTTTGTGCCTGGTTTCTTTCACTTAGCATAGTGGCTTCAAGGCTCATCCACGTCTTTCTCTTGGATTTTCGTCACTCTCTGGGATGGTACAGAATGCTGATGCTGGTCTGTCTCCCATCTCGACTAGAGGAATAGTTCACAGATACATTAAAGAGCAACAGCGACAAAGCACTTCAAACAGAGACTTTCCTAGGTCTTCAGATGGGCCTCAATTGCAGGCGCTTAAGGGAGATGGTTTTTGTTCTCTGTATTAGTTCTCTATTACTGCAGAACAAATTACCCCCAAACATAACAGTTTAAAACAACAACATTTATTATCGCACAGTTTCTGTGGGTTAGGGGTCTGAGCACAGCTTAGCTGGATCATGTGACTGACTGCAGTCCTCTCAAGGCTCCGCCCCCTACCTCATTCATGTGGCTGTTGGTAGGATTCAGTTCTTTGCAGAAACCCCTCAGTTCCTTATGAGCTGTTGTAGGTTCTTTCCTTTGTGGGCCTCTCCATACAGCATGTCACAGCATGTCAGCTAGCTGCATCAGAGTAAGCAAGCAGGTGGGCGAGAAAGAGGGCCAGCAAGACAGAAGACACGGTCCCTCATACCCTGAGCACAGCAGTGATGTCCCATCACTTGCCATATTCCATTCATTAGCAGCATGTCACCGGATCCACTGCACGCTCAAGGGGACGTGATTATACAGGAGGTGAATACCAAGAGTCTAGTATGGCAAGGGGCAGGGCGGTGGCGTTTTAGAAGCTGCCTACCACAGTCTCCTACTCTGTTACTGAGCAAAAGTCTTCTGTATATGTTTGTGATGCCTCACCTGGTGTCTGAGAAGTGGATTGTTGATTTCCTTGATTGCAGAGATTCTGTGGCGAAAAGGCATCTGAAGTGTTCTTAAGAATATGGTAAAATTCGTTTTGTGAGAGAGCATTTGTGATAGTTAAAAAGGGGCTTGGACATCTCAAACCATAAGTTTAAAAAACAAGATAGAGGAGAATACAAAGTGAGTATGGTATTCTCTTCCCCACCCTCCCCACCAGTCTAGGTTCAGAGATGGGGGAATATCAGCCAGCAAGACAGAGAAGAATCAAAGGAGGTGGGACTGGGGTTTAAATGGGTCCCTGATGTGGAGCCCGGCAGCACTGCCCCTTGGAGCTGCGGGGTACAAAGGGGCTGCAGCATGATCGAAACCCTGACTGCCCATCTCAGACGGACATTGGAAGATCCGAGGGCTGGAGAGACTGTTGTTTGCCTTATGTGCTAATAATTTGTCAGCTATTCACTTGAGAGACTTTTCTGCTAAATTGGTACATCTTTTCTCTCTACCCTGAGATGACAGGATGACATTTAGTTTCATTTCCCTCATTTTTGTCTTATGACATTTTGACAAAATAATTCGTCTTTGCTCCATCCCCACCCCCCAACCCCCAGTCCTTGGTCTTGGAACACCACTTGCTGGCAGTTGCTCTTCTTTTCTCTCCTTTTGCTCAATATTTGTTTTCATGGAACCCTGCTGTGCCTATATAGTTCTTTAGAGCTTACTTTTGAAAATTGTCCCCTTTCATACTCTTACAACATTGTGACTCTTCTCTAGTTCCTTGACTTCTTTTTTTGATGGTGGATTCTAGTGTTCTAGCGCAGAGAACAGGGTGATAAGGTGAAATCGTGTCCTTTGCTCCTGATATGAACTTAAAGAAAAACCCATAAAATATTTCAAACTTGAAGAAAGTACAGAGAATAATAGACCAGAATACTCATGTACCCTCCACTTGGATTTATGAAGTACTAACCTTTCCTGTGTTATTTTTTGCCCCAGATTTTTAAAGAATTTATTTATCTACAATATCCCTTTCAAAATATTGTATTGACGGACATGTTGGCTATTTGCATATTTTGCTATTATAAACACTGCTATGATGAATGTTTCCTTGTGCTTGTGGGCAAGAGTTTTTCTAGCCATAGATATCTTTAAAACAGACTTCTGTGGGGAGGTGAGGTGTGGGTGGAGGGAGAGAAATAAGTGAGGGGGATTAAGAGGTGCAGATCTCCAGTTGTAAAATAAATGAGTCGTGGGTATGAAATGTACAGTGGGGGGAATATAGTCAGTAATTATGTAATATCTTTATATGGTGACATACTGTAACTAGACTTATTGTGGTGATCATTTTGAAATGTATAGAAATATCAAATCCCTCTGTTGTATTACAGTAGCTAACATAGTGCTGTAGGTTGATTATACTTCAAAACCAACCAAAGAAACAAGCCCATAAAAAAAGAGATCAGATTTGTAATTACCAGAGACGAGGGATGGGGGGAAGGGGAATTGGGTGAAGGAGGTCGAAAGGTACAGACTTCCAGTTATAAGATAAATAAGTAATGTGATGTAATGTGCAATATGAATAATATAATTAACACTGCTCTATGTTATATATGAAAGTTAAGAGTAGATCCTAAGGGGTTTTTTCATCATAAAGAAAATATTTTTCTTCTATTTTAAAAATTTTGGGGACTTCCCTGGCGGTCCAGTGGTTAGGCTCCGCTTTTTTTTTTAAATTTGCCACACGGCATGCGGGATATTAGTTCCTCCACCAGGGATTGAACCCGAGCCCCCTGAAGTGCAAGCACGGAGTCCTGACCACTGCACCGCCAGCAACGTCCCTGATGGATATTTTCTATAACTTACTAAGTATCATTTCATGCTATATGTAAGTCAAATCATTATGCTATACACTTTAAACTTATACAGTGCTGTATATCAATTATATTCCAATAAAACTGAAAGAAAAAAAACTGGGTGATTGATAAGCAAAACCATAAGTGATAAACACTTCTGTAGTATGTTGACAAGGAAATGTTACAGCCATTTTTCATAACGTTACATGAAATAGGGGAAAATGCCTTTTGTGACAGCCATTTAGATGGAAAAATGTTAACTCATGCTGCCTTTCACTTTTGGATTAATACTAGTGTGGCATTTTTTTTTTTTTTTTTTCCGGAACAGATACTTGTATGACTAGAAGGGAAACTGATGGCATATTGGAATTAGCAAAATCTACTTTCATGTGATAATTTAAGAAAATATTCACCACATACTTCTCTTACTTTTCTCTGTGGTCTTGTTTATTCCTGTCTAGGGGTAATCAGCAAAACCCATATTTATTATGTGTCATACTAATCTCTAAGCAAGAATTTTTTTAAGCTTTTATCATGGAAAGTTTCAAACACACACAAAAGTAGAGAAAATAGTACTGTGAACCCTCAGGTATGCATCACTGAGCTTCAACACAGTGGACTTTCTTTTTAGCAAGATTTTCAATTGTGATGCTAACATTAGTTTTATATTTAGAAAGTCTTATATTCAGGGTAACACAAAATTAACATTACTCATTGGGAGAATTATTTCAGTATTCCTATGAGGTAAGTGGCAATTGTTTAGAGGACTTATTACTGTTATTATTATTAGATTTAAAAGTTGTCCTTTTAATATAATTTTGCTAATTTATGGATGGATTGTGAGTTTCTTCTCTCCATTAGTTGCTCAGGGTAAAGGTCTGTTTGGCCAGTCTTCTCTTTAACAGGGAGATTGTCCACAAGCTTTGTAAAGTGTGACGTAAGTCCTTCAAAATGCTTTGATACAAAAGTTAGGAAACTATTCTAAACACTTAGAGGACTACATTTTAAAAATGAAACACAGGGACTTCCCTGGTGGCCTAGTGGTTAGGATTCTGGGCTTTCACTGCCGTGGCCTGGGTTCAATCCCTGGTCGGGAACTGAGATCCCACAAGCCGCACGGCACAGCCAAGAAAAAAGAGAGAAACACGGGTACAAGCTAGTAATATCCCCTGGTACTGCAGTGTTTGTGGAACTATAGATCCAGGGACTGTATAAATTCACTGTCTGAGCTGTACTGCATGAGTTTCTTGTGTGCTTGGATTCCAGATAGCAGTGGTCATGGGCTCCTGTACAGCAGGAGGAGCTTACGTGCCTGCGATGGCTGATGAAAACATCATCGTACGCAAGCAGGGTACCATTTTCTTGGGAGGACCTCCCTTGGTAAGAAGCTAGTTGCTTGTTTGTTTCTTTTTGGTAAGAACATAGTCTTGTTTGCTTACTTGCTTGCTTGATGGAAGTAAAACATGCATAATATGAAATTTACCATTCTAACCATTTTTAAATATACAGTGCTCTGGCATTAAGTATATTCACTTTGTTGTGCAACTATCACCACCATCCATCTCCAGAACGTTGTTATCTTCCCAAACTGAAACTCTGTCCCCATTAAACACTAACTCCCTATTCCCCACCTCCTTCACTGCCCCGACAACCATGATTCTACTTTGTCTATGAATTTGGCTCCTCTAGGAACCTCATTTAAGTGGGATCATATAATATCTGTCCTTTTGTGTTTGGCATATTTCACTTAGCAAAATGTCCTCAAGACTTATCCATGTTGTAACATGTTTCAGAATTTCCTTCCTCTTTAAGGCTGAATAATACTCCAATGTATGTACATACCACATTTTGTCTGTTTATCCATCAGTGGACTTTTGGGTTGCTTCCACTTTGGGGCTATTTGGAATAATGCTGCTGTGACCATGAGTATACAAATATCTGTGTGAGTCCCTGCTTTCATTTCTTTTGGGTATATACTCAGAAGTGGAATTGCTGAATCATGTGGTAATTCTATGTTCAAATTTTGGAGGAATCACTTCATTCCTCTTTATGGCTGAATAATATTTCATTGTATGGATAGGCTGCATTTTGTTTATCCATTTATCGGTTGATGGACATTTGGGTTGTTTCCACTTTTTGGATATTATGAATAATGCTACTATGAACATTCATGTATAAGTTTTTATATGGGTATGTTTTCATTTCTATTGGATATAAACCTACAAGTACAATTTCTAGGTCATATGGTAGCTCTAAGGTTAACATTTTGAAGAATAGCCAAACTGTCCAGAGCATATTTTACATTCTTGCCAGCAGTGTGTGAGGGTTCTGATTTCTCTACATTCTCTCCAACACTTGTTACTGTGTGTCTGTTTGATGGTAGCCATCATAGTGGGTGTGACATGGTACCTCACTGTGGTTTTGATTTTCATTTGCCTAATGGCTAATGATACTGAGCATCTTTCATGTGCTTGTTGGCTATTTGTATATCTTCTTTGGAGAACTGTCTATTCAGATCCTTTGCCCATTTTGTAATTGGGCTCTTGTCTTTTTTATTGAGTTGTAAGAATTCTTCATGTGTTCTGGATACAAGTCTCTTATCAGATGTATGATTTGCAAATATTTTCTTCTATGGGTTGTCTTTTCACCCTCTTGATGGTATTTTCCTTTGAAGCATAAACGTTTTAAATTTTGATGAAGTCCAATTTTTATATTTTTTTCTTTTTTTTTTGCTTGTGCTTTTGGTGTCCTATCTGTGAAGGTATTGCCTATTCCAAGGTTGCAAAGATTTAATCCTTTGTTTTCTTCTAAGAGTTTTATAATTTTAGCTCTTATGTTTGGGTCTGTGATCCATTCTGAGTTGTTTTTTGGTGCGGTTTCAGGAAGGGGTTCGACATTTTTCTGTACGTGAACATGCGTTTGTCTCAGCATCATGTGTTGAAAGGACTATCCTTTCCCCCTTGAATGGTGCTGGCTGAAGAAAAATACTTGTACTTATCTTTTCTTCTACTCAAGGTCAATAACAAACCAATAAATTGTTAAGTGAAAACAGCAAGGTGCTTACACATAGTGTGTTCACTTTTGCGAAAGTGAAGGGGGGAATTATACATTTGTAAGCTTGTATATGCATAAAGAAACTGGAAAAGATAGAGTAAATGTTGTTTAAACGCAGAGGAGGTGAAGCAGGGTGGGAGAGAGACCTTTGACTTTCCGAGTCTTGTGAAAACATTATCTTTTCAAAAGGTTAAGTCCCCCCACCCCCCAAGAAAAAAGAGTTAGAATAGCTATGAGTGGTGCTCTAAATTTTTAATACTAGCAAGCTTTATGCATCACTGGTAGGGCAGCTACATGATTTGCAGACCCCAGTGCAAAATGAAAATATGGAACCCTTTGTTCAAAAAGGAGAAAACTACTGTTAAAGATACTAAAATATGAAACATGTTCCCTTCTTCTGTGGTCTTTCTACCAGTCATGGTGTTTTTATTTGTTATTTAATGACAGGCCCCACCCCCCCCGCCCCCACCCCCGCCAGGCATCTCTACTTCCCATGGACCCACCATGTCCCCAAGGATGTGCTGCCTCCATGTGAGAATGTGCTTGGTACCCAGATAGGGAACGAGCAAAAGGCTAGCCTTTAGCATCCCCCCCGGTGCCCCCCCAACACACAGAGTGGCCTGTTGGAGAGCACACCTCAGCACTGCCAGCCCAGGACAGTGATGGAGCTGCCATGCTCTTCCCTGAGACACCATGGGGGGCACACCTGACCTCTGATCCTCCCTACACCTGTGTCAGGCCCCCACTGGGGGCGGGTGTAACAGGTGCTAGGCAGGGGTGGGGAGGAGAAGGTAGGGCAGGACCCAGGGCCCAGGCACCAGTCAGCAGGGAAGCAGGGAGCCAAGAGCCCATCCCAGGGAGATGGGGGGAGGCAGACTGCACAAGATCTGAGGCTCTAAACCTCAACACACATGCTCCATTGTCCCATCAGACTTCACTTACAGAACACAAATTCAAAGATAAAGTTAGTTAGACTTTCACTAGGGTGACCACTGAGCATTAAACCCCAAGCACAGGGCCCTTCTGAGAGTGGGGCCCTGTGCAACTTCACTGGCCACCTGCCCGTGATGCAGGCACTGAGGACTGGATTATGTCATCCTCGGCGCTTCCTCATCTCTCCTTTGGACGTCTCCATTGTGATTTCCAGGAAAGCAGTTGTCACCCTGCTTTGCTTATGTCACAACATGATCCTAGGCTTCAGAGTGATAAAGAGAGGCTGGGTGAAGACACAGGTAATTTCTACTGATTACAACAAAACATCCCATTACGTAAGTAAAATCCAAGAATATTAAATAGGTAAAAAGAATAATGTCAAGGAACTTCTAAAACTATAATAAACCTACAAGTGGAGTAATTCAGCCATAAAAAGGAAAGAAGTTTTGACACATCCTACAACATGGACAAACCTTGAAAACATTGGGCCAGACACAAAGAACAAATATTGTATAGTTACCCTTCTCTGAAATATGTAGAATAGGCAAATTAATAGAGACAGAAAGTAGATTGGCTGTCGCCAAGGACTGGGACGGGGTAGAATGGGGAGGGACTGCTAATGAGTATGGGGTTTCTTTTGGGAGCGATGAAATGTTCTGGAATTAGGTGGTGGTGATGGTTGTTATACAGCCTTGTTAATATAATAAAAACCACTGAATTGTATTCTTTTAAATGGTAAATTTTGTGGTATGTGAATCATATCTTAAAAAGTAAGTTTATTGCTTCAAAAGTCTGTCAAGGAATTAATCTGGTTTTGGAATATTAACACAAGTTTATTAAAAAGAGTACGTTAAAAGATGTTATACTTTGATGTTAAATAAGTGTATTTTCCAAATGATTGTGTTAATTTTTAATAACTTTTACTGAGGATCAGATAAGCCTGAAGAGCTGCCTTTTCAAATGAATTAAAAGTCTCAAGGCATTATTCAAAAAGCCTACAGCATAATATTAAATATTATTCTTCAATATTTCTCTAGCTATGTGTGATAGCAATCGTTTGTTAATTTACCTATGTGTAGTAAACTTTCCTGGGTAATTCTTGTTTATTTTTCACTAGAGAATAAGTAAAGATATGACTAAAATTTTAAAACATCTTTTTGGGAATATAGGTAGTGTCATGATACTGAAATAATGCTGTTTTCAAGAGAAGATTTTGTCTAAAGGTCAGCATTACAATGTCTATTCAGTGGATTCAGATTTAACTTGTGCCTCAGAAAGAAGCAACGTAGCAGCTGAAGTCTGCAGTTCTGTTAGAGAACTAAACCTTGTTCAGTAGTCTACCATCAAAAGGCTGTATTTACAGGTAGAAAAAGAAGCAGCAGCAGCCTTATCTGCTTGAGAATTCTAAATTTTGATGCTTGTTTCACTGAAAATTGAGAAAAGGCTTTGTAGGTTTCACACATAATGTGAGGTTGTAGCTTTCAGTAGCTTAACGTGGTTGGAAAAAAATGCATACTAATAAGATAAATTTTTTTAACTTTTTATTTTATATTGGAGTATAGTTGATTAACAATGTTGTAATAGTTTCAGGTGTACAACAAAGTGATTCAGTTATACATAAACATGTATCTATTCTTTTTCAAATTCTTTTCCCATTTAGGTTGTTACATAGTATTGAGCAAAGTTTCCTGTGGAATAAGACAAATTTTTGAAGGAGTTTTTTTGTTCTCCTACCTTTTGTTTATCATCCAAACTTGTTACTTAATAGAATGAGCAGTTTTCATTTTCTCTTGGACTTTTATCATCTTTATACATATCACAGTTTCAAACATGTTGTGGGTGTTCCATAAATATTAACTGATGACAAATCTTTATTTTTTCAGTTGATATCAGTCAGTTCCCTGAAAATGAATTATCATATGTCAGACGTTTATTCGTTTTTACAACTTTAAATATCCAGACACCTCTTATAAGTAGTTATTGTCTGGACTGAATGTTATTTTACACCAAATTTTTTGGGAGGAAGAGAATCAAGAATTTAGTTCTGGGGGTGCATAATTGGAGGTGAAAAATTTAATTACCTCTCCCTGTGGACTAATATTTTATTTAAGACAGAGCTTTTGATGTAGTGAATAAGTCATTTCTATGCTGTATTTTAGATTAGTGTTCCTTATTCTAATAAAAGCTTTTCTTTTATTACTTGAAGAAAAAGAAACAAATCGACCACCCCAAAGAAGTAGGAATCAATAAATGATTCCTAAGGGATCAGGTTGGCATTTAGCATTAAATGATTTTTCTTGCTTTTTCTTGTTCGAATTTCTCAGGCTATAACTGTCATTCTTTTTTAAAATTATTATTAATTAATTTATTTATTTTTGGCTGTGTTGGGTCTTAATTGCTGTGTGTGGGCTTTCTCTAGTTGTGGCGAGCGGGGGCTACTCTCTGTGCGGTGCGCGGGCTTCTCATCGCGGTGGCTTCTCTTGTTGCGGAGCACGGGCTCTAGGTGCGCGGGCTGCAGTAGTTGTGGCTCGCGGGCTCTAGAGCACAGGCTCAGTAGTTGTGGCGCACGGGCTTAGTTGCTCCGCGGCATGTGGGATCTTCCTTGACCAGGGATCAAACCCGCGTCCCCTGCATTGGCAGGCGGATTCTTAACCCATGCGCCACCAGGGAAGTCCCTATAATTAAGTCATTCTTAATTTATTACTTAAGGTTTCTTTCTTTTTGGTCATATTATGCTGAATCTTAGATGTGGGTGATCATGGAGATTTTTTCCCCCATCTTAAAGATATTATACCTTTAAGAGTTTGTTTTTGATAGTCACTGGAATTTTTCAGCAAAGGTGAAAAAATAGCGTTACTTCAATATATGTATTGTGTCCAAAGGTGAATAAATCACAGTTTCTGCCATCAAGGAACTCACAGTATAGAGGAGAGGACAGAGACACATGCAAATTACTGACATATAGTATGGTAGGCGCCATGTTGGAGGTGTAGGTGGAATGCTCTTGAACCACAGATGAGCAAACATTGCTCTGTTAAAACCATGGAGTGTTGTTAATGGTTAAAAGGCCTGGGCAGGTCAGGGAAAGCCACACAGAGCAGACAGGGCTTGAAGGATAATTGGGGATTCACCGGGTGGGTGAGAGGGAGAAGGGAGCCCAGCAGTAGGCTCAGCATGTGCACAGACACAAAGGCTTTAACATGGGTGTGGAGGCAGAATAATGTAGGGGAAAGAGAGTGTGCTTTCAGACCAGGAATGTCTGGGTTCAAATCAGGTTCCATCCCTTGCTCAGGGGCTGTGGGCAAGTTCCTTAGTGACTGTGGGTTCACATTTCTCGTCTGTAGAC
This sequence comes from Balaenoptera borealis, assembly GCF_965194805.1. Lineage (NCBI taxonomy): Eukaryota > Metazoa > Chordata > Mammalia > Artiodactyla > Balaenopteridae > Balaenoptera > Balaenoptera borealis. Next base: position 57,617,589 of record NC_138867.1, read on the forward strand.
TAGAGACAATATTATCTAGGTTTACCTAGGTGGGTGGGATGAGAAACAAAATGTCTAGTTCTATGGAAGAAAGAATGGTAGATATAATCAGGTTAGGAGGTGTGTAGGACAGCATTTTAATACAGTAATTCCCCTACATACGAACCTTCAAGTTGCGAACTTTTGAAGATGCAAACGTGCCCCTGTATGTCAGCTGTTGTACTGTACTACTGTACTTTTCAAGGTACTGTATTGTAAGATGAAAAATATTTTCTTTATTTTTTGTGTTTGTTTGTTTTTTATGTATTATTTGTGTGAAAAGTATTATAAACCTATTACAGTATAGTACTGTATAGCCGATTGTGTTAATTGGATACTTAGGCTAACTTTGTTGGACTTAACGAACAAATTGGACTTACGAACACGCTCTCAGAACGGAACTTGTTTGTTTGTAGGAGACTTACTGTACCTCTGATGGAGAAAACTCACCATTGACTTTTATCCTTGTTGTAGGTTAAAGCAGCCACTGGAGAAGAGGTGTCAGCTGAGGATCTTGGAGGTGCTGATCTTCACTGCAGGTGAAACAGAAGCAGTTGTTTCTTTCCAGGATTGATTGTCACTTGTTTGTTTAAAAGAAGTGTTAAATTATTTTTTCCAGGTGTTAAACTTGCCAGATCAAACCAGTTTATTTGTTCTAGATCTGCTCTTTTAGGGTCCAATTCTTTAGAGTTCCATTTCTAAGCAAGAACATCAACGTTTTCATTATAGCCTAGAAAGACTGGAGAAACAGGTTTCTTATTTATTTAACAAACATCCATTGAGCACCTGTTATGTGCCAGGCACTGTTTAGGTATTTGAGATAATAAGATAGACATTGTCTTTGATCTCAAGAAGCTTATAGTCTAGTCAGAGAGGTGGGCAATAAAGAAATAATCACCAAAAAATTATATAAATATGTATACATGATAAGGGCTACAAAGAAGTATAGGCATATAGAAGGTGGGGCTAACCCAGTGGTGTGCAGGCATTATGCCTTTGTTTAATTAACACTTGTTAAGTGGAGCACAGGGTGCTGGATAGTGAGCCGTGGTTCAACAACAGACCACAAGAGAATTTGAAATAGAGAAGTTTATCAGTCACAGGTCCCGGAGGAAGTACACAGCACACCTTGAGGGGCCACATGAGGCGGTCCAGGCAGAGTGCCCAGAGAGAGAGACAGGACCTGGGGTACATGTTTTTATTAGGGTCCATGGTTGGAGTGATTTGGGGTCCCCTGACTACAGCTGGATTGGTCAATCAAGCCAGAAGATTGGGATATTGGTAAGTTCCATGGGGATTTTATCTAAGCATACAGGTGCGGAGAGGCAGGGGAGACTGTTGATCTTAAGGGCTGTTGGGGAAGTCATATGAGGACTTACATTTGCTTGTGACTGAGCTGCTATCTAGGGCTTGCTTGAGGGCTAGTGTCCATTGAAGGTCCATGCAGGCTGCTTGCAATGCCGGGGAAAAGCTTAGCTAAATGCTCAGTAGCAGGTAAATGCTTAGCCGATTCACTGAGGAGGGAAAATGTCCGCTTTGTGGCATCTGCCAATATCTGTGGTATGAATTATGCCGCCATAGCTGATTTTAAGCTACCAGCGGGACACCACTGAACGTGGAATCAGGAAGAGATGCACACAGTTGGCTCTCGTGAGTCAGGCATGAGCCGCTCCATCACATCGCTGGTCTTCCCATTTCAGGTTAGAGTTCAGGAGTAAGAAGATCATCTACCTCCTAGAATTTTGTGAGAATTAAATGAGATGGTATGTGTAAATTGCTTGAAACAATACCTGCTTTAAAATAAGTACCTGTAATTGTTAACTGCCATTATTATTATGGTTTACCATCGTAATTGGTCATTAAATGTTTTGGACTTTTTCTTTTATGAGCAATTAGGAAACCATCAAAGAGTTTTAAGGAGAGATTGTGTTATTATTAAACATTTCATTAGGAAAAAAAAAAATCCCTCTGTCTGCTAAATGGAGAATGAATGCTTAGAGGGTTGGCAGTAGTGTGTGTGAGGGACCAGTTGGGTGGTTGTATCAATAGCATACAACTATTGCTAGAGTTGGGTGAGAGGTGCCGGTGGCTTAGATAATTATGGTGGTAGTGAACGGAGGAGGGGAGTAATCAGATTTGTGCTCTATTTTAGCGGTGGAATTGAAGGACTTGTTGATGGATTTCATATATGGGGCACAGTAAAGTGAGGTGACAAAGATGATAACATAAAATGGTTTCATTTCCTGAGATTGGGAAGACGGGGGGAGGGGCAGGGTTGGGGATAGGGCAGGGGGATCAAGTGTTGCTTTTGAACCTGCTAAGTTAGAGATGATCCAGACATCCAAGTAGAGATGCCGAATAGGCAGTTAACTGTAGGAGTCTGGAGCCCAGATCCGTGCTCAAGAACCATCAACAGAGAGGTGGAATTTAAACCATAGGACTAGGTGAGCTCACCCTGAGGTGAGTGTAGATAAGGAAGAGGGCCCAGGACTAGACCCTAAAGAACCCAGACATAACTGACAGGTAGATCTAACCATTGAGCTCGGTGGCCTGGGAGGTGCAGTAAACCTTTCTTTGCTTTGCCAAACCAGGGAGGCAGGTGACTGTGGGAGCAGTCTAGTAGGTGGGAGACGGAAAATAGGTACATTTCCACCCTCCTATCAAAGAACACTGCCTTGCCTTTTGAAGAGTTGGCTAAGGAACCTACCTTTGCCTCAGTTTTTCATTCACTCCTTTCTTTTTGAGCAATTATTTGTGGATAGATTGATTGTACTAAGTGTTATGAGTAATACAGAAAAATGTCAGGCCTAGTCCCTGCCCTCAAGGATTTATAATTTAACTCGGCAGGTAAGAGATATAAATGAATGAACTAAAAAACAATTACAAAACAAATAAGCTATTATGCTTCCGGTTTTACAACTAGAGGCAAAAGGAGGAATGATTAAGGGAAGAGCTGGAGCAGAATTGAGGTAGGCAGAGAAAAGCTTGGAGAGCTTGAGTTTTCTGCCTGGGTTTAAACAGAAGACTTGCTTATTTCAGTGAACACTACTATGAGCAGAGGTGTAGCATTTCTCTCTTATCTGGCCATTTACTGACCATTTCAGGGAGACAGTGAAGTAGATGTTTCAGCCTGGAGAGAGAGAGGATGCGGGTAGAATAGAAACAGGACAAAGTGGGCTGCCACTGTTTGTAGGTGCTTAATCAGGGGAAGGAGATGAAGATAGTATTTGAGGAGCATTAACTAAAAAAATTTTTTTGACAGTTTAAAAAAAGTCATCTGGTGCCCATAAAAGGTGTAGGTGGTATATCAAGTGAGGCGTGTAGGTTCTAGGATTCATCTTCCATTTGCCTCACTTGTTACCCTTGTGACTAGACAAACTACATAACTTCCTGGAGCCTCATTTCCTCATCTGTAAAATGAAGATATGAATCGTTCCTGTGTCACAACACAGTGTCTGTGGCATACTAAGTGCTCTATTACTTTTAGCTATTATCATTCATAATAGCCTGTTTAAAATCATGGGACAGTGGTTAGATGGTGATGGCTTTTTTGGGAACAGTGTCATAAAATTTACTAGTCACAACTTGCTTTGGGTTCTCTCTGTCATTGTAAATACGTATTTGTACGTCTCCGATTCGTCATCCTTCATAGTTAATTTGACACAAAGCTTTACATAGTAGAGTGTCTCATCAAAAGTTTTCCCTTTCCTGTTGTTTTGGTAAATGCTAGACAGTTTTTAAAAGAAGACATTATAGGACTTCCCTGGTGGTGCAGTGGTTAAAAATCCGCCTGCCAATACAGGGGACACGGGTTCGAGCCCTGGTCCAGGAAGATCCCACATGCCGCGGAGCAACGAAGCCCGTGCGTCACAACTACTGAGCCTGCGCTCTAGAGCCGGCGAGCCACAACTACTGAAGCCCACGTGCCACAACTGCTGAGCCTGCGCGCCTAGAGCCCGTGCTCCACGACAAGAGAAGCCACCGCAATGAGAAGCCTGCGCACCATAATGAAGAGTAGCCCCCGCTCTCCACAACTAGAGAAAAGCCCATGCACAGCAATGAAGACCCAATGCAGTCCAAAATAAATAAATAGTTATTAAAAAAAAAAAAAAGGCGGCATTTTATTTTAAATATTTACTGATTTGGAAGCAGTCCCTTCTGCTTTTCTTTGCTTACTGAGTTACTACAGTGTAGCTAGAAGTCAGCAATTGTAGCTGATATTTGTGAAGCATTTGGAAGACAGGGTCAGTTGTAAAACGTCCTACTAAATTAAAGAAACTTAAGGGTCTGCTATTTGCAAAGGGTTGGAGGACTATAAAGAGGAGCACACATGGTCCTTGCTCTTGTTGAGGAGCACCCAAGCCCGAGGGGGACAGTGACATGAAACCACTGTGAGAACCCAGTTCTAAGACGTCGCCTAAGGAGTTGGTGTTTTCCTTAGACAAGACATCAAAATTTAGATTGCTGCAGCTTAGTTCTTACTCATAAAATGAACTAAAATTCTGTTTTTTTCAGGGGTTTTGTGTGTGTGTGTGTGTGTGTGTGTGTGTACACACACACATATATATATATATATATTTTTTTTTTTTTTTTCTATTTTTTGGCTGTGCTGCGTGGCATGTGGGATCTTATAGTTCCCCGACCAGGGATCAAACCCGTGCCCCCTGCAGTGGAAGCGTGGTGTCTTAACCAGTGGACTGCCACTGAAGTCCCTTTAGGTGTATATTTTTGCCTGACTTCATAGTTTTTTTTTTTTTAATACTTTATTAGAAAGTCATAGTACATCTACAAGTGAAACAACAAGCCATCTAATTGGAACCAGAGCACGCCCATGCTTTATTCACGTTGCACTTGAAATTGAGCAGGCCCTTACCACAGTTCCATGTTATCAATACCCATTTTTACCATTGATCTGAGGAACAGCGTTTTCAAGCCTTCGTGTGTGCTACCTGCAGCAGCTTACTCTTGGGGTGTAACTTGGTAAGGAAGGCCTCAGCAGTCTCTCAGAAATGAGAGGCCATAGTTGGCATCTTCACTGGGGCCTCAGTGAGGTACGAACACTTTTTGTTGTTACCAACTACATCACGAAAGCATGCCAGCTGTGGTTGAACTTTATCATATGCGATTTTGTCTGAGGTGTATGGGATGAGCATTAAATAAGGCCCTGTGGTCCAGTAGAAGAAGGTCAAGATTGAAAAATAGAAGGTGTGGGTTCTTATGCAGGTACTGGTGGTCCTAGGACAAGGTACTTAACTTTTGTGTACCTCAGTTTTTCCTGTTTGTAAAACAAGGTTAATACTGTTTTGCCAGGGACGTTATGAAGATCAAATTAGATGACAGTTATTAAAGTGTTTTGGAAGTAAAAAGACGTCATCCTTAGATGAGAGAAGATACTTGGGGTTTAAGATTTAATTATTTTCCTTTTCCCTGTTCTGATTCTTTTAGTGTGCTTTACTCTGTAGAAAGTCTGGAGTAAGTGACTACTACGCTTTGGATGATAATCATGCCCTTCACTTAGCTAGGAAGATTGTAAGGAATCTAAATTACCAGAAGAAAATGGATGTGAGTTGGATCTGTTCTTATATTTTTTATTTTCCCAAAGCATTTTGGCTTATGTCACCTTGAAATAATGTCTTTAAATAGGCTAATGTGATTGTTCTATATTTCTGCAGGTTACCATTGAACCTTCTGAAGATCCTTTATTTCCTGCTGATGAATTGTATGGAATAGTTGGAGCCAACCTTAAGAGGAACTTTGATGTCCGAGAGGTGTGTAAAGTGGAACTGTGAGCTGTAAGCTATGCTATCATAGTTTATGACGTGTGTTTAAACTTTGTTTGAACTATAAGCTGTGTGTATCCATTTTCAAGGCTGAAGTCTGTTTTAGATATGTTCATCCCTAAACTAAGGGACTGTTGTGGGTCTCAGTAAGGAGTGACATATAAGGGAAAGATATCTTACTAAAAGAGAGAGGGGGGAAAACCTCTTAATTACTGGAAAGTTTTCATTGCACGATGACTAAGCTTGCTTTGTTCATAACTCCATATTCCTGTGGACATTAGGAATGATGTAGCGCAACTTTATAATTTCCAGCTATTTCTTTTTTGGGTTCTTATTTTGCGAAATGGATGAAATGTCAGTAAGTTGTTGAAAGGAAAAAACATACCCTTTTAGATCAATATGACATAAGCAAAGATTAGACATTTGATTGCAGTTGAAGATGTTGCTATGGTTACAGATTGTCTTCTGTAGTCTAGATTGACAATTTTTAGTGCTTGCATATAGCATGTAGTCTTTTATTTTGTTCAGTATCCATATCTGGTAGGATACTTTCTAAATTAGGAAATTGTCCTAATATCAGATTCTGTGCCTTAATATTTTGTTATGTTTTCCCTTGACTATAAAACTATTATGTACTAACTGTGAAAAATATAGAAAATACAGAAAAACATAAAATTGCTTGTAATTCCACCATGCAGAGAAAGCAGCCAGTATTTTGGTGTTTTGGCTTAGTGTGTATGTATACATTTTTATGTAGTTCAGATAGTATATACATATATACGTATATTGATATATATATATTTAATTCTACTTTTTCCGGTTTAAATTATAAACATCTCCCCATTATTTAAAACTTCTTCATGAAGTGTTTTTTGTGGTTAGGTCCTGATTCTTATACTAGTACCTGGTGACATGGTAGGCACTCAGTAAATATTTTTTTGGATGAATTGATGAATGAATGTAATACCCCACTTATGGATATGTACAAATATTTATTTAGGCAATACCCTATTATTGTTAGAGGGTCTTAAATGCTGGATTTTAATGGAACTTCAACTGGTACTTCACTTTAGCAAGGTAATTTAGTTAACTGTAAGTTTTAGAATTAGGTTTTTAGTTTGACTTTTTAATTAATTACAGGCACAGAAAAAAATGGCACTTACAATCTGATGTGCCTGAAAAATGAGTTGTTCTAATAGTCAAGTTTTCTAGGTGGCTAAGGATTCATTCTTTCAAGCATAATCACTTTTTTCATTTATTCGACAGTATTTATTGAGTGCTTTTTCCATGAAGGTATTGTTTCAGGCACTAGGGGTACAGAAATGAGCAAAACAGATGTGAATCCATGCCTTCATGGTAGTTCAATTTCATTTTAATGGATATCTTTTTATAAAGATAGACTTCTGCCTTCTTAAATTGTATCCTGGACTTCTACCTTTAGCTGACTCATGTTCATCATTGTGATGTTAATTTATTATATTTTTCTGTAATTACAAATAAGCCTTGTATGGAGGTCTTACTAGTATATGGAGCTGTGGGACAACATTGGGATATTAATTGAAAAACCCAGGTTCTAGTCCTTGTTTCCCTAGTCAGTGGTACTGGGGTTGAACCTCTCTGAGCATTGATTTCTGCTCCTGGAAATAGGAGTAGTGCCATATGATATGTCTGCTTCCTAAAGTTTGAGTCTTTGTGAAGATGGGTTAGTATATTTTATGTGGCTGAGTGGACTTCATCGTAAAGCAAATAGAAGGGGGTTTCACGTTAAGTGGCCCTAGGTTGCTCTGACCTTTTGAGTGGCTTTATCTTTGTGTGGAAGAATGGTCGTTGCTATGTGTTTGTTTTTCAAAAGGTGTAATTTTGGAGCCACATAGCACTTAGACAACTGTTATATCTACATTATGTTATTTGATCTTTCAGGCAAATAACTAAAATATAATTCAAAGTAAGCTATTCACTCATTTTTCAGCCTTTGCAGCTTATAAAATAAGGCTTTGATTGATGTGGTAAACAGGAAAAAGGAAGCTCAAACTGGATAGAAAAAATGATGTGTAGCATCTAAAATAGTTTCTGAAAAAATTTGAAATATGCTTCATGTTTAGAACACTTTGAAATAGTCCTGATGTATAATGATGAATATGGAAGATAAACTAGTAACTTTGATTCTGTGTAGATTAATTATATGTGTGTATGTGTATGTGTATCAGATTCAGAATCAGTGAACCTTTATTGAAGGCTTAATAATAATAGCTACCTTTTGATGAGTACCAGGCAATGTTATTAGCTCTTAAGTATTATTATTATTGTTATTACTTTTTTTTTTAAACAGATGAGGAAACTGAGCTTCAGGGATTTTAGGTAACCCAGCCTGTGACTCTAGTTTCCCAGTGGTAGAGCTGGGAGAAGCTGGGAGTCAGAGCTGGTTCTTCATCTCAGCATTATTTTCTTAGGTTCCTTTATTACTAGTTCATCACATCTTCACAACTTTGTTCCGTCTTTGCAGAAGTGAGAACCGAGACTCAGAGGGGTTAAATGCCTTACTCCAGGACACATAAATCATATGTTATACCCTAGGTTGGAGCCTAAGTCTTCTGACTCTAAGGCTGGACCTTGCTTTCTTTCTTCTTTTTTTTTTCTTAATATAATCTTTTAATTGAAGTATAGTTGATTTACAATGTTGTGTTAACTTCAGGTGTACAGCACGGTGATTCAGTTATATATATATATATATATTCTTTTTCAGATTCTTTTCCCTTATAGGTTATTACAAAATATTGAGTATTATTCCCTGTGACATGTAGTAGGACCTTGCTTTCTGATTGAATCCCTGACTCTCAGCCAATACATTTGACAGCCCCTGAAGCTCTGAGTCTAGCAACCAGCCCATGTAGTCTCTGTGCTTCTCTGGTATACAACATGTTGCTTTTATAGTGAAGTGTAAAATCAGGGCCCAGAATGACTTCAGGGCATTAACCATGCATGTCAAGTGAAATTCTACTGAGAAGACTTTCTGAGTAGGGTGAAATTTTGTGAAAGTGACAACTTCATTACAAATTTGTTTTCCTTACAAATAACTTGAATGCAAAAATTCTTTTATAATATAATTGCTCAGGGACATTGTTATTTTTCCTCTTAGGTCATTGCTAGGATCGTGGATGGAAGCAGATTCAATGAATTTAAAGCCTTATATGGAGACACATTAGTTACAGGTATAAAGATGAAGAACTGAAAATGTGAACATTTTATGCTGCTTTGAAAATAAGTGGTCTCTTGTCTCATGGCCCTGATGCACTTGGCATGAGCTTTGTTATTTAGAGAGGTATAAACGTGTGAGTCAGTACTCAAAAGGAGCTGTTTTGTGAAGATCACTTGTAGCTGAATGCCTTCATGGATCCAGAATTTAAAATGATGAGGGCAAGGTGCTCTGATCCAGACCATTATTCTGTGACTTTGTAGCATTAGCTGTATAAAAAGGCTCTTAGCATAGTAAAATTAACAAAAATATTTGTAGTTTTAAAAATTTCTCTGGATGACTATAATTATTTTGAAAATTTCAGCACTGTCTTCTTTATTCTTTAGTCTTCAGTTAGACTGTGAAGTTTCGTGTGATGTTTTCGTTTCCCAGAAGACTGTAGACTGAGTTAAACCTTCTCACCACCTCTTTGTAGGTCTTATGCTGATCCACACAAAGACTAGATTGAGAATACAGGACAGAATACCAAGTCTGAAAAAACAAAATAAGAATGTTTATAAAAGTTAATTCATTCACCTAAACTGTTACGTTTGTAGGCCTTTGAAGAAATATTTGAAACATAGACACCAGGTCCATAGTAATCTATCTTGGACAAATGGCAAAACAAATTTGGGCATTTTACTTGGTCTTAAAGAAGCTCCAAAATGTAGTAGTTAATCTGAAGACAGCATATCAGAGTAGAAAAAACAACTAGCTGCAAAAATCCAAATTGCAAATATACATTGAGGCTTAAGGATAAGTCACAGCAGTTTCTCCTGGTCTGATTTATGAGCAAGAGAAGGGTTCACACTGGAAGTGGAATTTATGTGTTTGTACTTAGGTGTTTAAGTGATTAAGAGCTTTTTCTTTGATATATAGACAGGATTTGTCACCAAATAGTTCAGGATGTAACCCTCATTGTGCAGCAGTTTAAAACAAGTCAGAAGTGTTTCTGCTTCTTTCCCAGAGACGGATGGGCTGTCTTTGTCATCTGTTTTTATGTATTTGCCCTGGACTTGCTAAAATGCTTATGGTACCTTTGCCCCCTAAAATACCAGCGGTAGATCTACCAGATGGCAGATCTCCATCTCTTCTTGTCTGTACTGGAATTCAAATAAGGTTTGGGGGCAGGGAGTGAGAGGGAGAAGAGAGGAATGAGAGGGTGAAGGGGGAAGGAGAGAGCATGAGGGGAGATGGGAGGATGAGAGAGTGAGGAGGCAGTAAGAGAGGATGAAAGGGGGCATGAGGGGGAGGGGCATGAGGGGGAAGGGGCATGAAAGGAAGAGGGAGGGATGAATGCGGGGGCCATGAGTGGGAGTGAGGAGGGAGAAGGACAGATTTTTCTAAGTATCAGGTGTCTCTGGCAGTTCTTACAGCTTTCCTCCTGCCCCTGCACTTGCCATAGGTGGGCCTAGGAGTTTCGTAGACATTTTGCTTTCTTGTTTGGCCCATAGGAAGTTGGTGAAGGTGCTCCCTCCATGGGTGACCCTCGTGTAGTGGGGCATGCGCCCTACTCAGCAGGACTAAGGGTGGATGGAAAGTTTAAACAGCTCACAGGGCAGAACACCTTCAGGGGTAGCACCGTGCAGCTGAGACACGTGCGAGGTTCCCAGCTCTTTTTGTGGGATGGGTCAGGACTCAGAGTGGATTGTTAGAACTTTGGGGAGGTTTGCCCCTCTCTGAATTGCCTCTGTAAGTGGCAGTGCCATTTAGGCTGTGTAGCCTAGGGTTTTGGCTGGGATTTTAGGTCTGAAAGACCAAGAGAAATCAAGGTGACCGGCAAATCAGTGTTTCATTTTAACATGTTAAATAAACATAAGGATTTAAAAAAATAAATCGAGACAAAGCCAGAGTAAAGAACAAAAATAAGTCTTAAAAATTTAGGTGTTCTGGCTTGTCAGTAGGTTGACATTCTCTCTTATCCATTCATTCTTCGAGCACCTGCTTTGTGTCGGGCGCCCCATGCCAGGGGCCTTAGTGGCAGCCTGTCCAAGCTTGAGCTTGGACACAGAGCCTGGTCCAGGAACTTTGGCATTGAGCTTCCTGTGACCCCTCTCACAAGCACAGTTTGTTGACACTTGGCTTCCAAGTATTTGACACCTATTTTTAGTCAAGTAGGTTTGTTGAAAATCACTCTTGGGAAGGTCTCTAGTCACATCCTTCATATTTACAAAATAGCCTCCTGGAATCACCTAAAGTGTCTACTTCACAAAATAACAGGGTTTTCTTCCCCCTTTTTCTTCTCTCTTATTTCTCTGTGTGTGTGTGTGTGTGTGTGTGTGTGTGGAGTGGAAGTGGTAGTGAGACAAAAACAAAACTTGTGGAAAGGAGAAAGAAAAAGATGCAAACAGAGAAAATGAAAGTGTAGTGATTTATTCTTCTTCTAAGCTTAACTGGATTTCTTACCTTAAACTCGGTTACCACCAGGCTTGACTGCATTCCTGCTTTTTAAAAAAGTTTGTCTTTGTTGAGTTTATCCCTTTTATTTCAAGGGCCTGTCATTACCTCAGGCGTTTTAAAGCAAGCTAGTCACCTGAAACTGGCTGATGGCTCTGAACATTGACCTTTAAAGGGATCTGTGTCTCTGATTTGTTCTATATCAGAATACCCTTCATGTCTGGTACATAGTAGGCACTCATATATGTTACATGAGTGAACGGATGACACACTAATCCAATCATCTAACCAAACTGGTTGGTCAGACAAGTGGATAAGTTTATATGTAACACACCCCTTTCAAGAAAGCAAAAAACCCAGACTCCGGTACCTTAGAAATAAATTAAGCCATGAGCTATTTTGTACCATAGACGAAATCTCTACATTTTAAACATTGATTTGAAATTAAACAATGTATAAATATGTCTGTTCGTTGTGAATTAAAAGCCCTCTGAAATACATATATCTTTTTTTCAATTGTCTTTTGAGGATTTGCTAGAATATTTGGATACCCAATAGGTATCGTTGGAAACAATGGAGTTCTCTTTTCTGAATCTGCAAAAAAGGCAAGTACTGTTAAAAATGTTTCAAGGTTTTTCTGTTTTAATTTAAACGTTATCAAGTAATGAATGAAAATTATTACATAAAAGCTTTAAAATATTTAACCAGATGCTTTAGCAAACAGAACATTGTGTGCCTATACGTGTGAACATGTATGTGTGTGCGTGTTAAATGTTTGAAACAGCTTTAGGGAGGTTTACGTGAATATGATGAACTGTCTTGAGCACTGTTAAAAATACAAATGTTTGTTTTAGGTAAGTTCTTTTAATACTTGAATTATAACTGCTGTGGATGACGTATACATTTTCTAAAAATATAGGAATACTTGTCTTGAAAGTATTTCATGCACTCGAGGGGTTCAAGCATACTATTCATATGGTTCTGAGACATGATCTGCTCTGTTCTATCGCGTAATCAGTTTAACTTGATTATATTTTCACTTTTTGGAAACGGAAAGATAATGGGTCTTGTTACTGAAGCTCTGGTTTTAAAAGAGGGAATTCATGAATATCTTTTGGCTTAGTATTCAATTTCATACATCATTGTCTCAGATTTACCTAAACTTGGATAAATGTAATTCATGTACTTACTTTTTTTTTTAATATAAATTTATTTATTTATTTATTTTTGGCTGTGTTGGGTCTTCGTTTCTGTGCGAGGGCTTTCTCCAGTTGCGGCGAGCGGGGGCCAATCTTCATCGCGGTGCGCGGGCCTCTCGCTGTCGCGGCCTCTCCCGTTGCAGAGCACAGGCTCCAGACGCTCAGGCTCAGTAGTTGTGGCTCATGGGCTTAGTTGCTCCACGGCATGTGGGATCGTCCCAGACCAGGGCTTGAACCCGTGTCCCCTGCATTGGCAGGCAGGTTCTTAAACACTGCGCCACCAGGGAAGCCCAATTCATGTACTTATTTGATAAAATATTTTCTTAAGAAAATAAAAAGGTTTAGCCTTGTTTTTCCTCTTCAAATGATAGAGTGAATAACAAGGTAAAAGTTCTCTTACTGAGGCAGGTAACAGGAGATTAAGCACTTTCATACCCTAATTAGGAAGAATTTGTCTTTGGCAGAATGTTTTATTAGTAAAGTTAGTTTCTGGATTTTGCTATTCACTCTTGTTCCCCCACTGAGATTATAAGACGAAAATAAGAGAGTAAAAATAAAGAAAATAAAAGTCATCTACATTCATGCCGGAAATAACCTTGAGTAACATTTTATTATGGTTCCTTAGTTTTTTCTATTCCCCTTCTTTTTTTAAACAAAATTGGTTTTGCCATGTATAGAGAAGTTTTGCTGGTTTTCACTTAATAGTATGTATAGTGAGCGTTTCCAAAAAATTAAATATTTCTAATACACTGAGTTTCTTTTTAAAGTTTATTTAATTTATTTATTTTTGGCTGCATTGGGTCTTTGTTGCTGCGTGCCGGCTCTCTCTAGTTGCGGTGAGCGGGGGCTACTGTTCGTTGCAGTGCGTGGCCTTCTCATTGTGGTGGCTTCTCTTGTTGCGGAGCACGGGCTCTAGGCACGCAGGCTCAGTTGTTGTGGCGCACAGGCTTATTTGCTCTGCTGCATGTGGGATCTTCCCGGACCAGAGCTCGAACCTGTGTCCCCTGCATTGGCAGGTGGATTCTTAACCACTGAGACACCAGGGAAGCTCCTAATACACTGACTTTTAATGACTATATAATATACTTATTTCAATAGAGGGTATGTCAGACTGAGGCCAACAAACGCCGCCTTGTTTTATTTGTTGGCTTGTCACAGATAAATCCGGGAGGAGAGCTATGTTTGGCCTCTGTCTGACATTTCATTTGTTGAAGTAAACCCCACAAGTCTGTGTGATTTCCTCATTCTCATATTTGAGGTCGAGCAATTGCTTTGCAATCTTGTACTTGCCAAGGCATTTCCAGCTAAGTTAAAGGCATGTGCAAATAGAGAGTAAAATATAAAGGAAACAGCTTTAAGTGTTTTCTTACTCACATAATCTTTAGAAGATAGGGAAAGGAATAGTTATATTTTTGTGTCATTAAATAACTAATTTCCTAAACTCAGGGTTAAAAGGTGTCTAGCAGTCATCTAAAATCCCATTTGGGCTTCCCTGGTGGCGCAGTGGTTAAGAATCTGCCTGCCAATGCAGGGGACACGGGTTCGAGCCCTGGTCTGGGAAGATCCCACATGCCACAGAGCAACTAAGCCCGTGAGCCACAACTACTGAGCCCACATTCCACAACTACTGAAGCCCGCATGCCTAGAGCCTGTGCTCTGCAACAAGAGCAGCCACCGCAATGAGAAGCCCGCGTACCACAACGAAGAGTAACCCCCGCTTGCTGTAACTAGAGAAAGCCCGTGCGCAGCAATGAAGACCCAACGCAGCCAAAAAAAAAAAAAATCCCCTTTATTTCAAGTATGTTGGTAAGAAAGATATATTTTACTATAATCTTGGTGCATGAAAGAATTTCAAGTGATCGTCAAAACGTAGGTATCCCAGCAGGGTTTATATTCTATCTTTTTTAAAGTGGAGAGCCAGAGAATTGCCTTACGGTGAGGCTCAGAAATTCTCATTGACAAGCAGTTCTTTCTTCTCTGTTCCTGAAGTTTCACTTGCTGTTTGGAATATTAGTGGTTGACTTCATCTCTGACACAGGAGTTGGCCTACAGTCATGTGCCAGTGATCACACAGGTGCCTGTGCAAAACAAGTACAGTGCAAATTGTAGTCACATGTTCCATTGACAGTGGGTCCCCATGGTAGTATTATTATTACTGTTACTATAAGGTCAGACTAGCCAAGCAAAGGGTACTCTTTCTTTGACCCAAATGTGTTGTTTGCAGGGTAAATGATGATTAGATTTGTTAACCTCCCACTAAAAAGATTTTTATTTTATCTGCTTATAGGGAGCTCATTTTATCCAGTTATGCTGCCAAAGGAATATCCCTCTGCTGTTCCTTCAAAACATTACTGGTAAGAAAATAGCTTGGACTTCCCTGGTGGCCACGCAGGGGTTAAGAATCTGCCTGCTAATGCAGGGGACATGGGTTCGAGCCCTGGTCTGGGAAGATCCCACATGCCACAGAGCAACTAAGCCTGTGCGGCACAACTACTGAGCCTGTGCTCTAGAGCCTGCGAGCCACAACTACTGAGTCCACGCCGCAACTACTGAAGCCTGCACGCCTAGAGCCCGTGCTCCGCAACAAGAGAAGCCACCGCGATGAGAAGCCCACGCACTGCAACGAAGAGTAGACCCTGCTCTCAGCAATTAGAGAAAGCCTGCATGCAGCAACGAAGACCCAACGCAGCCAAAAAAAAAGAAAAAGAAAATAGCTTAACCAGTTTGGTTGCATTTATTCGAGAGCTGCAGTGTCCGGTATGGCTCATGTATTGGACAGTGCGGACATAGAATGCTTCCATCATAACAGCTTTATTGGACATGCTATCTCTAGATTATCTTTAAAGGTTAACACTTCAAAAATCTTGAATATTTGGGGGAATTTATCCATGTTTTTGAGTGAAGCAATTTCTGAGTTTCAAGTGTATCACAAACATTTGAGTGGCCTTCCTTTACTCCTGCACATGTGCACCCACCCACCCAGAAAACAGCAGAGTATCCTCGGCCAGTAACACTCTCATTAGTGCTGGATGGTGTTATCTGACCCATGGTCTCTTTCTCAGTACTTTGTTCCCCATAAAGGACTTTAAGTACATGCTGTGGTCCTCCCTTTTCCTTATCTTTCATTGTGCAGTTAATTCTACCTGAAGCAACATCTTAAATGGACATGCACATCCTGAACCAAAGTCTGGGATTTGAGGGTTTTTTTTTTAAGATTATTTATTTATTTATTTAATTTTTGGCTGCGTCGAGTCTTAGTTGTGGCATGCGGGCTCTTTCGTTGTGGTGCGTGGGCTTCTCTCTAGTTGTGGCAGGGGGTTTCCTCTCTCTAGTTGTGGCGCGCAGGCTCTGTGGCACGTGGGCTCCAGAGTGCATGGGCTCTGTAGTTTGCAGCATGCAGGCTCTCTAGTTGAGGCACATGAGCTCAGTAGTTGTGGCGCACGGGCTTAGTTGCCCTGGCATGTAGTATCTTAGTTCCTTGACCAGAGATCAAACCCGCGTCCCCTGCATTGTAAGGCGGATTCTTTACCACTGGACCACCAGGGAAGTTCTGCGATTTGTGTTTTGACTCCAAAGAGTGATAAGACCAATGTCAACTGTCTGATTTCATGTTCCATGGGTGATCCTAGCATGACGGATGAAATGATTTTTAAGGGCTCTTAGGGTTCTAGAGTTCTTCTTCCTGGCATTCTGTGATTCTCTTATTTATACTTTTTGTGTGTTGCATGGTGCCTGACAGATAGGAGGCACTCCGATATGTTGATTAGCTAAAAAAATGTTTCCCGCAGTCTTCTAAGTCAGGGGTTCCCACCCCCGGGCCGCGGACTGGTACTGACCCACGGCCTGTTAGGAACCGGGCCGCACAGCAGGAGCTGAGCGGTGGGTGAGGGAGTGAAGCTTCCTGTGCTGCTCCCCATCGCTCGCATTACCGCCTGAGCCTTCCCCCCGCCCGCCGCCACCCCGCTCGTGGAAAAATTGTCTTCCATGAAACCGGTCCCTGGTGCCAAAAAATGTTGGGGACCGCTGTTCTAAGTCACATGTGGTTATCTCAGGTTCAAAGGAAGGAGAGGTCCTTAATTAGTTGTTGGGATCAGGCATGCCTTTATGAGAAGGAGTTTGGCCTTGACAGTCAGCAGGGCTTTACATAGTACTGGTGCTAAAACATCTTCATCTGGTGCTGTTCTTAAGTTTAAGATATTTGGTTAGATGACTCTTGAGAGGAGTTATATCCAGATGGCAGCCAGAAAGGGCCCTATGTGGCAAACCTTCTAAGAGGGCAGGTAAAAGTACTCTGAATCTTCACTAGGCCAGAGACCTTGTTTCTAATAATGACTCATGATTTATTAACCACCAGTAAGTTAAACTGTGTGCTTGGAAGATTCGTACATTTTCGCTGTGCTTTATTTTTTGTTGGGTTGGGGTCAGAGAGCAGAGTTTGAGTTTGGTTTTGCAACATTGCATTTGAGGGACCTCAAATGTATCCGTTTGGAAATATATGGTGGGCAGTTGAAAAGTCTTGAGCACTGAAGAGGTGTGTTAGCTGGAGGCGAACGTGGAGACATCCTCAGAACATGAAGATGGTGTTTAAAGCTGTGGGAATAGATAACACCCAGAGAGAAGAGAAAGGGCTCAGGGATAATCTTTGAGTAACTCTAATTTCTTCCACAGAGATGAGAGTAAAGGAAGAAAGGCAGCATGATTATGTTGTTCTTTATGGTGAGAAAAAGAAGGGTTAGAGAAAGCCGAGTGAGATGGCCTCGGTCTTCTTTTTCAAGGCAGAATCACTCACGGGGACTAGAGGCACAGTGGGGTGATAGGGTGGTGGGTGGTGGGTGAGGGTTTTTAAAGAGAGTCGATATTTGAGATAGCTATTGTGGGAATGTTACAGGGAGTCGAGATAAAATAGATAAAGGAGTCTCTGAGCTATTCTGAGGGCCCAGTTCAGAGGGCAAGACAGGTGACCAGGGGAAGCAGATGGTGCCTGGTGCGGGCAGGGCTTGTTACATCAGTACTGTTGTATCCACAGCAAGTACAGGTGATCCATAAAACATGGTTTAATTGAATTGGATTACCCATTGCTGGAGATTTGCAAAGCAAGAACAGCGACCATCACGTAGGCACGTGAGTCTTTGGGTGCGGAGGGAGACAAATGAAGCCTGATGCGACGTTTATAAGGTGAAGAGGAAGAACCCCAAGGCCTGGAAAGCCCAGTGACACTGCAGACCAGTTTCAACAGAGCTGGGTGGGAGCTTGGAGAAGTAGAAGGATCCTATAATTATAATGAGACTTCTTTTATCTTGCTATTGAGTCGCTGACAGGGACTCAGCATCTCTATGAAACATTAATTTTATTTCATCAAAGTTTTAAAGCAGTGCTTCAGAAGGAATAATCTATATTTTAAACCAGGTCAGTGAATCCTAAAGCCCTCACAGTTGGGCTTGCCATAGTACTTTTTCCTTAGCTTGCCATATCCTGTTCTTTCATCACCAAGCTATTGTTCTGAGATAATTTCTTGAAGATACGTTGTATTCTTACCTTGTTTGAGGATCTCTGTGTGCATCCAGATGAACCATTTAAACAATTTTTTAAATGATTAGAGAAGATTTTATTTTACCTTTTAATGCAAATTTGTGGGGGGCATATTTCACATATAAATATTTTATTAGGGTGAGAGGCCTGTGGTAAAATATAAGGTTGACAAGATGTCCTTCTAGTACCTTGATGAAAATGACTTCTGCGCACTAATCTCATCACCCTGAGGCTCTCTTTCTGTTCTTTTCTCACAGGATTTATGGTTGGTAGAGACTACGAAGCTGAAGGAATTGCCAAGGATGGCGCCAAGATGGTGACTGCCGTAGCCTGTGCCAATGTGCCGAAGATAACTGTCATCATCGGGGGCTCTTACGGAGCTGGAAACTATGGGATGTGTGGCAGAGCATTTAGGTAGGTGGTTGTCATGATTTTCTCTGAAAGAATGAATCATACTTCAAGTATCATTATGAATGGTCAGTTTACTTCAAGGCTATTTGAAATATAGAATGACATTCACAAATCTTAATCAGTATACCATAATTTGTATCATCTGGAGGGGTGAAATGAAATTCAATGCTAAAAGTACCACTTGGAAGAAATCCACAGTGGGAATCAGGAAATATTTTGAAATGGCTGATAATGAAAATACTACAGGTCGTAACTTGTGTGATGTGTCTAAAGTCTTGCTTTGAGACAGGTGTGTAGACTTAATTATATATTATATACTGGAAGAGAAGTAAGGCTGAAAATCACTGAGCCAAGCAGCCAGCTGAAGAGGTTCAAAGAAGAGCAGCATATTAAAACAAGAAAAATAAAAACAGGACATAGTAAAGTACAAACATTATAAAAATAGAAGAATCAGGAAAGCCCAAAGTTGCTTTGTTTAAAAGGGTTAACAAACTTGAGAATCCCCTGTGAAAACTAAAAAATAAAGGGAGAAGGCACATATCACCAATTTTAGGAATGGAAAACAGCACATAACTCACATAATAAGAGGATATTTTGAATACCTTTTTGCCCAGTAAATTTGGATGAAATGGAAAAATACTATTTATCAAAACAGACATCAGAATCACCTGGAGAGCTTAAAAATTCTACCATGCTGAAGCCCCACTGATGGAGATTACTCTGGGGTGGGTTCTGGGCATTGTTTTTTTTTTTTAATCCCCAGATAATTGTAATGCGCAGCCAGAATGAAGAACCACTGATGTAAAAGGTAAACGTGGGCCTCTGAAAATCTCTGTGTAGTACAGTGAATTCATTTGATCATTCTTTCCTTTTTCCCCCCATAGCCCAAGATTTCTCTACCTGTGGCCAAATGCTCGCATCTCAGTGATGGGAGGAGAGCAGGCAGCTAATGTGCTAGCGACAGTAGCAAAGGACCAAAGAGCACGGGAAGGGAAACAGGTAAGTGCTGTTTCTTTGTTTCCGGGCTTGACTTTCACCAGAACACTGGAGCCAGGGAGCAGCATACCCAAAACCCCTCCAAGTTTGTGGCTAGGATTCCAACATTCAGGGCCTGGCTCTATCTAGAAGACGCTGACCTGGAAATTGTTTTAGCAACTTAGACTTACACATTCTCCATCTCTCTTTTTAGAGCCATTTCACTTGAAGTACCTTCTTGCGGTAATTTACAAACTTTTCAGAATCTCCAAGAAAACACTTAACAAACTCTTGTCTCTGGGTGCCTGAGGCATGAAGATGTTTGATTCTTAGTCATTTGCAGTTAGTGAGATTTAAATAAATCTGACTTATGTCTTTGATTTTATGACCTAAAGCAGCAGAATTTTGTGTCTCCTATTTTACTTTTAGATTGTTGTTAAGGATACCTCTAGTGGGAGGGCCCCGTCATGTAATGAGAATTGAATACCATTATTATACTGTGAAAGTATCAATGAAGAAGGAGGGAAAGGGCACTGGAAGCTTAATGAAAAGCAAATCAGCTAATAGCTGCTTTTGAGATGGATTCTTTTGTTTGTGTCTCTGTTAGAGATTCATCTGAAATTTTGCCTTACATTTTATTGTAACTTACAACGATTTTGTGTAAGCAGCAGGCCTATAAAATGATTGGTGCATGTTCCTAAAGTTGCTTAGGGGTACTGTTTCATCGTAACAGGGCATAATGTGGAGGAAGCCCTGCCTTCTCAGGCTCTCACTTCTGCCATTTAGAGATTGATCATCTGGTCAACCGCCTAGTTTGCGGAGTGGGGATAATATACAGCCAGAGGGTGGTTCCTGCCTCCCTGAATGCATCGCATCCATGCCTCACATCCCCAGCTGTCTTCTCCAAGCAGCAGTGACTCTGCAGACTTAAGTTGAAGTTTCAGATGCACTTTAGTACTAACTAGTATCCAAGCAAAAGGAAAGCTTTACTTTTGTGTGTATGTAGTGGGGAGTGGGGGATATGAAATTCTACCTGATATTTTGAAGGCATGTCTTAAATTCTAGCCCAGCATGGCGATATCTTATTAAATAGTTGTGCTTTGATTAATTTGATATACAGATATATGAATTCATCTATTTTTATATGTGAAAGGAAAGTATAGGATTTTAGTGGTTCTCCCTCCAAATTCTGGACCTATAAATGATATTAAACGATGAAAGTACATAAAAGGTTGGATTTATTTGAAAAAAAAATCACTTGGTTTTTGGTGTGGAATATTTTTTAAGTTGAAAATACTTTTCAGGATTTCAAAATTAGTTTGCATAAAGATTTTAACATCTGAATTATCACTTGTTTCTGGCAATACGGATGGGCAAGCCATTAAATTTTTAATTAGGGAAAAATCTCTCTCAGCTATCTGGGAAATTGAAGAGGTTATTTAAAATGGGCCTTATTGTTTTATCCCTTTAAGCTTTAAAATGTTTAACATTTTAGCTGTTTTGAATGAAAATACCCTACTGTTCCACCTCCTTATACAGAAACTGCAAGATGTAATATAGCCCTTTGTTATATTGTATAATTCACATCCATTGCTATACCCTGCTGGAATATGTGATACCTTTGGTTTTGACCTGACATTAAACAGCCTCAGGACATTGGCTCTGGTAAGGGGGATATAACAGTGCACTAATTTGATACTCATGTCTCAGGTGAGATCATGTATATTAAAGCATCCCACGTAATCGATACATCAATGTGCAGATGTTGGTTGTAACATTATCGTTCATGAAATCTGTTGCCCCTTTTTTCTTGAGGTTCTCTTGAGTGGATCTGTTGTTCCCCTGCAGCGGCCTTACTCATTGTGCCTTTTCTTTCAGTTCTCCAGTGCTGATGAAGCAACTTTAAAAGAGCCCATCATTAAGAGGTTTGAAGAGGAAGGAAACCCTTACTATTCCAGTGCAAGGTGAGAGCCAGAGAATAACTGACTCCTTGATGGGCACATCTTGGCAGTCAGGGCAGCAGCTTTACAGAGATCTGAGCAGTTGGCATGATCCAACCCTCATGGGAACCAAAAAATAACGTTTGGACACAATTTTGTACTGTTGTTTCTATAATGGGAATGCTTACTGCTGAAATGCCGCTCCTTCTCCCAGGCTAGGCTTTGGATCCATCACCATTGGTCTGATTCTGCCACTCTCCACCCCTCTTCCCTTACCCTGCTCCTAGTTGAAGTGGTCCAAGGCCTGCAGGAGCACCGTGGCCAGAGGTGGACCGCACTGGGGCTGGGAAGTTGAGGGCTATAGTTCTGGCTGTGTCACCTTCAGGAATTAGTTCTGCACTAATGGGTTCCTGTCATCGCCCTCTCTGATTATTTTGTTTTTACCCCATTTAAAGATGAAAATGGTTGAACACTTACTGACACTTGTTAACACGTGAGCTTGTGCATTCAGAAGGTGATTATTCATAGCCAGGGTCCACATGTCAACACTAAGCAATTACCTCACACACCATGGCGGCTCTTATTCTGTTTGTTTCTTACACCACTTAAATGAGGTAATAAATTATCACAGCTGTCCCCGTTGGAGACATGCGTGTGCTTTCATACCTCTTTTTTCAACAACTTCAGTGTTCTACATTCTGAAGAATAATTGAAGCTTCATGTTTTTCTTTTATCCCTTGGGCAGATGGAAAAAAGAAAATAACTATTTGTGTCCTTTAAAAATTGGGTTATGCTGTGATTTATGCCGTTTACTGTGAAGGCAAACTGGAGAGGAGGGAGAAAAGAAAATCAAAAGTTAGAATCCATGTCAGTTCCTCAAATGCATCTTTTGTGGCAGGCACTGCTCCTGATGTTGGGGGGGCAGGAAAGACTGAACATACTTATTTCTCAGAGCATAATTAGTTTCAAAATTCAATTAATACCATTTGGGATTTTTGAAAAGCCTGTTTCTTTTCTTGTTAATATGTATTTCTACAAGCAAATGTACAGGTATATTTTGCTGTGGTGGGTCATTGATTCACTTAATTAAGAACAAAATATTCTGTAGTCTTTGATTTGAGAAATAAACGTTCTTTTTACATCACTTAAATAGGCTTACATAGTAGCCAGTAGAAGCAAAGAGGAAATAGAAAATCATATAAAAGGTTAAAGAGAAAATATACATTGTAAGCTCACCTATAGTTTTTTGTTTGTTTTTACATAAGACTTTGAAATTCACAAGGACAGTTAGAGTATTAAACTTTGAAAAATAGCATATTTTGTGTGAACCATTAATTTGTTTTTCAGCCCTGGCTAAGTCATCTCTTAAGAAAGACTGAATCCTTTATTATTTTCATACTTACATTATTATTGTTTTTAGGGGATTATATTCAAGACAGGAGAGCATATGGCCCAGATAGACTTATCTTTGGAAATTAATATTGAAAAACAACAAGGTTTTTCTTCTAATTTATAGATGTTTAACCCTTCTGTTGAAACAGTTGGTGGCATGGAGACACCAACTTTGTTTCAAAGATGAAAGGATTTTCAAGCCAGTTTATGTCACCTTCCTTCGGTTTAATAAATCTCAGGTTAACAGTAAAATTCTGTGGTCTGTTTAGGCTTTAACGTGGCTAGACCTGTCTTTTCGGAGAGCTCTGTCATCATCTGTACAGTACTGTAACCTCCTATGTTTTTCCTAATCCTTACATGTTACATGTACAGCATGCCAATTTTCTTCTGCTCAGTTGTTTTTATAATCAAGCTTTTCCAGACATTTGATTAGGGCCTCTTACCTGGAACAGCCCCGGCACCATCGTGCTTGCTATATTACTCTGCTGTAGGCTTCAGAAGGGAGTGTAATCAATTGACCGGGTTACAAACTACAAGAGAAATATTTTTTTTTTTTTGGCTGTTGATACTTTAAGATCCCTATTATGAATATTTTATGAGCAATGATTTGATTCATGGTCTGTCGATGTAAGTATGGTTTAATAATTGATGCTATGTCCAGATACTGAAGGCAGTTTGTTTAAAGAAAGCAAAACTGCCACCCACTAATGACCTTTAAAAAACAATATTTCTTACTCATTTTTTTTTTTATAAATGTGAGGTTGTCCATGAAAAGCAAACTAAGATTTCTACTTGAGTTTCTTCTGAAAGCAGTTTAAAGCCATTACTTGTTTTTCCTATTGTAGCAAAAAATAAAGAACTACGTATGAAGGTATTTATTTTATTAATAAAATGTACGGAAGTCTATTCAGTAATTTTCATAGTTTCTTAAGAGTTTGGGAGTTTGGAGGAATATACCTTTTCTAGTAGGGACTTTGGTTGGAGACTGTTACCTTGGTTTATGTGGCTCTCCATAATAATAACAGTAATATATCAACTTGATTTGTATGTTTGTGTGGGCGGAGGAGGGACAGGAAAGTTTTTCCTGAAATAAATAAAACCAGGGTTTATTTTGAAGTTCCTTGCAGTAAGCTGTTCCTAAAGCTGTGTAAGAGTCATGTTATTTTTCTTTCTCTCTTTATTCCCCTCTTGAACATTGTTTCCATTGCGAGATTATAGTAGCTAATCAGTAGATCCACGTATTACCTGAAGGAAAACCTCCTCGGCACTTTTGGGCATAGGGTGTATAACTGGTGGTTTGGTGGTGGACTCCTAATCACTCGGTTTTTCTTCTTTTATCAGGTTGTGGGATGATGGGATTATCGATCCAGTGGACACCAGGCTGGTCCTGGGTCTCAGTCTTAGTGCAGCCCTCAACGCACCCATCCAGAAGACTAACTTCGGTATCTTGAGGATGTAATTGGAATATAAAGCATCTTCCATTGGACATGTACCAAAAATTAATAAATTAGTAGCCTTAAAATTTTAGACTTTTTCAATATGTGGCTATTACAGTAAAATTGTTTTCTTACCACAGTGCATTATACTTTTCTACCTTTAAAAAAAAAAATCAGTGAAGATATTTATTTGATGCAGCTCAGTTCCTTGTAAATTCTCTTAGAGAAACTCTTAGAGAAATTTTTCTATGGCTCAGCTTTACCACCCTGAAAAGGAAGAGAATAACTTAGAGTTATCCTTTCTAAGCCATAAGTACTATGAAAAGTTCTGTAATCTGTAAATTCCAGGTATTGTTGAGATTTTTAACATAAAGTTGTATTTCCACTGAACTGATGGCTTTGCAGATTATGCATGGTGATATTTTAATGTACTTTTAAAAATAAGCATCTGTTACTTTTCCCTCCAGCCACCACCATCCTCCTCTCCATAGTTGTCAGACTTCTTGTCTGCACTCTGGGCTCTGTTTCCTACCCGTTCTCTCCTCACCCTCTCATTTTCTGGCTTCTACTGCCAACAGCCCTCTCCAAGGTCACCACTGACCTCCATGTTCCTGAAACCAGTGGGTCCTTTTCCGATTTTACCTGATTTAATTCTCTGGGGCATTCAAATCAGTCAAACACTTCCTCCTAGAAATTCTGTCCTTAGCTTCCATTGCTGTAACACTCTAGGTTTTCCACCAGCCTCCATGGCCATTCTTGTTCAGCTTCCTTTGCAGGCCCCATTTCCTCTGCTCATTCCTCCTTCCCTTTACCATTTGTCTTGATTTTTCATTAGTCATATGTGAATGCATTCTTATTTTGAAAGATACAAATAGCACAAAAGTATCTCATTATTTCATTATTCTTATTAAAATAATAATTGTGGTAAAATAGACATAACATAAAGTGTACCATTTTAACCACTTTTTTGTGTGCAGTTCTGTGACATTAAGTACATTTACATCACCACCATCCATCTCCAGAACTTTTCATCATCCCAAATTGAAACTCTATTATTAAACAATAACTCCCCATTCTCTCTTCTCCCTGCCGCTGGCACATTTCCTTTTTCCTTTTTTTTTAATTGAGATATAATTGAATATAACATTATATTAGTTTCAGGTGTACCACATAATGATTCAATATTTATATACACTGCAAATGATCACGAAAATAAGTCTAGTTACCATCTATCATCAAGCACAGTTACAGACTTTTTTCTTTTTTTTTCCTGTGATGAGAACTTTTAAGATTTACTCGCTTAGCAACTTTCAAATATGCAGTACAGTATTAACTATAGTCACCTTGCTGTACGTTACATCCCCAGGACTTATTTATTTTGTAGCTGGAAGTTTGTGCCTTTTGACCCCCTACACTCATTCTGTCCACCCCACGTCCCTCTCCTTTCTGGCAAACACCAGTCTGTTCTTTGTATCTATAAGCTTGGTTTTCTGTTTTGCTTTGTTTGTTTTGTTTTTTAGATTCCACATATAAGTGAGATCTTATGGTGTTTGTCTTTCTCACTTCACTTAACATAGTGACCTCAAGGTCCATCCATGCTGTTGCAAATGGCAAGATTTCATTCTTTTTTATGGCTGAATTTTATTCCTCCTCATCCTTGAATGTATGTGTTTTACATGGCTTGATTTATTCTCGCTGGGCCATTTCAGCCCTTCTTATGGTTTTAGTTGCCATCTAAATGGGGATGATTCCTGTGTTGACAGTTCTTAACACAGTTCTCCCCTGAGCTCCAGACCTGTCTGTCTAACAGGTCTAAGGAACCTCAGACTCAATCATCAAGTTCTACTGATTTTTGCCTCCTAACTGTCTCTTGAATTCCCCTACTATTTTTGTCTTTTATGCAGGCCTTAGAAGGGGTCTACCTGCATCCAGTCTTACCTAGTCCAGTCTCTCCATCACTCTGGAATTAGAATGGCCATTCTCAGGTGCACATCTGTCGTGCTGCTTCCTTCCTTACTTCTTTCACTGGTTCCCTGAAGGGCCAGACCCCTCATGGCCTCCACGGGTCTTGATCCTCAGCTCTTCAGTCTCATCTCCCTGACTCCTCTTTTCACTCTGGGTGCTCCACCCATTCTAGACTTCTTCCAGTTCCTTAAACCTACGAAGTCCTTGCCCCCTTAGAGCCTACGAGGTTCCCTGTGCCTGAACCGTTCTCTTCTCCCTCTGCTTAAACACCTATCTTTTGTCTCTGTGATTTCCCTGGGCTGGGTTAGACACCTGTTGTGTGCTCTTGTAGAGCACCATCTTCTTCCTCTGTCACTTCCTCTGTCTTATATGTTTATAAGAAATACAAACATTTCTTTAATATTGCCCTCCTGCTAGAATGTAAGCTCTGTGAGAGCAGGGATCCACCTGTTTGGCCTGTATCTCCAATGCCTGGCACTTGTAGATGCTCGAATATTTGTTGAATGAATGAAAAGTCCATATTTTAATTGTATCCTCAGGCCACATCATTTTAAAATAAAGTGATTGATCATATGATCTAAAGCAACTATCAAATGCTTTCCTAATAAAATTAATATTTCAAACATTTGTGTGTGATGTTCAGTTTAGGCTGCAGTGTGTATCAGAAGTCAATTTAGTTTTTTGAGAAGTATATAGATAGAAGATCACAATTCAGGGGTAAGTTGCATTTTCAGAAGAATGTTGGAGGAGGTCATGGGGAGGATGTGACTGCCAGTTGACCCCTGACCCACTAGATGACCTCTGACCCAGAACCAGCCAATCAATCATTGGCTCCTCCCCGCCTCCCCTACGGCCTACCATCCCCATAGCTTGCAGGACGAAGCCTTGAGAGAGTAAGATGTTGCTGAGACCACCTGGACTAAATACGTGACTGAACCCCGATAAGGCCTCTATATAAACTTTGAAGATTCTGGCTGGCGGGCGGGGAGATCCCCTCGTCTTGCGGCTGCCACCGCCAAGCCTCGTTTGTGAGTTCCCTGGCTTATTAAACCTGCCACCTCCCAATCTGGAGCGGCTGCCTCTTTCCTCAGCTCTCCTAGCCCTGCGCGTATGGCGGCTAGTTTGCCAACCAACAAAGGAACACAGTGAGTATTTTTAAATAGTAAATTATATTAAAATTTCGGTTAACATTTACAACCAGGTCAGAAAACAAAGTGATTTTTTATCAAGACTAGTTGGTGTTCCATGGGTAGGAACCATCCACAAGTCAAAGATTCATGAATATTTTAGGAGTGTTTTTACCTTTCTCTCTTTAGGAAAAATCCCAGTCATCACTGGCACCACACTTAAATTAATTAAATTATTTTGTATGTTTTATCTGATAAAAAACATTTTACCAAAATAGGCAGCCTTTTTTGTCTGCCCTTCCGGCTTTATTTACATAGAATTGACATACATCATTATGTAACTGTAAGGTATGCAATGTGATGATTTGGCACACATATATTGTGAAGTGATTACCTCAATATGGTTACTTAGCACATGAATCACCTCACGTAACTACTAATTTTTTTTAATGAGAATTTTTTAAACAGTTATTAAAAATAATTTCAGCCAGGATAATATGAGTAACTTAGAATTTTGAGAAATATACAGCTAATTAGTCTCTAAATTAGCCCTTCTGGGCACTTACAGAATGAAAAAGAGACAAAATTACTTCTGTTTTTCAGTTTTCAAGAAAAATGTTTTCAACTGAGAATTTGTCACACTAGCAGAAGGCACTATTGAATGTGCAAGTGAAAAACTGATTCACCAAACATGCATGGTTACGTGCAAGGTATGACTAGAGGCCGTATATTACATTTACAGGGGCAAGAGCAGGTTTTTGAATGATTTCATTAATAAGACTTTTGGGAGGGGAGATCGCGTAGTTCTTGTTAGTTGTAAAATGTATTATTGATAATGGTGTTCTGGAAGGATGATTGTTGACTGTCCTGATCAAAACTGGATCTCTAATGATGGGCTCTGAAATTCAGTATTTAGAAAAATGGCAAGAAAATGAACTAGACACTTATGGTCTCCTGTCATTTATAACATTTATAAATGGTACAAATTAAATACAACTAATATTTAATGATGACATTGTTTTTTCTGTTTTGAAAAAAAGCCTTTCGACAAACACTTAAAAATAATTTATTATTTAATGTGCCTCGGATTCTCTTGTATCTGGAATCAGGATGCTAAGGATAAAGTTGTTCTTGTAGCTAAATGAAATTTCTGTCTGCCTTTGACCTTTGTAGGCAAATGTGCATTCCAGATGAGGAGGCTTATAATCAACGTGACTGTGTAATTGACCATCCACCCTGGGCCACTTGAGAGTGAAAGGGCCCTACTGCTAATAATTACACTGGGAAACAGGTGTGAGCCAGGACTGACCAGGCAGCCTGGATGTATGGTTGCTCTCTCTGTAACTCACTATCATGGACTGGGTACTGATGTTACACATCAGGTGTTGATAATTCTTACAAGCCGGTATTCCAGATAGCTGCTTTGGAGCTTTCGTTTTTTAAAAAAATTTGTTTCATTTATTTATTTTTGGCTGCGTTGGGTCTTCATTGCTGCGCATGGGCTTTCTCTAGTTGCGGTGAGCGGGGGTTACTCTTCATTGTGGTGGCTTCTCTTGTTACAGAGCATGGGCTCTAGGCGCACGGGCTTAGTAGTTGTGGCGCGCAGGCTCTATAGCGCAGGCTCAGTAGGTGTGGCACACGGGCTTAGTTGCTCCGCGGCATGTGGTATCTTCCTGGACCAGGGCTCGAACCCATGTCCCCTGCATTGGCAGGCAGATTCTTAACCACTGCGCCACCAGGGAAGCCTTGCTCTGTAGCTTTTTAGTGGCTTAAAACAGAATTATTCTCTTACAGTTCTGGAGATCAGAAGTCTAAAATCAAAATGGCAGGGCTGCATTCCTTCTGAGGCTTTGAGGGGAAAATCTAATTCCTTGCTGATTTCAGCTTCTGGAGGCTGTCTGCCTGATGTGTAAATTTTAATATAGATTTCAGTATGATATCAAACACATGATATGCTTTAACATTTTAGAGAGCTATGTAATTGACTCAAGAGGAGAATTTACCATAAGGCAGGGGTAATTTGATTTTCTGTGGCAGCCAGCATTTCAGTATGTCTGGAAGCTTTTTCTTTCACAAAGATGACCCAAATCACAGGTTTGAGCTTATGTTAATGGAGGGGAGTGTCTGAGAGAGGACAAGGTCTTAGAAGGTGGGGATTTAATGGAGAACTTATTGAAGAGAAAATGTGACCAAACTACTTGTCAGAAGTAAGCTGGAGAAAAGACATTTTTTTTTAATGTGTAATTGAGCAGATATTAATTGTAAGATGTGAACAAGTAGAATTTTGGAGAACTCAGACTAGTATCAAGAGGTTTCTGTAGAAGATGTATTTGATATTTTCAACTATAGCTCTATTCGTCACATTCCTATAGCTGTAGGATAATTAAAAATAACTTTTGTTGCAAAATTATTTATAATTAAAAATCCAACAATGTTATTTGTAAAAAATTTAGAGACAGTGAAGAAAATAAAGTAAAATTCTCTGTAATTTCACCACCTAGAGATAACTGCTATTAATATTTTCTTGTATACTATTCTCTTTTTTCTATCTGTAGGAATTTTTTTTGCAAAAATGTTATTCTGTAATCTGCATTTTCACTTAATGTAGTATAAGTGTGTTGACATGTTTTCATGTCATTTAATATTTCCTCTACAATAATTTTGTTGTTGCATGATATTACATTGTATAGATGCCCTGTTTGATTTAACCACTCCCTTATTGTTGGATACTTAGGTTGTTTCTGGTTTCCCACTATTATAGATAATGCTGCAACAAATATCTTGTAGTTTCTTTATATGACTGTGATTATTTTGTTAGTACAAATTCCCAAAAGTGTATGTAGACTTTTAAGGCATGTTGCTAAATTGTGCTCTATAAATGTACATTTATGGTACAAGTACTGCTGGATATAATGATGACCGTGGTGCTTTCAGATACTGAAATAGCTTCTAGTAGAATTAAATGGTTTACAAATCGAGTGTTTCCTTTAATTTTTAAAAATTGTGTCTAGGTGACAATGTCACATCAGTAACAAGTTGTGAAGACTCAGCATAAATGCATGGGAGACGTCATGGTCGTGGAAAGAACACTAGACTGAGAAGGACTGGGAGAGGACCAGTTCAGTCCTAGTTCTGCTACTAAAAAGTTGTGTGAACTTGGGGAAGATGGCAGGGGACCAAAACCAGCCTCTCTGACCTAGTAGTTTTCTTTCTTTTTCCAGAGGCCCAAGTTTTCTTTCCACCTCCTCAGGTCCCCTTTATCTCTGCCAGTACTAGGGCAAGTGGGCAGAGGAGGTAAGGATATGAGGGAAGGGAAGGTCTTAGAAGGTGGGGATTTAATAGAGAACTTTCTGAAGAGAAAACATGACCATAACTACTTACTAGAAGTGAAGCGGGAGGGGAAAACAAAAAGGGTGTGCTAAGGACTTTTTTTTAAGTTAATTTTTTTTTAATATTAATTAATTAATGTATTTATTTTGGCTGTGTTGGGTCTTCGTTTCTGTGCGAGGGCTTTCTCTAGTTGTGGCGAGTGGGGACCACTCTTCATCGCGGTGCGCAGGCCTCTCACTATCGCGGCCTCTCTTGTTGCGGAGCACAGGCTCCAGACGCGCAGGCTCAGTAGTTGTGGCTCACGGGCCCAGTTGCTCCTTGGCATGTGGGATCTTCCCAGACCAGGGCTCGAACCCATGTCTCCGGCATTGGCAGGCAGATTCTCAACCACTGAGCCACCAGGGAAGCCCAGGACTTTTTAAATTCTACACGTAAGTGTATGCACTAGCTGGCTTGGTAAGACTGATGGTGGAGAACATTTAGCAGGATGATGATGCATTCTTCAGCTTTGTCAGAGTTTATTTTATTCAAATGAACAAACACTTACTGAAGGCCTACTGTCTGTCTGGCTTTGGGATGGGATGCAAAGATAAGTAGAGCACGCCCCCTGTCCTCTTGTAGCAGTGAGGCAGTGACTTGGAAGGGTCTTTCCACCTGCCTAGTACCCCTTCAGCTCCTCTGCGCCTTCATTCTCATTTGGGAACTACCCCTCTCCTGTGCGATCTTGGTGAGCATGTCAAGCAGAGAGCCCTGGTCCCTAGCCGAGAGCTGGACACATGACCGAGGCTTGGCCAGGCTGACTCTCTCCAGTGCTTTGACTCTTGAGCAGAGGGACAACGATGGGAGGCGCCTGGCCCTGAGTTGTTCCAGCGGAGTTGATGAGGCTGGTCGTTCATTCTTGCTCTGGGCTCCCTGGCACTAGCCTGGTTGCTGGACTCTGTGAGCCCGGGGCATCCTGGCATCCTACATGTTTCCAACAACCTTTGAAAAAAATTTGCCACCGTCAGGCTCCAGAGCTTGTAGCAACAAACACTAACTGGTAGCATGTTCTGCAAGCCATAGGTTAAAATAAATTCCTCTATATTTTCCAACTTGGTGAAAGCTTTACTGCCTGCACTAAAAACAAGACTTTTCAGAAATGAAACCACTGGAACACTGAAACTAAGTAAAAAAGATAATGTAAACAGAAAAGTAAACTGAAGGTATTGACCCTCAGACTCAGAACATTCAGAGGAAGGTGGTAACTTCCCACCACCGCGCCAATAGTGAGGCTGGATTGGGTGTTTAAATTGCCACAAGGGAAACTCAATTATTTTTAAGAACGCTGATTTATTTGAGTATTTCTACTTTGTATTTTTTTTAAGGATTTATTGTTATTTATTTATTTTGGCTGCGCCGGGTCTTAGTTGGGGCACGTGAGATCTTTGTTGCAGCATGAGAGATCTTTTTTTTAGTTGCAGCATGTGGACTCTTAGTTGCGGCACGCATGCGGGATCTAGTTCCCTGACCAGGGATCGAACCCAGGCCCCCTGAATTAGAGGTGCAGAATCTTACACACTGGACCACCAGGGAAGTCCAAGGGAAACTCAATTTATTGCAACCTTTTGATTGCTGAAATAAGTCACTGAATAAGACTTTAGGTTACTTTTAATTGGCAATCTGGTTAAAAAATCTGACAGTCTTCCATTGGGGATAATTTAAAGCCATATCAAGAGACAGAAAGTAGAACTAAGTGACTTCGTAGATAGCCTTAAGTGACCTTTTGGGTAGCCTTAAGACCACAGTGCTGGTCTTAATTGAATGGTAAATATATTGTCCATAATCCCTTCTGAAACGAAAACACTTTGCATTTATTATATGGATGTTTGCAAGTATTTGTGAGGCTCCTTTTTTTATTTTGGAGCTATTGGTATTTTTATTTTATTTTATTCCTACTTTGTCTTGATTTTAATGTGGCCTGCCTTCTAACCTTCTCCTTCCACCATGAGGGATATAGGAAAGGTAACCAGAGGATCAGGCTCCTAGAACTGAGCCCTATAAGTAAAGGGACAATGGAGTCTTCAGACTGCGTCACAATTTAAATCTATACTAGAATGGATCTAGCATTCTGAGTAGGAGAACTTGAATTGCTTGCTGGACAGAGAGCTCAATTTGGGATCAAGGGATTTGGGCTCTTTTCTAGCTGGTGGTACTAACTAGCTGTCTAATCTTGGGCTAGTCTTTCCTTATCTTTTAATATAAGGGTGGGAATAGATTAGTGGTTTTCCACTAGAAACAGCTGAGGAGGTTTAAAAAAAAAAAATCGTTGAATCAGAATCTTTGGGGCATGATGGGATATTGTTTAAAGCTCCCTGTAACTGCTCTAGAACAATGGTTCTCAAATTCAGCTGATAGCAGAATGGCCTGGAGGACTTCTTAAAATACAGATCGCTGGGCTCCACCTCAGATTCTGATTCCACAGGTCTGGAGTGGGCCCCAGACTATGCTTTTCTAACACATTTCCTGCTGATGCAGATGTTGCCCATCTGGGGATTGTGCCTTGAGAACCACTGACTGCTCTAGATTATCTTGAAGTTCCTTCTAAAGTTTTAGGATTCTAAGATCAGTTTCTGCTTTGGTGATATGATCATTCTTGTATGTTTTTGGTTAGGTACATTTCTCTCCCTCTCCCATTTTCAGGGTAGGGTGAATTTCTCTTAAATTCTAAGCCAGTGATTCACAGCCTGGACTGAACATTAGAATCACCTGAGGAACTCAGCTTACGAAAAATTCTGCTGCCCAGGCTGGACCCCAGATAATAAATCAGACTCTTTCAGCTCAGGATGCAATTAGTAAAGCTGCCTCAAGTGATCCCAGTGTGTGGCCAAGGCTGAGAGTCACTTCACAGGGTAAGGTGAGGTCAGGAGATTGCAAAATGGAGCCACTGTGCGTCTCAAGACACTTCCATAAATTTACGATCTTAAATTTCAGATCGTATATACATTTTTTTTTTTTTTTTAGGTATAGCTCACAGCTCAGATAAAAGTTTGCCTTATTTTGACGTCTGTATGTACCTTATTTCAGGCTATTTGTTGAAAGTGGTTACCAATAGCTAAAAGTTTCTAATGAGATTTTTTTCAAGGTGATGGAAAGAAATAAGATCAGAGCAAAAACAAACACCTAAAAACAGGAGAAGTATTCTGCATCATGGGCCATAACAGCAGCTGATATTTTGCTTCCACAGAATTGTTTTCTGAGTCAGTTCTTTATGCCTTAGTGCCTTTGTTGTAACTTCTCAGTGAATTAAACAGAGGGTTTAAGCCTCTGAGGACTTCTGTCAGTTCCTCACTCCCAACCAACCGTAACTAGATAAAAAGGGGAATATTCATCCACATGGATGGTTGATAACTTGAGGTACATTTAAAACATGTTTTGTTGTGGCAAAACATACATAAAAATTTTCCATTTTAACTATTCTTAAGTGTGCAATTCAGTGGTATTAGGTATATCCACACTGTTGTGCGACCATCACCACCACGCATGTCCAGAGCTTTTTCATCATCCCAAACTGAGGCTCTGTATTCATTAAAAAATAATTCCCCATTCTTCCCTTTCCCCCAGGCCCTGGTAACAGCTATTCTATTTTCTGTCACTATGAATTTGCCTGTTTTAGGTATCTTATATAAGTGGAATCACACAATATCTGTTCTTTCGTGTCTGGCTTATTTCACTTAGCATAATATCTTCCAGGCTATCCGGAGATTATTTTTGATCAGTTATATCCGTGCCACAATTGAGTTAGGTCCATAAAGGTATCAGCCTCATTTCAATTAAACACACACGCAGGTGACGGAGAATACTCCTATTTCCCTGCAGCCTTTAGGCAACCACGTGGGATGGGCTGAGGCAGTATATGGGATGGTCCTGCGCCAGGCACCAGCATCCTCCTAGTTGCTCAGTCCAGATACATGGGTGTCATTGTGATTCTTCCCTCTTCCTTACCCTGACATTCTTATTCTTGCCCAATAAATGTTATTGATTCTACCTCTCAATAGCTCCCTAAATCCTCCTTCTTTATCACTCAACCAACCTCAGTTCAGACCTCCATCTATTCTTACTTGTATCAGTACCAGAGCCTCCTAACCGGTCTCCCTGGTTATCACTGCCATCAGTCATTACATCATTAATTCACTCAACAAATATTATATTGCACAAACATTACTTGTCAGGCATTGAGCTGGCCTCTTAAGTTACAGAGCCTTGCGTATAGCCATTTGAGCCATTTGTCTCAATAACATAAATCTGATTGTACCCAAGCATGTCTGATTCTAGAGGCCAGCTTTCCCCAGTCCATTCACTGCCTTCCAATAAAGGGTGGACTAAAGATTCAAGACACTTGGCAGGTGAAATTAAGGAGTCAAAACATCAAGAGGAATTTTAAGAGTAATAAGTGCATAGTCCTACATCTAATTCTAAAGGATGATAAAGAGCTTATGTATAGAACTGGGGAAACCTGGCTTTGCAGCAGTTCATATGGAAAAAAAAAAGACCCTGAAGTTTTGGTTATCGGCAGGCTTAATAAGGGTTAACAGTGTGATGAGACTCCTTATAAGAGCTAGTCACACTTTAGGCTGCTCTAATTATGGGCCATAATAGTGCCTATATTTAAGGCAAAGCATTGTCTTCAGCTCTATAAGCTGTATTCTAGGGAGAAAATTAACAAACTAGAGAGCATGCAGAGCAGTGGTTCTGAGGCATAGAACTGGGCCTTGGCTGAACTTGTGGAGTATGTAAAAAACACAGATTCCTGGGATCTACCCCTGGGTATTTTCAGGTGATTCCAATGCACATATTAGGTCAGGGACCACTGATATGAACGAAATAAATAGTATGATCTGGAAAATATTGAAGGAACTTAGAGAGGGAGGACTATGGGGAAATGTAATAGGTGTTTCCAAAATCTGAAGGGTTGCCATTTGCAAGTTGAGATGGCAGCCCGAGGGGAAGGTGTAGAATGATCAGGGAAGCTTTAGTAAGAATTTACTAATAATGAGAGCTGTGTGGTTATGGACCTAGCTGCCCCAGGAAAGATTAGAGGAGCCCAGATGTCAGGGATGCTGTAGGGTGGTAATTCAAACTTTAATGCGCCTATGAATTGCCTGGGGATCTTATTAAAATGCAATACTAATCTACTAGGTTTGGGGTAGGACCTGCGGCTCTGCATTTCTATCAAGCTTTTACCGATGCCAAGACTTCTGGTCTGTGGGCCACACTCTAGTAGAAGACTGTAGGGGATGCTGGTACTGGTTGGCCAGATGACCTAGAAGATGTCTCAGGGCAGAGTGGGTATTTAGGAATGGTTCGTTAATTGACGATGGAGAAGCACGCTACCAAAACTACACTGGTATCCTTCAGAACTTTTGGTGTGGACGATGCTTTAACTTGTTTAGTTTACTTCTTCCAATTCTCTAGAATCTAGTTATTGTAGATGAGTGACCAAGGGCATGATCTTCAGAATCAAATAAACTTGAGTTTGTGTCTTGCCTTCCTCATTACTAGGATTATGAAGCTGAGCAAGTAACAACCCACCTGAGCCTCATTTTCTTCATCTCTGATAACCCCTCGCTGAGTTTTTACGAACATTTCGTGTGCTAGTGTATGTAAAGCGCTTAGTGTAGAGCAAGTGCTTGAGGAATGCTGTCTGTTATTATATTTATTATTCATTTAAACATGCATGGGCTCTGCATTGTTACCCTTCCTGGGCCTCCTATGTTCTTAGAGGATTCTTGAGTGCTCTGCCCACGGAGTGTGCCTGTGCGATCTCAGAGACCAGGTGTTCTCCCAGATTTCTATGAGATTAACTGGAATTACGTTTTTGTAGGTCTTATGTCCTTACTGTTAGCATTTTCTTACTTTCACCTTCCAAAAATCAGGATATTTTCTCTACTGATTTTGAACAAAATTACCAGTTAATATAGTTTGATTTCCTGACCCCGTAAGTTAGTTTTTCCATTGAGATGTTGTAATGGATGCTAATGGATGTCTGCCCAGCGTCCATCCTCCTGTTTTCTCTCCTGTGGAGCTCTATTTGTTCTTTCTTCAGTTGTTCATACTTACGAATGCATGCACATGCCTCGGGGAAGCCGGTCAGCCCTCAGCCCCAGGTGGGCCTTCCTGGTTTACAGGTTTCCCATTCTCTTCCCCAGTGATTAGCCCAGGAATTGGCATGGGAGGAAGTCTGTAGAGGGGTGGTTCTAGGAGATGTTTCTTTGCTCCAGGGAAAAACCAGAAATTTGGTCTCTTTCTTCTTCTGGGTCTTGTCTTGTGGGGATGTGGCTCTGGGATTGGAGACTTGTTGCTGCCCATCAAATGATGAAGCTGACATTGTGTTGGCAGAGCAGGATGAAAGGATCTGTGTCCTTGGTCACATCATTGAGTCACAGAACCACCGTTTTGAAGCTCTTCCCTCCTCTCTTTCTTCGTCCATTCATACCACATAAATATTTGGATTAAAATTTAATGGGGAATATTTTCAAATATGATTTGCAAATTCAGGATCAGTTCAAAGACTGAGTATGTTAACTCTTGGTCATCTCCCTCTCCAAGTCCCACCCACACATGCCAGCAGGGAAATGGGCATGGAAGCACCTGAGGCATCTGGAGGGTGCTATTCAGATCCTCGTTCTGTCCACACCTTTATCCCATGGCCATTAAACCCCAGGAATTCATCTTGTCTCTTTGGTTCTTAGAGGAAGATTTTTTTCTTCTAAACCTCCAGATCGGGCTTCAGTACAATATGGGGCCACATATAACTCTTTGTACCCCAAGGCAATAATGATAACTGATAGAATAAATGAAAAAGCCTGTGTCAGTGTGCTGTCCTACTATTGGAGAGCTGTGTGAGGTATGAGCTTATGTATTCTCACTGCTGGAACTTGGAATTGCAAGTGAAATAGGTCCTGAACTACTGAGCTATGGGAACCATGAGTGTGGAAAGTAACTCTTTTCTTTTTTTACATTAAAAAAAAATCTTTATTTTTTCGAGTTTTATTGTGTACAATTGACGAATAAAAAATATATATATTTAAGGTGTGCAACGTGATGTTCTGATACCCATAAACATTGTTGAAATGATTACCACAGTGGAGCTAACATAGCCATCACCTCACATAGTTACCATTTGTGTGTGTGTGTGTGTGTGTGTGTGTGTGTGTGGTGAGAACACTTAAGATCTAGTCTCTTAGCAAATTTCAAGGATACAACACATTATTATTAACTATAGTCATAATGTTGTATATTAGGTCACCAGAATGTACTCATTTCTAACTGAAAGTGTGTGCCCTTTCACTAACATCTCCCCATTTCTCCCACCCTTCAGCCCTTGGTCACCACCATTCTACTTTCTGTTTCTATGAGTTTGACTTTTTTAGATTCCACATGTAAATGAGATCATATAGTACACTCTTCACATTGTAGACCCCCCCAGACCTTTCTTAAAAACAGTTTTTGATCATACCATTCTCTTGCTTAAATACTTTTGTTAGTTCTCTGTCACTCAGGGGTAAAAGTTACATGTCTTTCCTTGGTATCCTTGAGTGTTCTGGGCCTGGCTTAAATTCTTTAAAAAAAAAAAATCAAATGATACCTACAAATGGTTAAAATAAATAGAACAAGCAGTCTCATAATAGTCCCTTGATCCACTTTTCTCATCCATCTTTATCCATAGAAGCAACCACTTTTAATCATTTCTATTTTGTTCTTTTGGTGATAGCCCTATTTAAAAGCTTATATTAATATTTCTTTGCTTTTCAGCTTTAGAAATCATCTATTTAATGCTTGCTATAATAAAAATTTTAGCTCTCTTACACAGCCATCCCCATCTCCTCTTTTTCTCCCCTCAGTATAGTTATATTATCACAAGTTCATAATTTTTTATCAACAGTTTTAAAATTCAAAAGTCTATGAAATCTGAAAGATTTTTTTTTTGAAATCTTGGTGTCAAAACCCATTTGCTGGCAAATTTAATCTCTAACCTATCTCATGTGTGGTCAGTTGTGATGAAGCATCTACAGAAGCAAGTATCCTTGGGAACAAGTGGCTGCTGCACTTGACCATTGTGGCAGTAATGATGGCTACAGAGGACAATAGCCTGGGATGGATTCTTCTGGGTACTTGGGAGCACTTAGAGAAAGAAAATGACAAGCTTAGATGTTTAAATTCTCAGCTCTAGTTATAGAGAACCAGAGAGCTTCTAGGGCAGCCGTAAAATAATCTCTTATTTCTTATAGCCACAGAGCCAATCTAGCTGAAAATGAAATACAAAATTTAACTGAATTCACAGCTTTGCCATGTCTCTCTTGTGACAGTTAGAACATTGAGAAGGAATGAAATCTTAAGACTTGGATGCGGACGTATTATGGGCTCAGGTAGAGTTGAGAATCTCAAATCCCCAAGTCATTTCAAGCTTCCCTTGTTGGTGGAAGCAGGCTACCCTTCTGCATCTGAGAAGACTAGTCTTCTCTAGCTTGAAGATAGTAATAATTTTACTTGGGGAAGTTGCCTTACAAGAGGATGCCAATCATCGTCAAGACCCACTCCAATCTCCCCTTGTTGTCACTAGATCCATAATTAGGTTGACAAGCACAAAGTCTGACATGGGAGGAAATAGCTAATACTGCTATTGTTGAACACAAAAGATGTGAGCTGCTGCGACTTGCTGCATCCTCATTTAACTTTCCTCTTTGGCCTTTGAAGAAGGCAGAAAAATCTTGGAGAATGACTGTAGATGATTGTAAACGTGATTGCAATTTTACATGCTCTTTCAGGTATGGTGTACATGCTGGAGCAAATTAATACAGCCCTGGGCACCTGGTATTCAGATATTGACCCAGAAAATGCTTTTTTCTCTTTACTACTTTGTATCACCAGACGCAAATTGCTTTTACCCAAAAGAACCAACCGTATATTTCCCCAGTCTTGCCTCGGGTCTACACAATCTGTTCTGCCTTCTGTTGTAATATGGTCCCCCAAAGCCTTGGACATTTTGACATTCCATGCAACATTATAATGGACCACAATTTTGATGCCTATACTAATTAGATCTGATGAGCCCAAAGTAGCAAGTACTTAAGATGCCTTAATGAGACATATGTGAACCCAAGGTGGGAGATAAAGCCTGTGAACATTTAATGGTCTGTCTCCCTAGTGGTTTCTGGGGGTCCAGTTGAAACAGCGCCTGCAAGGTAAAAGACAGGTTGCTGTATCTTTCGTTGTCTACCAATAAAAGGAGGCACAGCACTTGGTAGGCCTTTTTGGATTTTGGAAGAAACATATTTGAGTATTGTATTACCACCCTTTGTAACTTTTCAGTTTTGGATGAATAATAGAGCAAGAGAAGGGTAATGATCTGGCTGCAGAGTCTACCATGCATGGTGTTGTGAGAGAATGTTTGCTCGGTGAACTGAATTTCAGCTAATTTCCGGTTAAGTCCTGCCCCTTTCCTGCTGTCCTTCACACATTCTGAGTTTGGAGCCTATTGTACGTAGCAGAAGCTGTTGCTACCTGGCACCACATCCCTGCAGCTCACCTCTGAGTTCACCTGCAGTTCCAGTTCCTGTAGATACCAACAATTTCCTACTTCAGGTACCTGCCTTTACTTGCTTGGAGGCTTTCTCCTGGGTCAGGAGGGCTTGGGTCAGCAAGCAGGGCAGCCTGAAAGTGCTGGAGGGTTAAGCCTCCAGGGACAACCTTCAACCAGTGAGGGATGGAATTTGTTGGATAAATACTCCAGCTCTGAGGTGCATTACATCCCCACCGGGATGGAGCCCTAGTTGCCCACTAATAACCTTCAAATGAACATGCACTTGATTGGCTTTTTCTCCCTTTCTTTCCCATCTCCCTCATTATGCTTTTTTGGGATCACCTTCCAAATAAACTACCTGTACACAAGTCTTTGTCTCAGGGTCTGCTTTGGGGAAGCCTCAAACTTAGATGTCTGACATCTACACTGCTTCATGAGTCAACACCGTTTCTAGTGCTTTCCACCTTGATGCATCCACTGATGACCTCCTTGCTGTATCTTTGTTTTTGTTGGCTTCCTCCTTTTGTGCTCCTTTCTGTGATTTTATTGGCGCGTAAAGGGAGCGAGGAGACACATGTCCTTGCTTAGTTTGCCTTCTTCAGGCAAAGCCTGCCTAATCTCTTTCACCTGATTTCCTGTTCTGCCATCATTTGACCATAATCCCACAGTCATGGAACCCTCAAATCTGTTTCCCTCTTTCATGCCTTTGCACGTGCTCACCCCCAACTTGGAATTTTATTCTCCTTGGTTGACTGACAAACACCCACTAAACCCTGAAATTTCTGCTCAGATGTCAGCTCTTCTATTACATTTCCCCTAAATTTTCCCTCCCTCTTCAAACAGTTAATGATTATGAGTTCACTATCTGTCTCCTTTACTTGGTTGTATGTTCTGCAAGGGCAAGGGCTATGCCTGTTTATCTAGTGCTGTATTCCCAGTTCCTGACACAGTGCCTGGGCTGGCACATAACAGGTGCTTGATAAATATTTGTTTAATGAACAAATGAATTCATTCGTTAAGGGTAAGAAAGCCAACTTGGCTTGACCTGTCAGCACTAGAGCGAGATCCAGTACACAGGTGGACCCTCCAGAGTGACTTCAGGGGAGTTGTCTCTAACTCTTTGGGGGAAGTGTTTCCAAGATGAACATTTGGGGCAGTCAAAAGGAGGCTGTGGGGACAGCGGATTAGTGGTAGGGACATGGGTAAGAAATGAGGTTACTGTGTTCTGTCCTAGAGTTTGTCTATTGTCACCTTGAAATTGGTGCTAAAAATGAGTTGATTTTGTGATGGCTCAGTCTCTCACCATTCCTTTACCAGAGGCTGTGTGGTACCAAGGTGAAGAGCTGGAGCTGAGTCTTGGGTTTGCAGCTTCAGCTCTGTCATTTCTTCATTTTGTATTTGAGGGGAGGGTACTCAAATTCTCTCTGTCTCAGTTTCATTATCTATTGTGAGGATTATAGTGAATATGTATTATTTATTATATTATTATATATATGTATGTATTATTTATTATACATATGTATTATATAGTCACTTAGAGCCCATTCATGGCACATATTAAGGCCTAAGTATTAGGTTTTATTAATATAATAATTACCAGTGACTAATGCAAGATTCTAGGAGGTCAGCTGGTTTGCCCATAGCCACAAAGGAAGCCTGGGATGGGTCTTAAGTGATTACTATACTTTGAGATTGATGAACCATTAAAAAAAGTCCCAGCTGCCAGAGGCCTGCAGCCACTGGCTGCACGTCACTGAGCAAGAGGACTTGTCAGAGGCATATGCAGAGCTGTGCCTGGATCCAGGCAACAAAATGGGATGATTCATAAAGTCTGTTTGATTTCCATCACCCAAGCGCCGATGTATTTGGCATCAACAGCTGGCTGTTCCTGAAGGGCACGTTCAAGCCCAAGTTGCTGTGTTTTGTCTCTGTGGACACATGGATGCAAAAAGGAACTGAGTCTTAGAAAAATTTATCCCTTGGTATTGAAAATGCCAGCAGACTTCCACTTTGGTTATCAGACATTAAACTGTATTAAAAAGTGAATCTAAAATTTCTTCAGTGATGATAAACATTGTTAAAATTGAAATAAAAGTGATTAATGTCAAAGCTTCAGGACCCAAGCTTCTCTGGTTAAGTCACGGGCTCATGATGAGGGTACCTGGCTCTCATCTAGTTCAATTCTCTCTATGGACCCCTATGGACTATTTGCCTATGTCCATTTTCTTTAAAAGTTTGCTCAGGTGGGTTTGGTTGCCTCCATATATATTTTTTAAAATTTATTTATTTACTTTATTTATTTTACTTTTGGCTGCGTTGGGTCTTCATTGCTGCACGTGGGCTTTCTCTAGTTGCGGCGAGCGGGGGCTACTCTTCGTTGTGGTGTGTGGGCTTCTCATTGTGGTGGCTTCTCTTTGTTGCAGAGCACAGGCTCTAGGCACGTGGGCTTCTGTAGTTGTG
Source organism: Balaenoptera borealis (assembly GCF_965194805.1). Lineage (NCBI taxonomy): Eukaryota > Metazoa > Chordata > Mammalia > Artiodactyla > Balaenopteridae > Balaenoptera > Balaenoptera borealis. The sequence goes on from NC_138867.1 coordinate 57,660,339, forward strand.
GCACGCGGGCTCGGTAGTTGTGGCGCACGGACTTAGTTGCTCCATGGCATGTGGGATCTTCCCGGACCAGGGCTTGAACGCATGTCCCCTGCATTGGCAGGCGGATTCTTAACCACTGCACCACCAGGGAAGTCTCAGCCTCCATATTTTGAGTTGAAAGGTGGGACTAAGGAAGTAGACCAGAGTCAAAATGTTAGAGGATATTTTTATTCCTGGAAGAGCAGCAGGTGAAAATGGTGAAGTCGGCCTGCATCTCTCAATGATGAGTCCTTCCTTTCTTTATTTTTTATTATTTATTTATTTTAAATAAAAAAAAAATTTGTATACAGTTTTTAAAGGTTTCACTCCATTTATAGTTATTACAAAATATTGTAATATTCCCTGTGTTGTACAATACATCCTTGTAGCCTTTCTTGCTCCCAGTAGTTTGTATGTCCACTCCCCAGCCTCTATGTTGCCTCTCTTCCCCCTCTCTGCACTGGTAACCACTATTTTGTTCTCTATGTCTATGAGTCTGCTTCTTTTTTGGTTATATTCACTAGTTTGTTGTATTTTTTAGATTCCACATATGTGATAATGTACAGTGTGTGTCTTTCTCTGTCTGACTTATTTCACTTAGCATAATGCCCTCCAAGTCCAACCATGTTGCTGCAAATGGCAAAATTTTGTTCTTTTTTATGGCTGAGTAGTATTCCATTGTGTGTGTGTGAGTGTGTGTGTATACCACATCTTCTTTACCCATTCATCTGCTGATGGACACTCAGGTTGCTTCCATATCTTGGCAATTATGAATAATGCTGCTGCGAACATTGGGGTGTGTGTATCTTCTCGAATTAGTGTTTTTATTTTTTTCGGATATATACCCAGGAGTGGAATTGCTGGGTCATATGGTAGTTCTTTTTTTAGCTTTTTGAGAAACCTCCATACTGTTTACCACAGTGGCTGCACCAATTCACATTCCCATCAAGTGTACGAGGGTTTCCTTTTCTCTACATCCTTGTCAACATTTGTTATTTGTGCTCTTTTTGAAAATAACCATTCTGACAGGTGCAGTGATATCTCATTGTGGTTTTGACTTGTATTTCCCTGATGATTAGTGATGTTGAGCATCTTCTCATGTGCCTGTTGGCCACCTGCATGTCTTCCTTGGAAAAATGTCTATTTTTCTACCTATTTTTTAATCAGGTTGTTTGATTTTTTTGATGTTGAGTTGTTTGAGCTGTTTATATATGTTGGCTGTTAATCCATTATTGGTCATATCATTTGCAAGTACTTTCTCCCATTCAGTAAGTTGTCTTTTCATTTTGTCAGTGGTTTCCTTTGCTGTGTAAAAGCTTTTAAGTTTAAGTAAGGTCTCCCTTTCTTTAAATATCAGTTATTACTTTCAATCATATAATTACTGTCTTGTTTCATATTTTTTGTTTTAATTATTTAGTAGTTGCTCTTGGGTCTACAATGTGCCTCTTATCACATTTTGCTTCAAATAATATTGTACAACTTCCTGAATAATATAAGAACAGTACTAGAGTTTGCTTCCATTTTCTCCTGCCATCTTTTGTGTTATTATTGTCATATCTTTTAATTTTACTTATGTTATAAAACCTACAATACACTGTTATTCCTTTTTGCTTTAAATTTTAAATTATCTTTTATAGAAATATAAAAAAAAAACAACAAAAAGTTGTTTACTCACTTATTTACCTCTGATGCTCTTCACTCCTTTGAAGAGTTTCCTGAATTTCCATCTGGAATAATTTTCATTCAGCCTTAGGAACTTCTTTTTACACTTGTTTGTAGTGTAGGTCTGCTAGCAACAAGTTCTTTCAGCTTTCATTTTTCCAAAAATGTCTTTATTTAAACTTCTTTTTCTTGGAGGGGGGGAATAACAGTTGGTTAAATATATACATCCACAGAATCAAACATATGTAACTGTTTAATGCAGAAATGCATTTAAAGACATTTGCTGTGTGTTAAGTGGAAAATAGCAGTTTATGGAGATGAATATACAGTATAATGTCATTTTATATAAAATTATGTATGTATATTTAATCACAGAATAACCCTGGAACAATATACATGGGACTGTAAACAGTGGTATTTCAGTGAAGTGTCCTCTTGCATACTGGAATTTTCTAAAGTTTCTAAAATGAACCTGCCTCACTTTCATCATTAGAAAGTAAAGTTTATTTGTTTAACCTATTTGGTTTTGCCTTCAGATCTTTTCATACTATTAAAATGCATAACTCAATAGAAGTAAATGTCATTTAAACTGTCTCCTAATAATACAAATGTTAATTGGTAGGATTAAATTTAAAGCATGTTCATGGATTCTGGGCTTTGCAGATATGAATGACAGGAAAAAATGAGACATTTTGTAAGAGTACTGGGAAAGCTAAAAGGGCAGTGCATTGACTTCACATACTAATCAAAGTTGAAGAAATCTTTTTAAAGAGATAAAATATTAGATAAAATATTAGGGATACAGTTCTGTTCAATTTCTTTTCTCCCCTCCCCCTCCTGAGGCCTTGTTTCCCCCTCTTTCTCTAATGAGCTGCTCTCAGCAGCTAGGTGTAGCGTCTTCCAATCCGCATAAAAATACTTTTACATAATACATTTATACGCTAGTAGCTAGTACGTGGTATTATTATAATATATATGTGCTCTTCAAGTTTCCATAAATGATGTCTTACATAAAATTCTGCATCCTTTTTTCCCCATTCACATTTTATTTTGACATCTATCCATTTTGATTCCAATAGAAATACAGGCAGCAATGTGGTTAGGGCCACAGGATCTGAAGTCAGCCTGTCTGGGTTGGATTCCAGTCCTACCATCACTAGTGTGTGACCTAGGGCAAATTCCCTATTTTCTTTGTGCCTTAATTTCTTTATCTGTGACACGCATGTTCCTGTAGTCTTTACTTTATTGCACTGTTGGAGGAGAAATTGAGTTTAACATGTAAAGCGTGTAGAACAGTGCCTGACACAGAAAGGGCTCAGTAACTGCCGTTTGTTGTCATTGCTGTTATGAAAGATGCCCCTGGCTGTCCATCACTGAGACAAAGATGCTGAATTATTTATTTCTATCACTGATACAGATTTCCACAGAATCCCTCTTGTGTTCTCAAGCAAGCATTACCAACATTGCTGCATGGGGGGTGGATTTGAAATCATTAGCCATAGAACAGAAATTTGTCCAGTTATTCCATGGTAAGCACTTGATAAATGTACAGTCTTGTAAACGTCTAGATCACTTCTTTTAATTCTTGTGTAGTATTCCAGCAGAGCAGTACATTTCCTTAGGGTCGGCATTTGGGTTGTCTCCTTTGTTTCTCTGAACACAGTGCTGAAATATTCATCCACGACCATGGGGGCGTTGTGCACATGGGAGAGAATAGAATTGCTGGGTTGGGACTGAACCCAGGCCTGTTTAATGCCAAAGCCCTCAGTTATGTTTCTCTCACTTACAGGGTCCTAGGTAGAGACAAACAATACATTCTGAGAATGGTGATGACCCACGACCAACGGAAAAATCCCCCAGAGGTGAACATTGTCCTGGAGAGGCAATGTCAGCAGTCATCCAGAGAGGTCTTTGGCCAGGGAGACATTAAAAATCTCCTCGCTCCATAAATGAATCCACGTTGAACATTTAGCTGAATGTGAACACGTGAGACCAACAGAAAAAAAAAAAGAGCTACAGGGATATTGTCACACAAACAGTTTTTATTGCTCCAAGAGTCAGCAAACAAAATTTTAATTTTATTTATTCACTTGATACTTAATTGTAAATATTTGCTATAGACTTGAAAGAGTGGTGATTTGTGGGGACAAGATGTTTTAGACGTTCTTTCTTTTTTTTTTAAACATCTTTATTGGAGTATAATTGCTTTACAATGGTGTGTTAGTTTCTGCTGCATAACAAAGTGAATCAGCTATACATATACATATATCCCCATATCCCCTCCCTCTTGCATCTCCCTCCCACCCTCCCTATCCCACCCCTCTAGGTGGTCGCAAAGCACTGAACTGATCTCCCTGTGTAGGCGTTATTTCTTTTTCAGTCTGACATAGTAAGTCTTATTACTGAGCCAAAAACTATTTAGTTGTCTGTATATCAAGGAGGTCAAGAAATTATTAGATGGTGTGGCTAAGAGGTGGAGTATTTCAAAGTGTCAAATTAGTGAAGACTGGTAGAAAAGGAGAAAGAAAGGGGCAGAGAGAAGACAAGAAAGAGGACTTCACTGGGGTGGGGATGGGGCAGTAGCAGAACATCCTGGTTTGATGGAAGGACGTTCAATATGCAGCAGAGAGGACTGTCCTCTCTGTCTCTCTTGTAAAGTCCATTTCTAGGGACAGACTCTACAATCTCCCTCAAGCAGACTTTTCTTAGCTTTTAGCAGGCTGAAAAAGAAATCTGAAAATTCAGGTTTAGCCCCACTTCCTCTCCTTCAGGCCTCTGAGGACCGTGATGGCAGCCCTGAAGGTGGGTCTGGAAGCTTGTGTTCTTCTCTCCAGGCCCAGGGAGTGGAGGACATGGTGCAGGTGCTGAGCCTTTCCCTTGGTCCTCAGTCCCCTGCTCTGGGCTTCCCCTTCTCTTCCCGAGTCTCTGGCCTTCCTACTCCCCATTTTTCTACCTAATGCATCAAGACACCTGCAGAGGTGCGGGGATGCCCCGCTGGCAGAATTGTGGTCCTTGGTAGTGAGCTCTGCAGCTGGCTCACGGGTTTTGTAGTCCCAGCCTGCACCTCCTTTTCCTCTTCTGGGCAAAGATGCAAATGATAGCACTCACTCCATAGGGTTGCTGTATAATGTGGGTAAGACTCAGCACGGTGTCGAGAAAGGGCTCTGCCATTATGATTCCTCAGGACACAAGAAGAGCACTTCAGTGTGATTGCAGAGGAAGAGGGGAGTAGCCTCAGCCTGTGAAAATTCAGGGCTTTGCTTTCACTCATGCCTATCCCCAACCCTAACCTTAACCCTGGTCTCTCAAGTAGTTTGAGAGACACTCACAGACGACAGGCCTTAAGTGGACCCCTTACTTCTTTGAGTTGGTGGGGGGCTGGGGCAGCTGGACCCCCCCCACTCCAGGCAGGTCGGTTCTGGTCAGGAGCAGCCTGTGTCTTAAACCTTACAGCCCTTATCCTTTTCTATGTGTGCGTGACATTTGGGAGGTTATCTTGAATGACCTTAGGGTTAGCTAGCTAGTTGAAGTAAAGCAAAGGGTAGAAACTTGCCTCAAAGATGAAGTTAAAGGCAGAAAAAGCAAACTGCGCTTTTTAATAAAGCAGTTTAAGGAAAAAACAGCTTACAGGCATTTTCTTCTGTGTGCGTGACCCAGCTGTGATGAGGTCTAACCATTTTTCTCATTTCTTCCCTTTTTCTCTCACCCGCTTTGTAGACAATGTATGTTATCCGGAATTATCCTGTCACCATTGTGATAAGGATCATGATTTCAATGAGTAACAATAGACAACAAAATAATAGCAATATCCACAGATATGTTTCCCACAAAATTCCTTGGTTTCCGTTGCTATTATTTTGGGTTAAAATAAGTCATTTAGAAAAAGGAACAATTAGTCTATGGTACACTAAAAAGAAATACTGTAAAACATGAATTCCCAGCTTATAGCAAACTTACTTTACAGAATTTTAAACTAAAAACAATCAATTAAATAGATAATCTTTTTAATGACAACCAATATGACTTATGAAAGACCCTGGGGATACAGAATCTATGGAGGATAGAAAATAAATAGATCAAAGAATGGCAGATAAATTATACTTTATGAGAGTTAGGTCTGTTTATCTCCTCTTGATGAATAGCTTTTAACATATTTTCAAGGTTTTATAGGAAAACATAGCTGAAATCCCTTCTCATCCTATTTTTTCAGAAAGGCAGTGTAGTGAGTAGAAAGGATGTGGGCTTTGCATCAGATCTGCTTCAAATCCTGGCTCCACCACTCATCCAGCTGTGTGATGGTGGACACATTACATATTCTACCTGAGTGTCCTGTTTCCCACCAATAAATCATCCACGCTATTGTATGTTATACACACACACACACACACACACACACACACACACACACACAACTAATTAAGTATGTTTCCCCAAGATTCACCTGCATGTGGGTTTTAGCTGAGCATCCACTGATGGCATGAATATCCAATGAACACATTACACACCATTCCTGTTGAGTTATAAATGGTGACACTAACAAATTACAGTTAGGAATGCTGATAAGTGTTGTAAGCATTTCTAAGTCTTTTAAGCATTTCTAAGTCTTTATGTACTTAATCTTAAAAAAAATTAGAATCTCTATAGTATGTAACATTAAGCACTTATTGTTTATTGTGATCTCAACTCAGCGTGTAAAAGTGTTTCTATGAAATGTATGTGATTCTGACTCTGTCACAGGCTGAACTCGTCTGAATCTGCTAATCCTTTTTTTTTTTTTACAATTATTAGTTTTATGTAGTTATCATTTGCTCTCTCAAGAGTTTAGCCATTGGGCTCATTTGTAGCAGCAAAGAGTAGAGACCATAAGCTTGGACTCTGAAATCAGACTGCTAGGGTTCGAATCTCAACTCTGCTACCTACTTGCTGTGTGACCTTGGGCAAATTACTTACTCTCTCTGGGCCTCAGTTTCCTCATCTGCAAAAAAATGGGATAATATATAGTGTTGTTAAGAAGAACTAAATGAATTAATCTTTATAGGGCCTGCCCTATTCTAAACTGTAATTGCTATAAAAGTCTGAAAGAATGGGGCTTCCCTGGTGGCGCAGTGGTTGAGAGTCTGCCTGCCAATGCAGGGGACACGGGTTTGAGCCCTGGTCTGGGAAGATCCCACATGCCGCGGAGCAACTGGGCCTGTGAGCCACAACTACTGAGCCTGCGCGTCTGGAGCCTGTGCTCCGAAACAAGAGAGGCCGTGATAGTGAGAGGCCCGCGCACCGCGATGAGGAGTGGCCCCCGCTTGCCGCAACTGGAGAGGGCCCTCGCGCAGGAACGAAGACCCAGCACAGCTATAAATAAATAAATAAACAAATACTTAAAAAAAAAAAAGCAACAACAACAAAACAAAAAGCAAAAACAAAACAAAAAAACCCTCGTTTGCTGAAGGCAGTCAGAATTGATTTCTGTTTCTAAAAAAAAAAAGGTCTGAAAGAATGAAATTATTAACTTTGCAAATGATTTGAAATGGATAAATAAAATACTTTAATAGTAAATTCATACTAGTAAGATACTATTAATAACTATTAAATTAATAACTTAAAATATTAGTACAGTGTACGTTATTCATGATACAGCTGTTTAAGAGAAATATCTATGTAATTCATCTGACACATAGTAGATATTCAGTAAACAGTAGCCATTTATTACTATTATTATATAATTCTATGATAATAATTCTATACTACTAATAATTATCTATCAGGAAAGGAATATATGCTGGATTGTATTTAAAGGGCACCCACTAGATTCAGCTCTGTCTTAGAGCTTTGAAAGAGCAGTTTATTGAAAGCACATTGTTTTCAGGTTCAGCAGAAATGTGGTGACTCACGCTGAGCACTGTTACTGTTTGAAAGCCATGTCATCAGTATCCTGTGTGGTGTGGGAGCTGGATGTGGGTGACTGGGGGCTGTGTGAGTAGGTGGCAGGAGAGGGTCTCAAGGCTTTTGCCCTCTGGCCCTTTGTTCTTCTCACTGCTCCCGCAGGTCCAATTTCCACGCAGCAACCTTGAGAGCTGTCTGCCTAAGGCGGCTGGTGATGAGGCCACCTAGATGGGAACAGGAAGTGGACACTGTGGCAGTGGATGGTGGATTTTTTTTTTTTTAACAGTGATAATGTTTGTAATTTCAAAGCTATTTTTTTTAAAAAAATTTTCATTTATTTATTTTTGGCTGTCTTGGGTCTTCGTTTCTGTGCGAGGGCTTTCTCTAGTTGCGGCGAGCGGGGGCCACTCTTCATCGCGGTGCGCGGGCCTCACACTGTCGCGGCCTCTCTTGTTGCGGAGCACAGGCTCCAGACGCGCAGGCTCAGTAGCTGTGGCTCACGGGCCTAGTTGCTCCGCGGCATGAGGGATCTTCCCAGACCAGGGCTCGAACCCGTGTCCCCTGCATGGGCAGGCAGATTCTCAAGCACTGCACCACCAGGGAAGCCCTGGATGGTGGATTTTAACCTGGTTACCTCCCCTGGCTTTCTCGCTGACCCTTGAGTTCAAAAGCACAGAGATGGTGGCAGGAAGACCTGATGGAACCATGTGGCAAAGGGCTCAGACTCACCACTCACAAGCTGTGTGACTACTTAACCGCTCTGAGCCTGAGTTTCCTCATGTGGAAATGGGAGAATAATACCTGATCCTCAGTTTAAATGAGAAATGCCTGTCAGGTGCTTTGCTCAATGCCTGGCCCAGAGTAAGGGCTCCATTAGCATACACGGCGGGGTTCTGATGTCAAAATCTATTGAGTGTAACCCCTAAGACACTAATGCATCTTGTCTTCAGAGCTGGTCTTCAGTAAGCTCTATGCTATCCTAAAAATTAATTAGGTTGTTATGCCCCCCTCCTCTTCACTACAAAATTGTAAAAGGTTTTTTCCATTTGTCTAATGCAATGTATTTTAGAACCAAAATTTTCCCAGTAGATGCAGCTATAAAGGAATAAGCTGCCTGACGACAAGACCCAGGCTTAGTTCAGGGAAATGGCCCTTGAGATGCAATCAGTGGGTATTACCAACAGCCATTTCAGCTTGATCTGTCTGATCCCTAGGAAAAGAGATCCTAGCCATTTCTTTCTGGAGGCATCAAGTCGGTATTTTCCCGTTCTTATGATGAAGTTCATGCTGTGCAGCATTGGAAGTCCAGTGCCAGCTCATGTGTGATGTCACCCAGTGCCCACCCTCACTGACTGGCACCGTCCCAAACTCTGGTCATGCCGGATGTCCTGGGCAGCAGCGGCAAGGCCTTCCCTGAGGCTGACCTGTGGTGGGGTTCAGCAGGAGCCCCAGAGCAAAGACCCAGCATAGACTCCCTTTGGGAAGAAAGTTGGGAGTGAGGGGCCAGGAGTTTAAGGTCTCAGAATAAAGCCAGAATTGTACCAGTTGTGCAGTTTGTGTCTCCCTCTGTAGACACCTAGCCATGCTTCTCTGGGTGTGTGTGTGTGTGTGTGTGTGAGTGTGTGTGAGTGTGTGCGTGCGTGAGTGACAGTGCCTATATGGGAGGTGTGATGAAGAGGGAGGGGGGAGGCACAGCCTTCTATTTCCATCCAGTCTGCTTTCCAAAGGCTTTCCTGGGGGCGGGGGTGGGGAGGGGGAAGGAAGCCAGGAACACAGCTGCAAAGGGGCCCTGAGACATTGCTGGACGTGCCAGGTGTGTGGGAGCATTCGCACCAGTTTGGCCGTGGGCAGGTGAAGGATGGCTGACTGCAGATAGCACGAGCTCCACATGGCAGGGGAGTGGGTGGCGGGGGCTGCCCAGAAGGTTGACCTTCCACTTGTTTCCTCATTCAGAGCTGTTCATTCCGGGGCTTCCCTGGCGGCTCAGTGGTTAAGAATCCACCTGCCAATGCAGGGGGCACGGGTTCGAGCCCTGGTCCGGGAAGATCCCACATGCCGCGGAGCAACTAAGCCCGTGCGTCACAACTACTGAGCCTGTGCTCTAGAGCTTGCGAGCCACAACTACTGAAGCCCGCGTGCCTAGAGCCCGTGCTCCGCAACAAGAGAAGCCACTGCACTGAGAAGCCCGCGCACTGCAAGGAAGAGTAGCCCCTGCTCACCACAACTAGAGAAAGCCCGTGTGCAACAAGGAAGACCCAACACAGCCAAAAATAAACGAATAAATAAATAAATAAATTTATAAAAAAAAAAAAAGAACTGTTCATTCCTGAGACGCTCTGTGCCTGGTGCTGTTCCACTCAGACCAGAAGCTCGTCCTCACTGAGTTTGCAATCTATGGAGGAAAATAAACCTTTGGCAAGGAAACAAATTAATCCATTTCAGATAGTGATAAGTGCTCTGAAGGAAATGGAGTTCTGTAATTAAGAATAACAAAGGACAGCTATTTTAAGTGGCTGTCGAGGTGACATTAGAGCAAAAGACCTGGAGGATGAGAAGAAACCACTCAGGAGTAGGTGAGGGTCAAGGGGAGTGGCCTGAAATGAGGTGAGTGGAGGCCTACAGCCTAGTAGATGCTCAAAGAACCAGTGAATGTGGGTGGAGAGGGCAGCAAGGACCAGCTCACTCTGCGTCTTGTAGGCCATGAAAAGAGTTAGGAATTCAAAGGGCGAAGTAAGCCTTCAAGGGATCTAAGCAGGGGAAGAACAAGACTCAGTTTATATTTAAAAAAGATCACTATGTCTGCTATGATGGAGCATGGGATTTGAAGGAGCTAGAAGCACAGCTTTCGAGTTCCAGTTTGGAGCGTTCTGTGCTTTTCTCTTTTATAGCTCATCTCACACTGTACTGGAATTGTTTGATGTCCCCTCATCCCACCTCCAGTAGCTTACCCATGGCTTAAGGGCCATTAAATGTTTATAATTCTCCACCATCAGCCCTGAATGCATACGGGCTCAACAATTGTTTGCTTAATAAATAAACTACAATGAATCTTCCAAGAAGGGGGTGCCGGTCTTTAGGTTTGGAGTGTAAGTATACTGTCTCCAAGAATGTCTGCTTTGAAGGAAATTGTTAGGGAGGAAAATCTTTTCCTCCAGCCGCTTAGATTCAGTGACTGGGGACCTGCAAATTTGACTGACATTAGATAGATTAGCAGGCTTAAAAACACAGAATTTTTATTAATATTTACACGCATGGGACTTCACAGAAAAGAAGTGAAACTCAAAGAAGCAGTTAGACTTGGGAGCTTATATACGCTTCTTAACAAAGGAAAGAGAGTTTGAGCTTCAAGGGACAATAAATTGTAAGGAAGTGACTAGGAAATACATGGGGGAAACTAATGGAAGAGGAGGGCTATTTTAGTAAGCTTTGTTTCTGCAAAACTCATTGCTGTCTCTCTATCTTCGGTGATAAGGGTCACTCTCCTCTTCTGGTACAGGAGAGGGGGATACCTTCACAAAGAAAATATTATTTTCTGCTTATAGGCAGATAAGGGGAGGGCAGAGAACTCTTTCTGTGTTTATTGATTCTCAATTGCCTTCAGCTCAAATTCTTATCAAAATAATCCTTATGCTAAAGTGGCATATTGTGGGGTAGCATACCCTGACCTCCTTCCAGATCTATTTGCACACGAAAGCTCTTAATGTTAAATAATCAGTTACAGCTAATTCAAAAAGATATATGCAGTGTTCATAGCAGCATTATTTACGGTAGTCAAGATGTGGGAACAACCTAAGTGCCCATCAATGGATGAATGGATAAAGAAGATGTGGTATATATAGAAAGAATATTACTCAGCCATAAAAAAGGCTGAACTCTTCCATCTTTCACAACATGGGTAGACCTTGTGGGTATTATGCTAAGTGAAATAAGTCAGACAAAGAAAGACAAATACTGTAAGATTTCACTCATGTGTGGAATATAAAGAAAATAAACAAACAAAATAAATGAATAAGCCAAATCAAACAAAAACAAACATGTAGATATGGAGAACAGAGTAATGGTTACCAGAGGGGAAAAGTTGGAAGGTGGGGAAGGCAAAATAGGTAAAGGGTTTCAACTGTATGGTGATGGATGGAAACTAAATTTTTGGTGGTGAACATGCTGTAGTATATACAGAAATAGAAATATAACATTGTACACATGAAACTTATAGAATGTTGCAAAGCAATGTCACCTTCATAAAAATAAATTAACAAAAAATCAGTTATATTAGTTAATAGTCATACCCACTCCACTTCTGGGCCAGGGAATCTGAATCAGAGGTGGATATCTTGGTAAAGAGATACAGAGCAGAGAAGTATTCATAAAAAGCTGCCTAACCACTGACGGGATGTCATCTCCTCAAGAAAACTTGTTCTCTAATGTCGGAGCTCAGGTAAAGGACTCTGTATTGTTCAGCTTGTCCTCCTCAAGGCCTTAGTAGAGTGGTTGGAGATAGAAGTCACTACATGTTTGTAAATTAAACTGTACGTAAACAGATTTCATGGAAGGTTGTGAACCGTGAATGTAGCTGCTTTGCGGAATGCAAAGCCCGCCAAGATGGAAAATGTAATTTCAGAACTGGCTGTGGGTGCTGGAGGCAAGATAGGGCTTTGCAGAAAGAGGCTGGGAGAAGGTGCCCTGGGTGACGTTTTTCGTCTCCTGGGTGATGTTTCTGTATCTGAAGAGGATGAAAAGGTAAACAGCACACAGTCTCATCCCTAAGGTTAATTCTGTTGGGAGACTGCATGCAGACTGCTAAAGTGCGGCATTTTCACATCCTGGTGAACTGATTGGCAGGTGCTATAGTAGATATAGTAATACGTGATGTACCTGAGGTATGTGGGAAGGAAGGCAGAATTCAGAGGGCAACAGGAATCACTAGAGGCTTGGGAAAATGCTGGAAGGAGAAAAGAGCTGTGAAGGGAGGGGACATTTGTTACCTGTGTTCCCTACGTGGAAGGAACATGTATTTGCCAGCTGTTGCAGATAAACAAAAGGAATTTAGAATTAAATTGGGTGTTTGGAAGAGCTCTCCAACTGTAAGTGTTCTGAGATGCTTTAATTCGATTACAAAGGGATGAAAATCGTTGCCTTTTCTGATTGGGAGTTTATGGAGTGCCTTCTATGTGCCAGGCACTGTGCTGAGTGCTCTATATTCATTTTATGTCATCATTACAGCTCTATGGGGGAGGTATTTTTATGCCCATTTTATGGATGTGAAGTCTGGTAGATGGCTTGGTTTCTCTAGTGCCGTACAGTGGGTAAGTGTCTGGCTTCAGTGCCTGTGCTTTTTCCTATACATCACACTCTCTTATTGGTGGTCCTAACAAAAAGGCTCAACAGTGATCTTTTGGGGGTTCAGTTATTCCCCGTCTTATTTTTGTTGAGTTTCTTCTGAAGTCCTGGACCCAGTGGTGCGTCCTTGTCTAAGGCCTGGGCTTAGGGTTACCGTAAGGGCTAGCCTCGGGCTCAGAGGTACCCCTCTTGGTTATGGGGATATTCCTGTGCTTTCTCTGTAACCAGAGTCTTATTAAATGCCAACTAAAGATACAAGGGTATAAATGAGAACCCACCTCTCTTCCCCATATTGATGGGGGCCAGTGTTTACCAGGTCATGCAATCAAGCTCTGTAGACCTGCTCTCTCTTTCCTTAATTTTGTTAGTTTATCCTGGAAAGAAAGAGATAACCAGATCATCTGAGGACCCATTGTAGGAACTGCTGTGAAGGGGAACCAAAGCTATTGCCTTGTGTACCTTAAAAGAGTTTCATGTTAAATCAGTTGTCAACATTTTAAAATCAGGAAGTTTCATGTAAAAATCCAAATTTCCATCTATTGAAAAACCAGAAGTTCTACCACTCTCTATTGCCTTGTATATGGCCCTCTTCATGCCTTACCTTACTGGCCCTCTTAAATATCTGAGTTTGCAACCCCAAGGCTAGAACAAAGCTAATTGACCCAAAGACTAGTTCAGTGTAGGCACCAAGAAGGCCATCTGATCATTGAAAGAATGAGATACGTCTGGCTTCCACCTGGGGAGTATTTATTTATTTATTTATTTAAACTGAAGTATAGTTGATTTAGAGTGTTGTGTTCATTACTGCTGTACAGCAAACTGATTCAATTATACATGTATATATATATCTACTTTTAAAATATTCTTTTCTATTATGGTTTTTCATAAGATATTGAATATAGTTCTCTGTGCTATACAGTAGGACTTTGTTGTTTATCCATTCTGTATATACAGATGCCCAATAGGTACACGAAAAGATGCTCAACATCGCTAATTACTAGAGAAATGTAAATCAAAACTACAATGAGGTACCCACCTCACACCAGTGAGAATGGCCATCATTAAAACGTCCAAAAAAACCCCCCAAATCTCTTACTTCAATAAATGTCTTGCAAAAAAAAAAAAAAAATTGGAAACACAAGTTTGCAAACTAAAAAAAAAAAAATTCTGTGAATAACAAATGCCAGAGCGGGTGTGGAGAAAAGGGAACCCTCCTACACTGTTGGTGGGAATGTAAGTTGGTGTGGCCACTATGGAAAACAGTATGGAGGTTCCTCAGAAAACTAAAAATCGAATTACCATATGACCCAGCGATCCCATTCCTGGGCGTATATCCAGACAGAACTATAATTCAAAGAGACACATGCACCCCTATCTCCATAGCAGCACTATTCACAACAGCCAAGACATGGAAACAACCTAAGTGTCCATTGGCAGATGAATGGGGAGCTTTTAAATGGCCCTTGCCTGGGCACTACTTCAGGCCGATTGAATCAGAGTCTGAGGCTAGATAGGCATTACTAGAAAAGCTCCCAGGGTGGTTCTAATCTGCAGCCAAGTTAGGAACAATAAGTAGGGCTTGCCCATAAGTAGCACTCCAGCCTCAGTTCTCTATGTCAGAGAAATGGGCTTATGAAGTCTTGCATCAAAGTTGCTGTTTTTACCTGTCTCCCAGCACCTCCGGGGTAGCCCCATTCACCTCATCCTGATTTACTCACATGTAATTGGGCTTTTTTGACTTTTATGTTTGCACCTCCAGTGCTAAGATTTTATAGAATTCTGGAGAAAGAGAGAAGATGAGAAAGGAACAAAGAGTTATTTCAAAGTCTTCCTTTGAAATGCTCAAATATCAAGACTGTTTTATGGCAAATATTAAGATTCCTAGGAAAGAGGAAACATTTAGAAGCTACTTACTCTTTTATGTTCACCCTTGCTTCAGAAATAAAACATAATGACAAAAAAAATACAATAAACTGGACAGGTTTCTTTGAAGTCCTTTTCATTAGCAAACACTGGAGGACATTGGTCTCTGTGGTTATCTGGTGGCTGCTGTGGGCAAAGCTCCAGCTTTTGTCCATTCCAACCCTCAGTGCAGGGCTCTGGGCAAAGGCCATGTCCATCAGCGCTGTCTTCATCCAGGGCTACCCTGGCCAAGAGTGCAAATGGCAGAAAATGACATTTGCATCTGGGTACAAAGCATCACAAATGCTTGCCACTGTGGCTCCGCAGGGCCCCCTCCTCATCAGTCAGGCATGTGGGGTTTTGTGTCCTCATAGGCTGAGATCTTTGCTCTTCCAACGGCTAAAAGGCCCTAAGCCCTCTCGTGTACCTGACATTAAGGTCTCTGTCATAACATGGCCAGTCCCAGTTCACATTTCGAAAGTCAAAGCTTGCACTTGGAGACTTAATCTGCCATTTTTGCAGCTTCCAGTGGAAAATGACCTGGTTTTTCAGGGAGCAAGGGGGAATCTTGACCATTAGGCACTATCTTTTACTGTATTTAAAAATTATTTTAGAATTCAAGTTTTACTTTCTCCTTCTCTTTTGCTCCCTCTTTTTTTTTTAACCCCCTTACAAAAATGATCAAGTTGATAAAATAAAATGGAAGGAAGGTATAAATAAGAAAACACTAGTTTTTCAGAGGATTTGGGTCCAACTTCCTTCTCACTTGTCTGGGGACCTGGATCCAGTTACTTAAATTATCAATTTTATCGCCTACAGAGTTAGGAACACAGTATCTGCTCAAGGTGAATACAAATAAGTCTTTCTTCAAGGTTTAATTACTTATTATATTTTGGGGGCTTATTTCTGCATGCTAGGAGCCCTTGGAAAGCCCCTTGAGATGTGTTCATGACCCCTTAGATCAGGGGGCCATAGAAGTCTTTGCTGAACTGGCAGTGACTTGACTCTACCCATCTATACTGGGTAGAGTCTATATAGCTATTGAGCTATTCATGTTTTATGAACAAAGTGTATTGGGATCTTGAAAAGATTTGGCCTTGGAGATCTTTGTAGGGCAAAGCGTGCTTCCTGACACCTCACTAGATGATGCAGAAATCCCTGAGCAGTGCTCTTCAACCAGGGGTTTATATCATTCAGGTTATATCAGAATCACTTGGGGCAACTTTTTCCAATGACACTAGCATTCCCTGAAGAACCCTCAGTTTGACCAATCCCTTGCCAAGAACACTTTCCCGTCTTCTCTGCTCAAACATTCCATCCTTCCTTGACCTACCTTTCCAATTGTTCCAGCCTAAAGAGCTTGTCTTCCGTGCGCTTCTTATTCACTCATTGTCCAGATGATTTATTTGACAATCAATTAGCAATTGATGGCTAGCTTCTGTTTCAGTTGAATGCAATTTGTCTTGCTATTTAATATTATCTCTGTCTAGTGGAAATAATACAGATCTGAGGTTTAGTTCTGGCTTGACTTCTAACTGTA
Source organism: Balaenoptera borealis (assembly GCF_965194805.1). Lineage (NCBI taxonomy): Eukaryota > Metazoa > Chordata > Mammalia > Artiodactyla > Balaenopteridae > Balaenoptera > Balaenoptera borealis. The sequence goes on from NC_138867.1 coordinate 57,676,675, forward strand.
TATCTTAGGCAAGATATTTAGACTTCTTGGGTTTCAGAGCCCAGTTGTTAAATTCTGCAGTTCTCTTCTTTACCTCACCAGTCAAGCCTAGGTTCTTGCACAATTCGTGTTAATCAATTTTTTTTTTCTTTTTTGACAGAGTCATTGTGGTAGACAGTTTCTAACATGGTTCCCAATGATCCCTGCCTCTTGATAGTCACACCTTTATGTAATCCCCTGCCCTTGAGCGTGGGCAGGACCCAGTGAATAGAATTTGGCAAAAATGATGGGATGTCACTTCTGTGATTAGGCTAGGAGGGACTGGGCCTGCTCTTTTGTTGGCATTCTCTTTCAGGCTCTTATCGCATGCTTGCTCTGATGGAGAGGGCTTCCTGGAAAGAATTGAGGGTGGCCTCTAGTCAAGAGTCAGAAAGTAACTGAGGCCTCAGTAAAATAGCCTTTGAGGAAGTGAACCTTACCAACATCCACTGAGTTATCTTGGAGGTGGATCCTACTCTAGTTGAGCCTTGAGATGACGGCAGCCCCAACTTCTTCTGATTGCAGCCTTCTGAGAGACCCTGGGCTGACACCTTGATTGTAGCCCTATAACAAACCCTGAAGGACCTAGCTAAGACACACCTGCATTGCTGAGCCACACCTGCATTCCTGACTCACAGAAATGGTGAGATAATAAACATGGATTGTTTTAAGCCACTAAGTTTTGAGGTAACTTGTTATGTAGCAATAGATAACTAATATTATCTATGAGATGTGTTGATGGATATGGTAGTCTGTCTACCTGAACGGGTCAGATTAAGCTAAATTATGCTGCAGTAACAAATAACCCCCCAAACTCAGTGGCTCATATCTACAAAAGTTTATTCCTTGCTCACACTCTATGTCCACTGAAGGTTGGTTGTAGCTGTGCTCAATATTTTCCTCCCTCCAAAACTCTCCATAACCCAGGCTGACAGAGCCGCTCCTTTTTGGAACATTGCCAATCATCATGGACGAGGAAAAAGAGAACAGGGCCAAGTATGTACTGACTTTTAAATCTTCCCCATGAAAACAACACATCATACTTCTGCTTAGTATTTCACTGGCCAAAGCAAGTCATGTGGTCACGTATGAGTTGAACAGGACCCAAAGTATAATCTTACCCCGGGGTGGAGCACTAAATAATCGTGAACAGGAACACAACGTATAATATACCATCAGAGAGAGGGGTAGCCACAGACTGTCATGATATACAGAAAAGAGAAGGAATAGCTCATATCCTCAGATGAATGAGAGTAGAGGCCCCAGAGCCTAAGAGAGGAGAGTTAGTAAAGAGCTCTCTTTTCCAGAGAAGGGTGGAAAATTAAGGGAATATGGGGTACTGAAGAAAGCTGAGGAGTTTTAAAGCATGTCCATAATCTTCACTGTTACCTCTCTAACATCCCCCTAAAACAGTCAACTCTTTGGCAAGTGCAGCTTTAAGACACGCCCCTCTGTCCCCACTCTTCTAACTGGATTGCCTTCCCTAAAGTCTCTAAGCTTCTTTTGTATAGAAATATAAGAACCTTCCTTGTCTATAATACTGTTCATAAAGTTAAACTGGGTTTTCAAACAACTGTCTTCCAGCAATCATTAATAGGAGAGGAAAATGTTGACATGTTACCTTGGGCAAGCTTGGCGTTCTCTGGATTGCAGTCTTTTCAAAGTCCACTCTAATCTCCCCTTCCTGAGTTATAAGCGCAGTCCCTGTGGATGTCCTGCAAATGTTGGAGGAGCTTAAGGAATGCTTCCTAGCCCATCCATCTCAGAGGCTGCCAGTCTGGCTTTAGAGAGGCAGTTTGATGGGAAGAACAGAGACCTGAATGTCAATACATCTAGCTTGCAGAACAGGAGAAGTGGGGTCTGACTTAGCTGGTAAGTCAAGCCAATGTGATGAATGTACTGTTAAAACCAGAACCAGATTAAACTTCTGTTGATGTGCAGTGGAGAAATGTCAGGGCCAGAGAGCTTCTAAAAAGTAGAGGAGAAACTTGTTGAAAATCTTTCTTCTTATAAAATATACTTTTGCCCTCAGGCCCTGCCTCTTTGGATCATGCCAGATGGTATTCTGTTTCTCCTGAGGTTATAGTTTATGTCAAAAGAAATAGACTTCACTTTGATGAGTTCTGAAGGAGGCATAGAAGAGTCCCAGAATAGTCGTTTTTAAAGTGACCTTAGATGCTGTCTAAGCCAAACCCCTGTCCAGCACAGAAGTCACTTCTTCATGTCTCCATAATTTGGAGATTGGTGATCAGGGACAGGTTTTAAACTTCCTAAGAATTTTTTTAGGATTGATCCTATTCCAGTTTTCTTTCCATATTGCACCATGGTGAGTGTGAGGGGAAAGCAATGAAGTAGAAGTCTATAAGAAGAGCATGGAGACAATATCCTTCTTCCTAGTGACAAAGCAAGTTTTGCATTTGAGAAAAATTTTCCATTTTGCAACTGAAATGCCCTGAGGAAATGTTGAGAGAGGCCATAGTCTGAACCTCAGAAATCCTACCTCTGAAATAGACTACCATGAAACAGTTTTACCCCTTCTGGCACATTTTTTCCCCTCACACAAGGGTGACGATGGTGTTTCTGGATAGTAAATTGGTAGTACTTTTAAGCTGCTTGGATGAAGCTATTCTGCAATAGATTGTGTACTTTATTGGATGGTCATCTTGTTAGTGTCTAAAGGTAATCTTTCATTTCATAGCAACTAATGTTCCCTTCCTCATCTGTGTCAGGTGCCATGCTACATACTGAGAATACATAGGTGACTAGATATATTCTCTGCCCTCAAAGATCTTGTCTAGCAAATGAGATAGACATAGGATAATATGATGTAATGCAGGTTAGGTGTTTTAATAAGTATATGTACAAAGCTCTATGGAAACAAAGGCAAGGCAAACCTGGTGGTGTGATGGAGCAGTGGATGAGGAGGGCTTCAGGTAAGATGCATCTTGAAGCATGAGCTTTTTAGATGTTCAAGGTGAGGTTCATAGGGAAGGACATGGACAGAGGCAGAGGTACAAACATGCAGAGAACATGTGGTAATCATTAATGCATTCTAGGTTCCTGGTAACACTGTGCTTCTTATTTTGTCCCTTTTACCTTGGTGGAGCCATGTGACTAGTTCAGGACAGTGAGTTGGAAACAAAAGTGAAATATCACTTCTGGGCCAAAGCTTTTAATAGCTTGTTTAAGACTGTCCAGAGCTCTTTTTTCCCTTTGGAACACAACCAGAAACATCAGACATGGTGAATGTTCTGTCAGTCTGGGTCCTTGACTGACCATGATGATCACAGCACTCCATCAACCCTTGATGTACATGTGACATGAGTAAGAAATATACCTGCTTTTTTCAAGTCACTGAGATTTTTGATTGTTACTTAGCATAACCTGGTCTATTTCTCTAATTCAGTGCAAAATTAAGAAATAAGTATGGTGTGCCTGCAAAATAAGATACAAGATATCTGATGGGACTTGTTGGGAATGGAGAAAAATGAGATTGGAAATATGGGCTAGGACCAAATTATGAGAAACTTTGACACCATTGCTGTGAAGTTAACTAGAATCTATAGGCAACGAGCAGCCATTGAAGGATTCAAATTGCTCACTATTAAGTCATAGAGTTCATCTCTTGGGGCATCCTAGTCTACTGCTTTAGTGCTAACCCTATACTTCCTGTAAGCTTAGGAGATCTGGATCCAGAAGAGTTAGAGGAGAAGATGGGATAGATGTGGCACAGGGAGTGTGGGCTAGGTGTGGAGCTCCGTCTGCTGTGTTCCAGGTGTGCTATGCAAAAGAAACCAGAGGAAGATTGCTTGCTTTGTCCTGGGACAAGTATCTCTTCATCAGTGATTCCTCCTTATATCCTACTTTTCTTAGGCTAGACCTTTCAGGTCAAGAAGCTTGCTTTTAGTGTTAGTATTTTAAAAATTGAATTATTTGGTTTCGTCTATTCTCGTGTTTCCTGTTCATTGGATCCAAAATTGGAACTATTTATTGCTGCTTTGGATGTTCTTTTTCTGCTCTACAGTTCCTTTTTTAGTCATGTTTCCCATTACACGTTGCCACCTCTCAGATTCTCCATGTAGCCTACTCGCCAGCAAACCAGATCACTCAGTGTTCCCTGAGATGTCCTTGCCTCTGTGACTTCATTTACATAGCCTGCTTGTACCCGAGTCCCCACAGTGGGATGTTTGGTATCACTGAAATTCTACCCACCCTCTAGGACCCACTCACATGCCATTTTTTTGTGAAGCTTCCTATCTTTAGAGGGAATTAATCTCTGAATTTTCTGGGCTTCTCCTTCTCTATTAGGACCCTAAGTTCACTGAGTTGTTATATTATGGGTATTGGTGGGCATGACCAGACGCAAAGATCAAGGGCAAGAATTTGTCTTGATTATCTTAGCAGTCCTCCTAGTACTTAGCAGTGTTGTGAACATATTGGCATTCATATTTTTAAAAATTGAAAACCTTGAAATTGAAAGCCTTTTAACTGAAAGCATAAAAAAATTAATGAAAAGCTTTGTCTAATTTCCCCTGCTTTATTCCTTCAGAGGCTGCCTGTAAAGCACATATTCTTCCCTACTACGTCTCCAACACCTCCCAATTTAGCACCAACACCAAATGTCCTTCCCTGAAAGATTATTTTCTTTCACATAGTGATAAAGATGTTTAGTCAGAACAGAGTGAACATCAGTTCCTTTGGAAGGAAGGCTCTGGACTGAAAGTCAGTAAACAGAAGATGAATGCCAATGGAAAGTAATCTCTCTTCCAGAGGCAGGGAGGGTGGAGAGCAGACAATGTAGAAATGAAAGTGTGCCACCTGAGAGATTATAAACATGTACCAAAGGAGACAGAATGATGTTTAACTTGGGGGGAAAGTGCAGCAAGCACAGATAAAGAGAAACAATCTTAAATACAAATATTTAAGGATTTAAGGGACTTCCCTGGTGGTCCAGTGGTTAAGAATCCGCCTGTCAATGCAGGGGACACGGGTTCGAGCCCTGGTCCAGGAAGATCCCACATGCCGCGGAGCAACTGAGCCCGCGCACCACAACTACTGAGCCTGCGTGCTGCAACTACTGGAGCCCGCACGCCTAGAGCCCGTGCTCCGCAACAAGAGAAGCCACTGCAATGAGAAGCCCACGCACCACAGTGAAGAGTAACTCCCACTCAACCGCAACTAGAGAAAGCCCACGCACAGCAACAAAGACCCAATGCAGCAAATAAATTAATTAATTAATTAAAAAAAAAAAGAAGTTAATGAAACTGAGGAAGTTTTACTGTTGAACAAGACTTGGTTGTGGGGGGTAGAGAGGGCGTTAATGGACAACAGAGTAGTCTGACATATGAGCAATATGACAATTCAAAAGGCTGGTGCTCTTGTGGGCCATATAGGAGAAGAAATGATTCAAAATTTGAAAGAAGGAGGGAGAGGGAAGTACTGGAATTTGGAATGTCATTTTGGTGTCTGATTCTCCATGGTCTTCTCATTATTTAACATTTTAGGGCTCCAGAGTTATCATTTAGTAATACTGACCAGCCCCTGTATTTTTAGGGCTTTTAGACCAGAACCAGACTCTCTTCTCTTGCCAAGTCACAAATCAATTAATGGGTTAATTACTTAATTTTTTATAGTGAAAATTTTAGAACTCCAAGAGATAGACAACGGTCAGAAGAGGTTTTTCCAATCTTTTTAATTCGGATATCAGTACATTATAAGTAGATCTTACTGGCATTAGTTTCTCAGCTCTCTGCTGATGAGATTTCTCTTCTTGAGCTATTTCAAAGAGCAGAACGGGAGACCTACTCTATCTTAGGAGGAGTGATTGAGAGATTTGTCTACAGTAAATCTCCGTAGACACATCCTGGTCACTGCTTCTCTTTTGAGAGGTGACTTGACTCCCATTTCTATATCTGAGATGAGAAGTAGTGATTAAATCCACTTATGACTTTACTTGCTTGGGGGTATCAAAGGTGGGTTTTTTTTTCTTTCTAATGGAGTCATTAGAAAGTAGCAAGGATACATAAATTCTCCTGCCAGGGCATGGTGTACAGACTGCAGAACATCTCATGCTTTTGTGCCCTCCCTTGTTATAACTTACATAAGTTATCTTTGGGAATAAAATGGTCTAAATCTTATTGTACCATATGATCCCTAAAGATAGGTTATCAAGTCATTCTATTCATAGATGAAAAAAGCAGTGCAGCGTGTAAATGACCAAGATACCTGTGGCTTGCTTCACAGGATTGTCCAAGTGTCCCTTTCCCAACCCTTCAACTAAATGTGGTGTCCTCCTTCCATGAAGAGGATAGCACCAACTAAGCATCAGCAGGACCTGAACTTTGAGCTGTTTTTCCAATAAGAGTGGCACAAAGGAAAAGCTATTTTTTGTGTCTTGATAGATAACAGTTTGAGAGAAAGTATTACATTGGGAATATCCCCATCTTTGCAGAAGGATGGGCTAAAATCTTATTAGGGACTGTTTTTCTTCTAAAGCTTAGAATACTTTTATCACTGGAGATGGGTTTTGCAACAAGTGCCAACATGTGTCTGTAAAGTTTGAGTGGCAATATGTGCTGCTACTGAAGTTTTATTGTATAGAATTGCAAGGTATGTGTGAAAGGCAGAGCTACAGGAGGTGCTAGATTAATTTTCAAGTTGCATTTATCCCAAAGGAAAATGTTTTGATGCTGTTAATATGTGTGCCAGTTATTAGAAGAGATATTACTTCTTTTTTTCTTTTGAGATATTACTTCTTGAATTGCTTCCCAGTGTGCATTTGAGTAATAATTAAATACTTGATAAATGTAATAACCAGACACATATTATGCATTAACTATCCCAATGACCCAAAGCATCTGCTAAACAATAAATCTGTGGGAGAATAAATTAGTGGATACTTTAGATGGGGTGGTCAAGGACATTTAAACTGAGATTTCAATGACAGGAAATAGTCAATCATTTGGAGATGAAGGAATACCATTCTAGGTAAGGTAAGTGTAAAGGCCTCAAAGTGGGAATGAGCTTGGCCTGTTAGAGGACCAAAAAGAAGGCTACTGAGGTTGGAGTGGAGAGGGCAGAATGGTAGGACATGAGGTTGGACAGGGGTACAGATCATGTAGTACTTGGTAAGTCAGGATAAGGAATTTAGATTCCTTGCTTAGTATGGGAAGTAAGGGGAAGCCATTAGTGTATTTTAAGGGGAAAAGCATTCTGGCTGAGGGTGACTTACGGATTAGAGGAAAGCAAGAGAAGATGACGTGGGAGTTGGGGGTAGGCAAGAAGTAGGTTGGGGCAGCTGTCCAGGACTCAGGTGGTAGTAATGGGGATGGATGAGAGTGGATGGATTCAGGAGCAGCTGAGAAAAAGAGGGTGTGGTGACAGAAGAAGCCAGGTGGGCAGGCAGGTGGGATAAGCCTCTAGGTCTAAGTAGGAAAACATTGCCTCCCCTACAGGAACTTTCATTTGCGTTCAGGCTGTAGGGACTCCAACCTCTGAAAAAACAGAGTCTTCACAAGTCACTGAGGACCTGGCTCACCACTGACTTTTAATCTTCGGAGATATTTCCATAATCAGGAAGTTGCATTTTTTTTCCACCCCTTTTCTTCTTTCTTTCTAGTTAGGCTTCTTAGATATCAGGGGTGGGCAGTGGGTAGGAGGGGTTCTGAGGATGGTTGAATTTGCCCTGAGGAAAAGCCGAGACACTGCACACACAGCCACTTGTCTGGTCAGCCTCAGAGTTCGAAGGAGAGGCTTGGTGCTCATTGTGCTACGGGCCAGGGGTTTTACATACCTAATCCGTCATTCCATTCTCCTGAAAACACTGTGAGGTACATTTTAAAATTCCAGTTTTACAAAAGAAAAGGGTGAGGCTCAGATATGTTCTTCATGTTGTCCAAAGTCACCCAGCTTGTAAGTGGTAGAGCCAGGCCTGAAACCAGAACCTGGCTCTCTACACTCTCCACGCCGCCGCTGAACTGGGGTTGGTCTCTTTGCCTTCTTTTCTTATTACCACACAGACTCCACCAAAGAACCCAGCATGAGAAAGGCCATGCTTTCTCTTTCTTTTATGTACTATATTTGCCTCCCCTCCACCACAGAGTACCTCGTAAGGTGCTCAGCAAACACGCCTGCCTGGAGGCAACACCGTCTTCTTGCTGCCACAAATGGGGCTGGGATAAGAAGCACGGCGGTGCTGGGAGTGGATCGTGCCGCCCCTGTGGCTGCTAGGTGATGGGGAAGGACTCTCCTGTCTGTGCCTTGACTCGAAGGCATTTTCCGTTTCCTAGTCCCCTCCCTCTCTCCATCCCTCACCTCTTGCCCCTCGACTTCAGCTCAGGCCCCTGGGGAGCGTCTCTTGCCGCGGGGCTGACAGCACTCGGGGGCGCGGGGTCCCTGTTCTCCGCGCTCTTGCCCATCTGTGAGCAGAGCCTCGTTCCGGGGCGCCTGGAGCCCAGCGGGCATTGACGTCAAGCGGCGGCGAAGCGCTGCCTACAGACGGTTGACCCGGACCCTCCTCCACACCCCCTTCCTTCATCGCCCCCTCCTTCTTCCCTGCGCCCAGGCTCAGGCTCGCTATAAAAGGCGGGAGCGCGGGTTGCCCCCGTAGCGCCGGATTTCAGCACCATGGAGAGCCCCCGCCTGCGGCTGCTGCCCCTCCTGGGTGCCGCCCTGCTGTTGCTGCTGCCTCTGCTGGGCACCCTAGCCCAGGAGGACGCCGAGCTCCAGCCGCGAGCCCTGGACATCTACTCCGCCGTGGAGGACGCCTCCCACGAGAAGCAGCTGGTCTGTATCCCCCCCGCCCCAGACTCCCCTGGGCTGCCGCGAGGTTCCTTCCTTTGTGCGCGTCCTTCCTCTCTCCCTGCCTCCCCACCCCCATTCCTAAGTCAGGGCCCGGGGAGGTGGGCACAGATTCCCGGCTCCCGCTGTTACCCACGGGCTCCGGACAGTCTGTAGAGCGAATCCCTGATCCCGGCCCCTCGGAGCAACAGGAGTCTCCGAGGCTTCTGGACCTGCGGTCAGTTCGTGGGACAGCGCTCGCTGAGTTTCCACCCCTTGAACATCCGTCTTTGTGGAGAGCAGGGGAGGGGTGTGTGTGGCTCTGGGGTTCCTTATAACTAGGGCTGGAAGAGAGCACCGGGGCTGGGCGCACAGCCAAGGCGGCAACTTGGGGCTCTGCGGGCGCTGTGTTGCAGATCGAAGCGCTGCAGGAAGTTCTGAAGAAGCTCAAGAGTAAACGTATTCCGATTTATGAGAAGAAGTATGGCCAAGTCCCCATGGTAAGGCTTTGGGGTCACCCCTCCCCATGCTTTTCCAAGAGGAAATACACCACCTGGAGTCTTTTACACAACCTTCTCTCCAGGGTGTGGCTAATAATTCAGATAATGGGTTTGCAGCCTTCTGCGGGCTCCCCTTTGTTTCCACCGTCAGCCCTTGCCCCTTGGTCTCTAAGGTTAAAGAGTAGATCGGCCGTTTCGGAGGGTTGAACAGCTTGTACCAGGAATCAGCCCTTGGGTTTCCGTGGAAAGCAGTATTTCCTAAAAATGTGCTTTTTTCACCTCACGAAGAATTCTCTGAGTTGGAAGAGCCCTTAAATCCAGTCAGTGCTTGTTCCCCTAATTTTCTTCCTGCCTTCCGGACCACTGCCAGCTTGTTAAACATCTAAGTTCTCGGGTCAGAAATCTTGATTCAGGTCTGGTCACCTTCCTTGAAGAACACACACACACACACACACACACACACACACACACACACACACACACACTTTAATCTTTCTTCTTGGGGTGAGGAGGTGAACACAGGTAGCAGGGGTTGTGAGAATATATAGGTCTATTGTTTATCTCTTAGATAAAAAGGTCTTGTTGATTTTTTTTTCTTTTGGATGAGCAATTAAAGGAGCCAGGAAATGTAACTTCCCCACAAAAGGTAGAAGAAAGTAAGAGGGGTTCAATAATTTAAATTTCTTTCTTTTTATGTTCTCTCACTGAAATTATAAGCACAAGGCTCTCCTCGTTTCAGGCCTGACTATACTTAGACCCATGGTGATGGTGGTAGGGTTCATCTGTCTCTCCCATGAGGCAGACTTTGTGTTGATGGGGAGACATGGGTATGCTTGTGCAGGATGACGACACATTGTGTTGTTCGCAGTGTGACGCGGGAGAGCAGTGCGCCGTGCGAAAAGGAGCTAGGATCGGGAAGCTGTGCGACTGTCCCCGAGGAACCTCCTGCAATTCCTTCCTCCTGAAGTGCTTATGAGGCGTCCACCCTTCTCCATAAGTCCCCCTGCCCCCACTTTCCCCAGAGGACCATACCTTCATCCCCGGAGTTTGGCTTTAGCAACAAAGTTTGCATCTCCCTCTGAGGAAAAGGGGGCTCTTTTCCTGCTGTTTCCAAATAAAAGAACACATTAGGTGTTACTGTGTGAAGGGTAATGCCTTGTATGGTGTTGATACGTGTGCAAAGTATTCTATTCTTATTTTATCTGTCTGACAAGCTTTTCAAAGCTTTTTCAAATAAAAAGCTTTTACTTTTTATTTAAGTAAAGAAGGAGAACTTCACTTTGAAAATTGTATTTTTGTAGGTGGCATGACAGGATGAAAATTAGATCAGGTAAATCTGGTAGATGACATCACAACCTGGAAAATAAATCACCCCAAGCATCACAAATTGAAGCATGTACAAATTATACATAATAAAGCGTTTTTCATAATTGCTCATAGTGCTTTGTTGTTTCTGCATAAATAATTTCAACAGGAATGGTGGCATTAATCATACTGTTGTTTTCAAGGAGAAATATTTTTAAAATAGCAGTCTATTGGGAAAACGGCACTGCGGCTCCAAGGAGTTTTCATCATTAATTAGGAGTTTGCCACGCAAGCTTTTGTACACAATTTTTCTTTGATTGCAGTGGTGTGGGGTGTGTGTGTGTGTGTGTGTGTGTGTGAGAGAGAGAGAGAGAGAGAGAGAGAGAGAGAGAGAGGGAGGAAATAAAATGAAGATGGTTGGAGTTGAGTTGATATATTTTGTTTATTAAACGCTTTCGCTAGAATACTTAATTTTAACAGGGAGACCAATACAAGAGAAATTGTCTCATACTTTAGCCACATTAAAAGCAATTTGAAAAATTAGGACTTTTGTTTTGACACCTCTTTATTAGAAGATATGCATTGGTTAAAAAAAAAAAAGTGGGCTCTTTGGGAGTTGTTGTTTGTCCAAAGGAAGGTAAATAGCTATTTCAGGTACCCTAAGGATGTGAGACACAATCATTCGCACTGTTTAATACACCATCTTGGAAATATTCTCACTTCAGAGGAATAAGAGTCATTTCAGTAAATAGTTTTGAGGGGAACAAGTGAAAATTAATGGGGGCAGTTTCAACTCAAGAAATACAAAAATCTTAAATGTAAAGTTTTAGAGTCTTAAAATGTTTCTGAGTGCTTACCCGAGGTCACGTTTCTGGGGGTTTAAACCAAACTAAGTAACATTTAGGTAGAAGCATCATGAGAGGAACAGATGCTTTTTCCTAATGCAAACTCAGGAGGCACCTGCATAGTAGTAGAATTTAAAAATAAAGTCCCTCCACTGATTCTTGGGGACCTAGAGTATGCTGTTAAAAAATATTTTCATACACAACTGCCTTTTGCGGTGTTCTTATTGTTACTGTTATCATGGCTGGTCTTCCTAATAATCTTGCAAGATACTGTTATCAGTCCTCTGCCCCCACCCCAGAGGAGAAAACAGACACCAAGAGAGGAGACAGAACTAGCTCAAGTTACCCAATCCTAAATCATGACTTCAGCTCTAATTTCTCTGACTCCAAAGATTTGTCTTTTCTCTCCATGTCACTCCAGAACAGGCTGTATGGACTCCCAAATTCCCCAGAAGCTCTTCTTTCTTTAGTAGAAATTAGCTCATTGGGATGCCAATGTATTTTGGGAGGGTCACACTTCCATTTGAATTCCAGGCTTTAGTTGTGATTGAAATGTGTTGCATTTTCATCTTTAAAAACTGAGAAGAGTTATTTAATAGCTTCATAGTCCACTGCTTTTCCAGAAAGCATTTCAGTTGAAATTCTATCTTTCTTCTCGAGTACCTTCACTCTTCCCATTCGTGTCAGTCCTACATAAATAAGATGAGGAAATTGCTTTAATCCTTGGTTAGTGCACAGATAGGACCGTCAGGGAAAACACTTAGAACTGCTTCCTATTTCGCCCTGGAATGTTTCACCCAAAAGCAAGAAGTGTTGGAGGAATTTGTAGTTCAAAGAAAAGAATAAGAATGTTGCTCTAACCCCCTTTAACTTGCCCCCTCACCCCTACCCTTACTATGTCATCCCTCCTTTCTTGTTTAATACAATTAAAGGGTATGGACTTACGGGGGATTGATGATGGAGAATCTGTGGGCTCGGTATGAAAAGGCTTTTTCCAAAAATTTTGTGCAGGTGCCCAGATTTTAAGTTCATAGTGCTAGTAACATTTTTACATTAACAATGGCAACATTTAATCTCAAGTGGCTTGTTAGAAGTAACTTTGCCTTTTCATTTTATCAGTATTAGAGCTCCTCTTCCAATAGAATGTCTTAGTATGTTTAATGATTGAAGGTCCCTTTGGTAGAGGACAAGAATATTAAAGATCAAGAAAGTTTAAATGAGAAAAGTTGTCGCCCATATGGAGGCTTCCATGTGTGTGCCTTAGAGACCTTTTGAGATTGGCTGAAAGATCAGGGGTCTGAAAGTTGACAAGCTGCTCGATCTAAAGATCTGGGGAATAATATTACAAGGCATAGGAATGGAGCAGTGTTTCTCACAGGGGCCTGGAGATGATGTGTGAAAGTTCCTGGAGGACTTTTCTCAATTGCATACAAACATTCCCCTTCCCATGATGATTATTGATATTATACCCCTCACCCTATGCCAGAATCTGGAGGGCTGCGAGGGATACATAGTCTACCTGTGTACCTGTACCCTCTCCCAATCCTGAAAAGGGCACATCTGACTCTAGGTATTGACAAAGATTCTTTGCTTGACCAAACTTTAGTCAGCTTCCTGAACCTTGTCCTAGACCCATCTGTGTGCTTCCTTGTAAAATACAGTATTAGCAAGAACCCTGCTAAGTCAGTTGATCAAGAACTCCCCACCCTGGACATCTGATCACTCTCCAAATATGATCAAGTTCCTTTCCCTCCACCACCCCCGAGGTGATGTCTGTTCACCCTGGCCCACCTTCAGCAAAGATCCTGTTAGATCAGTTTAGCCAGGATCTCCCCTTTTACCTCTTAATAACTTTCCCTTCATAGACACCCCAACCCTGTCCCTTGGCCATAAATTACTACTTGTCCATGCTGTATTTGGAATTGAGCCCTGTTCTATACTGAGGTCTCTTTTCCATTATTGTGACAGTCCTGAATAAAATCTGTTTTTATGGCTTTAACTACTGTCTAGCTATAGTTTTTCTTTGACAGTTTGAAGTGTAGTTAGGGAAGGGGGTTTAGGATTGTTTAGCTTAAATAAGATCCTCAGGTGGTTCTGCTAAGCTTCCTGTTCTAGAACCACTGCAATGCTGAGCTAGCTTTTAATATAATTCATTCATTCCACACTTTTTTGAGTACCTTCCATGTGCTAGGTACTGAGAACATAATGGTAAGTAAGATAGACATAATTCCTGTTCTCATAGAGTTTATAGTCTAGTGCTTGATAGTCTAGTGGTGAGAAAAATTAATAAGAAACAAACAAATAAAAATTGCAAGCCATGAGAAATTCTATGAAGGACATTGTGGTATCAAATGAGTGGTCAGGAAAGGTGATATATGAGCTGAGAGTTGAAGGATAAGGAGCCAGTCATGTCAAAGACAGAGTGGTTGGAGTACTCTGCCACAAGGGCTTCAGGCAGAGGGTTTGACATGTTCCAAGGCAGGATAGATGTTGACATGCTTGAGGACCTGAGAGAAGACCAAGGACTCTTAGCAGATGAATGCCCCACGAGGAGAGGCACAAGTGGCTACCCCTGTGAACAGTTCTTTGGGCCCCCTTGGGTGTACACAGTTGCCTTAATCAGGTGCCAGGTGAAATTAACAGATGTTCATAGGTTAGGAATTTCTCACGGGAAAGTAGGACTGAGAATAAGGAGGGTGGTTGTCCTGGCATCAACTTTTAATCATCTTTGTCTCAGTGATGGATGAATATAATTCTCTCTTGCCTGGCTAATGTGTATTTATGGTTTATTTCCTTTACCTTCCTAAGTGTGGGTGTGCTTTTTTTCAGGGTATCTAGTTTTGAGGGTCTATCAGCAAAATTTTTTTGGCTTGAAAATAGTGTATGTAAATATTTCTAGCTGGTGTTCCCTGCACTATTGAGAAGAGGAATCAGAAGAAAGGAAGAGGTTACAAATTTAGAAGAAAGAGGAGATAATTGATGAAGCAAGACTCTTGTCAGGGATGAGGGGATGGGATTCAGAGCCAAGAAAAAGATTAGTTTGAAGGAGGAGTGGGAAGGTGGGAGAACATGATGTGCACGGATGCAGGTGAATTTGTAGGTGTGTTGGCAGGAAGTTGGGGTGGTTATTTATGGCTTCTGTTTTCTGAGGGAAGTAGGATGTAAAGTCATTCTGCTGAGGAGAAGAAGCAACTTGTCCATTCAATAATTATATATACACCATATAGAAATTGATGATAGCCAGTGTGGAACCTAGAAAAATGGCATAGATGAACCGGTTTGCAGGGTAGAAATTGAGACACAGATGTAGAGAACAAACGTATGGACACCAAGGGGGGCAAGCGGGGAGGGGTGGGTGGGTGGTGTGATGAATTGGGAGATTGGGATTGACATGTATACACTAATATGTATAAAATGGGTAACTAATAAGAACCTGCTGTATAAAAAAATAAATAAAATAAACTTCAAAAATTCAAAAAAAAAAAAAAAGAAATTGATGATAGCCAGGTCTCTGCCATAAAGTGAGAGTTTCACCATAAGACATGATACATCTAATACTAGACAGAGAGAAAAATCAATTTAGAAGGCACAAGAGGTGAGTTATCAAGGCTTGCAGACAAAGTGGTATTTGAATGTTCTTTGAAGAGTGTGTAATATTTCAAAGGGTGAAGATTGGGAAAACTTGTTTAAGGTGTGGGAAGTAGTGTGAATGAAAGTACACAGGGAAAAGAGAATGCAGTTAGAAATAACTTGAGCACTGGGTCCATGTGGTGTAAAATGATGAAGGAGACAAGTTTGGCTCAGATTGTGGGGTAAGGGGCCAAGGCTTTATTCCTGGTAGCAGAATGATATGATCAGGGCTGTGTTTTAGGAAGCTCTCTGATAGCACACTAATGGAGGGACCAGAAAGGGAGACATGGGCACAGAAAGGACAGGCGGGAGGATATTGCAGTAGTCCAGAAAAGAAGTGATGAGGGCCTGGATGGATAAGAGCAGTAAGGATGGACAAGAGTGACAAAGAAGACATCGTTCAGGAAAAGTCTGAAGCGGTGGTTTCCCAAAACTCTTCTGTTTGTAATGGTGTTTTATTTCATCTTCTATGGTAAAGTGGTGTGGAAGTTGGGATACCAAAGCTAGATATATCCAATTTCTAACTGTTTTAATTCAAAGTTTAGCATACTTGCATTTGAAAAGTCAGCTTTGTTTGGGTATAATTTATATACAATAAAATTCATCCTTTTGAAATGTACATTCTCTATAAAATGTTCTTTCTTTTATGAAATGATAGTGGAAATAGATGGTTGTTTTCCTGATGTTTCCATTAACAAAACAAAATTTGGGATCTCTATTTTCAGATGCCAGAATTTGGGGGGAAATTTGACTGGTCTAGAAAATCTGGAAATCTGGAAGCCATTGAACTCCTGGAGACTTGTGAAATGAGGAATCTGAAAGGCTGGGAGGATGGTAGATGCCAGAGAAAGGAGACATGGGGAGAGATGCTTGCAGTGGAGAGAGAGGACTGAGGTTTTGAATCTCTAAGGAACCTGGAGCTTCTCTAGGTTTGCTCTAGGTTCCAGTTCAGGTGTGGTTTCACCAGAATGCAGGTAAGGGCAGGGCAGCTCTGCAGTGGAAGCAGGAAGCCTGGTTTCTAGTCATGGCTCTGCCGCTCGTTACCTGTGTAGCCTTGCAGGGATTCGGACAGGCTGACATCTAAGATTCCCCTTCCAGGTGAGGTATTTGGAGACTGAATTCTACTTTATTTGATCATATCTAATATTCTATGTTTGAGCAACTGGGAAATAAAGCAAATATGCCTCGGTCCAAATTGGTTTTGACTTTATTTGAACTACAGGCTTTAACAAGAAAGATTAAACCTAAAATCACCTCAATTTAAGTTTGGATTTTAAAATAACTAATAATTTTCTTCGTATAGGTTTTAGAATTTTTTCAAGTTTTAGATTTATTATTTGGTATCTTTTTGTTGCAAGTATGTATGCTTTTTAATTCTATCATGTTTCATAACTGGTTTATTGGTATATAGGAATGTTACATATCATGTATAAACATGAGCTCCTATAATGTTTCTGAACTTTCCCATTAGTTAGTTTTAAATATTTTTTATATATTCTCTTGAATTTTCTATGTAGACAATCATGTTATCTGAAAATAAAGATAGTTTTCGCTTCCTTTCTAATTCTTATCCTTTTCTTACTGTTTTATTACATTGACTGGGTCTGTCAGTGTAATGTCAATGGTATAGAGGTGACAGCAGGCATTCTTATTTATGCTTGATTTCAGCGACAGTGTTTCTTAAGTTTAACAGAAAATGTGTGTGTGTGTGTATTAAAAAAAATATATACCCTTTCTTAGATTGAGGAAGTTTACTTTTATTCCTGGTTTGATAAGTTTTTTTTTTTTTTCAAAAATAAATGAGTATTGAGTTTCAAAGAATTTTTTCTGCATTTATTGAAATAATCATTTTATCTTACTTAATCTATTAATATTTTACTTGACCTTTTAATAATCTGACTTAATCTACATCCTAGAGAAGTAGTCAGCCTCTAGCAGACTCCATGGATACATGCTAGTGGTTGAGCAATCAATCTTGGTGGAGTTCTAAGGTGGAAAGATCAGGACTGGAGTCTAAGATTCCTCCATGTCCTACAGCCATAGCCCTTGATCCTGCCAGGTGAGCGGCTAATACTTCTCACAGCCTGAGGGCCTGGATCCCTTTCTGAGAGGCTGCAATCTGATTCTTCTATGCCCTGGGCGGGCAGTGGGGGACCACATACCTGCTCCTGCTCTTGTCCCCATAACAAATTTCTCCCAACAATGCTTTTCTAGACTTGCTGTTTTTGCTGCCGGTCCTTCACCTTGTCTGCTTGACATGGTGAATTTATTGATAGATTTTCTAATTTATTGATAGCTTTTCTTCTTTCAGTTTACCTCCATCTCCAGGTTTTCCTCTCCTGTCACTGCTACTCCTACAACTATTCCTTTTCCTGACTCCTCACGGCAGCTCTATTGGGTTGTGTAGTAGAATCTTAAACTCATAACTGGTACCTTCTAGTCTCTTTTAAAATAATCTAGTATTTTATATCCAGGTTTTTAACATTTAAATTTTTCTATATTTTTACCTTAGGAGTAATATGTTAACCTTTGCATTAAACTACCCAACCAGTAGCAACACTTTTCTTGACTTAATTCTAAGTTTTATTGGTATTGCTCATCATTGATTCTTCTTAACATTGTCGCAATTTTTGAGTTCTTTATTCCAATTCATGGGAATCTTTCTTCGAGCACCTTTCTGGGGACTGGGTACTTGGGTATTGTGTTTCTGAATCCTCGCATACTTGAATTTGTGTTTATTTTGCTTTTTCAAAAAACATAGTTTTTATTAATTGATGTAGAAGTGTCGTCATGCTGTTGGTCTATCATTTCCTGGCATTGGGGTAAGGGAAGTCTTTCACTGTAATTGTCATTTTTTTGTTGTTGTTGGAGTGTTGTCTCTCCCTCAATATCTGAGTAGAGATTATTTCCTATACTTGCACTTCAGAAATATCACTCAGGGTATCTTAGGGTAGGTCTGTCTCCATAATCTCGCCTGAATCTTGTTGAGCCCCTTCAATGGAAAGATTCTAGATTTTCTTTGGTTAAGTGAAAGATATTTTTCTCATTTCTTTGATTATTGTTTCTCTGCTGTATGTTTAGTTCTCTTTCTGGGATTCTTTTATATAAACATAGAATCTCTTATATCTGCTGTGTGTTTAGTTCTCTTTCTGGGATTCTTTTACATAAATATAGAATCTCTTATATCTATGTTTATGTGAACTATATCTTTTCTCCTTTTTACCTTGATCTTTTCCCTCTGAGTCCTGGGGAAAATTTTTGAGGTGGTTCTCTAATTCATAATTTGTTTTTTTAAAAAATTTATTTATTATTGGCTCTGTTGGATCTTCGTTGTTGCATGTGGGTTTTGTCTAGTTGCGGCGAGCGGGGGCTACTCTTCGTTGTGGTACGCGGGCTTCTCATCGCAGTGGCTTCTCTTTTTGTGGAGCACTGGCTCTAGGCATGCAGACTTTAGTAGTTGCAGCACACGGGCTCAGTAATTGTGGCTCGTGGGCTCTAGAGCACAGGCTCAGAGTAGTTGTGGTGCACGGACTTAGTTGCTCCACAGCATGTGGGATCTTCCCAGACCAGGGCTCGAACCTGTGTCCCCTGCATTGGCAGGCAGATTCTTAACAACTGCACCACCAGGGAAACCCCATAATTTGGTTTTATTCAGTAACTCATCTTCTGTTCACTAGATCAGTCCCCACAAAGGAAATTTCCTCAAACTCCCTTTTCTTGTGGTTCTGATGTAAAAAGCAAATACTCCTGAAAGACGCAGACCACTCATTTACTCATGCTTATGTTAGGGTGGGTTTTCCACAGCCTCTTTTTTGGTGACGGCAGAAAGACTGAGGTATCAGGGCCCCATAGGGAGACACTGGGACTAGCTTTATCAGCTTCACACTTTGCTAAAGCCTGGCTGGAGATCTCAAAGGCTCAGCACACACCCCCAAAGGGAAAAAGAGTACCAAGGGCTCCAAGATGGCATGTGGGAGTGGCACCTCTCATTCTTCAAATCACATCATGATGGGAGGAGTGGTTTTCTTAACCACATGCAATATGGAAAGAACTTTTTGTTTTTATTTTGCACTTAGTAAGGGTTGGGGGAGAGAGAGGGAGAGACAGAGAGTGAGAACGCTTGTGTGCTGTGTTGGGGAAGGGTTGAAGAAGAAGTCGTTTGGAAAAGGAATCTATAGGAAGAACATAAATAATATGTCTCATGAACATTTATCTAGCTATTTGCTGTATGTTTATGTATATTAGAAACCTTTCTTCCTGCTCTCCAATGAATTCTTCAGTAAATTCTTTGTTTCTCAAAGTAACAATTGATGTGGTTTCATTGAAAAAAATGCTTATCAATATTTCTTTCCTTTAGCCAATGGCTAGCGTGGTAAGATAGCTATATCCATTCATTCATCCCTTTACTCATTATTCAACAAACATGTTTTAATTGTAGCATAGTTGATTTACAATATTATGTTAGTTTCAGGTATACAACATAGTGATTCAATATTTTATAGATTATACTCCATTTAAAGTTACTGCAAAATATTGGCTATATTTCCCTGTGCTGTACAATATATCCTTGTTGCTTATTTATTTTATACATAGTAGTTTGTATTTCTTAATCCCTACCCCTATCTTTCCCCTCCCCCCATCGTGCCCTTCCCCCCTTTCCTCTCCCTCCTGGGAACCCCTAGTTCTCTATACCTGTGAGTCTGTTTCAACAAACATTTTAAAAAAAAATTTATTTATTTACTTTTGGCTGCTTTGGTTCTTTGTTGCTGCATGTGGCTTTCTCTAGTTGCAGTGAGCGGGGGCCACTCTTCCTTGCGGTGCGTGGGCTTCTCATTGCCGTGGCTCCTCTTGTTGTGGAGCACGGGCTCCAGGCACACAGGCTTCAGTAGTTGTGGCACGTGGGCTCAGTAGTTGTGGCTCGCGGGCTCTAGAGCGCAGGCTCAGTAGTTGTGGCACACGGGCTTAGCTGCTCCGCGGCAAGTGGGATCTTCCCGGACCAGGGCTCGAACCCGTGTCCCCTGCATTGGCAGGCAGATTTGTAACCACTGTGCCACCAGGGAAGTCCTCAACAAACATTTTTGAGCACCTACTCTGTGTCAGGCACTGTGATAGGCTCCAGGATAGAGCAGAGAAGAAAACAGTCAAGTTGCCACCCTCAAGGAGCTTATGCTTTTATGTAATAGAAGGCCCTGTTTAAGAGGGACCCATGCAGGTGGATGTAGGGAGGAAGAAAGATTCCTGCTATGGCATTGAATCCCTCTCCCCTGAGAATTTGTCCTGATAATCTTTCTTTTACCTGTTCCTACATGGTTCTCTTCCCTGTCATTTTCCCAGGTTGCCTGGAATTCCTTTTGTCTGTGTATCTCAGCTCCTGACATTTGTTTCCAACCCGTTGGCTCTGATAACCCTCTTTGAAACACTCTTCAGCTACACTTTGGCACTGATTTCCTAAGGCAGTTCTCAGTTTTACTCTCTGGGCCCCAATATCTGTGGTTGCTGTAAAAGACCCACTACTCCCTCCCCACAGTGTTCTAACAGGTCCCTGGGACCAGGCCTAATTCCCTCCCACTTAGCCATTTTATGGGGAGAATCTGATAGTATCCACTGTCTGCCATAGGGACCTGCTCCCAGTCATAATCCTTGAACACTTCTGTGTGAAAACCCAGCCTGCTTGGATGAGAGAGGCTGAATCTGTGTGTACAGACTCTGGAAGGCAGAGCTACACACACGGCTCTAGTTCTCTGTCCACCATCCCTGTTTCCCCAGAGCACTTCCACACTGTCGCCAAGGACAACTGCACACAGGGGCTGTCTGCCGTCTGGATGATTGAAACCATTAATAATTTACCAAACTCTGGCTGCTGCCTTTCATTAATTATCACTCTGCTAATGATGTCCCTCAGGAAAAGGGAAAAGTAATTCCCCCTCCAGGCTCAGTGCAGACAGATCATATTTCATAATATGTGGGCATTTGCCTTGAGTTCCTTTGAACTCTTCCTTCACAGAGAGAGAGGAGGTGAAACTAGGCATAATAAGATAAAGTGAAGCAGGTGAAGATCACTGTTTGAATATCAATGTTTATGTGCTGTCATTTAGTCTGTCTATTCTGTCACCTAGGAGTTGGGGTCACCTCTACCGAGACGTCTTCTCAGTACAGGTGGAGACTTTCTTAAAAATGTGACACCAGGAACTGGACATAGCACTCTTAAAATGAGACAGTCTTATAAAGCCACTGATGCCTTGTTAAGATGATGACACCTGCTCTCTAAGAAGGCAGTTTTTTTCCCCCATTTGATCTGACCTTGTTGACCCAAGGAGGACTAAGTGAGTTTAAATGTATGAACAGTACCTGAACGCAATAAGTATTCAGTATTCCAAAGAATAAAGGAAAGTCTGCATCATTTCCTATGCTCTGAATTTGTGGCTGGCTTCTATAGGATTTGTTTCAGACATTGTGGGACATAACGGAGGTGTTTCACTATTGCATCTGAGGAACTGTCAGGTCACTCCTGCCCTCTTAGCAAGAAGGCGGTGTCTGGAGGTGTCTGGAGGTAGACTCCCAAATGGGATGTCCCATATCAAAACAGGCAGGGAAGCTTGAGGCTAAATGTGCCAAAATTTTACCAGCCTTTTGGATCCAGTGTGTAGTTATAGGATACTGAACCTGTTTTGGAAGTCTGGCAATTTTTTCTAGGTTGGGAGAAGGGAGTATGCATTCACCCAACAAATATTTGAATAATAAGCACTGTCCTAGGTGCTAAATTTTTTAAAAAAGTTTTTTGTTTCTAACTTTATTACTATTTTTCATAACAGGTAAAATAGAAAATAACAAGAAAGTCATCACTCCTGTTTATTGTTCAAGACTTTTGGGGGGGGGGGTGTTCCTTCCTGAATCTTCCCCATGAGACTGACGCCTGTTCTCCCCCGTGTGTGTTCTAGCTGGAGCTGTCTCCTTTGGAATGCTCCCTCTGTTAATGCAGTGAGAGAATCTGGAGACTTCTGCCCCTTGGGAGGCTTCCTCCTCCTCTCTCTCCTAGGTAGGTAGCTTTAGGCCAATACTGGGGACCTTTTGGGAAAGACTCCCCTCTTTGGGGTGTGTTTTCCCATAGATTTATCTTTCCCTGTCTCTTTTCACCCTGGTGAGATCTTCAGGACTAAGAGAGGGTATGGACCTAGAGACAGTGGAACAAGGAAGCCACTCAAATGGTTTTTGAATCAGGCTGCTCAATCAATCAATCTAGACCAGCCAAAGCAAGACCCTGTGAAATATGGTCCAGTCTATTCATCCAGCGTTCCTCAGAGAAGGTGGGGAGCAAAGCTCTATCTGGTAATACTAAATATTTTGGCTTTATCCCCTGTGTTCATATCTTTTACAGGGATCTAGCTAGGGTCTCTTTGACCTTAGGAGGCAGGTGCTGGAGAGTTTAGGGGTCTCATTCCCTTTTTCCTGTTTCTTTCCTTCTTAGACACACATTGGTGTATTCTGCAGACTGAGCTGGGTATATCCTCAGGGGAAAAGTCCTACACAAAGAGTGGGGCTCCTCCTTCACTGGGAGACCTCTCACAGTGACGCTTCAAATGTCACTTGCAGCTGGATGCTGCTGGGCTATACCCACCATGGGGCTGGTCATGTTTGAGTTTTGCAAGGAGGGGAAGAGGTTTTTGGCTGAGGGCAGGTTTCTTAGTGATTGTATACAGGTAATGCAGTTGCATTTCCTTGTAGGCGAAGTCTCAGGCAGAGATCCAGGCTGTTGCACTAGGAGAGAATGTAATAGATGGAATCTGGTTTTGATAAAGTCAGGGATCTATTCTGGGGCCAGAGCAGGCTTATCCAGAACTGTTATCTGCAGCACAGTCATACTTCTCTGGGGCAAGGACATTGTGAATAGTAGAGAGTTCTGCTGTCTGGTTAGCGAGATCTAACACTGGCATCGTTTCTTGGACCAGAACAAGTTCCTCCAAAACTAGACTGGGCTTCTGAGCTTGGTGTCAGGCATTTAACCATCATCATATTTTCCTTTGCCCTGCTTTTCAGCAATCTTATTTCTGGTCTGTCACTCTAGATAAAGTAGATCTTGTTGCAGAATAAAAATGGGTAGTATAAGGAATATTTGTATTCACAGAGTCACAAAGAGATAATGTATAGAAAAGACTGAGAACATAGAATCTGGGCCCTGAGGGCCTGGGTTTGAATCCTAGCTCCATTACTATTTAGATAGATAACCTTGGCCAAGTTACTTAACCCCTCTGATATTCATTTTTCTCATCTGTAAAATGGGGACATAAATAATAACAACCTTTAGGATTGCTGGGAAGATAAAATGTTAATGTGTGTTAAGTACCTATTTGTGTCTATTTAAGTGTTGGCTTTTCTAAAAAAATGTGGTTAATCGTTTACTACTTTTTTCCCTCAATAGCTTCCCAAGGACAAGGACAGTGTTTATCTTGCTCACCACTGGGTTGCCAGAGATAAGCACAATGCCTAGAACATGATAGAAGTGCAGTGAATACTTGTCGGAGAGAATGTTTTTAAATGGCTTAAGGTTCTTCAAAGTCAGAGAAACAAAATAGTTGAGGAATCCCTGGGTTTTGGAGTTAAGAACATGGCCAAGGATATGTTGTGTTTCCAGGGTCGCTGAGGGGTAGGCATGGCCTGTACCAACAGCTGCACCAAGGCATTTGTGCTCTGCTCTATTTGGAGAAATAGAGAAACTAAGAAAATTACAGGAAATAGAATTGTGGGAGTAGGAGGGGCTGTGTGCATGGCTCACAAGAGGATGTGGATTATATTTGTAAGTAGAGCCTAACAATCAATTCAGAAAATATATTTTCCTACCGTTTCCAACTTTTAGAGGCTGCTCACTATCCTTGGCTCATGCCCCCCTTCCTGCATCTTTAAAGTCAACAACATCAGGCAGAGTCCATCTCATGCTGCCATCTCTCTGGTTCCCTCTTCTAATGTTCTCTTCTACTTTTAAGGACCCCTGCAAATACTTTGGGCTCACTGGGTGTTGTTTTCTCTGCCTAGACTATCCTCTGTTCTCAGGTGCTGGGCTGGGGTGTGGCTCTGCCCTTCCTGCCAGCTGACCCAAGCCATTGGCCTCCACAGTCACTCTTGGCCTGGTCAGACCCAAACACAGGATGCTCAGCCTGTCCCCCATGTTTTGTACCATCATAGATTTGAGATCTTGGGTTTTCTAACAACATTCTTACTTTCTTAAAATTGAAACTAAATAGACATTTTTTGAAAGGACAGAAATTGGGGCTTTCAATAACTCTAAGTTGTCACTGAGGTATAAGGAAGGTGAAAATAGAGAAAAGAAGACAGAAACATGAAGATCCCAAGAGCCTTGGTACTAGGCTTGGGTAGAGTAAGTGATGTATTTGGGGATTTTTATTAGAATAAAATTAAATAAGCTGCTTGACGATTGACGACTCAGGCCACTTTCGGTGAAAAGGCAACATCTGTGGACTGATATGGCCTCAGTATCCCAGCATGATGTTGCCAGAAAAACCCAATAACATCTATTTTCCACTGTACCTGGCAAGTAAGATGATTGACTATCTCCCCATGAAAGATGAAATGTATACGCACGTGGACAGTGAAGGAAATTGCCACTGAAACTTTCTCTAGCAGTCAACAGGACAGCTCGTGAATTTTGGGCTCTTCTCTTTGGAAGGTGAACCAAACTGCAGAAGTCCCCAGGGCCTGATGAAGCTGAGGGCTCTGTGACTCTGACCACTGCTGATGTCATTCAGGTTTCTGCTTGTCTTGATTAGATTGAGAATAGCCAAACACTGCTCATTAGACAGATATTGATTTTGGCCAGGAAGTTCTGTCATCAGTAGTAATTACAATTGTTTTTTAGATTTATTAGATCAGGACATCTAATAAATTCTCCATGAGTCCTCTCCCCACTTTTTGCTGGTATGTGGAATAATCTCACCAAGTTATTTCTGAGAAAATGGGCCCTAAAACAGGACTTAACATGAAATGCAAACTGTTGCTTTCCTCTTTACTGTTCTTCATGGGAAACCACCTTCCTAGCTGTGTGGCCTTGGGCAAGCAGTTTATCCAGGCTACTTAAGTAGGCGCTGTACCTCTCTTTCTACATTTGTACAGTGAGAAAAATAATTGTACCTAGCTCTTGGGTTTTTGTAAAGATTAACCGGACTTATTCACTAAATACTTAGAACACAAGAACACATAGTAGGTGCTTAATAAATGTCAGCTATCATTGTTACTGTTATCATTGATGAACATATGAAAAGACATCTGAGACATATATTATAGATAATAGAAATGGATCCTTTTAAAGGTTTGTACTGAGGCAGTGCAGAAATGAACAGAGGGTTTGGGGATTAACTGAGTACAGCAAGTTGAATCCCATATGTGTTGAAGATAAAAAGAAACAAACTTGTCTAATTATAAAGCATTGCATATTTATGTAGAAAACATACAATTATACAAAAAGAAAAAATATATCCGAACTCCACAATCCAGAAATAACCACTCTTAACATTCTGATATTTTTTCTTCCAGATTTTTTTTTCTTTGCATCTATAAATACGTGTATTTTTAAAGATATTTAAGATTTTGTGCTATGTAGTATTATTTTAATTTTTATATTTTATTTTCTTTATTATGTTTTATATATGTCAAAATAATATGACATATATGTAACTTATAAAGCATAATGATATAATGAACACCTATGAATGTACTCTAATCTTTATTCCTCCTCTCTACCCCCTGAGGTAATGACTATCCCAAATTTTGTGTTTTTCATTCCCTTGCTTTTAAAATAAAAATTGTTTTATCTATGTCCAAGTAATATATTATTTGTTTTTGAGTTTTATAAAGAAAAGCATCATATTGTCTGTAATCTTCTTGAAACTGATTTAAAAAATCAACATTCTATTTCCATAAATGGATATAACTTTATCCATCTTGCTGTATTTGACAACAAATCATTTTCAGTTCTGTATAGTATTGTATTGTGTGCTTATACCATACTTTACAAAAATCCATTCTTCTGTTGATGGATATGTATGTTGTTTCTAGTTTTTTGCTATTACAGGGCTGCAATGAACTTTTGTGTACATGTCATATAGGGCAGTGTCAGTTATTGACTGAAAAATGGTTAGAAATGCAAATTCTTGAACTTCATCCAAGACCTATTGAATCAAAAACTCTAGGATGCGGGAATGGAGACACAGACCTGCTGGAGGGTGGACTTGGGGATGTGGGGAGGGGGAGGGGTAAGATGTGACAGGGTGAGGGGGTGGCATGGACATGTGTACACTACCAAGTGTAGGGTGGATAGCTGGTGGGAAGCAGCCGTGTGGCACAGGGAGATGGGCTCGGTGCTTTGTGACCACCTAGAGGGGTGGGATGGGGAGGGTGGGAGGGAGGGAGATGCAAGAGGGAGGAGATATGGGAACATGTGTATATGTATAACTGATTCACTTTGTTGTAGAGCAGAAACTAACACACCATTGTGGGGCAATTATACGCCAATAAAGATGTTTAAAAAAAAAAAACTCTAGGATGGGCCCAGCAATCCATGTTTTAACCAGCCCTTCAAGTATTCTGATGCTTGAAGTTTGAGAACCACTGCTGTAGGGAACTTGTTTAGGTGTGGACTTACTGGGTGAAAGGGTACACGAATGTTTAACTGTAGAGACTATGGTTGTTCACTAGTGTAGCCACGTGTAGCTAGTGAGCTCTTAATTTTAATGTAGCCAAACTTATCACTCTTTCTTTTGTTACTGCTTTTTATGGTTTTTTTTTTTTTTTTTGGCTGTGCCATGTGGCTTGTGGGATCTTAGTTCCTTGACCAGGATTGAACCCGGGCCCCTGGCAGTGGAAGCTTGGAGTCCTAACCACTGGACCGCCAGGGAATTCCTTTTTTATACAAAATATCGTTTGAGAAAATTTTCCATGCCTCAAGGTCAGAAAGATATATACCTGCCTGCATTTTCCTCTAAGAGTTTTGAAGTTTGGTCTTTCAGATTTGAGTCCTTAATCTATGTAGAACTGCTAGATTCCAGAGGTAGGAATCCTATTCCATTTTGTCCTCCCTGACTAACCAACTGAAACCACTAGGTAGCATTTAGGGGGGCTCCGAGGAGTTCTGGTTCTTTATGTCTCAGTACAGAAAGAATTCAGTGAGAGGCAAAGTGTTAGATAAGAAGTGATTTATTAGAATAGGATGCTTGTGAAGCTTAGACATGGGTGGGTGAGAGGGTGCCATGCCCC
The DNA here is from genome assembly GCF_965194805.1 of Balaenoptera borealis. Lineage (NCBI taxonomy): Eukaryota > Metazoa > Chordata > Mammalia > Artiodactyla > Balaenopteridae > Balaenoptera > Balaenoptera borealis. The sequence continues at coordinate 57,704,012 of NC_138867.1, forward strand.
GAGAACTTAGTGGGCTACTGTTTTAAAATCAAAGGAAAAGTAGGGAGGGGGAAAAGACCATTTTCTTCCTCATTTTTGAGGAGACATCATGCTTCCATCATCACTTCCTCCCCCATGTTGGGTGGGGGAGTTTTCTTGTCCCTACATGGTCAAGCAGGGACTGTCATAGTGCCATGGAAATAAGCAAAAAGGTGGTAACATATGCTAAAAATGGTAAATCATCTCAGGTTTTAGTATAATATCACCTTTTCCTAATATTTTTGTTTTTAGTGCACGCAAAGGAGTGTGTCCTAGGAATCAATAACTTATTGGGCTCACTGGGCAGGATGTGGGTCTCACGCCGCCATTGTTTTATTGTTCTGGGGCATATCTCATGCTTCTGTTGTATGGTTTTCTGGCTAAGCAAGCCTGCTTGGTTTTGTGGTTAAGTAAACCTACTTTCTTGAGTGATCATTAATTTACAGGGGTCTCCCCTACTTTTTTCTTTACTTACAGTCCCCTAGTGGGGTTAACTATTTAATTACCTACTTTGTCCCTTTACTCTGTCCCCATCACAACTGTTTCACTTCCTTTTAGACAAAGGGAGGCTATTTCTCATGATCTACAATGCCACCTTTGTAGTAAATTCAAGATTCCACTTGTGCATGGACCTGATTCTAAGGTCTCTGTTTTGTTTCATTGGTCAACTTATCCATTTCTGTGCTGGTATCACACTGTTTTAATAACTAAAGTTTTATAATAAATCTTGGTATCTGCTAGGACAGTTCCCTCAACCTAATTGTCTTCAGGAGTGTCTTGGTTATTCTTGACCCTTTGTTCTTCCATATACATCTTAGAATTGGCTTTCTAAGTTCTCTGAAAAAAAAAAAATCTGTTGGGATTTTGATTAATTATATTGAATCTATAAATCAGTTTGGACTATACTGATATCTTTATGACATTAAGTTGTCTTATTAAACATGGCACGTCTTACTCATTATTTAGATTTTCTTTAATGCCTTCCAATGAAATTTAGAATTTTTCTCCATATAGGTCTCATGTATAGCTTTCAGATTTATTTCTGAGTATCTTCTGTTTTTATAACTCTTGTAGATAGAATCTTTTTTATTTATTTATTTTTGCATCCCGTAGCTTATTTATTTTATAGAAAAATTTTGTACCTTAGTAAGTCTTTTTTAAAGTTTTTATTTTATATTGTAGTATATTTGATTTATAATGTTGTGTTAGTTTCAGGTGTACAGCAAAGTGAGTCAGTTATACATATACATATATCTATTCTTTTTCAGATTCTTTTCCCATATATGTTATTACAGAGTACTGAGTAGAGTTCCCTGTGCTATACAGTAAGCCCTTGTTGGTTATCTATTTTATGTATAGTAGTGTGTATATGTTAATCCCAACCTCCTAATTTATCCCTCCCCCCACACCTTCCCCCTTTGGTAACCATAAGTTTGTTTTCTAAGTCTATGAGTCTGTGATAGAATCTTTTAAATGTTATGTTTTCTAGTGAATGATTTCTGGTGTATACAAATGTAATTACTTTTTGTATGTTGATCTTTTAGCCAGGCTCCTTGCTAAATTATCTTATTACATCTAATAATTTTTCTGTAAAGTCTCTGAGTTTTTAATGTAGATATAATTATATTACCCTAAGTAATAATGGTTTTCATTTTTTCTTTTCAGTATTCTGCCTTTAATTTGTTGTTATTATCTAACTGTGCTGGTTAGAACCTCCCACACTATGCTGAATTAAAATGATAAAAATGGGCATTCTTGTCTTGTTCCTTTTCATGAAGGTAATGCTTCATAAATTTCCCTATTAAAAATGATGCTTGCAATGGATTTTATGAAGATATCCTTTAGCAGGTTAAAACGTTCTCTTTCCTTCCTAGTTTGTTGGGAGGTTTCTAAAGACTATAAATACATGTAGAATTTTGATAAATGTTTTTCTTGAACCTGCAGAGATGATTTCTTTCTAATTTAATCTGTTAACATGATTAATACATTCTTGCATTCTTGGCATATATTCAACTTAAGTTTGATGTATTATCTCTCTTTAAATTCTAGCTTAAATTTGCTAACATTTTGATTGGCGTCTTTGCACTCATGTTCATGAATGTAACTGGCTTATTATTTTCCTTTCTTGTACAGTACTTGTCTGGTTTTGATATCATGATTATACCAGCCAACTTAAATTGAGGAATATTCTCTCTTTTTTTGGTATTTGGAAGAGTTCATAAAATATTACAATGATATGTTTCTTGGAAGTTTGATAGGATTTTTCTATAAATTATCTGGATTTGGTGATTTCTTTGTGGTAATAATTTTAAGTACTGATTTAAAAGCTTTAATATTTATGGAAATTCTCAGGGTTTACATTTCCTGTTGATTCAATCTTAGTAAGTTTTCATTTTTATGAGTTTTTTATTCATCTAAAATTTCAAATATATCATCAAAAAGTTACTCATAGTGTGGACTAGGAAAGCAGCCTGCCACATCAGTAAATAAAGGATGTTGTAGCTACCCCCAGAAGTGAGCCCTGAGGGAACTCAGGAAGGAAACAAGGAATGCCCACCAGCTAGCAGAGTCAGTCTGCAGCCACCCCCAACGGTGCACCCTGAAGAGAGTCAGGATGAGAAAACAAAGGATACTGGCCCCAGCTAAAGTCCTAAGAATGTCTGCTGAATAAAGCATAACTCTCACCTTTTAGGTTGTGCATTTTTTTTCAGTTGACAATAGTATTATCTTTTTAACCTCTGCTATATATGCAGTTATGTTTACCTCTTCATTGCTAATATTGAGCCTTGATCTTATTTTAGATTAATTTCTCAGGAGGTTTGTTATTAGTTTTTCAAAGAGCTCATTTTAGCTTTGCTTATGCTTTCTATTGTTCCTTTTTTTAATTTCACTAATTTTTGATCTTATCTTTATTTCCATATTTTATTGATTCTAAGGTGTATAACTTTTCTTATCATAACATACCTCAAATGTGGATGTGGCTTTTATTTGTTGTCAGCCAGGTACCAGTTATGACATACGTGTCATTGCTCTGCATATGCAACCAAAACTTGTAGAAAGGAACAAAATCCCCAAGACAGTAGTGGCACACTCTCTTAAGAAATGCTACATCACTCATGTTCCTGATAGCACAGAAAACAATATTATGTAGAAAAATTACAGACATTGATAACTCGGAGTTGAAAAATAATTGAACGATATGTGGGAAAAACTATGTCTAAGAATATAAATATAAAATAACAATGCATAAAATCAATAACACTTCAAATTAAATGAAATATATTTTCTTCTATTTGGATTCATTTTGTTGTTCTTTTCTAATCTCTTATGTTGAATGCTTAGCTCATAAACTTTTAGCCTTTTTATTTTCTAATATAGATACTAAAGACTATTGTTAAATCAGAAATGGTGAAGAGTGCAATCCGCTATGACTCTGCTCTCAATTTGAACGTGTTGGAGTTTTCTCACACCACCAAGTAGTTCTCCCGACAACTCAGTTCAACTCTGACACCATCTACCTGGAGATAGCATCACATTCCACAGGTTAAGGACTCAGTCTCACAAGACTGCCCCCACTTCAGATGCCAATTGCAAGTCCAGGTTGTTACCTGGGCTTCTGACTTACTGGCTATAAATCAGAGGTTCCCATGATCCCTTCCTTGTGTTTGATTAATTTGCTAGAGTGGCTCACAGGACTCAGGAAACCAGTTTACCCATAGATTACCGGTTCATCACAAAGGATATTAAAGGATATATATCAACGGCCAAATGAAGAGATACATAGGCTGAGATCTTAAACAAAGGAGTTTCTCTCCCCATGGAGTTTGAGACCCAGCACAGTGGCACGTGGTAGCATTCTGATTCCCAAACGTGGAAGCTCTCTGAACCCTGCTCTTTTGGGTTTTTATGGAGGCTTCATTACACAGGTGCGATTGATTATATCATTGGCCATTGGTGATTAAACTCAATCTCCCTGAATGTTAAGGGGTAGGACTGAAAGTTCCAACCCTCTATTCATGGTTGGTTCCCGTGCAACCAGACTCCAAGCCCACCCCATCTTTAGGAAGTTTGTAAGTCACCTTGTTAATATAAACTCGATTGTAGTTGAAAGGGGCTCGTTATGAATAACAAGACACCCATTTAACCTTCATGGCTCTGAAGTGATTTCAGAAACTGAGAACAAAAGACCAAATATCATAGCAAAATATGCTCCCATTGCTTAGGAGATTCCAAGGGTTTGGGGAGTGGTCAGAAGACCAAATATATATTTCTTGTTATGAATCACAATCTTTCTCTCTCATTCTCTCTCTCTCTCTCTCTCACACACACACACACACACACCCCAACAGGAGACTTAAGACCCCTGGGTTGAGACAAGCACTATTTACTATTCAGGTCAAAAGCAGCAGCCAGAGTAGCTTCATGGCACTGGTTTCTTAAGTCCACATCCCCATGGGGTGAAATGCTGAGACTCTGATAGTACATGTACATGCAATGGAGAGCATTTCAGGAGAACCCTGAATTAGGAAACTGACTTATAAAGAGCTGCTGGGATCTGCCCACCCTCCTTTCAGAGAGAGATTGCTCTTATCCTGGAATGTAAGCAAATCTGCAGACAGGGAAGAAGAGGTCTTTATCTTTATTACCCAGGGTTGCCTCTGGGGAGAGAGATGTCTCTAAGCTTTACTATCCTGGAATGTCTCGCTTATGTAAACATTAGTTATAACTGTCTTCTCTCAGAGGACCCAGACTCTGCAGAAACATGACATATTCATGGAGACTTCATAGCTATGTTTCCATTAAGTACTTTCACTTCATCATGCAATTAAAAAAAAGGTTTACAAGTATTTTGTCATTTTATTTTTTCATCTTTCCTTCTTGCATCCTAGTCTATTTTTATGGAAAATTTTCATTTTTGCTGAGGTTTATTCTTTAGAGTTTTTTTTTTAAATGGATGCTACATTGACACAACTTTTTTTAAAAAATTATTAACACCTTTAATTATTATTTATTTATTTGTTTTTTGGCTGTGTTGGGTCTTTGTTTCTGTGCGAGGGCTTCCTCTAGTTGCAGCAAGCGGGGGCCACTCTTCATCGCGGTGCGCGGGCCTCTCACTATCGCGGCCTCTCTTGTTGCGGAGCACAGGCTCCAGACGCGCAGGCTCAGTAGTTGTGGCTCACAGGCCCAGTTGCTCCGCGGCATGTGGGATCTTCCCAGACCAGGGCTCGAACCTGTGTCCCCTGCATTGGCAGGCAGATTCTCAACCACTGCGCCACCAGGGAAACCCCTAGAGTTTTTTTTTGAAGTGAAGATTTGTTTGTGGTAAAATTTCTCCATTATGAGACTTATTTAAATCCTAAGGAGAATGTTGATGTGTTTTAAAGCAGACAGAACCTGGTTAGGTTCAGGTCTCTTCTCTATGGACTATGTTTCCAATGTCAGTCAGTTTGCACTTCTACTTGGATCTGTCCTGCGTGTGCCCCAGCCAGTCCAGGACCCTGGCAGTGGTCTACCTTATAGTAGAGTTCTCAAAGCTTTTAATATACTCTTCAGAGTCAGATCCATGTATGCACAGCTTGGAGTTGAGTCCAGAGTTTTATACACAACTTTGTGAGATCTCTCTCTTGAGCTCTTTTTTCTCCATGATCTAACAATTTCCAGTTGATTTGAGTACCCGTTCCTAGTCTTCTGACCCAAAACCTGGGGTCTTAGTTTCCCCCTTCTTCTGTGTCTTTTCCTTTACTGCACCTCCACCCAAGGCAAAGCAATGGGGGGAGGGGGAGGGGGGAGAGAGGAGAGAGAGAGAGAGAGAGAGAGAGGAAGAAAAGGAACAGGTATTTATCCCATCCTCCTATCCTTTTCCTCTGGTCAGAGAGAAGAATTCCTTGCCCTGGGAGTTGTAAGTGCCCGTCTGGCCACTGATGCCATCATACTGCTGTTGTGTGGTCCCTGGAGTCTGGGTTGAGAGAGAATGGGGAAAAAAAGAACATGGTTTTCCCCGTACTCTCTCTGACCTTTAGAATTCCCCTTCAGACCGGAAAGAGAGGGCTTCTCCTGGCGTTCTTTCTTTCCTCACCCAACTTTTGAGCTGCTTTTTGAGTCTAGGCTGGGTAATACTGGAAAGGAAAAAAATCAGATACTCAATGCCAGTTTAGTTTGTAAAATTTTGGCCTCCTTCCACAATCTGTTATCAATCTTTAAGATGCCTCAGATAGCTGTCCCACACATTCTGGCCATGGTTTTTAGTCGTATTCAATGAGAGACAGATACAAATGTGTTTACTCCATCTTGCATCTTGTCCGGAACCAGGACCCCATTGTCATTTTGATGATGGTTTTGTTGGGATTATAGCTCTGAGTTGATAGTTATTTTTATTTCTCTTCTAACTACTCAGTGTTGCTGTTGAGAGATTTGCTCTCAGTTAAACTACCATTACTTTGAATGTAACCTATCAGTTCTCTCTGACTACTTTTCAGTATCTTCTCTTGTCTTTCTGATTCTGTTTCACTACAACATATCTAGGCGTGGATTTCTTTTTTCTTTTCCCTTTTTGAGATATGTTGTGTTGTCTAGATTTGTGGATTCATGATTATCACTAGTTCTGAAAAATTTCCGGTCATTATCTCTTCAAATACTCTCTTTTCCATCTTTGGTGTTCTTTATTCCCTCAGACTCATGTTAGATATATGTTAATGTATTAATCACGTTTTTTTATTTTTTATATTTCCTAGTGCTTTGATGTCTTGGGGACCTGCTGACCCAGGAGAGATTGCCCCTGCCAGGGATAGCCAATTCCTAGAGATAGTAGATGAGTCACCTGGGAACGTGCCTTTCACATGCAAACTAACCAATCCAAAGCCCACAAACCCCACCACTTCCTCTATTGAGCTGTCATACTCGGGGCCAATATCCCCCTGCCCTAATCACCCCAAGGCCAGGTACCAGACAAGTAGAGACAGCTCCTACACCCCAGAGCCCACTGAAATTATTCAAAGTAGCCAACCCTAAGCCTGCTTACCCTGCCTCACCCATTCCTTCCCATGGAAACCACAATAAAAGCTCTTGCCCATGTTTTTCCCTTGTTCCCTCTGCCTTCTAACCAACCCAGGGCTTCCCTGTGTAGTCCTGTGTGGCACATTATGCCCTCTGTTTCTAGGGATCTGTGGGTATAACAACTTCTTTCTTCATGACAGTCATTTTTGTGTTTGCATTTCTTACCACACCTGATTAAAACAAATCCCAGACACATTCTCAAACACTTAGAACTTCTCAACCTATCCTGCCTATCTCTTTTCTTCCCTTTGTATTTTCCATATACTCACCTCTCTGTGCCGCAGTCTGGATAATCATTTCACCTCTGTTTTCCAGTTTACTAATTCCCTTTTTATTCTTACAAGTTTCATTAGTTTTTTTCCAAATGTGTCTGCTATTCCTTACAGTATCTTGTTTTTTGTTCGTATTTCAAATTCCATTATTTATTTATTTAAATATTTTCTTTATATCTATTGCATATTTTGAGTCTGAGAGTTCCAATACTATCAGCCTCCAGGGGTCTAAATCTATTGTTTGTTTCCATTGGCTGTCCCACATGATGGCTTAATTTCTCAAGGGCTTGGTTAACTTTGTGAGTTTATTGTCTGACCTTAATTCTGCTGGCCTGAATTGAAGATGCTTGGAGGATATGAGGTGCTATTGACATGGCACTACTTTACCTTATTGAGTAGTGAAGAATTAACCCTACCTGAAGATCTGGACTTTTCCCTCAGCTACTGGAGGGTGATCTCCAGGCCTTTGGAATACTATGTCTGATAGGAGTGTGTTTGTTTGCCTAGGGACTTTGGCCACTAGAGAGTCAACAGTGTGATTTATACTGGGGGCGTTGGGCCCATTATCACTACTATCAGTTTTGCCTCTCAAAGGGGTTGGAGATTATAGGTATCAGCCTGACCTCTGAGAGGGCTGGAGACTAAAGGTCAGCCACATGGGATATATGTTGCTAACCTAAAACAATGGAACAGCCAGTTATTTTACCAGAAAAATGGGTTTATATGGGAGCAGTGAAGAATTGCAATTCGGGACATGCAAATATGGCAAGCCATATTCAAGTTTAGTAAAGCAAAGGAGAGGAAGTTTTTCTTTATAGAGGAGAAGGGAAAATTGGGAGAGGCTGTTATAAACAAAAAGTCCATTGGAGGAAACTGGGAGTTCAGAGTATAGTGGCTTTTCATTGACTGAGTGGTAACAGTCTCTTACTGACCGAACTGTTGTCAGGCAAAGAGAAAATCTTTCTTCCTCCTGCTGACATAGTAAAGTAGTGTCACTTCCTGCTGGAGATGTAAGGTATGTCTCTGAGTGGTATGCATGTGAAAGCTCCATCCTTCTTCTGGACTCCATTTTAGTGAGGTTTCCCTTTATTAATTTTCACAGTATGATTGAGCCCAAATGAAAACTCTAGACACCAAAGGCTCAGGTGAGCTTCCCTGGATGGCAATACTTAGTGTGTATTGTCATACATTAATATTTCCATGATTCCATGGGGAGAGGACCGTGGAAGCTCCACATTTGGCACTTTTCCTGGACTCTGCCCTATGTGCTTCTTCATTTAGTTTTATATTCCATGTTGTCACTTACTATGTCATCAGTATTGTCCTCTATTGAAGTAATTCTGGCAAAAGCTATACTAGTGGCAGCTTGGCATAGCTCAGATCACAGTTATCTTTTGCCTGAATTCTTTCAATGGCCTACTTACATTACATTGTCTCCTCCGAAGCATTCTTTACGTTGCAGGTATAGCAATTGTCCAAGATGACAAATCTGATCACATCAGTCTCCTTAATGTAGATGCCAAGGATGGAGCTCAAGTAGCTGTCTTGGATTGTGAGGCAACAATCCAATGGTAATATGTGGAATAGCAAGATTGGAGTCCAGGTCAGTGAAGACTCTGTGGGGTTGATACATCAGCTCAGAAATGTCCACTTTTGGACTCTTACTTAAGAGAGAAATAAATTTCTCTTTTTTTTCCCAGATGTCTGTTTCTTTCCCTAGTTTCCAGTACTTAACTTGTATGTACAACTGGCCAACTTGCATCTTTTACACATACCGTCCATCTGCCTGAGTCAATCTTTCCCTGGTCAACTCCCCACCCATCCACAACTTGGAAAAAAATGACTGCTAGTCACCTTAAGATTTTACCTTAAATGTTTTCTCACCCTTTTTGCCTTCTTCCCTCCCTTTTCACTGCCTCCTTTCAACCCTCGTGGGCTTTGCATGCCTGTCTGCTTGACAGGACACCCCTGTTACTTTTGGCTGGACTTCAGGCTACTCACTCTCTAAGTACCAGAACTAATTTCTTAGGTAGAGTTTCCCCCATGAACTGAAGCTGAGAGCCTGCTCTACCACGTGAGGAGCTCCATTTCTAACCCCTAGGTCTGTCTTTGGGGCTTCTCTAGCCAGTTTCAACGTACCCTTTCAATCCCAGTTGCATCCTGAAATGTAATACCTGAGTTAATAGTGCTGTCTTAGCTGTAATCACTGAAGAGAGCTCTATTCAGGTTGTAGAGTGCCATGTATCATGCCTGGTCCATAGGAGAAGCATGGTAAATAAACAGAAGTTCACCAGAATGGCTGCATAGACATGGAGGTGTTTGTCTAGGCGTGATGATAACAATGATGATGTCAGTTGTAAGAGAGGGAACACTGCTCCCTCTTCCTCCCACTCAAGAGCACTGACCTCTGTCCACCTCCTCGAGGGCTGAAGACTTGCTAATCTGGTGATGGAACAGAGTCCCAGACAATTACTTGTGTGTGAGGGCATTGTGCCTTGAAAGGTTCCATCTTTGGGTCCCCCGCCTCTCTCTTGTTCTTTGTCATTCTCCTTATTCTGTAGAATTGGTAAACTGTCACTTCTTCCTCTTTCATGTTGAGTCCAAGGAGTTGGATAATTGGATCCTGGGGGGCCCTGAGGGTCATCCATCTCTTTATTCCCCTCCATAGGAACTTGTAAGTTCCTAGATTCAAGTGCATGGGGAAGAAGTAAGTTCAATGAAGGTCTCAAGCAGAATCTACTCTGCATTTTTCACAGAGCTCTTTTCGGAACGTCAGGCATTTGACAGCTATTCATGAATTGTTTTGATATGTTCATTTTGCCACTGAACCTTGCATATACCTTCCTAGAATCTTGCTGTGGGGAGCAGATGCGATTGCAGGGCAGAATTTGTCATTCCTGGGTCTCTGACCGTATGACCATGAATAGAGTGAAAACAACCTCACCCTTCCTCCTAATAATCATTCTGAGGTAAGAACTCATTATGCAGTGATGGCTTCCAGCTCTGAGTGGTCACCACTGCTGCTCCTGAGGGAGAAGGAATGAGGAGGGGAAGGAGGAGAGAGATGGTGAGCTGCCAGAGGCGAGGCTCTGGCGATCAGAATGCCATCCATTACTGAATGCCTGATGCAGCTTCCACAGGTTGCCTCCAAGAGTAATTCCTTGTGATCCAAGGTCCAGTTTCACCGAAGAAAGGGACAATTTATTTTAAGTGACACTAAACAAGATGACAAGTGGAGAGGAGCAAGTTAAAAGATTGGCCTAGAGCTGAACTTTTCCCACCACTTGGGCAGGCAAAAGTCTTTCCTGACGAGTCACTCCACTCCCTCGCATTGGCTGTGAGCCTCTCTGTAGCATCCTGGATCAAAAACAAACTCCACACAAAACCTCAGCAGTATTTATGGAATGAACGCCACTGGTGAGCTGGCAATGAGGTGATGATGTTTGGCTTTTATTAAGTCTCCTAAGTAAATGAGTTATCATTGGAGGAAGTAGAAGCACAGGCATTATATTGTTATGAGCAGCAACAATCCAATGAGTGGCCCCCAGATCACTGTGGGGCAGGGAGGCGGCTCACGGAGCTGACAGGTCTGTGGGTGTCTGTATTCTCTCAGCTGCCTGCCACCAGCTGCCGATATCCCTGAGGCGAGGCGAGGGATGTGGCCTAAGAAGGACTTGCTGTTCCACACAGGACAGCTATCAACTGCTGCCGGGTCCCTCATTAGGAACTTCTCAACCTGACCCTCCCTGGGTGACAGCTGGTGTTTTCCTGCCACAGAGGAGGGAGGTGAGGCAGAGAGAGAACAAAGTCCTAGAGTGACCCTGGGATAAAACCAGGACTGGGACGTGATGTTCCCACTGCTTCCTACTGGCCCGTTCTGAATCGTGGCAGCTGCTACCCGTGAGCAGGGGGCGGCATGTTCTCTGCCATCACTCCCATCACTTTCTCCACTAACGAGCCTCTGGCCCAGGCAACTCAGAAAGTGATTGGCATGTCTTTGGTCCTGATGCTGGACTCATTGAGATGGTCAGGATAGATGTTTGTGTGTACAGGATGATATGGTTTAGCAAGGCAGACTACCCAGGCCGTGTTATCTGTATTTCTGTATAATATTGTATCCTTCACCCACCCAAGGATTATGGGATAAGCCAAGAAAAATAGACATAGCAATCAAAGATCAATATCCAAGACCTAAAGAAGCAGATAGAATCTGACCACTGGAGGTACTTAGCAACATCCAGATTTTGAGGAAGGAGGTCCAATATCATTTCTTGGAGATATTGATATTTGGATTGATGGGCTGACCATTCTGGCTCTTCTCCTGGAATAGAGTGGCTAAGGGCAGGAGGGAGGGGCTGGGGTGGAGCAAAGGTGCACATCTGCATAGTATAGGATTGGGATAGACAAACACTGCATCTGCTCCAAGCTGCATCCACCCTCATTCCCAGTGGAGAAACTGAGGCAGTTTAGCAGTTTTACCAGGGCTGAAGATAAACATATCCTTTCTGTGTATCCAGGTTATCAGCAGAGACCCTGGTTTGGATTTCATTTCTGTCCTGTTTATGAGAGGGAGGTGACAAGAGACACAGGGCTCATCTAACTACCCTTGGGGCTGGCAACAAACAGGGCTGGGATATCCCATGCCGCCTCCCCTGCATCCATCAGGCTTGGTCCAACACCCATTAGACCTTAGGTGATCGTCCACAGGTTTAGATTAATTACACAGGACTGTCTCTTCTATCTGAGCATATCAAAGGATTCTACAAAACCGAATGACTGTGGTGATGTCTTGTAGGCTTTTTTCTAAGCCCTCTTAGAAATCACTTTTTAAAAAGTTAACACCAAGAAATTATTCCCTGGGTGAAATATGGCGCACAACATTCTCCAAGATCCCTGATCATTCATCACAGATCAGGCTGCCGGCAGCATGGGCTCAGCTTGATCCGGAAACTTGCTTCAAGCCTAATTGTTTATTCATTGGAGAGATCATCAGGGTCCAGGAAGGACAGGCGATGGCCTTGGTGTAAAGGATGTAGTGGGAGGGAGATGAGAGGAGGTTTGTTGTGTCTGCCTGCATTCCAGCAAGGTTATTGCAGCCTGGAGACAGCTCTCATATTTACTCTGTTAAGTGTTTGAATTTTTTCTGTTGACTTGTGATTTTGACAAATGTGTTGATATGTCTGTTAACATTATTAAAAAAAAAAAAGTGATGAAAGAACTCCCACATTGGCAGAGGCATTGAGGCACTCGGAAAGGCCAGTTAGGACAGCACCTTGGAGAAAAGTGTGAGTGCATGCTTATCAGTGCTGTGGCCCCTACCCCATAGCATGATTGGGGCTCCCAGGGCAGAGGAAAAGGGGGCAGTGAAAAGACTAAACTGGCACGAGGCAGTGCTGTGATGAGGAAGGGGACCAACGAGGACCAATGGGATGGTGGTACCAAATCCCCAGTGCAAGGGGGCATGCTGAAATGTCTGATCTTGCCCTCAGCCGTGCCTAATGTAGCACGAAATCAGGGCTTCCAGGAGATGGCTGTGGCTCTTGGTTGCATCTAAGTGTCCAAAGTATAAATCAGAGGTTTACCTAAGCTAATATAGGGAAGAAAGAACCAGCCCCAAGGAAAGGAGCTGGCAGGAGATAGCTGAGGGAGTCGAGGTCTCCATTTCATTAGGATGGGGCAGGGGCTGGGCTCCAGCCTCAGTGGGGTTCCATCTAGTAACTTGGGACGTGAGCATAGGCCTACCATGTAGTCTGACAGTCTGGGGATGAGCTAAGCACCATTTGCTTCTTCTGTGGACTCCAGACACAGGCAGCACAGCATCCTGATGGACCAGCTGGTACAGAAGGAGCTCCTAATGTTTCCAGTCCACAAGCCTCAGGACCCATAACTGTGCCGAGCAGGGCCAGGCAGCCAGCCCTACAAGGGGAAGAAGAGAAAAGCCTCTCTCCTTTGCCTGAAATTGTCTCTCTGAGGTTAGCAGTGACTTCACTGCAGAAGGTTTGAAAGGCCTCTCTCCTTTCCTCAAACTGTGCCCTTCTCTCCAGTGACTGTGCACAGCATCCCTGCTTTCTTCAAATCTCCTCTCTCGCGGCACATTCCTCATTTTCTTTCTGTCTCTCTGGTGGCTGGCTTGCCCTTCCCTGGATCTCTTTACTCTGCCCTACCTTAAATGTCAGACTCTCCAAGTTTCTATTCCTGATATATTTCTCATCTCACTCTCTGATCTCTCTTTGTGTAATCTGGTCCATTCCCATGGCTCTTGTATTAGTCAGCTGGGGCTGCCGTGACAAATTACCATAACAAAATATTTGGTTTAAACAGTAGAAATGTATGTTCTCACACTTCTGGAGGCTACAAGTCCAAGATCAAGGTGCCAGCATAGTCATTTTCTGGTGAAGATTCTCTTCCTGGCTTGTAGATGGCTGCCTTCTTGCTGTGTCCTCACATGGAGGAGGGAGAAAGAGTGCAAGCTCTCTGGTGTCTCTTCTTATAAGGGCACTAATCTCATCACAAGGGACCCAGCCTTGTTATTTCATCTAAACCTAATTATCTCCCAAAGGCCCCATCTCCAAATCCCATCACAATGAGGGCTAAGGCTTCAACATATGAATATAGGCGGGCACAATAGCAGCTCTTGGTGATTTCCTAGTGCACATTCTTGGCCCAGAATTCTCTGCTGAGCAATCCATCTATATTTCTAACTGAAACAAATTGACATAGTTAACTCATGGACTCATGGGGGTGTCACAGAACACATTATCTTCTGTTCAATGTTTCCTAGATTAACTAGTGGCACTGCAGTTCTTCTAGGCATCGACTCCTCCCTTGTGGCACTTGAGTTTTATTTCCCTCTCAGGCCTGACTTTGGGTGGTCCAGAGCAGCTGTCCACCCAGGGCTGGGCTTCTTAGCAGAGCAGTTATTACAGTTGGCCCCCTATATCCACAGGTTCCACATCTGTGGATTCGACCAACCAGAGATTGAAAATAGGCAGAAGAAAAATTCCAGAAAGTTCCAAAGAGCAAAACTTGAACTTGCCATGCACAGGCAACTATTTACATACATTTACATTGTATTTATGACTTTTTGCCTAGCATTTACATTGCATTAGGTGTTATAAGTAATCTAGAGATGATTTAAAGTCTATGGGAGGATGTGGGTAGGTTATATGCAAATATTATGCCATTTAATATAAGGGACTTGAGCATCCTTGGCTTTTGGTATCTGTGGAGGTACTGGGAACAATCTCCCCTGGATACCAAGGGACAACTGTAACATATACAAGACTGTGGCCATGTCTCTTCCTTCTATGTCAGCTGATTGACTCTTTAAGCTTGTAGTTCTCAACCCTAGCTTCATGTTTTAAAAAATACAGATGCCTGGGCTCCACCCCAGGCCAATGAATCCGTCTCTCTGGGGAGGGGTCAAGGACTCTATGGGTTGCTCAGTGAGAGTGGAGAACTTACTTTAAGCCACTCTACATGAGGACTCACGTAAGATGTCTTGTGGCTGTTACAGCAGCGGGTTGGGGACCTTGAACAGCTTCCAGGGCTTGCCTTGCTTCACTCCCTCTTCCCCTTTCTTTCCAGGTCCATCCATGTCCTAAATCTTGTTTCCTACCTTTGGCCCCGTTCCTGCCCTCTGGACTTGTCAACTCATCCCTGTTTCCTGGATTGACCATGGCAGTCTCTAAGGGCTTCAACCTGGACCCCTTCTAGTATCTTATCCCCTGGTGGGCTGGTCTGGTCCTGCTTAGCACCACCTCCCCCCATCCCTCCACCACCAGGGGGTCTAGAAGGTCCTTTTCTAGCTTCTTAATGAATCACCAGCACACACAGAGGATGTTCAATACATGCTGTTGCTGTCTGAGCCCAAAGCTGCTTTTGATTATTGACTGAGTGCTACTGATAAAACCAGCAGCTATTTTTTTTTAACATCTTTATTGGAGTATAATTGCTTTACAATGGTGTGTTAGTTTCTGCTGTATAACAAAGTGAATCAGCTATACATATACATACATCCCCATATCTCCTCCCTCTTGAGTCTCCCTCCCACCCTCCCTATCCCATCCCTCTAGGTGGTCACAAAGCACCAAACTGATCTCCCTGTGCTATGCGGCTGCTTCCCACTAGCAATCTATTTTACATTTGGTAGTGTATATATGTCCATGCCACTCTCTCACTTCGTCCTAGCTTACCCTTCCCCCTCCCCGCATCCTCAAGTCCATTCTCTACGTCTACATCTTTATTCCTGTCCCCAGCAGCTATTTTTAATGATCAATTCCCTTCTTTCTTTGAACGGCTTATTAGAAAAGGAAAGAAGAGGCGTGTGGCATTCACTGGAGGAGATAACTAATTTGTTATCTGGCAGTTTTCTGTGCTTTGCTGTAGGTGTACAACACAGACAAGGGGCAATATGCTAACCCCAGGACTGGCTTGGACAAGAGTTTAATTTAGGTTATTGTGTCAGATTATGTTTGTTTTCTGAAAACTGACTGCACTTTGAGACCCCCTAAACAATAGTAAATCTTAAGAATTCAATATTAATAAGAACAAGGCAAGCAACAAAGTAGAAAAATTGGCCAAGATATAAACAGGCAATTCACAGAATAGGAAAGAAAAAAATGACCAATAAACGTTAAAGAACACAACTGCTCTAGTAATCAGGGAAATAGTTAAAAGACAGTAAGATAGATTTTTTTCAACAAGCCAAAGGTATTAACAGACAATTAACAGAATAAGAAATGTACACTGATCAAGAAACATAAAAAGGTGCTCTTTGTCACTAGTAAGCAGGAAACTACAAATGTAAAGACATCATTTCTCATTAATCAGATTGGTAAAAATTACTGTGTTGGCAAGGATATGGAGAAATAGATATACAAGGACATATGATATACTGCAGGTGGGATTGTAAATTTCACTGTATTCTGGAGGGCAATTTATCAGTATATATTAAAAGTTTTGTCAGTATATGTTAAAATTTTTGTCAATTTAAAAATTTATTTTGATTCAGGATTGTTTTTGTAATTTCATTTTCTCCTGGAGCATCTTATAAGAGCAGGTTAGAAAAACTGTAGGCTAATGAGTGAAGTGGTGTTCCAGGAAAACTTTATTTAGGGACACTAAAAATTGTGTTTCATATAAGTTGCACATATCATTATGTATCATTCTTTTGATTTCCACCCACAAGCATTAAAAAAAGTAAAAACCATTATAATCTTGGGGACTATACAAAAACAGGCAGTAGGCTGGATTTGGCCTGCAGGCCTTAGTTTGCCAACCTTTGTTCTGCATTATTACTTGTTTCTTAAAAATTAGAAATTTCTATAACACTATTTACTATAACTTAAAAAACTAACCATTATTCAAAACAAAAAATTAAAGAGCTACTTCAAAGCAAGCAAAGGCAATTCTATTACCAATACTTTAAATTTATTATTTTGTTAAATAAAGGCTAGGGTTTTAAAAAGTCTATCTTATGATCCACTCTTGTGCATTCTTTTCCTGGAGTTAGTCCCCAAATCCATTTGTATTGTCACTCTTATTCATAATTTATAGTATCAATATCAAGCTAGGACAGCTGATGGTGGTGACCTAGGGCAGTCCATCCATAACGTCCCAGATCTGGCAGCCAAGCATCTAGCTGGTCAGCATCTGAATGGTGGTCATGGTCTCATGTTTCAACATGGGTCCATACCTTGGACATTCTATCCACAGTCTGGATCATTCTGAAAATAGCCAATAAAGTCCAAGACCAATGGGCTCATCCTAAGCCACTGGCTCAGTTCTGAAGAAAGAGAGAGAGCTAGTCAACTCAACTGAAAGGCGGTTCATTCTCACACATTTGGGAAAAAAACCCTATAGTTTCATGTTGCCATATCCTTATTTTTAGAGTGAAGGAATTCTGTCAGAAGAGTTATAGCTCCATTATTTTCAATAACTTGGGCAGCTTCTACGTCCTGAGCAAGTTTAGAGAGGTTGTCTTGCTCAACCTGTTACAATAGGTTTCCTTTAAACTTTTTCTTATGGCAACCAAGAAAGCAAGCTGATTTTTCTGGCTAGTGGTGGGATCCAGGTTCTAATAAATATACTGAGGATTTACATTTACATGAAGCTCAGCAGACCATAACCAGGGTACTGAAGATGCTGTCTCTCTCTTTAATAATAATATTCTGAAAAGTGGTGGAATGCAAGCTTTAAGGTTTTACCTGAGGAATTCAAACCAAAGTCAGAACTATTCTTCTTCAGAACTATTTCTGAACTTTGAGCAGTCTTTCACATGATGCAATTAAACAGGAAGGAATGGTAGGAAGATCTTCATGGGACTAATGTTAAGCTTATTGAGTTTATATGTGGTCAATCGGTAAAGCTGAAATCCTTTCACGTATCATTTGCAATAATTCAAAAACAGTATAATGGTATGCCAAGTAGGTATGGAGAGACAAGAGGCTTTTGTTTTGTGTGTTATGTCCTTCTTGCTGGTGACTTGGAGGACATTGCTGAGTCCAAGCTATAATCTTTATTGTATGACCAGTTAACACCAAAAGGCAGATATGGCCCAGGATGCTCTTTACCTTAACTATGGACTTCCAGGTATGGTTCAACTTCCACATCCACCATCTCATAGAGGCTATTGTTGG
Source organism: Balaenoptera borealis (assembly GCF_965194805.1). Classification (NCBI taxonomy): domain Eukaryota; kingdom Metazoa; phylum Chordata; class Mammalia; order Artiodactyla; family Balaenopteridae; genus Balaenoptera; species Balaenoptera borealis. Next base: position 57,721,995 of record NC_138867.1, read on the forward strand.
ACTTACATGAAATCTTGCCTTTTGTCCAAATTATACACTTTTGTGTGAATAGGATTGCATTCCACAATTTTTTCATTTACTGGATTATGCTTGTTGCTGTCATACTTCCATGGGTGGAACATAGCAGCAGTTGTGGAAAGCATGTATTTGGAAGAAATAGTTACAGGTGAGGAGCCCTTTCCATCCTGGTTCAAAATGTCTACATCCGAGTCATAATCAGGGACCAACTACAATTCATTGTGTGTGCAGCTGATCTCTTATGCATCATCTTGATAATTTAATTAGTTTTACAATGGCATGTCTCATCACCTGTAATAATTCAGCCAAGCACTGGACGTTGGTTGGATGGGCTGCATCAAGCTGTGTACATGAGGTCAAGGAGTTTAGCAGCTTGTATTCACTCAGCTTAGATCATTGCATGTTGTCCATCAATCAGCTACTTCTTGAAGGAAAGACTGAGAAAATCCTTGTTCCCTTTTCTGCAGGACTTAAGTGAGGTCCACATCTACTTCCTCAGGATTGCCTTTATCATTCAAAGAAGGAGCTGTGTTGTGGGACCAGAATGGATCCCAGAGTGGTGGTAAGTTTTTTTGCTGCCAGTGACTAGTAGTTGCTTTACTAATGAGCTCCATGGCCATACCTAGCTCTCTCAAATCAGCTTGAGTAGCCTTTGCCCACTGAGGGTTTTCAAAGATTTATTGTATAGCCCATTTCAGACACCCTCAGGGGAAAAGGCTCTGCCTACCATGGCAGTCTGAGTTGTCTTAGCTCTATCCATCTGGGCTCCTTGGACTCTTCCCCACTTCTGCTGCCCCTTGCTCATCATTCTCAAGGTCAGACTGAGAGAGGTTTAAAACCATGTTAAGATATATAACTGTGTGTATCTTTTGCCCAGCAACTTTACTTCCTAGAATTTATTGTAATAAAACATTTACAAATATGTAGCTATTCACTGTATTATTTATTTCTAATAAAAATTAGAAATAATTTAAATATCCTTCATTATGGGGGTGCTTTAATGAACAATGTGAACATATAGGGAATGCTACATAGCAGGTGCTGAGTATGCGGTTAGATCTATAGGTCTGTAAAGTGGCGTGAGCATTATCAGAAATCTATTGTTGAGTGAACAAAAGGAAAGTCACAGATCAGTAGGTATAATCTGATGTCATTTCTGTAAAGTAACAATTAGCGATGACAAAAAAATGAAACTGTTTATTTTGATAAGTCTAACTATAGGTAATCCAAGCGTAGAAACATGCCTAGAAGTATTCAAGCCAAACCGGCAATGATGGTTTTCTCTGTGGAGAGACTGGGATTTGGAGGTTCTGGGAAATAGTTAGCTATAAGTAACATTTAATATTTTTACTGTGGGAATGTACTTGTGTTTATTTGTGTAATTGAAAGTGAATAATAGCTTTTAAAAGGAAAAGGAATGAAATGAGAGAGATGGATTAAAAAAAATCCAACCTTGAGAAATTGGCAGCTGTGTGGACTCTACTCCGGACTCCGCATGTGCAGACAGCCCCATGTAGGCCACCCAGGCTGCCCCAGCACCCTCCACTCACACTATCCAGGCCTGTTCAAGAGCCACGTGCCTGCCCGGGACACTGGGTAGACAGCTCTTGGCTGGCAAGTTAAGAGAGACGATGATAATAATTGACTTTGTTCAGCATGAAGGATACGAAGGATGGGAGGGAGACGCAGGGAAGGAAAAAACCTTTTCCTCAAACCTAGGTTCGTTGGCTGGGGCTCTGCAAATGAGACTGTCAAAAGACAGATTAACAGGAGAAAAACAATCAGAAGTTTGTTAACGCGCGTGCATCTGAGTACACACGGGAGAAGTCAGTGATGAGCAACTCAGATTGGGGGTTAGAACCTGGGCTTATATAGCATCTTAACAAAAGAACAATACCTTTGTAGAGAAGTGACAAAGGAAAGGGACTTTGTGCTTCTAGGTGCAGCAAATTGTAGGAAGGTAAATATATAGGAGAAACTAATGGAAGATAAGGGTTGTTTTAGTGAGGTTTGTTATGTAGATGCCAGTGGTGTGGTCTCTGGGGTGAGTCTGGAATTGTCTCAGGTGATTAAGAATTGTCTTGCCCTTCCTGGCAGAGAGGGGGAGGGCTGAGAATTTCTCTTGTGCCTGCTTCTTCTCAATTGCCTTCAGCTCACAATAATCCTTATACCACAGTGGCGTATTTTGGGGTGGCATATTCTGAACCCCTTCAGAGGTACTCAAAGGAAAAAGACTACAGTTAAAATCTTGTGTGTGGTGAGAGAAATAAAGTCACCACTCTCAAATATGAAGAAGATTGCTGTGCCATGGACAGGATGCAAGAAAACTTCCTCTCAGATTTATCCTCACAACCCCTATCCCCAAGAGCCTTCATATTTGCCACTTCCAGAATTAGAGAGTTTAGCAGGGCTTGATGGTCTTTATTTCACCAGCTCTGGCTCTGTAAAGTCTGCCTCACACAGGAAGGACCGGAATACAGGCACACTCTTTGGGGTCATAGGAGTCTTTAACCTCACCGTTAACCTGCTTATCACTTTGCACCGTGGCCTTGAAATAGTGGCATGGTTTGAGTAGTCCTGTTCTCTTAAAATCCTGTACTTGGCGCTGCAAAGACTGGTCCTCCGCTGCCCTCTACAGCAGAAAGAGGACACTGCCAGTTGTCCGGGGGCTTATCTTTTCAAGAGGCAACAGCTGCGCTCTGAGGAACAGACTACCAAAGTCAAGCGGCTTTGGTGGTTTTTAACTTTTCATACAGATGTTTCATCTGGTGATTTTTGTTATTGGAAATTACTTTCTCTAGTTCTAGTATTCTAATTTCTTTTGTATATAATTCATGATTGTTGCAATGGACTGAATGGGCCCCTCAAAATTCATGTGTTGAAACTCTAATCTCAGTGTGATGGTATTAGGACATGGGGCCTTTGGGAGGTAATTAGGTCATGAGGGCAGAGCCCTCCTGAATGGGATTAGTGCCCTTATAAAAAAGGCTCTGGCGAGCTCTTTTGCCCCTTTTGCCGTGTGGGGACACAACTAGAAGTTGGCGGTCTGCAACCTGGAAGAGGGCTGCCACCCTGATCTCAGACTTCCAGCCTCCAGAACTGTGAGAAATTTCTGTTGTTTATAAGTCACCCACTCTACGGTAATTTGTTGTAGCAGACCGGACTAAGACAATCACTTCATTAAAGACTCCTAAAGAATAAGTAACATGCCCATGACAGCTGAATCTCTGCTGTTATTTTCCATCTTCTTCATCCCTGACTATGCACATGGGAAGGTATTTCAGGACCATCTGAGTGCATATGGGGTATATGATGTGTTCAGTGATGTGGACTGCTGATGCTGGTCACCTGGCATGGCTTAGCATAGGTATGATCACTACCTTCCTTGTATCTTGATAGTGGCTACAGTTGGTCAACAGGTGTAATAGTGTAAATGGCTGAAGGGGGAGTGGAAGGACCTGGCACCCGCCAGTTCAAAAGTCAGTTTGTGTGCAGTGGTGGAATGACTGTTATTTCTCGGTCAATGGAGTCTTTCTATGTGGGACAGTGAGAGAGAGCCAGAGCCTCTTTTTGCTTTCTGGGAGAGACTGTGTCAGTCTGCTGAAGCCCAGCATTTTATTCCTCAATCCATCCCTATTGATGATGCAGCTGGACTTTTGTGAGTCTTTTCTTATCATTACTTATTATACTATGACTGATATAGTCCTTTTCTTTTTGTTAGATATTTCATGGGAAATTGGGAAGAGGTGTCACAAACGCTGCTGGTCTGACATCATGATACCTTGTATATCATCATGGGTTTTTATTACTGTAACAATGGAAGTATTTACAATCTAAAGGCCAAGATTGGCAGTGCCATAACCACAAACTGAGAGGTAAGAAAGTTGGCAGGAAACATTTAAAGGCAAAAAGTTTTACATCATTGGGATGTAAATTAGACGGAGGCACCACCATAGACGGAGGTGCCTAGGTTAAATGTCTTCTATGATTTTTATTATCAACTGGAGATGTTTGTACAATTCTGGCACAATGTCTATTGGGTGTTCAAACACAAATCTTTCAAATTCCAAAAGAGATTTTTTTGTGGCTTATTGCAAAATTTGATTAATTAAAAATAAGTGTCTAAATTCCAAGCAAGCAAGTAAGCAATGTAAGGCCTAAAATCATTCCTTTTCTTTTTCCCTTTTGTTACTTTCCCATTGAGCTTTGCATCATTTCAATTTTGTGAGGCTAATGAATTCATTATGAAGATTATGAAAGATTATGAATTTGGGCCTGGTTGGAAACAATTCTGTATGAGGAACGTGAAAGCCCCTAGATTATGAGTGTCCGTCTTCATAGACACTATATGTCAGGCACTGTGTTAGATGCTGGTGATTCAAAATGAAGTAAGGCATGGCAATTCTTTTAAAGGAGATTACAGTTTTTCTGAGGAGACTGAAAAGTAAATAACTAGCTGTATAATATACACCTGTACCTATACCTAGAGGCATACCTGGTACCTGTAACTTCAATGAAAGAGGAATGTAAAGAGTATTAAGGGAGCAGAGAGAAGAGGCGTCTGATGCAGATGTGTCCGAGGATGGACGAGGGATCTAGGACTTCTGGTTGAAACTGGCATTTTGTAGCTGCCTCCTGAGTAGATGCTATAAATTTAAAACCCCTATGAAGACACAGAAAAAGCAGAAAGGTCCTAACAACACTGAAACCTAAAAGGGAAAACTTAATACCAGAATCTGAGAATTGCCACTAAGTATTATAACAGGAATCACTCTCAGAAGGAGAAAGATGCTTGATGTCTCCCTCACTTTTTGGCACCAAACCAGTGCTCAGAGCCTGTCACAATAAAGCACCCATCTCTCTGCTACATGGTACTGATTTCTGAGGCAGTCCTTTCCTTTCCCTCCCCCTCCACAGCTCATCTCAGAGGCAGCAACACACACACACACACACACACACACACACACACACACACACACACTACAGGAAGGGGATGGAGATGGGGAGATAGAATTGGTAAATTTCCTTTCCAAGGTGTAGTCCCCATGAATGAAGCAACGCAGAGCTCCCCCACTTCAGAAATTTCAACAGATAGTGTTTTGAAAACAATCTGCTTCTCCTTACCTTGTGGAGTACACACCTTCGCCCTCATTGCCCAAGGCATCCATAAGCCTAGGTGAAGATGAGAAATATTGCAGGAAGAATACAGAAAGAAACTCAGGGTAAAATTTATTTCTTGACATAAAATGTATGAATTTCCAGCAAGGTAACTGCCTTGCAAGCTATTTGTCTTGAGAAAGGGTTGCTTCATTTTCTTTGTAGAAGGTCCATGCTTGGTGTGACCATAGAGTTTTACACAAAGCAGGTTCCTTCCATGTGTGAAGGGATCGGGTTGAGTGAGGCCAGAGAACAAAGCTGTGAGATTTTTGTTTTCAGAAATGCCCTCTTGGGGTTTTGACCCACAGACGAGCAGGTATGTTGTATAAACTGAGAGGAAGTCTGAGGGTAGGAGCCTCTTGACTGTACCTGTTTGGGCCCCAGGAGGGGCTGTCTCTCATTTTGAGTAAAGTCACATAAAAATAAATACACTTGGTGGCACAGTGTGGTTTGGCAGAGGGAGTCCTCTAAGCTCCGCTTGCCAGACTTCTGGTGGGCCTGCTGCGGGGCCTGCTGCAATGAGGTGAGGGGATCCAGGAGCCAGACTGGGGGTGGGAGTGGGGGATGAAGCGGAAACCCAGGGGCACGTGGCTCACGAGAGGCCAAGGGAGAGTCAGCAAGGGGAGATGGCCAGTTTCCCTTGGAGAATGTCTGAATCAAAAGAACAGTCTAGATCAGCAGCTGCTGATTGCAGCATCAAAGGGTGGGAGGGTGGCAGCTTTCAGGTGGGCAGTAACACCGCCCAAGAGCCCCCGACATTGGACAGGGCGCATTCAAGGACCAGTACGAGTGGGAGCCCTGCTTGTCCCAACTTTAGGAGACCTGTAAGCCACCATCCCTTTCCCTGTATATCTGGATGACAGCTTAGGGAGAACCAAGGACGGAGGAAGCCATCTGAGAGGCCAAGTGTTTGTTTTATTTAAGAGGTTGACACTATCTGAAGAGACAACATAAATTACTGGATTGAACTAAACTTTTTTTTTTTTCAAATTTCTTTAAAAAAAAAAAAAATTAATTAATTAATTTATTTTTGGCTGCGTTGGGTCTTTGTTTCTGTGCGAGGGCTTTCTCTAGTTGTGGCGAGCAGGGGCCACTCTTCATCGCGGTGCGCGGGCCTCTCACTATCGCGGCCTCTCTTGTTGCGGAGCACAGGCTCCAGACGCGCAGGCTCAGTAGTTGTGGCTCACGGGCCTAGTTGCTCTGCGGCACGTGGGATCTTCCCAGACCAGGGCTCGAACCCGTGTCCCCTGCATTGGCAGGCAGATTCTCAACCACTGCGCCACCAAGGAAGCCCTGAACTAAACTTTAACTTGTATCGGACACTTAGTTAATTTTCCTCTGCTAACCAGTGGTGGGCAATTATAGTAGGAAGACCAGATTAATTATAGACAAAAATAAAGAAATTAGATTTTTTTGCATTAAATCCAAGTTGCACTGTGAATTAACTGCTACTCTGCTATATCACAAATCTTTATAGACGCAAGGAAAACCATGTCAGTTTTGTGAGTCCCCAACAGAAGAAGGAAGTGGTGAGCAAGCATTTTGGTTTCCACCCTTCTGTATTATATTGCATGTAACTACAGTGTGATATGGGCCTTGTTTGCTGATTTTGGAGATATTTTATAAAATATTTAATTCAATCATGTCTGAAAGTGCAAAAGCAAAGAATGTGTTAAATTTGCTGATAAGAAGAGGCATATGATTGTGATGAAAATGAAAATCAAGATAATTTTACGAATTCAAAATGGTGAAAAAATGACAAGTTCTACATGTAACTATGAGGGGAAGCATGTGGTTTCAGGTAAGGTCTCATGGAGCGTAGCTTCACCTTGATTTATCAGGGGAACTCTGGAGTGAAAGTGACCTATAAAATTTTTCCAGATCCAGGCCAGGGAGCTGGGCTTTATATTTTGATACAAGGTGGTCATTGGCTAAGGGTCACTCTGGAGAGATGTAAATTCCCAAGTGTTTCCAGCTCTCTGCCTACTGGGGCAAAGTGGGGCTTTTGTAGCTTGATGGCAGTCTCCTGAAAGTGTCATAGGTACAGGCTGCTAGAGGCAAAAGCACACAGAAGCTGGAGGAGTGGACAGAATTGGTAAAAGAGATCCAAGGAGTTCTGGTTGGAGCACCAAACCATGGTTGCTGAAAATTCCTTAGAATACTGTTGGAGACCATCAAAGGAGTGAGGGAGTTGGGAGCAGAGGGATGACATTTGCCTAAAGAGATTTTTGATGTAGATGCAACAGTTCAATTTTAGAACAAGATGTCTGATAGGATGTGGGTAAAGTAAGAAGGGTACAAAGCTTCCAAGGGCCAACTCACACAGTAATTTAATGGCAATCCATCCAGGGGCTGCATTCTTGCAGTATCTTTCTTGGTTATTTTTTACTTTCTGATGGGCTAATGAAGAGCTTCTGGAACTAACCTATTCCTAAACAGAGCTGCTTTTGTGTGGGTGACAGGGAGGCAGGAAGGGAGGAAGGAAGAGCCTTGGAAGCTGTTTATTAGGCTCCCCTAATATTTGTAGGACCCGGGGCAAGGAGGAGAAATGCAGGCTCATGCACCCTCTGTCTAAATTATTAAAAATTATAAGTCAAGATAAAAGAAAATAAATTCTATCATTTTACCTCAACAAATATTCCTTTAAAATAATCTGGAAAGCCAGGTTCAAATTTAGAATTTCCAGTTCCTTGGAGTTCCATGCTGGAATATTGGTGATTGGAGAATGCTGGCCTCAAGTCCATTAACCCCCAGCTTGGTCATCTTCTCTCCCCATCACTGTCTCCTGAATTGCAAGCAGCCTTAGCACGTGTGAGTGGTACCCCAGCCGGAGTATCCAGAGCCTCTGCAAATAGCTGCCCTTGGCCATTCGTTGGGTCTGGGAGTGCACATGCTTGTGGCATGGGTTACCCTCAGGAGGGTGGACCTGTGGGCATGGCCTGTGTAGACTCTGCAAACAGGCTTGGGCTATTTGGGCAGAGAATTCCAGGGTCCTGACCACAATGTGGTCTAGAAGGGCTCATAGGTGGGCACATCCTTTTGGTCTCGCAGATTCTTCTCTTGGTGGGGTATGCATAACCAAAAAATGACCAGAGTGGGTTCTCTGAAACATGGGGCCCAGGTACTAGGTGGTATTGCTGAGAAGTATGATTTTATATCACAGTGAGGCTTATCAGAGAACTGGACTGTGGGGCTAGGGGAAGAGGCTACCTCACCAGCAGGTTGTTGCTCAAGATGACTATCTGGGTAATAAGCTTTGAGCTGGGCACACTGATCTATCCTTTAGTTGTAGACTTAGGTAGATTATTTGACTCATATATAAGTAGACAGAGAGTGGGGTCAGGGGCAAATGCCTACCTGTTAGCTATCAGTGAGTCTGAATAAATCCTGCCTTGTTTGAGAATGAGTAAACATAAACAAAAGAACTTATGAGTCCAGTTGAAAATACTGCAGATCAAAGGATAGGGGACAGTATCCTGGAACCTTAAAGAAATTTCCTATCTCTGAAGAGCCTAAAGGGTTCAGAAGAAAACTGTAGGATATTGTTTAGATTCTACAGTAATAGGATTCAATGAGACACTGAATGTTGTGAAACAGGAACATAATGCCATGAAGAGAAAACAGGCTGAAAAGAAAGGACAACAGGTTGAGATATGGAAGACTTTCAAGTAAGATAAAAGTGTAATAACATAATTGGTACATGACTGGTTGCATGTAAATCAGCATCAATTATGTGGAGAACAGATTTGGAAAGCTTTTCCAGGATGCAGAAAAAAAGCACAAGCAGAAGGAAACAGAAAATGAAAGCCAAAGCAAAGGTGTTCCTAGGGAAGATAGCATAACATACGAAATAGAAACAATAATAAAGGATGAAACAAAACCTAAGTACACAGGCTGAAGGGGCTCAGTACATTCCTGACAAAAACAGAAGGGACCCACATCTAGATATACCCAAAGAAAACATTTTGTATTACATGAGTTTAAAAAAATCCTGCAAATATCCACTTGGAAAGGCAGTTTATCTATAAATTGGAAGGATAAATTGAGTATTTTTTTTTGCTAAAAGCATTCTGATACTGTTTTGGGGAATTGACTCTTTCCCACTTGAGTCAGTACAATGGAACTGTCAGATACTTTATCCTTTCCTGCCAAGAAGTGGGAATGTGACCTGAGACCAATAGAACAGTCTCTGTGGAACTGGAACTTTAACAGAGTTAACAGAAAGACAGAAGATAGTTGCTTCTGATCATTCACCCTCGTTGCAATGTCATGATATCCATTGTCAGTTTCTTCAACTGAAATTCCAGGAGAAGCTCTGTTTCTGTCTTTTAAAACCTGTTGGTCCTTCTTTTAGATTTTGAGGATATTTCCCTATATTGTTTCCATAAATTCCACTTTTGCTCCAGTTGGCAAGAGACCCTAAGCAACTAAGAGTCCGCATGCTGTAACTAAGAAGCCCGCCTGCCGCAACTAAGAGCCAGCCTGCTGCAACTAAGACCCAGCACAGCCAAAATACATAAATAAATAAATCAAACAAACAAATAAATAAATAATAAAAAAAGAGGCAGATTTTGGGGGGCTGAAGAACTGGTCAGAATGAGGAAGAAAGCCGTTACATTCCCCTTCATAAGTCAGGTCCCAACAACCCACAGTATATCCCTGCAAAACTAAGCATTCCAGTCTCCCTAGGTACACCAGAGGGTGGTGCTATGACTAACATAATAGCTGATGCCCCCAAATAAAAGAGGCATTCTGGAACAGTGGCGTTGGATGGCTGCTTCTGATGGCATTGGATAACCTGAAGCAAGACAAGAGTAAAATCAAATCTCTAAATTATTGCCTCGGGCTAATTTGCTGTGGCCTGACTATTTGGGGGCTTCAAGACTCACAATTACTGATATAATGGACATATTGCCAGAGGCATGGTTCATGTGGAGTTCCTTCCTTGTCTTATCATTTTGGATAAGCTAAGAATATATCAGAGCAGACACTTTAGCTTTTGGCCATTTTAACGACAGAGAGTGCATTTACAGTTTACTATATTTATATTCTGTACACATGCACACACACAAGTTACTAGCTGAGAAGCCAAAATTGGGTTGTCTTCAGAATCACTGCAAGCTAGAAGCCTTTTAAAAGTACAGTATCGGTGGAATTTGGAGGAAGAAAAGGCTGTGACCCAAGTATTTAAAATAAGCCATGTTGTGTTTTGTGTATGACCACAATAGAAAACGATCCTTAGATATGTAAAGGCATAGGGGTCCACATTCCCTTCTTGAAAAAAGCGCTCCAGCCAACGAAGAGAAGAAGCAAAGTAGAGAGCTAAATAAGGGGACCCATGGTCTGAAAGGAATCTTGGTTCCAACCTAAGCCTAACTCTGAACTTGGGAGCCCCGTTGGATTCTTTGTTGTCAGGGGAATTTTGCAGTCAAAGAGAGAAGCTTGGTTCAGCTTGTGCTCCCCTAAGCTGCTTCCTTCCTTGGCTGCTCATTTTCCTATACCAGGAAATGTGTCTATCGTTGGCACATCCTTTGCCCCCTCATACTCGTAGAATCTAATACCTTGTTTGGTGAGTACTTGTGATTTGTATTTTGTTTATGTATTTGCAAACAAAGCCTAATCTATCCACAGGGCTGTGACTCAGAGCTCAGAAATAGATTTTCCCATTTGCACCCAGCAGGATGCTTACTGCAACATAAAGACCTTTTTAATTGTCATGAAAAGTAATGATTTTCTGCATCTTTAAAACTTGGATTGAACAGTTTTATCCTACAGAAATAAAAGAATTGGCTTGTAAGTAAATATACAAAGATATACATTAGGTGAAAAAAAAAAGGAAACATCTTGAATGCTATCAAGAGAGTGATTGAATAAGCTGTGACATGCCCCTATTTCTGGAATATTATGTAACTATTCAAAAGGAGGAGTGTGATTTACATGTATTTACCTGTGGGAAAAGTCATAAGAAAGCAAGTTGAAGAGAAATGTGTGTGGCATGACCTATTTTTGTAAAATCAGAGAAAAACCTTTTATTGGTGTGAAGATTTTCATTTGGGTGCATTGCTATGAACATAGAGAAGAATGTGGACCTTAAGCTGTTAACATTTATCCTCTTCAGGGTGAGGTGGTGGTGAGAGTGAGGGTCATAGGGAAGGCAAATATTGTTGGGTTTTTCTTTGATACTTTTAGGATTTGGGGGGACTTGTAGTAAAAAGCAATAAAAGTATGTATTGCTTTTTAGTTTGAAAGAAAAATCCAATGAAGTAAGTATTAAAGATAACTCATCCAGAATGACTTCAGTATTTTCTTTTTAATTGGGAAGGATGAATATCTCATCCAGGGACAAATATGGTGTCAAATCCCTTTGCATATCATTTTTGTGTATGATCTATGACTGTTCCAGTGCTAACTTCTTAAAAATTACTATATGTTGAAAGTTCTCAACTTAATAATTCACATACCATAAAATTCATCCTTTAAAAGCCTGCAATTTGGGCTTCCCTGGTGGCACAGTGGTTAAGAATCTGCCTGCTAATGCAGAAGACACGGGTTCGATCCCTGGTCTGGGAAGATCCCACATGCCACAGAGCAACTAAGCCTGTGCACCACAACTACTGAGCCTGCGCTCTAGAGCCCCCGAGCCACAACTACTGAGCCCACGTGCCACAACTACTGAAGCTCGCGCCCCTAGAGCCCGTGCTCCACAACAAGAGAAGCCACTGCAATGAGAAACCTGGGCACCGTAATGAAGAGTGGCCCCTGCTCACCACAACTAGAGAAAGCCTGAGCATAGAAACGAAGACCCAATGCAGGCAAAAAAAAAAAAAAAAAAAAAAAAAAGCCTGCAGTTTGGTGGTTTTTAAAGTATTTGGAGTTGCGCAACTTTTACTACTATCCAATTACAGACCATTTTCATTACTCCAAAAAGAAATCCCATACCCATTGGCAGTCATTCTCCATTCTTCCTCCTCCCAGCTCCTGGCAGCTACTAATCTACCGCTTGTGTCTGTGGATTTGCCTTTTATGGGACTTCATATAAATGCTCATACAATATTTGTGTCTGGCTTCTTGCAATTAGTGTAATGTTGTCAAGTTTTTTTCATGTTGTATCATGTGTCAGTATTTAATTCCTTTTATAGACAAATAGTATTTCATTACATGGACATATTACTTTTGTTTATCTATTCATGATTTGATTGACATTTGCATTGTTTCTACTTTGTGTCTATTTATTGAATAACACTGCTTTGAACATTTGTGAACAAGTTTTTGTGTAGACACAGTTTTCAATTCTTTTTGGTATATACTTAGGGTAGAATTGCTGAGTCATGTGGTAACTCAATGTTTAACATTTTTGGACACTGCCAAAGCAGCTATGCCATTTTACATCACAAGGAATGCAGGAGAATTCTACTTTCTTCACATCCTGGCCACCACTTCTTATTTTCTGTTGTTTATTTTAGCCATCCTGGTGTGTATGAAATGGTTTTGATTTACTTTTTCCTAATGGTGTTATTTTTAATGGTCTGTCAGCCATTTGTATTTCTTTTTTGAATAAATGTCTTTTCAAATCCTTTGCTCATTAAAAAAATTGGGTTATTTGTCTTTTAATTGTTGGAATGTAAGAGCTCTTTGTACATTCTAGAAAGATGTCCCTTAGCAGATAATGCGATTTGCAGATATTTTCTCTGATTCTGTGGGTTGTCATCATTTTCTTGATAGTATCACTTGAAAGTTTTTAATTTTGATGTAATCTCATTTATTTTTTCTTATTTATGTTTGTGCTTTTCTTTTTTCTTAGGCTGTGCCATGCAGCATGCAGGATCTTAGTTTCCTGACCAGGGGTCAAACCCATGCCCCCTGCATTGGGAGCGTGGAGTCTTAACCATTGGACCGCCAGGGAAGTCCCTATGTTTGTGCTTTTTGAATTGTATTTAAGAAACCATTACCTAATCCAAGGTTGTAAAGATTTATTCCTATATTTCTTTTAAAAGTTTTATAGTTCTATTGTAGCTCTTGCATTTAGGTCAGTGATTCATTTTGAGTTATTTTTTTATATATGGTGTGAGGTTGGGGTCAGACTTGAGTTTGTTTTTTGTTTTTGCATGTGTATATCCTGTTGTCCCAGCAACATTGTTGAAAAGACTATTCTTTCCCATTCAGTTGTCTTGACACCCTTGTCAAAAATCAGTTTATCATAGACATATGAGCTTATTTCTGGACTCTCAATTAGATACCATTGATCTATATATCTATCCTTATGCCAATATTACACTTTCTTGATTAATGTAGCTTAGAAATAAGTTTTGCAATTGGGAAGTGTGAGTCCTCCAACTTTCTTTTTCTTTTTCAAGATTATTTGGCTATTCTGGGTCCCTTGCATCTCTATATGAATTGAGAATCAGCTTGTCAACTTCTACAAAGAAACCCGGTGGATTCTGATAGGGATTGCATTGAATCTGCAGATTAGTTTGGACAGTTTGGTCATCTTAACAATAAGTCTTCCAATCCATGAACATGAGATGTCTCTCTATTTATTTAGATCTTCTTAAATTTCTTTCAATGATTTTTTTTTTGTAGTTTTCAGAGTACAAGTCTTATACTTTCCTGATAAATTGTTTCTAAAGTATTTTATTGTTTTTGATGCTTTTGTGATTATAACTGTTTTCTTAATTTCATTTTCAGATTGTTCATTGCTAGTGTATAGAAATACAACTGTTTTTTGTATACTGATCTTGTATTCTGAACCTTGCTGAATGCTTTAATTCTAGTAGCTTTTATTTTTTGGTATTCCTTAGGACTTTCTATATTTGAGATCATGTCATCTCTGAATACAGATAGTTCTACTTCTTCCTCAGTCTTGATGCCATTTATTTCTTTTGCCCGGGCTTATTTGCATCTAGCACAACATTGAATAGATGTGATGAGAGCGGACATCTGTCCTGTTTTTAATTGCAGGGGGTGGGGAGAACAGGAGAGGCAGGTGGGAAGGGCTCTCAGGGACTGGAGGAGCAGGAGAGGAGAGGAGGGAGTTTGCCCCACCCACTCGGGCCCAGGAAGCCTGCTGGGCTCCCAGGTGAGGTTCTCCACCCTCTGAGATCAGGGGTGGGGGGCACACCTGGGCCGCTTTTGTTCCATTGAGCCTAAGCCCCACCCTCCACAGACCCCCAGGGCCTTTTCCAGCCCTGTGGGTCCTAAGCATAGGCCCCGCCCACCACCCAAACCTTGCCCTTGCTTAGGCCCTGCCCACCACAGACAAGGCATTGTTTTTTTTCTTTTCCCCCCTCCTCTTCTTTAATATTGTGGTACTGTTGTACCTTCCAGTTGTTGTTTCATCTATATATATATATATATTTTTTTTAAAGAAATTCACGTTCTTTTATTTATTTATTTATTTATTTATTTATGACTGTGTTGAGTCTTCTTTTCTGTGCGAGGGCTTTCTCTAGTTGTGGCAAGTGGGGACCACTCTTCATCGCGGTGCGCGGGCCTCTCACCATCGCGGCCTCTCTTGTTGCGGAGCACAGGCTCCAGACGCGCAGGCTCAGTAATTGTGGCTCATGGGCCCAGTTGCTCCGTGGCATGTGGGATCTTCCCAGACCAGGGCTCGAACCCGTGTCCCCTGCATTGCCAGGCAGATTCTCAACCACTGCGCCACCAGGGAAGCCCTATATTTTTATATTCTTTCTAACATATCTGTTAGTTTCCTAGTCTAATTTTATTTAATTTTTTAATATTTTAAATTTAATTTTATATATTTTTTATACAGCAGGTTCTTATTAGTTATCCATTTTATACATATTGGTGTATACATGTCAATCCCGATCTCCCAATTCATCACACCACCAGGGCCTCCCCATCACTATCCCCCTTTGGTGTCCATACGTTTGTTCTCTGCATCTGCATCTGTGTCTCAATTTCTGCCCTGTAAACCAGTTCATCTGTACTATTTATCTAGGTTCCATATATATGCGTTAATATACAATATTTGTTTTTCTCTTTCTGACTTCACTCTGTATGACAGTCTCTAGATCCATCCACTTCTCAGCAAATGACTCAATTTCGTTCCTTTTTATGGCTGCGTAATATTCCATTGTATATATGTACCACCTCTTCTTTATCCATTCGTCTGTTGATGGGCATTTAGGTTGCTTCCATGACCTGGCTATTGAAAATAGTGCTGCAATGAACATTCGGGTGCATGTGTCTTTTTGAATTATGGTTTTCTCTGGGTATATGCCCAGTAGTGGGATTGCTGGGTCATATGGTAATTCTATTTTTAGTTTTTTAAGGAACCTCCATATTGTTCTCCATAGTGGCTGTATCAATTTACATTCCCACCAACAGTGCAAGAGGGTCCCCTTTTCTCCACACCCTCTCCAGCATTTGTTGTTTGTTGATTTTCTGATGATGCCCATTCTAACAGGAGTGAGGTGATACCTCATTGTAGTTTTGATTTGCATTTCTCTAATAATTAGTGATGTTGAGCATCTTTTCATGTGCTTCGTGGCCGCCTGTATGTCTTCTTTGGAGAAATGTCTATTTAGGTCTTCTGCCCATTTTTGGATTGGGGTGTTTGTTTCTTTAATATTGAGCTGAATGAGCTGTTTATATATTTTGGAGATTAATCCTTTGTCCGTTGATTCATTTGCAAATATTTTCTCCCATTCTGAGGGTTGTCTTTTCGTCTTGTTTGTAGTTTCCTTTGCTGTGCAAAAGGTTTGAAGTTTCATTAGGTCCCATTTGTTTATTTTTGTTTTTATTTCCATTACTCTCAGAGGTGGATCAAAAAAGATGTTGCTGTGATTTATGTTCAAGAGTGTTCTTCCTATGTTTTCCTCTAAGAGTTTTATAGTGTCTGGTCTTACATTTAGGTCTCAAATCCATTTTGAGTTTATTTTTGAGTATGGTGTTAGGGAGTGTTCTAATTTCATTCATTTACATGTAGCTGTCCAGTTTTCCCAGCACCACTTATTGAAGAGACTGTCTTTTCTCCACTGTATATCCTTGCCTCCTTTGTCATAGATTAGTTGACAATAGGTGCGTGGGTTTATCTCTGGGCTTTCTGTCCTGTTCCATTGATCTATATTTCTGTTTTTGTGCCAGTACCATATTGTCTTCATTACTATAGCTTTGTAGTATAGTCTGAAGTCCAGGAGCCTGATCCAGCTCCGTTTTTTTCCCTCAGGACTGCTTTGGCTATTTGGGGTCTTTTGTGTCTCCATACAAATTTTAAGATTTTTTGTTCTACTTCCGTAAAAAATGCCATTGGTAATTTGATAGGGATTGCATTGAATCTGTAGATTGCTTTGGGTAGTATACTCATTTTCACAGTATTGATTCTTCCAATCCAAGAACATGGTATATCTCTCCATCTGTTTGTATCATCCTTAATTTCTTTCATCAGTGTCTTATAGTTTTCTGCATACAGGTCTTTTGTCTCCCTAGATAGGTTTATTCCTAGGTATTTTATTCTTTTTGTTGCAATGGTAAATGGGAGTGTTTCCTTAATTTCTTTTTCAGATGTTTCATCATTAGTGTATAGGAATGCAAGAGATTTCTGTGCATTAATTTTGTATCCTGCAACTTTACCAAATTCATTGATCAGCTCTAGTAGTTTTCTGGTGGCATCTTTAGGATTCTCTATGTATAGTATCATGTCATCTACAAACAGTGACAGTTTTACTTCTTCCTTTCCAATTTGTATTTCTTTTTTTTCTCTGATTGCCATGGCTAGGACTTCCAAAACTATGTTGAATAGTAGTGGTGAGAGTGGACATCCTTGTTTTGTTCCTGATCTTAGAGGAAACGCTTTCAGTTTTTCACCATGTGGGTTTGTCATATATGACCTTTATTATGTTGAGGTTGGTTCCCACTATGCCCACTTTCTGGAGAGTTTTTATCATAAATGGGTGTTGAATTTTGTCAAAAGCTTTTTCTGCATCTATTGAGATGATCATATGCTTTTTCTTCTTCAATTTGTTAATATGGTGTATCACATTGATTGATTTGCGTATATTGAAGAATTCTTGCATCCCTGGGATAAATCCCACTTGGTCATGGTGTATAATCCTTTTAATGTGCTGTTGGATCCTGTTTGATAGTATTTTGTTGAGAATTTTTGCATCTATATTCATCAGTGATATTGGTCTGTAATTTTCTTTTTTTGTAGTATCTTTGTCTGGTTTTGGTATCAGGGTGATGGTGGCCTCATAGAATGAGTTTGGGAGTGTTCCTTCCTCTGTAATTTTTTGGAAGAGTTTGAGAAGGATGGGTGTTAGCTCTTCTCTAAATGTTTGATAGAATTCACCTGTGAAGCCATCTGGTCCTGGACTTTTGTTTGTTGGAAGATTTTTAATCACAGTTTCAATTTCATTACTTGTGATTGGTCTGTTCATATTTTCTATTTTTTCCTGGTACAGTCTTGGAAGGTTATACCTTTCTAAGAATTTGTCCATTTCTTCCAGGTTGTCCATTTTATGCTCTCCAAGCATAGAGTTGCTCGTAGTAGTCTCTTAGGATGCTTTGTATTTCGGTAGTGTCTGTTGTAACTTCTCATTTTTCATTTCTAATTTTAATGATTTGAGTCCTCTCCTTCTTTTTCTTAATGAGTCTGGCTAATGGTTTATCAATTTTGTTAATCTTCTCAAAGAACCAGCTTTTAGTTTTATTGATCTTTGCTATTGTTTTCTTTGTTTCTATTTCATTTATTTCTGCTCTGATCTTTATGATTTCTTTCCTTCTACTAACTTTGGGTTTTGTTTGTTCTTCTTTCTCTAGTTCTTTTAGGTGTAAGGTTAGATTGTTTATTTGAGATGTTTGTTGTTTCCTGAGGTATGCTTGTATTGCTATAAACTTCCCTCTTAGAACTGCTTTTGCTGCACCCATAGGTTTTGGATCATTGTGTTTTTATTGTCATTTGTCTCTAGGTATTTTTTGATTTCCTCTTTGATTTCTTGGTTATTTAGTAATGTATTGTTTAGCCTCCATGTGTTTGTGTTTTTTACATTTTTTTCCTTGTAATTCATTTCTAATCTCATAGTGTTGTGGTCAGAAAAGATGCTTGCTATGATTTCAATTTTCTTAAGTTTACTGCGGCTTGATTGGTGACCCAAGATGTGATGTATCCTGGAGAATGTTCCGTGCGCACTTGAGAAGAAAGTGTAATCTGCTGTTTTTGGATGGAATGCCCTATAAATATCAATTAAATCTACCTGGTCTATTGTGTCATTTAAAGCTTCTGTTTCCTTATAAATTTTCTGTTTGGATGATCTGTCCATTGGTGTAAGTGAGGTGTTAAAGTCCCCCAGTATTATAGTGTTACTGTCGATTTCCTCTTTTAGAGCTGTTAGCAGTTGCCTTATGTATTGAGGTGCTCCTATGTTGGGTGCATATGTATTTATAATTGTTATATCTTCTTCTTGGATTGATCCCTTGATCATTATGTAGTGTCCTTCCTTGTCTCTTGTAACATTCTTTATTTTGAAGTCTATTTTATCTGATATGAGTATTGCTACTCCAGCTTTTTGATTTCCATTTGCATGGAATATCTTTTTCCATTCCCTCACTGTCAGTCTGTATGTGTCCCTAGGTCTGAAGTGGGTCTCTTGTAGACAGCATATATATGAGTTTTGTTTTTGTATCCATTCAGTGAGCCTGTGTCTTTTGGTTGGAGCATTTAATCCATTCATGTTTAAGGTAATTATCGATATGTACGTTCCTATTACCATTTTTTAAATTGTTTTGGGTTTCTTTTGGGGGTCCTTTTCTTCTCTTGTGTTTCCCACTTAGAGAAGTTCCATTAGCATTTGTTGTGGAGCTGGTTTGGTGGTGCTGAATTCTCTTAGCTTTTGCTTGTCTGTAAAGGTTTTGATTTCTCCATCGAATCTGAATGAGATCCTTGCCGGGTAGAGTAATCTTGGTTGTAGGTTCTTCCCTTTCATCACTTTAAATATGTCATGCCACTCCCTTCTGGCTTGTAGAGTTTCTGCTGAGAAATCAGCTGTTAACCTTCTGGGAGTTCCCTTGTATGTTATTTGTCATTTTTCCCTTGCTGCTTTTAATAATTTTTCTTTGTCTTTAATGTTTGCCATTCGATGACTACGTGTCTCAGCGTGTTTCTCCTTGGGTTTATCCTGTATGGGACTCAGTGCTTCCTGGACTTGGGTGGCTATTTCCTTTCCCATGTTAGGGAAGTTTTCGACTATAATCTCTTCAAATATTTTCTCAGGTCCTTTCTCTCTCTCTTATCCTTCTGAGACGCCTATAATGCGAATGTTGTTGTGTTTAAAGTTGTCCCAGAGGTCTCTTAGGCTGTCTTCATTTCTTTTCATTCTTTTTTCTTTATTCTGTTCCACAGCAATGAATTCCACCATTCTGTCTTCCAGGTCACTTATCCGTTCTTCTGCCTCAGTTATTCTGCTATTGATTCCTTCTAGTGTATTTTTCATTTCAGTTATTGTATTGCTCGTCTCTGTTTGTTCTTTAATTCTTCTAGGTCTTTGTTAAACATTTCTTGCATCTTCTCGATCTTTGCCTCCATTCTTTTTCTGAGGTCCTGGATCATCTTCACTATCATTATTCTGAATTCTTTTTCTGGAAGGTTGCCTATCTCCACTTCATTTAGTTGTTTTTCTGGGGTTTTATCTTTTCCCTTCATCTGGTACATAGCCCTCTGCCTTTTCATCTTGTCTATCTTTCTGTGAATGTGGTTTTTGTTCCACAGGCTTCTGGATTGTAGCTCTTCTTGCTTCTGCTGTCTGCGCTCTGGTAGATGAGGCTATCTAAGAGGCTTGTGTAAGTAATCAACTCCTGCTAGCCTTCAAAGTCTGATTCTCTAGGAATTCCTCCTCCCATTTCTGCATCCCCAGGTTGGGAAGCCTGAAGTGGGGCTCAGGACCTTCACTCCAGTGGGTGGACTTCTGTGGTATAAGTGTTCTCCAGTTTGTGAGTCACCCACCCAGCAGTTATGCGAGTTGATTTTATTGTGATTGTGTCCCTCTTGCCATCTCATTGTGGCTTCTTCTTTGTCTTTGGATGTGGGGTATCTTTTTTGTTGAGTTCCAGTGTCTTCCCTTTGATGATTGTTCTGCAGTTAGTTGTGATTCCAATGCTCTCGCAAGAGGGAGTGAGAGCACATCTTTCTACTCCGCCATCTTGAACTAATCTCCCCTAATTTTATTTTTTACTTTGTTATTGTTCTTTTTCTTTTTCACCCCATGCAGCTTGTGGGGTCTTGGTTCACGTACCTGGGGTCGGGCCAAAGCTTCTGCGGTGGGAGCTCCGAGTCTGAACCACTGGACCAAGAGAGAACCTCGTACCCCAGAGAATATTCAGCAGAGTGAGGTCTCACAGAGGTCCTCATCTCAGCACCAAGACCCAGCTCTACACAACAGCCTACAAACTCTAGTGTTGGAAGCCTCAAGCCAAACAACCAGTAGGATAGGAACACAATCCCACTCTTAAAAAGAAAAAAAAAAAGAAACGGCAAAAGATACATCACAGATGAAGGAGCAAGGTAAAAACCTACAAGACCAAATAAATGAAGAGGAAATAGGCAATCTACCTGAAAAAGAATTCAGAGTAATGATAGTTAAGATGATCCAGAATCTCAGAAATAGAATGGAGGCATGGACTGAGAAAATACAAGAAATGTTTAACAAAGATCTAGAACTAAAGAACAAACAAACAGAGATGAAAAACACAATAACTGAAATGAGGAATACACTAGAAGGAATCAATAACAGAATAACTGAGGCAGAAGAATGAATAAGTGAGCTGGAAGACAAAATGGTAGAAATAACTGCCAAGGAGCAGAATAAAGAAGAAAGAATGAAAAGAATTGAAGACAATCTCAGAGACCTCTTGGACAACACTAAATGCACCAACTTTCAAATTACAGGGGTCCCAGAAGAAGAAGAGAAAAAGAAAGGACCTGAGAAAATATTTGAAGAGATTATAGTAGAAAACTTCCCTAACATGGGAAAGGAAATAGCCATCCAAATCCAGGAAGTGCAGAGAGTCCCATACAGGATAAACCCAAGGAGAAACACGCCTAGACACATAGTAATCGAATGGCAAAAATTAAAAAGACAAAGAAAAATTATTGAAAGCAGCAAGGGAAAAACGACAAATAACATACAAGGGAACTCCCAGAAGGTTAAGAGCTGATTTCTCAGCAGAAACTCTACAAGCCAGAAGGAAGTGGCATGACATATTTAAAGTGATGAAAGGGAAGAACCTACAGCCAAGATTACTCTACCCAACAAGGATCTCATTAAGATTCGATGGAGAAATCAAAAGATTTTCAGACAAGCAAAAGCTAAGAGAATTCAGCACCACTAAACCAGTTTTACAACAAATGCTAAAGGAACTTCTTTAGGCAGGAAACACAAGAGAAGAAAAAGACCCACAAAAACAAATCCAGAACAATTAAGAAAATGGTAATAGGAACATACATATTGATAATAACCTTGCATGTAAATGGATTAAATGCCCCAACCAAAAGACACAGGCTCACTGAATGGATACAAAAACAAAACCCATATATATGCTGTATACAAGAGACCCACTTCAGACCTAAGGACACATACAGACTGAAAGTGAAGGGATCGAAAAATATATTCCTTGCAAATGGAAATCAAAACTAAGTTGGAGTGGCAATACTCTTATCAGATAAAATATTCTTTAAAATAAAGACTGTTACAGGAAATAAGAAGGGACACTACATAATGATAAAGGGATCAATCCAAGAAGAAGATAAAACAATTATAAACGTTTATGCACCCAATATAGGAGCACCTCAATACAGAAGGTAATTGCTAACAACCATGAAAGGAGAAATTGACAGTAACAAAATAATAGTAGGAGACTTTAACACCCCACTTACACCAATGGACAGATCATCCAAACAGAAATTAAATAAGGAAGCAGAAACTTTAAATGACACAATTGACCAGATAGATTTAGTTGAAATTTATAGAACATTCCACCCGAAAGTGGCAGAATACACTTTCTTCTCAAGTGCACACAGAACATTCTCCAGGATAGATCACATCGTGGGTCACATATCAAGCCTCAGAAAATTTAAGAAAACTGAAATCATATCAAGCATCTTTTCTGGCCACAACGTTATGAGATAGGACATGAATTACAGGGAAAAAAACTGTAAAAAACACAAATACATGGAGACTAAACAGTGCACTACTAAATAACCAAGAGATCACTGTAGAACTCAAAGAAGAGATAAAAAAATACATAGAAACAAATGACAGGGAAAACGCGACAACCCAAATCCTATGGGATGCAGCAAAAGCAGTTCTATGAGGGAAGCAATTCAATCTCAACTCAAGAAACAAGAAAAATCTCAAATAAACAATCTAATCCTACGCTTAAAACAACTAGAGAAAGAAGAACAAAGAAAACCCAAAGTCAGTAGAAGGAAAGAAATCAGAAAGATCAGAGCAGAAATAAATGAAAAAGAAACGAAGAAAACAATAGCAAAAATCAAAAAGATCAATAAAACTAAAAGCTGGTTCTTTGAGAAGATAAACAAAATTGATAAACCCTTAGCCAGACTCATCAAGAAAAAAAGGGAGAGGATGCAAATCAATAAAATTAGAAATGAAAAAGGAGAAATCACAACTGACACCACATAAATACAAGGATTATAAGAGACTACGACAAACAACTATATGCCAATAAAATGGACAACCATGAAGAAATGGACAAATTCTTAGAAAAGTACGATTTTCCAAGACTGAACCAGGAAGAATTAGAAAATATGAACAGAACTATCACAAGTAATGAAATTGAAACTGTAATTAAAAATCTTCCAACAAACAAAAGTCCAGGACCAGATGGCTTCACAGGCGAATTCTATCAAACATTTAGAGAAAAGCTAACACTGATCCTTCTCAAACTCTTACAAAAAATTGCAGAGAGAGAAACACTCCCAAATTTATTCTATGAAGCCACCCTCACCCTGATACCAAAACCAGAAAAAGATATCATAATAAAAGAAAATTATAGACCAATATCACTGATGAACACAGATGCAAAAATCCTGAACAAAATACTAGCAAACAGAATCCAACAACACATTAAAAGTATCATACACCATGATCAAGTGGGATTTATCCCAGGAATGCAAGGATTCTTCAGTATATGCAAATCAATCAATGTGGTACACCACATTAACAAATTAAGGAATAAAAACCATATGATCTTCTCAATAGATGCAGAAAAAGCTTCTGACAAAATTCAACACCCATTTATGATAAAAACTCTCCAGAAAATGGGCATAGAGAGAACATACCTCAACATAATAAAGGCCATATGTGACAAACCCACAGCAAACATCATAATGGTGAAAAACTGAAAGCATTTCCACTAAGATCAGGAACAAGACAAGGATGTCCCCTCTTGCCACTCTTATTCAACATAGTTTTGGATGTCCTAGCCATGGCAATCAGAGAAGGAAAAGAAATAAAAGGAATACAAATTGGAAAAGAAGAAGTAAAACTGTCACTGTTTGAGGTGACATGATACTATACATAGAAAATCCTAAAGATGCCAACAGAAAACTACTAGAGCTAATCAATGAATTCGGTAAGGTTGCAGGATACAAAATTAATGCACAGAAATCTCTTGCATTCCTATATACTAATGATAAAAAATCAGAGAGAGAAATTAAGGAAACACTCCCATTTACCACTGCAACAAAAAGAATAAAATACCTAGGAATAAACCTGCCTAAGAAGGCAAAGAACTTGTACTCAAAAAACTATAAAACACTGAAGAAAGAAATCAAAGATGACATAAACAGATGGAGAAATATTCCTTGTTGTAGGATTGGAAGAATCAATATTTTGAAAATCACTATACTACCCAAAGCAATCTACAGATTCAGTGCAATCCCTATCAAACCACCAAAGGCATTCTCCACAGAATTAGAACAAAAAATTTTTACAATTTGTATGGAAACACAAAAGACCCCGAATAGCCAAAGCAATCTTGAGAAAGAAAAACGGAGCTGGAGGAATCAGACTGCCTGACTTCAGACTATACCACAATGCTACAGTAATCAAGACAGTATGGTACTGGCACAAGAACAGAAATATAGATCAATGGTACAGGATAGAATGCCCAGAGATAAACCCATGCACATATGGTCACCTAATTTACGACAAAGGAGGCAAGAACATACAATGTAGAAAAGACAGCCTCTTCAGTAAGTGGTGCCTGGAGAACTGGACAGCTACATGTAAAAGAATGAAATTAAAACACTACCTAACGCTATACACAAAAATAAACTCCAAATGGATTAAAGACCTAAATGTAAGACCAGACTCTATAAAACTGTTAAAGGAAAACAGGAAAAACACTCTTTGACATAAACGACAACGTGTACCACAATGTTCACAGCAGGACTATTTACAATAGCCAGGACATGGAACCAACTTAAATATCCATTGACAGATGAATGGATAAAGAAGATGTGGCACATATATACAACGGAATATTACCCAGCCATAAAAAGAAACAAAATTGAGTTATTTGTAGTGAGGTGGATGGACCTAGAGTCTGTCATACAGAGTGGAGTAAGTCAGAAAAAAAAAAAAACAAACAAATACCGTATGCTAACACATATATATGGAATCTGGAAAATAAAAAAATGGTACTGATGAACCTAGTTGCAGGGCAGGAATAAAGACGTAGACATAGAGAATGGATTTGAGGACACATGGTGGGAGGGGGAAGCTGGGGCGAACTGAGAGTAACATCGACATATATACACTACCGAATGTAAAATAGTTAGTTAGTGGGAAGCAGCAGCACAGCACAAGGAGATCAGCTTTGTGCTTTGCGATGACCTAGAGTGGTGGGATAGGGAGGATGCGAGGGAGGCCCAAGAGGGAGGGGATATGGGGACATATGTATGCATATGGCTGATTCACTTTGGTGTACAAAAGAAACTAATACAGTGAAGCAATTATACCCCAATAAAGATCTATTAAAAAAAATTGTAGGGGGAAGGCATTCAGTCTTTCACTATTAAGTATGATGTTAGTGAGGGGCTTTTTTTAGATGCTCTTTATTTTAAATTCTTTATTGAGGAAGCTCCCTTTTATTCCTAGTTTGTTGAGTGTTTGTTTTTTAATTGTGAAAGGGTATTGGATTTTGTTAATTAACAATAACAGCAAAAGCCACTGTATTTAGGTATGATGGGACATACAAAAAGCTGTACTTATTTAATGTACACAACTTGATGAACTTGGAGATGTACACGAGTGAAACCATTACCACAATCTATACCATAAACGTACCCATTATTTCCATTGTCAAATGTTTTTTCTGCATCTGTTGAGATAACCATGTAGTTTTAATCCTTTATTCTTTTAATATGATGTATTATATGGACTGCTTATTAGATGTTAAACCAACCTTTCACTCTTAGGTTAAGTCCCACTTGGTCATTGTGTATAATCCTTTTTATATGTTGCTGGATTCAGTTTGTTAGTATTTTGCTAAAGATTTTTTGCATCTAAATTTATAAGAGATATTGATTTTTGGTTTTCTCTTGTGATCTTTGTCTAGTTTTGGTATCAGGGTAAAACTGGCCCCATAAAATGAATTGGGGAGCATTCTTTCCTTTGCAAACTTTTGGAAGAGTTTGTGAAAAGTGTTGTTAATTCTTCTTTAAATAGTTTGTAGAATTTACCATTGAAGCCATCTGGTTCTGGGCTTTACTTGTGGGGTAGTTTTTGGATTACTAATTCAATTTCTTTACTTGTCACAGGTCTGTTCCTTCTTAAGTCAGTTTCAGTAGTTTGTATCTTTCTAGGAATTTGTCCATTTCATCTAAGTTACGTAATTTGTTCCAAACATTGTTAATTGTGTTTGTCTATAATCATTTCAGTTTTGTAAGGTCCGTATTTATGTCTCCTATTTCATTCCTGATTTTAGTAATTTGAGCTTCTTTCTGTTTTTTTTCTTGGTCAGTCTAGCTGTTTGTCAATTTTGTTGACCTTTTCAAAGAAGCAACTTTTGGTTTTGTTGGTTTTATTTATTGTCTTTCTATTTTTTATTTAATATATTTCCTGCTTTAATATTATCTCCTTCTTTCTTCTTCCTTTAGGTTTGATTTGCCCTTCTTTTTTAGTTTCTTAAGGTGGAAGGTTGTTATTGATTCAAGATTTAAAAAAAATTTTAATATAGGAATATACTGCTATAAATTTGCCTTTAAGCACTGCTTTAGCTCCATTCCGTAAGTTTTAATATGCTGTGTTTTAATTCTCAGTCATATTAAAATATTTTCTAATTTCCTTTGTGGTTATTTTTTCTTTGACTTCTTGGTTCTTTAAGGGTGTGATTAATTTCCACACTTGTGAATTCCCCAAATTTCCTTCTGTCATTGACTTCTAATTTTATTCCATTGTGGTTAGAGAGCACATTCTGTCTATTTTCAATCTTGTAAAATTATTAAGGCTCATTTTATGGCTATTATATGGTCTATCCTCGAGAATGTTCCATGTGTGCTTTAGAAGATTACATATTTGCTGTTGTTGGATAAAGTGTTCTGTTAGGTCTAGTTGTTTTATTTATTTATTTAAAAAAAACTTTATTGGAGTATAGTTGATTTACAATGCTGTGTTAGTTTCTGCTGTACAGCAAAGTGAATCGGTTATACATATACATATATCCATTCTTTTTCAGATTCTTTTCCCATATAGGTCATTACAGAGTATTGAGTAGAGTTCCCTGTGCTGTACAGTAGGTTATTAGTTATCTATTTTATATGTAGTAGTGTGTATATGTCAATCCCAATCTCCCAATTTATCCCCCCTTCCCCCAGGTAACCATAAGTGTGTTTTCTATATTTGTGACTCTATTTCTGTTTTGTAAATAAGTTCATTTGTACCATTTTTTTAGATTCCACATATAAGCGTTATCATATATTTGTCTTTCTCTGACTGACTTACTTCACTCAGTATGATAATCTGTAGGTCCATCCATGTTACTTCAAATGGCATTATTTCATTCTTTTTTTTATGGCTGAGTAATATTCCATTGTATATATGTACCACATATTCTTTATCCGTTTCTCTGTTGATGGACATTTTGGTTGCTTCCATGTCCTGGCTATTGTAAACTGTGCTGCAGTGAATATTGGGGTGCATGTATCTTTTTGAATTATGATTTTCTCCAGATATATGCCCAGGAGTGGGATTGCTGGATCATATGGTAGCTCTGGTTTTAGTTTTTTAAGGAACCTCCATACTGCTCTCCATAGTGACTGCACCAATTTACATTCCCACCAACAGTGTAGGAGGGTTCCCTTTTCTCCACACTGGTCTAGTTGTTTTATGATGTTATGTATTACTTTGTAAAGATAACTTGCACAATCTTGGATACATTACATAATTGAAATTAGATAAAAATTCTCAACAAAATATTGAGGGAATCCATAATGATTTTAATAATTACTTCTGCCTGGTGGGACCAAGGATGGCTTTCCTCCCTTATTCTATTTCTCTGTATTTTCCAAGTGTCTCGTGATGAGCATATATTATTTAATAATGATAACATAAAGCTAATTTTAAAAAATCAGACAAAAATGGAAGAATACAGCTGCAAAGGCTTGCTGGAGGAGGTGATGAAATTGTGGTAAGAATTATCTAGATATATTTCTTACCACAGAGCATTATACAAAAAGCAGGTCTTCTGTGGCTGTTTGTTGAGTCAAAAATGACAGATTTGTGAGGGTAATTTGGATTTCCATCTGTCCAAATGTTAAATATACATATAAGGAGTAGACTGGTTAATTTGGCTGGTTACTTTGGCTTTTACATTAAAACCTGTAGACTTAGGGCAACTCATAAATGTAAATCGTCAGAAAAGAGACCTAAGAATTGAAATTCGCAGTCTTTATTTAAGATGAATCGCCTAGTATCTGCCTTTTTGCTGTTAGTAAAATTGCCTGGTTTTGGATTTGGCAGCGCTATACTCCATATTTTTTATTTTATGCTAGATGAATCTTAATTAAAATTTTGTTGGCTATGTTTGCTAACGGTTCAACATATTAGGTCCTTTTAAATTCCCACTTTATGATATAATTATGTGTAATTGTTCATGATCAAATTAGAGAGCCACAAAGATATTTATTGGTTTATATCCACATTTGGTCCAAAAATATTTGCAATGGCTTGAAGATGATAGAGGTATTTCCTATAACTTTCAAGAACTGCCATAATGTAAATTTTGGAAAGCTTAAACAGAGTATGGCACTGCTGTGATTTCTGAGTGTTTTATTCCTGCTCACAAGCAGAGTATTTGTGGAATCAGCATTTCTTGTAATACGACTGGGTTGTAAATTGTGGTGCCATCTGCAAATAAACTAATAACATGTGAGGCAACGCCAGTTTTTATGCCTTATAATTTGGGATGATTCTCATCACAACTGTGATTTGTTCTATTCTGAAAGCAAGAGGAATGAGTAGATTACAGTCTCATTTCCCTCTAGACTGTAGTCTAAATGACAAAATTTATTTTGGGGCAAGATTTAGCTTCCCTACACAGAGAAAAAATAACCTAAAATACACTTCTTCCAAATCCATTTTCTTTTTATTTCCGAAGAAATAAAGAACCTCCAGGGAGCTTCTAATGCATGGACACATTTCTGCAATTTATGGTAGTGAATTAAATTAAAATTTCCCCTATCAATGTCTGCCAATTTCCTGTTCCAAATAAATCTGCTGTGTTTGGGAGTCATAGAAGTCTATAAAATTGTTTTTGTTGCATCTCTATTGAGTTAGAACAAAAGCACAAATTAGGAATTTTCCTATTTGCTAAACTGATAATTCAAATAAAAATAAAAATCGACGGTATCCCATCTGCCTCTATTCTCTTGCTGCTGTTAAGGTTTTCAGTGATTTTTCCTAGTTATTCTTCCTATGACCAGACATCGAGGGCAGAGTGAGAGTTTACGAATTTAATGAATTTCAGACAATGGTTATATGCCTATGGAAGATAAAGTAACAAGTTTTTTTTTTTCCTCCAATTCTCATGGTATCCTTTTTACTTACATAGGATGATTATATATAAATATACATACGTGTGTGTATGTGTATGTATAGTACATATGTTAGTTAAAAACATTTGCCCTTCTATTTTATTCTTTATTTTTTCTCTGAAAATTTATCACTGGAATTTTTTTCAGCTGTTAATCCAGGAGTATCAGGATATCAGCAGGGCTACTCTGGACCAAAAAAGCTGATGGTTATGTCTCCCTGAAGTTTTGAGACTTAATGTTTTAATGTAAGGGCTGGAGGGGACATGAGGCCACCGTGGGCAGAATAATGATCTGATGTATCTTCAAACCAGTGTTCTTGAAATATTTGATCTGAAATTATTTAGAGGGAAGGCCGATCACTCTGTGGAGGAAGGAGGACACTTGGGACGCCTTGTCTGTTTAGCTCTGGCCCTGGACTTGCACATCACACTCAGTATAACAAAGATCTTGCAATGAACTAAATCAGCCTCTTTTCTTTTTAATGGAATAAGGAAAGGTTAATAGGCAAACACTTATGTAACCACCATACCAAGTAAAAAAAAATGTTTATCTTTCGTCATATTTTCTTCTCCCTCTCTTTTTGAAAAAAAAATGGAATAAAATATTACACATAAAGGTGAAAACCTATATATTTTCCAGTCTCCCCAGAGGCGATGCTGTCATGGGTTTGGTTGCGAATCTAGTCCATATGTTTATACTTGTATGAAACTATGAACAATATATAACGATGCTGTGTGTATTTTAAATTTATGTGAATGGTAGTATGCTGCACTCAACATTCTGAAACAGGCTGTTTTCACAAAGTGTTGTATTTTCAAGCACTATTGATATAGATCCACATGGCTAATTAATTTTAACTGCTATTTAGTATTCTGTTGTAAAATAACGCCACAGTTTATTGGTCCATTCTTTGATTGATGGAAACAATACAATACAAATTTGGCCCTTAATCAAATTAAGAAAGTAACCCCCTAATCCAAGTTTACTAGGTATTTTAAACTGTCTTCCTTTTTTAAAAAAAATATTTATTTATTTATTTATTTACTTGTGCTGGGTTTTAGTTGCGGCACACAGGCTCCTTAGTCTTGGCATGTGAACTCTTAGTTGCTTCATGCATGTGGGATCTAGTTCCCTGACCAGGGATCGAACTTGGGTCCCCTGCATTGGGAGTGTGGAGTTTTAACCACTGCCCCACCAGGGAAGTCCCTAAACTGTCTTCTTAAAGGCAGTTTTATCATTCTACTTGGGGGTCTTTCTCGCAAATCTGAATATCTAAGAGATTTCATAAATTCAGTTTTTTCCCATTTCGTTTCAGTTTCCTTCATGTTTCAGTGCTCCCTGTTGATTGGTTTTCTGGAGAGCTGCCCAGCTAACCCACCCCTGCATCTGCCTCTACCAGTTTGTGAAATCCATCATTAGAATATTGTTTTCATATCCAGTTTAAAAATTAATTTCTGTGTTAAACAAAGGCTTCCATTTAATTTATAAGAATTCTTAGAATCTTTAGGTAGGGGGATTCTACGTAAAATCACCACTTAGCGTAATCAAAAAGGAAGAACAAAAGTTGTCATCAGAGACTGAGATATTTTTGCACCCTAAAGCAAAAATGATAATTTTTTGGATTTGGGATATTCACTTTTTACTAAGCATAAAAACCATATATCAGACCTAAATTTAAAAAAGTAATCTGTATATAATTACAACATAAGCTAGATATTTAGGGAATAAGGTAAAATGACAAAATGAAGTATGTTTGTATTTAAATGTATGTTTATATATTTAATGTGTATTAAATATATATTTAATATATAAATATTTATATATTCAGTACCTTTTGTGCTGCACAATGCAGCTGGAATTACATAAAGCATCCTGTGTTTGTTATTGATTATAATTGCTGTTAATAGGAGAGAATTGAAAATAGGAATTGCATAGAAAGTAAATATTTTATACTTTCTCCGGCTGGAAGCAGGCGAAGCTTCCCGTGGTTGCCATCTCAACAATCCCCACGGTGTGGCAGCAGCAGCCTGCCCAACCCACTAGCGTGGGCAGCGTTCACCATGGCATCCTTTCGTTTCCTACTAGCTAGAAAGCTGTAATTATGTGGATGCTGAGTTGGAAGGAAGGACGGTAATTTAGAGTAAGTCCTTCAAAATATTGCTAATATAGTATTGTGTAATCATAGTAGTTTTGATGCCTGCATCGTGGAGGGTTTTTTCCTTCTAATTTCTTTTTCTTTCCCAAATAAACATTCTCCCATCTGTGTGGGCAACTGTGCATTACAAGTAATCATTTTATCTCAGATCCACTATGGTATGAGTCAAGATACTGTCAAATATTAAACAAACACAATATGAGCAACATAGCCCCTCAGAGATGCTGTAAACTACCGTTTAGGAAACAGAAGAAGTGTCAGTTTCTTTGTGAATGCTGTCTTACTCACGGTGACGGCATCACTTCCTAAGAGCACGTGATACTGAAAGAATTTACTGAAATTTATGTAATGGCTATGGAGCTGACAGATCGCATGTGCTATTCGCATTATGCCTGCTGATGCTCGGGGATGGTTAAGATGCAGAATATTTCCAACTTGTGCTGGTAACACAAGTCACATTTGAGATGACTTGTGCTTTCATAAGTAAACAATTGTGGAATCAGGCCTAGCATTATGGACTTCGTTTAAGAAAACATCCAGATGTGCTTTAGGAGTCCTCTGCTTGTACATTGCCCCCAGTAGTGGTTCATGATCCTCGAAATCCCAAATATCAGCAACTACTTAGGGTTCTTCTGGAGAGAAGAGTGTTTTAATTAGGTTAAATTTAGTTATCCACTTCCAGTTGAGTTTGTCTAGCCCTAGGGACTTGCCCTAGTGTGCCAGATGTGTGGCAAAGCACAGGATAAATGTGGCATATCTTCTGGGAGGGCCATGTTTGCTCCTTGAGTACTATAAAACATGGCTGTTAAGTTCTTACAAGTAGATCTGAAATAAAATACAACATTCACATAAGTCTTAAGATGAAACATTCATCTTCAATTAATTTCCTGCTTGCAATGGACTGTTTCACTGCACAACTTCCAGACATTCTGGGGCCGTGTATTTTCTGTCTTCTATCTGAGGAAGGAATAGTAAATAGAGAGCAGAAAATTTGAGAAGTGCTAACCAATTAGCTTGAATTTATTCAACATTAGCACTCACCTGCTACCTATTTTAGAGATAACTGTGGCCATGAAACACCGAGGAGTGAGCTTCAAATGGCAGGTTGTTGTCGAGGGGGATGGGATCTTGGCGTGGTTCTAATCGGGTACCACATGGGGAGTCTTTGGACAGAAGAAGGATGGCATCAGGGCACTTGTTGCCTAAAGAGTGTCAAAGGCACCATCTCAATCTGCTCATGAAATACCTGCGACTCTCCTCAGTCTCTAGGATTATACCCCTGATTTTTTTACCCCCTTAATTTGGTTACTTCTCTAATTAAATTACTGTCAAGTGCAAAGAACCCAGACCATCTTACATGTAGGTACTTAGCATCTAGACTTCTCCATTCTAGATCCTACTCATTAGGACTGAATGCTCAAGTCCCACCTCTTAGCATCGGAGATGGTTTGGATACTCTGGTACATATTCTGAAGCCTTCCTGGCTTCCCATCTGAACTCCTCACCTTGGCCCTCTGGGCCCTTCATGATCTGGCTTCTGGCTGCTCTTCGTTTCCCACCAGTCCCCAGACACTCATGGTGATCCAGCCACACCGGCATCCTTGCCATTCCTCAAACATTGCGAGCCATTCCTATCTCAGGGCCTTTGCCTTGCTTTTCTTCTTCCAGGAACGCTCATCCCATAGACATCAGTTTGGATCTTTTGCTCACATCATCCACATCCACACTTGAATATTCTTTGATTGGTGAGATTACCCCTAGTCACCCTTCCTGACACAGCCCTGTGCCACTCTCTATCCCCTTACTTTGATTTGCTTGTCACTACTGCCATGTAATATAGTCATCCGTCCATCTATTTATTGTCTGCCTTACCCCTTCCCCCCACCAGACTATAGGGCACTTCATTGTCTTGTTCAACACCGTATCACCAGAACCACAATAGTGCCTGGTTTATGGTCAGTGCTCAGACAAATTTGTTGTATGAATGGCTGAGCGCTGTCATTTTACAGATCCCATAACCAAGGTCTGATTAGGTGCATGAGGTCAGGGGCTAGTGAGTCTCAGAACCGGGGCCTTCACCCCTTGACTGCTCCCACCAGGCTGACCATTTCCATATCTGAGCGTGGCAGTCCCTATTATCCGTACCTTGCCATCTCATGCCTGACTGAGACCTGCCTCGTCTTATTCTTGAGTTGCTTCGTGTGTGGGCCATGTCTCCATAACTAGATTATAATCACCTGGAGGGCAGGTATGGTACCTTTCTTTGGTATCTACAGTGCCTAGCACAGTGCCAGGAACCCAACAGATGGTTAATGAATGCTTATTAAATTCCGACTTTTTTTTAAAAAAAGCGGGCTTCCCTGGTGGCGCAGTGGTTGGGAGTCTGCCTGCCAATGCAGGGGACACGGGTTCGAGCCCTGGTCTGGGAGGATCCCACATGCCACGGAGCAACTAGGCCCGTGAGCCACAACTACTGAGCCTGTGCGTCTGGAGCCTGTGCTCCGCAACAAGAGAGGCCGCGATAGTGAGAGGCCCGCGCACCGCGATGAAGAGTGGCCCCTGCTTACCGCAGCTAGAGAAAGCCCTCGCACAGAAACGAAGACCCAACACAGCCATAAATAAATAAATAAAAGAATGTGAATTTCTTAAAAAAAAAAATTAAAAAAATAAAATAAAAAAAAATTAAAAAAGCAATATTATCTGGAAAAAAATATGGAATCTTTATATGGAAGCTGGTGGGTGGTTTCTGGAATCAGGAATCCTGAAGGCTTTCTATGATTTTTAAAAGACTGTCTCCCTACTCCTGACCTAATCAGACCTCATCATTCTATAAATTTTGGAAAGAGCAAAAGACAAGGTTGCCTCCTTTGGCATTTTCTTATCAGAAAGAAATGTTTGCTTTAGCAGGATATGGCAAATGAAGGGTCCCCAAAGACCACAGAGCTGTTGCCAGCGCTGGGTTTTAGAAACGGCTGGCTAGTTTTATTAGCAGTTAATAACATTTGTATTTGTGCTTTTGCAGATAACCATGAGAAATCAATCGTCAGGCATGGATGGTGTGAGAAAATTACTGTCAGGGTCCTAGGAAACTGGCTGGGGATGAGGACTACGGTTCAGTAACTGCATCAAATGTATGAAGACGAAGGGGAAGGGTTTATACTGGGTATGTGCTGTCCAAGAAGAAGTAGGATTAGACAGTGCCTGGTGCTAACCCGCCTCCTCTCCCCACCACACACATCCGCAGGGCTTTGGAGAGCATCTTCTTTATCTATGGAGAATTATCCCATTTCATTCTTCCTGCAAATGTAAGGAGTGGCTGTGTTTTCAGCAGTGCCTGGGAAAATCCTAAGTCCTGGGTCTCTGAGGGACACTTTGGGTGATTAAGAGGAATGAGGAGGTATGAGTTTGAATCCTGCACCTACTATTTACTTGCTCTAAGATTCTGGGCAAGTTATTTATTTATTTATTTTTTGGAGAGAGAGCTCTGAGCTCTTTTTCTTTTAAAAACTTTAAAATATATATATATATATAAATATATATATATTTTAAAAAATTAATTGAAGTATAGTTGATTTACAATGTTGTGTTTAATTTCTGCTGTACATGGGCAAGTTAAGTTCTCTCTAAGCCTGTTTTCTTATCTGTTAGGTGGAAACAAAAATGGTACCAAGTGCATGGATTGTTGTTGAGATTAAGTGAGGAGCCATAGGTAAAGTGCTTATCTGACAAGCAGAAAAGGCTCAATGCATTTTAAATAAGTAAATATACATTCTTGAGTAAAGAAGGGAGGAACCAGCCCAGCCAATGACTTTCTTGTCTTCAAAACTGTCCTGCTTATCCCCTTGGAGGAATGAGCCAGAATTCTTTGGGATGTTGGTTCACTCCTTGGCTAGCAAGCCTGTAGATTTATTTTCCCTAGCCATTTCAGGCTGTATGCCTTCCGAGGCCAAGTTACCTGGCTTGAAGGTGAGTAGGGAGCTAGATACAAACGGCTGAAGCTGCCCAGGCAGCAAGCCACCTGCTCTCACCAAAGCCCTGGAAAATGAAAGTGGTCAAGATAACAAGGGTGGCCCTCTTTTCTTACCTTAGGGAGAGCAGAGCCTAAACTGATCCTTATCATGAGATTCTGGGAATTTAGGCTTGCAGTTGTGTAGTGAGCTGGGAGCGCAACTCTTTGAAGGCAGTTTCTGGGCATGATTTCTTTGTGTAAAGTATCTTCTGTAAGTGGAAGTATTCAGGGATATAAATTTGGGCAGCGAGGACTATCCTCTTGTAAGATTGGGTGCGTTGGCAGGAGTGGGGTCAACGGGCACTGGCCCCTTGAAAATAAATACGCTGTCTCTGATCTCTGGGTACCTCTGTTGGGTGACAAGCTCTTACAGAAACAAAGGGAGTGTGGCATAGCAGGGACTGTCCCTTGTGGGGACTGTAAATGGCTAAGACTGTTCCCATCTGCTCGTCTCGATTCAAATATTTAAGGAGGTTGAAAACACAGAAGTTACTATGAAATTACCAGTTTTTTTCCCGAACTTAATTTCTCTCAAGGATGTGGAGGGGTTTGGAGACAGCCAGGAGATGGCGCCAGGGCTTGGTTCTGAATGGACCCTGGGAGAACCAAGGAAAGGAAAATGCTTGGTGTAACTCCAGTCTTTGCTTTTGGGTGAAACCATTTCTCCTGAAATCTGAACAGAAAACCCGGCCTTGGCGTTCCTCGGGTTAAATTCTCTTCTCTTTTCATCCGACTAAGAATTGAGTTTTGTATCATGGTGCCCTACATTATCACTTAGCGATTCTCCATTAGAGGGTCACCTTGCTTCTGATGTTGTCTCGGTACCCACACTAACATGAAACAGAATGCAGCTTGGAGAGCGATTTTGAATGAATAAGGTTGGAACGTTCCAGTATGTGCATGGAAAAAAAATAGTAGAGATCACGTTATTTGGGAAAGTAGTAGATGTTTTGGATTATGCTAGTTTTTTTCTTTTCAGACCCTCTTCACTGATCTGCTGCAGTCAGCCTAGAAACCAATAGAGCTGATGCCCGAGATTCCAGCACTTTCTACCAGGCAGTGTTTACACTTCAGGGCTGATTTCCTACTAAGATTAATGTAAAAATAAACACCACAACATAAAAACTGCCTTCAGTGCTTGCTTCCTACATCCCAGCGCTGTGCTAAGCATGTGACAGTCATCATCGCATTTAATTTTCTCAGTAATCTTCTGGGGTATGTACTTTATGATCCCATTTTCCAGACCAGAACACTGAAGCTTAGGTTCAAAAATTTGCCCAAAGTCATTCAACTAATGAATAAGAGAGCAGGGACTGAAAACCAGGAAATCAGACTCGGGGTCCGTGTTGTTGTTCCCTGCACATACTGAGACAGTTGGTGACTGTGGGCGATAACTTGATACCCTGAAGGCAGTGCTCAGTGGTCCCAGGTAGCTCACCGTGCTGAGGGCACACAGACTCAGAGATGTGGGAATTGCTTAAAGTTCTCC
The DNA here is from genome assembly GCF_965194805.1 of Balaenoptera borealis. Taxonomy (NCBI): domain Eukaryota; kingdom Metazoa; phylum Chordata; class Mammalia; order Artiodactyla; family Balaenopteridae; genus Balaenoptera; species Balaenoptera borealis. The sequence continues at coordinate 57,758,896 of NC_138867.1, forward strand.
GGGGACTTAGCCCTGTGCCATGTCCCGTGGCTTCTTGCAATATAACACAGAGACCCCACATTCTGAGACCTCACCATCTGAGCTCTGCTTCCCTCCCATCTCTCCAAGAGGGAGAGACGGGAGGCACCTTTCTCCAGGCACCTTTCTCTTTCTGGAATTTGCCCAGCCCGTTCCTACCTCAGGGCCTTTGCACCTGCTGACCCTCTGACTGGAGCTCTCTTCCTTCAAATCCTCACAGGGCTTGTTGTTTTTCCTCAGGAATCAGCACAGACGTGACCTCCTCTGAGAGTCTCTCACGACATCATCTAACGAGGTTTCTCTGCCCCAGGTCCCCCTCGTCCATGACTTTCTTTCATTCCCTTCATTGCACTTGTGATGATTTCTAATTATCTTCTCAACTGGTTGGTTGGTTGGTTTACCTGGTGTAGTGTGTTTCTCCTCATCAGAAGGTAAGCTCTGTGAGGCAGGAGTCCTGACAGTCTGTTCATTGCTGTATTCCTAGAATCTAGAATGTTCCAGATACAGAGGAGGTCCTTAAAAAATATTTATTGAATGAACATGGTGGGAGGATGTGACAAAGGCAGTAGGAGCTGTGGTCCCACTTGTCAGGAAGCTGGCAGTACAACTAGAGAGTCCCAGCTGACACGAAACAACCAGTGGTCAATGCATGGCAAATCTGGAGGCAGCCTGGAATAGTGGTTAAAAAAATAGAGTCTGGGGCTTAACTGCCTGGGTTTAAATCCTGACTCTGGTACCCGCTAGCTGTGTGATCTTGGCCAAATTATTTCGTTCTTTTGTGCCTCATTTTCCTCATCAGTATGTTGAAGATTAATAATACAATTAATAATAATAATAATACCTCATGGGAGTGTTATGAGGATTAAATGAGTTAATATATGTGGTGTGCTTAGAATGGTGCCTGGCACACAGTGCTCTACAAGTATTTGTTAAATAAATAAAAATATAATCAAATAAAAACCTGTGGCTTTTGAAGTTTGGGAAAATAAACTGCTAGCGTGAGGGAAGGCCCTGCTTCTTGTAGGAGGCTGGATTTGGATCAAGGGAGACAGGGGAGCCTGAAGGGATGCTTGCATTTGCTCTGGTCCCTAATTTCTACATAGATATTTACTCAAGAAATATTTGTTGAGCATGAGCAAAAAATGGTCGATAAACAATCTCTCCCACCCGTCCATCCTCCATCCCTTCAAATATTCTAGGAATTCACTATGTATAATGGGATTTGGGGAGGAGAACAATAATATTGTTTGGATTTATCACGCACAACGATGCTTTAAAAAGAAAAACAAACCCACAGTCTCTTCCCCCTCTAGACAAGGTCTTTCCTGTCCCAGTCGAGATGCAGGCTCTGGGGTTTATCTCAACTGGCTCTAGAATGATTCTACTTGAGAGAAATGCAAATTCCTCACTCTCTCCCCTCAATTAAATTCAACCAATGTGCATTAAGCACTAACTTCGTGCAAGGCAGGCATGCAGGGTGTAGAGAAGGTAATAAAAATGACACCCCTGACAACCTGAGCATCTAGAAGAAGTTTCAAATTAAAGTTGGTCCAGAGCCTGCAGTGCGGTTTGTAGGGAACAAAGGGGGCACCAAAGTGGGGGCAGAGAGAGGGACAGACAGAAGCCATAGTCGCAGGTATGGACTTCATGCCCCAGAGTAAAACGGGCTCACACGTCCCAAGTGGTCGTGGCTCTAAAAGAGATAGTAGCATCTAATAATAGCAGCCACACTGAAAACAAAACAAGATGCTCATTTTTATATCAGAGGAGGGTGAGTTTTGGAGAAGGGCTTTGTGCATTTTCAACAAGGTGGGAGATAAATGGAAAGAAGCCTTCTTTCAGATATAAAGAGAACATCAAAGCTTCGCTATCGATCGAAGAGAAATAATTACAGTGACATCACGAGAAGAATCAATGAACTCCCAACATAGAAGCCCGGGCCTGATTTATGAAATCTCGCCCATTCCCAACACATGGCCTCGGGACACAGTGGCAAATAATAACATTTAATTAAAACACATAAAACAGAAGCGTCAGTGACAGCACATGTCAAAGTCCATAAAATGCTAATTTCTAAAGATTGTGTGTGCATGGGGTCTGGAGGGTTAGCATCAAGGAATTCCACAACAAAGGGCCTTTGTGAAAGGAAGCAGTCTTCCATTTCCTGAAGCTGCAATCAGAGACCTTGGAGAGCCTCCAGCTCAAAACCCTCACTATACAAAAGGTAAACTGAGGCCCAGAGAACAGATAGTTTCATCATATAATTAGTAGTAGGAGAATAATCTGAGTTTCAGACTGCTGTTCTGCATTCCCTGGACACGCTTTCTTTGAGCCCCAGAGTTATTGGCAGGAGTGCCCTCCCTCACTTTATGGGGGGGTGGTGCCTGGATACCACCCTATGCCAAAGCCAGTGAGAGCAATTCATCCACCAGTGGCACAGGTGCTTCTAAATCTTCTTACAACACAAGACATCTTCCATGCCTGACTGCATCTCAACCAAGGTTTTTAACTGGCAACCTGCAGTGTGACAATTCTGAGTAGAATTGCTTCCTTGTGCCTGCAGGTCCCCTCCCTGTCTCTTGGAATTGAGCAGAGCACTCAAGACATCAGCCTGACAATCCACTCTCTCTTCCCGAGATGCCTTCTTGGAGGGCAAGGCAAATAAAACAAATTATCTTAATCTATTTAGAACATAATACAATTCTGCAATAAATAAAATTTTCTTTTCATCCAGATGAGATCACTTGGGTAAAATGTTAGAAACCTGAGAAGGTTGTGTGGGGTTAGGATTACGTGGGGTTTCCATCAATTCCAGCTCTTGGTCTAAAATTTGGGCACAGAGTTCTGAAAACTCTAACTTTTCAAGAATTTGCTTGGCATTGATATCTTTGACTAAAATGGAAAATGGGGTATGCCTCAAGTCTTAATGGCATTTGTACACATTGATTGGTGAGTCTTATCAAGCAGCAACAGTGAAGAACAATAGTTGGGGTTGCAGAAATGTGGGATTGGGGTGGTTGTGGAAATATAGACTCTAGGATGGATGATTTCTGCTCAGTACCAGATTTCATCTGAAAATGCCAACCTTACCATTGCTCCCAGACCAGAGAATAAGTGTTTCTTCACTGGCCTGTGCTCTTCTGGTTATCTGATTCTCCACTGAAGGCTTACTGAGTTCAGGTATTGGAGGGTGTTTCCACGCAGGCAACCTTACAACATGGGCAAATAGACATCTCCTTTTACGAGCTGGTAGAGTAGTGACCATGGAAAACTAGGAAATGCTTGGCAAATCCTGTCTAAATCAGGAGTTCCCCCAAACTTTCTAAATGAAAGGGGCTTAGGGCACTGATCTGGTTCTAAGTGGGGCAGCTAGGGAACTGTTCTGCAGTATAGCTTGCATAATAAGTTAAACTGTCATTTGATGGAAACTTACTTTGTAGCAGGTGTGATTCATTTAATTCTCAAAACAATCCTATGGCAGATATTCTATTATCAATCCTACTGTTCTAATTTCCATTTGGGACACTGTAACTTGCCCCAGGTCATAGACAAGTGGTAAAGAAAGGACTCAAGTTAGTGTAGGCTTACTCCAGAATCTGTGCGCCTGGCCACTATACCCCCTTCCTTTCAGTTGCAAGCATATCTGTCTATCACTTAGATGATAACTTGTAGAGTTCTCATTTGAAAGGATGGTTGGGGTAGACATCAGTGAGACACTGCTTCAGGCAGAGGCAATGGCCAGTGCAAAAGTCCCCTGTGCCAAGGAGAGAGTGGGTAAGGGAGAGAGTAGAAAATGTGAGATTAGAGCAGTGATAGGGACCAGGTCATGAGTGAAATGAGAGGCCACTGGAAGGTTTTGATCAGAGGCATAAGATAACCTGACTCTGTATTTTAAAAGGTTTACTCTAGCAGCTGTGTAAGGAATAGACTGTGGGGGGCAAGGGTAAAATCAGGGAGACCACGTAGGAGGCTCATATGATAATCCAGGTTAGAGAGGATGGTGGTCTGGACCAGGCTGGTAGCAGTAGAGATGGTGAGAATTGCTGGGATTCTGAATATTCTTGGAGTTAGAGCCAACATGAGTTCTGATGGACTAGATGTGGGGATATATATGAAAAAGAAGAGTCAAAGGTGACTCCAGGTTTTTTGGCTCAAGCAATTGGAAGAATGGATCCGCCTTCAGCTGTGATGGGAAAGACTGTACGTGGAGCAGAGTTTTGAGGGGCACATCGATAGTTCAGTTTTGGACGTGTTAAGTTTGAGACATTGAAATGAAGATGTTAAGTAGGCAGTTGGGAATATGGATCTGAGTTCAGGAGTGAGGCTGAGCTGAGTTACTGGTTACAATACTGAATCCTTTTTATCTAATAACAACATCTATCTCTTCATTTATTGAAGATTTCTTTTATATGCTTGCCTTGATTTTTATTGTATATATAGAACAACCTGGTTATTAAAGACTGCTTCCACACCGATGCCTGTTGGTGAGCATGTGTGCACATGGGGCACAAATAGTCTCATTCTCTGGACCTAGGTCTGAAGTGTTCATCTGTGTAGTTTTCGTCCAAACATCCTTCTTCTTTTTCACCACTTCTCTTATCTTGCTCCTGCCAGGTCTCTGACTATCTAAAGGAACCATTAAGCACTCGCTGTGATTCAGTGTAGATTTTTGCCTAAGGTTGTTCCTATTTCTGGGAAATGTAAACAGGAGATGCACTATTGAAGGTTTGACACCAGGCCATTTTTAAGGATTTTGATTGAGTGTCCAAAAAAAAACAACACATGCCCACAACTTTTAAGAAAGGCATTGGTAGAAGCTGAAAGTTCTTCAGCTTTCTAAGAAAGAAAAGACCAACTTCTTTTCCAACATTGGTCAGTGCTGTTAAAATGGTTTTCCCATCTGTGTCAATGCTGATGTGGTTATTTTGATGCAGACATCTTGACCCAGGGCTGTTTTGACCCACTAAAAGCAGATGGAAAAAGGACAGAGCAATTCCACTTCTGTGAATTCATTCTGCAGATATACTTGCACAGATGCCAGATGAATTTTGTACAAGGTTATTCATTGTAGCCCCATTTATAATAACAGAATATTAGAAGCAACACAAATGTTCATTAACAGAGGACTAGTTAATCATAGTATATCCATACAATGAAATACTTTACAACTATAAAAAAAGAATGAGCAGAACAGTGTACATAGTATGCTGCATTTTGTTTTAAAAGGTTGAGGGTGCATAATATTTATTCACGGCATATGCATAAAGAAACTCTAGGAATTCACAACAAAACAATAGTAGTTGCCTGGATGATAGGGAACTGGAGAAAAGTCAGGAGTGGTGAGAAGACTTTTAACTGTGGACCTTTAAAGGTTTTTAAAAAATATTTGAACCATAAGAATGCATTGCCTATTTAAGTTAAAGAAATGTCCATGTAATATACACAACAGATAACTTCACCCCATCTCAGACCCCCTACCTCTTGCCTAACGCTATTCCAGCCTGAATAGCTTCTCTGAACTTTGCCCTTTACTGGAGGGAAATCTGTTTTGCATACTACTTTGGTGATTAAAAACAGAGTGCAGTTGTTAGGAATATCTATTAGTTCAAAATGCCAGCTCTTTCTCCTAGCAGCTCAACAGAAATGTGAAAAATGAAACTAAATTGCTCCCCAGATTAAGAAAGGTCTGAGAGTTTGGTGTAAGATTTTATCCATTCACATTATTCACTCTACCAACAAGTAGACCTTCTCCTGTGCCAGCGCATTTGCTGTGTTTAGGTAGATTACACCGGTCATGAGTGAGGAGGATCGATGGGAGAGTCCCCAGCTTGGTGGCAGGGCATGGGGCTAAGAGGCTGCCGCAGATGAGGGTCTGGGCTGGGAGCAGACAGAGAGGGGGAGTCGAGTGAGAACTATCTGGATGCCTGTCTCACTGACACAGTTAGGATGGCCTGTCCCGCTACCGCTGGCAGGCTCGGAGAGGAACCGTTCATCCGACCTTGCATGACCTCTGTTCTCTGTTGTCTGAAACGGACTTCACCTTCAAAGATGTCAGAAGCAGATAAATCAGGCAAAAAAGCAGGAGGAACTTCTGTTTTTTCCAGAGGGCATAATGCTGACCGCAAATTCTCATTGCAAAGTGACTTATTGACTACATGTGTTTTGTTGTGTTGTACCCTTTCAGCTCAAAGGTATATTAAGGTGATAAAAATGAAAAGCCCTCACTTTTCTGTTAAATAGTTTGAACAGATAAATACCAGGGTCGGGGGAATGGAGGGAGTTGCAGGGGACACAGGCAGGTTTTTGGTTTTTTGGGGCATAGGTCTTTTCAGGATATCTTACAGCTACAAAAAGAGTCTTGGAAATTTCAGAAGTAAAACAATGATATAATTCTGGCTTCTTGGGTACTTTGCTACACCAGAGAGAATCTTCTCTGGGATGGATGAAGTTGTCTTATGTATAGAAAAATTAGGTCTCAGCGTATTTTAATTTTGGGGTATACGACTGTCTCAAAACTGACGCCTGATATCCCACCATTAGCAAAAGCACTTTTTTGGGGTGATACTGCTCCTAATTAAAATACAGTCATGGGTATCACATAAGCTGTTGTCAGTTATTGACATTTGGTCAAGGCTTGGTTTCCTAGGACCCAGCTGGATGGTACAATACAGAGAAGGATGAGACCTGGCACATGGATAGTGGTGGAGAGAGCAAGCCCTAGTTAGTGGCTGGGCCATGGGTTAGGTGGGACGGTGAAGGGGCTGGGCAGGGGGTTCTGAACCATGGGGTGGGGGCTGAGCCTTGAGCTGGCAGAGGAACAGAGCGTACAGTACAGAGAACAGGAAAAGGTGAGGGGGGAGGGTTGCTGGAAAGGGGCGGGACAGGATCTAAGGCAGATTTCACCTGCTTCCTAATATTGTCAGGAACTAAGCCTGCTCTGTATTTGGCATAGGGAAGTCTGCATCAAAAGGGGAAGGCAGGGAATTCCCTGGCGGTCCAGTGGTTAGGACTCGGTGCTTTCACTGACGAGGACCTGGGTTTGAATCCCTGGTCAGGGAACTAAGATCCTACAAGCTGCGTGGCCAAGAAAAAACCGGGAGGAGGGAGGCAAAAGCTTAATACACACTTTCACGTTGCTGCTTCTATTGTTCATTGAGGTTTCCTACAGAGACCTTGTTTACTTGGCTGACTGGTATTGTCATTAGAGATCTTTGAATATTGAAGTAATTAAGAACTGCAACTCGGGACAGACACACTTAATATTCTTTTTTTAAAAATTTTATTTATTTCTTTTTGGCAGAGTCTGGTCTTCATTGCTGCACGGGGGCTTTCTCTAGTTGTGGCGAGCAGGGGCTATACTTCGTTGCAGTGCACGGGCTTCTCATTGCGGTGACTTGTCTTGTCGTGGAGCACGGGCTTCAGTAGTTGTGGCACATGGGCTCAGTAGTTGTGGCTCACGGGCTTAGTTGCTCCGCGGCATGTGGGATCTTCCCGGACCAGGGCTTGAACCTGTGTCCCCTGCATTGGCAGGCGGATTCTTAGCCACTGTGCCACCAGGGAAGTCCCACATTTAATATTCTTGAGGCACAGTGCAATCTTAGAGATGCTCACTTATTTGAGAAATCACGTGGGTGATTTTGTCACATCTTGGTGCATCTCACCTACGCTGTAACTAAGGATTAGGGTTGTAGCTATCTCTGAGGTATGGAGAACTCAGCCAATTATTTTCTACGATTTGGTATTACAGTGTTATTCCATGTGTATAAACACCATGTGTTCATGTTTGGGGAAAGAATGATCTTTTCCCTTTAACAAAGGGCTCTCTCATGGCAGTGGTGACAAAGTGGCAAGCAATCAGTAGGTGTTGTTTGAGGGAAGGCTACCTTGGCTTTTATTTTGAAATCATTACTTTCATTTTTATATCAAGGCTAGAAAACAGTGCATAACTTTTGATTAGTATATCAAGGCTAGAAAACAGTGCATAACTTTTGATTAGTATCACAATAGCATTTAAATATGTAGTTCTGCCTGCAAAATTGTACGCTACACAGAGAGCAAATCCATCCGTCTGTGCCTCCCTCCCTCCATCCATTCAACGTGTACTCAGTGAGCGGATTACATTGCATATGGGGCTGGGCATTAGGGATGTGGTGATGGGCAAGCACAGACCCAGTCCCAGCCTTCGACAGGCTTACATTCGGTGGGGGAGACAAATGTTAGTCAAATAAACACAAAAATACATGTATGGTTTTTGAAAAAAACTAAATGTGTGGTTTCAAATTATAGTAAGTGCCATGAAAAATAGGCGCATAGTTGTATGAAAGCATATAATAAGGAAAGAGATGTTTAAACTGAGATCTGAAGAATGGCTAGGAATTAACCAGGTGAAAATTGCTGGGAGGTGGGGAGGGAGGGTGAAAAGAACATTCCAGACAAAAAGGAATTTGAGAAATTTGAAGACCAGTGTTTCCAGAGAGCAAGTCTTTGTTTGTGACTTTGGCTGTGCCACTGAATTTGATTGTGTTTCAGGTTTTTTATTTGAAAAATGAAGGTTCTGATACTGGCTCCCTATCATGATAAATAGCAACTGTCCCATAATTAATGAAAAAGCGAGCAGCCATTTGAGTTCTAAAATGAAAGGTGCTGTAATGGTATAAACCCTGCCAAACCTACATCCAAAGGGAAAAAAAAAATTAATAACTTGGCATTCTCCTCAGCTTTAGGCATGCAAGTAGGTAATGAAAGTTCTCTAATGACGTTTCGCTTTGTGATGAAATCACAATTGAATTTTTCTGCAGTTCAGAACTCAGTTCCTCTAAAGCTGAATTGTGAGCTTCATCTGCTGGTCTCCCATCTGACCAGATGGGTTGAGTCATCACCAGGCCCACACTGGTTAAGCCCATTATATTTTAGCATACAGATGAGGATTTTGCTCTTTAAAAGATAATTGCTCAGGAAACCAAAACAATTCACCCCTATTACCTTGTTTAAAAAGAAGCAGTTTTTTTTTTCTTTTTCTTTTTTTTTACGCTGAGATTTATCTGAATAGACATTTCTAGCCAGATGAGTGACGTATATTGGGCTAATTGGATTTTGCCAGGAGACCATTTGGAAGGCGGGTCAGAGGCCATTCTGTGTGCACGCATCCAGGAGGTGACTGAGGCTCTCCTCCTGCGAACTGCAGATTCTCACACACAGTTGAGGGCCTGGTTGATTTGGGGCCGGGTGAGTAAGTCGCGAAAATGAGCCCCGATGCAAATGGAAACAGGTGTGTGTTTCACCAAGGAGGAACCTCTAGGGTGGAAAAAGGGCTGAATTCAGTTGGTAGAGGCTCACCTTTCTGTCTGTGATGGGGGCCAGCAGGGCCCATGGAGGTGGCCCCGGGTGATGTCAATCTCACCCTGCTTCTGCCGTGGGAGTAATCAGGCAAGGCCGCCAGCTCCCTCAGCTGGAAACAGTTACTCCCCATCTGGGTTGAATTACCCTCCTGAAATGCAGCTCTGAGCCGGCCCTCCCTGCCCACTGGAGGGAGAGATCCGTCGCCCACAAGTGTGTGCTCACCCCTGTAAGCAAGCAGAGATGTGGGCCACGGCTACTTCAATCTCTGCACCTCAGCCTCCCAGCCAATGAACTCTGAGAGCTTTTGGCCAAGTGAATCAAGGGCAGGAAACAGGCTAATCACAGATGTGAAGGGAGATAAAACCATGGCTCTTTTGAACCCAGAAGCAGCCATTAACCCAGGGTAATAGCACAAGGTATGTTTTTGTTTATTTTTCCTAACAATGTTTTGCCTTCTAGTTTCTATCAGATAATAGATAGTTCAGTTGACTATAAAGATTTGGGACTTTAAAAATAATTTTCCTTGATGGCTAGATTGGGAAATGAGAAACCACCCTTCTGTGGGTTGCTGTGGCTCAGGCTGATTTTTGGAGTGGTCTGGGTGCTGGATTAGGTTTATGCTAAACTAAGCCCAGAGGCTGTATCAGGAATTCGTCACTCAGCATGGGCTCACCATCACAAATTTGTGGGCATCTCCCTCTGACTTATGGAACTGGGGGAACTGATTTCTACCTTGTACTTAGAGGACTGCCATGTAAGAATATCTCAAACAGGAAATCTTTCCTTCCGTTCGCGGTGTGGCTAGGAGCGAGCTCTGGAGTCAGATGAGCATTCAAATCTTAGCTTCACCCTGACCGGCTGTAGGGACTTAGACAAGTTACTGCTTTAACTCTGTTTCCTCATCTGTAAAATGGGGATAGTGGCAATTATCTTGTTTTGAGAATTAAGTAATATAATAAATGTACTTTTGCTTGTGCCTGGCTGGGGGAGCCGGGCCTGCTGCCATTGTCTGTGCTGCTGGTTGGGATAGGTCATTCTCTCTCTCTCCCAAGATTTAAGTTCAAGGAGCAAGGATCAGGAAAAAGGAAGCCCATTTCAGCTTCTAGCCTAAGATGTGTTCTCTATGCAGCTATGACCAAGTTTTATGCTGGGGTACTATAGCCTGCCTGGTCATGGATGGCTGAGTATTTGATTTTTATGTGTCTAGTGGTGTTTGTGTAGACAACTCATCTGCCAAGTCCCCAGAGGGGAGGAGGGTGAGTGGCGTCCTGAGTTCCAGCTCTATAACCACACATTTAAGAACTGTTCCACTCAGAACTCAATTTGGCGTCTGATAATCAGGAATGCTTCTTTCCACCTGGTAGTTTTCACTGTTTGGCAACGGTGGCAGAGAAAAAGCTATGTGTTCATCAAATCCATTTTCATGTGCCTCCTCTGGGCACATGGGAAATTATGCTTCCCAACCCCTTGATGTTTAGAGGGGGCCTCGTGACTAGTTGAGGCCAATGAAATGTGACATGTCACTGCCTGGCTGAGACAGGGAAAAACTCCTTTATGATATTGTAGCTTCTCTTCCTCTACCGTAGTGAGTGTGGAGGCCTCACGTTCCAGCTACAAAACAGTGGGGATTCTATCCGCCTGGAACCCCAGGTCATGCCTTGGAGGGGAGCTGCCCTTGAGAGCTGACAGACACTCACAGAGGACTTTGTGAGAAATGAACCTTGGTTGGGTTAAGTCACTGAGATTTTTGTTACTGCAGCAGAATCTAACCTATTCTGACTGACACAGCAATCTGTTTACTTGCTAACATTACTTGTACTACTTTCCTGGCCCTGTGGCACCCACTCTTTTTCACACCTAGGAATTCTTCAGCTGAAAGGTAGGATACCTCATAACCAGTTCCTGACTGCTCACTGCTGATTCCACTGAAGGATTTTCAGGAACTAAGTGGAGGGTAGTAAATATTCTACTGCTAAGCCTTGCTTTAAAACAAAAAAAGAAGAAAAGGGAATGTATTTCAGAATATATTTCAGACACGTCTGCTTAATTTTGTGTCGATGGCTGAATTTTCCTAACTCTGGTTGTGACAAATACCTGAAGCCCTCCTGTCAGAGGATTTAGCTTCTGTGGGGTCAAGGGTAATCTCATTAAAGAGATTTTGATGATTGAAACCACCGCATCAAGCAGTGTAATAACTAGAATCCCGCCTGCCTTCTTTCCTCACTAGTTTAGAAGAAGCCCCACTGCTTTTGAAAAACAAATTGTTCTCCAGCCCTTCCATTTCCTTTCATCATAAGGGAAACTTGGGGGAAAGTATTTATGATCACAGAAAATGGAAATAGAAAGCTATTATAATTTTCTCAGCTTAAAACTGTATTAGTCTGCTAGGGTTGCCATATCAAGATACCACCAACTGGGTGGCTTAAACTGTAGAAATATATTTTCTCACACTTCTGAAGGCCATAAGTCCAAGATCAAGGTGCTGTCAGGTTTGGTGTCTGGTGAGGCTTGTAGATGCTGCCTTCTTGCTATGTCCTCACATGGCTTTTGCTCTGTGCTCATGTGGAGCGAGAGATCTCCGGTGTCTCTCCTTCTTACAAGGACACCAGCCCTATCAGATGAGGCTCCACCCTTAGGACCTCATTTAATTTTTATTACTTCCTGATAGGCCCAGTTGTAACCAAACAAGGGCTCATGTGCCCTCAGCACAGAAAGTTGAATGCTGGCAGTGGGTGTTTACAGCAATGTAAGGGCTTATTGCAGGGTGTCAATCAAGGGAGTGGGAGACAAGCCTCAGATCCACTCCAACTTGGTCTTTGAGTTTGGGGTGTTTTTAAAGGGGAAGAACAAAGAAGCTGAAATTAATCATTGTCTTGTGACATTTCTGTGACATTTATTTATTTATTTATTTTTATTGAAGTATAGTCAATTTATAACGTTGTGTTAGTTTCTGGTGTACAGCAAACTGATTCCGTTATACGTATATATATTTGTATTTCAGATTTTTCATTATATTACAAGATATTGAATATAGTTCCCTGTGCTATATAGTAGGACCTTACTGTTTATTTTATATATAGTGGTTTGTATCTGCTAATCCCAAACTCCTAATTTATCCCTCCCCACCCCTTTCCCCTTTGGAGGCTATAAATCTGTTTTCTATGTCTGTGACACGTCTTGATCATAGTTTCGGCAGTCAGGATGTCTCCAGTTTACAATTCTCTGGCCAGGTGGTCCACGGCTTGGGGGCCCTGTTAGCTCATCGTGCCCTGGAGAAACCATCTGAGTTTGTACCTTAATGATGATATCTGCAACAGCAATTTTAGTCATCTGACTCTGGTTGATTAGTGCTCAGTTAGCACAGGATTGAGGTCAGAGGGGACAAGAAAGGGAATAAAGTTTTGGATGGAGAGATTAATCATAAACTTGATAAGAGAACTCAGTTTGAGGGGGACTCAGTTTCACAATCTCCAAATAGTCCCATTGGGGTTAGAGCTTCCACATATGAATTTTGGGAGGACAAAATTCAGTCTTTAACAGAACTGATTTGAGTAACCAAACTTTAATAATTAGGTTGCTTGTCTTCTGTCACTTTAGTGGCCTTAGATGCTGTGTGTAATGTGGGGACACTGAGGGGAACAGGAAGGTATATTGGTGTCTGGAAACTGCCTGACACATCAGGGAGGTTAGCCTCACCTGTGTGAAGGAGGTATTTCCTCCCCCCACCCACCTTCCAAAGGCTTCCAGTATTGTCCATGTGTTCTTCAAGTATGGAAGGAGATGACAGCCCCCTCTCACCATCCATTGCTCACACTGTAGTCAGATGAAATTCTCAAATGCAGACCTAAGCAATGTACTCCCCAGCCTGAAATCCTTCAACGATTTCCCTTTGTCCTCAGGATAAAACACAATCTTTAGTACAGCTTGCCCACCATGGTGTCTCCTGTACCTAGCATAATGGTAGCTTAATAGCACATACCCACAAATGCTCAGTGAACAAATCAATGATGCACCCAACACCAGTCTTCAGTATGGGGCGTCCCCTGTTGGCTCTGAGGTTAGCAGGCAGCTTGACAATGTGGGGCAAAGGCCCTAAACCCCACGTGGTCTGAGCCTGGGCTCATCAGCTAGTCAACTGACAATCTGTGGGCAGATCTGATAGAAGCATAGTCTTTGGCTCCATTCAGAAATGTATAGACAGGTGGGGTACACTCACTGCAAGAGGCTGTCAAGCCATTGCTGATGGGTTCATTGTAGATAAGATTTACAAGAATGGATGGGGTACTTAGTGCCTACACAGGCTGAGTTCTTCTCTGCCCATAAGGTATAATTAACCCAGGCACCACCACTTACCTGGTTAAATACCCAATCGCAAGTATAACAATTCAAAGGACGTAAACAACCTCTAAAATGATGGCAGATGTCACCGTGTCACTGCCTGTAACTTTCTCCTTTAGATTTGTTTCTGAAAAATAGCATTAAAAGTGTTACGGGTTTAAGGTTAAAAAGAAAAATCTGAGAGCTTCTGGCCTGAAACATCCTCTTTGAGATTTATATTGGGAGACAAAACTTTTCTCTTCTGAAGACATTTGTCTGATCTGTTTTGTCCTAGTTACTTAAATACCTTTGGATCTGTTTTCCCATGTAGGAGTAGAGTGTGGGTGGGATTAGGTCTGATTTGGCCTTGATGGGAATGATATGTGCATAAGGGGAGGAGAAAAGATCTCTCCATGGGTGGCTGGAGGCTGGCAGCAAACCCTGAAGTCCCCTTTAACCATGACTATCAAACACATCATGCCTTTTCTCTGTTTGACTGTAAGGTTGTCATGAGGCCTCTTGGTAAGATGTTTACAAAGTTTTGCGTTTGTACTCTCCTGCTCACATCTGGGGCTTGTGACTGTGGTTCTTAGAGAGGTCTTCTTCTGCTCAGGTAGCTGATCCCAGGGAGTAGGGCACTTGACTTTCTTTTCTGATCCCAACCCTTAGGCTGCCCCAAGCTCCGTCAGCTAAGGGAGCTCTTCCCTCTGGTTACTGGTCACTCTCTTTTCTTTTGTTTTTGTAAATTCTCAAGCTTCCTTTTTATGAGCTACTTCTCAGCCCTTTGCAGGTGCCTCGCATCTATTCAGAACTCAAGGAGATCCTTATAAGGGAAGCAGTGTTGACCCCACCTTGGAGGAACAGGGAGAAGGGAGGCCAGTCCACAGAGAGGTGAGATGTAAGATCCAGGTGACCCAGCAGGCAGTTGCAGACCCAGGCAAGGGGCCCAGGGCTAGCCCACTTCAGTTGCTCATCTCAGCCATTTACTCGTTTTTTTCTCCCCCAGATCACTCTGAAAGTTGTAATTTGGGTTCGGCTCTAATCTCCTGTGAGTTCTTCTCTTCTAAAGCTATGTGAGATCTGGGACCCCCAGATAAATCCAATTAGCTGGAGGCACCTGAGGTACTTATTTGGCTTAGACTTCTGACATGCATGTTCATGCCAAATATCGAATAATTTCTTCTGCTCTTTCTTCTTTTTTCCAATCCAGTCCAGGTTTTTTCCCAAGACTAGTTCCAGTGTAACTGCCCCCTGCATGGATTTCTTTATTCTTAAGATCAGGGACCGATTTAGAATTTCATTGTTCTTTTCTGGTTTTAGTGGGGTGATGTAATAATCTCTTGATTCCTCGAAGACAGGGATCATGTCTTCTGTTACTTCTGACTTGCCTGTAATAACTAGAACAGTTCTAGACAAATTAGGTGCTCAGGGAGTAAGTCTGCATTTTTGTGTCCTGGGGATAATTTTTATTTTGAGAGCAGTTTGGATATAAAAGGGCCAGTTGAAAAATGTGATACAAACTTCAACAGCTGTGGGGCTTATGGGCTGCAGTAATCTGACTCATTCTGACATCTCCGATGCTCTATTTGCATATCTCTTTCCTACTGGCGAAGATATTAAATCATGGTGAAGGTTTGGGTTTTACCACAAATTCTGTTTTGATATTTATTCATTGGAACTTTTAAAAGCAGAATTCAGAATAAGCTTCATTCATATTTGTTTAAAATACAGATTCTCAGGTTCTATCCCAGACCATCGGAGGCTTGAAATGACCTTTCCAGGTAGACTTATAATGCACATTAAAGTTAAAAAATAAACATTGTTACATAGGATTTTCAATGCTGATTTTTTTTTAATACAGCAGGTTCTTATTAGTCATCCATTTTATCCACATCAGTGTATACATGTCAATCCCAACCTCACAATTCATCACACCCCCACCCCCACCCCCCCGCCGCTTTCCCCCCTTGGTGTCCATACGTTTGTTCTCTACATCTGTGTCTCAATTTCTGCCCTGCAAACCGGTTCATCGGTACCATTTTTCCAGGTTCCACATATATGCGTTAATATACGATATTTGTTTTTCTCTTTCTGACTTACTTCACTCTGTATGACACTCTCTAGATCCATCCACATCTCAACAAATGACCCAATTTCGTTCCTTTTTATGGCTGAGTAATATTCCATTGTATATATGTACCAAAACTTCTTTACCCATTCTTCTGTCGACGGGCATTTAGGTTGCTTCCATGACCTGGCTATTGTAAATAGTGCTGCAATGAACACTGGGGTGCATGTGCCTTTTTGAATTATGGTTTTCTCTGGGTATATGCCCAGTAGTGGGATTGCTGGGTCATATGGTAATTCTATTTTTAGTTTTTTAAGGAACTTCCATACTGTTCTCCCTAGTGGCTGTATCAATTTACATTCCCACCAACAGTGCAGGAGGGTTCCCTTTTCTCCACACCCTCTCCAGCATTTGTTGTTTGTAGATTTTCTGATGATGCCCATTCTAACTGGTGTGAGGTGATACCTCATTGCAGTTTTGATTTGCATTTCTCTAATAATTAGTGATGTTGAGCAGCATTTCATGTGCTTCTTGGCCATCTGTATGTCTTCTTTGGAGAAATGTCTATTTAGGTCTTCTGCCCGTCTTTGGATTGGGTTGTTTGTTTTTTTAATATTGAGCTGCATGAGCTGTTTATATATTTTGGAGATTAATCCTTTGTCTGTTGATTCGTTTGCAAATATTTTCTCCCATTCTGAGGTTTGTCTTTTTGTCTTGTTCATGGTTTCCTTTGCTGTGCAAAAGCTTTGAAGTTTCATTAGGTCCCATTTGTTTATTTTTGTTTTTATTTCCATTACTCTAGGAGGTGGATCAAAAAAGATCTTGCTGTGATTTATATCAAAGAGTGTTCTTCCTATGTTTTCCTCTAAGAGTTTTATAGTGTCCGGTCTTACATTTAGGTCTCTAATCCATTTTGAGTTTATTTTTGTGTATGGTGTTAGGGAGTGTTCTAATTTCATTCTTTTACATGTAGCTGTCCAGTTTTCCCAGCACCACTTATTGAAGAGACTGTCTTTTCTCCATTGTATATCCTTGCCTCCTTTGTCATAGATTAGTTGACCATAGGTGCGTGGGTTTATCTCTGGGCATTCTATCTTGTTCCATTGATCTGTATTTCTGTTTTTGTGCCAGTACCATATTGTCTTGATTACTGTAGCTTTATAATATAGTCTGAAGTCAGGGAGTCTGATTCCTCCAGCTCTGTCTTTTTCCCTCAAGACTGCTTTGGCTATTTGGGGTCTTATGTGTCTCCATACAAATTTTAAGATTTTTTGTTCTAGTTCTGTAAAAAATGCCATTGGTAATTTGATAGGGATTGCATTGAATCTGTAGATTACTTTGGGTAGTATAGTCATTTTCAAAACATTGATTCTTCAAATCCAAGAACATGGTATATCTCTCCATCTGTTGGTATCATCTTTAATTTTTTTCATCAGTGTCTTACAGTTTTCTGCATACAGGTCTTTTGTCTCCCTAGGTAGGTTTATTCCTAGGTATTTTATTCTTTTTGTTGCAATGGTAAATGGGAGTGTTTCCTTAATTTCTCTTTCAGATCTTTCATCATTAGTGTATAGGAATGCAAGAGATTTCTGTGCATTAATTTTGTATCCTGCAACTTTACCAAATTCATTGATTAGCTCTAGTAGTTTTCTGGTGGCATCTTTAGGATTCTCTATGTATAGTATCATGTCATCTGCAAACAGTGACCGTTTTACTTCTTCTTTTCCAATTTGTATTCCTTTTATTTCTTTTTTTTCTCTGATTGCCATGGCTAGGACTTCCAAAACTATGTTGAATAATAGTGGCGAGAGGGGACATCCTTGTCTTGTTCCTGATCTTAGAGGAAATGCTTTCAGTTTTTCACCATTGAGAATGATGTTTGCTGTGGGTTTGTCATATATGGCCTTTATTATGTTGAGGTAGGTTTCCCTCTATGCCCACTTTCTGGAGAGTTTTTATCATAAATGGGTGTTGAATTTTGTCAAAAGCTTTTTCTGCATCTATTGAGATGATCATATGCTTTTTCTTCTTCAATTTGATAATATGGTGTATCACATTGATTGATTTGCGTATATTGAAGAATCCTTGCATCCCTGGGATAAATCCCACTTGGTCGTGGTGTATGATCCTTTTAATATGTTGTTGGTTTCTGTTTGCTAGTATTTTGTTGAGGATTTTTGCACCTATACTCATCAGTGATATTGGTCTGTAATTTTCTTTTTTTGTAGTACCTTTGTCTGGTTTTGGTATCAGGGTGCTGGTGGCCTCATAAAATGAGTTTGGGAGTGTTCCTTCCTCTGCAATTTTTTTTGAAACGTTTGAGAAGGATGGGTGTTAGCTCTTCTCTAAATGTTTGATAGAATTCACCTGTGACGCCATCCGGTCCTGGACTTTTGTTTGTTGGAAGATTTTTAATCACAGTTTCAGTTTCATTACTTGTGATTGGTCTGTTCATATTTTCTATTTCTTCCTGGTTCAGTCTTGGAAGGTTATACCTTTCTAAGAATTTGTCCATTTCTTCCAGGTTGTCCATTTTATTGGCATACAGTTGCTTGTAGTAATTTCTTAGGAGGCTTTGTATATCTGCGGTGTCTGTTGTAACTTCTCCTTTTTTATTTCTAATTTTATTGATTTGAGTCCTCTCCCTCGTTTTCTTGATGAGTCTGGCTAATGGTTTATCAATTTAGTTTATCTTCTCAATGAACCAGCTTTTAGTTTTATTGATCTTTGCTATTGTTTTCTTTGTTTCTTTTTCATTTATTTCTGCTCTGATTTTTATGATTTCTTTCCTTCTGCTAACTTTGGGTTTTGTTTGTTCTTCTTTCTCTAGTTCCTTTAGCTGTAAGGTTAGATTGTTTATTTGAGATTTTTCTTGTTTCTTGAGGTAGGTTTGTATAGCTATAAACTTCCCTCTTAGAACTGCTTTTGCTGCATCCCATAGGTTTTGGATCATCGTGTTTTCATTGTCATTTGTCTGTAGGTATTTTTTGATTTCTTCAGTAATCTCTTGGTTATCTAGTAATGTATTGTTTCATCTCCATGTGTTTGTGTTTTTTACGTTTTTTTCCCTGTAATTTATTTCTAATCTCATAGCATTGTGGTCAGAAAAGATGCTTGATATGATTTCAATTTTCTTAAATTTACTGAGGCTTGATTTGTGACCCAAGATGTGATCTATCCTGGAGAATGTTCTGTGTGCAATTGAGAAGAAAGTGTAATCTGCTGTTTTTGGATGGAATGTCCTATAAATATCAATTAAATCTATCTGGTCTGTTGTCTCATTTAGAGCTTCTGTTTCCATATTTATTTTCATTTTGGATGACCTGTCCATTGGTGTAAGTGAGGTGTTAAAATCTCCCACTATTATTGTGTTACTGTTGATTTCCTCTTTTATAGGTGTTAGCAGTGTGCTTTATGTATTGAGGTGCTCCTATGTTGGGTGCATATATATTTGTAATTGTTATATCTTCTTCTTGGATTGATCCCCTGATCATTATGTAGAGTCCTTCCTTGTCTCTTGTCACATTCTGTATTTTAAGGTCTATTTTATCTGATATGAGTATTGCTACTCCAGCTTTCTTTTGATTTCCATTTGCATGGAATATCTTTTTCCATCCCCTCACTTTCAGTCTGAATGTGTCCCTAGGTCTGAAGTAGGTCTCTTGTAGACAGTATGTATATGGGTCTTGTTTCTGTATCCATTCAGCAAGCCTGTGTCTTTTGGTTGGAGCATTTAATCCATTCACGTTTAGGTTAATTATCGATATGTGTGTTCCTATGACCATTTTCTTAATTGTTTTGGGTTTGTTTTTGTGGGTCCTTTTCTTTTCTTGTGTTTCCCACTTAGAGAAGTTCTTTTAGCGTTTGTTGTAGCGCTGGTTTGGTGGTGCTGAATTCTCTTAGCATTTGCTCTTCTGTAAAGCTTTTGATTTCTCCATTGAATCTGAATGAGATCCTTGCCAGGTAGAGTAATCTTGGTTGTAGTTTCTTCCCTTTCATCACCTTAAGTATATCATGCCACTCCCTTCTGGCTTGTAGAGTTTCTGCTGAGAAATCAGCTGTTAACCTTGTGGGAGTTCCCTTGTATGTTATTTGTCGTTTTTCCCTTGCTGCTTTTAATAATTTTTCTTTGTCCTTAATTTTTGCCAGTTTGATTACTATGTGTCTCGGTGTGTTTCTCCTCAGGTTTATCCTGTATGGGACTCTGCACTTCCTGGACTTGGGTAGCTATTTCCTTTCCCATGTTAGGGAAGTTTTTGACTATAATCTCTTCAAATATTTTCTCTGGTCCTTTCTCTCTCTCTTCTCCTTCTGGGACCCCTATAATGTGAATGTTGTTGTGTTTAATGTTGTCCCAGAGGTCTCTTAGGCTGTCTTCATATCTTTTCATTCTTTTGTCTTTATTGTGTTCCGCAGCAGTGAATTCCACCATTCTGTCTTCCAGGTCACTTATCCATTCTTCTGCCTCAGTTATTCTGCTATTGATTCCTTCTAGTGTAGTTTTCATTTCAGTTATTGTATTGTTCCTCTCTGTTTGTTTGTTCTTTAATTTTTCTAGGTCTTTGTTTATCATTTCTTGCATCTTCTCGATCTTTGCCTCCATTCTTGTTCCGAGGTCCTGGATCATCTTCACTATCATTATTCTGAATTCTTTTTCTGAAAGGTTGCCTCTCTCCACTTCATTTAGTTGTTTTTCTGAGGTTTTATCTTGTTCCTTCATCTGGTACATAGCCCTCTGCCTTTTCATCTTGTCTATCTTTCTGTGTATGTGGTTTTTGTTCCACCGGCTGCAGGATTGTAGTTCTTCTTGCTTCTGCTGTCTGCCCTCTGGTGGATGAGGCTATCTAAGAGGCTTATGCAAGTTTTCTGATGGGAGGGACTGGTGGTGGGTAGATCTGACTGTTGCTATGGTGGGCGGAGCTCAGTAAAACTTTAATCTGCTTGACTGCTGATGGTTGGGACTGGGTTCCCTCCCTGTTGGTTGCTTGGCCTGAGGCAACCCAACACTGGAGCCTACCTGGGCTCTTTGGTGGGGCTAATGGCAGACTCTGGGAGGGCTCATGCCAAGGAGTACTTCCCAGAACTTCTGCTGCCAGTGTCCTTGTCCCCACAGTGTGCCACAGCCATCCCCCGCCTCCACAAGAGACCCTCCAACACTAGCAGGTAGGTCTGGTTCAGTCTCCCCTGGGGTCACTTCTCCTTCCCCTGGGTCCCGATTCACACACCACTTTGTGTGTGCCCTCCAAGAGTGGAGTCTCTGTTTCCCCCAGTTCTGTCAAAGTCCTTCAATCAAATCCCAGTAGCCTTCAAAGTCTGATTCTCTAGGAATTCCTCCTCCCGTTGCCAGACCCCCAGGTTGGGAAGCTTGATGTGGGGCTCAGAACCTTCACTCCAGTGGGTGAATTTCTGTGGTATAAGTGTTCTCCAGTCTGTGAGTCACCCACCCAGCAGTTATGGGACTTGATTTTACTGTGATCGTGCCCCTCCTACTGTCTCACTGTGGCTTCTCCTTTGTCCTTGGATGTGGGGTATCTTTTTTGGTGAGTTCCAGTGTCCTCCTGTTGATGATTGTCCAGCAGCTAGTTGTGATCCTGGTGTTCTCGCAAGAGGGAGTGAGAGCACGTCCTTCTACTCCGCCATCTTTGTTCCAATCTGTCTCATTGTTGATTAAAAAATATAATTATGACATGATTTCAAAGCATACTCCCAGACAATATTAAATGGAGGATTCAGGAAGATAAGATATCTAGGTGACCCAAAAGTTTTATATTGAAATGTGTAATGCATCTTATTTGCTAGGCCAGCTCATTTATATGGTCTCATGATTCTTCACCTCATAACACCTTTTGGGTGCATCACACAGAATATTTGTTTGAATCTTTAAACCAATATCATCATTCCCAGAGTAAGTGCTCAGAGTCATACTGGAAGGCTTTGGAAATGCTAAAATGGGATTTCAGTCTGGCTGAGAAGCTTCTTGGATTTTCCAAGGTGCTTTCCTTTTGGTTTTTCCTTTCCAGCTTAGGTTAACTTTAAATTTTTATGATGGAAATATCATTACGAACTGCCCCTTTCTTACAGCCATTGGAAATATCTAATTAGGGTTGGTGTGGGTTGGTAGCTTATTAGCACCCTTGAGTTTGATAGCTGCAAAGGTCAGGGCAGACTAGCTGCTATCACAGGGTCAGAGTATGAATGGCAGCTGGTCAAGAAAGATAAATATGACAAGGTGGGGAACAAAGCAAGCTTATTATTACAAGAAGTGTCACCCAGATAATAATGGAACTTAACCAGTGAAAAATCACTCAAATCATGACCTAGCCCAAAAGGAAAATAAACTTTACACTTCCAGAATTTAGTGTAACACTGTGATTATTTGGCCATTAAAATGTCACTTGCAGGATGAAATAATTGAGGATGCTGACTTCAGTATGAAATAGTTTTTTAATTCTTCTCAAAATATTCTGAGCATTATTGAATGACCAGTTTAGGTCTCTGGAGAAATAATCATGACTTAAGGCCTCTTTGAAATGTAGACCCACCTCCCCACCTCTCTCTCTCTCTCTCTCCCCAAGCTCATGAATAATTTTCTTAGGAATCATTTGAGGAACCATGCTAATGAGGACTTAAACTTCCAGTTCTGTACCTAATGCTGATTATTACTGGTGACAGTATATCTCCAATGCAGTTCTATATGGAAAGATGGCCTTATTCCAGGAAGATGGCCCCCATGAACCTTTGGAATTCCATCTTCCATTTTATCACTTCACTGCTTCTTGAGATAGAATACTGCAGACATTCAGATCAAGGTATCATATGGCCAGCAGCCTGAGCCATGCAGTCTTATTCAACTTTCATTAAAATACCTACGATAGCACAGAAAACAAAGACATGGAAAATGTGGAAATTTACAAGGATGACTAAAAGGAATATTGATGGACAACAAATGCCAGAATCTTGGAGGAGTCCCTCCTCATTACATAAAAGGCAAATGGAGTAGATTTAAGGAATGCCTTATGGTACACCCAGGTTTTAGATCATGCAAGATTGACAACTGAAAAATGTAAGGAGATAATATGCTCTCTACTCTCCTTAGACAGAGACCCAGGGATTGTACCCACCAGAAAATAGGGTAGTTGCCTGACCTTGCAGGTGTTGACCCATTAAGTGACCAAATTACTCTATTCCCATTACTTCCCCAGCCCACTACCTCATTTTTCTGCATGCATAATAGAAAGAATCCTGGACAACAATGAGAGGGAATGAGGAATATGCTGTTGATTAGAGGTTGTCTATATTTTGATAGGTACATTGCCTTATTGTAGTTTGGGGTCCTCTAGAAGCAGACATTGAGACAATAAAGCAAATTATTTACTTTGGAAGTGATCACAGGAAAGTGTGGTAGGGGAGTTAGTGACACAGGAAGAGAGGGCAGTAAATAAAGGTTCTTATCATGCAAGTCAGCACTGTGGGTGACTGGAGTCACAGCCCACCTAAAGAGGTGAAGGAGCTGAATATTTATGCTCACATTCGTATCAGTTATTAGTTAAAAGTGGCTCCTGGGGGCATGGTGCCATTTCCCTGGTACATCTGGGTGCTGTACACAGGAGTAGAGTTGTTCTGTAGGCCAGAGAAAACCCCTAGGCAAATAAATCTAGGTGCTGACAGGTAGACAACTGATGTGTTCAGAAGTACTAAGGATGAGGGAGTCTGGGCAGGCCACTGACAGCATCTACTACAGTCCAGACTTTGCACCACTCACAACCGCTCTGCCCTGCGTTAGGTTACTCTACCCTGTCATTGATTCTTCAAAGTCACAAAGAAAGAGCAAAAGAACCTACAACAGGAAGACTGGTGGGCCAAGTTCTCCCTGTCTGCTGCTGCAGTTTGTCCTAAAATGTTCATCCACCATCTCCTTTCTCTTCCACTCTTTGTAGAGGCTCCTCCTCCTTGGCCAGCATTTCTGCAGGTTTAGGAGGCTTGCCTGGTGGAGTAACCCAGAGCTTTATCTTTGAGAGAGGTCTAGGTCCCAGGTTATGATAGATTTCTTCTGTGCAACCCTTGTGACCTGGTGGGTCTGATAATATCTGACTCACAAAAGGCGGTGCTGGTTGCACGGTCCCTTGATGTCCTATGCTCAGGTGCTCAGCCATCCCATGGGCCCAGAAGCATTCAGGAGCTGCTTTCTGCACAGTGAAGAGCCTTCTGCTGCAGATGCCATGGGCTAGCTCCAGACCTCAAGGGGTCTGCATTGTGATTCTCCTGTTGAGGGTTGTCAAAGATCCTACAGACTTGAGCGCCATAGGATCCTCTGGTCATAGAGCCTAAGCACTAGGGTTGCTTGTACCACACCTGGGCCAGCTGCAGAGTTCTCTCTTGCAACAGGCCCACTGTATCCATTTGCTTGGGCTGCTATAACTAAATACCACAGACTGTGTGGCTTAAACAATAGAAATTTATTATCTCACAGTTCTGGAGACAACAGGTCTAGATCAAGGTGTCGGCAGGTTTGGTTTCTTCTCAGGTCTCTCTCCTAGGATTGCCGATGGCTGCCTCCTTGCTGTGTTCTCACATAGACTTGCCCCTGTGTGTGTACCCCTGGTGTCTCTTTGTATGTCCAAATTTCCTCTTCTTATAAGGGTATCAGTCAGGACCCACCCTAGTCATCTCACTCTAACTCAGTCACCTCTTTAAAGGCCCTATCTCCAAATATAGTTGCATTCTGAGGTACTGGAAGTTAGGGCTTCAGTATATCAGTTTAGGGGGACACAAGGCAGCCCATAACACCCACTCAAAACTGACAACCTTCTGACTCAGTAATAAATGGATTGGAGGAGCATTCAAGTGTGATGGATGCAATTTTCAAAATTTGAAAAATTCTACCGAGCAGTGTGCCACTTTCTTAGTGGTAGAGGTACAAAGTACACTAATTTGCTTCTCCTTGGAGTGACCTGGCAGGTCCCAGACCACTACTACTGGACCCCTGAAAACTTTACTGATCAAGGCAAAGCCCTTGATTGTTTATGAGGTTCTTGTCATCTCTCTAATCCATGTGTGCCTGACTCTTGCATCCAGAGTACTTAGCACTTCCTGCTCCCCAGGCATGATTAAATGATGTCATCAGTACAGTGAAACACCCGGACCTTGAACAGAATACTCAGGTGATCAAGATCCTGTTAAATTCTGTTGTGACCTAGAGCAGGGAGGTTAACATAGCCCTGAGGATATGGCGGTGAATGTATATTTCTGTCTGTTCCAAGTGACAGCAACTGCTTTGATCCTCCTTTCTCGTGGGGGTTGAAAAGAAAACATTTTCCAATTCAACAGCCTTATACCAAGTGCCAGAGGCCATGTTGATCTGTTGTAGTAAATAAGGATACTGCATCTGAAACAGCAGCTGTGGTTGGTGTTAGTGGTTGGTTAAGTTTATGGTGGTCTACCACCAGCAACATGATCCAATTGGCTTTTTCTAGGGGACAGACTGGTGAACTAATGGGAATATGATGCCTACCATCCTAGCCTCCTGAAGTCTTTGAGGGTCTTGGAGGATGGCCCTAATCTCTGCCATTCTGCCTATCGTGGAACACTGCTTCTGATTTTCTTGTCAGTGGTAGACGGGGGCAATATCAAGGTTTTCACCTGCTTTTCCTGCAATGTATCAGTCGGGATCTAGTCAGGAGACAAATTCTACACAAGTTATTTTAACAAAGAGAATTTAATATAAAGGATTATTAAGTAGTTATTGAAAAATTAGAAAGGCAAAGAGAGAACACTAAGGTATCCCAGAAACTGCAGATAGCAGTTACCATTCTTATGGCTCGGGGAACAGAAAGAAGTTGGAATTTGTCACTTAGAAGCTTGGACTAGGAGCTGAAACTCAGATCTTTGAAAGGGGCCACTTCCCATCTTGTGCTGATAGCTCTGAGTTGAAAGGGGGGGACCATGGCCTATGGTCAAGAACTCTGAGGCAAGCCCTGGCGAAGCTGGTACTGGGGTTTCTGAGAGCCACTATGAGACTCTTCCTGCACGTGTTGGAAAAACTGCAAACTGGATTCAATGGCCGTGACTGCAACAAACTGCCAACGCCAGGGTGAGGAATGAGACTAAGGTGTTGCTGACAGGAACATGAAGCAAATAGGAAGCACAAGTTTCCTATCCTGCTAGTATCCCCTATCGGCAGAGCTGAATGTAGAGTTGACTGGCAAAGCAGAAAGGTGGTTTGCAGAGGCCCAGTCCCAGCATCACAGAGGAGGACACGGGAAGGGGGTGGGGTTGAAGTTGAGAGACAACAGCTTAATAACTAGCAGAGGGCTCTTATTCCACAGGTCAGGCTACCAGTATGAGAGTCTACCAGCGGATATTCATCTAGCTTATGCACTCAAGAACAGGGAAATGACCACAGGGAAGGTCTACCAACACGCTGGAACTATAAGGTAGGCTTGACCCCAGACCCCACTTATCACCTGGCCTCGAATGCCCCGTCTGTAACATGGGGGCCCTGATGGTATTCTGAGTGCCTAAGTGTTAGTGTCAACCCATATCCTGTACCCAGTGGCTCTTGAAAAATCATGGATATTCTTCTTTCTCTGGTGTACAGTTACTCAGGTGAGTGGCTCTGTTGCTTTGGAAGGGACTGGTAGAATCACTCCTGTGGACACTAGCTGTGGCATTGCCGAGTTCTCCACAAGGGGACCCAGCCACTCCTTCAATTGATTGGTTCTGGATCTCCTGAGAATTGGCTCAGGTCTGGAAACTGAGTGAATGATTATAACTTTCCACTGGGGTAGCTGACAAGCAATACAGTTGCTGTCTGGCCATCTATCTTGTCCTCAGGAACACCATGGCAGCCCCAGGTGCCATTGTGACCTTATCTCCATAATGATAATTATGACCCACCATTTCATCTGATGGCTAAGTTCTACTGCCTGGCCTCTGTCCTTCTGGAATCTCATCATCCCCACTGGTACTAGGAGGTCCAGTGGTGGCTTTCCTGTTTAGGCTAGTATGGACAGTATGAGATGCTAGAGATACTGCTGAGCCCCTTCAACCTGTATCCTATCCCAGTTCATGCCGAGAGAGTCTATTAAATTTTTTTATTTTTGGCTACGTTGGGTCTTTGTTGCTGGGCACAGGCTTCCTCTAGTAGTGGAGAGCGGGGGCTACTCTTTGTTGTGGTGCGCGGGCTTCTCATTGCGGTGGCTTCTCTTGTTGCGGAGCACGGACTCTAGGTGTGCGCACTTCAGTAGTTGCAGCACGCCTGCTCAGTAGTTGTGGCTCACGGGCTCTAGAGCGCAGGCTCAGTAGTTGTGGCACACGGGCTTAGTTGCTCCACGGCATGTGGGATCTTCCCGGACCAGGGATCGAACCTGTGTACCCTGCATTGGCAGGTGGGTTCTTAACCACTGCACTACGAGGGAAGTCCCTGAGAGGGTCTATTAATTGATGACATTGTATGTTATCACCACCCCACTCATCATAATGCCTGGATTCAAATCTTGGTTCTGCTAGTTACTTGTAGTATGCCCTTTGGCAAGTTACTCAGTATATCAGTTTCTTTCCCTGTAAAATGGGAATAAGAGTACTTACCTTTGGGCCATTGGTTGGATTCAATGGGTTAACATGTAAATTGCTTAGAACAGTGTCTTACATATAAGCCTTTACAGAATATTAGCTATTATTAAAGTATAAAAAAATCTTAATAAAGTAAAAAAATTCATGAGAATGCTAACCATTTTTGTTCAACATCATTGATAAAAAGCAATTAGACATAAAAAATTAAGTGGGGTCAAATATTGGGAAGAAGAGATAAAATTATTATTATTTATGGATTATAAAATTGACCACGTGGAAAAATCCAAGAATATCAATGAAAAACTCTTCAGAATTAATGAGAGAATACCATAAAATCAGTACGTTTTTTTGTTTCTGTTTTTTTACGTTTTTTTATGTTGTTTTTTTTACATCCAAAATATAAAATAATTAGGAGGTAAATCCTTATAAAGGTCACAGTACTTATATAAAGGAAACTGTGAAACTTTAAAAGCAGCTAGACAATATATAAAATAGATAACCAACAAGGACCTACTGTATAGCACTGGGAACTATACTCAATATTCTATAATAACCTATATGGGAAAAGAATCTGAAAAAGAATATATATATCTGTATATCTTAATCACTTTGCTGTGTACCTGAAACTAACACAACATTGCAAATCAACTATACTTCAATAAAAAATAAAATAAAATAAAATAAAAGGAGCTAGACAAATGGGGGAACTGTTTCTGGATGATAATTCTCACTATTATAGAGATATCAATTCTCCCAAAATTAATTATAAATTAATTACACAACTCCAATAAACTTCCAAACATTGTTATTATTTTTTTAACATCTTTATTGGAGTATAATTGCTTTACAATGGTGTGTTAGTTTCTGCTTTATAACAAAGTGAATCAGCTATACATATACATATATCCCCATATCCCTCCCTCTTGCGTCTCCCTCCCACCCTCCCTATCCCACCCCTCTAGGAGAACACAAAGCAGCGAGCTGATCTCCCTGTGCTATGCGCTGCTTCCCACTAGCTAACTATTTTACATTTGGTAGTGTATATATGTCACAAACATTATTTTTTAACTTAAGAATGAGTCTCCAGTTTATCTGGGAGAATAAACAATGAGAACAATAATAACACGTGTTAAAATAAGAATAATGGGGTATCTATCGCCACCAAATGTCAAAACACATTTAGAAAGTCAAATAGTTCAAGCATTTTAACTGGTAGATAAATAAACAAAAAGAAAAAAATAGAAAAGCTTTGAAAGCCTATAAATAGGTCTTACATATATATCTTAAAATTAGTATGTAACAAAGCTTTTCACTTCACGTTAGAGAGGAAAAGGTAGCCAATGTCATAGATGACTTTTCAGCAACTGTCTGATCACCTGGGAAACAATCAAGTTACCTTCCCTAACTCATTATTTACCCTAAAGGAAACTCTTAAAAAGATTTTTTTATCGAAGTATAGTTGACTTACATTATTGTGTTAGTTCCAAAATAAATGCTTAACTGATAACAAAAATTAAGCATAGAAACGAAACTATAAGAAAAATAAAACTGGATAAATATTACATAACTTTGGGGTAGAGAAGGGGAAGGACTATGTAAGGTAGAAAAGAAAGGACAGGCAAGAATAATAGATTTAAATATACAAAAGTTAGGAAATTTTGGTGTGGTAAAACATAATTAACAAAACAGAAAATCAGGAAACGTTTATAAAACAAATGCTAGACAAAACATTGATTTTATTTGAAAACAAGAGCTCTTACAAATGTATGGGAAAGATATAAATAGTTCAGTATAAAAATGGCAAATAGCCTAGATGGGCAAGTCACAAGAGAAAAAATATTAATAGTATATACAAGTATATGCATGTGTTTAAGAATCAAAAAATGGAAGTGAAAGCAATGAAACAGTATTACCATTTTTCCTTTTTGGTATCACATCAGCAAATTATCATTTAAAAATGATAATATCCAGTGATGGTGAGGGTGTTGGCAAAATAGGCACTTCCATACCTAGTCTGGAGACAGTTAACAGCTGCATCATTTCTGGAGGTAATTTTGATACTATGACTAAAAGCTTTAAAAGTATGCCTATGGCCTCCATCCTAAAGAAATCAGCAGTGTTATAGCAAAATATACATGAAAAATAAAAAGCTCCCTGTAGAATTTTTACAAAAGTGGATCAACCTAATACAAAAATATAGTGGATTTATTAAGTCATTGTACATCCGTGTGCTAGGATACTATACAGCCATTAAAAATCAAATTTACCATATCAGAAGAATGTTTACAATAACTTGCTAAGTGACAAAAGTAATATATAAAATAAATTTGTAGTATGTCATCAGTTTTGTAAAAAATATGCACATATATGTATGTATGTGCAAAGAAAAAAGACTAGAAAGATGTGAACAACAGTTACCTCTGGGAATGGAATAATGAGTAGTTTTTTTCTTCATACTTTTTATGTTTTCCAAATTTTATGCATTGAATATATATTAGTTTTATAATTAGAAAAGGAAAAAAAATGAGGAAAACCTGAAGGAAATCTAAGGGCTCCATGACTCAGCTGACCTCTACTCTCAGGTTCTGGGTTTCAAGTTTACACAGAAGTTCTAGAAAAAACAGACAAAACAGCAAGTATGTAGTGTAGCCCAATATAGTGGCAACGTCTTATACTATAAGAAGAAAGAGTGTAAAGCCCCATGAGATTCTATGCCACTCTTTTGAAAGGTGGTTTTTATATATATCATTTTGTTACTATTAAGAAATTCATTTTGCTGTCAATTGGATGACTAGTTACCCACCAAAGTTAATATTAATGCATATTTTTATATTATGTGGCTTGCTGGGAAAAAAATAAGGACAACTGCCATTCTACACCCACCTCCCCCCAATTCATTCTAGTGCAAAATAAACCCCAAGAAATAGGATTTGAAGTCCTCCCATTCTTGATCCCATTTGCTTTCTATCTCTAATTCCTTCTTCAATTTTTATGCTAATCCAAGGCTACTCAAACTTTCTCACCAAATAAAGACACACTCTTTACCATGAACTGGCTTTGGCAGTTGGAGCTTTTTATCAGTAGTCTGAATCTCTGGAAAACAACTTAAGCTGGTTGTAGTATTTCATCACTACTGTTCAATATCAGTGACTGGTGGGCCTCACTGTGGATGGTGTATCCATAATTCATAACGCCATCTAAGTTCGAGAGAGGATACATTGTAATCTCAGAATCCTTATTAGAGGGAAGAGGAATAAACATGCTTAAAACAAGTACAGCTGAAGCCATTGTTTCAGTTGGGTTTTATCTTTCCAAGGCATAGAAAAGACTAAATCAGTGACAACAGGTGCTAGTCCTTTCTCCTACAATACAAAGGAGAACAGTGCATGGCTAGTACTGATTAATATTTCACTCCACGGAGTAAACCAGGATGATTAATATTGTTTTGATCTATGCATCCGGTGAGACCCAAGATATTGATATGTAAAAGCACTTAAACATACACTGTTATGGCCCAGAGCTGTCAAGAGCTGTTGTGAATTAGAAAGAGCTGGAAATATCCACTTCGGAAGAGATCCGCCCAACAGGCCAGCACTATAAATAGTCCTGAGTGAGCCTGGCTTGTAGCTCAGGTTGGCCCAAGGCCTAAGCTCCTCCCAGGGGACTAAGACCCAGAGGAATGAGGCAGAAAAGGAGTCTGGGCATTTGTCTTGCTGATTCCCTTGTCATTATCACTTTCTCAGGAAAAGCCTATTGTCTGTCAATAAGTAGTTCATCTCTCCTCTCTCTCCCTCCTTCCCTAACCTCCCTCCTTCCCTCCCTCCCTCCTTCCCTCCCTAAAAAACAAAACACAAAATCCTCAAACACAAAAATAAGTAAAACAAAGCTTTCCTGGTTACTTTCTGGCATTGGTTACTAAGCACTGGAGATATGCAGCCTACTTATTGGTAACTTTAAATTCATGTTTCAGGAATCTCTGAATGGCTGTGTGGGTAAAATAATATTGTGAGGAAACTGTAACAATGACCACGTACTTCTCACAGTTTTACTGTCTGCTGTCACAGTTTTATTTAACCCTCACTGTCCTCTGCAGAAGGTATTATGATGCCTATGTTATGGGTGAGGGAAGTGCAGCTCTGAGAAGGGCAATGTCCAGTGACCTGACTCATTCAAGCTGTCCTGCTAGATGATAGAGCAGTGATCTGTCGATGATAAGCAGCTTTAGATCTCCCTCAACTTATATTACTGGTGTCCTTCACTATATGTGATATACTTTCCAAAGAGTTTACTGAGAAATTGTGCTAAGTTCCTCTAGACCACTGCAATTTTCAAACTTTGATCTACCTCCTTCGTATATTGGTGACTGGGTGGCCCAGTTAATGGGAGATGTTCTTGAGGTCCAGGCCATGGATGTGACCATCACACAATGTTAGTCTTTAAATGTAGTTTAGGACTTCCCTGGTGGTGCAGTGGTTAGGAATCTGCCTACCAGTGCAGGGGACACGGGTTCAAGTCCTGGTCTGGGAAGATCCCACATGCCACGGAGCAACTAAGCCCGTGTGCCACAACTACTGAGCCTGTGCTCTAGAGCCCGCGAGACACAACTACTGAGACTACGTGCCACAACTACTGAAGCCTGTGTGCCTAGAGCCCGTGCTCTGCAACAAGAGAAGCCACTGCAGTGAGAAGCACTCGCACCACAATGAAGAGCAGCCCCCGCTCGCCGCAACTAGAGAAAAGCCCGTGCGCAGCAATGAAGACCCAAGGCAGCCAAAAATAAATAAATAAATAAATAAATAAATAAATAAATAAATAAATAAATAAATAAATTTATAAAAATAAATAAATAAATGTAGTTTATATACACATATATCTGGCCTTAATATTAACAGCTGGGTGCCTTGGTCACAATGGGGAGAGATAACAGTAGCTTCTGTGTACTAGCAACCAGGCACTGTGCTAAGCACTTAAAGCTCTTTTAATCCTTTCAGCGT
Organism: Balaenoptera borealis; assembly: GCF_965194805.1. NCBI lineage: Eukaryota > Metazoa > Chordata > Mammalia > Artiodactyla > Balaenopteridae > Balaenoptera > Balaenoptera borealis. The sequence continues at coordinate 57,791,203 of NC_138867.1, forward strand.
TCCTATGGTAGCTACTGTATTATCCCCCTTCTAGAAATGAGGAAACTGAGACCTAGAGAGGTTATGTCATTTGCACAAGGTCCCACAGCTTACAAGTGGCAGAGCTGGGTTCACAGCCAGGCCGTCTGACTGCAGGGTGTATGCTTTCCCCCACCGCACTGGGCCATAAGCCATGAATCCATGGGGGTGGAGTCACCCACCAATCACCAAGCCTGCTCCTAGGCTGAGCACTTCCTAAGCTGGGTTGAGATCTGGGCCAAGGTTGGCTTTCTACCCTTTTTTTTCTGCCCTCTCTTTCCTCCACCTGCCCACTTCTCTCATTCTTCTTTGTTTTCTAGTTCTTCCCAACTCCTTGAGACAACCTCGCTTGTCCCCATGCCTCCCTTCGCCCAGGTCTCAATTCTGTTTAGGGAAGTCCAGGTGTAGAGCGCCACTGACCAATGGTTCCTCAACCTGGAGGATCATCATAATTACTGGAGGAACGTAAAAAAAAAAAAAAAAAAAAGCAAACTCCTGGGCTAACAACTTGGGATGCATTAGTAGTTCTTCAGGTAATGCTGATGTTAACTCAGTTTGAGAACAGTTATCATAGTATGCAATGGTCAGAGTCCTCACTGTAATGGGATTGAAAAAGTTAAAACCTGGCTGAACATAGTTTAGTTCATCTGGTTCCCTGAAGGTAAATATTGACCTATAGCACTGGTCTCCTGTCTTCGAGAATAGCTGTGGTTCTTCTTCCATGCGTTCCTAAGGGTCTACTTTAGTGCCCTGACACCTGAAAAACCCCATCCTGGCTTACATTTGGGTGTTTGAAATGAACGCGTTCCTGGTTCCTCCGTGATATGCTAGCACTGTGAAGGAGAAATGGAACTGGTTATGATATTTAGGGAATAGCTACTGCAAATGGTGCAGAGCTGTTAGAAATCATAATGTTTATTTAGCTAGCCTTCCAAGAGGCTTCTATAGAAATAGGTAATTAAACAATTTAAACAATTAAAAAATCAGTCATTAAAGACAATTTTCCTCCTTTTTAAATATCTCTAACTTTAGTCAACTTCTTAAAAATTGAAGTATAGTCGATTCACCATGTGTGTTAACTTCTGCTGCACAGCAAAGTGATTCAGTATACATATATATACATTCTGTTTTTAATATTCTTTTCCATTATGGTTTATCATCGATATTGAATATAGTTCCCTGTGCTATACAGTAGGACCTTGTTGTTTATCCATTCTCTATATAATAGCTTACATCTGCTAACCCGAACCTCCTACTCCATCTCCCCCCTCCCCCGGCAACCACCAGTCTGTTCTCTATGTCTGTGAGTCTGTTTCTGTTTCATAGATAGGTTCATTTGTGTCATATTTTAGATTCCACATATAAGTGATATCATATGGTATTTGTCTTTCTCTTTCTGACTTACTTCACTCAGTACGATCATCTCTGGTTGCATCCATGTTTCTGCAAATGGCATTATTTCATTCTTTTTTTTATGGCTGAGTAGTAATCCATTGTATATATTCACCACATCTTCTTTATTCATTCATCTGTTGATGGACATTTAGGTTGCTTCCGTGTCTTGGCTATTGTGAATAGTGCTGCTATGAACATAGGAGTGCATGTATCTTTTTGAATTATAGCTTCGTCTGGATATATGCCCAGGAGTAGGATTGCTGGATCATATGGTAATTCCATTTTTAGTTTTCTGAGGAAACTCCATACTGTTTTCCATAGTGGCCGCACCAATTTACATTCCCACCAACAGCATAGGAAGGTTCCCTTTTCTCCACACCCTCTCCAGCGTTTGTTTTTGTTTTTTAAAAATTATTTATTTATTTATTTATTTATTTATTTTTGGCTGCGTTGGGTCTTCATTGCTGTGCGTGGGCTTTCTCTGGTTGCGGCGAGCGGGGGCTACTCTTCGTTGCGGTGCGTGGGCTTCTCTTTGCAGTGGCTTCTCTTGCTGTGGAGCACGGGCTCTAGGCACGTGGGCTTCAGTAGTTGTGGCACATGGGCTGTAGAGCGCAGGCTCAGTAGTTGTGGCACATGGGCTTAGTTGCTCTGTGGCATGTGGCATCTTCCCAGACCAGGGATTGAACCCACATCCCCTGCATTGGCAGGCAGATTCTTAACCACTGCATCACCAGGGAAGTCCCCCCAGCATTTGTTATTTGTAAAGTTTTTAATGATGGCCATTCTGACCCGTGTGAGGTGGTACCTCATTGTAGTTTTGATTTGCATTTCTCTAATAATTAGTGATGTTGAGGATCTTTTCGTGTGCCTATTGGCCTAAATGTCTCTAACTTTAAAGACATCAGAAATTCATCCTGTTTTAAAATAATGCATCTGCCCTCAAAGCCAGGCTTGCTGCTGCTTCTGATAAAGTTAATTCTGCTGATTCCTGGAAGATTCTTTTCAGAGACAAATGGTTTCTCTGAGGCTCCTTTAAGTCTTTATTACTCAGAGCTTGGATGCTGCATTAAATTTTTTCACTTTGATCAGTTGGGCCATGGTTGCAGACCATGAGGAGTAGAAACTGTTTATTCATAAGTCAAGAGTGTTGTTGGCACTTTTTGAATCTCAGAAGAGGATTACTAGGGTGGTAGTAGTGGTATAAATGCCACACTAAATCTTCCATTTTGACTGTGACAGTTAACAATGCAAGTGCAACAATCTGAATATGTAAAGAAGCTGGAGATTATCTGCCAAAGGGCAGGTCCTTTCCTAATTACTGATAGAAAAATCATTCCTCTCTGTAGTTAGAAATCTCTCTCTCTTTCTTCTCTCTCTCTCTCTCTCACACACACACACACACACACACAAAGTTAACAATATTCAACCATGTTAAAAAAAAAAAAAAGAAGCATCTGTTCTGCTTTCCCTCAAGACACAATAATGGAGAGTGGGCTTGTATTGCAATGGGAAGCATGAAAATTAAACTTTATGAAGAACTTCCTCATAGGAGGGGTTGGGAAGCACCAAAGGGTTGTAGTATCCAGTTGATTTAAAAAATGAGAAAAGAATGTGCATCTTGTAGACATTCAAAATATTTGCTAAATTGTATTCCAAGAAAGATGGCATGGATTTGAAGGGGATCAGAATATTCCTCCCCAAAATATGCCACTCTGGCATGATTATTTTGAGCTGGAGGCAAATGAGAATCAACAGATGCAGAAAGAAACATTCTTAGATCTTCCCTTATCTGACTAAAAGCAAAAATTCCTGAGAAATGGGGACTGCCATAAATCCCCTCTCCCAGAGTAGTTTTATAGCCAGGAAGAAGGCAGAAAGTTAGCACTGAAATTGGTCTGCAAACAAACATTACCAAAATAAGCTTTCTCTAACAATTTGCCACTCCAGCCCAAATCCATTTTTCCTTTGTCTTGTCATGACTGCACAATTTATCATTCTTTGTTAAAAAGGTGTATCAACTCCCAGGCCCATCTGTTTTTTTGGGTTTTCACTTCTCTATGAAGTTCTCCATATGCATATGTAATAATAAACCTTTCTCCTGTTAACCTGCCTTTTGTCAATCTAATTTGCAGGGCCCCAGGCACTAAACCTAGGGGATAGAGGAAAAAATTTTTTCCCTTCCCCTATGGATTCATGTGAAAAGAACAACCACAACATTAAGAATACAATTTTTTTAGTCACAAGGACCCTCTGGGATAGTAATGGTGCCTGTATTTAAATCTTACCTCTGCCATTGATTTGGATGAGTTATTTAATTTTTCTCAACCTTTATTTATACTTTTATGAACCGGTAATAAAATTAATACCTCATAGAGTAGCTATAATGCATGTAAAGTACTTAATATAGTATGAGGCACCTTTCTTTTATATATATATATATATATATTTTTTTTTTTTTTGGTAACGTGTTCTCCATAGTTCGAGGTATGGACGAGATATGACTACTGTCTTAAATGGCTTGCATACACTTCTGTCTAAACACAGAAAGAATAAGTTAACTAACATCTTGAGATTTCTTTGAGCCCTATGATTCCATAGTCTTGTGTAGACTCTTTAATGATTATTTAGTTTTATGCAGAGGCAAAGGTTGTTTCCTAGATTGTCCAGAAGGGGACTGAGATAGGAGACACTTGCATACAGCTACCTAATCAGATTAGATCACTTGACATTTTTGGATGAGCAATAAGTTGATAAATGAGGAGGGCTGGTCACTGTCATGGTTATTAATAAGATAACCTACCATCTTGATGATAATGAATTCTGATGAAGGAAAAGAAATCACCTTTGGGCAAAACCTGCAAATGTGCAGTCAACCGCCTGGTTATTGCCTCTACGTTTTCCTGGGCTGGTGTTGAAGAGGAGACTCGAGACTTAAAGACCTGGATAAATGTCATGCAAAGATGGGCCCTGGAGTTATAGTATCTGAGCATGTAGCTTAGGGCAGAACACGTCAGTGTCATGGAGCTCATTGCTGGGCTGCTTTTTCCTGCCAGCCCTCCAGAAACGGGTCAGAATGGCAAAACAAGCATGTGCTTGGCCTTGCCAGGTTTTAGTAGGAAAATTCTGCCACTAAAAGCCCCACCTCTGACAGTTTTTTGACATGAAGCTTCATGTAATTGGAAAAGGCAGTAAGATTTTCTGCCCATGGAACACCTCTGAACATGATTAACCATGTGACTTAGGAAGTGGTCCTAGCAAATGAATAAGCTTCTAGGTTGCTAAAGACAAAGAAGAAGCCACTAGTATTATCCAACACACATCACAGTCTGCTGGAAAGTTACCCCAGGGGTCAATAGCTTCAGTCTCCTGCCTCTAGTTGGGTCTGCTTTCAGACTAGGCCAAATCTACAAAATTCAATTCTGTTTCTTAGTCACCTTCCCTGATAGCCAAATAAAAGCAGGTGCTCAGTTTAGACTTCCCAAGACATAGTATTGTAGTTGCTACTTATCTGTATTTTGTAATTTCTGAGATTTACTCTGTTGGAGAAATACTACCCAGGAAAATGCAGAGAAAATAGTCTCTTTGATACCAGTCCAAAAAAATGAGTTTCTTAAGAACTACAGTTTAAAAATCTCACAGTATTTGTAGGTTTGTGGCATCATCTTATTTCTTACCTCCACCCACGTGACACAGCCAAATAGGCCTTCTCTCTTCGTTCTGCCAACCTGCCCACTCCCAGGATTTTTCTATTTAATTCTGGGAAATTTGTCTAAGAAGAGGATGAGTCTTGAAGCCAATAATAAGCTGAAATGTCCTGGGTAGGAGTTGTGTGAGGAGTGGGCCATAAGAACTCATGGATCTATGGCTTGAGGGAAAGATGGAAAAACAGAGGCAGGCTTTTCTTCCCCCCTAAACCACTGGTCCAAGAACATCATGAACTTGGTAACTAGATATGCTTTTAGAAGATAGCCCTTCAATTTTAGAAATAGATTTTCTAGCTGCTTTAAAATCAGTATAGCTATACACCAAGTAAATCAATGAAAAATACTTTGTGTGCCAATTTGTGCCAAAGATACATAGCTCCTTCAACAATAATCAAGGGTAAGGAAGTAACCAACTGTCCGTATCTGGTGAAACCAGAATCATCTTTTAGGTACTTCTGTCCTGTTTGGGCTATGGCTTTGGGGCGTGGTTGTTATCGTCCTGCTTCCTTCACTGATACCTGTCCTCTAAGTGTAGGGGCACCCCACCCAACACAGTAGTAGTTGTTCATCTCCCAACCTCTGCTCCCAAACACACTCCTATCTGTAATAGCAGCTCACTAGGGCACTGGGCTGTATATAATGTGTGTGTTTATGTGTGTGGCAGGGTGGGAGGCGGGTAGTATATTAGTTTCCTAGGACTGCTGTAACAAATTTCCATAAACTGATAGTTTAAAATAGCAGAAATTTATTGTTTCACAGTTCTGGAGGCTAGAAGTCTGAAACCAAGGTGTCAACAGGGTCATGTTCCCTTTGAAAGCTCTGTGGGAGGATTCTTCCTTGATTCTTTTGGTGGTTGGTGGCAGTCCTTGACATTCCTTGGTGTGTAGATACGTCACTCCAATCTCTGTCTCCATCTTCACTTGGCATTGTCCTCTGTCTCTGTGTCTGAATTTCCTTCTTCTTATGAGGACATTTATCATTGGATTACGATCCACCCTAATTCAGTATGACCTCATTTAAACTTGATTACGTCTATAAACTCCTACTTCCAAATAAAATCAGGTTCCAGGGTTAAGACTTGAACATATCGTTTTGGAGGACACAGGTCAATCCACAACAGGGGGTATTTTTTGGAAACTAGAATTCAGTCCTAGTTCCATCTATACGTCCTCCTATGTTGCAGAGTCTGGAAGCCTGAGAGCTATATTCTTCAGAATCTCTGGGTATCAGACTTCTGCTTTATTTTGTGCCAATAAGAGTCATTTGTGCAATGAAATAGTTATTGCTACTGTAGTAGCAGCAGGTAAAGATACAGGCACTGATAGATGGCAGATGTGAGATTCTGCAATAACTTCTGGGTGTCTTCCTGCAAATTGTCTCCTTTGGTGTTGTAGTAAGCTGATATCATCATTGGTAGTTTTCTGAAACTCCTGTAATTCCAGATTTCTTGGAAGCTAATGACATCTTTCCCTGACTTTGCTTCTTCAGCCTTCGCAACAGTTTTTTGAGCCTCCAGTTCCCTAAATTAAATCCCTTCCTTGAAATACCTTGAATGGTTCCTGTTTTTCTGACCAAATCCTGTTTTATAGAGTGTGTGTGTTATAGGTGTCATGCTCTTCTCAAGACATGTCTCAGAATCCCTAAAGGCATGCACAGTTTTAAATTCAATCTGTCTGAAATTCCCCCTCAGCTTCCTGAGGAGTGGAGAAACACCTTGCCCCTCACCAGCAGTTGAGAATTCCGTGTATAATGATTTTGGACTTTCATAACCTGCTTAATGAGATTAAGGATGAGATTTCCTTGGAGAAGGTCACAGTCTTCAGGGATCAGTATACTTCATGAGGTTACATTACAGTAAAATAAATAATCTCTAACCCCACTGCTTTTAGATTACCACAGAAACTGCCCAGAAAAGAATATATATTAGTTTTTCTGCTCAAAACCCTTCTGTGGCTCCCCATTGACTGATGAATTAAGTATAAACACTGACCTGATATTCAAAACCTCTATAGTATAGTCCACTAGAATATGAACTGCATGCAGACAAGGACTTTCACTGTTCCATCCTCACCTGTAACTGTCTGGAACATAGCAAATTTTTAATAATTATTGTTTAATAAATGAATGTACTTACATTTCTAAATATTTTTGTCATTGTTCACCTACATCCTTATAGACTGCAGTCAGTCTGGTCATCCATCCCAATCATCTATCCTTTATTTTTGCTGTACATTTGCTCATATTGTTGCTTCTCTCTGTAATGGTTTCCCTCTCTTGCCTCTTCCTTTGTTGAAATCCTAGCATCTTTTAAGACTTGTCTCAAAAACTATCTGCTCCATGAAGTCTTTCCTGGCCTGTACCCTTAACTGGATGGGATCTCTCCTTGCTTTAATCTCTCATGTGCTTAAAAAAAAACCTGAGATATAACTGACATACAACACATTAATTTTAAGTGTACTCTCATGTACTTAAAAAGTTAATTACTTTTTAGAACAGTTTTAGGTTTACAGAAAATTAAGCAGATAGTACAGAGAGTTCCCATATATTCACCTCCCCGTGCATGTTTCCCCTATTATCATTATTTATTGTAGTAAAATATACATAACATAAAATTTACCATTTTAATAATTTTTTTTTTTAGTAACAAAGTTTACCCTTTTTTTTAAAATTTTTTTATTTTTTTCACACACACACACTGTATTTTATTTTTACAAGAGATAAATAGACTGACACCAAGCATTGTACATGGATGACCACAACAAAAGCAACAATGATTGCAATTACCAAACATGAAACACACTCATACTATGTCATAATATTGACATTCAGTCCAGTAATCCTCCACTGTAACAGCTCCTTTACTTTGCAGTGAAAATTGATTTGTATATTCTTTGCCTCTGAGTCCTTGTTGGACTCAAGTCCTTTAAGTGTAGATTTCTGTAGCATTTGAGTACATTCACATTGTTGTCCATCCATCACCACCATCCATCTTCAGAGCTTTTTCATCTTCTCAAACTGAAATTCTGTACCCATTAAACAGTAACTTCCCATTCCCCCTTCCCCCTTCCCTAAGTTCCTGGTAACCTCTATTCTGCTTTCTGTCCCTATGAATTTGCCTAGTCTAGATAACATGTAAGTGGAATCAAACAACATTTGTGCTTTTGTGTGTGCTTTTATTTTACTTAGCATAATGTCCTCAAGGTTCATATGTGTTGTAGCATGTCAGAATATCATCCCTTTTAAAGGCTGAAGAATATTCCACTATATGTAGATATAACATTTTTGTTTATCCGTGTATACATTGGTGAACATTTGGATTGTTTCCACCTCTTGGCTATTGTGAATTATGCTGCAATGAACCTGGGTGTACAAATATCTGTTCAAGTCTCTGTTTGCAGTTCTTTTAGTCATATACCCAGAATTAGGATTGTTGGATAATATGATAATTCTATGTTGAATTTTTCAAGGAACAGCTATACTGTTTTCCACAGTGACTACACAATTTACATTCGTATCAGCATTGCACAGTGCTCTAACTTCTCCACATCCTAACCAATGCTTGTTATTTTCTGTTTCCCCTATTATTAACATCTTGCATTACTGTGGTACATTTGTTACAATTAATGAACAAATATTGATACATTATTACTAACTAAAGTCCATAGTTCACATAAAGTTTCACTCTTTGTGATGGGTTTTGGCAAATGCATAATGTCATGCACCCACCATATACAGTATGGTACAGAATAATTTCACAGCTCTAGAAATTCCCTATTCATCCCCCTCCCCCTGAAACACTGGCAACCACTGATTTTTTTAAATTGTCTCTATAATTTTTCCTCGTCCAGAATGTCCTATAGTTGGAATCACACAGTATAAAGCCTTTTTAGATTGGCTTCTTGCACTTAGCAATTCAAGTTTCTTCCATGTTTTCTTGATGACTTGATAACTCATTTCTTTTTATTGCTGAATAATGTGATATTTTATGGACACATCATGGTTTGTTTATCTTGGCTTTTGGCAACTTCTCATGTACTTTTTAAACTTTTATCATACTGAAAATATTTTACCTGCTATTGTAGTTTTTTTACATGCAAGTCTCATCAGCCCCTACCTTCTCCACTATATTAGATGATATATTCCCTGACAGCAGAGCCTAATGTCTTTCTCGCATGATTAGGCATAAAGCCAGTGATAAAAGTGCCTTGCCCATAATAAGTACTCAGCAAATGCTGTTTGAAGTGAATAGGTATTAGATTTCTCACTCTGCTAGAGGACCTGGGGCCTTTAGGGAAGTTTTTCAGGTTCATGAGTGTTGCAGACCTGGTTACGACTGCTTGTCATAGCATTGGTAAGACTTGTCATCATCTCTTCTTCAAGGACAATCGTGTTAGCTCTGCTAACGTTGAGACAGACTCTTATACCAAAGAAATGATCAAGTTTAGCTTTTGGCTGAGTCTCCTTCTCTGATATTTGTGGAGCATGACCTTGTAGTCATGAGAGGGGCAAGGAAAGAAAGACGGGTTCTGTGGAGCTGGGGGCTCAAGGAAGGAGCCCATACTTGCCTGTGGGGACCCTGAGCTAGAGTGCAAATAGAGACCCCCTTCTCATGCCATCCTCAGATCCAGCTAGTACTATGAGGAACATTGCACACGTAGCTGAGGACATCCTAGCCTGAACGTCCAGCCTCCATCCATGGCCCCTGCCATAAAGAGCCTCTCGTTGGTCACCACTCAGGCCTATGTGTATTTACATGAGTCGCAGTGGAGTTTGCCCTTAGGAGCATAAATCCAGGGAAGGGGCCCACACGGGTTCTGGAAGCAGGCTCATGGCCCATGGGGCAGGGAATTCTGGGATCCTGCACACCTGGGCTATGGGCTAGAAGGGGAGGCATGAGGTCCTTGTGGGCACATCCCCTTAGCCCCCTGAACTCCTCATCCAGTGAGCAGAAGCAAAGATGAAGGAGGGCTGAGCAGGGCCTTCCAAAGTGTAGGCTCTAGGGCAGGGATCTGTTGCCCAGGTCTAAGGTAATACGAGAAGAGACCTAACTGAGATGCTTAGGCCCAAAAGCAGGCAAAACTCAGGAAGATACATAGTGGGTCAGAAATTAATAGACTGCCTCTTTAGATTTGGAAAGAACCCATAGCTTTGTATTACAATTTAAAAAAAATCATTGAGATAGAGAGTTTTCCTCACAAATGTCCCCCTTCAGCGGGAGTAGGCAATAGGGGTAGGGCGGGCGCAGTGATGTGCTGGGGCAGGCTCACAGCAGCTTATCAGAGCCAACTGTTACATTTGCAGGAATCTTGCTAGTTTTAGGAATTAAATTATATAAACTTACAATTAAATAACTTATATTAAAACGAAGATAATGAATATATAAAACACTGCTTCCTAATTGTTTTACTATTTTTACTGTTGTCTCTGCCCCTGGAGTTATCTCTATCTACTGTATCTTTGTGGTAGAAATACTATATAATGATGTGCTATTTGCACGTTTCTTCCCAACTCCATCACATCACATTTGATGCCATCACATTGGTAACCTGAAATTGATCATGGAGGGATATTTACACCACAGAAATTGGTGAACACCACAAGTCAGGGTCCCTTACCCTGCTGCTCTCATGCAGGCCTAGGCAGAGGCCTGTGCACCAGTCTTAACCTCTGTTCTAGGCTCTTCAGAGTCACCATGCTTTGCTTGCCTCTGGACCTGGTTTCTGCCCCAACCCTATCTCTCGTTCTCCCCCCAGTGCGAGGACACACGTGCACAGCCCAGCACCTTGCAAGGTCAAATTCACTTGTTTTTGCACAGACCCTGCCATCTCTGTTTATGAAGGAGAATCTTGAGACTGCAGGGGGAGCTGTTATAAAATTTGCTTCCTTTCAACTGTTTATGCAGGTGAATAGGGTGTCCTTGATAGCAAAGAAGAAGAGGAAGAGGAGAAGACAGAGTGGTGGGAGTGGAGAGACGAAAGCCTCAGCAGCTAAGGCTGATAGAAGAAGAGCCGAGGCTGTCATCACAGCCCTCTGTACCTAGACTCTGATTTGATACATGCTACCCTCAGGCCTACGTGTATTGTAGGGCTAATAGTTTGGGTTCTTCCCTTTGTTGTTTCTCTCTGTGCATCCTATCTGCCATTCTGGCCCTGGGAAGGGAGGAGGTGAAGGCCACCATAGGAAGGAGGAGAATACGGCATGAGAGAGGTCTCTGCCAGACTTGAAGAAGGGGACCGGCTGCCCATTTGCCACCCCTGGGGAGTGAGAGAGGTGCGGGAGGAAGGGGAACACAAGGGTGAGGCCCAGGAACACCTCTGTGACCAACCCCCGAAGGTAAGGGTGCTCTTAGGAGGGTGGAAGTTCTGGCCAAAAGCATGAGGGCAACAGGGATGGCTATTAGGGCCGGGAAACACCATGGCCACCGGGCTCTGCCTGTTGGGGGTGCAAAGGGGACAAGGACCCAGCCTTCTAAATCCTGATCCAGTGCTCTTTACAACAGTTCTCTGGTTTTCTTTTCAATTTTTTTAGACTGTGTGATCCTAAAATGTAAAAGACATCAAAGTGAGACTGCTCTGGGTGTAATGGAGGTGGGAACCAGAGCTCCCACCGGATCTCACAGTGTTTAGCGTCTTTCCCTAAACTACCCCTCCTCAGAACACAGCTCGAAAATCACAGCAGTGAGATGCGCTGCCTCTCACATCCCATACCTTGAACTTGTTACTATAAATAAAATAGGAACGTTACCATGGCAACCTGACTGTCTGTTTAAATGGCTCCTTATAGATCAGATTAGCCAGGATCGATAGTGCTTCCTGAGTGCAGAATGACTTATAACAAAAGTTTGAACAAATTACAGAATAAACCCCTGGGAAACAAGGTCTGAGTCAACGCAATTAAACTGTTATCTGCAGCTCCTCTTAAACGCCCATCGGAGGATGTTTCTCAGAGCAACATGGTCTCCAAGCCTGTGCTCCCCAGGCAGCTGTGTTATTCACTGTTCCCTTCCGTGGCCTCTTCCCCGGCAAGCTCTTCTGCTGTCTTGCATGCGTCATTAGAAAGGACACTTCTGTCTGTAACATCCTGCTTCCCCAGGCTTGGCTGTCATGAGATGAGATGCTGTCTTTGGAGATGGACAGATTTTAAATGACACTCCCTGAGTGGGCTTGCGGAAGCAGATTTCAGAGCAGATGTAGGCCCAGGCCTCCCCCAGCGAGGGGCTTATTAAGAGGCATTAGTTAGCCCTGAAACCAGTGCTAGTCTGCCATTGTTCCCCAGATACAAGAGCAAGGAATTCCTTTCTTCCCTCAGCAAAACCTGGAGAAGCTCAAGGAGGATGGTAGTGCTGAGTTTGGCCGCATTTCTATGTAGGAAGAGTAGAATAGGGCTTCCTCCCGTGATCTGAGCCCTGAGTCCCAAATTATCTTCCAACTGACTGGGTGCCTGAACTTCTATGTCTTTTACTTAAAATGCAGATACTCCTGGGAAGGGCAGCAACTTAAACAGATTCCCATTAAGTTGTCGGGCTGGAATCTTGCTGGGCAGAACGGAGGGGTGGTTGACATACACCTGCAATGTCCCTACAGCGGCCTTTAACCAAGTCCTCATCTAATCCTCCTAGCAATTGTGTGAAGTCTTACTATCTGTGGCTTTGTGTTCTTTTCTCATGGCCCGTTTATTATACTCTAAGGCTTAATGCCTCTGCCTTGTGGCAGGGGCGACCCAAAGTTTGGGGTTTGGCCTGAGACAAGCTTGTGTTCCCAGCTCTGTCTCCATCTGTGAACTTCGGGACCTTGGGTAAGTTATTTGGAATTTTTGAATCTGTTACTTCCCTTCAGTCAACACTTGTTATTTTCTATTTTTTCTCCCAATTTTATTGAGGTATAATTGACAGATAAAATTGTACAGATGATTCGACATGTGTATACATTGTGAAAAGATTCCCACCATTGAGTTAACACAAGAGTCACCTCAGATATTTACCCTTTTTTGTTTTTGTTTTTGTTTTTGTTGTTTTGGTGAGAACACTTACGTTCTACTCTCTTAACAAATTTCAATTATGCGATACAGTATTTTCAACTGTAGTCGCAATGTTATGCATTAGATCCTAGGACCTTATTCAGATAACTGAAAGTCTGTGCCCTTTCACCAGCTTCTCTCTAGATACAACTTCGCTCACCACCCATAGCCCCTGCTACCACCATTCTATTCCTTCTTTGTATGAGTTCAACTTTTTTCTTTTAGATTCTACATATAAGTGACACCATGCAGTATGTGTTTCCCTGTCTGGTTTATTTCACTTAGCACAATGCCCTCCAGGTTCATCCATGTTATCACAAATGGCAGAATTTCCTGCTTTTTAAAGGTTGAGTAATATTCCATTGTGAATATATACACCACGTTCTCTATATCCATTCATCTGCCTATGGACACTGGGTTGTTTCCATGCTTTGGCTGTTGTGAAGAATGCTGCAATGAACATGGGAGTGAAGATGTCTCTTTGAGATAAGAGTTTCATTTTCTTTGGATATGTACCCAGAAGTGCTGGATCATATGGTAGTTCTGTTTTTCATTTCTTGAGGAAACTCCCTACTGCTTTTCATAGAGGCTGTACAAGTTAATATATTTCTACCAAGGGTGCTCAAGTGTTTCCTTTTCTCCATATCCTTACCAACATTTGTTATCTCTTGTCTTTTTGATAATAGATGTCCTAACAGGCGTGAGGTGATATCTCATGGTGTTTTTTATTTGCATTTCCAAGTGATTAGTGATGTCTAGCACCTTTTTATGTACCTGTTGGCCCTTTGTCTTATTTGAAAAAATGCCTATTCAGGCCCTTTGCCCATTTTAAAATTGGATTATTTGTTTTTTGCTAGTGAGTTGCATGAGTTCCTTGTATACATGCATATCTTGGAGATATTTCAGGTTTGGTTCCAGACCATTGCAATAAAGTGAATATCACAGTGAAGTGAGTCATACGAATTTTTTGGTGTATATAAAGGTTATGTTTACACTATACTGTAGTCTATTAAATGTACAAGAGCATTATGCCTAAAAAGACAATGTACATACCTTAATTAAAGAGTACTTCATTGCTAAAAAATGTTAACCATTATCTGACAATAAGGTTGCCACAAACCTTCAATTTGTAAAAAATGCCATACCTGTGAATCACAGTAATTGAAGCGTAATAAAGTGAAGCACAATAAAACGAGGTATGCCAGTATTTTGGACATTAACCCCCTATCAGATCTGTGGTTTGCAAATATTTTCTCCCATTCTAAAAGTTGCCTTTTCTTTTTGCTGATTGTTTCCTTTGTTGTGCAGTAGCTTTTTAGTTTGATGCAGTCCATCTTGTTTATTTTTGTATTTGTCACCTTTGCTTTTGGTGTCAAATCCAAAAAGTCACTGCCAAGTCTGATGTCAATAAAAGTACCCCTATGTTTTCTTCTAGGAGTTTTATGGTTTCAGGTATTACACCAAATCTTTAATTCATTTTGAGTTGATTTTTGTGTATGGTGTAAGATAAAGGCCCAGTTTCATTATTTTGCATGTGGATATGCAGTTTTTTCCAAGACCATTTATTGAAGAGACTATCTTCTCCCCATTGTATATTCTTGGCTCTTTTGTCAAAAACCAGTTGACATATATGCATAGGGTTATTTCTGGGCTCTCTATTCTGTTCCATTGACCTATGTTTTTGTTTTTATGCCAATACCAAACTACTTTGAATACTGTAGCTTTGTAACAGAGTTTAAAGTTGGAAGTGTGATACCTCCAGCTTTGTTCTTCTGTCTTAAGGTTGCTTGACTATTGAGGGTCTTTTGTGTTTCCATACAAATTGTAGGACTTTTTTTTTCTATTTCTGTAAAAAATGCCATTGGAAATTGACAGGGATTGCATTGACTCTGTGGATCACTTTGGATAGTATGGACATTTTAACAATATTAATTCTTCCAATCCATGAATATGGAATATCTTTCCATTTATTTTTTATCTTTTCAATTGCTCTCATCAGTGTTTTATAGTCTTCAGCATACAGATCTTTCCCCTCCTTGGTTTAATTTAGTCCTAAGTATTTTATTTTATTTCATTTTTTTGACCATGCCATGTGGCTTGTGGGATCTTAGTTCTCTGACCAGGGATCAAACCCAGGCCCCCAGCAGTGGAAGTGCAGCGTTCTAATCATTGGACCACCAGGGAGGGAATTCCCTATTCTTAAGTATTTTATTCTTTTTTGATGCTGTTGTATATGAGATTGTTTTCTTAGTTTCTCTTTCTGACAGTTGACTGTTAGTGTAGAGTCACTACAGTTGACTGATTTTTGTATATCAATTTCATATCCTGCAAACTTGCTGAATTCATTTATTAGTGCTAACAGTTTTTTGGTGGAATCTTTAAGGTTTTCTACATATAATATGATGTCATCTGCAAACAGAGACTATTTTACTTCTTCCTTTCTGATTTGGATGCCTATTATTTATTTATTTATTTCTTGCCTAATTGCTCTGGTTAGGACTTCCAGGACTACGTTGAATAGAAATAGTGAGAGTAGACATCCTTGTCTTGTTTCTGATCATAGAAGAAAAACTTTCAGCTTTTCACTGTTGAGTATGATACTATCTGTGTGCTTGCCTTATGTGTCTGTTATGAAGTTGTTAAATTAACATTTGTTATGTGGAACACAGAGTGCCAGATGGTGAGCTGCAATTCAACAACAGACTACAGAGGAATTGAGTTTATTACTCACAGGTCCTGGAGGAAATACGAGGCATGCCTCAAGGGGCCACATGGGAAGGTCAAGGCAGAGTGCAGACAGAGAGATAGGACCTGAGGCATATGCGTTAGGGTCCATATGTGGAGTGCTTTGGGGTTCCCAGACTAGGGTCAGAGGTCAATACCAAAACAGTGGGTTTTATGAAGCCCTGAGGGGGTCTTATCTAAGGCATATAGGCCCCTTAATGGGAGGCAGGGGAGACTGTTGATGACAAGGGCTGTTCAGGAAATCATATTAGGAGCTAATATTTTCTTGTGACTCTACATTTTTTATTTGATTCTCATTTCACAACTGATTAAGATAGTGCGTTGTGTTATTCTGGTTGAAAACCCACTGCTCTAAATTTTAGTAAAAGAAAAAAATACCCAGGAGTTGATGATTTTGAAAGTAGTGTTAAAGAAAAAATTATTCTGACACTTGTCAAAACAGTAAGGAAGCCTTTATTCACGACTATTGCAATAAGTGTTAAGACTATTGCAACAGTGGAGAGAGATTGGGCTCAACTCCAAATACAGCCAAGACAGGTGGGGACTTACAGCCAAAAAGCAGAGTGAGGGGGTCAGTGGATGGAGAATTACTAATAAGAGACATCAAGAGTAAGGACATTCCTTGGGGGGGTGGTGGTGGTGGGATGAATTGGGAGATTGGGATTGACATATATACACTAATAAGTATAAACTAGATAACTAATTAGAACCTGCTGTATAAAAAAATTAAAGTCAAAAAAAAAAAAAGAGTAAGGGCATTTCTGCTAAACTGACTTAACACGATCTTTGCTAAGATGGGACTCTGCAGATCCATCAAGGATGGGGGCCAAGATTGAAGCTTAGTTGTGAAGAGGACTCAGGGGACCCTGACTAAAGTTTGGTCAAGGAGAGAGGCTTTGTGAGAGAGATGATACTGAGTTGTTTAGAGGATAAATAAACTAAGTAAATAGCAAGCTATTATTTCTCTGTTGACATAAAACAATAAAACAACCAGCTATTCACCAGGAAAATGGATTTATGCGGGAACAGCGAAGAATTACAGTTCGAGACCTGCAGTCATTGGCAAACCACAGGCAAGACCAGAGAACAAAGAAGGGGACCTTTTTTTTTTTTTTTTTGCGTTCTTCTTTTCTCAATCTCTGTAAATAATCCAACTCAATATATTTTTGTGCTCAGAAAAAATCAACAATACCTTTAGCAGAATGATTGTCACTGACCAATCTCAGAAATGTAGGATTATGCCTGAGACAGTTATTAACATATTTAGTTCCAGGTTTATGGAAATGCTAAGTGTTGAATAGTACATATCCCTAAAACTCAAGTAAAGGAGGTTTGGATTAAAGACTTTGAGACTTCCTGAGAACCAGGAGGGCAAATAGAAGCCTTTTCTTGTGAAGATCCGTGGAAAGGAAACTTCAGTCCTTAGGCTACAGGCTAAGCTGACTCAGGGTGAATTACTGAGTTAGCTCTGACCATCAGATTGTGGTGCTGGATGAGGTCTCCAGCTTGTCATCTCTGCTGTCCAGTTAGTTGTGCTTTACTCTACAGCCATGGACTGCACTGAAAATCTCTGCTGTTTAACCCCCAGGTATGGACTTCTGGTCTTCAGATTCTGGCTAGTGATCCTGGGGAATGTCAGCAGTGTTTTAGAGGATATTTGAATACAAGGAATAAGCATGGAATTTAGAGATGAATGTTCTTCCACATTTGCTAGAAGTTTGGGGAAATTTTATAGTAAAATGAATATGAAGGAGGGAAACATTCTTTTATAAAGGAGATGGGAGAGTTGGGAGGGGCTGTTATAAACAGAGTCCATCCGAAGAAACTAGAAGTTTGAAATGTAGTTACTTTTCATTGGTTGAGTTGTGACAACCTTTCATTTGTTGGGCTGTTGCCGGGTAAGGAGAAATTCTTCCTTCCTTCTGCTGGGTAGTAAAACAGTAACCTTCATCCTGTTGGAGATGCAAGGTACATCTCTTTCTGTTGGGTCTGCAATTGATGTCCAGTGATAGGGTATGAGAGCTTCCCCTTCTGGCCTCCTAATTCCATTTTAAATGAGGTTTCTGTTTATTAATTTTCACACCTCCAAGGAGTATAAGGAATATTCACAGTTAAAAAGATAACTGATAAACCTTTTTTTTCCCCTCACCGTTGCACACCTGTAAATTACAAATATCCTTCAAGTCTTCCTGGAGCCCTCAGGCAGAATCAAGACTTCCTCATCTGTAGTTTTACAGCACCCAACTTAAGGAGAAGGTGTGGCTCTCAACCCATTATATCATGCTTAGCTGTTTGAGTGCCTATTTTCTTTTCCTGGTTATGAGCACCAGGACAGGGGTCTTCTCTTTCATCTGTCAGTGTGTAATCTTAGCTTGGATAGTGTTTGACACATGGCTAGCCAGACTGCAAATGATCATTATTGACTTGACTCACAGAGAATAACAATTTTCCATTCAAAGGGTTGAATATACGTGCCCGTGTTGTGGTTTAACTCAAGGAATTCTTTCTGCAAATTTTATTGGGGTGGGATAGAGGGGTTCGCAATCAGGAGTCAAGATACTTGTACGTGTATGGTAACTCTGCCATCAAGTGCAAGATCTTATAAGAGTTGTTTAATACCCTGGCTTCAAGTTCCACAGCTATAATATGAAAGGAATTGACTTGATTTGTTAAGCCACCTTCCAGATGTAACATGAAGGAACCGGTTTTCTTTGAGATTTTGGATTGCTGTTTTCTAGATAGCACCTTGATTTCTTGGTTCTCAACTTTTGAAGTTTTCTTACTTTTCACCCTGTCAAGATTTTGAAGCATCATAATTATAGACATTTTTCCTGAGTGTGTCATGCTAAGAATTGGATATAAGTTGTGTGTTATTCCGGGAGCATGGTTTGCATTACAGAGACAGACGAGAAAGTTCTCATGAGAGGGAATGAATAGCAACAAGGAAGAAGCACCCACAGAGAAAGGAAACAAGCCCCTGAGGAGACACAGTAGCTTTGTTTGAACTTCTTGCTTTGTTTTAACATGACAATGGATGAAAAATCTGTTGAGAACAGGAAAGAAGCTCTTACTGCTGATAATGCTGATGGTAATGGAAAAAGAAAGGCTATTACTCTGGAGCAAAAGGTAGACATATTCATATGCTGGATTTGCTAGGTGTTGTTTAGATATTGTAGCCATACACTTATAGTTATAAAACCTCCCTCTATTAGTAAACATTAGAAAACAGGAAAATGTCTTTGATGAGTCTGAAATTCTCTAGTATATAACCTCTTATTTCCAATGAAGCAACCAATTTTTAAAAAAAATAAACAGCTCACAGTTCTGGAGGCTGGGAAATCCAAGGTCAAGGTGCCAGCATGGTCACTTTCTGGTGAGAGCCCCTTCTTGTTTCATAGGCAGCGTCTTCTAGCCATGTCCTCACATAATGGAAGGGGCTCTGAAGCAAACATTTTTATAATAAATTTTTTGATTATGTGTGATTTTTAGAAAAGAATTATAATTATTGTAATTCTTACATCATAGCAGAATAGACTTCATTTCTCAAGGCCAGCTACATAATTTGAGGGTCCTAGTACAAAATAAAAACATGGGGTCCTTTGTTCAAAAAACAGGAAAACAGTGTTGTTAAAGGTAAATACTAAAATATAAAATATTTTCCTTTCTTCCAAGTCTCTCTCTTGTCTAGTCATAGTGTTTTTTTTTAAATTTGCTATTTAATTTTATTCTAAGCAAAGAAAGATTAAAAATTTAAATTGTCAGTGTGAATTTCACAGTTCATCTTTAGATGGTGCAATCCTAGTTTTAAATGCAAATATAAGAGAATTTAACTCACATGCAGAGTAACTGAAACCACACAAATTGTATTTCGTAGCTCATACATGCATATATATTGTATTCTTACCAGAACAATGGAAATGCTACACAAAACGAACTCAGCTATGTTCATTTCACTTGATATGTGCATGTTCTACCAACACTCTCTATTTTTGGCTTATTGGTGAGTAAGGAAGGTCTGAAAGGAAAACGAATGATGGATTTATTGGCTTATTCTGCGCCCCTCCCCCCTTACTTGCTATCATTTTTGGAGTAAGTGGTCAGATAAACAAGGAAGCAACCAGAGTAAGAAAGAATGTGATAGAATTCCTTGGTGGTTTGTGTTCCTCAGAATGCCATTTCCTTCTTTCTGCATTTGAAGCAAGTTCTGGTTTGAAAGGAAAGTGTGGCCTCTCAGGGCTGTCAGTGCCTCTGTTATTCAGTCGTAGATATAAAAATGATAATACTTGACCAAATATCTGGGCACTGTGGCACAGCCAAGTTGACGTGTAAAATTAACTATCACAGTACCCAAGAGCATAAGGTAATAAGGTAAGGAAAAGAGTCTGTGTTTGTGTCCATGCACCCCAGATAACTGAGTCAAGGTTAAATCCTATTGCATGGTGGTACTGGATCCAGGTATGACAGGAATGTATGGGTAAATGTGAGTGTGTGTGTGTGTGTGTGTGTGTGTGTGTGTGTGTGTGTGAGAGAGAGAGAGAGAGAGAGAGAGAGAGAGAGAGAGAGAGGGAATGTGGGAATGTGTTTGCTGAGGACACATTTCTTTTCTCTTATAGACAACGTGCTGTTGGTCTGCGTTATCTCCTCACTGTCTTCTTCCCAGGGGCTGGACAGGTCCTTAGATACAGTGTTTGGGAATCTGGAAAACACAGTGGTTAAGATGTAAGGCTGTGGACTCTGGAGCTATGCTCTCTGGATTTGAATCCCGGATTTGCTATTTACTAACTCTCTGACTGCAGGCAACCCACTTCACTTCCCTTGCCTCAGTGTCCTTGACTGTAAGATGGGGCTAATAATAGAATCTACCTCACAGGTCTGTCGTGAGGATTAAATGAATTAATTTATGGAAAGTGCTTCGAATGGCACTTAGCACTTGATAATGGCTCTGTGTTATGTTGTTTTTCAGAGGGCAGGAACTCAAATGCTGAAAGTCTCTTTTTGGAGAATTATTTGTACGTATCATGAGGGTTGGAAGCAGGTGAGAAAGAGAAATGAGGACTGTCACAGCTTGTGTTTCAGTGGAGTAATAGCCATCAACAGATGGTATTGGAGAAAGAACAACGAGCAAATCAGGGGACATTTTTTTCCAAATGCTGGGACAGATCTTTCCCTCGAGTCTCATAATTAAAATCACATTAGAAGTTTGGGCCCCTGTGTTCCATGGGGCTGGGCGGCAGTAGCTCTGCTTCCAGGCCGGTGCTTGTGTCTTTGAGGTTGGCAACTTTCTCCCTTTCCAAGCTGACTCTTGTATGAGAAGGGGCGCCCTTCAGACCCAGTTGCTTTTCATGTGTCATTCCCAAGTAGGCTGGAGTTGGTGTTGAAATGGGGTTTGGGCGTGGAAGAATAAAGCAGGGGGCTGACGCGCGTGTGCGCATGTGTGTGTACGCACATGCCTGCGCATGCACACCTGTGCATGTAGGGTGATGGGAGTGGTTGGAAGGACAAGTGGGTGAAGTATTTATCTGCACGGGGGCGCATCCAGGGAAGGGACTCTTCTCCTGCTCCCCAGTTCTTACCACGTTTCTCTTTCCTCTGTGTGAAGTTTGTAAACAAATCATCCACTGGAAGTTCAGGAAACATTGACTTAGGTCATGGATTTTTATCCCCAATCTTTGTGACCTTTAAAATGGAGCACACATCCCCACTGGGTGTTGAGGCCGTTTGAGGAATGAATTTAGTCATTATAATTATTTTACTAGATAGGAAGAACTCTCAGAGTCTCTCAGGGTCTAAATGCTGTTGATGATCTCAAAATGTTTCTTCCCCGTGGTAGATTATCTGTTGTCACCCTTCCTCTGCTCCCCTAGCTGTCTGCTTCCCTACAGCTTGGGCAACAGGGGTTTGCTAGGAGGCGGTCAGAGGTACAGGGTGAGTGTGTGTGGACACGCACGGTCTGTGTAGGGATGGGGTGACTTTCTAGAGCTAGAGAAAGCTGATCTTCGAAAGATCTCTTAAATTTTGTCTTTTTATCCTTTTCCTGTTTATGAGGAATAGAAATTAATGATACAATCTCACTACATAAATTTGAGAAGATACAGGAGGAAGGAGAGCTGGAGAGGGCAGGGTTAATTTTCACTTGTTACTTTGGAACTTGAAAGGGAGGCAAGGGGGAAGGAGAGGGTGAGAGTGAGAGAGACAGAGAGACAGAGGGCTCACTTGCAGAGGTGGGACCAGCCCCAGAGCCGCAGAGGTGGGGCGTGGGGCGTGGAGCACACTGCCTCGCTCCCTGGCTGAGCATCCCTGGGCGGGCTTGGTGTGACTTGCTCTGAATGTTCCATCACCTTGGCCCCGTGGGAGGGAGAGTGGAGAACGGAGCTCAGCCCTGACTCCTGTGTCAGCTGGGCCTCGCAGGTGACACTTGTCAGCCAGCCTGGGTCATTTGCCTTTTCACAGCCAAAGGGCTGCTCACAAGATGTTCTCTGCAGACATTTAAGTTGCTGGATTCCAAAGTATCCCCAGGGCACTCTGGGTCCCTCTTCTTCCATAAGGTCAGTGCAGCCAACTTCACATTTTTTAATTATGAAGAGAAGGTTGTTGGGACTTTGATACCCATGGGAGTTATAGTAATAACAATATCAGAGCCAGTTCTTTCCTCCTCTTCCTCCCTCCCTTCTTCCATCTCTTTCTCTTCCCTTCTTTCAAGCTTCTGAAATATGTCCATTCCTAGAAGCAAGACAGAGTCCAGTGGCCCACTGGCCTGGCCAGGCTTTGCCATCCTGCCTCCAGAGGCAGAAGGAGGTGTCCTGTGTGGACAAGCTTTCCATGTTAAGATATTGCAGTTGTCAGGGACATCCTATGTATTCGTTTTCTACTGGAGCTGTAACAAATTACCACAAATTCTGTGCCTTAAAACAACGCCCATCTGTTTACTCACAGTTCTGTAGTCATAAGTCTGGATACAGGATGGCTTCGAAGGTCCTCTGCTTAGATTCTCGCAGGTGTTGGCAGGACTGTGTTTCTTTTTGGAAGCTCTGGGAATGAGTCTGTTGCCATGCTCATTCAGGTGGTTGGTTGAATTCGGTTCCTTGTGGTTGTTGGACTGAGATTTCCTTGGTGGCTGCCAGTGGCGGGGGGGGCTGGTCTTTTGCTCTTAAAGGCTGCCTGCCCATTTTCCATCTCATGCTTTCCATGTGCCCCATCTCTCATGCTTTGAATCGCTCTGATTTTTCCTTTTTACAGCATCACTCCGACTTCCAGCCAGAGAAAATTCTCTGCTTTCAAGTTAAGGCTTCTATGATTAGATTGAATTTACTTGGATAATCCAGGATACTCTCTCAGTTTTAAGGTTCCTTGATTAATAACCTTCGTTCCAGTTTCAAAGTCCTTTTTGTAATTGATAATATATTCACAGGTTCCAGAGATTAGGGTGTGAACATCTGGGTGGGGAGCATTATCTGGCCTACAACACTCTATAAATAATTCATTAATTATCTTGGTTGCCCAAGGGTGAGTAGCTGTTGCAACCTTTGCCGGGGTGTCTGCCCAGCATTTCCACTAGATGCTGGGCAGGGCTGAATAGAGAGAGTGAAGGGACCTAAAGCCAGATGCAGGGCACTTCCACCCTTAAAAGTGAAGTAAAATCCACTTGTGAAGCTCAGAACCTCTGACCTGGAGAGACTGGTGGAGATCAGAACCTGCCTTCCCCCACAAGATGGGGCCATGGAGGCCCAGAGAGGCGACAAGACTTGGCCAAGGCCATGGCTACACCAAAGCCAAAGAGTTCTGAAAGCAGCTGTGATAAAGCCTGACATGTTCGGAATTTAAACATGTCTCTTAGATCTTTGGCCTTTTTGCCATTAAGCTTCTAAGACAGGTGGTTCCAACAGACTGCACAGCCTTGAAGAGAAAAGTGACTGTGGCTTTCTTGGCTCTAGAAAGCTCAAATCAATAACACGATGGCTGGGGCATATGTGAACATGACTGTGGCCTCTCTGCAGCCTGAGGATGCTTGGTCACGATGGCGAGCGAAACATACCCCATCTTATTCTTACAGTTCTAACAATTTCTGCTTAGGGGTCCTGGGTGCCCTGGTGGCCAGACCCCATTGTCCCTCCTTGACACAGGCACCAGCTCTCAGGCCAATGAGAAGACATGGGGCCCACTGTGTGAACTGTTCTGACACCCCTGGGGGAAGAAACATGGAGCGGAATTCCTCCTCTGTTTACTGCTCTTGGAGAGAAGGTGGTGTCCCCCAGGCCGGCAGCTCTATTTCAGATCTGCAGGTGGCAAATGGTTTGGTAGAGAGATGGGCTCATTGTTCAGGAGCTTCATTCTCTTGTCGCCTCTGCTCACCCTGGGCTCCTTTTTATCTGAGTCTAGAGACATCTAGCTCCCGGGGGTTTACATAAAGCAGAGCAAAGTGCTCTCGGGCTAAGAATATACCCACCCCCTTCCCTGGGCGATATGCCTGGGAGGTGAGGAAACTGACTCATTGCATCTCTGACTCTGTGAAAAGACAAATATATGAAAAAACTACTGGATTAATGACAGGGAAAAAATTGTTATTTTTAGCACACGAGGGCAGAGTTACTTGCTGTAAAGTCCTAGAAGACAGAAGTTTTATTTGAAAAAAGAGCTCTTCACCTTCAGTGTTTTAGACGTATTTAGCAGTGGGGGCTCTTGAGTGGCAAGTGAGGCACAGAGAGGGGTGAAGACTCTGCAGTGGGGAAATAGCCCGTGATGATCTTATTAACAGCAGAGTAGACTGGCTGGGGGATTTGTCTGTGAAGCCCAGGCATGGCTGGCCTCCTTGCAAACCAAGAACTCCATTAGAGCCCCAGGATGCATCTCTGCTGGTACAAGTAAGATGCTGGGCTGGCAGTCCAGCACCACTTCTGCCTGGGTACAAAGAAGCATGGAAACTTGGGCTGCAGGTGACCTGTGGGTGTGTGGCAGCTGAAGAGAGCACCCCAGAGTCTTCCATGGGGGTCCCCAGCCTGCTGTTGCTGTCCTGCCTGTGAGAAGCGTGTCTGTTCCCCAGATCTCATTCCAGTGCCCCCCGGTAGGCATGGTGACTACTGGTTTGCAGATTTCTGTAGGTGGAGCTGCTGCTACTGTTCCTTCCAGAAAGATCCCAGGGTTTTCTCCTGCCTGTTAACTCAACACACAATTCTGGAGAACATGGAAAGTGTTAACAAAATGGCCAGTGTCTGTCACTGAGGGCTTAGAGTCTGCCAGTCAAGGGCTGCAGATTGGGCAGTTTGTTCCTAGGAAGAAACACTGCTGGTTGTATATCCAGTAGCCATTCTTCTCCCTTCTTGCTTGGTCGTGGAATCAACCTCCTGCTATTGAAGACGTTGAAGATTCATTCTCAGGTAATACACATGGCAGTTGGGATCAATGATTTTGGAGCCAGATGGCCAGAGTGTGAATCTCAGTTCCACGACTTACTCACTGCAACCTTATTTAACTTCTCTGTGCCTCGATTTCTCATCTGTAAAATAGGTATAATAATACTACATCCATAACAGGTGGCTTTGAAGAGGAAGTGAGTTAATGCACATAAAGTGATTATGACAGTAGCTGGCATATAAGACGTACTCAATAAATGTTAGTGATTATTGTTAGTATTATTGCTATTATGTCCCAGTCTCTCCTGAAGCTTGGGTGTGGACATATTACACATTACTGGCCAAGTGGACCTGTGAGGGTGTCTCCTGGGGACTTCTGGGCAATGCATGGGAGGTCATGGCATTGTCCCTTTTGGCATGGTCAGGTCTCTACGTGATGCCTGAAATTGCAGAGGCAATTCCAGCCCTGGGACCATCTGCCCTTGGATGTTTTGTAATATGGGATAATAAATTGTCTTGTTGTTTAAGGCTTTTTCAACACTTACAGTCCAAAACATCCTAACTGATGTACGTAGTAATGGCACAGAGGGCCTTGCTAGAATTACAGCTGTAACTTGTTAGAGTTACTGCATTTAAACCATGTGTGAAGTTAAATGTATGTGACAGTATTGTTAGTATAGTTCTTTGCTTTAAATTATTAAGAAAATTTTAATAGTAATATGCTCACATGGTAAAAACATCAAAAAGTATGAAAAGGCTTACCATAAAAGAACCTCCCTCCTACATGGGCCATTTATGTTCTCAATTCTTAGGTCCCAATGGCCAGATAACCACTGTTTTATTCACCCTTCCAGAGATTCTGAAAATAAACATAAATAAAACAAATATATCGTTTTCCTCCTTTGTAATATAGATGTTAGTATGCTATACACATCATTCGGTACCTTGCTTTTTTCAATTAATATGTCTGAGTTTTCCATATCAATACATAAAGAGCCCCCTTATTTTTTTTTTTTATAGCTACAGAACACTTCATTGAATTTATTTAACCAGTCCCCCGCTGAAGAGGATCCAGGTTCTCTCCAATCTTACCCTGTAGACTGTAGTGCCGCAATTAGTAAGATGTATGTATGCCGCTCTGTAGATATGCAAATAGATCTCTGGCGTAAACTCCCCAGAGTGGGGCAACTGGATCCAAGAGTACATACATTTGGAATTCTGATAGATATTGCTAAATTGCCATCCATCTGGGTTGTGCAAATTTATACTCCCACCAGCAGCTTATGACAGTACCAGTTTCCCACAGCCCTGGCAACAGAACATGCTATCAAATTTTGGATTTGGGCTAAATTTATGGTGAAAAATGATATCTTAGGGAAGTTTTAATTTGCATAGTTCTTACTATGAGTAAAATTGAGCATTTAAAAATATTTTTTGGAATAATTTACATGTTCTTTGAATTGTCTGTTTATAATATTTGTCCATTTTTCTAATGGGTTATTGGCCTTTTTTCTTATCAATCTCGAGCTTTTTATATACTGGGAAGATTATTCTATGTCTGTGATGAGTTTAATTATGTTTCCCAGTTTGTCTTTTTATTTTTTTGAATTTTATTTAATTTATTTTTTTATACACCAGGTTCTTACTAGTCATCCATTTTATACACATCAGTGTACACATGTCAACCCCAATCTCCCAATTCATCACACCACCATCCCCATCCCCCCAGTGCTTTCCCCCCTTGGTGTCCATACATTTGTTCTCTACATCTGTGTCTCAATTTCTGCCCTGCAAACTGGTTCATCTGTACTATTTTTCTAGGTTCCACATATATGCATTAATATATGATATTTGTTTTTCTCTTCCTGACTTACTTCACTCTGTATGACAGTCTATATATTCATCCACGTCTCAACAAATGATGCAATTTCATTCCTTTTTTATGGCTAAGTAATATTCCATTGTATATATGTACCAAAACTTCTTTACCCATTCTTCTGTCGATGGGCATTTAGGTGCCTTCCATGACCTGGCTATTGTAAATAGTGCTGCAGTAAACATTGGGGTGCATGTGTCTTTTTGAATTATGGTTTTCTCTGGGTATATGCCCAGTAGTGGGATTGTTGGATCATATGGTAATTCTATTTTTAGTTTTTTAAGGAACCTCCATACCGTTCTCCATAGTGGCTGTATCAATTTACATTCCCACCAACAGTGCAAGAGGGTTCCCTTTTCTCCACACCCTCTCCAGCATTTGTTCTTTGTAGATTTTCTAATGATGCCCATTCTAACTGGTGTGAGGTGATACCTCATTGTAGTTTTGATTTGCATTTCTCTAATAATTCGTGATGTTGAGCAGCTTTTCATGTGCTTCGTGGCCGTCTGTATGTCTTCTTTGGAGAAATGTCTATTTAGGTCTTCTGCCCATTTTTGAATTGGGTTGTTTGTTTTTTTAATATTGAGCTGCATGAGCTGTTTATATATTTTGGAGATTAATCCTTTGTCCGTTGATTCATTTGCAAATATTTTTTCCCATTCTGACGGTTGTCTTTTCATCTTGTTTGTGGTTTCCTTTGCTGTGCAAAAGCTTTTAAGTTCCATTAAGTCCCATTTGTTTATTTTTGTTTTTATTTCCATTACTCTAGGAGATGGATCAAAAAGGATCTTGCTGTGATTTATGTCAAAGAGTGTTCTTCCTCTGTTTTCCTCTAAGAGTTTTATAGTGTCTGGTCTTACATTTAGGTCTCTAATCCATTTGGAGTTTATTTTTGTGTATGGTGTTAGGGAGTGTTCTAATTTCATTGTTTTACACGTAGCTGTCCAGTTTTCCCAGCACCACTTATTGAAGAGACTGGCATTTCTCCATTGTATATCTTTGCCTCCTTTGTCATAGATTAGTTGACCATAGGTGCGTGGGTTTATCTCTGGGCTTTCTATCTTGTTCCATTGATCTATGTTTCTGTTTTTGTGCCAGTACCATATTGTCTTGATTACTGTAGCTTTGTAGTATAGTCTGAAGTCAGGGAGTCTGATTCCTCCAGCTCCGTTTTTTTCCCTCAAAACTGCTTTGGCTACTCGGGGTCTTTTGTGTCTCCATACAAATTTTAAGATGATTTCTTCTAGTTCTGCAAAAAATGCCATTGGTAATTTGATAGGGATTGCATTGAATCTGTAGATTGCTTTGGGTAGTATAGTCATTTTCACAGTGTTGATTCTTCCAATCCAAGAACATGGTATATCTCTCCATCTGTTGGTATCATCTTTAATTTCTTTCATCAGTGTCTTATAGTTTTCTGCATACAGGTCTTTTGTCTCCTTAGGTAGGTTTTTTCCTCGGTATTTTATTCTTTTTGTTGCAGTGGTAAATGGGAGGGTTACCTTAATTTCTCTTTCAGATCTTTCATCATTAGTGTATAGCAATGCAAGAGATTTCTGTGCATGAATTTTGTTTCCTGCAACTTTACTAAATTCATTGATTAGCTCTAGTAGTTTTCTGGTGGCATCTTTAGGATTCTCTATGTATAGTATCATGCCATCTGCAAACAGTGACCGTTTTACTTCTTCTTTTCCAATTTGTATTGCTTTTATTTCTTTTTTTCCCTGATTGCTGTGGCTAGGACTTCCAAAACTATGTTGAATAATAGTGGCGAGAGTGGACATCTTTGTCTTATTCCTGATCTAAGAGGAAATGCTTTCAGTTTTTCACCATTGAGAATGATGTTTGTTGTGGGTTTGTCATATATGTGGCCTTTATTATGTTGAGCTAGGTTCCTTCTATGCCCACTTTCTGGAGAGTTTTTATCATAAATGGGTGTTGAATTTTGTCAAAAGCTTTTTCTGCATCTATTGAGATGATCATATGGTTTTTCTTCTTCAATTTGTTAATATGGTGTATCACACTGATTGATTTGCATATATTGAAGAATCCTTGCATCCCTGGGATAAATCCCACTTGGTCGTGGTGTATGATCCTTTTAATGTGTTGTTGGATTCTGTTTGCTAGCATTTTGTTGAGGATTTTTGCACCTATATTCATCAGTGATATTGGTCTGTAATTGTCTTTTTTTGTAGTACCTTTGTCTGGTTTTGGTATCAGGGTGATGGTGGCCTCATAGAATGAGTTTGGGAGTGTTCCTTCCTCTGCAATTTTTGGAAGAGTTTGAGAAGGATGGGTGTTAGCTCTTCTCCAAATGTTTGATAGAATTCACCTGTGAAGCGATCTGGTCCTGGACTTTTGTTTGTTGGAAGATTTTTAATCACAGTTTCAATTTCATTACTTGTGATTGGTCTGTTCATATTTTCTATTTCTTCCTGGTTCAGTCTTGGAAGGTTATACCTTTCTAAGAATGTGTCCATTTCTTCCAGGTTGTCCATTTTATTGGCATATAGTTGTTCGTAGTAATGTCTTATAATCCTTTGTATTTCTGCCGTGTCAGCTGTGTTTTCTCCTTTTTCATTTCTAATTTTATTGATTTGAGTCCTCTCCCTCCCTCTTTTCCTTGATGAGTCTGGCTAATGGTTTATCAATTTAGTTTATCTTCTCAATGAACCAGCTTTTAGTTTTATTGATCTTTGCTATTGTTTTCTTTGTTTCTGTTTCATTTATTTCTGCTCTGATCTTTATGATGTCTTTCCTTCTGCTAACTTTGGGTTTTGTTTGTTCTTCTTTCTCTAGTTCCTTTAGCTGTAAGGTTAGATTGTTTATTTGCGATTTTTCTTGTTTCTTTAGGTAGTCTTGTGTAGCTATAAACTTCCCTCTTAGAACTGCTTTTGCTGCATCCCATAGGTTTTGGATCGTCGTGTTTTCATTGTCATTTGTCTCTAGGTATTTTTTGATTTCCTCTTTGATTTCTTCAGTGATCTCTTGGTTATTTAGTAACGTATTGTTTAGCCTCCATGTGTTTGTCTTTTTTACGTTTTTTTCCCTGTAATTCATTTCTAATCTCATAGCGTTGTGCTCAGAAAAGATGCTTGATATGATTTCAATTTTCTTAAATTTACTGAGGCTTGATTTGTGACCCAAGATGTGATCTACCCTGGAGAATGTTCCGTGCGCACTTGAGAAGAAAGTGTGATCTGCGGTTTTTGGATGGACTGTCCTATAGATATCAATTAAATCTATCTGGTCTATTGTGTCATTTAAAGCTTGTGTTTCTTATTAATTTTCTGTTTGGATGATCTGTCCATTGGTGTAAGTGAGGTGTTAAAGTCCCCCAGTATTATTGTGTTACTGTCGATTTCCTCTTTTACAGCTGTTAGCAGTTGCCTTATATATTGAGGTGCTCCTATGTTGGGTGCATATATATTTATAATTGTTATATCTTCTTCTTGGATTGATCCCTTGATCATTACGTAGTGTCCTTCCTTGTCTCTTGTAACATTCTTTATTTTAAAGTCTATTTTATCTGATATGAGTATTGCTACTCCAGCTTTCTTTTGATTTCCATTTGCATGGAATATCTTTTTCCATCCCCTCACTTTCAGTCTGAATGTGTCCCTAGGTCTGAAGTGGGTCTCTTGTAGACAGCATGTATATGGGTCTTGTTTTTGTATCCATTCAGCAAGCCTGTGTCTTTTGGTTGGAGCATTTAATCCATTCACGTTTAAAGTAATTATCAATATGTATGTTCCTGTTACCATTTTCTTAATTGCTTTGGGTTTGTTTTTGTAGGTCCTTTTCTTCTCTTGTGTTTCCCACTTAGAGAAGTTCCATTAGCATTTGTTATTGAGCTGGTTTGGTGGTGCTGAATTCTCTTAGCTTTTGCTTGTCTGTAAAGCTTTTGATTTCTCCATCAAATCTGCATGAGATCCTTGCTGGGTAGAGTAATCTTGCTTGTAGGTTCTTCCCTTTCATCACTTTAACTATGTCATGCCACTCCCTTCTGGCTTGTAGAGTTTCTGCTGAGAAATCAGCTGTTAACCTTATGGGAGTTCCCCTGTATGTTATTTGTCGTTTTTCCCCTGCTGCTTTCAATAATTTTTCTTTGTCTCAAATTTTTTCCAAATTGATTACTATGTGTCTCGGTGTGTCTCTCCTTGGGTTTATCCTGCATGGGACTCACTGTGCTTTCTGGACTTGGGTAGCTATTTCCTTTCCCATGTTAGGGAAGTTTTCAACTATAATCTCTTCAAATATTTTCTCTGGTCCTTTCTCTCTCTCTTCTCCTTCTGGGACCCCTTTAATGCAAATGTTGTTGCGTTTAATGTGGTCCCAGAGGTCTCTTAGGCTGTCTTCATTTCTTTTCATTCTTTTTTCCTTATTCTGTCCCACAGCAGTGAATTCCACCATTCTGTCTTCCAGGTCACTTATCCGTTCTTCTGCCTCAGTTATTCTGCTATTGATTCCTTCTAGTGTGGTCTTCATTTCAGTTATTGTATTGTTCCTCTCTGTTTGTTTGTTCTTTATTTCTTCTAGGTCTTTGTTAAACATTTCTTGCATCTTCTCGATCTTTGCCTCCATTTTTTTCCAAAGTCCTGGATCATCTTCACTATCATTATTCTGAATTCTTTTTCTGGGAGGTTGCCTATCTCCACTTCATTTAGTAGTTTTCCTGGGGTTTTAGCTCGTTCCTTCATCTGGTACATAGCCCTCTGCCTTTTCATGTTGTCTATCTTTCCGTGAGTGTGGTTTTTGTTCCACCGGCTGCAGGATTGTAGTTCTTCTTGCTTTTGCTGTCTGCCCTCTGGTGGATGAGGCTATCTAAGAGGCTTGTGCAAGTTTCCTGATGGGAGGGACTGGTGGTGGGTAGAGCTGGCTGTTGCTCTGGTGGGCAGAGCTCAGTAAAACTTTAATCCACTTGTCTGCTGATGGTTGGGGCTGGGTTCCCTCCCTGTTGGTTGTTTGGCCTGAGGCGACCCAACACTGGAGCCTACCCGGGCTCTTTGGTGGGGCTAATGGCAGACTCTGGGAGGGCTCACGCCAAGGAGTACTTCCCAGAACTTCTGCTGCCAGTGTCCTTGTCCTCATGGTGAGACACAGCCACCCCCTGCCTCTGCAGGAGACCCTCCAACACTAGCAGGTAGGTCTGGTTCAGTCTCGTATGGGGTCACTGCTCCTTTCCCTGGGTCCCGATGTGCACACTACTTTGTGTGTGCCCTCCAAGAGTGGAGTCTCTGTTCCCCCCAGTCCTGTTGAAGTCCTGCAGTCAAATCCCGCTAGCCTTCAAAGTCTGATTCTCTAGGAATTCCTCCTCCCGTTGCCAGATCCCCAGGTTGGGAAGCCTTACGTGGGGCTCAGAACCTTCACTCCAGTGGGTGGACTTCTGTGGTATAAGTGTTCTCCAGTTTGTGAGTCACCCACCCAGCAGTTATGGGATTTGATTTTATTGTGACTGCACCCCTCCTATCGTCTCATTGTGGCTTCTCCTTTGTCTTTGGATGTGGGGTATCTTTTTTGGTGAGTTCCAGTGTCTTCCTGTAGATGATTGTTCTGCAGTTAGCTGTGATTCTGGTGTTCTTGTAAGAGGGAGTGAGAGCACATCCTTCTACTCCACCATCTTGAACCAATCTGTCTTTTTTTTTTTTTGATGATGGGGTTTACTTTTGTTAGGCCAAGATTTTAAAAATTTGTTTTTATATAGTTGAATGGATTGATATTTTTTTCATGGTTTCTGGATTTGGGGTCATAGTTAAAATCCCTCCTGATTAAGAAAAATTGTCCCATCTATTCATTTAGTACCTTTACTGATTTTTTAAAAATTTATATTTAAAGATTTGTTCCATTTGGAACATATCTTGAACACAGAGAGAGATATGAGTACAACATTAACATTTCGCATATCGCTATCTAGTTTTTCCACCATTATTCAATAGTTCAATTTTCCCCACTGACTTGGTATTTGTGTTCTTTTTCTGGACATTTCTTTCTATTCTATTGGTTCACCTATTCATGAGCCAGTACTTTGTTGCTTCAATTACCGAGCTTTGGAGAATATTTTTGCATCTGGTAATCCCTCTTTGATTTTTTTTATCAGTTTCCCTTTCAAATTTTATTTGCTTATTTCCCAGTATGAAGTGTAGAATTCCTTTGTATACTGAAAAAAAAAACAAACCCAGCCCTCTTTGCAGGTTTAATGAGGTTATGCTGAATTTAAAAATCAAATTAGGAAGATCAGCATACTTTTGGTACAAAAAAGGAAAATGACCTTGAGTCATCTCGTCTAAAAATATGATATGCTTTCCCATTTGTTTATATGTTCTGCTGTGTCCTCTGGAATTTTTTTGGTGAATTTTTAAAATTATGTGTTTATTATTGAATTTCCTAAGAAATTTATGTTTCTTGTTATTGTAGTTCTTGCTAATGTAAATGAAATCTTTTTCTCTATTATAGTTTTCTAGCTTCTAAATTTTGACTTAAAATTTTTTTAATTGAAATATAATTGACATACAATATTATATTAGTGTCAGGTGTACAACATAATGATTTCATATTTGCATACATTATGAAATGATCACCAGGATAAGTTTAGTAACCATCTGTCTGCATACAAAGTTATTGCCATATTATTGACCATATTTTTTAATGCTATATATTACATCTCTGTGACTTATATACAATGGGAGGTTTGTATATAAGAGGTCCCCTAAGAGAAGGGGACCTCTTAGTCGCCTTCACCTATTTTGCCCATCCTGCCACCTGCTTCCTTCTGGTAACCATCCATTTGTTCTCTATACTTTTGAGTCTGTTTCATTTTGCTTTGTTTGTTTGTTTTGTTTTTTAGATTCCATATATAAGTGGGATCATGTGGTATTTGTCTTTCTCTGTCAGACTTATTTCTCATAGAATAATACTCTCTAGGTCCATACATGTTGCCACAAATAGCAAGATTTCATTTTTGTATGGCTAATATTCCATTGTGTATATATATCACATCCTCTTTATCCATTCATCTATCAGTGGACACTTAGGTTGTTTCCATATCTTTGCTATTGTTAATAATGCTGCAATGAACACTGGAGTGGCTATATCTTTTCGAATCAGTGTTTTTGTTTTATTTGGGTAAATACCCAGACGTAAAATTGCTGGATATGGTACTTCTATTTTTAATTTTTTGAGGGACCTCCATACTGTTTTCTATAGTGGCTGCACCAATTTACATTCCTACCAAAGTACATGAAGTTTCCCTTTTCTCCGCATCTTAGCCAACACTTTTTATTTGTTGTCTTTTTGATGATAGCCATTCTGACGTGTGAGGTGGTATCTCACTGTGGTTTTGATTTACATTTCCCTGGTGATTAGTGATGTTGAGCATATTTTCATGTGTCTGTTGGCCATCTGTATGCTTTCTTTGGAAAAATGTCTATTCAGGTCCTCTGCCCACTTTTTAATCAGGTTGTTGTTGGTTTTTTTAATGTTGAATTGTATGAGTTCTTTGTATATTTTGGATATTAACCCCTTTTCAGATATATCATTTGCAAATATCTTCTCCTATTCAGTAGGGTGCCTTTTCATTGTGTTGATAGTTACTTTTGCTTTGCAAAAGTTTTTTGGTTTGATGTAGTACCATTTATTTATTTTTACTCTTGTTTTCCTTGCCTGAGGAGACATATCCAAAAGAAAAAATTGCTAAAACTAGTGTCAAAGAGTATACTGCCTATGTTTTCTTCTAGGAGTTTTACATTTAAGTCTTTAATCCATTTTTTAAAAATAAATTTATTTATTTATTTGTTTGTTTTTGACTGCATTGGGTCTTCATTGCTGCATGCGGGCTTTCTCTAGTTGCGGCGAGCAAGGGCTATTCTTCATTGCAGTGTGAGGCTTCTCATTGCAGTGGCTTCTCTTGTTGCAGAACACAGGGTGTAGGCACGTGGGCTTCAGTAGTTGTGGCTCGTGGGCTCTAGAGCGCAGGCTCAGTAGTTGTGGCACATGGGGTTAGTTGCTCCGCGGCATGTGGGATCTTCCCAGGCCAGGGCTCGAACCCGTGTCCCCTGTGCTGGCAGGCAGATTCTTAACCATTGCACCACCAGAGAAGTCCCAGTCTTTAATCCATTTTGAGGTTTTTTTTTTTTTGTAGATGGTGTGATAAAATAGTCCAGTTTTGATTCTTTTGCATGTAGCTATTGAGTATTCCCAACACCATTTATTGAAGAGGCTGTCTTTTCCACATTGTATATTCTTGCCTCCTTTCTTATATATTAATTGACCATATAAACATGGTTTTATTTCTGGGCTCTCTATTCTGTTCCATTGATCTATGTCTTGTTTTTGTGCCAGTACCATACTGTTTAAATTACTGTAGCTTTGTAGTATAGTTTGAAATCAGGGCATATGATACCTCCAGTATTTTTCTTCTTTCTTAAGATTGTCTTGGGTATTTGGGGTCTTTTTTGTTTCCATACAAAAAGAAAAGCCAAAAGTTAGTTCTGTAAAAAGACTGATAAAGTTGATAAACTCTTGGCAAGAGCAATCACAAAGAAAGAAGGCATAACGTAATAATTTCAGGAATGAAAAAGAGGACAAAATTACAAATGTTACAGACATTCAAAAGATAATAAAATGGTATGATGAACTACTTTATTCCAATAAGTTAGGTAACTTAGTTGAAATTGATAAATTTTCAGAAAAAAACCAACTTACCATAAGTGACACAGAAGAAATAAAATGTCTGAATAGTCTGATAGGTCTCAAAGAAATTGAATTCATAAAGAAAACTTCCCACAAAATAAACTCCAGGCCCATATGGTTTCATCAGAATTCAAAATTACTGTAAAAGAATAAAATTAACACTGCTCTTAGATAAATTCTTCTAGAGAATAGGAAGAAAACTTTCCAACTCATTTTAAGACACCCAGACCTGACAGTTCTTTACAAAAAATAAAAATTACAAAGCAATCTCTTTCATGAACAGAAATGCAAAAATCCTAAACAATATATTAGCAAATTAAATTCAGTGATATATAAAAAGGATAACATGTCATGACTATGCTTTATTCTATTAATGTGATGTTGATTTTTGCATTCAAAAGTCAATCAATGTAATTCATGTCATTAACAAAATAAGGGAGAAAAATTGTACAGTTATCTCAATAGGCAAAAAATTACCTGATATAATTCAATATCCATTTATAATAATAATAGTAACTTCTTAAAAAACTAAGAATGGAAGTGTTACCAAGTCCAAGCTCATACTGCTCACTGCACGACAGGCCAATAAATCGAGAGACAAGTTGTTGGGGCAAGGAATAGTGACTTTAAAAGCTGGCAGACCGAGAAGATGGTGGACTTGTGTCCCAAAGAACCATCTTGCCTGTGTTAGAATTCAGGCTTCTTTTATACTAAAAGGGGAGAGAGTAAAGCCAAACATTTCCTGGTTCCTAACAGCCTCCAGAGGGGTAGTGTTAATTTCTTCCTTCCTGCAGTCATTCACAGTTGGGCCTGGTCAGGATGTTTCCTGTGAGCTAAACAAAAGTACTTTAGCTTACTGCTCATTGCCTGGGAAGCAGGGTTTCCAGAGATGGGCCATTATGTATAATTTAACCTTATAGGCAACATCCCTTTAGCAATTAACTTGTAATAGAATACAAAGTTTCTTCCCTATTACAGAAGAAAATATTTTTAGCCAGAGAAAATGTATGTACAAAAACCTATAGCAAACATCACACTTAATGGTGAAATATTGAATGTTATCTTTCAGGAATTGGAAATGGGACAAGTGTGCTTGTTATTACAACTTCTATTCAACTTTGTGTTGGAAATTCTAGACAGTGCAATAGGCAATACAATTTTTTGAAAGGGTAATTGAATTGGAAGTATCATTATTTACAGATGATGTAATTGTGCATATAGAAAACACAAAAGAATCTACAGATAAACTATTGACATTAATAAGTGAATTTATCAAGATCACTTGATAAAGGTCAATATGTAAAAATAAAATATATTTCTCTATTTCAGGAACAAAAAATTAGAAAATAATTTAAAAAATTATGTCATTTATAATAACATCAAAATGTATCAAATACCTAGTAATCTAATAAAAAGATGTGTGTAATACCTCCATAATGAAAACTAAAAAAAAATTGTTGAAATTAATTAAAACCTAGTTAAATGGAGGGATGGACTCTATTTATAGACTAAATAACTCACCTTAAAAAAGATATCAATTCTTTGCAAATTGACCTATCAATTCAGTGAGTCCCATTCAATATCCTAGCAGCTGTTCTGGTGGAAATTGACAAGCTGACTCTAAAATTTATATGGAATTGCAAAGGGCCAAGAATAGCCAACACAATCTTGAAGAAGAAGTAAGCTGGAGGACTTACTTTAATGAATATCGAGTCTTATTTTAAAGTTGCAATAATTTAAAAGGCAGTGTATTTGTGCAGAGATAACCATCCTCCCTCTTAAAAAAAGCAAATGGAATAGAATAGAGTTCAGAAATACACCTACATGTGTATGAACATGTGATTTATGATAAAGGTGGAATTCTAGAGCAATAGAAAAAAGATGATGTTTTAAGTAAATGGTACTGGGCCAATTAGATATGCTTTTGGAAAAAATAAATCTTAACCTCTGCCACATAAAATAAATATATTTCAGGCAGATTGTAAATTGAATGTGAAAAATAAAAAACAATCTTCTGCAAGGTTACATATGAGAGTTTCCCCATGACCTTGGGAGGACAAAGATAAAATGAACACAAAAAACACTACTCAGAAAAAAAAGATTCACAAGTTGGACTGTATTAACATTAGGATCTTTTGTTCATCAAAAGACACCATTAAGAGTTGTAAAGACAAGTCACTGAGTGAGAGAAGATATTCGCAGTACATATACGAGAGGGGTCATTTGCAGAGTACGAAAAGGTATCTTCATATCAGTAAGAAAAAGACAAACAATCTAATTTTAAAAACTGGGCAAAAGACCTGACAAGGAACTTTGCAAATGAGGATATTTAATGTCCACTAAACATACGAAAAGCTGCTCAGTCATTGTACTGGTCTAGGATGTTTAAATTGAAAACCATGAAATACCCCGTCACTGTTGCCAGAATGACTTATGCTAAAAAAGACTGAAAACACAAGTGTTGTTAAAGACGTGGAACCACTGGAACTCTCATATACTCCTGGTGGGTGTGCAAATTGATACAATCACTTTGGAAAAGTTTGGCACCTTCTAACAAAGTTAAATTTACATATACTCTAGGACCTAGCAATTCACTCCCAGATCACACCCAACAGAAATGCATACAGATTGGTTCAAGATGGCGGAGTAGAAGGACGTGCACTCACTCCCTCTTGCGAGAACACCGGAATCACAACTAACTGCTGAACAGTCATCGACATGAAGACACTGGAACTCACCAAAAAAGATACCCCACATCCAAAGACAAAGGAGAAGCCACAATGAGACGATAGGAGGGGTGCAGTCACAATAAAATCAAATCCCATAACTGCTGGGTGGGTGACTCACAAACTGGAGAACACTTATACCACAGAAGTCCACCCACTGGAGTGAAGGTTCTGAGCCCCACGTAAGGCTTCCCAACCTGGGGATCTGGCAACGGGAGGAGGAATTCCTAGAGAATCAGACTTTGAAGGCTAGCAGGATTTGACTGCAGGACTTCAACAGGACTGGGGGGAACAGAGACTCCACTCTTGGAGGGCACACACAAAGTAGTGTGCACATCGGGACCCAGGGAAAGGAGCAGTGACCCCATACGAGACTGAACCAGACCTACCTGCTAGTGTTGGAGGGTCTCCTGCAGAGGCAGGGGGTGGCTGTGTCTCACCATGAGGACAAGGACACTGGCAGCAGAAGTTCTGGGAAGTACTCCTTGGCGTGAGCCCTCCCAGAGTCTGCCATTAGCCCCACCAAAGAGCCCGGGTAGGCTCCAGTGTTGGGTCGCCTCAGGCCAAACAACCAACAGGGAGGGAACCCAGCCCCAACCATCAGCAGACAAGTGGATTAAAGTTTTACTGAGCTCTGCCCACCAGAGCAACAGCCAGCTCTACCCACCACCAGTCCCTCCCATCAGGAAACTTGCACAAGCCTCTTAGATAGCCTCATCCACCAGAGGGCAGACAGCAAAAGCAAGAAGAACTACAATCCTGCAGCCGGTGGAACAAAAACCACACTCACGGAAAGATAGACAACATGAAAAGGCAGAGGGCTATGTACCAGATGAAGGAACGAGCTAAAACCCCAGGAAAACTACTAAATGAAGTGGAGATAGGCAACCTCCCAGAAAAAGAATTCAGAATAATGATAGTGAAGATGATCCAGGACTTTGGAAAAAAATGGAGGCAAAGATCGAGAAGATGCAAGAAATGTTTAACAAAGACCTAGAAGAAATAAAGAACAAACAAACAGAGAGGAACAATACAATAACTGAAATGAAGACCACACTAGAAGGAATCAATAGCAGAATAACTGAGGCAGAAGAACGGATAAGTGACCTGGAAGACAGAATGGTGGAATTCACTGCTGTGGGACAGAATAAGGAAAAAAGAATGAAAAGAAATGAAGACAGCCTAAGAGACCTCTGGGACCACATTAAACGCAACAACATTTGCATTAAAGGGGTCCCAGAAGGAGAAGAGAGAGAGAAAGGACCAGAGAAAATATTTGAAGAGATTATAGTTGAAAACTTCCCTAACATGGGAAAGGAAATAGCTACCCAAGTCCAGAAAGCACAGTGAGTCCCATGCAGGATAAACCCAAGGAGAGACACACCGAGACACATAGTAATCAATTTGGAAAAAATTTGAGACAAAGAAAAATTATTGAAAGCAGCAGGGGAAAAACGACAAATAACATACAGGGGAACTCCCATAAGGTTAACAGCTGATTTCTCAGCAGAAACTCTACAAGCCAGAAGGGAGTGGCATGACATAGTTAAAGTGATGAAAGGGAAGAACCTACAAGCAAGATTACTCTACCCAGCAAGGATCTCATGCAGATTTGATGGAGAAATCAAAAGCTTTACAGACAAGCAAAAGCTAAGAGAATTCAGCACCACCAAACCAGCTCAATAACAAATGCTAATGGAACTTCTCTAAGTGGGAAACACAAGAGAAGAAAAGGACCTACAAAAACAAACCCAAAACAATTAAGAAAATGGTAACAGGAACATACATATTGATAATTACTTTAAACGTGAATGGATTAAATGCTCCAACCAAAAGACACAGGCTTGCTGAATGGATACAAAAACAAGACCCATATACATGCTGTCTACAAGAGACCCACTTCAGACCTAGGGACACATTCAGACTGAAAGTGAGGGGATGGAAAAAGATATTCCATGCAAATGGAAATCAAAAGAAAGCTGGAGTAGCAATACTCATATCAGATAAAATAGACTTTAAAATAAAGAATGTTACAAGAGACAAGGAAGGACACTACGTAATGATCAAGGGATCAATCCAAGAAGAAGATATAACAATTATAAATATATATGCACCCAACATAGGAGCACCTCAATATATAAGGCAACTGCTAACAGCTGTAAAAGAGGAAATCGACAGTAACACAATAATACTGGGGGACTTTAACACCTCACTTACACCAATGGACAGATCATCCAAACAGAAAATTAATAAGAAACACAAGCTTTAAATGACACAATAGACCAGATAGATTTAATTGATATCTATAGGACAGTCCATCCAAAAACCGCAGATCACACTTTCTTCTCAAGTGCGCACGGAACATTCTCCAGGGTAGATCACATCTTGGGTCACAAATCAAGCCTCAGTAAATTTAAGAAAATTGAAATCATATCAAGCATCTTTTCTGAGCACAACGCTATGAGATTAGAAATGAATTACAGGGAAAAAAACGTAAAAAAGACAAACACATGGAGGCTAAACAATACGTTACTAAATAACCAAGAGATCACTGAAGAAATCAAAGAGGAAATCAAAAAATACCTAGAGACAAATGACAATGAAAACACGACGATCCAAAACCTATGGGATGCAGCAAAAGCAGTTCTAAGAGGGAAGTTTATAGCTACACAAGACTACCTAAAGAAACAAGAAAAATCGCAAATAAACAATCTAACCTTACAGCTAAAGGAACTAGAGAAAGAAGAACAAACAAAACCCAAAGTTAGCAGAAGGAAAGACATCATAAAGATCAGAGCAGAAATAAATGAAACAGAAACAAAGAAAACAATAGCAAAGATCAATAAAACTAAAAGCTGGTTCATTGAGAAGATAAACTAAATTGATAAACCATTAGCCAGACTCATCAAGGAAAAGAGGGAGGGAGAGGACTCAAATCAATAAAATTAGAAATGAAAAAGGAGAAAACACAGCTGACACGGCAGAAATACAAAGGATTATAAGACATTACTACGAACAACTATATGCCAATAAAATGGACAACCTGGAAGAAATGGACACATTCTTAGAAAGGTATAACCTTCCAAGACTGAACCAGGAAGAAATAGAAAATATGAACAGACCAATCACAAGTAATGAAATTGAAACTGTGATTAAAAATCTTCCAACAAACAAAAGTCCAGGACCAGATCGCTTCACAGGTGAATTCTATCAAACATTTGGAGAAGAGCTAACACCCATCCTTCTCAAACTCTTCCAAAAATTGCAGAGGAAGGAACACTCCCAAACTCATTCTATGAGGCCACCATCACCCTGATACCAAAACCAGACAAAGGTACTACAAAAAAAGACAATTACAGACCAATATCACTGATGAATATAGGTGCAAAAATCCTCAACAAAATGCTAGCAAACAGAATCCAACAACACATTAAAAGGATCATACACCACGACCAAGTGGGATTTATCCCAGGGATGCAAGGATTCTTCAATATATGCAAATCAATCAGTGTGATACACCATATTAACAAATTGAAGAAGAAAAACCATATGATCATCTCAATAGATGCAGAAAAAGCTTTTGACAAAATTCAACACCCATTTATGATAAAAACTCTCCAGAAAGTGGGCATAGAAGGAACCTAGCTCAACATAATAAAGGCCACATATATGACAAACCCACAACAAACATCATTCTCAATGGTGAAAAACTGAAAGCATTTCCTCTTAGATCAGGAATAAGACAAAGATGTCCACTCTCGCCACTATTATTCAACATAGTTTTGGAAGTCCTAGCCACAGCAATCAGGGAAAAAAAGAAATAAAAGCAATACAAATTGGAAAAGAAGAAGTAAAACGGTCACTGTTTGCAGATGGCATGATACTATACATAGAGAATCCTAAAGATGCCACCAGAAAACTACTAGAGCTAATCAATGAATTTAGTAAAGTTGCAGGAAACAAAATTCATGCACAGAAATCTCTTGCATTGCTATACACTAATGATGAAAGATCTGAAAGAGAAATTAAGGTAACCCTCCCATTTACCACTGCAACAAAAAGAATAAAATACCGAGGGATAAACCTACCTAGGGAGACAAAAGAACTGTATGCAGAAAACTATAAGACACTGATGAAAGAAATTAAAGATGATACCAACAGATGGAGAGATATACCATGTTCTTGGATTGGAAGAATCAGTGTTGTGATAATTTGTATACTACCCAAAGCAATCTACAGATTCAATGGAATCCCTATCAAATTACCAATGGCATTTTTTACAGAATTAGAACAAAAAATCTTAAAATTTGTACGGAGACACAAAAGACCCCGAATAGCCAAAGCAGTCTTCAGGGAAAAAAACAGAGCTGGAGGAATCAGACTCCCTGACTTCAGA
Source organism: Balaenoptera borealis (assembly GCF_965194805.1). Lineage (NCBI taxonomy): Eukaryota > Metazoa > Chordata > Mammalia > Artiodactyla > Balaenopteridae > Balaenoptera > Balaenoptera borealis. The sequence goes on from NC_138867.1 coordinate 57,834,114, forward strand.
CTATACTACAAAGCTACAGTAATCAAGACAATATGGTACTGGCACAAAACAAATACAGATCAATGGAACAGGATAGAAAGCCCAGAGATAAACCCACGCACCTATGGTCAACTTATCTATGACAAAGGAGGCAAGGATAGACAATGGAGAAATGCCAGTCTCTTCAATAAGTGGTGCTGGGAAAACTGGATAGCTACATGTAAAAGAATGAAATTAGAACACTCCCTAACACCATACACAAAAATAAACTCCAAATGGATTAGAGACCTAAATGTAAGACCAGACACTATAAAACTCTTAGAGGAAAACAGAGGAAGAACACTCTTTGACATAAATCACAGTAAGATCCTTTTTGATCCATCTCCTAGAGTAATGGAAATAAAAACAAAAATAAACAAATGGGACTTAATGGAACTTAAAAGCTTTTGCACAGCAAAGGAAACCACAAACAAGATGAAAAGACAACTGTCAGAATGGGAAAAAATATTTGCAAATGAATCAACAGACAAAGGATTAATCTCCAAAATATATAAACAGCTCATGCAGCTCAATATTAAAAAAACAAACAACCCAATTCAAAAATGGGCAGAAGACCTAAATAGACATTTCTCCGAAGAAGACATACAGATGGCCAAGAAGCACATGAAAAGCTGCTCAACATTGCTAATTATTAGAGAAATGCAAATCAAAACTACAATGAGGTATCACCTCACACCAGTTAGAATGGGCATCATTAGAAAATCTACTAAGAACAAATGCTGGAGAGGGTGTGGAGAAAAGGGAACCCTCTTGCACTGTTGGTGGGAATGTAGATTGATCCAGCCACTATGGAAAACAGTATGGAGGTTCCTTAAAAAAGTAAAATTAGAATTACCATATGATCCAGCAATCCCACTACTGGGCATATACCCAGAGAAAACCATAATACAAAAGGACACATGCACCCCAATGTTCATTGCAGCACTATTTACAATAGCCAGGTCATGGAAGCAACCTAAATGCCCATTGACAGACAAATGGAGAAAGAACATGTGGTACCTATATGCAATGGAATATTACTCAGCCATATAAAGGAACATAATTGGGTCATTTGTTGAGACGTGGATGGATCTAGAGACTGTCATACAGAGTGAAGTAAGTCAGAAAGGGAAAAACAAATATCGTATATTAACGCATATATGTGGAACCTAGAAAAATGGTACAGATGAACCAGTTTGCAGGGCAGAAATTGAGACACAGATGTAGAGAACAAACGTATGGACACCAAGGGGGGAAAGCGGCAGAGGTGGGGGTGGTGGTTTGATGAACTGAGAGATTGTGATTGACATGTATACACTGATGTGTATATAATGGGTGACTAATAAGAACCTGCTGTATAAAAAAATAAATAAAATTAAATTCAAAAGCTTGCAATCCTGTCAATCCTAAAAAAAAAAAAAAACCAGATGCATACATATGAACACTGACAGATGGACGAGAATGTTCACTGTTGCATTATTTGTAATAGCGCAGTGCTGGAAACAACCCGGATATCTTTCAACAGTAGGAAAGGTACATATATGTATCAAGATACATGCGTGCAGTTGAATACAGGGGTAAAAAATTGATTCAGTTACAACGAAATGCCTCAACATGGATGAATTTCACAAACATACATACTGTATAATCACATTTATATAAAGTTCAAAACATGCATCTAAATGATGGTATTAGAATGAACATTTGTTGTCTTCCCTGTGTGAGGTGCCATGGCTGTAAAACTGAATAAACTGTGGTGTTACAAATTAGGATAGTGTTTACCTTTGGGGAGAAAAGGGGGTAGTGACTGCAGGGGCTCTGGGGAGGCTTCTGGGTTGCTGGTAATGTTGTATTTCTTGATCTGAATTGTGGATACTTTGATGTCTTTACTTTGGAATAATTTACTGAGCTTATTAATCATGTACTTTTCCACACGTAATTCAACAAGCGAATATTTGTTAAGCACCTAATGTTTGTTTGTAAGACTGTGTTGGGCACTGTGTCCTCTCTTCCTTTCATCCTTTCTTAACATCACCCCTGTGGAGGGAGACCGTCTTTACTAATTGGCTCAAGTGACAGCACAGTGAATGGGTGTAGCCAGGGTCTCTGAGTCCATCCTGAGAGGGGAAAGTCAGGCCAGTCAGGCTGAGGCCAGAGGTTCAATCACTTTGGTTGACAAAGGCTACTTTAGTACTTCTCAGTCCATGACAGCTTTCTGAGCCACACCTAAATTTCTAGAGATAATTGCACTGCTGATGACCAGGAGGCCCCTGCTCCGAAGCTAGAGTGACTCTTCTTGATCCAGGTATCTGACTCTGCCACATGGAAGCGGCAGTTTGTAAGGAAATAGAGGAAGAGCTTGCTTTGACCCCAGTGTGCTTGAATGGGTGGGAGGCAGGGTCAAGTGTGAACTCTTGGAGAATCATGCTCTGGCTCCACACTAACTATATTACTTATTTTCTCAGCTATAAAGCTATAAGGATGGTATTACACATGTTAGTATTTGAGGAAGATTTGTTTGCATAATTAATTTGTTAATGACATCAATATGTGTGACAGTTTTGCCTACATCCAGATGGAAGTTTCAGTTATAAAGTTAAAGAAATAAAAACATTTTGATTTGCAGAGGTGGTGAAATTATAAGCAAATTTTTCTTTTCTTATAATATCGTTATAATGTTTCTTTTATGTAATGAATGATAACAGTAAAAACAAACCAAAGCACTTTCCCCCCAAAACAGAATGATCTTCATTGTATGTATATTCAGACAAAAGAAAAGAAACACTAAACTGACATTTAATACAAATTACATGCAGGCATTTCTTAACTAAATTTTAATTTTATTTAACTTGAAAATTTAACCAGGGAATTCAGTCAAATTTGAATGTGACATTTGCTTATTTGCATGTGTTGGAAACAAAAATAACCTTCCATTTATAAATATGAAACTGAATTTTGGTTAAGTTTTAGAACTCATCATTCTGACGGCTTTAGAAGCTGACATTTACTGATGAAAATATTTCCTCACATTTATTTAACATACGTCCTCCAGCTATTGGAAGATTGTTGTTGTTATAACAAAAGGTGGCTTCTGAGTTGATGGATGAATGTTTTAATCCCCGTCTGGTCTAAACCTGGCCACTAACATACCAGAATGTGCTTGGTTTGTTTCTTTGTGAAGGAATATTCTTACACCCAAGAACGTCAGCATCTTTGTTTATTTCTAATAAACCAATATTTATTGAGATTTACTATGGGCAAGGCACTGCATGCCAGAATCTATATACAGGGAGTAACCAGCCAAGCAAAGGGTTGCTTGGAATTAGGAACTCATTTTCTTACAAAAATAATACTATATGCAGTGGTCAGTTCCCAGGATAGTCCAAAAAAGGAAATTTAACTAGGTACATAGCTGAGACATATATTGCTGCAAATTCCTGTTCACTGGGAGCAGAGGCTCTTAGTGGAGGTGAGTAGGGAAAGCAGAGACAGGGAAGACGGAGAGAGGAGATGAGAAAGGGAGGAGGGATGAAGGAGATGGAGGAGGAAGAGGAAAGGGAAGGAAGAGGAGGCAGGAGAGGAAAGAGAAGTACAAAAAGAAAATCAGTGAGGAGGTGAAGAATGAAAAAGTGTGCCATTGTGCCTTTTCTACCACAGGACTGCGCTCTCCGGCATTTCCCTGGCAGCTTCCTCTGTATTTCTGCACCCTTTCCATATCCTCATGTCCCGTCCCAGACTCCCCAGTGCTTCCAGGTTGCTCTAAGATTCCCAAGGAGGTACTGTACCCAGCTACCCTCACCTGAAGGAGGCGCTTTATGCCCCCAAATTACCAATTTACTGAATGATCTTGAATTCACTGTTGATCTCACTTAGGTGTTAAGAGGAAAGCCATCTGATCAAACTATCTGTAAGATAGGAATGACTAATAACCTTGTATCTGTTAAGAGTTATTTGAATTGCTAAAGTAGAAGCAGAGGAATCTCTAATTGGTAGAACTGTGATCACCATAAAAACGGAAAGTGGGATGTTCTGACCTTTTGGAATTAGGGATTGAGATCTTTGATCAGAGCAAAACCCTATAGACCTACTGGGCATATACCCTGAGAAAATCATAATTCAAGAAGAGTCATATACCACAATGTTCATTGCAGCTCTATTTACAATAGCCAGGACATGGAAGCAACCTAAGTGTCCATCGACAGATGAATGGATAAAGAAGATGTGGCACATATATACAATGGAATATTACTCAGCCATAAAAAGAAACGAAATTGAGTTCTTTGTAGTAAGGTGGATGGACCTAGAGTCTGTCATACAGAGTGAAGTAAGTCAGAAAGAGAAAAAAAATACCGTATGCTAACTCATATATACGGAATCTAAAAAAAAAAAAAAGGTTCTGAAGAACCTAGGGGTGGTGCAAGAATAAAGACGCAGACGTAGAGAATGGACTTGAGGACATGGGGAGGGGGAAGGGTGAGCTGGGATGAAGTGAGAGAGTGGCATGGACATATATACACTACCAAATGTAAAATAGATAGCTAGTGGGAAGCAGCCACATAGCACTGGGAGATCAGCTTGGTGCTTTGTGACCACCTAGAGGGGTGGGATAGGGAGGGTGGGAGGGAGATGCAAGAGGGAAGAGATATGGGGATATATGTATATGTATAGCTGTTTCACTTTGTTATACAGCAGAAACTAACACACCATTGTAAAGCAATTATACTCTAATAAAGATGTTAAAAAATAAACACCCCAAAACCCAAAAAACAACCATATAGACAAGCTAGTCTTGCCTGGGACACTTCTTGGAATCTGCCTTGGTCACTCTTCAGTTTCTTCTCTTTTTTCCATTTCTGAACCACAGATTCTCTAAAAACTTTATGGCAGAAGTGGTCACCTGTATACATTTATTTTCATAAGTTGGCTGTTAATGAGTTTGTAACAACCTGTACATGTGCTCTACATTATTGGCTCCAAGTTGAAGATGAGGAAATTGAGGCACTTACGGACTAAAGCCATATCCTTTTTAGCACAAGGAGTATATGATTTTTTTCTTTGCTTTGTTTTTCCTTTTTTTGAATTCTTGAATTTTATTTATTTTTGTATACAGCAGGTTATTAGTCATCAATTTTATACACATAAGTGTATACATGTCAATCCCAATCTCCGAATTCATCACACCACCACCACCACCACCCCGCCGCTTTCCCCCCTTGGTGTCCATACGTTTGTTCTCTACATCTGTGTCTCAATTTCTGCCCTGCAAACCGGTTCATCTGTACCATTTGTCTAGGTTCCCCATATATGCGTTAATATACGATATTTGTTTTTCTCTTTCTGACTACTTCACTCTGTATGACACTCTCTAGATCCATCCACATCTCAACAAATGACCCAATTTCATTGCTTTTTATGGCTGAGTAATATTCCATTGTATATATGTACCACATCTTCTTTATCCATTCGTCTGTCAATGGGCATTTAGGTTGCTTCCATGACCTGGCTATTGTAAATAGTGCTGCAGTGAACATTGGGGTGCATGTGTCTTTTTGAATTATGGTTTTCTCTGTGTATATGCCCAGTAGTGGGATTGCTGGATCATAAGGTAATTCTATTTTTAGTTTTTTAAGGAACCTCCATACTGTTCCCCATAGTGGCTGTATCAATTTACATTCCCACCAACAGTGCAAGAGTGTTCCCTTTTCTCCACACCCTCTCCAGCATTTGTTGTTTGTAGATTTTCTGATGATGCCCATTCTAACTGGTGTGAAGTGATACCTCATTGTAGTTTTGATTTGCATTTCTCTAATAATTAGTGATGCTGAGCAGCTATTCATGTGCTTCTTGGCCATCTGTATGTCTTCTTCGGAAAAATGTCTGTTTAGGTCTTCTGCCCATTTTTGGATTGGGTTGTTTGTTTTTTTTAATATTGAGCTGCATGAGGTGTTTATATATTTTGGAGATTAATCCTTTGTCCATTGATTCATTTGCAAATATTCTCTCCCATACTGAGGGTTGTGTTTTCGTCTTGTTTAAGGTTTCCTTTGCTGTGCAAAAGCTTTGAAGTTTCATTAGGTGCCATTTGTTTATTTTTGTTTTTATTTCCATTACTCTGGAGGTGGATCAAAAAAGATCTTGCTGTGATTTATGTCAAAGAGTGTTCTTCCTCTGTTTTCCTCTAAGAGTTTTATAGTGTCTAGTCTTACATTTAGGTCTCTAATCCATTTTGAGTTTATTTCTGAGTATGGTGATAGGGAGTGTTCTAATTTCATTCTTTTACATGTAGCTGTCCAGTTTTCCCAGCACCACTTATTGAAGAGACTGTCTTTTCTCCATTGTATATCCTTGCCTCCTTTGTCATAGATTAGTTAACCATAGGTGCGTGGGTTTATCTCTGGGCTTTCTATCCTGTTCCATTGATCTGTATTTCTGTTTTGTGCCAGTACCATATTGTCTTGATTACTGTAGCTTTGTAGTATAGTCTGAAGTCAGGGAGTCTAATTCCTAGAGCTCCATTTTTTTCCCTGAAGACTGCTTTGGCTATTCGGGGTCTTTTGTGTCTCTGTACAAATTTTAAGATTTTTTGTTCTAATTCTGTAAAAAATGCCATTGGTAATTTGATAGGGATCCCATTGAATCTGTAGATTGCTTTGGGTAGTATAGAAATTATCACAACACTGATTCTTCCAATCCAAGAACATGGTATATCTCCCCATCTGTTGGTATCATCTTTAATTTCTTTCATCAGTGTCTTATAGTTTTCCACATACAGGTCTTTTGTCTCCCTAGGTAGGTTTATTCCTAGGTATTTTATTCTTTTTGTTGCAGTGGTAAATGGGAGGGTTACCTTAATTTCTCTTTCAGATCTTTCATCATTAGTGTATAGTAATGCAAGAGATTTCTGTGCATGAATTTTGTTTCCTGCAACTTTACTAAATTCATTGATTAGCTCTAGTAGTTTTCTGGTGGCATCCTTAGGATTCTCTGTGTATAGTATCATGCCATCTGCAAACAGTGACCGTTTTACTTCTTCTTTTCCAATTTGTATTCCTTTTATTTCTTTTTTTTCCCTGATTGCCGTGGCTAGGACTTCCAAAACTATGTTGAATAATAGTGGCGAGAGTGGACATCTTTGTCTCGTTCCTGGTCTTAGAGGAAATGCTTTCAGTTTTTCACCATTGAGAATGATGTTTGTTGTGGGTTTGTCGTATATGGCCTTTATTATGTTGAGGTAGGTTCCCTGTATGCCCACTTTCTGGAGAGTTTTTATCATAAATGGGTGTTGAATTTTGTCAAAAGCTTTTTCTGCATCTATTGAGATGATCATATGGTTTTTCTTCTTCAATTTGTTAATATGGTGTATCACATTGATTGATTTGCGTATATTGAAGAATCCTTGCATCCCTGGGATAAATCCCACTTGGTCGTGGTGTATGATCCTTTTAATGTGTTGTTGGATTCTGTTTGCTAGCATTTTGTTGAGGATTTTTGCACCTATATTCATCAGTGATATTGATCTGTAATTTTCTTTTTTTGTAGTACCTTTGTCTGGTTTTGGTATCAGGGTGATGGTGGCCTCACAGAATGAGTTTGGGAGTGTTCCTTCCTCTGCAATTTTTTGGAAGAGTTTGAGAAGGATGGGTGTTAGCTCTTCTCTAAATGTTTGATAGAATTCACCTGTGAAGCGATCTGGTCCTGGACTTTTGTTTGTTGGAAGATTTTTAATCACAGTTTCAATTTCATTACTTGTGATTGGTCTGTTCATATTTTCTATTTCTTCCTGGTTCAGTCTTGGAAGGTTATACCTTTCTAAGAATTTGTCCATTTCTTGCAGGTCTTCCATTTTATTGGCATATAGTTGCTTGTAGTAGTCTCTTAGGATGCTTTGTATTTCTGCGGTGTCTGTTGTAAATGCTCCTTTTTCATTTCTAATTTTATTGATTTGAATCCTCTCCCTCTTTTTCTTGATGAGGCTGGCTAATGGTTTAACAATTTTGTTTATCTTCTCAAAGAACCAGCTTTTAGTTTTATTGATCTTTGCTATTGTTTTCTTTGTTTCTATTTCATTTATTTCTTCTCTGATTTTTATGATTTCTTTCCTTCTGCTAACTTTGGGTTTTGTTTGTTCTTCTTTCTCTAGTTCCTTTAGCTGTAAGGTTAGATTGTTTATTTGAGATTTTTCTTGTTTCTTGAGGTAGGCTTGTATAGCTATAAACTTCCCTCTTAGAACTGCTTTTGCTGCATCCCATAGGTTTTGGATCATCGTGTTTTCATTGTCATTTGTCTCTAGGTATTTTTTGATTTCCTCTTTGATTTCTTCAGTGATCTCTTGGTTATTTAGTAACGTATTGTTTAGCCTCCATGTGTTTGTGTTTTTTACGTTTTTTTCCTTGTAATTCATTTCTAATCTCATAGCGTTGTGCTCACAGAAGATGCTTGATATGATTTCAATTTTCTTAAATTTACTGAGGCTTGATTTGTGACCCAAGATGTGATCTACCCTGGAGAATGTTCCATGCGCACTTGAGAAGAAAGTGTAATCTGCTGTTTTTGGATGGAATGTCCTATAAATATCAATTAAATCTATCTGGTGTATTGGGTCATTTAAAGCTTCTGTTTCCTTATTTATTTTCATTTTGGATGATCTGTCCATTGGTGTAAGTGAAGTGTTAAAGTCCCCCACTATTACTGTGTTACTGTCGAAGTGTTAAAATCCCCCACTATTACTGTGCTACTGTCAATTTCCTCTTTTATAGCTTTTAGCAGTTGCCTTATGTATTGAGGTGCTCCTATGTTGGGTGCATATATATTTATAATTGTTATTTCTTCTTGGATTGATCCCTTGATCATTATGTAGTGTCCTTCCTTGTCTCTTGTAACATTCTTTATTTTAAAGTCTATTTTATCTGATATGAATATTGCTACTCCAGCTTTCTTTGGATTTTCATTTGCATGGAATATCTTTTTCCATCCCCTCACTTTCAGTCTGAATGTGTCCCTAGGTCTGAAGTGGGTCTCTTGTAGACAGCATATATATGGGTCTTGTTTTTGTATCCATAGAGCAAGCCTGTGTCTTTTGGTTGGAGCATTTAATCCATTCACGTTTAAGGTAATTATTGATATGTATGTTCCTATGACCATTTTCTTAATTGTTTTGGGTTTGTTTTTGTAGGTCCTTTTCTTCTCTTGTGTTTCCCACTTAGAGACGTTCCTTTAGCATTTGTTGTAGAGCTGGTTTGGTGGTGCTGATTTCTCTTAGCTTTTGCTTGTCTGTAAAGCTTTTGATTTCTCCGTCGAATCTGGATGAGATCCTTGCCGGGTAGAGTAATCTTGTAGGTTTTTCCCTTTCATCACTTTAACTATATCATGCCCCTCCCTTCTGGCTTGTAGAGTTTCTGCGAGAAATCAGCTGTTAACCTTATGGGAGTTCTCTTGTATATATTTGTCGTTTTTCCCTTGCTGCTTTCAGTAATTTTTCTTTGTGTTTAATTTTTTGCCAGTTTGATTACTATGTGACTCAGCATGTTTCTCCTTGGGTTTATCCTGTATGGGACTCTCTGCACTTTCTGGACTTGGGTGGCTATTTCCTTTCCCATGTTAGGGGAGTTTTTGACTATAATCTCTTCAAATATTTTCTCAGGTTCTTTCTCTCTCTCTTCTCCTTCTGGGACACCTATAATGCAAATGTTGTTGCGTTTAATGTTGTCCCAGAGGTCTCTTAGGCTGTCTTCATTTCTTTTCATTCTTTTTTCTTTAGTCTGTTCCGCAGCAGTGAATTCCACCATTCTGTCTTCCAGGTCACTTATTCGTTCTTCTGCCTCAGTTATTCTGCTATTGATTCCTTCTAGTGTAGTCTTCTTTTCAGTTATTGTATTGTTCCTCTCTGTTTGTTTGTTCTTTATTTCTTCTAGGTCTTTGTTAAACATTTCTTGCATCTTCTCGATCTTTGCCTCCATTGTTTTTCCGAAGTCCTGGATCATCTTCACTATCATTATTCTGAATTCTTTTTGTGGAAGGTTGCCTATCTCCACTTCATTTAGTTGTTTTCCTGGGGTTTTACCTTGTTCCTTCATCTGGTACATAGCCCTCTGCGTTTTCATGCTGTCTATCTTTCTGTGAATGTGGTTTTTGTTCCACCGGCTGCAGGATTGTAGTTCTTCTTGCTTTTGCCGTCTGCCCTCTGGTGGATGAGGCTATCTAAGAGGCTTGTGCAAGTTTCCTGATGGGAGGGACTGGTGGTGGGTAGAGCTGGCTGTTGCTCTGGTGGGCAGAGCTCAGTAAAACTTTAATCCACTTGTCTGCTGATGGTTGGGGCTGGGTTCCCTCCCTGTTGGTTGTTTGGCCTGAGGCAACAGTGGAGCCTACCCGGGCTCTTTGGTGGGGCTAATGGCAGACTCTGGGAGGGCTCACGCCAAGGAGTACTTCCCAGAACTTCTGCTGCCAGTGTCCTTGTCCTCATGGTGAGACACAGCCACCCCCCACCTCTGCAGGAGACCCTCCAACACTAGCAGGTAGGTCTGGTTCAGTCTCGTATGGGGTCACTGCTCCTTCCCCTGGGTCCCGATGTGCTCACTACTTTGTGTGTGCCCTCCAAGAGTGGAGTCTCTGTTTCCCCGAGTCCTGTCAGAGTCCTGCGATCAAATCCTGCTAGCCTTCAAAATCTGATTCTCTAGGAATTCCTCCTCCCGTTGCCAGACCCCCAGGTTGGGAAGCCTGACGTGGGGCTCAGTACCTTCACTCCAGTGGGTGGACTTCTGTGGTATAAGTGTTCTCCAGTTTGTGGGTCACCCACCCAGCAGTTATGGGATTTGATTTTATTGTGAATGCCCCCCTCCTACCGTCTCATTGTGGCTTATCCTTTGTCTTTGTTTGTGGGGTGTCTTTTTTGGTGAGTTACAGTGTCTTCCTGTCGAAGACTGTTCAGCAGTTAGCTGTGATTCTGGTGTTCTTGTAAGAGGGAGTGAGAGCACGTCCTTCTCCTCCTCCATCTTCGTTCTTAATTCCGAGTATATAATTTTTATAGTATAAGCCTGCACTGTCCACTATGGCAGCCACTCACCAGATGTGGCTATTGAATACTTGATATGGGGTTAGTGCAAGTGAGGAACTGATTTTTAAATTTTATATACTCTCACTAATTTAAATTTTAAAACCGATATGCAGTTTAATTATTGGAAAACTTTTAAGTATGTTTGGAACAACTTGGGTATGTGAATCTACTTTTTAAGGTGTAAGTTTATAAAATCTAAATATAGATCAAGTATAGCCAATGAAAATTTAGTGTTTGAAGGCCAGGCACTCTCTGTCCCCACTGTGGACCACTCTGAAAGGGCATTTCAGCTTCTAAGCTTCCCAACGGGGTCGCTGAAACCTTCGCTGATGCTGAATCACAGTCTGTGTGCTCCTTGGACCCATTCCTGCATTTGTCTTCCCTTCCAAAAGTGTTTATTCCAAGAGTTTTCCTAAGTAACCGTCTGTCCACCAATACCCACCTCACAATCTGCTTCCTGGAACCACAACCTGCTAGGATATATTTATTTTTAAATAGTATAATAAACACCTGGGACCTCTGGGACCTCAAGCATCTGTGGTCTTAAATCTCTGCCTTTTCTGTTCAGCCAGTCAGCAACCTCATGAGTGTTCACTATGTGTATGACCCTTAACTGAGGACTGTGAGTAGGTCCGAAGGAAAGGATGGTCAGGGTGTGCTTGGACCAGAGGAACTGCAGGGTCTTTCCCTGAGCCTCCACACGTGTATTTGTATCTGTAAAGGGGAATCTTGCCCCTAATGCTCAGGGATGGGACTTGCAACTGAAAAGTGGTAGAACTCATTCTCTGGGTATCTGCAGCTGTGGTAGGAGGGAGTGAAAGATGTTAAGCAAGTGTCGAGAACTGAACATCAATCAAACGGCTCAATGCTCTGGCATCAAACAGAAGTAGGCTGGAACAGCAGCTTCACTTGGGCTCTCCCTGAAGGACACTGAGGAAGAGAAATCCTCCTAGTAGTCAGAGTTTTGAACAGTGCATCTTACTGCCCATTTGCATGGGAAGAGAGTGACGTGAGGAAAGAATGTACACTGACTCATGGGCTGCACAGAGTGGTTGGGATCTGAAAGGAGCAGCACTGGAGGACAGGAGAGTGGAAGGGTTGGAGGAGAGTCATGTGTATTGGGTTTTTCCAAACGAACCAAGTGTGAGAATAGCTGTGTTCCATGAGGCTGCTCACCAAAGACTCGTTGCAGCAAGGGATGGGGTGGTTCTTAATAATTAGATGAACAGAAGCACTTTCATTTACAAAGGCTGATCTACTGACGGACACTTCTCAGTGTGCACTTTGGCTGTACAACTCTGGCACTCCAAAATGGTGCTCAGAGAGGGTCAGCCGGGCACCATGGGGAAGGTAGATTGCTTTAGATTCTTTCTATCATATAGAAGGCAGTGATTTGTCCTCATTGTGATAGATTCTTTAGATTTATTTTTATTACCTACAATATGTCTATTACCATTACTAGTTGAAAAGAATTAAAGTCCACATGACCCTGTGACCAGTGCAGAAATGAAGACTGTAATTTTCATTATATATATGTATTTAAATTGTTTTTTCATTTCTCTCTCTTTATCTCACTGTTCTGTGTAGGGTATTTAGCCCAAAAGTTGTATAAATCAATAGGGGATTATGGTAGAGCTAGAGGAAAAATATGCATCACCTAGGAAGTCTTGCATTGTTCCTGGATGCACCAACTCATGGGACTTTGGCTTTATTAAGGGGATGAGTGTGAAGATATTTGCATATGTTAGTTATGAACATTTTAATGTTTGTTTTAGAATTTTAACTATGGAGAGAGGTATATATAAAGATGGTGAAGAGTCAGAGGGGCAAACTATAGCAGACATTTATTATTTTGGTGTTGACTGCATGGTGTCTGAACCTCTTGTGAAGCTTGAAGAATCTACCTTTGGGTGAGTCTTGGTGGGAGGCAGGGTTCCAGCTTCCATGCAGAAGGCCAGATAGTTTTTCTCTCTGACTTCTAAAAACTGGGAAATTGGCATTTGCCTAAGCTTAGCCAATCAGATGCTCCCATCTGGGACGTTGAATCTGAGTGAATGGTGCAAAATTTATTTTGCTGGTGGGGGAAGTGCTCAGAGTTCAATGCTACTGGTAGTGGTGGTGATCTTGGAAGTGGTTCACTTCCTTGGAAGGACCCAGCAATAGTGGCAGCTCTGTTGGAATCAGGCTGTTTCTGTGGTATGACCTTGACTGTGTTCTTGCTTTTTGGCCTCCCTTTGTTTCTGCCTATTTTCTGAGCCTCTTTCTACAGTTATTCCACTAATAGGTAGTTACTCAACAACCCTCCAGTGCATTTCTATTCTATGTTAATCATTTTTGTTGTTGTGGCAACCAAGAACCTCTTTTCTTTTCTCTGGATGCATTTAGAATTTTCCTGTTGCCCTTTTTGTTCCAAAATGTCACAATGATGTGATTTAACAGAGGACTTTTAAAAATGGACTGTTCTGAACATTGTGAGATCTTTCAATCTAATACTTGTATCCTTCTTCAGCTTTGGGAAATTCTCTTGTTATTTTACTAATAATCTCCATCCTTTAATTTCTTCTCTTCTCTCTTTCTGGGAATCCTATTAGTTGAATTGCTCCTATGTACGTCTTCTCTTTCTTCCTCCCTCTTTTTTTTTTTTGCCTCTTTGTCTTAATATTCTACATTCTGAGATATTTTTAAGAATTTAATCTTTCAACTCATTAACTTTAACAAAATTTTAGTGGTCATATTATTCTTTTCTAAGACTTTTTTTTCCTCCGATGGTCTCTTTTCTACATTTATATTTTGTGGATGCAACATCTTTTCATCTATCTCTGGAAATATTAATTAGAGGTTTTTCCCACTTTGATTTTCTTCTATTCTTTATTTTTCCTCCAAGGTCATTTTATTTTTTATTAATCTTAGTCTTTCTATTTCACATTTTAGGCTTTACTCAACAGTCTTGTGATCTTGGCTGTTTAAGAATGAGACCATAGTAGGGCTGCCCAGGAGCTCTGTGTTGGTGGGTGAGCTTGTTGACTGTGGTGGGCTGGGCTTCAGTGAGTGGGAAGGCAGCCACTCGTTCCTCTGAAGGGTCTCTGCATGTCAGAGTGAGATGGTTTACTGTGGCACGCCACAATCCCACACTGGATGCCCTCATTCTTCCCAGGAAGTCCATTCACATTTCTTGTAGAGGCACAATTTCCTCTTTAATTTTAGGCTTTTTTTTCTCCCAGGCTTGGATGTAAATACCTGGATGCCAGATGTTTTGCAAGCAGGGACGTTAGAGGGAAATGTCAAGGGTGTTATTCTATATACAGACTTTCAATTAGTGATCCTGTTTCTACCGTCATTTTTCACTCCTGCCCTCCATTGTCTTTATCTTCTCAGCAGCCTCTTCTGCTCAGCTCCTATTTAACACTCCTCCACCTGCTTTGCATGTTATAGGAAGATTTTAAGATCGTAAGTGTCTTGATAGGTGTCTCTTGGCTTCTTTGTAGAGAGAGGAGATAAACAAATCTGTGGACTGAATCTGTCACTTTGAACTAGCAGCCCTTGGTCCTTTGGGTTTTTTTTTTTTTTAATTATTTATTTATTTATTTATTTTTGGCTGTGTTGGGTCTTCGTTTCTGTGCGATGGCTTTCTCTAGTTGTGGCAAGTGGGGGCCACTCTTCATCGTGGTGCGCGGGCCTTTCACTATCATGGCCTCTCTTGTTGCGGAGCACAGGCTCCAGACGCGCAGGCTCAGTAGTTGTGGCTCACGGGCCTAGTTGCTCCGCAGCATGTGGGATCTTCCCAGACCAGGGCTTGAACCCGGGTCCCCTGCATTGGCAGGCAGATTCTCAACCACTGCGCCACCAGGGAAGCCCGGTCCTTTGGGTTTTAAATGGCTCTTTAATGTGCTCAAAGTTTAGAGGCAGCCATGACACACGACAGTGTACCTTAGTCTGGTGAAATGCCCCATAGTCTATAGTGCACTTTCTCATTTGATCCTCACAACTCTGGGATCACTGGAGGCAATGGAACTGGAAAAGTCACCTGGAAGGCTTCGCTACGTAGGGAGCACTTGATCAGAATGACAAGAAGACACCTCTGCTACTGGTCAGAAAGCTAATGGAGAGATATTCCAGGCTGGGTTAAGTCTCAGATTAGGGCTTGGAAGTAGAAACAGGTAAGTAGGGTTATAGGAACAGCAATGTCCACTCAGTTGTTGCTGAGTCTGAGTTGGTAGTAGGGGTAGATGAGAGATGAGCTAAGTGGGAAGCCAGTGGTGGAATTTAAAGAGTCTATAAGGTGATGTAAGCGATCAGTTCTGTAAGAAATTTGAGCAAAAGTCCTGTAATGAGGGTAAGTTTGAAGCCAGAAAATAACACCGTCAGCAGTGTCACCAGCACACACAAAGGACAATGATAGATTGCAGAGGGCCCCTCTCACATTTCCGGGCTAATGGAAGCAACAGTCACGTGGATGAATGAGAGCCACAGCTTGCCCATTAGTTTCAACTTCCTTCCCCAAAGGCTTTCCACCGGAACTTGCAAAATATGCATTTCTCCTCTTTGTCCTTCCCTTCCCAGCCTGCTAGAAGAGACTGAGAGGACTGAGGAGGCAACTCCCCAGAGACCCCTAAGTTGGCTGGTTGGAGACCAGGCTTTTGTGCACACTGCCTCTTCTGATCTAAGTTTTAGATGGGGTGCAGGCGGGGTGCAGGCATTGGGCCCACCATTTCGACATCCCTAGGGCAGTGATATCTGTCCCATCCTCCCACCTCCTCTCCAGCACAGGTGACTCACCCGGCAACAGTCAACTAGGCTCCTGGGGAGCACGCTGGACCTGCTGGTCCACAGCTGTGCTGAGAAACTCTTTCTCATGGGCCCCCAAGGCAGGCCTTGTGGGCAGACATGGGTTTTGCCCTGCTGAGCAGAGGAATTCTATCTGTTCCATAACGTTTGCACAGTTGCTTGCTTTTTTCCCAGTTTTATTGAGACATAATTGACATACAGCACTGTATAAGTTTAGGGTAGACCACAGTTGCTTTTCTTTATCTCTTCTAGCTCCTGCTTTGAGAAAATTTTCTGGAAAAGGTGCTCTGTTTTTTTTTTTTTTCTCCTTCCTGATTCCTGGCAACAGCCAACACCATTCAAAGCCTGTCTATCGGAATTTGCTAAGCATATTCCTAACAACCTCACTTGTGGGTGAGTTTGCAGCTTTACCAGTGCTCAACCTCCGTCTCTGTCTCTATCTCTCTCTCCACCAAACATTTGCTCGACTGTTCCAGACTCTTAATAACCCTCTGGTTTTAGGAGAGCAGCCTCAGTCACACTCATCCTGTGACCAGTAACAGGGCATGATGTCTCGTCCCCAGCAAAAAGCACAAAGAGGTTCCAAAGCCTCTTGGTTCCCTAAATAAAAATACCCTGTATCTGCTTTCTTCTGACCAGAAGAAGCCACTTCTACCCAGAGGCCCCTCTTCTATCAGGGAAAGCCCCAAAGCAGGTACACAGTCATTCATTTATGAAAATGAAAGATTCATGAGGGACTCCGCTGGGCTGCCAGCAGAGTTTAGGCAGGTTCTGATCTTACTTTAATTTAATTAAGCTGTGTTTATTTAATCAGCCCAGAGATATGCGTCCTCAGGCAGGAATGTGCTGCCTGCCTCTGAGCTGTGTTTCTGTCTGTGGGAGGAGGAGGGCTGTGACCTTCCCAGCATTTTTGAAAGGTTTGGGGCCCAAAAGGCAGGCTGATTGGTGTCCTGGGTTCAGATCAGGCACCGCGGGGATGCATTCAGCAGCTGTGTGTGTGTGTGTGTGTGTGTGTGTGTGTGTGTGAGTGAGAGAGAGAGAGGGAGAATGTGTGTGTGTGCACACACACATGCATCAGCACTCAGAGCCCATACTGCTCGGTGCTCTAGGAGCTCAGGAGCTGGTCTGTGGCAGGAGTGGCAGGGAAGGCAGACCTGCAAGCAGTCTGTGTTTTCAGCCACTACAGGAGGAAAGCACTAGACAAACAAGGCCACGCTCTGGCTTAAGGGCAGTGTTGCTCAGAGCACGCACCACAAATCTCTTCTGGGTGCAGGGGAGGCATGCTGACTCCCAGGCTCCACACTGAGACTTGCTGCTCACATGAAAGTTTAGGAACCCTGTGTTCTCGGGTGTCCTTAACCTCAGCAGCATGTACATTTTAAGGATGGAGGTGGGGTGGGCAGAGGACAATGGTTGACACTCATTCAGAAGGACCCATTACGGTGGGTTTCAGGTACAGTGGGAAGACATTTGGAAACAGAAGCATTTTCTAGAGCCTCCTAAATCACTCCACTTAGGGGACAGTGTCTCTCTTCTATGTGTAAGGGCAGAACTGAGAACAGTTGTCTGAACCATGATGGTTGGAGTGGATGTCTGGGTGGATGGTATAAATCCCATCTGAGTCCAAAGGCATGAGAACCAGGAGCACCAATGTCTGAGGACAGGAGAAGATAGATAGATGTTGGCATTAGCAGACAGCAAATCCACCTCCCGCCCCCACCTTTTTGTTCCATTCTGGTCTTCAGTGGGTAATAAATCTCTCTCTCTTCCTCTCTAGATATATATCTGTAACATTATATCCTATTGGTTCTGTTTCTCTGGAGCACCCCGACTAACAGAGTGTCCCCAGCCCGAACTCCTCTGGGGTCTGAGATGGACAGTGGCAGTGGAAGGCGTCACCCAGGATTCATCTATTGATCAGGGAGGTTTCTTCTTCTTCTTGCCTCATTTTGCTGGATAATTGACATTGATAGAGAGGAGTAGCAGAGGGAGAGTGTGCTGGAACCTGTTTTTATTTTTCACAAAAACCGCACTGTCCCACACTTGTTCAACACTTTCACTTATATTAGCTCTATAATTCCTCCCCCAAACATTGTGAAACAGGTGTAACGAGCCCCACTTTATAGATGAGGACACTGAAGGTCAGATCGCCTTGGGGATCAGCCTACAACAGAACCTGAACACAGTCTAACTCAGTACATTTTCCTCTAGACCTATGCCACCCAGTGTGCTGGTCACTAGTCACATGTGGCTATTAAGGACTTGAGGTGTGGTTAGTCTGAACTGAGGTGTGCTGTAAAAGACAACAATTTAGCATAAAAACATGTAAAATATTTTGTTAATTTTTGTACTGCTTTTTAGTAATTTTTATACATGTTGAAATGATATTATGAGCATGTTAACTTAAGTATATTATTGAATTATTCTCACCAGTTTCTTTTTACTTTTTAAATGTGATGTGGATACTATAACATTTGAAGTTACACATGTGGCTTGTGTTTGTGGTCTGCATGTTTTCATTGGACAGCATTGCTCTAGGTCGATGTGTTTTCAGACTCACAGCCTCAAATCACCCCAAGATCCCTAGGAGGTGAGAGAAAAATCCAACCAATTGCATAGTAGCTACCCCCCTGTTTTCCATGTTTTGATATTTCATCATGAAAAGGAAGAGCATGATGGTGGTAACCCAGGGAGGGACCAGATGGTCTCTGATATCCCACATGACTTTCTTTGAACTGTGATCTTGTGTCAAAATGTCTTTCCAAACTTACTTGGGTCTGCAAAGAACTGAGGAAACGTTCAGATCCCTGAGCCAGAAAGCTTCCTCTTCCACATTAAGGTCAGATGAGTGTGTGGAAGAGATGGGGGCACCCCCAGTACTGAAAAGTCTTTTATAACAGGAATAGACAAGCTAAAAGGGAGGGCCAGAAAAGAAGGGGGAAAGCCAAAACCTGGGCAGAAAGAATCTCAGTCAGCCAATGAAAGCAAATGATTCATTTCTACTTTCACTTATTCATTCATGTAGCAAATATTGCTTATTGTCTAATGTGTCCTTATTATCCACCAGGAACTGTTCCATGTTCTAGGGATAAAGTGATGATCAAGGATAAATGTTTCTGTCCTCTTTAGAATTTATTTTCTAGGGGCAGTAGAGAACAATATACAATACATGAATAAATTTGATGATTTCAGATTCTGTTAGCCAGAGTATAGGTTGGCTGCTATAACAGAAAGAACCAATTAACAGTGGTTTAAGCAAGAGAGAATTGCATTTCTTTCTCATGTAACAATCTGGTGGTGAACAGTCTAGGGCAGTTAGCAGCTCCGTGGTGTCAGGGACTCAGGTTCCTTCTGTCTTGCTGATTTGCCATCACTAGATGTGGTCATCCACAAGGTTGGAGATGGCTCACCACCTCCTCTAGATTAATTTCAAGCAAGTGGGAAGGGGAAGAGAAAGTGAGGACACTCCCCTTCCTTCTAAGGATATGACCTGGAGGTAGCACACATCACTTAATTCACATCCCATTGGTCAATACTTAGTCATATGACCACACCCAGAAACAAGAGCATCTGGGAAGTGTAGTCTTTATACTGAACAACTTGTACCCAGCTAAAAAAAAATTTTTTTTATTGAAGGAACAAGAGAACAGATATTGAGGGACAACTAACAGTCTCAGCACAATCATCACTAGCACAACTACTATACTCACAATGTTCATAATAGAATTGCATTACTAGAAAGACCAGGCTCTGACAATTCTTTTTTTTTTAATAATACTACTTTAAAATTTATTTATTTATTTATTTATGGCTGTGTTGGGTCTTCGCTTCTGTGCGAGGGCTTTCTCTAGTTGTGGCAAGCGGGGGCCACTCTTCATCGCGGTGCATGGACCTCCCACTATCGCGACCTCTCTTGTTGCAGAGCACAGGCTCCAGACGCGGAGGCTCAGTAATTATGGCTCACGGGCCCAGTTGCTCCATGGCATGTGGGATCTCCCCAGACCAGGGCTCGAACCCGTGTCCCCTGCATTAGCAGGCAGATTCTCAACCACTGCGCCACCAGGGAAGCCCGACAATCCTTATATAAATCAAACAGAATGTACTTACCTAGTGATAGAGAAGGAAGTCAGCAGTGTCAGGACTCATAGCAGAGAGATTGGCATCATTTTCCAGGACATACAGCAGTGAATGTTTCCAGAACAGAAAATTCTCTAAGAGGATACCCAGTTGCAGATATAATATCTGGGAAAGTAGGGGTCACATTACATTTTCAGGAAGCCTGATCAATCCCTTCTAGACCCAAGGACCTATCCTGCATAAGCAAAATGGGGTAACAGGATGGAAGAAAGTTGGGGTGGGAGGTGTCTGGGTCCTTATTAGCAAGTGTGTACAAAGAAGTTGTTTCTAGGGGACAAATATTTAAACAGAGACCCGAAGGGCTGAAAAGAGTTCCTCATAGAATGTGTTCCAGGCATGGGGAACAGAAGATGCAAAGGCCTTGAAATAAGATTAACCTTGATGTATACCAGAAACAAAGTGATCCAGAGTCGCTGGAATGTCATGAGTGAGGAGGAGAGTGAATACGAGAGAAGGAGAAGAACGGAGAAGATGGGAAAAAGGAGGCAGCTTTCGAGTTTAGTACCGGAGGGACAACTTTATCAGACAGAGAAAACGTGAGCATTTGTTTCCATCAGGTATTCTCTGGTGGTTGCCTCTTGGCCACTTTCCACTTAGTTGCCCCAAATTAGAGCTGAGAAAGGGAACTTGGCATCATCTTTCCCCAAGCTCATAGTCCTTTCCTTTCCTTCCATTCATTTTTCTTATCTATTTACTCAGAATAAAAATATCTTCCCTGCCTTGCCCTCCTCCTACCGTTGTCATGAAGATCAGATGAAAAGAGGCGTGAGGGTGGCTGGTGTGAAATGCTGAGTTCTGGGGGAGGGAGGCACAGTGTCCCACATCCAGTAAGGTCTCCATGTCATTATCTATATTGTTACAGTAGCCGTCAGTTGTTTCATCAATTTCTAGGTCTTGGCTATAGATCTCAGTTTTGATTTTGAAAAATCTTTCTTTTCCCAACATACTATTTAATTATGTGTTTGTTTTTTCTCATCAAAGCAAGTGCTTAGATGTTTTTAGGAGATTCCCCTTTGTCAGAGATCCTTGTGGCGTGGCGTGGAGAGGTATGAGTTGTATCCAATGGAACATTTAGATCGTTTGTTGGGTGAGAACTCAGCTCTCTGCCTCCCTTTAGAATGTATATGTGGATATAACTTTAAATAAAAATCAGCATTTTCTGAATATCTTTTCATGCCAACCTGGACATACTCCATTTAACAAATTGTGGCTTGTTATTAAACTCTGTGTGTTTTGTTTGTCTGTGCCATTATGTTTTTCCCAGATTGCTTTTAGAAATTTGCTTAGCCCAGGTCTTTGGAACTATTTTTCAAGCTTACTCTTCCCATTCCTGAGAGATGAGTTGAAGGACAGGTGGAGAGACAACTTCTTTAACTACAATTCCATCTGAGTTTCAGTCATCTACCTATTCATTCGTATCCACCCAGCCGTCCACCCACCTTCCCACAAATCCTTCCATTGAGCATCTTCTATGTACCAAATTTCATGGCAGTGTGAGGAACTGCAAGTACAAAGATGGAAAAGACAGTCCATGCCCCCAAGGCCCTTAAAGTCTAATAATAGTGTGACAGTACACGTAGTGTTCTAGAGCACTGTGCTGGATTCTGTAGGAAAGGAATGTCCAGGAAGGATGGGACAACCCCTAACCCAGGATTGAAGGTTCCAAGGTTCACCTGCACTGAATCTTGAAGGATAAAAGGGGCTTTCTGAGTAAAGGGAACAGCAAGTGCAAAGGTATATTGGCATGGTACTGGAACTCCAATCTATTTTAATATAGTCAGAGCATTAAACACAGGCTAGGAGTGGAGAGTGCTAGGTGATGCTAGGAAGGTAGGTCATCAAGAGTCCTGTAGGCCATGATAATGAGTTTGAATCAAGGAGGAATCCACTGAAATAATTTAAAGCAGGGGAGTGATGATCAGATTTGCAGTTTTTAAAGATTTTTTTTAAAATGTGGACCATTTTTAAAGTCTTTTGTTGAATATGTTACAATATTGCTTCTGTTTCATGTTTTGGTTCTTTGGTCGCGAGGCATGTGGGATCTTAGCTTCCCGACTAGGGAATGAACCTGCATCCCCTTCACTGGAAGGCGAAGCCTTAACCACTGGATCACCAGGGAAGTCCCCAGATTTGCAGTTTTCAAAAGTTTCTTCAGGTTCAAGGTGGAGAATGAACTGAAGGTGGCAAGACTTGCTGAGGAAAATGAGATCATTTGATGGCTGTTGCAGTGATTGTAGGACACAATGAGGTCCTGAAATTAGGTGGTGGTCTTGAGAGAGAGAGAAGTGGACAATTAAAGACATTACTGAGGAGTAGAATCAACAGGGTTTGGTGCCAGATTGAAGATGCAGGCAAGAGAGGAGGAGGAGGTTCCAGTGTCTGGGTGGTGGGCGGGCAGGGGGCGGGGATTAATCCTTCACGTAACACGGGAAGGAGGACAGCTTTGTGGGAGGGGAGCACTGAGTTCAGGTTTGAGTCTGAGGAGAGGGCCACTGTGTCCACGTTGGGTGAGAGGTCTGGGCAGGAGGTGGAAATTGACGGAGATGCATATGAGCGTGGTTGCCCAGGGAGAGTGGAGGGAGTGAGGTGAGAAGAGGGCCTGGGCTGGAACCCTGGGAAACACCCACATTTATTGAGGAGCAATGGGAGAGTCATGAAAAATGAACCAGGGGGCAACAGCCAGAGCAGGAGGAAAACCAGAGTCCTGGCAGCCAAGGCAATAGAATTTCAAGGGTTTGAATCAAGGAGGAATCCACTGAAATAATTTAAAGCAGGGGGAGTGACAAGCAGATTTGCACGCTGCTGAAAGGCGAAGTAAAATGGGTCTGGCCTACTGGATTTAATGACAAAGAAGTGACTGACCGTCTTGCAGAGAGCATTTTGGGCTTGGGGGTGTAGAGCCGGGGCCAGAAAAGGCTGAGGAGTGAGTGGCATGTGAGGAAGTTGACTAGGGATTGTAACTCTTTAAAACTCTTTAACACTTTGGCTGTGAAGAAGAGAGAGTAGTGACTAGAGATGAAGATGGAAAGGGAAGGTGAGTTGTCCGGGGGCTCAAAGTGAGTTAATATATTAAAATAGTTCATTCACCTATTTCTTAGGCGTCTGTTATGCAACAGATATTGTGCTCGGCATGATGAAGGTGCAAAGAAATGTAAGACATCCTTTCCAGTGTGTACAATTTAGCTGGTGAAGCCCCAGAAGTGCAGAGCTGGGGGGCCTGTTCTGGGTTTGCTAAGAAATGCTGTAGTGTGGTAGGAAGTACGCTTTGGAGTTCTAACTGATCTGGGTTCAAGTCTTGGCTCTGTTCCTTTCTGGCTGTGTGACCTTGGGGCAAGTTATTTAATCTCTGTAAGCCTCATTTTCTCAACTGTAAAATAGAAACATAATATCACCTGTGCAGATTTCTTGAGAGGATTTGAGATAAAGTCTGTTAACTCCCCATGGGTTGGAGCTTTATCCATATTACTCAGTAGAGTATCCCCAGCCCCAAGCATAGCATATTGCCTGGCCCATAGCAGGAAGTCAATAGGTATTTGCTGAATGAATGAAGGAAGGTATGTAAAGATCCTGGCATATTGGGGGTGCTCTATAAAGGATAGCCATTCTTCCTCACTGCTCTGGGGCTTCTGAAGATTTGTCCCTGGATTTGTGAAGATGAGATACTGAATTAACAGGCTAAATGCTAGAGCTTCTGGTGGTTAGGGAGTCATCAGGTGGATGTCTGTCCTGAACCTCAGCTCCTGATGGCTGTGAGCGGTTAAGGGAGAGAGGCCCTGGAGAACAACTGAAGCTTGGCCAGAGGCCATCCATGGACAGTCGTATCCAGGTACCAGCTAGGTGAGGAGAAGGGATGGGCTGACCTACAGGTGGCCTCAGGGCAGGGGGACGGGCTGTCCCAGTCATTTCATCTGAGTGAATGGTGTCTGGCTCTGTCCCACTTCTCAGGGCCCGTGGCCCTCGGTCGCCTGGGTCATCTAAGACGGCCCTGCCTGTCCCCGGGTGCTGGGCTTCTCTGGAGGCCCCTCCCTGCCCACAGCTTAGATTCTCCTGGCAGCAGCAAGAATGAAAGCAAGAAGCTCAGGCAATTCATGCCTTCATGAACTCCTGCCTGGATAAACATGAAAAATTGTTGTGGACTTTTTCTCTTTGGAGAACTAATACCTACTCACAAAAAGAAAAAATAAAAAATCCTAGGACAGCACAAAGAAAAATAATCACTCAGAAATAACTAATGAACTAACGGAAATATTTTGGTATGGTTTGGGGGTCTTTCTTTTTTTTCTTTTTCTGCCTGGTTTTCCATAAAGCTCTCTGCCTAGTTTCCTTTTGTTCTTGGGCTAAGAGGGAGGCCAGAGCCACTTTTCCTGGAATAACGGAGCTCGGCTACTGCCAAAACCTGTGAGAGGGCTTCCCTGGTGGCGCAGTGGTTGAGAGTCTGCCTGCCAATGCGGGGTACACGGGTTCGAGCCCTGGTCTGGGAGGATCCCACATGCTGCGGAGCAACTAGGCCCGTGAGCCACAAGTACTGAGCCTGCACGTCTGGAGCCTGTGCTCCGCAACAAGAGAGGCCGTGATAGTGAGAGGCCCGCACACTGCGATGAAGAGTGGCCCCCGCTCGCCGCAACTGGAGAAAGCCCTCGCACAGAAACGAAGACCCAACACAGCCAAAAAAACCCCCCAAAAACAAAAAAACCCAAAAACCTGTGAGAGGGACAGTGTGGCACATCACGGAGGAGCTAGAGGCTCGTTAGTGTCTGTTTACCACCTTGCAGAAAGCTCCAGAGGAAGAACCTGAGACCGTCAGCTCCTGGACCAGGCCCCCCAGAGCCCCCAGCTGAGGATGTGCATAATGAATGCGGCAGCCTGGCCAGGGGCGGGGGGGGGGGGTCCCAGGGGCGGCCTCATCTTTCCACGGCTCCCTGGAGAGCCAGGCATTCAGGGGTGGGGGCGGGGAACTGGCTTACTGTCTCCTGTGCTTGGGCTCAGCGTGGATGTGCTGCTTGGCCCAAGGGCGGGGCCGAAGTTCACAGGCACACCTGCTGCCTGCTGTGCTGAGAGGCCCCCTGGACGCAGCTCACACACAGCCCTGGACCGGCAGGGCTGTGGATGCTTCGTGGTCGCCTTGTCAGTCCCCCGGGCTAGGGCCAGGCACCGAGGCACGGGGAGAAGATGTGGCCTGGTGAAAGTCCGCTGTGGGAACAGGGAGCAATCCCCTGATTTCTGATCCGGGGCTCTTCCCTCCGCATGGCGCTGAGCCATTAGCCGTATCGCTTCCAGGCAAATCACCTCTTTCAGTCATTTATGTTCCCATCGGAAAAGTAGGCTGATATTGCCTGCCTCTCCCTATCTCCAGAGAATATTCTCAACATGGCATATAAAAGAGTACAAGATTGAGAGTCAGAAGACTTCGGTGTGAGTCCTAACCCTGTGGGATCTTGGTCAAGTCTTTATCTATTTGAGCCTCAGTTTACCTGCTGTAACATGAAGGGAATGATAACAGTAATAGCAATAGCAGTAGCTAGCTTTCTGGAACCCTCTCTGTGGGCCAGGCAATGTGCTAAGTGCTAAGGTTATTTCATTTAATCTTCTTAATAACCTTATGAGGGAGGCACTATTATCCCCATTTTAAAGATGACGAAACTGAGGCTCAGAGTTTGACTAACTTGCCCCAGTTCTCACAGCTGGGCAATAGTACCTACCTCACAGGGTTTATGTAAGAATCGTGTGAGCTGTCTGTGACTATGTTTTTCAACTATGAAACTATGAGACATACATATGCAAGCATATATACTTGTCCTTAATTTTCAATATAAAAGTCTACTGACTTTTTTGGGGAAAATGTCCTGAATTCCAAGTTATTGCTATTTGATTTCATTCACCAAACGTGATTTGAGCTGCTGCCGAACATCAGGAACTGTGTCAAGCACTGGAGAGGGGGGCGGCACGCACTCCCTGCGTGGTGGGAGGTCACAAGTTAGCAGAGAGTGCAGCCATCCAGGTAAACATGATGGCTGTGACATCTGTTAAACTGCATCGAAGTGGGATGTGGGCCTGGGGGTGGTAAGGGCTGAGCTTTGTCCTGAACAGCGGTCCCCAACCCTGGCCTCTGTGGCCAACCCCAGAAATTCTGATTCGCCTGGGGACGGATGGGGTCCAGACATCATTGTTTTTTAAAGCCCTCTTGGGGGATTCTCGGGGCCCGCAGGGGTGAGAACCACTGATCTAGATGGTTGAAGACAGCTCTGGAGGAGGTAATGTTTAAGCGAGGGGCTGCTGGAGTTTGAAGACGGTTCATTCTAACTGCAGCTGACGGCTTCACCAGGGGGAGTTTCTCTTCTCTGACAGGGAGGGTGGGAGGTCGCCCTCAGGTGAGGTTCCCAGGTGGGCTGCACCTCCTAAGAGAAACTTGGCCAGACTGCAAGCCTGCCCACCTCAACCTCTCCTCCAGGCACCGGGCATCCACTGAGAGAAGTGGTTTCCTTGGGAACCTGGGGGCCCCACCTCTCACCTCTGCTCAGCTAGCTGCACCTGAGCAGGAACTGGGTGAGGAGTAGATGGAGGGTTCTTGGAGCTGTGACTTTGAAGACAGGTTTCTCCCTTTACCCACCAGGCTGCCGATGGGGGGCTGCTCTCTAGAGAGACTGCATCACGTGATCCTCATTCATGTCGGACAGCCAGGCCTCAAAGATACAACCTTAAAAACCATGTTGACAGTGGCTTCCCTGGTAGTGCAGTGGTTAAGAATCCTCCTGCCGATGCCAGGGACATGGGTTCTAGCCCCGGTCTGGAAGATCCCACATGCCGCGGAGCCACTAAGCCCTGCGCCACAACTACTGAGCCTGTGCTCTAGAGCCCGCGAGCCACAACTACTGAGCCCACACGCCACAACTACTGAAGCCCGTGCACCTAGAGCCTGTGCTCCGCAACAAGAGAAGCCACCGCAATGAGAAGCCTGCGCACCACAACGAAGAGTAGCCCGCTCACCGCAACTAGAGAAAGCCCGCGTGCAGCAACAAAGACCCAACGTAGCCAAAAATAAATAAATAAATAAATTTATAAAAAACAAAACAAAACAAAGCCATGTTGACAAACGGCTCATACAATTCTTTTTTTTTTTTTAATTAATTAATTAATTAATTTATTTATTTTTGGCTGTGTTGGGTCTTCGTTTCTGTGCGAGGGCTTTCTCTAGTTGCGGCAAGCGGGCGCCACTCTTCATCGCGGTGCGTGGGCCTCTCACCATCGCGGCCTCTCTTGTTGCAGAGCACAGGCTCCAGACGCGCAGGCTCAGTAGTTGTGGCACACGGGCCCAGTTGCTCCGCGGCATGTGGGATTCTCCCAGACCAGGGCTCGAACCCGTGTCCCCCGCATTGGCAGGCAGACTCTCAACCACTGCGCCACCAGGGAAGCCCCGGCTCGTACAATTCTTATACCAACCTTATGAGGTAGACAATATTGCCCAGCTTTGAGACTGTGGATAAGTTAATTAAACTCTGAGTCTCAATTTCTTCCTATGTAAAATGGGGATAATAGTACCTCCCTCAAAATGGGGATAATAGTACCTCCCTCACAAGGTTGTTTAATAAAAGAATCACCGGGACAGAGGGACCCCCTCTGATGCTGACATGTGGACACGTCAACATTCAGACTGTGAGGTGAAGTCACACGGAGGCAGGCGGAGGGATGTGTGGATGGGGTGCAGCCCAGAGGGCCTGCTGGGAGGAGGGACACCCACCCTGTCTGAGGCAGTGCCGGATGGAGACGGCAGTGGCAGTGGAGGCCAGCCACTTGCCCCCGCTGCCAGGCAGGAAGGATGGAGTCAAATTTGTCCCTTCGTTCTCCCCAAAGTGACCAACCAGCTAAGTCCCCACCTCCACAGATACAGTGTGAGTCAAGGAGTGAAAAGTGTCTGAAAGCGTCCCTCTAGGGCAGTTTCCTCTATCCAGAGACATGTCACAAGTGGAGAAGAAGCATTCCATACTCCTCCCCCCCGCCCATTTTACACAGGAAACCCTGGAATTTCAGAACTAAAAGTACTTTCAAGATTATCTAGCCCAACCTGCTCATTTACACAAGAGGAAACAAACTCAGTGAGGGAGAATGACTTGATGAAGAAGCAGAACTGAGAGCAGCCCAGGCTCTCCTGGCTCCCAGACCAGTGTCTGTGCCACGTCTGGGGTGGAGCTGGGAGGGCTGTTCCCAGGTCACTGCTCTGGGAGCAAGGACCTCTCCAGCCAGGCCCACCCCTAGTGAGCCTTGCGTGCGGGCCAGCGCCACGGCTCAGGCTTCCACTCCTTCCTCTGCTTGAACGTCTCATGAATAAATGAGATGAGCCGCATCAAGGCAGCATCTGCTCAGTTAAGTTGTAACATGTATAACTATTCATCAGTATATAGCCTTTAATATGCATCTATTAAGCAAATGTCTGTTCTTGAATATGTACTTGTCCTTGTGTTTAAATGCATAACTGGAGCCAAAAAGAAAAAAACAACCCTGTCCTATAACCTCTCTGCTGGATCTGACATCTTCCCATCCCTTCCAGGGCTCAGGCTTTGCCTTTGGCAACACATCCAGGACAATGCCATTCCCAGTATGACTCAGCTCAGAGCAGTGCTACCACCTGCCTCATTCTGGCCATGTGGGAGTCTTTCTAATCATCAAATGTCAGAACTGGAAGGGTTCTTATAGATGATCTGGTCCAGTGATTCTTTTAAGATTCTCATTTCCTTATAAAACAAAATCTTCTGTGGAATTGCTTGGGATGAAGCAGGGGCTGCAGAGCTAAGAGGTTCACCCACTAGGTTTTCTTTTGGCCCTGCTCCCTCCCCAGTTCTCAGTCCCCTGAGAACAAGGGGCCCATCTTACAAATGAGCAAAGTGTGTCCCAGAAAATGAAATCACACAGTGAGCAGACTTCTGAAGCTGGATTCCTGAATTCCATAAAAAGTTGCTTACAAAAAGTAAGACATGCTTTTTTGTTCTCATTTGTTGAAATTCTGATATTTTTGGCATTAAATGAATAAATTAAATAAGCTTTTTCTTTACTAATGGGGTTAGTCTTTTAATGAGTTTGTCAAATATTTGTCAGGCGCATGATCTTACCAGGTGCTTAAAAGATTCATGATCTGAATGTAGACACAAACAAAATTAGCCCCTGGTGCTAATGAAAATCAGAGAGTGCCTATAGGTAAGATCAAATTCCATTGCAAGTAACAGGCATGCCAAGTAATTGTGGCTTAAACAAGACAAAAGTGTTTCTCCTTCACATGAAGGTTTGGAGATAGACAGTCCAGGGCTGGTATGGTGGCTCTGTTCCATAGAGTTCTCTGCCATAGGGTATGGCCCTTGACTTCTTGCACCAATTTGGTGGCTGGAACTCTCGCCATATTTACCAGATATAGCAGGATTGGAGAAAAGGGAAAAGAAGAAATGGGGCAAATGGCTCAAGCTAGCCACATCTTAATGGAATTTCCCAAACATTGCCAAAAAGAAACTTCTGTTTATATGCTATTGGCTTGAACTAGTCTTATGGCATCCCTAACTATATCCCAGGCAGCTGTGGGCCCAGCTAAAAGTCAAGAGTTGTATTGCAATGGGAGGAGGAGAGAATGAATATTGGGGGACACTTTGCCACAGAGTGAGTCTCCTATGTTTATTTCCCTTTTCCTTGATTTTCATAAACAGAGTTTGAGGGAGCCTAAAGGTATCAAGTGTGGGGAGGTGGAGAGGCGGGGGGAGTAAGGTGGGCCCAAGAGAGGAAAGGACTGGTGATACTCGATGGAGGCGGACGTGGGCCACATGACGCGTGAGTGATTCATTGATCTGGAAGACTGTGTCAAGTGCTCGCCAAACCGTGGGCCCCAAGGGTTCACATATCTCATCCCCTGGCGGGCTCGTTTAGGTGAATTGTCTATTGACTGAACAATAATAATGTTGCCTTAGTGCAACAGAACTTTATCTGATCCTAGATTCTGTTTCTGGAGTAGAGGAGTTTATGGCAAAAAAACCAAAACAAAAAACCATTAAGCAAACAAAACCAAACCAAACAGGAAAACTTATGGGAACATTTAATACTGAATAGGCAAGGCATGCCAAAGACCAAAAATACATTGCACAAAATCATGACAAAGCTAATAAGGAAAAAATGAGCTAATGTGAGATGATGGTGTATGAAACACCATTATTTCATTCTGGGACTAATGTGGGCAGCTGTGGACAGTCGGGCTACTTTAAGTCATGAACAATGATTATTGAATTATGAATAATGACAGGATTTCTTTTTAAATTTAAGGTCAGGTTAAAAAGCCCTTGGGTCTTATCTCTGTGTACAATGTATGGAGTATGGACAGTTCCTTAGCTGCCAGAGTACATCCCTGCATCTGAGATAGGAATGCATTTAATAGACTGAATCAGTGCGGCTTTCTTTTGGGAAATTTCAATTTCAGTGCAAGCAATTTACATAGAGAGTCACAGCTTGAATTCATAGCTCGTATCTTGGTTGCTTTGGAGATAGCTTCTCTGTTGGAAAGGCAATTACGACCTGCAGGAGAAGCCTGTCTACCATTAGTCTCCAGTTTTAAATGTTGACAGGTGGAGATGGCAGTGGAGGCGGGGGTGATTAATAAAGGGCTTTGTCTTTCTAGTCCACAGAAGGAAAGGGATTTAAGCGTCATGATTTCCTGGTCTCCAGAGGTTTGTTTGTTTTTCCTGAACATTTCAAGCTTTTGACCAAAATGAGAACATGCGTTCTTTTTGTAATTAGTGAATTTTGTTACCTTAAGTATATAAGGACAAGTACATGAAATGGCTAAAAGTTGGTCCCTTGAAGTTTTACCAAGCCACGGAAAAGAAATCTAGTGAAACTGTTAAATTTGTCTTTAGTCCATGGGTGTGGATAGTTTTGAAATCTATACAGTGGTTTTTGCTATAATCTTTGCCCTTCGTTGGGAAAATGGAATTGCACTCTGGTTGTTGATGCTCAATGCCATTGGACCACAAAGCAGTCTTTATGATGGTGTTCATGAAAGAGCTTTTCCCCTTAACTGCTAATATGGTGAAATTGTTGTGTCTGCAAATTAGATCATGGTTCAGGCAAACAAATGTGTATTTTATGAGTGACTTATTCTTTGTGAAGCCCTGATATAGCCCAGAGGCTTGTGCATTCAAATCAGAGGCCTGAGCTGAGAACTGCCAGCATTTTCATCTAATTGACTTCGGCATGGGGACCCCTGATTCCTTCTCCTTTAATCATCACCTTATATTCGAGGCTAAAAGGCTATAATTATTTGAAGTAGCTGAAATTTGAGCGACCTACATAATTATCTCAGCAAAGATGGACTTAAAGTTTATTGACACAAATGCCAGTTTCATTAAAGGTTTGGTACAAAAGGCAAGTCCATGAGACAGCTGGTTGGCTGAGGTGAATTGACAATGAACAGCACCAAAGACCCAGTAATCACCAGGGACTTTGAAGTAATTACCATCATTTCCATAATACAGTTTGCAGAGGATTATGGGAGGCCAGAAAAACCTTTATAGTTCTCACACTTGGCTTTGCCCAAATCGGGGCTAAGCTGCTTAGAATTAGAGGGCTTCTTCCCTCATCATTCCTCAAGCGTGGACCCTGTAGCACCATGGCTCAACTCCACCCAGGCATATTCTTAGTCCAAAAAATGGTTGATGTGTCAAAACAAATCAAAACTTTACTCTTCCCTAGATTGTGGAAGCCAAAGCTGACAGTATGACAGTACTAAAATTTGCAGGTATAGATTTTTAAATCCTACTTTATGCATCTATTTATCTTGTATATTTATTGGATGACTAAAGATAGCACATACCTACCTGCTACATAGTTGAAAAATGTTATTAACAATTATCATCTCAGTTTAAACATACACAAATAAGCTCTCAATACTGTATGCTAGGATTTATTACTTACCATTACATAGTGAGAATTCCACATGTAGATTAACCATAGATCACTTTGGGAATTAAACATATTTTTCTACCACTTGTCAATTGCTACCTCCTACTGTGGGTTAACATAGTAGGCATGTCATATTTCCCCAACTAAGGCAGACACCTCTAGTAACAATATTACCACAGACTTAGTGGCTTAAACAACACATATTTATTTATTTATCTTTTTAAAAAATTGAGGTATAGTCGATGTACAATATTATATAAGTTTCAGGTGTACAACATAGTGATTCACAGTTCTTAAAGATTATATTCCATTTATAGTTATTATAAAATATTGGCTATATTCCCTGTGTTGTATCCTTACAGCTTATTGATTTTATACATAGTAGTTTGTACCTCTTAATCCCCTACTCCTATCTTGCCCCTCCTCCCTTCCCTCTCCCCACTGGTAACCACTAGTTTGTTCTCTATATCTGTGAGTCTTTCTTTTTTGCTATATTCACTAGTTTATTATATTTTTTAGATTCCACGTATAAGTGATATGATACAGTATTTGTCTTCCTCTGTCTGACTTATTTGACTTAGCATAATGCTCTCTAAGTCCATCCATGTTGTTGCAAGTGGCAAAATTTCATTCTTTTTTATGGCTGAGTAATATTCCATTGTATATACATACCACATCTTCTTTATCCATTCATCTGTTGATGGACACCTAGGTTGTTTCTGTATCTTAGCAACTGTAAATAGTGCTGCTATGAACATTGGGGTGCATGTATCTTTTCGAACTAGTGTTTTTGTTTTTTTTGGATAAATACCCAGGAGTGGAATTGCTGGGTCATATGATAGTTCTATTTTTAGTTTTTTGAGAAACTTCCATACTGTTTTCCATAGTGGCTGCACCAATTTACATTCCCAAACAATACACATTTATTATCTCACAGTTTCTGTGGGCCAGGAATTCAGGCATGACTAAATTGGGGCTCTGCTTCAAGTTCCCCTGTGAGACTGTGATCAGTGTCCTCAGAGCTGAGGTCTCATCTGAAAGCTTAAATGGGAGAGGATCCACTTCTAAGCTCACAAATCTTGTGTTTTTGTCTCTTCCAGCACCTGACACTATGCTTTGCACATACAAATGGTACTTGTTAAGAACTGATGGGGATTCTAACTTCTATACATAGAAATATATGGATGGGTAGCTAAGAACAAAACCACTATCCTGGCTTGACCTCCTCTTTGAGGGAATGGATGGGAATAGAGATAATAAATTCCAATTTGGGTGAACTGTACCCCAGTCTGTGACTATGCGGCTGGATCCATCACACCTCTGGGTGAAAAAAGGTAAATAACAATGATAATAGCTCCTATTCATTGAGCACTTAACATGTGCCAGGTACTGTGTTGAGCAGATGACAAAGCAGAGGCCTAGAGAGGTTAAGTATCATGCCCAAAGGTCATGAAGCTGATAAATGGTGGAGCTGGGAAACCTTACTCTATGAATGCCAAAGTGCATGTTCCCATCTACTATGTTTTACTGCCTCTGAGAGATGGCACTCTGGGTGGGGCACAGAGCAATTTAGCTCTGTGGGGAGTGACGTATACTGCTGCCTTAACCTAAAGGTTCTTTTGTCCAGGAGAAGGGTTAAGAAGGGATTAAAAACTCTCACAGCAAGGTACTGTTACAATTGCTTTCCTTTTTATATAGGCCAATTTTAACAGCAAACTAAGCAATAAATCAATGTCTAACTTCTAGCATAGTTTAGCAGCTAGGGTCGGGAGAGAGGGCAAGGATCATTCATAGTTGGCAGCAGTGTTTGCAGACGGCCAGGAAGGCTCTCTTCTGTGGTCGGGGGTCAGCAGAGCGTGGTGCATGGCGCAGAGCAGGAAGCCAGTTGCACACAGGCAAGCTATGTTCCTTGTCAGCTGTCCCCCTGGCCTCCAGCCAGAGCAGGATTTTCTCCCCCAAGTCAGGTTATTGTGCACTGTGGTTTGGGGACCTCAAGTTTCCAAATCATTAATGTAATAATCATATCGCTCTGGGCAGATTTCTACCCAGTGTCCTCTGTGACATATGGCAAAGACAAATCAAAAACACATTTATCAGTCAGAACAAGTCAGCCACCAGCCATCCTAACTAGCAAAAATAACTTAACAATTGATACTTTTATATATTACACCCAGACATGCATAGACATTAAATACAGGCACTGAGGAAGAGATAGTCATTATGAGGCGATTTATCAAAGGAAGGGGCAAGGCCACGGGTTTCTCAAAAAAATAACAGACTCAGCATTTACTGAATGATGATGATACAGACCCAGCATTTACTGTATGTTCTCTGATGGTGGCTCTTATTTTATTACTTGTTAAACTTATAAGCTAGAATATTTGATGGTTTCTTACAACTTCTTAAACAGTACCAGGATGTGTAACTAATGGGTCAAAAAAGTTATACCTCATCCCAGCTTTCCTACTCCTCCCTCCTTCCTGACAGACACAGCCATCTTACATTTCCCCAGCTGGTTACCATTACTGTTGGGTCACGGCGCAGGAGTCACAGAGAACTACTTATCCCTTTTCTGAGTGTCACTTTCTGTGGATACCCTACAACTGTCTGGGTTTGTCAGTGCTATTTGACTGGAACAAAGTATTAAAGAATGAGCATGTGCAAGAAGGGAAGGATTGTGCATACCCAGGCATTCCATAGAGTCTGAAGTGAGTATTGAAGTGAGGTGCTTTTTGGAGAGAATCTGAGAATAGCAAAAAAGATGACAGTTGAAAAAGAAGGGAAACACGAGATTACTACCTTTGCAGTGGTTCTTATATTTTGTAGCACGTTAGAATCCTCTAAGTAGTTTCAAAAATTCTAATATCCAGGCCACAACTCAAACCAATTAAATCAGAGTCTCTGAGGGTGGCACTCAGACAAAAGTATTCTATAAACTCCCCAGCTCCCCTACACTGATGACCTAAAAGGAGAGGAGGCTGGCCATCTCCCAGTATAAACACTGCATCAGTTATCTATCACTGTGTAACAATATTACCACAAACTTAGTGGCTTAAATAACACACATTTATTATCTCGCAGTTTCTGTGGGTC
Organism: Balaenoptera borealis; assembly: GCF_965194805.1. Classification (NCBI taxonomy): domain Eukaryota; kingdom Metazoa; phylum Chordata; class Mammalia; order Artiodactyla; family Balaenopteridae; genus Balaenoptera; species Balaenoptera borealis. The sequence continues at coordinate 57,869,122 of NC_138867.1, forward strand.
AGGAATGCAGGCATGACTTAATTGGTGGCTCTGCTTTTACATCTCTCATGAGGCTGTAATCAGTGTGACAATCAGAGCTGAGGTCTCATCTTAAAGCTTGAATGGGGAAGGATCCACGTCCAAGTTCACACGGCTGTTGGTAGGATTCAGTTCCTCGTGGCTCAGGGCCCCCTGGTGAGCAGAAGAGTTGGAAATAAAAACAAGAAACTCAGTCCAGATTATTTCTCTTTAATATTTGATTTATTATGAAGTAGTAAAAAATCATGAAATGATTGCATAGAATTATATAATGATCACCCTTGTACACTACCCAACTTTATAAACAGTTTGCCATATTCCAGTAATTTTTTAAATTGAAGTACAGTTAACTTACAATGTTGTATTAGTTTCAAGTGTACAGCAAAGTGATTCAGTTATACACACACACACACACATATTCTTTTCCATTATATGTTATTACAAGATATTGAGTATAGTTCCCTGTGCTATACAGTAGATCCTCATCCAATAATGTTTTCACTTCACTCTATTTCTTTTCTTGAGGAAACAGTTATGTGGAAGAAAATGATGATCTTGTCACAATAGGCAACAAGATAAGTTTGTTTGTCTTTACCTCCTTTCTTCCCGTGGTTATGATTCACGGCATGACGTATGGCGTGATGCATGTTAACACAAGTAGCTAGAGAGGCTGTGCCTGGAAGATTTACAGGAGAGGTGGAAGGTGACTGTTCTTCCCAAACAGCCTCAGAAGGTAAGCAAGGTGCCGGCAGGAGAACAAATGGCCTTGTATGAGGACCACTATCCGTGATGACATATTGAGTGTAAACCCAAGGGTGTTCCTGGCTCCAGTGCTCACAGGTACCAAAACCTGCTAACTACAGGTCATGGTGAGCAGAATTCACTAACCCAACTGACTTGATATTTATGGTGTGTATCTCTACTTCCATTTTCTGATTTTGGCCTGCATGACCAACTAGGTGTTATATTCCATACAGGCAATCAACCAGGGTCAAACCATAAGGATTACAGGAGTGTCTGTAGAGTTTAGAGATCTGCGTTGTCCTTGCTGGGGTTTCAGACAGTGTTAGGAAAGGGTGCTAAGTAAATTATAGAGCCTTCAGGTTCCAGGTTCAGGCCAGGGACAACAGACTTGAGGAACAGGTGAAGATTCTGGGGGATCTCATTCTTTCAGGAGGACCAGTCACAGCAAAGCCCAATAGGCTTTCATAGGTGTGGACACTTACTACTTAAATATTGGGCTCTTATTTATTTTAGATATTCTTGTCTCGTAGTTTAGCTGCATTTCTTTCACACTCAGTTAAAAAATCTCACTTATATCAAAATTCCTCATAAGGTTGTTTAAAATCTGCTTCACTGATCTAGGATATGGTGCCTGGTGAGAACTAAAAATAAACTGGAAATGCTCAAATGAGGTTTCAATGGCAGAATCGAAGGAGTTCCAGGGATTTCTAAACTTGGCCAAAGGCTTTCCTGATTTTCTATTTCAAGTTCATTCACATGAGGATTTTCAAAATCTGAAGATCATTCCTTCCTTTTCCTTGTGTTGAAAATAGAATCCTGGCTTAACTTTGCAGTAGATGGTAATTTATATTTTGGTCCTTCTGTAATGTGGTGATGGTTGTATAATGAGGCAGTGAAGCGCTCGGCCATCAGAGTTAGACAGGCTGGGTTCAAATCCCAGCTCTGTCACTGATTATCTGTGAGACCTTGGTCAGGTGACTTATCCTCTCTCAGTCTCCTTGGTTGTAAAATCAGGGTCGATGTATGTGAGGATTAAATAAGATAATGTGTGCATTTAACACAGGTTGTAGAGCACAGTAAGTGTTCGGGAAATAGTATCTCTCACCGTCTCTTATTATAATAACCATAACCATCTCTTGACTTTCTGTGGTGGTCCTGGAAATGAAGCATTAGTATTCCAGATTTGTGGAGGGCTGGGGGGGAGTAAATATAAATGCCTTCTGTGTCAGAGATTGTGAACTATTCCCTAATCTATTTCCTCATATTCCTGGGCATACAGCTAAGACCACACTTCCCAGCTTCCCTTGCAGTCAGGTGATGCCAAGTTCTAGCCAACTGAATTTGAACAGAAGTCATATGTCCCATTTCCAGGCCTGGCCCATAGAAATTTTCCATAAATACTCCATGCTCTTCCCCTTAGGATGGAGATAATTATGCTGACCTTACAAACCATTTGATGAAGATGGCAGAGCCCCTGTCATTCTGAGTCCTTGAATGACAGTTGGGTGACAGAGACAAGCCAACTTCTGCTGAGAAGGAACATCCACCTTGGACTGAGGTAAATAAACTACTGTGTTTGAATCGTTCCATATTTTGTTATTTGTTACAGCAGCTAGTTCCAAAGGCCTGGTGCCATCTTGGTCACCTCTGTCCTTAACTAATACTCCTTTCTTGCTTCCCATTTCCTATTGAAAATTCCTCAAGTAAAAGAGTTAAATACAAAGGTTTTTGAGGGGCCAAGTAACCTGAAATCAACATTTGGGAGCTCCTATTGATTTTATGGAGCACTTCTGCTTTTTATTTTCTAAGACCCAGGAATCTTGGGAATTAAGTCTCGTTATGACAAAATTTTGAAGGTGGATGTGGAAGGGCTAAGATTACCCAGATTTTACTAATCTTGACATCAAAGCGTTAACTGTAGCAAGTACAATTCACCTAGCCATGCATATCCATTTGAGCATACTCAAAAGGGTTCATGAAAATGAAGAAAGGCATAGTTGAGAATGACTGAAATCATTAACGGAAATTAGATACAATTTGGTACACATATGAAATCATTAATGGAAATTAGATACAATTTGGTATACATAGTCATTTACAAGAACTTTAAAGAACATACAGTGGATTTTCACTTCAATCTCCAATTCCTGCTCACTACAGAACAGTTAGTCACCCTTGACAAATGAGTTTGAGGAAAGAGTTTTGCTCTGGGGCAATCTGCATCCTCTTCTGTGGGTCTCAGTTGCTATTGTCCCCAGGTCCTTCTGCCAGAACCGACCTTCCTTCCTGCCTTCCCTCCCTCCCTCCCTCCCTCTCTTCCTTCCTTCCTTCCTTCCTTCCTTCCTTCCTTCCTTCCTTCCTTCCTTTCTTCCTTCCATCCTTCTTTTTTCATGTACTTGCCTTATGTACCGAATCTTACTAATGACTATTATCCGTTAATAAAAAATGGCTGACTGTTAGTGAAAATGACTCACTTACCAGGACCCTTTTGCTGCCCTCTCTCTGCAATAGTGTTAAGAATGAAGTTTTAAGACTCCAGTTTGGAAGAGAGTGTCACTTCTTGCTTGGAGTCTAAAAAGAAGTTCTACCCTTGGACAGCCCCTTGACACTTCCTTAACTATGTGTCACCTCATTAACCATCCCTCCAGCAAAGAAGCTGAAAAAGTTACATTCCAGGCCTTGTTTCTCATACTGAAGGCCTTGGCAGTAACCTGTATTCTTGGATTCTAGTCTAAGGGCTTATCATCAAAAGAGTCATTATGTAAATATAAGATGTGACCACAAACCAAAACTCCTTATTAGTCCCCTAAATTCAGGAAGTCTTCCTCTTAAGGGATCTGAGAAAAGTTCTGGCAGTCTGAAAACAAGTGTCAGGAGGGATACTAAGGTGTAGTTAAGTTTGGGGGCAGCGACCCATCAAGTCAAACTAGATGCTATGTAGTTCATAAGTAGTGTGTAGATGGATAGATAAAGCCCTTGATTGTCAATGGGTCAGCATTGTTAGTTAAAAAAAAAAAAAAAGAACCATAATCATAGATATAGTCTCCCAGAATATCCCATACTGTAGTTATTAAAGATTAAATATTATTCAAAAGAAAGGAATTTGTATGAAGGAGAATTCCAAAATCTCATAGCCTTCTATTCCAAAAGCATTTTCCCATGAAGAGAATTCCAAGATTCATTGCAAAACAGAGAGGTTTCTAGTTTTTAGATCCTTATTAGGAAAACTCACTCTGAAATTATGACCTACCAACAATCACTTTGGACAGGTAATAAATAAATAATTGAAGTCAAGCCTTAAATTAGAACTCCACTTAGGACAGGCCCCGTCCTTCTTGTCCTGGGGTTTTGGGCTGCTTGCCGCAGTTTCATAACAGCAGTTTCACTAAATTCGATGTGAAGTTTTCCTTAAGAACTCTCCATGGAATGGGAAAAATGGTTAGTACCTGACATCTTCCTTAGGGAAGAAGAGAAAGGAATGTAGGGTGAACAATTAATATGCAGTATGTGCTTTACCAATGTATTATTTACTCATTGATTTTCTTAAAAATCAAGATTAGTATTACTATTCCCATTTTGTATGTAGAGTTAAGTAACTTGAATAAGGTCATTCAGCTATTAAGTGGAAGACACAGTACTCCAGAGCAGGTCTACCAGACTCCAAAACTCATGTGTTTCCACTGTCCAATGCCCTGATATTTATCAAAGAGTGTGTGCATACCGAGTTCTTGTCCAAGTACAGGTGTACCCTTTTATTGCACTTTGTTTTACTGTGCTTCGGAGGTACTGCATCTTTTACAAATCAAAGGTTTGTGGCAAGCCTGCATTGAGCAAATCTGTCAGCGTCATTATTCCAAAAGTATTTGCTCCCTTTGCGTCTCTGTGTCACATTTTGGTAATTCTCACAATATTTCAAACTTTTTCGTATTATTATATGTATTTGTTGTGGAGAGCTGTGATCAGTGATCTTTCATGTTACTACTATAACTTGCTGAAGGCTCAAATGATGATTAGTATCTTTAAGCAATAAACTTTTTTATTGAAGTATAGTTGATTTTCAATATTGTCTTAGTTTCAGGTATTCAGCATAGTGATTATATACTCCATTATAGGTTATTACAAGATAATAGGTATAATTCCCTGTGCTATGCAATACATCCTTGTTATTTATCTCTTTTATATATAGTAATTTATTTCTGTTAATCCCTTACCCCTAATTTGTCCCTCCCCACTTCCCTTTCCCATTTGGTAACCACCAGTTTGTTTTCTATAACTGTGAGTCTGTTTCTGTTTTGCATATACATTCATTTGTATTATTTTTTAGATTACACATATAAGTAATATCATACAGTATTTGTCTTTCACTGTCTGATTTATTTCACTAAGCGTAATATTCTCTAGGTCCATCCATGTTACTACAAATGGCAGAATTTCATTCTTTTTTATGGCTGAGTAATATTCCATTGTGTATATATATGTACAATATCTTTAGCCATTCATCTGTATATGGACATTTAGGTTGCTTCTGTGACCTGGCTGTTGTAAATAGGGCTGCTATGATCATTGGAGTGCGTTATCTTTTCAAGTTAGTGTTTTCATTTTTTCCGGATATATACCCAAGAGTGGAATTGCTGGGTCATATGGTAGTTCTATTTTTAGTTTATTGAGAACCCTCCATACTGTTTCCTACAGTGGCTGCACCAATTTACGTTCTCACCAACTGTGTATGAGGGTTCCCTTTTCTCCACACCCTCTCTGACATGTGTTATTTGTAGACGTTTTGATGATAGCTATTCTGACAGGTGTGAGGTGATACCTCACTGTGGTTTTGATTTGCATTTTTCTAGCCATTATCAATGTTGAGCATCTTTTCATGGCCTGTTAGCCATCTGTATGTCTTCTTTGGAGAAATGTCTATTCAGGTCTTCTCTCCATTTTTTGATTGGGTTGTTTGTTTTTTTGATACTTAGTTGTATCAACATTTTGGATATTTTGGATATTAACCCCTTATTGGTCGCATCATTTGCGAATATTTTCTCCCATTCTGTAAGTATTCTTTTTGTTTTGTCTATGGTTTCCTTTGTTATGCAAAGCTTTAAGTTTAATTAGGTCCCATTTTTAAATTTTTGCTTTTATTTCATTTGCGTTAGGAGACGGATCCAAGAAAATATTGCTACAATTTATGTCAAAGATGGTTCCGCCTATGTTCTCTTCTAGGAGTTTTATGGTTTCTGTTCTTACATTTAGGTCTTTAAACTATTTTGAGTTTATTTTTATATATGGTGTGAAGGAATGTTCTAATCTCACTGTTTTACATGTGGCTGTCCAGTTTTACCTGCACCACTTATTGAAGAGACTGTCTTCTCTGCAGCAATAAACTATTTTTAAATTTAATTTTTATTTTATATTGGAGTATAGTTGATTTACACTGTTGTGTTAGTTTCAGGTTACAGCTAAGTGATTCCAGTATACATATACATATATCCATTCTTTTTCAGATTCCTTTCCCATGTAGGTTATTACAGAATATTGAGTAGTGTTCCCTCTCCTTGTTGACTATCTATTTCATATATAGTAGTGTGTAAATATTAATCCCAAACTCCTAATTTATCTGTTCCCCCACATTTCCCCTTTGGTAACCATAAGTTTGTTTTCAAAGTCTGTGAGTCTGTTTCTGTTTTGCAAATAAGTTCATTTGTATCATTTTTTTTTTTTTAGATTCCACATATAAGTGATATCATATGATATTTGTCTTTCTCTGTCTGACTTACTCTACTTAGTATGATAATCTCTAGGTCCATCCGTGTTGCTGCAAATGGCATTATTTCATTCTTTTTTTAAATAACTGAGTAATATTCCATTTTATATATGTACCACATCTTCTTTATCCATTCTTCTGTCAATGGACATTTAGATTGCTTCCATGTCTTGGCTATTGTAAATAGTGCTGCAATGAACATTGGGGGGGTTTTCTCCAGATATATGCCCAGGAGAGGGATTGCTGGATCATATGGTAGTTCTATTTTTAGTTTTTTAAGGAACCTCCATACTGTTCTCCAGAGTGGCTGTATCAATTTACATTCCCACCAACAGAGCAAGAGGGTTCCCTTTTCTCCACACCCTTTCCAGCATTTATTTTTTGTAGACTTTTGGTGATAGCCATTCTAATTGCTGTGAGTTGATATCTCATTGCAGTTTTGATTTGCATTTCTCTAATAATTAGTGATGTTGAGTATCTTTTCATGTACTTTTGGCCATCTGTATGTCTTCTTTGAAGAAATGTCTATTTAGGTCTTCTGCCCATTTTTTGATTGGGTTGTTTGATTTTTGATATTGAGCTGCATGAACTGTTTGTATATTTTCAAGAATAATCCCTTGTTGGTCACTTCGTTAGCAAATGTTTTCTCCCATTCTGTGGGTTGTCTTTTCATTTTGTTTATGGTTTCCTTTGCTGTGCAAAAGCTTTTAAGTTTAATTAGGTCCCATTTGTTTATTTTTGTTTTTATTTCCATTACTCTAGGAGGTGGATTCAAAAAGATATTGCTGTGATTTATGTCAAAGAGGGCTCTGCCTTTTTTCCTCTAAGAGTTTTATAGTATCCAGCCTTACATTTAGGTAGCAATAAAATATTTTTAAATTAAGATACATACATTTTTTTTTAGACATAATGCTATTGCACCCTTAATAGACTACAATATTGTGTAAACATAACTTTTCTATGCACTGGTAAACCAAAGAAATCCATGTGCTCACTTTGTTGTGATATTCACTTTATCATGGTGGTCTGGAACTGAACCCACAATACCTCTGAGGTATGCCCATAAATGGGAATGATTTAAGAAGACAAATAATGCAAGAATGACTATTTTAATGTCAGCACGAAATTCTAGTTCTACAACTGAGCCCTAGAACTTTCTCTGTTAATACTTCAGTTAGGGTCTTGTTTCTTCCAGTGTTCAACTCCCTTCTGACCCAGGTTGAAAGATTCCTCTGAAATTTGTAGGGTTTGAATTCAGAGTGATGTGGCAGTACAGAGAATGAGCAGGCTTGAATTTTCTAATCCATCTCAGCCATCAAAGCTTACTCTGTTCTTCTTTCTCTGGCCTCTAGTAAAGTGACTGTCAAACTTTGGTTTACATGAGGAACATTTGATGACATTGTTTAGAAATGAATGCCTTGGCTTCCACCCTAGAGATTCAGGAAGTCCTAAGTGAGGCCAAGAATCTGCACTTTCCACAAACTTCCCAGGTGATCAGGGCAATTTGAGTTTGCAAGTGCTCTAATTTTCCTTATTACTCTCATTTTCCTTTTGTTTTGTTTTTAAATCTCACACCCTCTTGGGGTTGAGATTTCTTTTGTAAGCCATGCTCTTTGGTTCTCTGCACCTGTAGAACTGCACTGCTAGTGTATGGTCTGGGCTCATGAAGGCTCAAGACTGAAGCCAGAAAAATGGGGGTAAGATCTTATAGCCAGAGACTCTAAGAGGGAAGATGCCTTAGTCAGGAGGGAAGTAAGAGGCTACTAAATAAAATATTAGTGGTATAATAAAATTCTGTTGAGAACAAAATGGTCAAAGAGTCAAAGACAAACTCAAAGGAGTGACACAAACCTGAAGGAATCATGCCAGAAAGGTGAGATCCCAGAACAAGCTGAGGCTCACGGAAAATGCTAAGGACAAAAACAGGGCTTTTAAGAAGCTGCGCAGGGATCAAAAACAATGAAGAAATAAAGGCCAGGAGCAGATGATGTAATGTTGACAGATGATGGGGCAAGCAGCTCTGCTTATTTCCTGTTTTTCTTCCTGACTGCATCAGAGGGAAAGATCTTCCAAACTGAAAATTTGCAGAATAAACATGGCTTAGGGAAAACGTCATCCAAAGATAGGAGAAGGGGTGGGAAAGAAGAACTAATGGCACAAAGTGAGTACAACTTTCAAGACCAGATGAGTTATATCACACAGCACCAAAAACTGGCATCACAAAGATGTTATTATTGGTTATCTTTAAAGTCTATGGAGAAAGAAGTGCCACATGACAGGAGGCAAGAAAATGTCCTGGTTTTTCCTAAAGTTTTTTTTTCCAGAAACCACAGATGTTCATCCCTTGCAAAATCCTAGAAGAGATGACAAATTAGATAATCTGGCAGAACTTAGAAAAGGAGTGGTGATCCTTTGGGCCAGCACAGGTCCTGCGGAAACACGTTGTATCCAACTCTCTGCTTTGTCTTTTTTTTTTTTTTAATAATATTGCCCTGTAGATAGATGGGAGAGATTGTAGATAAGGAGTTCAGCAACATCAGATCCTGTATCCTGAGCATTTGCCCAACAAACCTCTTAAAGAAAGGAGGCCCCCTACCCTTTGAAAGAGGTCTCTTCAGAAACCTGACCATTTAGACTAGCTTCTGGCTCAATCAGGCATGTTCACTTGCTTCCCAACACCACCCCCCCCTTTTTTTTTTACACTATTCACACATCAGTTCTTGTGTATTCCATCAGACAAGTTGCCAGGGTGACAAGGCACCATCTGGCTTCAGATCCCGAGGCTGAGATGGGTCCTGTCTTCTTAGTTTGCACTGGGCATTCAGTGTCTCTCTAACTTCAGTGCCCTGTTTGACTCCACTTTCTCAAACAGCACTGTCTCTGCTTAACTAGTCCACATTCTGGTGTCCCAGCTACCTTTCTCCACTCAGTTCTTACTGTAGTAACTCTCTAGACTCCCATTCCATGCTCCAATTAACAAACTCTCAGCAAAGTTTCAAGGTGACCCTGTATCAAAGATTTAAACAATGGCTCACTGGTACCATGCTTCGACGAATTCATAGCTGCTCAGAAAACCGTGCCTAAGACTACTGTTTTATGGACATATCTCTCCAGTAGATAATTAAAAACCCAATGTCACCCTGGTTAATATTTTTTTAACAACCTGCAGGAAGACACAGAAGGTTGGATTTTCAAATATGCTGATCGTGTAGTCCTTGGATAGGAACAAGTATCTTGGAAGGTAAAACAAAGATTCAAAAATATAGGTAGTTAAAACTAAAAGCTGATTCTTTGAGAAGATAAACAAAATTGGTAAACCTTTAGCCAGACTCATCAAGAAAAATAAGGGGAGGACTCAAATCAATAAAATTAGAAATGAAAAAGGAGAAGTTACAATGGACTGCAGAAATACAAAGCATCATAACAGACTACTACAAGCAACTCTATGCCAATAAAATGGTCGACCTGGAAGGAATGGACAAATTCTTAGAAAGGTATAACCTTCCAAGACGGAACCAGGAAGAAATGGAAAATATGAATAGACCAATCACAAGTAATGAAATTGAAACTGTGATTAAAAATCTTCCAACAAACAAAAGTTCAGGACCAGATGGCTTCACAGGTGAATTCTATCAAACATTTAGAGAAGAGCTAACACCCATCCTTCTCAAACTCTTCCAAAAAATTGCAGAGGAAGGAACACTCCCAAACTCATTGTACGAGACCACCATTACCCTGATACCAAAACCAGACAAAGGTACTACAAAAAAAGAAAATTACGGACCAATATCACTGATGAATATACATGCAAAAATCCTCAACAAAATACTAGCAAACAGAATCCAGCAACACATAAAAAGGATCAAACACCAGGATCAAGTGGGATTTATCCCGGGGATGCAAGGATTCTTCAATATACGAAAATCAATCAATGTGATGCACCATATTAACAAATGGAAGAATAAAAACTATATAATCATCTCAATAGATGCAGAAAAAGCTTTCAACAAAATTCAATACCCATTTATGATAAAAACTCTCCAGAAAGTGGGCATAGAGAGAACGTACCTCAACAGAATAAAGGTGATACACGACAAACCCACAGCAAACATCATTCTCAATGGTGAAAAACTGAAAGCATTTCCTCTAAGATCAGGAATGAGACAAGGATGTCCACTCTCACCACTATTAATCAATATAGTTTTGGAAGTCCTAGCCGCAGCAATCAGAGAAGAAAAAGAAATAAAAGGAATACAAATTAGAAAAGAAGAAGTAAAACAGTCACTGTTTGCAGATGACATGATACTATACATAGAGAATCCTAAAGATGCCACCAGAAAACTACTAGAGCTAATCAATGAATTTAGTAAAGTTGCAGGAAACAAAATTCATGCACAGAAATCTCTCGCATTCTTATATACTAACAACGAAAAATCAGAAAGAGAAATTAAGGAAACAATCCGATTCACCATTGCAACAAAAAGAATAAAATGCCTAGGAATAAACCTACCTAAGGAGGTAAAGGATCTGTACTCAGAAAACTATAAGACACTGATGAAAGAAATCAAAGATGACACAAACAGATGGAGAGATATACCACATTCTTGGATTGGAAGAATCAATGTTGTGAAAACGACTATACTACCCAAAGCAATCTACAGATGCAATGCAATCCCTATCAAATTACCAATGGCATTTTTTACAGAACTAGAACAAAAAATCTTAAAATTTGTATGGAGACACAAAAGACCCCGAATAGCCAAGGCAATCTTGAGGGAAAAAAACGGAGCTGGAGGAATCAGACTCCCTGACTTCAGACTATACTACACAGCTACAGTAATCAAGACAATATCTTTCTGGTGCAAAAACAGAAACATAGATGAATGGAACAGGATAGGAAGCCCAGAAGTAAACCCACGCACTGATGGTCAACTAATCTATGACAAAGGAGGCAAGGATATACACTGGAGAAAAGAGAGTCTGTTCAATAAGTGGTGCTGGGAAAACTGGACAGCTACATGTAAAAGAATGAAATTAGAACATTACCTAACACCATACACAAAAATAAACTCCAAATGGATTAAAGACCTAAATATAAGACTGGATGCTATAAAACTCTTAGAGGAAAACATAGGAAGAACACTCTTTGACACAAATCACAGCAACATCTTTTTTGACCCACCTCCCAGAGTAATGAAAATAAAAGCAAAAATAAGCAAATGGGACCTAATGAAACTTAAAAGCTTTTGCCCAGAAAAGGAAACCATAAACAAGACAAAAAGACAACCTTCAGAATGGGAGAAAATATTTGCAAATGAATCAACGGACAAAGGATTAATCTCCAAAATATATAAACAGCTCATGCAGCTCAATAGTAAAAAAAAAACCAACCCAATCTAAAAATGGGCAGAAGACCTAAATAGACATCTCTCCAAAGAAGACATGCAGATGGCCAAGAGGCACATGAAAAGCTGCTCAACATCACTAGTTATTAGAGAAATGCAAATCAAAACTACGATGAGGTATCACCTCATACCGGTTAGAATGGGCATCATCAGAAAATCTACAAACAACAGATGCTGGAGAGGGTGTGGAGAAAAGGGGACCCTCTTGCACTGTTGGTGGGAATGTAAATTGTTACAGCCGCTATGGAGAACAGTATGGAGGTTCCTTAAAAAACTAAAAATAGAATTACCATATGACCCAGCAATCCCACTACTGGGCATATACCCAGAAAAAACCATAATTCAACAAGACACATGCACCCCAATGTTCACTGCAACACTATTTACAATAGCCAGGTCATGGAAGCAACCTAAATGCCCATCGACAGAAGAATGGGTAAAGAAGTTTTGGTACATATATACAATGGAATATTACTCAGCCATAAAAAGGAACGAAATTGGGTCATATGTAGAGATGAGGATAGACCTAGAGACTGTCATACAGAGTGAAGTAAGTTAGAAAGAGAAAAGCAAATTTCGTATGTTAACGCATGTATGTGGAATCTAGAAAAATGGTACAGATGAACCGGTTTGCAAGGCAGAAATAGAGACACAGATGTAGAGAACAAACGTATGGACACCAAGGGGGGAAAGCGGGGGGGGTAGGGTGAGGGGGTGGTGGGATGAATTGGGAGATTGGGATTGACATATATACACTAATATGTATAAAATAGATAACTAATAAGAACCTGCTGTATAAAAAAATAAAATAAAATTTAAAAAAGATAGATTCTTTGCAAGCAAATTAAAATATTTTCTCTTGCATCTTTATTGGATTAAAACATATTTTTTCAAAAAAAAAATATATAGGAAGCTATGAAGGTAGCACTGAATGGAGACAAATGTACAGTCCAGTCCTTAAGTTAAAAAAAATCAACTGCACATACCTGGCACCAGTGACCATTGACCACATTACCAGAGGTTAATGTGAAAATCACCTTAAAGCTTTTGTTAACTACAAGCTCATTGTGGGTCATTAATGTGATATGGCTGTCAGGAAGCTAATGCCATCATCAGCTGTGTTAATAAAAATATAGACTCAGTAGTAAGAGAAGTAATGACCCCACTGGTTAAGGACATGGGGAGAAATCCCAATGTCCCAATGATGACACAAACCTAAAGTAATCATGTCAAGACAGTTATGTCATAGAATGCACTGAAGCTTGCAACAATACACTATGTCTAGGTTATTTATTATACAGGCTGCTGGGAATAGGGAAATGGTAAAAAAAAATAATAATAATAATGTGTGGATTTAATTCTGAGTACATCTATTTCTTCAGAGGTGCCACTGGCAAGGAAACACATCCAGGCTAGTGCTGTGTCTGCAAATCATATCACAGGATTGTTATTCAAAGGAACTGGGGTATTTAACCTGTGGAGAGAAGAGTTGAGAGGCAGGATAATGCATCAGATGTTTTCATGGGCTCTCACGCAGGAGGAGAATCAAGACTCCTTCTCACAAGGGTAGGTGTGGGACCCAAGGGGAGAAGCTGCCACAGATTCAGGCTCTGAACCCAGCACCTCTGACCCGTGGATGCGTCCCAGATGCCTTGTGAGGTAGTGAGAACTTGGCTCGACTCCAGGAGCAGAGAGCAGAGCCCTCAGGCTGCGGGCAAGGGGCTTTCTCTCTTGCAACTCCCCTACTCTAGTGCTCTGCGCCTTGGAGGCAAGAGGTCCTGAGGGGTCCCGCAGATTGCTCCAGGTATGTCCCCCCGCGGTGCTCTGTGTGACAGCAGGAGTGCTTCCGTGAGCAGAGCCTGAGGGGGTGGGGAGAGAAGTGTGTACAAAGGAGTTGGGTCCCTTCACAGGCTCAGTACCTACTGAAGACAGAGCCTAGCACAGTCGGTTTTTCGCTTGCACCCCTGGTGCCTGGCTGTCTGGTGTTGGGGGACCATAGCTGGCTCTCCTCAGGCTCCACTCAGAGGAAAGGCCTGCTGGGAAGCGGTGTGCCTGAGAATGCAAACAGTTTACTGGCGACAGCGTCTCTCCTGCTCTACCAGCGTCTGATGACATGTGGGGGGGAGAGGAGAGAATAGGAGAGAGAAACAGAGTCGGGGGAAGCAGGAGCAATGGAGAGAAGACGGGGGGAGGGAGGGGAAAAGGGCTGGCCTCTGTGCTTTGTTTTGGCGTTTGGCACTTGCTGGCGTATGAGTGCCACCAATTTCTGAACCAGTGAGGGTCTAAGTCTAAGGCAAAAAAAATAGCCCAACAAAAGGAAAAAAAAAAAAAAGAGGGTTTGTTACACTATTCAGATCTCTGGAGACATTTTTAGTTGTCACAACTTGGGGAGAGGGATGTGACAGGCATCTAATGGGTAGAGACCGGAGATGCTGCTAAAATTCCTATAATGCACAGGACAGCCCCAATAACAAAGAATTGTCCAGCCCAAGATATCAATTGTGCTAAGGTTGAGAAACCATGTCTTAAAGGGATTTAACACCAGAGACCCCAGTGCCTAGTGTCCAGGGCCACCCACCTACAGTGGAGCCGAAAGGACCGTAGAAATCATAATCTTCCCCTCTTACAGGTGAGGGGTTTGAGGCTCAGAGAGTGAAGGGGCTTGTCCAAGGACCCAGGCCTTGGATTGAGGTGATTAAGAGCCTTGGAGTAAGATAGAACTAGTGTTAAATCCCAGTTCAGTTAACATCTATGCAACTTGGACGAGTTACTTCACCTCTTGGAGCCTTAATTCTCTCACTTGTTAAATGGACATCATGTAATAACTCCCTCACAGAATAATTTTAAGGAATATGTGAGATAATGCATGTAAAGTGCTTAACATAGCACATGGCATGTAATAAATGGCACCTCTAATTATGAGTAGTGGAGCTGGAGCTAAAATCTTGCCTCCTATCCCCAAGTTTTATTCTCTTTCCACTGCATCACTTTAATGAGTCCCAAATTGGGGCTAGCCATCAGTCCTGAGAAGCTTGTAGCGCAGTGGTTGTGAGCTCTGGCACTTGGCCCAAGTGGATCTGGATTCAAAGTCCAGTGCTGCCACTTTCAAGCTGATAAATTACTTAATCTCTCTCTAAGCCTCAGTTTATTCATCTGTAAAATGGGATAAAGCTAATACCTGAGTTATAGGCTTATTGTGAGATTTAGAATCAAAACTCGTATTAAACACTTTAGCTCAGAGTCTAGACTATTGTAAGGAATCATTATATTGATATATTAGTTATAGCTAATATTTATGACAGGTTGTATTTCCCCAAAATGGCTGCCACAGTGTTTCTCATCCAACGTGCTCTTCTTACAAGGCAACAGTAATTCTCCTCCCACCAGAAGGTCTGTTCATGTATGTGGGTGGACATATGGCTATGGGGAGAATGATACTTTGTGACTTCCGAGGCTGGGTCATAAAGAAGTGATACAGCTTCTTGCTTCTGTTAAGATGCTCACAGTGAAACCAAGCTTCCATGCTGTGAGGAAGCCCAAGTCACCCCGTGGAGAGTCCCATTTGAGGAAGAACTGACAGCATTAACTGGCCAGCCATATGAATGAGCCACTGTAGGCGGGGAACCTCCAGTCTCAGCGAAGCTGCCTCAGCTGATGCTAAATGGAGGGAAGTAGTGGAGCTGGCTCCACTGAACTGTGTTCAAATTGCAGATTCGTGAGCAAAATACATGGTTGTTGTCATTTAAACCGCTGAGTTTGGGGATGTCCTGTCTTTTAGCAATGGTAACTGGAAAGATATTATTTTTATTTATCTCCAAAAAAGGAATTTTCCTCCCGCCCATGTCACCTCCTAAGCCTCAACATCAACACCTAGAAAAAATCCAGACGTCATAGGAAATGTTGCTGCTTCTCCCCAGATCTCCTGTGATTTTCTGGGTATCTGGAGAAGATGATCAAATGCCACCACCGGTGGTGAATGTGACGTATGGAGACTGAGGAACCTGAGAATTTATCTGGGGACACAATTCGACAAATATCTTTTGGGAACAGATTAATTCCAGGGCCAGAGAGGCTTCTTGAAGCTTGTGGATGAGGTTCCCCAAGAGCACATACTCCAGTATTATTCTTTCCCTCCTTCTTCCTTGCTTTCTGCCATGGGTGTGAGAGCCAGGAACGACCTCTTTTGTCCTTTTGAGCGTATTCAGTCCTCCATGTCTCGTTTATGGTCTCAGAGGATGTGAGGTGAGGATATAGGACAGGGTCTGATGATGAACTGAGGAAGATTTTTGTCATTCTAAGGAAAGCAAACTAATTTATTATTCCGATTATGGTGTGTGTGTGTGTGTGTGCGTGTGTGTGTGATGGAGGGGGAAGGCAGGAGTGCTGTTGAGATTAAAAGTTAAAGAACTTTCCTGCTCTTCTTTCTGAGCACAGGAGTTACTCACAATCTCCTTTCTTTCACCCCAATGGAGAATTACCCAGTATGACCACTCAGAGCCTTGGGACTAATAGACCCAAGATACCTTCCTGAGGAATGGGGACCAAGTGAGAGCTCTATGCTTCATTCACCAAGACAAACTAGCCCTTTTTGTGTTTTACCAGAAGGATAGAATAATAATGAGCTATCTGCTCCCTCCCCATGGGAACTCCGCCGATGCACTGGTGAAAATTATTCCATGTTTCTTAAGGCAGGTGTCCAAACCTGGGATCCCAGGTTAGGGGAAGGGCAGACAGTTACTTGCTGGTTTCTGGAACACTGACAATATGTTAGAAACACAACTTCCTCCTGTGCAAATGGGAGAAGTTTACAGTTCCGAAAGCCTCATGTGCCTTGCCCTCTTCCACCTCCACCTGTGTGTCTCCCCCTTCTTTGAAAGATTCACAGGAGAGCTCTGAGTTCCAAAAGAAATGAGTGGGAAGTGGGCTTGATACCCCCTCAATATTCCCCAGTGACCCTGGCATTGGAGCCCACTTTTGGAAACGGCCTGGGAGAAAACATTTGAGTGTAGCTGAAGGATGCTTTTAGCCTTCAACAGAAAGCAGCTATGGGTTTCTTGGTACCTTTCCAGGCCCGGTTGGTGTGAAGACTCAGCCTAACACATTTACCTCTGCAAAGTGGTATTTGAGCAATTTGTCATCAGGATGCATTTAAGGTGGAAGCTGTTTTCCTGGGCTCCCCTTCTTAGTTCTTCCTGTGCAAAACAACTGGCAAGTTTCCTAATGATATTAACTTAATAGAGAATGATTTCTGGTATATTGCTGGCTGCCACACACATAAATTATAAAAGTCAAGAATCTGGCCCATACAAGGCATCCAGCGAGGCTGTTTACTGAAAGTGGTACAATTCATTGTTTCAGAAGGTGGCTAAATGGTTTGTGAGCTGAATGGGGCAGGGTGGCGAAAGGAGGGGCCTCTCGGGGAGGAGGCTGGACCATGAGTCGCTCCCATGAGTGGGCTTGTTGGCAAAGAAGGCCCTCGGAGAGCCCGACGGCTTTGATGGCTTTCCTGGGGGAGGGAGTAATGTCTGCCCCTCTTTGCTGGGTCACGGTGATCTCATTTTTTAGCCTTTTATAGTGGGCTGTGAAAATAGCCTTTCACCTTCAATGAGTCACAGTGAAACCAGGCAAGGAGGTTCGAGAGCAGTGTGATTAATCTGCCTCATTTTGGACTTCCCAGTGAATCCAAGGGGCACATTGGTGAGGCCCCACCGGCAGCCAAACTTTGTTAATCCCTGGACAGAACTGGTGGCAAAGCAGATACCTTTGAGGAAGGTGAAAGAAAAGCAGGACAAGGAGAACCATCTTCACCCCACCAGCAAGCTGCTGACCACTGCCCGCAGTCAGACTGAGCTCAGCTGAGAAATGGTCTGCTGATGCTCGGCTAAACCCCCTTCTTAGCTGGAGCCCGCATCCCTTGCGGCCATAGGAGACTGGACTTTCCCAGGGAGGAAGGGAGGTTGGATTCCAGCATGGCTGGAGGCTCCTTATCTGGCTGCACCAGGAGACCTGGGGCAGAGCCAAGCTGCCTTCACCGTGTGATTGGGGATGGCAGTGACTGGGGATGGCAGTGACTCAGGGGGCGGCAGGCTGGAAGGGGAGAAGGAGCTGGTGTCGTCAGCTGTTGTTAAGAAAGAACAGAGGAGCCTGGGAGGAGACTCTAGTCCTGAGAGGACGAGAGGCCCGAGGTGGGTTGCCTAGCAACTGTGCTTTCCAGGCTGCTGGGGCCTCTTGTCCGCTCCTACCTCCTTGTTTTTTCCTTCAAACCTGCCTTTCAGATGCCTTTTAGCCAGATTTCCTCTCCCGAGGGTGTGGGAACTGGGTCAGCAGCAGCCAGGGCACATTTTGCTCTGGACCAAATGGAATGTTTTAGAGAGTTCTACTCTGGATAGGTCTTCCTGAGAGCAGGACAGTGATGGTTCGCAACTCAGATGCTAGAGCCAGATCTGGGCGCAAATGCCAGAACCAACACTTATAGATGTGTGCTCTTAGGCAATTTCTTCACCTCTCAATGCTTTAGTTTTTCCATCTATAAAACAGGGAGAATAATGGTGCCTACCTCGATTGAGGCAATGTGAGGATTTGGTGTGAATATGTAGGTAGGTAGGTAGAAAGATAAATGGAAGAAAAGGAGGAAAAACAGATGGATAGAAAATAGATAGGAAGGCAAGAAGGAAAAATAGATAGGAAATAAATAGATTTTTAAAAAAGAAGAGGGAATTCCCTGGTGGTCCATGGTTAGGATTCGGCGCTTTCACTGCCAGGGCCTGGGTTCAATCCCTGATGGGGGAACTAAGATCTCGCAAGGCGCACAGCCAGGCCAGAAAAAAAAAAAAGAAGAGAAGATAGATGATAGAAGGAAAGATAGATACCAAGAAGCGAAGATAGATAAATAGATAGATAAAGATAGACAGACAGACAGATAGGAAGGAAAGAAGGAAAAATAGATTTAAAAAAAGAAGAGAAGATAGATGATAGAAGGAAAGATAGATACAAAGAAGGGAAAATAGATAGATGGATGGATTGACTGATCGATAGACAGACAGATAAACTTAGAATAGTTCCTGGTACATAGTCTATGTATGTGTCAGTTATTAATAGACCTGGAGGACAGCCAGACACAAAAGCTTGCTTGCATGTAGGGCAGAGGATCTGGGGCAGGAGCCCCAGAGCTCTTGTTTCACAGTGGTGTGTGGTGTTGGGAGATCTGGTTCCAGGCCTCATTCTAACAGTGGCTTTCTGTGGGGTCTTGAGCAAATAGTTTTCCTTCTTTGCCCTCTGCCTCCCCATCTGTGTGGTCAGAAGACTGGACTGAAACAGCCTGAATTTCCTCACTCTTCCTTGTCTTATGACATTGGGATGTGGATTGAACCATGAGCCACCTCTGTCCGCACATTTTTTTGGGGATTAGAAAATGTGGCAGCAGGAGGGGCCTCCAGGTGAGCCCCAGAGGGAAGGTTTAGGGGAGCTGCAGGGGATCAATCACTCCCCACAGCCTCAGATAGGGGGAGTGGCTGGGCCAGACTTGGGGAGGGGTCAGGCAGCCCTGCTCACGGGCTATATTTCCTTGTATTTATTTCTGGTAGCTGCTCTAGGGATTATAATATACATAACCTAACTTTTCACATTCTGTTTAAATTTAATATTTGACCACTTCTAGTAGAATGTAGAAACCTTACAACCATATATGTTCCTTTAACCTTCCCCCTTTATGTTATGTATATGGTCATATATATGACATCTACATACATAAGAGCCCCCTAACCACCCAGTGATATTATAATTTTGGCTTTCAATATTCATACATATTTTTAAAATATAAGAAGAGAAAAGTAATTTATTGTATTTACTCAGATGTTTACCATTTCCGTTGCTCTTCCTTCATTTCCAAAGTTCTAATTTTCCCTCTCAGATCATTTCCCCTCTATCTGAAGCACTTCTTTAACATTTATTTTAGTGCAGGTCTATGGGCAATGAAGCCTCTTAGTTTTCTTTCACTTGAGAATGTCTTTATTTCACCTGCATACCTGAAGGATATTTTCATGAGATGTAGAATTCTCAGTTGACAGCTTTTTTCTTTCTGGCCCCTATGGCTTCTGTGAGAAATCACAGTCAATCACATTTTTATTCTACTTGTAATGTGTCATTTTCTCTGGCTGCTTTCAAGATTTCTTTATTTCTTTTGGTTTTCACAGTTTGACTATGATGGTTTTATTTGAATTTATTCTGTTTAATGTTCCCTGAGCACCTTTGCATCTGTAAATTTATGTCTTTCACTGAATTTGGGAATTTTTTTGTAATTACTTCTTCAGAATTTTGTTTTCTGTACCAGTATCTGTCTCCTCTCCTCATGGCCTCCAATCACACGCACATTAGAGCTTTTTATATTGTCCCACAGGTCCTGAGGCTCTGTTCACTTTTTCAACAGATTTTCTGTGGAGTCTTACCCACTGGACCACCAGGGAAGTCCCCCACATTACATTTATTCATCATATTTTCTTAATCTCCCTCAAACCGTGACAGTTCCTATGACCTTAAACACTCTTTTTTTTTTTTCAAAGCTAAGGGGAAAGTCAAGAGACTTCTTCCCAACAGGATGGAAATTTTATTTTATTTTATTTATTTATTTTTGGTTGCATTGGGCATTCGTTGCTGTGCGTGGGCTTTCTCTAGTTGCAGCGAGCGGGGCTACTCTTCATTGTGGTGCTTGGGCTTCTCATTGAGGTGACTTCTCTTGTTGCAGAGCACGGGCTCTAGGTGCGCAGGCTTCAGTAGTTGTGGCGCACGGGCTTAGTTCTCCGTGGCATGTGGGATCTTCCTGGACCAGGGATCGAACCTGAGTCCCCTGCACTGGCAGGCGGATTCTTAACCACTGCGCCACCAGGGAAGTCCCATGACCTTAACACTCTTGAAGAGTAGTAGTTAGATATTTTTAGAATGTCCCTCAATTTGGGTTTATCTGTGTGTTCTCATTAATAGGCCGAGGTTATGGATTTTTGGAAAAATATCACAGAGGAAAAGTACTCTTCTCATCCCATGTTATCAGTGGGCACATGATGTCAGCATGATTTATCACTGGTGATGTTAACCTTGATCCCTTTGTTAGGGTGATATTTGCCAGGTTTCT
Organism: Balaenoptera borealis; assembly: GCF_965194805.1. Taxonomy (NCBI): domain Eukaryota; kingdom Metazoa; phylum Chordata; class Mammalia; order Artiodactyla; family Balaenopteridae; genus Balaenoptera; species Balaenoptera borealis. The sequence goes on from NC_138867.1 coordinate 57,890,171, forward strand.
CCACTGTAATATTACTATTGTATATTTCTCCTTCCACAAATATTCACGAGTCTCTACATCGAGCCCACACCCAAGGGGAGGGGAATTAAGCACCATTTCCTGAAGGGCAGGATATCAAAGAATTTGTGATCATATCTTAGAACCACCACAATAATTAGTGAATTTTGGGAGCAATACTTTGAGGCTATGTTTCCCCTTAAATTTTCTCCCACTAATTTTAGCATTTATCAATGGATCCTGCCTACAGCAATTATTACTGTGGTATTCTAATGATGAGCTGTGTTGCTCATTTATTCTACATTTATTAATTGGAATTCTTCTTTAAGGAAGATCTATCCTTCTATTTATTTATTTATTTATTTATTCAGTCATCTCAGAATGGACTCACAGATATTTATTTTGTTCTTTACATTGTAATCCAATATTATCATTATTTAATTAGTGTCTCAAATCGTTCTAGGTTTGGCTATTGAGAGCTTTTTCAGGTTGGCTCCTATATGCCCCCTCCATCCTTTTTTTTCATCTTAGAATCAGCCATTTCCCCAAGTAGCCTTGGGTTCTTTAGTTGGAGCAAGGTATTTAGAAACTAAGATCTGGGCATTGGGCATGATGTGGCTACTGGGTGTTAACTGTTTCTAGGCTGTCTCTGCGGACAAAACTAGGAAGTACATATGTGTCAACCAACCTACTTGTGCTCATAGTATTTGTTTCAGATCTCTCCTATAAGGTGAGGTACCACCGTCTACCCTGTCTTCTGATTGTCTGTGTACATAGCAGATATTCTCTACCACCCCATATGCTCTCAGAGAGCAGAGTTCATGCCTGAGGCATGTTATATGCACTCTGGTGCCTGGCATATGAGAGGAACCTGATGTATGTTCATTGGTTGCATATATGAATAGTGGGGGTCGCAGGCTTTATGATTTATCTGTTTTTTTTTTTTTTTTTTTTTTTTAATGGTAAGAGCCACAAGTGTTGAGTTGAAGCATGATATTTAAAGTTACTAATATAAACAAGTTCTGCCATTTGAGAGGTGATCCCACTCGTGTGGAACAACTTGGTCCTTTACAATGCTGGAAGCAGGGAAGGTTCCTACATTGTTATTGTAACAGCTGATGTTTGGAGAACTCAGATTGGCTGCCTGGCAGGGGACAAGCTGTGCTTCTGTGTGCCATCCCCATATTTAGCTCTCCCACAGATGCCCAAGGCTGGTGCTTCATCTGCCCTGCCCCCAGCAGGCCTGGTCCCACTGCCCCAGGTCCCGATTAGTCAGTCACTCAAACGTATGAGAACAAATATTTTTTGCTTTCACCAGTCCACTCCTTCTATGCTCCCCAAACCCAGGGACTGTGGCCATAGTTTCATAACTCAGGAAGCCTCTCTACCTGTCAGCTTGGGTTCCTATTTGCAGGCCTAACAGTTTTTAGCTGCTGGTTTTCTCTAAGGCCTTCTGGGTGAGAATCTAGACTCTGTTTCTGGTTGTGATGACCCTGATTCCTCTCCTGGGCACCAGCACCCACTCTCGCCCTTTCCTGACCCTGGTTTGATGTTAGGTCAGGCGGTCAGTAAGCACATGCTCAGCCACTGCTCTGTTGCGTACTGGAGACTGGGGCAGGGTGCAGCTGGGACCCCCCAGGCCTAGGCTGGCAGCTGGGAATAGGGTGTCCCCCACCCCTCTGCAGACAGTGGCTTTCCCCTCCTGCTGGACTATCCCCTGCCTGTTAAGAGGCAAAGCAGCATGTGGTTCCCCCCGCTCCCCCTGGGTTGGGAAGCAGAGCCTGCAGCCCAGCGGTGGCACTGTTTGAACTGGACCTGGCTCAGCAGCTGCGGGTAGCCAGGTGGGCCGAGTGGCTCCTTGGGTTGGGCGTGGGGTGGCTCACATTCACATGGGTTGCTGTGAGCCACGACCTGGTATTTGCTCTGGCTGTTTGCCATAGGGATGTCTGTGAGAAGCCAAGGAGGGGAAACTGAGAGTAAGAATGGGCCTGGGGAGACCAGGGGTCAGATGCAACTAGGAGGTGGGAGGAGGCATGAGCATCTTCCCAGCACCTCAGGTCCAGTAGGAGCCAAGTCCTGCCTGGAAGATCAGCGATGACATGGCATCTTTGTTGCTCATGTGCATTCTCATTCTCTCTCTCTCTCTCTTTCTCCCCCTCCTCCTCTCTCTTCCACTCTGGGATCTGCAATACAGAGTGAGAACGGCATCCTATTCATACCCCGAGTGTCACCAATAGAAACAAGAGGGATTCCTGCGACAATCACCAACCTCTCTAAGGGTCACAGCTACAGGGTCCCTGGACCTTGTGGAACAGCTGGCTCTCCTTTCCATCCCCACCCAAGGGGCTGTTTCTCTTCAGAGCTCTGCAAAGGACTGGCTCGAGTTTGCTTCTTGCACACCCTGGCCTCCTTGTCCCCGGGGCCCTGCCCATCTGTTCCATCCGAGCTGCTGGGAGGCTAGCAGACAGAGAGCCTGCCCCAGGGGCAGGGGCCGTGCTGGGTGTTTGAGCGCTTAACTCACTTTAATGGCTTCAACCAGCTTTCTTCTCCCTTCAGATAGGAGGTCATTCACAGTATTAATTTCCTTTGCATAATTTTCTCCCTGGGCCTGGCTCACAGGCTATTGTCCTGAGAACACAGACAGGCAACATCAGGCCTCCACGCAGACTCAGCAAACTCCTCAATGCCGGCAGGAGATGATTTTCTAAGGTAGATTAACTTGAGAAGGTTCCACCATGCAGAGGATCCCAGGAACCACTGGGAAAAGACCTGATGGGCCTGGTGGCCGCCAGGGTAACCCTGGATTTGGGGAAAAGAGAAGACAGCAATACCTCAGGAAACATCTCTGAGTGAATGAACCTTCTAGGAGAGAAAAATGTATTCTAGCAAATGTCAAACCCTAAAAGTATTACAATTTTAAGGGGGTAGACAGACACATATCTTTAGTTTTCTTGAATAGCAGTCATTGAACCTAATTTAATTTTTTTCTTTCTTGGGAGACGAATTATCACAGGCTGCTAATACTGTGGAGTGGTCAGTGTCTTTTGAGATGTGCGATGCTGCTCACCCCTTCCCTGAATGATCCTAGACTCTGAGTCTCTGGAATTCTCTTTCTTTTTCTTTTTCTTTTTTACTTTTTCCCCTTCTGTCTTCTTTATTGTTAGCTACGTCATCTGTTAGAGATACCAGTGCACCTGTTTCTTGGATCGCTCATTCCCCTAATTTGTAGATTTTGGTCTGTTGTGAGCTTGCAAACTGGATTTATAAACTTGTTATATTATGTTTAAAGTAAAAATGATTAGATAAATCCTAAGGAATACACACACACACACACACACACACCACCACCACACACCACTATTGGAATTATTAAACAAGTTCAGCAAGTTGACGTGATACAAAAATCAATTATAGGGCCTTCCTTGGTGGTGCAGTGGTTAAGAATCCGCCTGCCAATGCAGGGGACACGGGTTCGATCCCTGGTCCGGGAAGATCCCACATGCCGTGGAGCAACTAAGCCCGTGCACCACAACTACTGAGCCTGTGCTCTACAGCCCACGTGCCACAACTACTGAAGCCCGCGTGCCTAGAGCCTGTGCTCCGCAACAAGAGAGGCCACCGTGATAAGAAGCCTGTGCACCACAACGAAGATCCAACGCAGCCAAAAATAAAATAAATTAAATAAATAAATTTTAAAAAATCAATTATATTTCTACATATGAGCAGTGAACACTCGAAGAAGAAGGAAAACAATCCCATTCATAATATCATTAAAAAGAATAAAATACTTAGGAATCAATTTAACAAAAGAAGGGCAAGATTATACATTGAAAATTACAAAATGCTGCTGAGGGAAATTAGAGAAGCTCTAACTAAACAGAGAGGCATTTCACATTCGTGGATTGGAAGACTCAGTAGTGTTAAGATGGCAGTTATTCCCATACTGATCTATAATTTCTATAAAAATTTCAACCTTTTTTTTACTTTTATAGAAAGTGGCAGGCTATTCCTAAAATTTGTATGGAAAAGCAAAAGCTAGAATAACCAGAACAATTCTGCAAAAAAAGGAACAAAGTTGGAGGACTTTCACTTCCTAATTTCAAATCTTGCTATAAAGCTACGATGATCAAGACAGTGTAGTACTGGCATAAGGATAGGCATATAGATCAATGAGACAGAACAGAGAGTCTAGAAATAAACCCTTGTACTTAAAGTTGATGGATTTTGACAAAGGTGCAAGGCAATTCAGTGGAGAAAGAAGATATATGATCACTAAAGACCTGAAAAGATGCTCAACGTCATTAGTCGTTAGGGAAATGCAGATTTAAGCCACAATGAGGTGCCATTTCACACCCACTAGAATTGCTGTAATCAAAAAGACAGATGATAACAAATGGTGGTGAAGATGTAGAAAAATGGGAACACTCCTATGCTGCTGTGAACATATAAAATGGTATAGCCACTTTGGAAAACAGTTTGACAGTTTCTTAAAAAGTTAAACATAAGTGTACCATATAGCACAGCAATTCTACTCCTAGGTTTCTACCCCCCAAAAATGAAAACACGTTGACACAAAGACTTGCACACAAATGTTAATAGCAGCACTATTCATACAGCTAAAAAGTGGAAACAATCCGAATGTCCATCAATTGATGAATGGATAAATAAAATGTGATATATCCATACAATGGAATATTATTCAACCATAAAAGGGAAAGAAGTACTCCTACACGCTACAACATGGGTGAACCTCACGATCATCATGCTAAATGAAAGAACCCAGACACAAAAGACTACATATATCTATGATTCCATTTATATAAAGTGCCCAGAAAAGGCAAATATGGAGATAGAAAGTAGGCAAGTGGTTGGTTAGGGATGGAAACAGGGATTAATTGCAAATGAGATGAGATGAATTTGTTGAGATGAGGAAAATGTTCTAAAACTGGATTATGGTGATAGCTACACATCTCTATAAACTTACTGGAACTCATTGAATTATATGTTTAAAGTGGGTGAATTTTATAATATATAAATTATATCTCAATAAAGTTAAGTTTTTAAAAAGAGTAATTAGGAGCTCAGTGAGGAGCCCAGGTACTCTCCCTCAAGTAAAGTACTTGAACTATAGTCATACATTAAGTTGTAAGCTTTTCTACCAGGAGTATCTGGGAGGGTGGGGTCCTATTTATTAATCTCCTTATCCTCCTTTCTGGGGCGTAGTAGTTCTCAATGCATCTTGGTAGAAGAAAGGCGTGGATGAATGATGGGGCCACTAGTTTGGTTGCTAGAGGGGACGTGCTCCTTCTTTCTTGGCTCTTGCAGCATTGTGTGTGGCTGGTGTCCCCTGTGCCATACCTGTTCCAGCTTCCCTGACCTCTCTCCTCTGAACTGCTGGCGGGCCGGTGATTGTCCCACAAAGTCAGTGCTCACCCAAAGCCCCTTTATCATGCTGTTGATCCCTGTGTGCTGGTCCGGAGGGCAGAATTCTTGTCCTGCCACCCTTACGTTCCTCAGAAAGCCCAGCAAGAGCATCTCACGTCCTCTGCAGCTCGACTCATTTGCTCTTAACCCTGAGGCTGTCAAGTCACTGGGGAGGCAGAGTCTGAGAGATGGAGCTTCAGGAAGTGTTTCCCATGGAGGCTAATGATTGAGAGGTACTCCAGCCAGGTGTAAGTGAGAGAACCAAGTCGGGGGGTCTGCAAAGCTCCGCCTTTGAAACTACAGGCTGGATGTTTCAGTCTCTGCAAACCAGACCATTTCATTTCTTGCCCTCTCTGTTTATTATGTTTTCCTCCATTACTCGTTCCCTCCATTTGGTAAGGACAATGCATTTCCAAAATGTGGCGAATGTTCTCAGATCTACAGAAATAAGATGCTGCCCTTTTTGTAAATAAGGTGAAAAGACAAAACAGATCGTATTGAAATAGATGCATTTCTTTCACACCATAGAGGCCATCTAGTCTAACCCTGTGTGTTTTCCAGAGAAGGAGACTGAGATCCAGAGAGGGTTAAAAAAAAACTCACCCAGAATAACATAACTTGAAAGTGGCACAGGCAAGATTCCAGCTCGGTTCTGACTCTGCAGAGGTCAGCTGGCACCAACCAGCAGAGCCAACACCATGTGGGAAGTGAAGGCAGGAAGGCAAAGTGGAATACCTTGATTTCTACATCTGGGTAAAAATAATTCCCCAGTTTGCAGACACCTAGAAGATCACAGGCTTGAGGGCAAAAATAAAACTTGCTTTCTGACAGCACAAATCTTGTCAGACTAATCTGATTTCTCCTGGCCTGGGAGCCAGGCTTGGCTGTTGAGAAGGAAGCAGACTTGCTGCGTAAGGGTTTGGCTGGACCCGGCGGGGCCTCTCCACTAGGGATCTCCCTCATCATCTTTGGCCCTGGTGTCTCTGGAGTTTGTTACCAGGTTGGAGGGAGCTTCCTTAGCCTCTCCCATCCCCAGAAGGGGAGTCCTGCCCAAGGGGGAGATGGTCACAGGGAAATGAGATAGAAGATACCGAGAAGCTGAAGTCTGAACAAAGGGTTTCACTTGCTCTTTATTCCCTTTTATTTAATGCTGGGTATTTTCCATGTTGCTTCAACTTTCTACCCAAAGGTGGGATCATTCGACCCTCCGAATAACCTCAAAACCTCAGAGCTGGTGTCTCCTTTGGTGACAGGGACAGACTGCAGAAGGCTTTGCAACAAATGGCCTGCAGATGAGCTCTGAGTTGGCAACAATTGACCCTGCAATTGGGTTCTGAAGGTGGGGAGTATTCTGTCCCATCTCTTGTTTCACCAAGGGCAGGAATTAAGAGCTCTGCAACATTTACTCTCTATCACTTTTCACCTTATTTGGGTGCAAATGGACGAGCTCTCCCCTCATCTTTCCTTTAAAAAATGTGTGGGCATGTGGGTCACATCAAAAGAGCAAGCTATTGTGATTTCTAAACAGAAGGATTGTTAAAAAAGGATTTTCAGAGAGCATCTTGTTTCCTCTGTTGTTGCCGATATGCAGCCTATCTCCTGGAAGGGCTTCAGAGAGCCACAGACATGGTGCACGGTTCTGGTCTGCTTTCCCGGAGGAGGAAAGGATCCTCCACTCTGAGGACAGGGACCTCAGGCCCACGTAGTGCACGTTCCCCAGGTGCCCATTGTGCGCAGGCCTAGTGGATTGTGGATGCTTTATAAATGTTTGTTGCACTGCCCCGAGCAGAGGTGAGACCACATGGGGAAGTGAAAGTTGAAAAATGCGGCCACAGCTCTTTTAAGGGTTATCACTGGTAAAGCTGGGGGGCATCTTTTAACGTTTCCTTCCCATTCCCTTTCGTTCACTCCTCTGTCTCCTTCACTGAATTTAGACCCTTACAATGACACTCATCTGCCCTGTTCTCCAATTTCACGGTGTCATCACTTTAGACCTCATTATTACCAACAGTGTCCTTGCTGGCTTTCCTGCCAAGGCTGGTCTGTCTGCTGTTTAGCTGATTTTCTAAAACACAGCTTCTATTCAATATGTCACATTGCCCGGCCTGAGCACTGGCCTGGCCCCCTATGGCCGTCACTGACTCCAGAGCCTTCTGCGTGCTTTTCAGAGCTTCCAAGTTCTGGCCCCAGCCCCAGTGATCTGGGGCGTTCTTTATGGCTCCCAGCTCATGCCACGCTTCAGCCAGGCGGGTCTGCTCTGTCCCTCTCAGGGCCAGGGCTGCTCCCACCTTTGCTCCTGCTGTTCCTTTGCCTGGGATGTCCTCTATTCTTCCCACTTAACTAACAAAACACTTCGATCTTTAGGCCTAGATGCTATTCCTGACGGAAACTCTGCCAAATAGTCTAGCCCACACTAGTCATGGTGGAGATGGTGGTCCTGGTAGGAACAATGACAGATTATTAAGCACCTACTGTGTCAGCCAATGTGGTATAGTGGTTAAGACTGCATCTAGCCAGTCTGTCTGGGTATAAATTCTGGCTCCCTCACCTACTAGCTGCTGACCTTGGGCAAGTTACTTATATCTTAGGGACTCAGTCACCTGCTTTATATATTGGGGATGGTAATAGTACCTACCTCATAGAGTTAATCTATGTAACAGTACGTGGTAGATAATAAGCACTATAGGAATGTTATCACTATATGGTAATTTATGTGTATTATCTGTCATCTTTAAAACAGTCCAGAAAGGTGAGTATTCTTATTCGCATTTTACAGATAAGTAAAATGAGGCTCAGAGAGATTAAGTAACTGTCCAAGGTCACTGAACTAATATGCAGCAGGTCTGGAATGCTGGCTGTGGTTTGCCTGCCCCTACTGACCAATGCCTGCCTGTCATTTCGATCGCACTTAGGGCTGTTTCCACAAAGTTTAATGTCTGGATGCCCTCTAATTCTTCCCTGCATACATGCTGCTTTATCTCCCCAGATTTTAAGCTGCTTGGGGGCAGGATTGTTACTTACACATTGTGTAGTTGCAGTGTTTGGTGGGAAAGTATCGATGACACAAGTGCACTCTCTGTGAATAAAGGGCACAGACAATTAACTGTAGGCAGATGTCTGTGAATAGCAGGATTCTCCCCATCGGAAGGGCCAGGTCCTCTGGCCTTCCAGTGCCCGTGGAGCTGTCCAACAGTGAGTGAGTCCACCGGACCAGGGAGAGGAGTCTGTCAGGTCCTCTGATACGTCCTCACGGGCAGGGTCAGATAAAACTTCTTTAGCATCCGTAGAGTGTGGACAGGGGTCACTCAGGTATGGCATCTGGATATCAAGGGGTTGGGAACCAAAATATCTGCCGTGAATAATAAAGATGTGGGAAGAATTTAAAAAAACAAAGTATCCCAGGCCCATGATGGACTCCCATGCCCCAGCCCCTGCGGACTCAGCTTTGCCCTCTCACAGTTATGAGGCCGAGCATATCTGGTCAGATGCCAGGGTCGGAGAGAAGCTTCATGTTCACGTGACGTGAGCCCATCCATGTGACAGAGGCCCATTTGTGACCATCCTGCCATGGTCATCCAGACTCAAACAGAGACAGGAAGCTCGCTAGCCCAGAGCTCGAATCATTTAAGAGTGCTCCTCACATAGAGCTGAAATCTTCCGGCCCCGGTCCCGCTCTGCCCCACAGCGGGGCACAGACAGATCCCTTGTCCTCATGCCACCCTGCATGTGTGTGAAGGTCTGGCACCCCCTGCCTGGGCCTCTTCTCCTCCAGGTTCTGCTTCCTTAGTTCTTATGGCTTCCTCTTATTCCCGCAACACAAAAGCCCTTTGCAAATAAGCCTCAGGGTGACTTTTCCCCCCATTTTAAACACAAATTTAAATCATTTCATCCCAAGTATGTCGGGTTTAGAAACTAGACTTCCCAGGTTATTGCTGACTCAATTGCTGTGTCTCTGCCATCATTTCACTGCAAAACGCTTCTGGCCGTTTTCACCGCAAAACTCACAGGCAATGGGAAGTGGAAAGGGCATTTTCTGTCTGAAGCGCTCTGTCCCTGCTCTGCCAGCTGCTTACTTGCCTGTGTGCGCTGGGCAGTGGCTGAGAGTCTCTGCAAACAAATTTACACCCTGCTCTCACACTCTCTTATCAAAGCCACTTGATGGAGGGAGTGGATTCAAGCAGAGGAGGTGCCCAATTAGCATATGCCTGCTGGAATGGTGTTGATTAGCAATATCTGTATTGCAGCGTGTCCTCCAATCTGTTTGTTCAAATCCATTAATAACACCTTGCACTGGCAACTTAAAAATTAAACCTTCATGAAGATTTCCTGATCTGCCACAAGTCCAGGGAATCATTTTAAGATGGAGGCTGACATTCTAATTAGAGGTGTCGAAGCTCCTGAGTGGGTCCTGCCCACAAAGGCGGGGCAGGTGGGGAGGGGTATTAGCTTGAGGACTAAGCCTACATAAAGGGAGTAGTTAGGGAGGAACTCAAATTAGAAAGAGACTGAAGTGAGGACCAAGCAAAGGGGATGTGGTGGACATGTTGGTACCTGGGCAGAGCAGTAGCCAAGGGACCAGAGGCAGGGGTGAGTAGGGGCGGAGCTGTGGGGCTGCCCAGCCCAGGAGAGAAATCCTTGAACTCTGGGTCTGAGGAAGGGCATTTCTTCACGCTGAGCTTGGAGCATCTTATCTGAGCAGGTTGCTTCATAAAGGAGTTGCATGGACTCTATTCAGCCTAAACTCCATAGAATATCAGCATCGGATATGACCTTGAGGAGCTTAATTCCAGCTGTCTCCGCTTGTAGACATGGCAGCAGAAGCCCAGAAAGGCTAAGTGATTTATCCAAAGACACACAGTTATTAGGTAAAGTAGCTAGACGTGAAGGCAGGATTTCTGATTCCACAACTGGTGCCATCTCCATTGCATAAAGCTACTCCATTGTTATCTTGTTGCTTAATTTATTCAGGAAATGTCACTCATTTAGGTCATTCACTCATTCTGTGAACATCTACTATGTATTATCAGGCATTGTGCTAGGTGCTGGGAATAAATAGAGTTACCATCCCTCTCCCCACAAGGAGTTCACAGTAGTGCAACAAAGGCAGATTGAGTAAACAATAGTAACAAATGCAATGTGAACCCTGCTAGGGTCAGGACGTGGGTGTGTCGTGAGCACAGAGGGTGTGTCTGTGCCCCCCCTTGCCAATGAGGAAACATCACTGCCTGTGGTAACACGGCAAGGAGGCAATGGACACAAGTTCACAGACAGATTTGTCTGAATCAAAGCCCGTCCATCGTGGGTTCCCCTCGTGCATTCCACCAGCGTGTTGGGCTTTACCTCGTAGCTCACCCTTCTTTAGATATTGGGCTGTGTCCAGGGCCTGGCATTGTTGGGGCTGAATTCAAGCTTGATAAGTATAGACATGACATTTTATTGGCCCTCCTCCAGGAAGCGGTCCCTAACCCGAGGTCCCTTCTCTGTGCTCACATGGCACAGGACCTGGCATACGGTAGACAAGCATCACACGCTTGTGTTACGCTTGGCCCCCGTGAATTCCAGGTTACGCGATTCCAGCTGCCCATATGGCTGGTTTGGGAATGATTACTTTGCCTCAGACATCAGCTGGCCCTTCCTTGGGAAGCAGTCAGAGGCCTCCCTCTGAATTCACAGACTCAGAGAACAGTAGCCTGCAGCTTCCCTGAGAAGAGACTGCTGTTGGGAGAGCAGCTGCCTCAAAAAATTCCAACCTGCTTTCTCTCTCACTCTGGGCCTGCAGTGTTAATTAGGAAGACTGCATGTGTGAATGCTTGGCTTTCCTTTTCTTTCTTTTCTTTTCTAATCTCTCAGAAAAGCTCTTTTGATCAGCACCGTGGAGTAGACGTGCAAAGACGGGTTAAGAATATGCAGGAGGTGCCGCCTCTTTGACGCTTGCCTCTACACCCTGAGAGGGGGTTTCAGAGCATTTTGTCCTCTGTTCCCAGCTCCCAGATGGCCTGGACCACAGTTGCTTGCACTTGGAACAGCTCTCCTACTTTCTGCTCCTGCCTGAGCCCCTGCCCAATGAGTTTGTGCAGGATCGGAAAGGCCAGGCCTAGCTGGCTACCCTCGGCGCCCAGGAGAGCGTGTGGCCAGATGGGGCTGCCTTCACCTGGATCTCTGGCAGCCTGGGCCCACGTGCTGGGGCTGGTGTTTGCCCCCAATCCTGGGCACTGCCCCTGTGAATGACCACGTGGGTAGACTTGCTTTGGAAAAGGGAGATGGGGAGGTATAGGGTGGTGTGGATGGGGGCCCTGCAGAATGTGGAGGACAGAGGCCAGGGCTGCTAAGTAGATGTAAAGGAATGTGGGGTCAGAATTCCAAACTTCCATCGTCTTTTCTCACCCCCATCCATACACCAACCATCTTTTATCACCATAGGAATCAGGTGCATATGTACGTGGCTGTCCCCTAGTTTTCCCCCACGCCACCCCCAAAGCAGGATTTTGCATTTTCCTGCATCTCTTAGAAAGGAAACTCTCTCCAAGAGGCATTAGTGAGAAATGTAGACTTTACTAATGGTTTATAGTGGGGTCTGTATTGCATAGCACAGAGAATTTTGTGAGACAGAGAGGAAGGAAGGAAGGAAGGAAGGAAGGAAGGAAGGAAGGAAGGAAAGAAGGAAAGAAAGAAGGAAGGAAGGAGGGAGGGAAGGAAGGAAGGAAAGAAGGAAGGAAGGAGGAAGGGAGGGAAGGAAGGAAGGAAAGAAGGAAGGAAGGAGGGAAGGAAGGAAGGAGGGAGGGAAGGAAGGAGGGAGGGAAGGAAGGAGGGAAGGAGGGAAGGAAAGAAGGAAGGAAGGAAATAAGGAAGGAAGGAAGGAGGGAGGGAGGGAAGGAAGAAAGGAAGGAAGAGTGGAGGGAGGGAGGGGGAGGGAGGGAAACCTCATTAGGGTTTTGCTTTCCTCAAGTCTTACTTCCCACTGTTCAGCCACAGGCTGTGCCTCTCTCTTCATTCCCTCCGCATGAAGCCTCTAATTCTCCCCCAAGTCCTGTCTACCACTCAGGACTTCCCAGAGGACTTCTCTGTGTCTTCCTGTCTGATCTGGCATTTGGCTCAGGCCCTGTTCCTGCAGTTTGCACCTTCCCTGTTATCACTAGCTCAGCAAATAATGTACCCCTGAGCAGCTTCAAAAGCAGTAGGAATCCTAAATAACCTACATTTGTTCTTGTCAACAAAATGAAATTTGTAAGAGCTCCAAACAGTACAGAAGTGTGTAAGGTGGAAAGTGAACGACCCCACTCCCCTCTCTCCCAGATCCCAGCCCTACACCTGGCCCTCCAGCTCCCTCCCCCAGCCTCTGAACTGCTGTCACAGGGACTTGCAAATGACTCAGGACCCTCTTCTTCTCATGTCACACAAGCATTTCTTTTTCCTAGAACCCAAGAGGTATTATCCATTGCATTTGGATTCTGTAGTTGTTGTTGTTAGACGTTTCAGAGAATGCCTTTGGTGCACAAAGGAAAATCACCAAAAGGGACTCCAAACTGCCCTCCAAATAAATATAGAGCAGAAATCTCACAAATGTAATGGAACTAATCACAGCAAATTAACTTCTCTGGTACAAAACATTCTTTCAAAATATGCCAGAGGCCTTGTGCTGCACAGATTCTTCCTTGGAGTGAAGTAAAAGACATGGTTTACCTCATCTGTCCTCTCCATCCCTGGCTCAGCTGCCAGCGCAGCTGTACCCGCTAATGAGATCAGGTATTATTCTTGGGAGCAGGTATTAACGAGACCACGGCATCGAGGGAAAACACTCGTGTCGTCTTCCCACTCACCACGGTGCTGCCATAGATGGCCCTCCGTGCCAGCTCTGTGTATCTGTCTCCGTGTATCACGTCTCGAGCCAGGCTGTGTTCCATTACCAAACCCTCTCAGAGCTGCGCCGGTGGATTGGGCAGGGACTGAGAAACGGGGTAACGATGGTCAGCGGCCGTGATCCAGCACCTTCCCTCACTGGAATCTGTCAGCCTACAAAAGGCAGTAGCTTTCAGCCAAGAAAAGGAAACGTTTGAGTTAGCTAATGGAAATTTAAGTTGACACAAAGGGGGGTGTTGGCTGAAATTTTCAAGAGTTATAAGCTGTTTTTCTTTGGAGAAAATGGAGATCTAGTTTTTGGTTGACATAACAAAGCCAAAGCATATGACCCACTTATTTTAGGGATTTACCTGCAGATATATATATATATATATATATATATATATATATATATATATATATATATATATATATATATATATATATATATATATATATATATATATATATATATGTAATATATTTATATAGTATAATATACATAAAATATATTATAATATGACATATGTCTATAATATAGAGACATATAATATACATATACTATATATGTACATACATATGTGTGTGTGTGTGTATATATATATATATATATATATATACATATATATACATATAAAATGTCAATAACACTATGCTTTAAAACGATCCGTCCTTTCTCCAGCTTCCTATTGGTGCCTAAAAGCATGTTTGTATCATGGGACAATAAACAGAGAAGCTGGCAGACTAAGGACCGATCCGCAGTTGCAGCTGCTTGGGGAAGAGAGGGCAGGAGTACTGATTTCACGAAGGCTTAGCTGATCTTAGCTGAGCGGCGTATCTCCAACTTCCCTTTCCCCAGGTGGCTTTCTGCATTCCTCTTGCCACAGCTGTGCAGGGCTGCATGTCCACGTCCAGTGAAATGGAACACTGACAGACTGACACCTGGGCTTTGGTCCTACCCACCTCTCCACTGTTTAGGCAAGCATCCCCATGGACCCAACCCAGACATCGGAGCAAAGGGCCCTGGGCCAGGAAGGGGGTCTGTGGCAGCGATTTGTGATGGAGGTGGTGTGGGGTAAGGGCTGGGGTGACCCCTTTGTCTGTGCCACCGCAAAGCCGGGTGGCTCTTCCCACGTGACTCCCCTTCCCTGCGGCTGCTTCTCCTCGTGGGGTTAATTACACCCACCCGAATCTCAGGGAGGGTGAGTGAATTGCCAAACACTTTACAATTATCAGGAGCCCACAAGGTGCTTCACCACCATAAAGCATTACCTCTAATTATTGTTCATAATTATAAAGGCTCTGAAGTGCCAAGGGCTCCCATGGCAACCTTAACTCTTTTCCTTTCTCTCTCTCACACACAGTGATAGACTTTTTCATTACCGTACAAAATGCAGCTCATAAATCTGCCATATTATTGGGCAAATATTTATTTTTATAAGGGGAGATAAGTAGGCGGTGCTGGGGTAATGATTCCTGTTCTGAATTCTCTGGACGTCCCAGTCCTCAGTCTAATGGCATACACAAGGTGCCCAGAATATCAGCCAACGCACCTCGCTTCATCTGGAGCAGCAAAATCTTTATCGGATAGACGTCATGAGGAAGGATGAGGAGTGTGACTTTATTTACTAAGAATAACCCAGGTTGACTGAGAGTATCTTATAAAAATAGCAGAAACATATCCTTAAACAAACAATATAGGAGAATATAAACCATTGATCAATTGAAAGGCTGCTTTGCAGGGAGATGATGGGTTGTGTCCCAGAATGAAAGTTCAAGGCTAAGAGACTTGGCAAGTTTATCATGTTGGCTAAATGAACTGCTCTTAAAAGTCCAGTATAAAAGCAGCTTGACATCTTACAGATGCTTTGTGCGTAGTAAAGGCGGCATCAGTGGAAGGAAATCAACCTTGTTTACATGGATATACTTGAAACTCAGCTATGTGTCTAGCCTGGGGCATCTGCAATATGAAGTTTCCTAAAGCTGGTGGTTTGGGGTTGTCTGGAAATGCTGCTGCCAAGGGGGTCTCGTGTGGATGCTCCACTCTCACCATCTGGTTGGGGGGTGTGTTGATTGGTTCTGTAGTTATCAGTGGGGACTGGTGGTCGGACTTGGCTTTCTTCTCTTCTGCACACCTGGAGCCTAGAGCTGATTTCCTCTGGGACTTTCCTTCTTGAAGAAGAGCAGCTCTGACCCCTGTGCTTGACTTAAATTTGGAGAGAATAATGGATGCTTTCAGTAATGTCTTCAGGTCTGGGGTGATGGCCAGTGCCCTTGACTAGAGCCCACTGACGCTACTGGGTGGAGCTGTGCAGGCAACAAAGGAGGGGGATATTTATCCAGAAAGATGGTAAACCCAAACCTCAAGCCAAGGGAGGAAAAGCTCATGAAAAGAAAAGACCACAGTGCTGTAGTGAAGGTGCAGCCCTGAAGAGCTGACCCTCTCTGTGTCAAGTGACCTGGCGAAGTGAGTGAGTCAGCGTACATGGGGTGGGTATGCTCTGTCTATAGTGTCCAGGGAGGGACTGCAAAAGAAATAAAAATAAGATAGTGGACTCACCTTCCAGTAGCTCACAGACTGGGTGTGGTGAATGGGGTGGGGATCAGAGATCCAAATGGAAAAAGACCTCAGTGGGCTGCAAAGAAAGAGATTTGGTAAAGGGAAGATTGTCATGGAACTGCAAGTCAGCAATCTGGGCCAAGGGTGTGGTTCAGAACACCTCCACAGGAAATGCAGGGTAGTGATCTCAGGGCTGCTCAGACCTGGCTGGAATCCTGGCTCAGCCACTTAACCCGCTGTGAGACTGTGGGGAAGTTACTTCACCTCGCCTGGCTGCAGTCTCCTGTTCTGGAAAATGAGGGACAATAGTAGCGTACATATTGAGAAGTAAATGTGAAAATCAAATGAGGTACTGGATGTAAAGTATTTACTACACTGCCTGACACACAGTGAGTGTTACATAAATATTAGTGTTAGTGTTAATTGATAAGCTTGAGAGGGTGGGGAGGGACCTAGGTGGGTAATGAGAAAATGTGTAGATTAGAGACATTGAGATTTGAGAGTGGGTCTCTGTGGTGATGCTTGTTATCTCAGGTAAACGTTGAAGGTGCAGAGTTTTCAGCTTGGGCTTAGACTAAGACGGTCTGGGTTTATATCCCGACTCTGCCTCATGCTAGGTGTATTCAGCAAGTTATTTACCTCTTTGTACCTGGGTTTGCTCATTTGTAAATGGGGATGATTACAATAATACCCATCACTTAGGACTGTTATAAGAAAATGAGTTAATACATAAAACACTGAGAACAGCGTCTGGCACGTAGTAAGTGCTACATGGTACTGGCTGTACATGGTATTATTGATGTTATTGTTATGTTGTTTCGTATATATAATTACTTAGAGCTAAATAAAAACCTTTACTGGTTATGAACTATAAACACAAAGTATCCAACCCCAGAGTGTTTGATTGACAAAGTAAAAAAAAAATCTGTGAGCTACCAACATCAGGCCCAAGTGCCTGAGGGGCCCTCATGGGAATAAAAGACGTTGCTGAAATGAGCGGTTCTTGGATACCACTGTGGCAATGTGATGACAGCTGGAGCATCCGTCACATCTGTATCATGTTCAAAGTGAAATCTTGGTTGCACAATGAACACCAGAGGAGAGACACCAGTGTCCAGGATGCAACAAAAATTCAGGAACACATGATAATAGTAGATCCCAGCAGTGAGTAGGGTCACAGAATAAAGCCTAGGATATGAATTTTCTTGGGTGGCTCTGCGTCATGCTGGCTGAGGGACCTCCCCATCGTAACCACCTGTGGTAATTAAAAGGAACAACCATGAGGGCTTAGATGGCGGTGCTGGGGTACACGGCTATTAAATTTTGAGTCATTAGTCAGTTAGCTTATTGCTTATACAGTTGTGAAGCCCTTGCTTTAGTTTCATTGGGAACTACGATGCACCGTTTCCAAGCCTGGGCAGGAGTGACAGGAACAGTGCTTTTTTCACACGCGGAGACCAAAGCCAAGTGCTGAGGGGTCAGTGCAGGCAGTCTGGCAGGCTCCAACCTCCTCCAAGTGCATCGCATATGAACACAGTATAGGGCTGCTGGCAACCTGGAGGAAAGGTTGGAGAAAGCATTTGTTGGGACTTGCGTAGGAGATGTGACAGCATTCACCTGTCAATTCGCCCATCCATTTATTCACCAAATATTTATTGAGCATTTTCATGTACCAAACTCTGTGCTGGGCTCTGGGTTACAACAACACACAAGGCAGATGTGGTCCCTGGGCTGTTGACAGGCCATTAAGGTATAGTTGGCAGGTGTTATGTAGGGAAGGTGGAGCACAGACCACTTAAAAACAGGAAAGTAGGGCTCCTCTGGTGGCGCAGTGGTTGAGAGTCTGCCTGCCAATGCAGGGGACGCGGGTTCGGGCCCTGGTCTGGGAAGATCCCACATGCCGCGGAGCAACTGGGCCCGTGAGCCACAATTACTGAGCCTGCATGTCTGGAGCCTGTGCTCCGCAACAAGAGAGGCCGTGATAATGAGAGGCCCGCGCACCACGATGAAGAGTGGCCCCCACTTGCCGCAACTAGAGAAAGCCCTCGCACAGAAACGAAGATCCAACACAGCCAAAAATAAATAAATAAATAAATAAATAAAAAAGGAAAGTAGAGGTTCTGAGCTACCTTCGGCGGCTGAGAGGTCACACTCCCTGAAGAAAGGGAGACAAACAATCCAAATTTGGTGTTTATCTTGAGCAGAATCAATAACTTTTGGTGAGGTCTGATGGAGTTGTTTAAACCACGGGGCTAGTCCCACAGTGTGCTTCTATCCCACTTCTAAGCACAGGACAGCTGAGCTATGCTAACGCCAGCAAAAGCGTTGCCTTCTGTGTCATGGGCTTCCAGGCCTTGGGTGGGGCAATACAGTGGGATTCACAGGTACAAACACAGGACAGGGCCTGGAGCTGAATCAAGGCTCTAAAATCTGCTCCTCTCTACCTATCTCTCCGAGGAATAGAACAAACTGCAGAGTAGTATAAGGACCATTGACCTTTAAAAGCAGATTTCAGCTTAATACTTCTGAAGGGCCTCAAAGACATACATAAAAGGTTTGAAACACATAATAAAATCCATGATAAATAGATCTCCCCACTCCATCTCTTACCTCATGCCACAGTTCTTTGTCCAATTATTTTCCAGGGAACATGGGAAGTTTAAAAATGAAGTTGCAGCCAGCGCTTCTAGCAATGCTATGATGCTTGGCACACCAAGTCATTTTTCTTCCGAAGGAGGTAGGAGTCACCTTTTCTGTGTGCTCTGGACACCCACCTACCAAACCTTAGGAAGACCCCTCAACCTTGCTGTCCTGACCTTTATCAATTACTATACCAAAAGAAATTTTTGTTGCTTAAGTTCAAGTAGGCCAATAGGGTTTTCTCTTTATAGAGAACTTTATAGAGACCTCTGTAAAATCAGAAAGTAAATCTCAATAACAACTGAGAAAAAAAGAGAGTCACTCACAGCTCTACAGGAAAATAGCATTGAAAGAATCCAGATTCATAATTCACACAGATTAAATTACTCCTTAACTGCTTGATCTCAAGAACCATGTTATTGATGCATATTTTAAGCATCTCTTAAATAAGATTCATTTGTAGAATGACAGGTAATGCCACTCACAAGGGGAAAATAACGATTTATTTATCATCCTAGATTACGGATTAAAAAGCATTTCACGGCAATTTAACTGATGAGTCAGAATCTTCACCCAGAAATCAGTTCTCATCATCGTGGTATGCAGCTCATTGACTGGGGGAAATGGGGAAGAGGTGGAGAGGATGTGGAGGAGGAGGCTCTTGGGCATTGTGTGGGCCCATTTGCAGGTCCAGCCTCTGGGCTGCACCTCCTCTGCTGAGGAGGGAGCCATCTTACAATGTATCTAAGCAGCAGTCTTTAAACATGAAGTCTTTCATGACTTCGGCTTTAATTTAAATCATATTTATTTCCCGATTACAAAATAAATAAAAAACAGTATTTATTGAAAATAATTAGAGGGACTTGCCCAGCGGTCCAGTGGTTAAGACTCTGCACTTCCACTGTAGGGGGTGCAGGTTCGATCCCTGGTTGGGGAACTAAGATCCCACACGCCACACAACATGGCCAAAATAAATAAATAAATAAATATTTAAGAAAAGAAAATAATTAGAAAAATTTTAAAAAGCACAAAGGAGAAAATAGTAACTTTCAAAATCCTACCCCTTGAGATGCACACTTGGTAACATCTCCCTTTGTCTGATGAGTTTGTACCTACAACGTTTCGGAAGAGGGACAATGCTTGATGGAAAGTGAAAAGGCTTTGTGGTGAGAGCAGGTTGGTGTGTCCAAGAAGGAGCAGGTGTCGCTGGAGCAGAGTAAGCCAACAGCAAGAAGGAGGATGTTAGGAGAGGTGGTCAGAGAGATAAACAGGGGCCAGAACTTACGAGATCTTACAGGTCAGAGCAAGGATTTGGGGTTTTATTCTGAGTGAGATAGGAAGCCACTGAAAGGTATTCATCAAGGGAGTGACATAATATGACTAAACTTCTAAAAGGATCTTTCTTCTTGGGAGAGGGGAGTTGAGTAGCACAAGGGTAGGAATCGTCAAGAAATGATGCTGGCTCGGAAGAGGATGCCAGTGGTAGAGATGGTAAAAAAAAAAAAGGGTTAGATTCCAGATGTAACTCAAAGGCAGAGCCTAAAGGAATACAGATAAATTGCATGTAGAGGACAAGAGAGAGGAGTGAGGATGGTTCCTGTGTTTTTGTCCTGAGCAACAAGAAGGCATTGCTGTTTACTGAGAAGTGGCAGACTGAGGGAAAGCAGATTAAAGTCAGGAGCTTAGCTTTGGATATGTCACATTTGAGATGTCACTTAGATATCCAGGTGGAGGTAACAAGTGGGCAGTTGGATTTATGACTCTGCAGTTTGGGGTGATGTCTGGGCTACAGAATTAAATTTTGGAGTTGTCAACCTGGAGCTGGCATTTGAGGCCACTAAGCTGAATGAAATCACGCAGGGAGTGAGTGTACATAGAGATGTGAAGAGATCTGAGAATGACATCAGAGGAGCTCAAGAAGGAGCAGCCAGGGCGAGAGGAGGGGAAACAAGAGGTTGGTGTCTCAGAGGTCAGTTAAGAAAGTCTTTCTAGAGTGAGGCAGAAATCAACCATCAAATCAAAACTGCTGATAGGTTGAGTCAGATTTGCTGAGCAATGGCCATTGACTTTGGCAATGCTGAAGTCAACAGTGACCTTGACAAGAACAGCTGCAGTGGAATATTTGATGTGCAGGGGGTTCACGAGGGGATGGGAGGAGAGAAAGGGGAGATGAGAGGTAGAGGCCAAATAGTAGCTCAAAGCAAACATTCGGCAAGAATCTCAAGGCATTCATTGTCAATGTAGTGAAATTATGAAAAGTCTGAGTATTTACTCAGGAAAGAGGAATTCACTTCTGTCTATGGGCATCTGTGAGGATCAGCTTGCTGGGTGTCTGCTAGATCAGGGATGGTGACGATTTACCCAACTGAGAGCCTCAGAGAAATGCTTATGTCTCTAAAGATGGGATTAATGATGTCCAGCAGAGAACCCCTTTACTGTCCATTAGCTGTCATCAGATAAGCAATGCAAAGAATGGAATAATTTGATAAAAGCAGCTCACATTTTTCTGTTGGTTTTCGCTTTGCAAAAGTGTCTTCACACATGTCACCTGATCCCCACACGGGCAGGGGAGGGAGCCATTATTTCACAGGCGAGGAAACTGGAACTCGGTCAAGGTCACAGATGGTGTGAATAGAGGAGCTGGGACTCAACACAAGTTTTTTGACTCCAGATGCCAGCTC
This sequence comes from Balaenoptera borealis, assembly GCF_965194805.1. Taxonomy (NCBI): domain Eukaryota; kingdom Metazoa; phylum Chordata; class Mammalia; order Artiodactyla; family Balaenopteridae; genus Balaenoptera; species Balaenoptera borealis. The sequence goes on from NC_138867.1 coordinate 57,911,309, forward strand.
ATTCCACTTTATCATCCTGCCTCACTTAAAAGGCAGACGTTGCTTTTTTATTTTTTTAAGCTTGCTTACAACAGTGAAATAATTACCATGAGTCAGGCCCTCCTTGATGGGCTTTCCATGAATATACCATGTAAACCTCAGACAATGCTATCAGGCAGTCACTATTATTATCCTCACTCTATAGAGGAGGAAATTGAGACAGAGAGGCTAAGCAACTTGCCCAAAGTCACACAGCTAGGAAGCTGTGAATTAGGATTAGAACCCAGGCATGTTGACTTTAGAACCCATGCTCTTAATGACTACATTCTGCCATTTCATCTTCTATTTACACAGCCCTTCAAGCAGAGAAAATATGAATTTATTTGACCATAGTGACATGTGGATTGGTATTGATCCTGGTCCAGAATTCTGATAATTTCGTTCAACTAAAGGGATTTTTACTGAGCACCTTCTGAGAGTGACACATAGGGTTAGATACTTTGAAATTAGGCACAAAAGAAGTTGAGATATGGTTTCTTCGTTTGAGGAGGTTGCAGTGTCAGCAAACGTGCCATCAATTGTCTTGTTTGGCAATTCTACTGTGATTCAGGGCAGTAAGGAGAATTGCATGGTCCAGTAGATTATATTATTGTTCAGCAAATATTCACTTTCCGCTATACCTTCCCCCGACCCATGGGAAGAGTGTACTTCCTTGCCCATGTTGGGTTTGGCCACGTCATCTGCTTTGGCCAGCAAAATATTGGCAGATACAGTGTGAGCAGAGGTTCTAATTGTGCTTTCAGAGTTTGGCTTGGTCTCTTGCATTTCTTCCATCCACCATGAAAGGAATACATCCCTGGGAGCCTCTTAGCCTGTCCCAGGATGAGAGACACAGGGAGCAGACCCGACTCTGACTTGCAGCCTCAGGCCATGCCTAGCTGACTCTGCTTGAGTTCAGCTGAAGCCAACAGAGCCACAACTCAGATCCACGAATGAGAAATAAGTATTTGTTGTTTACGTGACTGGGGTTGTTGGAGTAGATATGCAACATTATTATAGAAAGAGCTGATGAATCCACATAGGGTATACAGACAGAAAATTCACAAATATGGTTGGAAAACTTAGTTACCGTTTTAGTTGATAGGCGATATCTATCTGTGAATTAGGACAGATCGGTTCACTGCAGCCCCAGTTAACGGCCATTGCCTTTCCCCTTGGAGCCACACTTTGAAACTACTCTTTGAAGGATAGAAAACCAACTGCATATCCATCCCAGCCCCCCCACAGCTTTTTTTTTCTTTTATATTAGACATGTCAACCATGATGACTGTCACACCCATGTAGAACAAAATGCACCACAGCCACTGGTAGAAGGACAGCCTTAGGCAGCCACATTCTAAGTCATACACGTATAACCCAATCTCTCCCAGCTACATCTGATTGGACCAGAGGCAGACAGCTGACCTAAGAACAGCTGACCCATAGGCTGGGCTGAAAAAAATGATTAGCTCAGCCAATCAAGTCACTCCAAAATTTGAACTAGGAAGGACTGAAACTTACTTGGTTGTTTAAGTAGAGAAGCAGAGAAAAATAGAATAGAAGCAGAGGAGAGGCACAGTCTCCTTAAGGCATGGCTAGACAGCTGCAGACTGAAGATCCAGGAAACCCTCCTGCAGGGGACCCCATGCTTCCTGGGGTCCAGAACTGCCCTCCGGCTCCACTGTGCAGGAAGCTTGGCCCCCAGGCACTTCCTGTTCTGAGATGTTCCCGAGATGCTCTTTCCATTGTTTCTCAATAGGCAATCTTCCAGCCAAGCCCCATACTCACCCAAGCTAACCTAGAAGTGTTCTGTTCCTTGCACATTTCCCATCCATCCTTGAAAACCCACTCAGTTCTCCTTCTCCCTCACCTCCCTGGCTCTGACAGAGAGAGAAGGCAGCAGCCACTTCTTGCGTTATTTTTTTTTATTAATTTATTTATTTATTTTTGGTTGTGTTGGGTCTTCGTTTCGGTGTGAGGGCTTTCTCTAGTTGCGGCAAGTGGGGGCCACTCTTCATCGCGGTGCGCGGGCCTCTCACTATCGTGGCCTCTCTTGTTGCGGAGCACAGGCTCCAGACACGCAGGCTCAGTAGTTGTGGCTCACGGGCTTAGTTGCTCCGTGGCACGTGGGATCTTCCCAGACCAGGGCTCGAACCCGCGTCCCCTGCATTGGCAGGCAGATTCTCAACCACTGCACCACCAGGGAAGCCCCTTGCGTTATTTTAATGACCTGTGATATTATAATATATGGTTGGAATGCGAAGAGGATCAATTGAAATAAAACACCACAAAGTGTGTCCCTTTCAAAGTGAAAGGCAGAGATGTTTTGCAGGCTGTTGAATAACATGCACAATCACAGACCCAATCTCAAGATTCAGTGCTCATGGCAGACAACTCAGAGAAGGTACGAGGACATGGTGGCCTGAAGCTGTCAGGAAGCTGCAGAGGCATGGAGGGCAGAAGGGGACACCAGCTTCAGAGAAATATTGTCTCCTGCAGTAAAAATACCACTTTTACATTCAGAGATGATACTCTAATTTCTTCTGGAAGTGATAATAATAAATGAGGTTATTAATATGCCCCATTTAAAAACTGTTTCATCATTCTCTTTTTTTTTTTAACATTTTTATTGGCATATAATTGCTTTACAATGGTGTGTTAGTTTCTGCTTTATAACAAAATGAATCAGCTATACATATACATATATCCCCATAACTCATCCCTCTTGTGTCTCCCTCCCACCCTCCCTATCCCACCCCTATAGGTGAACACAAAGCACCAAGCTGATCTCCCAGTGCTATGTGGCTGCTTCCCACTAGCTATCTATTTTACATTTGGTAGTGTATATATGTCCACGCCACTCTCTCACTTTGTCCCAGCTTACTCTTCCCCCTCCCCGTGTCCTCAAATCCATTCCCTACGTCTGCATCTTTATTACTGTCCTGCCCCTATGTTCTTTAGAACCATTTTTTTTTTTTAGATTCCATATATATGCATTAGCATACAGTATTTGTTTTTCTCTTTCTGACTTACTTTGCTCTGTATGACAGACTCTAGGTCCATGCACCTCACTACAAATAGCTCAATTTTGTTTCTTTTTATGGCTGAGTAATATTCCATTGTATATATGTACCACCTCTTCTTTATCCATTCATCTGTCAATGGGCATTTAGGTTGCTTCCATGACCTGTCTATTGTAAATAGTGCTGCAATGAACATTGGGGTGCATGTGTCTTTTTGAATTATGGTTTACTCTGGGTATATGCCCAGTAATGGGATTGCTGGATCATATGGTAATTCTATTTTTAGTTTTTTAAGGAACCTCCATATTCTTCTCCATAGTGGCTGTACCAGTTTACATTCCCACCAACAGTGCAAGAGGGTTCCCTTTTCTCCACACCCTCTCCAGCATCTGTTGTTTGTAGATTTTCTGATGAAGCCCATTCTAACTGGTGTGAGGTGATACCTCATTGTAGTTTTGATTTGCATTTCTCTAATAATTAGTGATGTTGAGCAGCTTTTCATGTGCTTCTTGGCCATCTATATGTCTTCTTTGGAGAAATGTCTATTTAGGTCTTCTGCCCATTTTTGGATTGGGTTGTTTGTTTTTTTAATATCAAGCTGCATGAGCTGTTTATATATTTTGGAGATTAATCCTTTGTCCATTGATTCGTTTGCAAATATTTTCTCCCATTCTAAGGGTTGTCTTATCGTCTTGTTTATGGTTTCCTTTGCTGTGCAAAAGCTTTGAAGTTTCATTAGGTCCCATTTGTTTATTTTTGTTTTTATTTCCATTACTCTAGGAAGTGTATCAAAAAAGATCTTGCTGTGATTGATGTCAAAGAGTGTTCTTCCTATGTTTTCCTCTAAGAGTTTTATAGTGTCTGGTCTTACATTTAGGTTTCTAATCCATTTTGAGTTTATTTTTGTGTATGATGTTAGGGAGTGTTCTAATTTCATTCTTTTACATGTAGCTGTCCAGTTTTCCCAGCACCACTTATTGAAGAGACTGTCTTTTCTCCATTGTATATCCTTGCCTCCTTTGTCATAGATTAGTTGACCATAGGTGCGTGGGTTTATCTCTGGGCTTTCTATCTTGTTCCATTGATCTATGTTTCTGTTTTTCTGCCAGTACCATATTGTCTTGATTACTGTAGCTTTGTAGTATAGTCTGAAGTCAGGGAGTCTGATTCCTCCAGCTCCATTATTTTCCCTGAAGACTGCTTTGGCTATTCGGGGTCATTTGTGTCTCCCTACAAATTTTAAGATTTTTTTGTTCTAGTTCTGTAAAAAATGCCAGTGGTAATTTGATAGGGATTGCGTTGGATCTATAGATTGCTTTGGGTAATATAGTCATTTTCACAATATTGATTCTTCCAATCCAAGAACATGGTATATCTCTCCATCTGTTTGTATCATCTTTAATTTCTTTTCATCAGTGTCTTATAGTTTTCTGCATACAGGTTTTTTGTCTCCCTAGGTAGGTTTATTCCTAGGTATTTTATTCTTTTTGTTGTAATGGTAAATGGGAGTGTTACCTTAATTTCTATTTCAGATATTTCATCTTTAGTGTATAAGAATGCAAGAGATTTCTGTGCATTAATTTTGTATCCTGCAACTTTACCAAATTCATTGATTAGCTCTAGTAGTTTTCTGGTGGCACCTTTAGGATTCTCTATGTATAGTATCATGTCATCTGCAAACAGTGACCGTTTTACTTCGTCTTTTCCAATTTGGATTCCTTTTCTTTCTTTTTCTTCTCTGATTGCTGTGGCTAGGACTTCCAAAACTATGTTGAATAATAGTGGCAAGAGGGGACATCCTTGTCTTGTTCCTGATCTTAGAGGAAATGCTTTCAGTTTTTCACCATTGAGAATGATGTTTGCTGTGGGTTTGTCCTATATGGCCTTTATTATGTTGAGGTAGGTTCCTTCTATGCCCACTTTCTGGAGAGTGTTTATCATAAATGGGTGTTGAATTTTGTCAAAAGCTTTTTCTGCATCCATTGAGATGATCAGGTAGTTTTTCTTCTTCAATTTGTTAATATGGTGTATCACATTGATTGATTTGCATATATTGAAGAATCCTTGCATCCCTGGGATAAATCCCACTTGATCGTGGTGTGTGATCCTTTTAATGTGTTGCTGGATTCTGTTTGCTATTATTTTGTTGAGGATTTTTGCATCTATATTCATCAGTGATATTGGTCTGTGATTTTCTTTTTTTGTAGTACCTTTGTCTGGTTTTGGTATCAGGGTGATGGTGGCCTCATAGAATGAGTTTGGGAGTGTTCCTTCCTCTGCAATTTTTTGGAAGAGTTTGAGAAGGATGGGTGTTAGCTCTTCTCTAAATGTTTGATAGAATTCACCTGTGAAGCCATCTGGTCCTGGACTTTTGTTTGTTGGAAGATTTTTAATCACAGTTTCAATTTCATTACTTGTGATCGGTCTGTTCATATTTGCTATTTCTTCCTGGTTCAGTCTTGGAAGGTTATACCTTTCTAAGAATTTGTCCATTTCTTCCAGGTTGCCCATTTTATTGGCATAGAGTTGATTGTAGTAGTCTCTTAGGATGCTTGGTATTTCTGCGGTGTCTGTTGTAACTTCTCCTTTTTCATTTCTAATTTTATTGATTTGAGTCCTCTCCCTCTTTTTCTTGATGAGTCTGGCTAATGGTTTATCCATTTAGTTTATCTTCTCAAAGAACCAGCTTTTAGTTTTATTGATCTTTGCTATTGTTTTCTTTGTTTCTATTTCATTTATTTCTGCTCTCATCTTTATGATTTCTTTCCTTCTGCTAACTTTGGGTTTTGTTTGTTCTTCTTTCTCTAGTTCCTTTAGGTGTAAGGTTAGATTGTTTATTTGAGATGTTTCTTGTTTCTTGACGTAGGCTTGTATAGCTAAAAAGTTCCCTCTTAGAACTGCTTTTGCTGCATCCCATAGGTTTTGGATCGTCGTGTTTTCATTGTCATTTGTCTCTAGGTGTTTTTTGGTTTCCTCTTTGATTTCTTCAGTAATTGCTTGCTTATTTAGTAACGTAGTGTTTAGCCTCCATGTGTTTGTGTTTTTTATATTTTTTCCCCTGTAATTCATTTCTAATCTCATAGCGTTGTGCTCAGAAAAGATGCTTGATATGATTTCAATTTTCTTAAATTTACTGAGGCTTGATTTGTGACCCAAGATGTGATCTATCCTGGAGAATGTTCCGTGAGCACTTGAGAAGAAAGTGTAATCTGCTCTTTTTGGATGGAGTGTCCTACAAATATAAATTAAGTCTACCTGGTCTATTGTGTCATTTAAAGCTTGTGTTTCCTTATTTATTTTCATTTTGGATGATCTGTCCATTGGTGTAAGTGAGGTGTTCAAGTCCCCCACTATTATTGTGTTACTGTCGATTTCCTCTTTTACAGCTGTTAGCAGTTGCCTTATGTATTCAGGTGCTCTTATGTTGGGTACATATATATTTATAATTGTTATATCTTCTTCTTGGATTGATCCCTTGATCATTATGTAGTGTCCTTCCTTGTCTCTTGTAACATTCTTTATTTTAAAGTCTATTTTATCTGATATGAGTATAGCTACTCCAGCTTCCTTTTGATTTCCATTTGCATGGAATATCTTTTTCCATCCCCACACTGGCAGTCTGTATGTGTCCCTAGGTCTGAAGTGGGTCTCTTGTAGACAGCATATATATGGGTCTTGTTTTTGTGACCATTCAGCCAGCCTGTGTCTTTTGGTTGGAGCATTTAATCCATTCACATTTAAGGTAATTATCGATATGTATGTTCCTATGACCATTTTCTTAATTGTTTTGGGTTTGTTTTTGTAGGTCATTTTCTTCTCTTGTGTTTCCCACTTAGAGAAGTTCCTTTAGCATTTGTTGTAGAGCTGGTTTGGTGGTGCTGAATTCTCTTAGCTTTTGCTTGTCTGTAAAGCTTTTGAGTTCTCCATCTAATCTGAATGAGATCCTTGGCAGGTAGAGTAATCTTGGTTGTAGGTTCTTCCCTTTCATCACTTTAAGTATATCATGCCACTCCCTTCTGGCTTGTAGAGTTTCTGCTGAGAAAGAAGCTGTTAACCTCATGGGAGTTCCCTTGTATGTTATTTGTCGTTTTTCCCTTGCTGCTTTCAATAATTTTTCTTTGTCTTTAATTTTTGCCAAATTGATTACTATGTGTCTCGGCATGTTTCTCCTTGGGTTTATCCTGTATGGGACTCACTGCACCTCCTGGACTTGGGTGGGTATTTCCTTTCCCATGTTAGGGAAGTTTTTGACTATAATCTCTTCAAATATTTTCTCTGGTCCTTTCTCTCTCTCTTCTCCTTCTGGGACCCCTATAATGCGAATGTTGTTGCGTTTAATGTGGTCCTAGAGGTCTCTTAGGCTGTCTTCATTTCTTTTCATTCTTTTTTCTTTATTCTGTCCCACAGCTCTGAATTCCAACATTCTGTCTTCCAGGCCACTTATCCGTTCTTCTACCTCAGTTATTCTGTTATTGATTCCTTCTACTGTAGTTTTCATTTCAGTTATTGTATTGTTCCTCTCTGTTTGTTTGTTCTTTATTTCTTCTAGGTCTTTGTTAAACATTTCTTGCATCTTCTCGATCTTTGCCTCCATTCTTTTTCCAAAGTCCTGGATCATCTTCACTATCATTATTCTGAATTCTTTTTCTGGAAGGTTGCCTATCTCCACTTCATTTAGTTGTTTTCCTGGGGTTTTATCTTGTTCCTTCATCTGGTACATAGCCCTCTGCCTTTTCATCTTGTCTGTCTTTCTGTGAGTGTAGTTTTTGTTCCACAGGCTGCAGAATTGTAGTTCTTCTTGCTTCTCCTGTCTGTCCTCTATATAACATTCTTAAAATGACTAAATTATAGAGGTGGAGAACAGATGAGTGACCACCAGAGGTTAGAGATAGTGGGGGGTGGGAGGCGGTAGGTATAACTATAAAGGGGTAACATGAAGTCACTAATTTAGAGTATACATTGTGTCCTGAAGGATGGCACCCCATCATTGCAAGGTACCCCTTCCAAATTTGCACTTTAGCTGTTCCTTCAGTAGGTCATTCCATTACTCTGTCATGTTAGCTGCTTCTGGCTTGTATGGCATTTGATATAACCAGTGGATCCCCCTCACACAGATGCTTTGCTGTAAAATGATGACTTACTCTGTAAACCTCCAGTTGTAGAGTTGGCTTAGACTCTGTGGGCAGGGGAGACAAACCCATATCTGAGTATGTATCTCTTATTGTCAGAGTGATGCACTTCCCCTTCCAGGATGACAGAGGTCCAATGTAATCAACCTGCCACCAAGTGACTGGTTGACCTACTTGAAGGATGGTGCCATGTCAGGGACATATCCTTGGTGACTTAGGCTAGCAGGTTGGACATTCAACAGCAGCATGGGCAAGGTCAGCCTTTGTAAGTGGGAGGCATGTTGTTGGTGCCATACAGTCTCCATCCCTACTGTGATTACTCTATTCACGAGACCGTTGTATTGGAACTGGCATGGCCAATGGTAGGGGCTGGCTGATGCCAACTGGATTTTTAATGGTTCTTCCAGGGTGGGTATTAACATGAAATACTAAAGTCTCCCTATTTCAAGCTTATTCCCATCTGTCCATCCACATCCCTCTGCCTTCTACCTCTTCTTTGTCCCTGACCTTCCCATCTGTTTCCTCCCAAACTTTGGTCAGCTGGCTATGCCATTTGCCACTGCCCATGGGTCTCTGTGAGTTCTAACCTGTGACCATTTCTCTTGCCACACAAAGTAGATGACCAGATTCACTGCCAGGCTCTGCTCATTGAGAGGATTTCCCCTCACCACTGTCTTCAGGTTCACCCATGAGTGTGAACAGTCATCTGTTTTTGGCTTATACTCACATCCAAACCAACGCATCTATGAACTGAACTTAGGCTTCTTTTCTCCTTTGTTATCTGGTCGTAAGGGATCCCCCGGATGTGGCCACAGATATGAGCTGAAGGAGAAGCACTCTTCAGCTGCAGCAATTTCCAAAGAGGGCTGACAGCTGGCACCAGTCCCAGCAGCTAGGAGGAATGTCTTGAAGGAGAATCTGAAGGATGTACTGTAGTGTCCAACAAAAGTATCAACTACGGCTAAAGATATACCTACCCTATAACCCAGACATTCCTCTCTTAGGTAAACATGGAAAAGAAATGAGTGCATTTGTCCAACAACAACAAAGAAAGATATAACAATTTTCATAGCAGCTTTATTCATAATAGCCCCAAGCTTGAAACAACACAAATGTCCATGAACAGGAGAAAAGATAAATCAATCAGGAGTGTTGTCATACAATGGAATATGAAACCACAATGTAAAAGAACAAACTGCTGATATGTACAATAATATGGATGAATCTTACAAACATTATGTTGAGTGAAAAAGCCAGAACCCAAAGAGTATAGACTGCCTGATTTCATTTCTGTAATTTATCAAGGACAGGCAAAACTCATTTATTGTGTTAGAAGTAAGAATACTTCTGGCAGAGGTTGGTGGCTATTGCCTGGGAACTTTCTGGGGTGGTGGAAATATTTTGTCTCTTGATCTGGAGGTTGGTTATGTTGAAATAGAAATATGTATGTAAAAATTCATGAAGCTATGCGGGTGAGATTTGTTTGTGTACTTTACACATTTCACTTTAAAAAAATTTTATACCTCATTTTAAAAAACTGCAAATAAGTAGCATATGCAAGTGAAACAAGAAAATAATAGTGTGCAGTAAAAAAGATATACTATGTGGTTTCTTAATTTATGACACCTCTGCTTTGACCTTCTCAGCCGTTTTTTAATAGGCAAAGCCTCAGGGCATAAACACTGTGTAAATCCCACTTTGCTATCAATAAATTACATAGAGTTACAGTGTTGTGAATATACCTGATGTGATTCTTTTTGGGTCTTGGGGTTTCTGCTCAACTGTCCTCCATCTACAGCTGCATCTTCTCTCTGACCTTCCTGGAATAATTTCCATTTCTGGAGCAAACTGCATTCTACAAAATATAAACATGCTCCAGTTCCCTTCCCTATACCTCTAAATCTTCTCCTGTGGCTGGTGTCCTGTGTCTTTTATATTAGAAGCATTTGATGTCACTATTCCTCAGCTATTTTCAATTACCCTGTCACTCCCCTTTCCTCATCCCCCAAGGCTTTCTGTGTGTGGATGATTTAGCAAGACTCAGTAATCAGGTATTTAAAGGGACCAGCTTCTTTTACAGCAAGACAAGTTTTTCTACACAAAATTAAGCCCAGTTAACACCATGATACGAGTTATGCACAGCCTTGTTCCCATGGTGAATATGTCAGGCAATGATTTATCTGTTGGGGGCAGGCAGGTGTGATGGGAGCATTCTATTCAAGTTATTTAACCATTTTCTTCGTCTGTAAAATAGAGAAATAATGAGGGGCAATAGGATTGCTGTGGAAATTATGCCAATAGATATAAAACACTAAAACAGTTCCTGACAACGGTGAGTACCTTAATGAGAATTCTGATCTGAACCACGATGCTCACTGAGCATGTGCAGAACGCATCCATGGAAACCGGCAACAGCAGGAAAATGTCTCTTGTGTAAATAAATGCATCTCACTTGGGAAGGACGAGTCCCAAACAGGAAATGATCGCCTGTTGTTAACAGGCAAAACAGAGAGAATGATTTAAGTTACATGGAGAGAATTTCTTTAAAGACTGAGCTGAATTAATTATTAAAGACGTACGTGATGCGTAGGCAGGTTAATATCAAGGAGTTTTAAATTATTTACACTTTATTGCTCTCTGTCTGTGGGCATCTGACATGCCTCATCTTCTATTGGGGGATTCTGCAGAATGTTCTTAGCTCAGAATATTTCCTGATAATGCACCTCCCTGAGAAGATCTTGAAGCTTCTTACTCATTTAAAATAATCAGAGTGTCTTGAATTCCCTATTACCAAGATTCTGCTTTGGGGAATATCTTCTTTCAGGTTGCAGATTGTACCTTCGATTTTAAGATGTGTGAGATGGAAGCACTGTTTGCAAGGGACATGTTAGTTCTGAATGTACAATCAACTCTCTACCATTTCTGAAAATCTTGATATGATGATAAAAACAATATGAGGAAGATTTCCCTTTTCAGACGCACCTTACTGCTTCTTCTACTTGTATTATTTCCTGGTGCCTTGGAGTTGTCCAAATACGCCCATGTACTGTACTGTGGTAATAAATGTTAACCAACTATTGTGTCTTACCTACACATCTCCTGGGCCAGATGCATGTGTATGGGAAGGGAACTGAAAAGTTCTCATGGTACCAAGTTGCACAAATATGAGAAGAAGGTGAGTGTTTGTGAACACCTATGAAGAGAATTTTGACAAGGGGTGAGGGCTCAGTGACTAACCTGGGGCTCTTTCTCATCTTTAAGTGTAAGTAGAGAACGAGAGGCATAAAAGTCCTGTGCAAATAAGTTGTCATGGGGTCTCTTGAGCACCCCAGTTTCCCAACCTTGCTCTGCCTCCACCAGGATGACTGATTTTGGGGTCCCAGCAAAGGCCAGGTGTCTTGGATAGGTTATGGAAAAATCCAATGCATCTATTAGTTTTTACATCAATTTCCCCCAGGTGTGCAGAGCCCTGGCTGTAAGAAATAGCCTAAAGCTAGGATTTGGGGTGGATGTGGGGCAGTGGAGGTGGTAGAGAAGGAAACAGGAAGGTTAAACTGGGTTTCACTTTGACCACTGTCTCCTGACAAAAAGGTTTCTACTCTAGGAATCTCTATGTCAACATGCTTACCTTGGTTGATATCCTTTGGATTAAGGAAGAAACTAGGAATTTGAGAGAGATGATGAAAAACCCTAATCAGGGGCCATCCATAGCACTTATTTACCTTCTTTTTGTAATCCTACCATCACCTCTGTGCACCTAACTTCTTGACATTTGGGTCAGCTACAGTTGGGCTGCTTGATTCTAACGGGGTCTTTGGATTATTAGAAGATAAAAGAGGAGGGGGCAAAATCTCTCAGTCCTAATCCTCAGGTATGCCTGGTAAGACTTGTGAATCCAAACACCATCTTCCTTCCCTTCAGGGGGTTTGAACAGCCAGGAAGCAGAAGAGTGGTTCTGCTTGGGCAGGTCTTGGCAATGCTCTGGAGGTGATGTGTCTATTCCCTGGAATGGGGCGAGGACCAGAGGCTGTTAGCAACACGACGGACTGAGGTGCTCCATCTGAGTTAGTTCTTATATCTCAGCTGCAGTCTTTTGTTTTGCATTAATTTCCAGGCTCTCGGGGAGACCTTTATTCAAATGAATTAATCCGAAAGAACAGCTCCCAATTAATTAGTGTGAGTGCTTTTGACTGTTCCCCTAAATCAGAGTGGTAGCTCTCACTGTCCTGTGCCTGCCCACTCTTGACCCCTGCAGGGCTGTGATCAGGTCCTGCCATTTCCCACCTTCTCCCTGTCCTCTCCTCAGGTTTGGCTTGCGTTCCAGATCCTCTGCATTTCTTTTCACAAGATCTTGGACTGTTTCTAATTCTACATTCCAGACAATTCCTGACCTGCAGCTGTTGCTGTTTATGGGAGCTCTGGATGTGGCCTTGGCAGGATAGAGGCCCTCGGCTCCTGTGGGCCAACAAGCTGGCTGATCCCTTCATGTGACTGAAGGTCTTTTCATTTTTAAACTTCAGTTTCCCCTCCCCTCAGAGACCTTAGGAAGTCTTCTGTAGCTTTGCCCTTATTCTCAGATGGCGTGTTAAATCTGTAGAGGTGTTTTCTCTCTAAGTCCCAGCCCTTTTCCTTTCCCCCATACTAGGAGAAACCCTTTTTTCTTCAGAAAGAGGCCTCCTGGTTGCTTTCCCCAACCCCTTCTTCCTTCCCTTAGTTCCTATCCACAGCCTCCTTGAAGCTTATCTGCAAGTGTGTTGGTGGGTCTTCGGGGAAGGGACAGGCAAGACCCGGGACTGAACAATCACCAGTCCTTGCTTAATGAGTGTGGCCCCAGGAGAAGGGGCTTGGCTAGGTGAGGAGGGAGTGCGTCCCTTCCCTGGCTTGTTTCTGTCTTGTCCAAAAACTGCAGCTCTGCATCCCATGACACCCAGGGCAGCACTGTCTTCCCAGACACCAAGTAAGAGTAGCCTTCCTTTACTGTTGGCAGCCATGGTGGCTAATATTTGTAGCTACTTATTATGTGCTAAGCTTGGTACATTATTTTATTTCATCCTTGCTCTGAAGCAATTCTGAGAGGTGGGTCCTATTATTCTCTCAGTTTTACAGATGAGGACACTGAATTCTAATGCAAAGGAAGTGGTAGAACTCTGCTTGAACTCAACTCTGCCCCCAGAGCTGGAAGGCTTGCCCTGGCCCCGACATGAACCCAGCCACTCCTGCTCTGTGACTGCCCTGCCAGTGTCTTCTCTGTCATCAGATTATTTGGGAAGCTGCAGCAACTCTCTCAAGTGGAGGGGATACTTTGAGTAAATCAACGTTGACAGGCACAGTGAAAAATAGCAGTGTGTTCTGCCCTGTCAGGCTAATTCTTGTTCTCTAGGTGAAAACCCTGGCTCCCTGTCACTTTGGGCCATTGTCACTTTGGTGTGACTAGTTTGGGTTCAGTTTTGAGTGTTTTCATTTCTTTTTTTCCCCAGACAGAATCAGATCCAGACTTTCTGCCCCATCCCTTTTCGGAGGCACTCATCCTTTCTCTGTAAGTGATTGACCAGTCGGGGCTGAACCTAGCCAGAGCCATCTCTTGTTTCTGATCCCCTACCATGCCTGTCCACTGTACTTTCAAAGTCCCTTGGACATACTTTCCCTTCCTATAAGATTGCAACTGACCTTCTGTTGCCTCTCCTAGACCAGCAGTCTCTGGAACATGGTGCACAGCCAATAAATGTTTGTTGAATGAATGAATGAATGAATTAGACTTTCCATGTATCTAGAGAATCATGGCACTCTGACAGAACTGCTGTTATAATCCCCTTGGGAAGGATCCACGTGCTTAATTTCAGGCTAGAAGGATTGTGGCAACTACATTGTACTGACCTCTGTCTCTTTTGATAGCTTTGGCTTCATCCCAGACCCGTCCCATGCCTGCCAGAGAGAAACTCACACACTAGCTAGGTGAGGGGCAGCCTGGTATTGGGCTATTCCTACCCCAGCCCAGCATTTCCATTTAGGGGCTTGGAAGTAAGCTGACTATTGTCCTTCTGTTTCAATAGAGTCAGTGTGACATCAGCATGTTCATCCCAAGCCACTGGGCAAGAGCACTTAGGTGGGATATTGCATCAGATGCTATATTCTTGTGAGATATAAAACTTCAATTTCCAACTCTGGAGGGGAGAATAAGGCCTTATCGAGATTGCCTGGCAGAGCACGTTACTTATAAACCCACCCGGCTTATCACCAATGAGAGAGGTGATAATCTTCACTGAGAGAGGCTTTTTTTTCTCAATCTTCACTGAGAGAGGCTTTTAAAGATGTCTCTTTAATAGTTGCTTCATCATTTCAGAAAGTCTTTAGCTAGGCCTGATCAGACAGTTATTTCTGGCTGGGTACAAATTCCATTTTCAGAATATTGCTTGGCTCTCTGTTCCTCTCCCCTCCATGCTATCCACCCCCTAGCCTGACTTTTCTCTTCTAGAACCTCCTCTGTCCTTCCCCAAACCACTGGGAGTGATTTACTAAGGGCATTTCCCAGCCAGCTCCCAGACGCTGGCTAGAAAGACCAATTAACGGGAACAAAATGTCCCCAAGTTATCACTGGGTCATGGTCCAAAATCCATTTGAGAATCAGCTATTGGAATTAACAATGTTTTTTCTCATAGGTACAATGATGGTGCTGGGTGGGGGTGGGGGGCAGCTCAAGACATCCTTCTGAAGCCATTTTATCCATAGCAAAGCTGAATTATAATGCAAATTAGGGGTCTAGGAACAGAATATCCGGTGGTACAGGAGAGGGTATACAGGGGAGTGGGGGAGATAGGAGAAGAAATGGGAGTAGAAGGGAGCTTTTTTTCACCCTCCATTATTAATAAAATTCTAGTCTTGGACCATAGTTCATAATAATCAGGTCTTATGCAGGCAGTCTCTTGTGGTCTTAGAGTCAAAAAGGATTAGAGTTCAGGGTCTGACCCCTGTTAAACAAACTTATAGTAGCTTGATGTACCAATCAGAATAATATTACTGGCTATCTAGTCCCTGGATAAGCATGTTGCTACCAGTTTCCTCCTTGGCAGCAAATCTATAAAGGAAGCTAGAGCGCAATCAGAAAGCTACGTGGTGAGCCTCACTTAGATCAGGACATCAGCTGTCACAGGACTGGACAGGACACCTTTAGGCCCCACTATTCTCTCCTCTGGTTACAGCATGCATAATCAAAACTCAGGGCTTTCTTCTTTCACCTTCCCTTTCCTAAGCTTCCGGGTCCTTTGCTAGATACATTCCTGCTCTAACAGTGGTGATTTCTTCAATCAGATTAGAGCCAAATGTGATTTCCCAATAGGACTGATTCTTTAAAGCTGATGTAGTATCACTCTCTCTGTTCTGATCCAACCATTGCGTTTTGTAGTTTAACTAGCAGGAAACAATGTTAACGGAGGTCACTTCAATTTAATGTTTCTAACCCCCTAACCATGTTCCAACTACATATTCAACTATAGACAGCATCACTATTTTATGTGTGTATGGGAGGGAGAGGGAGAGGGGAGGGCAAAATCAGTCTATCTTTTTTTCATAAAATCCTCAAAATCCAGAAATATTTGCTGCCTCAAATCCTTTTCAGAAGTATCAGGAATACAAAATGGAACAAAAGACATGAAGAAATATACAGTCATTTACTAACTTTCATCCTTAATTGAAACTTCCTTTTCCTTAGAGCAGATGATCTCAGCAAGATGTTAGAAAGACAAGTGGACAAATTTTTTAGTAATTTATACTAATGTGTGAATGACTACTAACATCTCTAATAACATCCCCGGAGTTTTTGATCTTTTAAAAAGAGGGTATACAGTGATGCATATGCATCTTTAACCAGTAGAATTTCAGGCAGTATAAGAAGCTACTTCCCATAGAAGAATACTTTGGGGAGTATTGTGGGGAAGACTTCAGGTTCAGGCTGGTCTTTTGCTTTGGAGTTCAGCTTCCCTCAGCTAGTTATAGCGTCTTCTTTTCTTTCTGAACATCAATCTCAGAGATTCATAAGGCTCCAGGGTTTATCACAAAAATTCCCATGGCAGTACTATCAGGACCTCTAGTTGTGGGTGTGAGAGAGGGGCCAGGCTGCTCAGGGGAGAGGGAGGGCAATTGTTGGCACGTTTGTACAACGGGAGACCCCTCTACTAGCTTCACTTGACCTTTTATCCACTTCTGTTGCTCAAGTTCCTCATCTCTTTCCAAATGCCCTATTTCATTTAATTTTTTGGTATTGCTTTTAAAGATGAGCTTGGCACCTTTACAGTTTAAGCATTTCCCTGAAATCATTCATGTTTTGATTCCTCTCCTTCCTTTCTCCTATCTCGCTTAACCTTGACACCCAGGATCCCACTGTGTCAGGATCTTCTTGTTTCCTAGCAACTCAATTTGATGCTGACTTTACTGGGTTAGTTTCCTCCTTTTTCACTAGCTTCTGAATTTCTTCCCCATCTTGGGGAGAACTATTCTACCAGCCGTATGAATACCTACAACATGCCTCACCCTCAGCTTCACAACCCCCCGTTCTCTGACCCTCATTGCTGGATACTCAAAGGGACCCTCAGTGGCTGCTCCTGACCAACAGAGAGATGAGTTGAATAGTATCTGTAATGGATGATTTTGTTCTACCATGTACCCATTAGTCACATCTGGACTAATCCCAAGCTCTGCATCTAGACTAAGAATAGTGGTCCTTAGCTATGGTAGGGCTGGGAATTGCTATAGAACAAGTTTTTGGTTTTGTTTTTTAAAACTTCACATTGATTACTCTCACAATATAAGCATACTGCTTGTGAGAATTGGTCAGAATGACCTCTAGGGCCTCTGCTATCCTTTTGTTCTATGAATCTAGATCTCAAACAAAGCAGATCAGATGGGGACACCAATGCTAGGGACCATGGGGTATGCTTGGGATGTATTTCACAAGAAACCTTGTCGTCCTCTTTCAAAGGGCAACTGATATTTCCTCATAACTACTCTCCTGCCTTAAAGAGATCCTTTGTCATCAATTTCTAAGAATCCCAGTGACCTAGTTAAACATTCAATGAATTGGCCCCATGAATATGTAAAAAAATCATTTTATTTGTGCCCGAAGGTTTAAGAAACCAATATTGTCAGCACCAAGAAGCTGAAAAAGTTTCCGTGTATATGGTTACTCTTATCAAATCAAATACTGATGGAGCACCTACTGTATGTGCCACACTGTGCTAGACCTCAGGGACACTGCAGTGAAGAAAGGTCCACATCTGCTCTCCTCGATCTTCAGGCAAAAAGAAAATCATGGTACTTTTTCCTGCAATGTAGAAGACCATCCTTTCCCAGTGGTCCATGCCATATTTTATCTACTGTAGGTGTATGTACAGATCCTCATCTGATTTCTCCTACTAGATTGTAAACTCCTTGAGGGCACGAGTTGTTTCATTTTGGTGCTTTTCCTCGGAGCCCTGTGCTGTGCTTTCCTGTTGCTTGCCTCATAGCTCTATGATGTTCTCTTCCCTTGGGTGTAATGGCTGATGCACACTGAGTGCTTACTGAATGCCGCACTCCTGTTCATGACCTTGCTTTACCCAAACACCATCCCTAAAGGAAGCTGCTATTATGGGCCCCAATTAACACTGTTCTTACCTTGGTCTACATAGCCCAGTATGACCTGGCCGCAGCCTCAGCTCTCCTACCCACTGCCACTTCCCCTTGCTCACAACCTCCGCCACCCTGGTCCCTTCCTACTGTTCGGCCACAGCAGGCACGCTCCCACCTTGCTCTTCTCTCTGCCTAGAATGCTCTCCTCCCAGACTGCCATGTGGACCTCTGCTGACTCAGCCAGATCTCTGACGGATGCTGCCTCCTTAGAGAGGTGTTTCCTGACCATCTAATAAGCAGCCTTCTCCTCCATTCACGGTCCACTCACCCTGCCCTATTTTTCTTCATAGCACTTATCATTCCTGACATATTATGTATCTGTTCTTTCATTTTTAATATCCACTTGTCAATATCTGAACGCCAACGTCACTTGGGAGGGATTTTGTCTGTCTGGTCCAGAGCTAGAGCCATAGCACCTAGCCTGTGCTGGGCATATAGTGGGTCTTCAATAAATATTTGTTAGATAAATGAGTCTCCATTTTACAGATGAGGATATGGAAACTTAGAAAGATTAAGTGGCTTATTCAAGGCCACACAACTAGGAAATGTCAGAGATGAGATTTCAACCCATGTCATCTGATGCCAAAGTGCATAAATCTTAACCATTCTCTGTGTGTATTTAACTTTCATTCTTCTCCACCAAGCTCTCAGATTCTCCATGACAAGGATTATTTGTTTTCCATCTTGTAGCCTAAATGCTCAAAGAGTCTCACCCATGGAGGGGGTTTTATAAATGTCAGATGAAAAAAATACGGTCAGCTAAAGGATGACTGCTTGAGCAGGCAGAGAGAGGCACGTTCCGATGAAGTCACAGTGTAGATAAAGGCACGAGGGCCTAAGGAATGTATTGGAAATAGCAAAGTACTATTCAGCAGAGTTACAATGCCTGTGAGAGTGGCTAGCTTATCACCAGGGGCGGCTTAGGCAACGTGAAAAATACAGTCTGTTGAGTAGGTATAATCATTGCACATTCCCTTGTAGCCGCCGGAGCCACGGTCCCATACCTTGCTCACCGTGCACATGCAGGTTTAAAAGCCTGAAATGCTTTGCTAATCTTCCAAAGACTTCATTACGATGCACTGGACCCATGGTAAAAATGCACTAGTCTTTAAAACAAGGACAGATGGCAAATTGATAACACTATAAAATGGCCACAAGACTTAACACTGGTTCTGAATGTCTGCCAGACGACAGGTGCAATGTTAAAGTTTACTGAGAGAGTTGGACGTAAATGATCCCAATGAATTTGAAGGTGCCTGTCCAACAACAAAGATTTATTTTGTTACTTAACTGCAGAACTCTGGGCTCTCAAGGGTAGATAATAGTCTGGTAGAAAGCAGTGGTAGAATAACCAGTTGTTCTGTTTTTCAGAGCTGGTCCCCTTCTTCCTTATAACATGTTGGTTTCTTTGCACATCTTTCGTGCTTTCCTCAGCAGGTGAAGCAGGAAGGAGGTGCAATCAGAGCCCTCCCTTGGGGTTGGCCCATGTGAGCCAAGACAGATCCTCCCAGCTGGCTGGCTAGAGGGGTGTCCACCGTTGTGTGCTACCATCAGGATAGTGTGGAGTGAGGTGCACATCTCCTTTTCCACCGTGGAGATTTGGTCACTTACGATGCACCCCTTTTCTAGGGTCCTTCTCTCCCACCCACTTTATATACCCTCTTCCATCATCGCTCCTCATCATATCATCCTACCCTTCTCCCATTAGCTCTGCATCAAAGAAAATGTGCTGCCCGACTGGCAGGTATTATACTGGGGAAGCAACATTTCAAAGCTTAACTGCTTGTCTCTTGAAAGGTGCTTTCTAAATTAAATTGGTGTGTTTCCCAGTCTCTTGAACACCTTTTCTTTCTGTGGGAAGATGGAACCAATCTCCTGCCGTGAGATTACAAAGATGGAAGCATCCATCTTTTTGTTGCTCATCCAGAACCTCCTCAGAGCCCCAACCGCCCCCGCTAAAGTCTGCTGAATGGCAAGAGGCAGGAGACATTGGCTCTGACACCAGAGGCCACTGCGAGCACAGCTAGGCCTGCGCTGAGAGGGATGTGCTTTCCTTTATGGTTTGTACTTTGTTCGTCATATTTAAGAAATAATTCTCTATGCTGAGTTTTTAGGACTTTCTCCTCTATTGTCTTCTAAAAATCTCTTCATTGTACCATGCGCATTTAAGTCTTTAATCCACGTGGAGTTGATTTCTGTGTATGGTACGAGGTAGGGATCAGATTTCATTTTTCTATATGAAAAACTGTCTAAACTCCATTTATTAAATAGCTCATCCTTTCCTTGCTAATGTGTAATGCCTGTTGTTATAAATCCAGTTTCCATATATACATGAGCCTGTTTTGAGGCTCTCTGGTCTGTCCCAGCCATCTGTTTGTCTATTCCTACACCTATACTATACTGTCTTAATTTCTGTACCTTTATAATAAATCTTTCTAGAGGTTAGAAGGGGTTCCCCTGCCCCACCTTGTTCTTCTTCAAAGCATTATTCTTTGTCCTTTGAATATGAACACACACACACACACACAAGTCAGCTTGCTGAGTTCCATGAAAAACCCAGTTGGGAGTTTGATTGGACTTGCATTAATTTTATAGATACATTTTTTGAGAGAATGAACATCTTCATCATATTGAGTCTTTCTGTCCAATAACATGGAATATTGCTTCCTTTATTTAGCTCTTCCCTGTCTTTCAGTAAATTTTTATAATTATAATTTTTTTCCAAAAAGGCATATATTGTATGTACATCTGTATTTAAATGTCTTTTTAGAAATTCTTTTGTTGTTGCTGTTATTGTAACATCTTTCAATAAGTTACATTTTTTATTTTGTCTAATATATAGAAATGTCACTGATTTTTTAATATTGATTTTGTATATAGCAACCTTGCTACTAATTCTAATAATTTAAATACATATTCTCAGGATTTCTTTGTGAACAATCATAGCACCTACAAATAGTGACAGTTAAATATTCTTTTCAAATGCTTATACTTTTTTTTCTTTTCCATCCGTATGGATAAGATCTCTAGTCCAATGTTGAAAAGGAGTAGTGAAAGCAGATCTTCATGACCTTAAGCGTTCTACCATTAAGTATGTTGTTTACTGTAAATTATGTTTAGGAAGTTTCTTTTTATTCCAAGTTTGACAAGAGTTATATTTCTTTTTTTTAAAGCTGAATGGATGTTATATTTTATTGAATGCTCTTTCTGCATCTCCCGTGATGATCTTATGTGTTTACTCATAATTTATTAATATGATGGATTACATTAACCAACTTTTTAAACCAATCATATAATCTTGGGGCATACCCAACTTGGTCATGATGTTTTATCTTTCTTTACACATTGTTGAATTCACTTTGTTAATATTTTGCTTAGGATTTTTGCATCTACTTTTATCAGTTCTACTGGCCTGCTAGCTTCCTTTGCCTTTCCTTGTCTAGATATGTTATCAGGGATATTCTAGACTCATATTCTAGACTCATAGAATGAATTGGGCATGTCCTCTTTTTTTTTAATGTTTTCTTTTACATCTTTATTAAGGTATAATTTATAGGTAGTAACATTCACCTTTTTAAAGTGTTCAGTTTGATCAGTTTTGGAAAAATGCACACATTTAGCAACCATCATAATGTACTTTTAAAATATTTATATTGCCCTGAAAAAATTGTAGACAATATATACTTGGATCTCCCTTTCTTACCCGGTGTGTCAATCTGTCTTTTGACTGGAGTGATAGTACTTTCACATTAATTTAATAATTAACATGTTTGGATATAGATGTGCCTTTTTGCTATTTGTTTCCTGTTTGTCTCCTTTCTCTTTTGTTCTTCTGTGGCTGCAAGAACCTTAATTGTAGTTGCTGCGCTACACTTGGGGACACTTGCTAGAGGAGATTAAGAAGGCCTCAGACATATGGCCTAAGATCTGTGGCTTTTGTGAATGTGTTCTTTTCTATTCTGATCAGAAAAGATTAGAAAGAGTTTGTATTTATATGAAATGGACAATGAATATTCATTTTCAGTTTTGCCCTAGGGCTATGTTAACTTCCCCACTCTCTGTCATAATATATTCCAAGGAGATCTGGACTGTCTAGACGTCCTGTGGAACATTACATTAATCTATTACTGACTAGGAAAAATGAGCAAGAGGAGGTAGTGCACTGAAGTCCATTTAAAACCCATGGGGTCCAGAAAGTGGGAGAAAAACCCTAGACAATTTGGGAACCTGACACTTCAGTAAAGTTTTTAGGGTGTAGTGGTCAGGGATGTGCTAGGATATCTCCACCAAAGTAAAAGAAAAAAGATAGCATTTTGCATCCCCTATCACAAAGAAGGAAGCACAGTGCCTGGTAGGCCGCTTGGGTTCCAGAGACAACCCATTCCACACCTAGGAATATTGCCCTGGCCAGAACACCTAGTGACACGGAAGGCTGCCAGCTTTGAGTGGGGTCCAGAGTAAGAAAGAGCTCTGCAGCAAGTCCAGGCTGTGGTGCAGGCAGTCCTGCTATGTGGGTCATACAGTCTAACAGGCCCTATGGTGTTGGAGGTGTCAGTGGTGGGAAAAGATGCAGGGTGGAATTTATGGCAAGCCTCTGTGAAAGAATGGCAACACAGGCCTCTGGGGTTCTGGAGCAAGGTCATGACATTTGCAGCAGAGAAATATACACCTTTTGAAAAACTGCTCTTGGCATGATATTGGGCCCTGGTAGAGATAGAATGCTTGGTTATCTGGAGAACCAAATGACCCTGCACCTGGGACTATCCATTCTGATCTGGGGTCTATCAGATCTGTCAAATCATAAAGTTGGACAAGCCCAGCATCGGTCTATAATAAAATGGAAATGTTCTAGGTTCAAGCCTACGCAGAACAGAGAGCACAGATAACTGCATGGGCAGGTCACCCATACTTCCATGTCACTCACTATAGTTGCAGCAACACCCATCTCCCAGCTCATGCCTGTGGCTGTAGGGAAGATCTCATATGATTAGCTGAGGGAGGAGGTAAAAGCCTGAACTTGTTATCCAGTTGAGTTGACTCAGTATGTGGAAGCCAGCTGAAAACAGATGGTGCTGCATTATATCCACATTCATGGGTGACCTTGAGAGACAGTGAAAAGGGAAAATCTTCCCAGTAGGCAGAACGGCAAGTGACACACCTGGTCATTCACTTTGCATGGAAAGAGAAGTAACACGAGGTAAGAATATATATGCAGATTCCTAGACAGTGTCCAGTGGCCTGGCTGGTTGGCCTGGGGCCTGGATGGTAAACAGGAAGATCAGAGACAAGGCTGTGTCAATCGAGTAGAGGCTTGTACATGGACACATGGGAGTGGGAACAATGTGAGATGATTTGACACCCACTAGAAAACATCCAACAGAAGAGCCGCTGAATAATAAAGTAAACAAAATGATTCAGTTAGTTGACATTAGCCAACCTTCATCATTGCCAACCCAGAACTGGAATGATGGGCACATGAACAGTTGATTATATGGATGTTCTCTCACCACAATATAATTAAATTAGAAATCAATAACAAAAAAGATATATCTATAAAACCCCTCAATTATTTGGAGAGTTAACAATAGATTTTCTAAATAGTCCATGAAACAAAGAGGAAATAATGAGAGAAATTAGAAATTATTTTGAAATGAATGGAAATGGGAGCACAACATGTCAAAATTTGTGAGATGCAGCTATAGAAATTTTAGGGATTTATGGCATTAAATGCTTATATTAGAGAACAAAGAAGATATAAAGTCAATGATCTAAACTTTTACCTAAAAAGCTAGGAAAAAAAGAGCAAATTAAACCAAAATAAGCAAAATATAAAACATAAAGATGAGTGAAAATCAGTAATACAATAAGCCTACAAATAATTGGCAAAATGAACAAAGCCAAAAGTTGTTTCATTGAAAAAGATTTTTTTTTTGAAATTGATGAATCCAGAGCAAAATGGACCAAGAAAAAAAGAGAGAAAACACAAATAATACCAGCAATGAGAGAAGACATCACTATAGCATCTATAGACATTGAAAAGATAATGAGATATTATGAATGCATTTTAATGCTAATAAATGTGGTAATTTAGATGAACTAGATAAATTTACTGAAAGATATAACTTAGCAAAACTAACACAAGAAATACAAAATCTGAATAGCTACATATCTGTTAAGGAAATTGAATTAATAATAAAATACTTTCACACAAAAGAAAACTCCAGGCTGCATGGTTTTACTGGTGAGTTCTGTTCAACATTTTTAAGTAGGAAATAAGATCAATCTTATAAAAATCTTGCAGAATAGAGAGAAAAATGGGATGCTTCACAACTGATTTTATGAGTTCAGCATAATCCTGATACCAAAAGCTGACAAGACACCAAAACAAACATACAAACAAACAAACCAAAAATCCAGACCTATATCCCTCCTATAACTAGATGTAAAAATCCTTAACAATATTATCAGTTGAATCAAACAAGATACAAAGAGGATACTTACATCAAGACAAAGTGGGAGATTGTTTTAAGAAGGCACGTTTGGTTTAATATTAGGAAATCAATAAAAGTAAGTAAGCACATTAACAGAATCAAGGAGAAAATTATAATTAGCTCAATAGATGCAAAAAAAGCCTTTGACAAAATTCCAACATTTATTCATGACAAAAGTAGAAGCTCTTAACAAATTTTCCATAAAGGGAAACTTCCTCAACCTGATAACGGCTATCTGCAAAATAATTATAGCTAACATCATGTAATAAAACTAAAATATAGAATTGAAAACAAGTCAAGGATATGTGTTCTCACAATTTGTATTCAGCATTGTATTGGAAATCCTAGGCAGGGCAAAAAAGAAAGATTAAAAAAGACAGAAGGATTGGAAAGGAGAAGTAAAACTTTTATTCACAGATGAGATATAGCTGTATACACAGATAATCTGATATTAAAGGAATCTACCAAAAACTATTAAAACTAATAAGTGAATTTAGTAAGGACATAGGATACAAAGTCAGTATCTAAAAATCATTTGTATTTCTATATACTAGAAATAAAAATTAGAAAATGAAATATAGAAGTCTACATTTACATTTACAATAGCATTGTAAAGTATAACATACTGAGGAATACATTTAAGATGTGCAAGACTCCTAAACTGAAAACTATAAACTACAAAACATTGCTAAAATGAAGAAGACATAAATAAATGGAGAGATATACTGTGTTCGTGGATGAGACAGTCCAATATTGTTAAAATGTAATTTCTCCCCCCTTTAATCCAAAAAATTCAACGTAATCCCAACTAAAATCCCAGCAGCCTTTTTTACTGGTAGAAATTGTTAAGCCAGTACCAAAATTTAGATAAAAATAAAAGGAACAAGAATAGGGAAAACAATCTTGAAAAAAATAACAAAGTTGGAAAACTAACATTCCCTACTTTCAAGAGTAAATATAGGGACTTCCCTGGTGGTGCAGTGGTTAAGAATCCGCCTGCCAATGCAGGGGACAAGGATTCGAGCCCTGGTCCGGGAAAATCCCACATGCCGTGGAGCAACTAAGCCCGTGCGCCACAACTACTGAGCTTGCGCTCTAGAGCCTGGGAGCCTGAAGCCTGCGTGCCTAGAGCCCGTGCTCCACAACAAGAGAAGCCATCGCAATGAGAAGCCCGCGCACCGCAACGAAGATTAGCCCCCTCACGCTGCAACTAGAGAAAACCTGCGTGCAGCAACGAAGACCCAAGGCAGCCAAAAATAAATAAATTAATTAATTAAAAAAAAAAGAGTAAATATAAAGCTGTAGTAATTAGAAGAGTTGGTATTGACATAATGATAGACAAACAGGTCAATGGTATAGAATTCAGATTCCAGATATAGATATAGTCAATTGGTTTTTGTTTTGTTTTTTAATAAAAGCACCATCACAATTCAATGGGGAAAGGAAAGCCTTTTCTACAAATGATGCTGGAATAGCTAGATAACTGTACAGCAAAAAATGAACCTCAACTACTACTTTATACCATACGCTAGAATTAAGTCGAGATGGATCATAGACCTAAATGTAAAGGCTAAAGTTATGAAGCATCTTAAAGAAACTTAGGAGAATATCTTCATGAGCTTCGGATAGGCAAAGATTTTTTTAGACAGGACACAGTAAGCACTAACCACAAAAATAATTATAAATTTGACTTAATCAACATTAAAAACTTCTGCTCAGCTTTCTCCTAGTCTGAGGCATACTTCTCTATTTTCTGACAAAAAAAAAGTTGTAATCAGAATATTAAAAAACTTCTTAAAATCAATAATAAGAAAACAAACAACCCAATACAGAAATTGACCAAGGAGTTAAACAGACACTACATAACGGAAGATATGCAAATGATCGGCATGCACATGGAAATGTGCTTGATATTACTGGCCATCAAAGAAATGCAAATTAAAGCCACAGTGAGATTCCATTTCACACCCACTAGGATGGCTAAAATTAAAAAGATCAACAATACCAAATATTAGTGAGAATGTATATTGCTGATACAATCCTTTCAGAAAATTGGCTTTTTTTCATCAAGTTAAACATATATCTGTCCTATGACCCAGAAATTCCATTCCTAGCTATTTACCCAGAGAAATGAAAACATATGTTCACAAAAACAATTGTATAAGAATATTTATAGCTGCTTTAGTCATGATTACCAAAATCTGGAAAAAACTCCAATGTCTACCACCAGGAGAATAGACAAACAAATTGTGGTGCATTCATAAATGGAATCTGCTTAGCAACAAAAAGAAATAAATTACTGAAACCTGCAAGAAAAATGGCTGAATCTCAAAAGTATTAAGTGGAACAAAAGAAGTCAGACATCACAGAGTACAAACTGTACTATGATTCCGTTTATATAAAGTCCAAGCTAATCTATGCTGATAGAAATCCAAACAGCAGTTGTCTCTGGGAAGGTCTGGGGGATTGACTGGGAAGGGACATTAAGGAACATTTTGGGGTAACAGAAATGTTCTCAATCTTGATGAGGGTTTAGATTAATTGGGTATACACATCTGTCAAAACTCATCCTATACTTAATGCCTGTGCATTTCTCTTTATGTAAATTATAGCTAAATTTTTTTAAAGAAAAGAACAAGAGAATATTGAGTATCTGCTATTCTCTGGCATTGTTCCAGGGGCTAGGGATACAGCTGTAAACAAACTGACAAAAATGTTCCTGCCCTTGTGAAGGTTAATTCTAGATTACACATCGGATGTATCAATAAAATGCTGATGTGCTAAATTGAACCTCTGCAATCACAGATTTCCCCCTGCCTGTAGAAAATGGCTCAGGGTGTCACACCTCCTTACCCCTTCCCATTAATCATCTTGCTGCCCTGATGGTAGATGCTCTCAAGATGTGGAGATAGGCCAGTCCACCTGGTTGGGAAGTGGTGTGTTGGCATTTGGTATTTCCTATAGACCAAGATGTGTTAAGTGAACTGAAAATGAGCCCTGGAAGAAAACTCCTCTGGGCCATATTTCATTTCCACATAAAGCAGGATTCATTCAATTACATGCTTTGAATGGGATTCATGGGGACAGGCTTGGTTTGGGCAGATGGTGCAGGGGAGGCAGCAATGAGGTTGCTGCAGAGCCTGTGATCTTATCAATCTGCAGAGGCTGGGCCCTAAGCTCATCTGTTAAAGGCATGCTTTACAAAGCACATGGGACAGACTTGAAGGGGCACAGGAGAATAGACCTCCTGCTAGGACAAAGTTTAAACCCAGGCAGCGTCCAGCAACTCCAGCCATCCTAGGGGCTTTCAGCCTTTTGTGAGTAGTTAGGCCCTTTGTTTTCCCTTTCCAAACCTGTCTTGGGGCTGAGAAGGTAAGAAGTTGATAGGAGAAGGTAAAAAGTGGTTGTGAAGACATCTCTTTCTCTGTTCTAGTCCTCCCCAGGAAGCTACTCAATCATATACTATTCTAGGGGCAGGGTTCCAAGGTGTCGTATGAACTTGCGTCTTGGGCTGGAAGGTGCTGAGATGGGAATGAGTGGGAAGTTGCTGGTAGAAATGAACAAGGTGACTTTCAAGATTCCTTCTAGATCTCTTAACTGTGATGGTGTTGGATGCCTTCTTTTTCTACTGAGAATTTGACAAATTTTTTATCATTGCTAATATTTACATAATGACATATTTTATAAAGCACATTTCTTATAATAATCACAGCTAGCTTTACTGATTGTGTGTGTGTGTGTGTGTGTGTGTGTGTGTGTGTGTGTGTGTGTGTGCGCCTGAGTATCTTACTCAGGTTCCCCTAAATGCAGACTCTGAGAAAAGAATTCAAGTGCAAGTTTTTTTGGAAGTATAGTTGATTTACAATATTACATTAGTTTCAGGTGTACAGCCTAGTGATTCAGTATTTTTACAGATTATACTCCATTAAAAGTTGTTACAAGTACAGGGAACTCTACTCAATACTCTGTAATGGCCTATATGGGAAAAGAATCTAAAAAAGAGTGGAGATATATACATATATATATGTATGTATATATATATATATATATATATATATATATATATATATATATATATATATATAAGTGATTCACTTTGCTGTACACCTGAAACTAACACAACATTGTAACTCAACTATACTCTAATAAAAATTTTGAAAGAAAGCTGTTACAGGATAATGGCTATAATTCCTTGTGCCATACAGAATATCCCTGTTGCTTATCTATCTTATACATAGTAGTTTGTATCTGTTAATCCCATACCCTGAATTTGCCCCTCCCCCCTTCCTTCTCCCCATTGGTAACCACTAGTTTGTTTTCTATATCTGAGTCTGTCTCTGTTTTGCATATACATTCATTTGTATTATTTTTTTGATTCCACATATGTCACATCATATAGTATTTGTCCTTCTCTGATTTATTTTACTAAGCATAATGTTCTCTAGGTCCATCCACATTGCTGCAAGTGGCAGAATGTCATTCTTTTTATGGCTGAGTAATATTCCATTGTCTATATATACCACATCTTTTTTATCCATTTGTCTGTTGATGGGAAGTGAGAGTATTTTATATCAATGTTTGGGAGATGGAGGAAAAACTGGTAGGAGAGTAGGGAAGTAAGACAGGGAGGAAAAGTCAGCCAATAAAAGGTACATTTTGTTGGCCAGTTACCACTAGGGGAACATGAGAGAATAGCCTGAGTTGCCCTACCGAGAGGGAAGGTTACTGGCTTACTTATACAGCTACCATTAGACATTAGTTGAGGGTTGTTCCTTGGGGGAATATTCATTCCCTGGCACGTTGGTCCCTGGCACGCTGGACAGCAACTCTGGTCCAGCAGCAAGAAAAATCCCTCAGAAAAGAAATGCAGGTGTTGGCAGTTGGAAAGTTGAAGGTGGAGCTGGTGTTCTCTGGAGTGTAAGGCAGGTGGGTCACCAACAACATCTGCTACAACAGCACTGTGCTAAATGCTTCTTATGCATTTTTGACTGAGCACTCACCACTCTATGACTTGGTACCATAGCCTTCATTTTAAAGAGAGGCAACTGAGACTCAGAGAGGTTCAGTAGCTTCATCAAGGTTGAATTACTGATGGAGAGTTGGGACTTCTAACTCCAGAACTCATTCTTACTATGCTATTCTGTTTTGTGTTTCTTAATTACTTTAACTGCATCATAAACAAGAGGCATTTTTCTTACTTCATTTTATAAAGGAAACAAAGCCTCACTGGCATCAAACAACTTGCCCACAGTCTTCCAGCTAGCTGGAAGGAGAGCCGAGCCAGTTCTCTGAAGCCCACGCACAACCTGGTAATGCACTGCCTGGCTACGCACTTTACATTCCTCACTTGCCTGCCTCCTCACTAAGGACTGTGGTTTTTCTTTTGCTCTAGT
This sequence comes from Balaenoptera borealis, assembly GCF_965194805.1. Taxonomy (NCBI): domain Eukaryota; kingdom Metazoa; phylum Chordata; class Mammalia; order Artiodactyla; family Balaenopteridae; genus Balaenoptera; species Balaenoptera borealis. The sequence goes on from NC_138867.1 coordinate 57,941,023, forward strand.
CTTTAGAGAGTTTTATTTATAACTCCCTTGAAATGGGTTTCCCCAAATCCATTGTCCCATACAGCAAGGTTTAGAGCTCATTGCCTAGAAAGTCTCTTTCATCAGCCTCATCTTAGGGAGAATTTAGTTGATTTACTGGCTTTCAATTTCTAAGCCTTCATTTGTTTGCTTCCTTAATCGAACAAATTAGACCTCTAGTCTTTGAAGACAGAACTATCAGAGAGGACATAGAATGTGTTCAGTATAAAAATTAAGTGAAGTCCAAGATCCAGTGTCTAGAAGGAGATATTTTGGTCAAATTTGATCAAAATAAGCCAACACTTTTATGGGCTTGAATCCAGTTCACATTCCTGGAGATGTCTGAACCACAGCTGCATAGATAGCAGATGGGAAGATCTTTTTCTGCATATAGAAGCTCAACCTGCAGGGGTAAGAATTCTGACAGGACCAAAGGAAATCTTGAGATACCGTAGGTATAGAACTTACTCCCCTAAAATGGCCCAAGGAAGGCCTCAACCATGGCTTGAACTCTTCCATATAACCAATGGGGAACTAATTCAGTTCTCCAAACTTCTGTGCCACTGGAGGTTGGCCATTGGTCTTTCATCCAGATATCTGGCTTCCCACCTCTGTGGGGAGATGTGCAAACCATGGAGGTGTGCTGCTCAGATACCCTTTCAAGAGAACTTGCTGCAAAGATGGTACCTGGAGGATATCTTCCAGATGCTGCAAATTCAGGTCTCCAGCAGAGCTCCCACTGAGGCCATGTTCTCCATGGTTTGACATCTGCCAGGACTGAGCATAGCAGGGACTCTAGAGCCATGCCATTCCTGTTTGACACGAGACTCCTATGATGGGAAATCTTTGCTCTGGGGATCCCCGTCTGCCTAGCTGAGACCTTCTCAGATCTGCCCTGCAGTCAGGGGTTCTCCTGCCTGTCCTCCTTTCTTACCTCTCTCCTTTTACCTGCATGTTCTGAAGGCAATTCCCACCTACCCCTGCTTCTTCTTCACAAGCATTTTCCCAACAAATCTCTAGCACATCTAATTCCATCTTGGTGTCCACTCTTGGAGGGCTCAAACTTATATAGTTGGTACATAGAGTGGAGTTTGGGAACTAGCTTATTCACCACACAGATGGCAAAGAGAATGCCAGCCCAAGAGAAATGTGGGGCCTGGATAGTCCCTGGAGTAAAATAGTGTGGCTCAGATGCTGAAGATTTCATGGGTGGGACCTGGAAGAATGTACCAATGAAGGAGAACACCTTTGCCAAGACAGTGGTTCAGGCATTTGAAATATATGAGGGAATGATAACTACAACGACAGTCATTACTATATTGTATTGACACCCTGTAGAGGGATCATTAGAAACTAAGGGCCATTAACAAACAATTCAGGACTACGTGTGAGAGCCAGACAGCCTCTTTGGACAATTAAAAAGTCTCTTATCCCCTGCAGTGGAATAATGATCATAGTTGAAGAGAAGACTCAGAATCTAATAGTTTCTCAGAGCTCCAGAGACATTTAAATGATCAACCAAAACAGGGCTGTTATGCTGAGATCAAGGCCCTGGCTGGGAAAACCCTGGACCCTGAAACTTTGCATAAAGACATCTTGGTGGATGCCCCCAAGACTTTTAGCTATGTAGACTCCCCTGAACCTTTAAAACTTGCTAAGACAGCCCACCCCTCTTTATTTAGAGATGTACTTCCCAGTTTCTTGGGACACAGACAAAACCCCACCCTGGGGTATGGGGAAAATTCATGGCTAAAGTGGCTCTTAGAAGCCTAAAGAATGTAATGGGTAACACTGAGCAAAGTGGACATTCCTGAATTGCTCTGGCAGATGGTAGAGAAAGGAATTAAAAGACCCAGGGAGGAGAGAATGCTGGAATCAATATTATATGTGACATCAGAAGGACTGGATTGCTTAGGAGAGTCCAGAGGACACACCATTCATCAGGCCATCAGGAATACTCTGTGAAGTTCAGTGGCGGCAGGGGTGAGCTGGGCTTATTGATAGCAATGGGAAAATGGAACCTGGAAGTAATAGAGGCCAGGTGGCAGCACTAAACCACTGGAAGCTAGGGGACTGCAATTGCCATAATGACTGGCAATGTCAGAGGGGCAGCCAAGGGGGCTTGGCCACAGGGAATTGTGGAGATGGTCTGTGGAATATGGCCAAATAGATGAGAAGCCAAGAATACTGCTTAATAACAATCAGAAGAAGATAAGAAGAGAGGAGAAGGAGATTGAAGGCAGTTACTGTGATATAAGGTCATGATCACTTGCTCAGTTACTAGTCTTGAGCCAATATTCTGACCTGGGATCCATTGACTGAAGAGGTGGCCAGATCTCCAGGAGAAACACCACAAAAAGTATATGCTATAATGACTCCCATCCTCAAAAATACCTATGGCCATTTACTTGGGTGACTGTACACTGGAAAACAGGAATACCCAAACATTTCTGTTGGACACAGAGTCTGAGTTAAAATTGACACTCAAAGTCCCAAAATGTTATTATAACCCCCTAATGAATGAAGACCAGTTTAGTCTGGTTTACAGTGGGTTCAAATGTCCATAGACCCGTACTTGGCAATTGGAATAAGCCTTACTTTAACCCTTGGCCTGTGGGTAAAAGCTTGCATAGTGAGAAGGTCATAGGGGAAGCCTCCAAAGTTAGTAAAAACACTCTCACATCCAGAGGTTTTGTTTTGTTTTTTTTTTTTTTTTGGAAGGAGATGGATGGTGGAGATTAGTACCACCATTTAAGATCTATAGGATACAGGGATGGTGGTTCTTATCACATTTCCATTTAATTTACCAGTCTGAACCCTACAGATACAAGGTAGATCATGGAGAATGGCTGTAGACTACCACAAGCTCAACCAAGTAGTAGCCCTGATTACAGTGCTATTTCAGACATAGTATCTTTGCTACAGCTGATTAATAAGGTCTCAGGTAGATGGCTATCGATTTGGCACCTGCATCCTTTCTACTCCAATCAAGAAACCGAAAGATCAGAAACAGTTTGCATTCACATTGAACAAACAATATTTATTTAGTTTTACCCCAGGGCTATGTTAAACATTCCCCCTCATTGTCATAATCTGAATAGATCTGAAGCATCTAGAAACCAAGAGGGTGAAAGCAAGAACAGCTCCACTTGCCATCACTCTCAGTGACCCACACGGGGGCTTTGCACTTCCCATCCCCATAATTCTGGGCTTTGCAAGGTTAGAGGTTCTAGTCTCCAGAGAGGATACATTTTTGTCAGAGGATACATCATGTATCCCATTGTACTACAAGCTATGGTTTCCACCTCGGCATTTTGAATGTCTAGTGTCCAAGGATCAGCTGGTGAGAAGAGGAGTCATCATTTTGGCAGGGGTAATTGTCCTTGGTAATTTTGGCAGAGGAGGAAGGGCTACTGTGACACAATAGGGACAGAGAGGAATATGTGTGAAATGCAGTAGAGCCAATTGGGCACCTTTTAGGAGTCTTTGCTCAGTGGTACTGGGGGCTCAGACCCTTTAGGAATGAGAGATTGGGGTCTACCATTGGGTAAGCCATCAAGACCTGCCCAGGCGACACTGAAGGTGAGGGGGATTTAGAAGGGATAGTGGAGGGTGGAGGCAATGACCAGCTGCAGAGATGGGGCTATAGTTTACCCAACTAACCTCTTCTAATTTTCTCCTCTAGAGGAGATGCCAGTGGGAAGTGGGGAGATGCTGCTTGCTGAACACGTGTAGAAAAATGGAACTGTGTGGACATGGCAGCCATGGAAGTCTCCCTTCAAGAGAAGTCGCTCTAAGGAGAGTAGTTCATGGGCAGCTTCCTGCTGTGTGCCTTTGGATCTAACGCAGCATTCACGCTGAGGCCTTGCTTTCTAAGGGCTACATTTACCCAGTGGCCAAGCACGGTAAGGAGACCAGAGCCATTGTTGCCCGATATGGGACCCCTCTAATGGACAGTCTTTCCACCGGGGCTCCCTATTGACCTGGCTGAGGCTTTATCAGAGTTTCACTGCAGTCTAAACCTCCTCCTGCCCACTTCTCCTTTTTCCCTTCCTCTTAAACAGCTATCAGCCCTGCATAGGGGTCTGAAGGCTCTCCCTGCCCAGTTGTGCTCCCTCTCCCCTAAGCAACGTTCACAAACATTTCCCTTCTGTGTGTTTTATTCTGGTTGGCATCTGCTTTTCCAAGGACCCAAAGAGGCACAGGAAGCCTCGGAAAATGGTAAATAAGATACCTCTACTAAAAAATTGAAAAAATTATACCGTCTACTGCTGGATGGAGAAGTGATTGGGAAAGCATTCAGATATCCATTTTCTGGACATTTTTAGAAATTCAAGGAAACAGGAGTAACTGTCAAAGAGAAAATCTTTAGTCCAAAGCTATTTTCGAGTGTCTCCATAATTCCAAGTTCTATTAACTTGTGTGAAAGCTCTTATACTTGTCAGGTCAAATTCTTGTTCTCTGCCATGATTGGGACGTTTCCCTGCCGAGTGGCAAAGGACAATAATTGAACTTGTGGTCCTGAATCTTGATTGGAAAGGGATTGGCCCAAATCTTATCTCTCCCCAGCCTCTCTGAGATCACCAAGGGCGGCGCTCCTCCTGACTTCCAGAGGGAGTCGTGAAAAAGCATTAACACATTGCACTTTAGGAGCTTGTCTTGATGGGCTGAGAGCATGTCCTCGCCCATCTTCTTGTTACCAATCATGTGTCTGCCAGGTCAAGGAGAGTCTCTGCCGGTACCTCTTTTTTTAAGCAATTGGATGATTTGCCACTTCCACCCCATCATGTGCTTAAAAGTAAGATATAATTGTACACCGAATAGTTGAAACTAGAGCCAAACCGAAAAAGTGACATTCCCTGCTTTTGGTAGAAGAAATAGAAGCAAGGCCATATGGGAAATTGTTGAGAAAAAACTGAGGCTAAAAATAGGTCAGAAAGAGAAGCAGACTCTCGCTCTGCAATTGTAAAAGATGCAGCAGGTGCTCTGCCTACAGCAGGCCGTTTCTCGTGTCTGTATTTTTTTTAACAACAGGCTTGAAGCTACTGAAAAAATTTTCACCACACTCATTTTTCTCCTCCCAAATCAATAAATGAAACAAGGAAATATCCATGACTCCGTTGAATCAAATCCTCTGTCAAAACCTGAGTCATCCCACGAATGAAGGAAACGAGAATGGATGAAAACGGCCTTCGTTCCAATGATAACGGCTGCAATGGCCGAGCGTGTGCAATGTGCCAGCGGCTTTCCATAGCTGCTCTCACCCCCAAGGACACTACAAGGTGAGTATAATTTCCCCCACTGTGCAGAGGGGATCACCAGACTCAAAGATGTCAGGGAACGTTCCCAGGTCATGAAGCTTGGACAAGGCAGAGTCCAGGCAGGTGTGTTTCCAAAGCTAGTCCGTCCTCTCACCTTTTCACCTTCAGGTGAGAGAAAGATAGAGGAGGGGCAGGGAGACGCTGGGGGGGAATCATTTTCAGACCAGTGGCAATCCTTGTAGTGAAAGGAAATCAAACCACATCATGAGTTTTACAATAGTTGGCAAAAATGAGAGCCACACTGATACCAGGGATACTGTAAGATCTGGGGAGTAACCTTGGCAGGCAGCATTTAAAGAACAAGGAGGTAATTCTTCCCTTCTGAACTCCTTTGCACTCCATTTGAGCATGTCGTCTGGTCCATATTGAGCTCAATAGGTATTTTGAACGAATAAATAAATGAATTTGTACCTCTATCAAAATAGCATTGACGTTTTTGCCTTGTATTATAGGTATTTCTATGTGCTTTAAATCTTCCCTACTGGGCAGTCAGTATCTTCGTATCAATAGACTCTTACATTTATATAGCACCTTATAGTCAGATTTTGTGTACATCATTTTATTCAGAGCAATTCTATGAGGTTAGAAAGACAAGCATTCTTATCTTCATTTTGAAGACTTCGAAGCTCAGGGTGGTTAAGTGATTTGCCCAAAATCATATACCTAGCAGGGAAAGCTTGAACTTGAATTAAGGATTTCTAACTTCACATCTGTTTTCTTTCAAACATGCCAAGTCTTCTTACAGAAAACTTCCCCTTGTGACTCATCAGTGCTGTTCAACACAGCCAAGCCCTACACCTTACTCATGATTATGTTCCATACATATCTGTTGGCTCACTTTTGTGAATGAATGACTGAATGAGGGAAGGAATAAATGAAATTCTCCATGAAATGGCCTAATGTTGTTTGCTTTGGGCAATTTGACTTTCAGATCTGGATGGAAGGTGTTCTAGAAAATTATTCTGTCTACTCACATTTCATTTAAATAAACGTCCTCCCTGATGTTCTCAAAGGAGATAGTGTTACTGCACTTTCTACTTGAAAAATGTTTGTGTTTGGTCCTTTCAGATATCATAAATCTCTCTAATCAGTTCCTGATGGTTTGGGGGATGACTCTGAGCAAGTATCCCATTAATTGAAAGAAGAATGTTGTCATCTGCCACAGAGATTTCTCATTATGTTTCATCAAATTCAAAACAGAGCCCTGTTTGGAATTCTGTTATGAGCAGTGTAATTACACTGTATCCTATGGTGTTTGGAAGTAGCGCTCACAATTAGCATCTCTGTCGTGAGTGGGAAGTGATCCATGCTAAATCGGAGCTGGGCCAGATGGGTGTTGCTAAGACCCTCTCCCCTCCCGCTTCAGCTCCATTAAATTAAGCCGGCCCTATGTGTGTGCAGAAGACATAAATCAATCTTCTACTTCTGTGTATTAAAGAAAAGCATCCGCTTCCATTAATTAAAAGTCAAATGCTTCTGTTTACAGTGATCAGGGTAAAACAGACCCTTATGCCAAAGAATTCCAGAGAAGCAGATCCTGGTGAGATGCCACAGGCCCCCGCAGGCTGGGCAGCAAGAGGAACTCAGACGTGAATGAGCCTGTCCTTGTCTTGGGAGGTAAGGGACAGCACCTCAGCACACCCAGGCCTCTATTTCCTTGCTGCAAAGTGGCCCCATCCTGGGGACCTGGCTGGTATTCTCCACAGCTGCACAGAACTCAGGGCCGTGCCTGATGAGTGGGGGCCCCTGACATGCCAGTCACGTGTAGCAGCG